>NC_092338.1:7582500-9982500 GCF_046630445.1 Rutidosis leptorrhynchoides
CGAAGCGAAATATGCCCCTTTTGCTTGGTAACCTAAGAATTAGTAAACCGATCTACTAATTGACGCGAATCCTAAAGATAGATCTATTGGACCTAACGAACCCCATCCAAAGTACCGGATGCGTTAGTACTTCGAATTTGTTTTTATCATGTTCAAAGGACTTCCCGGAATGATAGGGGATATTCTTATATGCATCTTGTTAATGTCGGTTACCAGGTGTTCAATCCATATGAATGATATTTTTGTCTCTATGCATGGGACGTATATTTATGAGAAATGAAAATCTTGAGGTCTATTAAAATGATGAAAATGAATGATTATGATAAACTAATGAACTCACCAACCTTTTGGTTGACACTTTAAAGCATGTTTATTCTCAGGTATGAAAGAAGTCTCCCGCTGTGCATTTGCTCATTTTAAGGATATTACTTGGAGTCATTCATGACATATTTCAAAAGACGTTGCATTCGAGTCATTAAGTTCATCAAGATTATTATTAAGTCAATTATAGTTGAATATGTTATGAAATGGTATGCATGCCGTCAACTTTCGATGTAAAGAAAGTTTGTCTTTTAAAAACGAATGCAATGTTTGTAAAATGTATCATATAGAGGTCAAGTACCTCGCGATGTAATCAACTATTGTGAATCGTTTATAATCGATATGGACTTCGTTCAGATGGATTAGGACGGGTCATTAGAGTTTCCTCCGTTCGGTACTCGTCATGTCATGCTTGATGTCAAGATACACTTTCGTAATAATGGTGATCAATCACTATTACAAATGCGTACCTTACCATTTTCACATGGTCACGCAAAGTACTTTACCCGGACTGACGCAACATTCACACAAGATAACACGCGATAACTCCCAGTACCCGAATGACCAAAGTCCTTACCGCGAACTTGATCACTCAAAACCGCTAAATATTCGAATCTTTCCAATAGATTCGTCTCTAGGACATCGCACCAATAGATACCTGTATATATACACATATATACAATATAATAATAAATATACACAAGTACACCCCAACAACAAGTCAACCTACAACCTAGGTGACTTTCACTAAAACAACGTCCAAGTTCGTCTACTTACATTAGGCACTAGCAATCTAAGGCACTAATTTACACACGAAATAAGGCCCCACATAATCACGCTTTGGACAATCACAAATCCTGGTTAGCCACCTACTCTAAGGCACTAACAAATCTCAAACCGACCCGTATTCCTACAAGTCCCGCAAATAACGCACAACCGTCAATAAATCTAAGACTAGGGACCTATTCCAAGGTCACCTAATTCCCTTAGACTATGCTCTGATACCACTTGAAACAACCCCAATCCGTTTAACCAAAAACGGAGTACATTTTTTTTATTTGTTAGGTCCCAATAGCATCCAAGTACAAAACCATTCCAAAATAGTTTTCCGTATACAATTTATCATAATAACACGTTAACGTTTTATCTCGACTCTTGGTTTACAAATGACATCATACATCCTTACAAGAATGTATTTCACATACAAGGTTTGACTCGACACAACCAAGCAATACGACCTTGAAACATTTATTCAACACTACGGTTAAGACACAATAGCCCAACCCGATACCAAGAGCATAATCCCGAGGATCTACCAAATCCCCAATCCACATCCGTATTCGAAAGCTACCCCATCTAACCCAAGCGCTCCTACGCATCTAGTCTAACAAATTGCTAGATTCACAATCACAATACCTGAAAAAAGGTAAACAACGAGAGGGGTAAGTTAACGCTTAGTGAATGCAATAATTATACATATACATATATAATCTACTTACTTGCAATCACTTACACAGTACCGCATACAAGCTAGCAATTCAACAACCATGCAAACATCATGTATAATCTAATATCCGCAATTCACAATAAGCTAGCAACACCAATAGCATATAGTTCACAATTTAACATGCTAATACAAAATTCACACAACCATGGTTAACCAATCGTACAAAGGAATGGTACTCGAATTTCCCATCGGTGTTCATAACAACCGTTAGTGTACAACAACATATATCACTAACCCTTGGCGGAACGACAACACATATCCGTTCACAAAACCGTTAGTGTACAACGACATATATCACTAACTTGGACAACACATATCCGTTCATAAAAGTCGTTAGTGTACAACGACATATATCACTAACTCGGACAACACATATCCGTTCATAAAAACCGTTAGTGTACAACGACATATATCACTAACTCGGACAACACATATCCGTTCCTACAAATAAATACATTATATACATACATGTATACTTATTCCACTCACCTCGAGATGCATGCACAAGTCATGTATGTAAAGTCGCCACCAAACGCAACCGAGCAAGCTTTTACCTATAATATACATATAGGTATTCACAAAATCAACACACATTCCCTTCAAGAGAATTTGACGCAAACGCCCTTAACCAAGGGTTTATACCTACCTCCACAATCAGCCCATTTAGACACCTAAGTGCAAAATACACCTTTTTATACATTTAACGATACCCGAAGGTCCAAAACTAACGAGACTAGTTCCCGCGTTCCAGAAATACCAAAATACATCAACTTTAGCCATTAAACACATACTATCTCGTATATTACCCAAAAACCCGTTTCATGGTTGACCAAGTTTGACTTTATGGTTAAAATACCAATTTTAACCCGAAATCATTTTCAACGATTAACTTACATCCAAACACGTCCTTTAACACTTAACACTAGTGTTTAAACAATCGTTTGACCAAAACTAGTGTCATCATCAAGTTTAACCCAATTCAATTTACCCATTTTGACCAAAGTCATAAAAATGCCCAAACTAACCAATAATCACCAACACAAGTGAAAATGGCCCTAATACACCAATTAAACCAAATCACAAGTGTTAAACACTTAACTTACCCAATTTGACCCATAAACCCTAATTTTGACCCATTTCAAAATTGGTCAACCCAAATACACCCAAAAGGGTTCCAACACTTCCAAAATCACTAAACTAAGTGATTACACTCAAAACCAAAGCCTAATCATGGCCAAAACGTCAATCAACCCAAAACCTGCCATGTATAAAAAATAACTAGTTTTCATAAACCCACTTCATCATCTAAATGGGTTTTACAACTAAAAAGCTCAAAACCCTAACTTGAATATCAAAACATAAAGATGAATTTCGGAGTTAGAACTTACTATCACTACCACAACGTAGCCGTGAACGAAGAGAACAACTTTAACTCTTGAGACCCGACCCGAATCACTCTTCTTCTTCCCCAATTCGAGCTTTCTCTCTCAAAACCCTTTACTCTCTCTCTAGGGTTTGGTGTGTGAGTGGGAGGGAAGAAATGAAAAGGAAATGAGGTTTGGATAAGATTGGGATCAGTTTTATGGTCAAAAACCCGTTCACATATGAAATACCAACTTTGCCCTTCATTTAACTCATTAAAAGGCTGAACAACATCAGATCGTGCCTATTGTCGCGCCGCGAAGCAAACCCTCCGCGTCGTGGCCCAAAGTGTAGTGACCCGAACTTTTCCATGTTTATATATATTAATTGAGATTGATATTTACATGATTAAATGTTTCCAACATGTTAAGCAATCAAACTTGTTAAGACTTGATTAATTGAAATATGTTTCATATAGACAATTGACCACCCAAGTTGACCGGTGATTCACGAACGTTAAAACTTGTAAAAACTATATGATGACATATATATGGATATATATATAGTTAACATGATACTATGATAAGTAAACATATCATTAAGTATATTAACAATGAACTACATATGTAAAAACAAGACTACTAACTTAATGATTTTTAAACGAGACATATATGTAACGATTATCGTTGTAAAGACATTTAATGTATATATATCATATTAAGAGATATTCATACATGATAATATCATGATAATATAATAATTTAAAATCTCATTTGATATTATAAACATTGGGTTAACAACATTTAACAAGATCGTTAACCTAAAGGTTTCAAAACAACACTTACATGTAACGACTAACGATGACTTAACGACTCAGTTAAAATGTATATACATGTAGTGTTTTAATATGTATTTATACACTTTTGAAAGACTTCAATACACTTATCAAAATACTTCTACTTAACAAAAATGCTTACAATTACATCCTCGTTCAGTTTCATCAACAATTCTACTCGTATGCACCCGTATTCGTACTCGTACAATACACAGCTTTTAGATGTATGTACTATTGGTATATACACTCCAATGATCAGCTCTTAGCAGCCCATGTGAGTCACCTAACACATGTGGGAACCATCATTTGGCAACTAGCATGAAATATTTCATAAAATTACAAAAATATGAGTAATCATTCATGACTTATTTACATGAAAACAAAATTACATATCCTTTATATCTAATCCATACACCAACGACCAAAAACACCTACAAACACTTTCATTCTTCAATTTTCTTCATCTAATTGATCTCTCTCAAGTTCTATCTTCAAGTTCTAAGTGTTCTTCATAAATTCCAAAAGTTCTAGTTTCATAAAATCAAGAATACTTTCAAGTTTGCTAGCTCACTTCCAATCTTGTAAGGTGATCATCCAACCTCAAGAAATATTTGTTTCTTACAGTAGGTTATTATTCTAATACAAGGTAATAATCATATTCAAACTTTGGTTCAATTTCTATAACTATAACAATCTTATTTCAAGTGATGATCTTACTTGAACTTGTTTTCGTGTCATGATTCTGCTTCAAGAACTTCGAGCCATCCAAGGATCCATTGAAGCTAGATCCATTTTTCTCTTTTCCAGTAGGTTTATGCAAGGAACTTAAGGTAGTAATGATGTTCATAACGTCATTCGATTCATACATATAAAGCTATCTTATTCGAAGGTTTAAACTTGTAATCACTAGAACATAGTTTAGTTAATTCTAAACTTGTTCGCAAACAAAAGTTAATCCTTCTAACTTGACTTTTAAAATCAACTAAACACATGTTCTATATCTATATGATATGCTAACTTAATGATTTAAAACCTGGAAACACGAAAAACACCGTAAAACCGGATTTACGCCGTCGTAGTAACACCGCGGGCTGTTTTGGGTTAGTTAATTAAAAACTATGATAAACTTTGATTTTAAAGTTGTTATTCTGAGAAAATGATTTTTATTATGAACATGAAACTATATCAAAAAATTATGATTAAACTCGAAGTGGAAGTATGTTTTCTAAAATGGTCATCTAGACGTCGTTCTTTCGACTGAAATGACTACCTTTACAAAAATGACTTGTAACTTATTTTTCCGACTATAAACCTATACTTTTCTGTTTAGATTCATAAAATAGAGTTCAATATGAAACCATAGCAATTTGATTCACTCAAAACGGATTTAAAATGAAGAAGTTATGGGTAAAACAAGATTGGATAATTTTTCTCATTTTAGCTACGTGAAAATTGGTAACAAATCTATTCCAACCATAACTTAATCAACTTGTATTGTATATTATGTAATCTTGAGATACCATAGACATGTATACAATGTTTCGACCTATCATGTCGACACATCTATATATATTTCGGAACAACCATAGACACTCTATATGTGAATGTTGGAGTTAGCTATACAGGGTTGAGGTTGATTCCAAAATATATATAGTTTGAGTTGTGATCAATACTGAGATACGTATACACTGGGTCGTGGATTGATTCAAGATAATATTTATCGATTTATTTCTGTACATCTAACTGTGGACAACTAGTTGTAGGTTACTAACGAGGACAGCTGACTTAATAAACTTAAAACATCAAAATATATTAAAAGTGTTGTAAATATATTTTGAACATACTTTGATATATATGTATATATTGTTATAGGTTCGTGAATCAACCAGTGGCCAAGTCTTACTTCCCGACGAAGTAAAAATATGTGAAAGTGAGTTATAGTCCCACTTTTAAAATCTAATATTTTTGGGATGAGAATACATGCAGGTTTTATAAATGATTTACAAAATAGACACAAGTACGTGAAACTACATTCTATGGTTGAATTATCGAAATCGAATATGCCCCTTTTTATTAAGTCTGGTAATCTAAGAATTAGGGAACAGACACCCTAATTGACGCGAATCCTAAAGATAGATCTATTGGGCCTAACAAACCCCATCCAAAGTACCGGATGCTTTAGTACTTCGAAATTTATATCATATCCGAAGGGTGTCCCGGAATGATGGGGATATTCTTATATATGCATCTTGTTAATGTCGGTTACCAGGTGTTCACCATATGAATGATTTTTATCTCTATGTATGGGATGTGTATTGAAATATGAAATCTTGTGGTCTATTGTTACGATTTGATATATATAGGTTAAACCTATAACTCACCAACATTTTTGTTGACGTTTAAAGCATGTTTATTCTCAGGTGAATATTAAGAGCTTCCGCTGTTGCATACTAAAATAAGGACAAGATTTGGAGTCCATGTTTGTATGATATTGTGTAAAAACTGCATTCAAGAAACTGATTTCGATGTAACATATTTGTATTGTAAACCATTATGTAATGGTCGTGTGTAAACAGGATATTTTAGATTATCATTATTTGATAATCTACGTAAAGCTTTTTAAACCTTTATTTATGAAATAAAGGTTATGGTTTGTTTTAAAAATGAATGCAGTCTTTGAAAAACGTCTCATATAGAGGTCAAAACCTCGCAACGAAATCAATTAATATGGAACGTTTTTAATCAATAAGAACGGGACATTTCAGTTGGTATCCAAGCATTGGTCTTAGAGAACCAGAATTTTTCATTAGTGTGTCTTATCGAGTTTGTTAGGATGCATTAGTGAGTCTGGACTTCGACCGTGTTTACTTGAAAAATGATTGCTTAACAAATTTTGTTGGAAACTATATATTTTTAACATGTGAATATTATGTGATATATTAATCTCTTAACGCGTTTGATATTATGTGATAGATGTCTACCTCTAGAACAAGTCCCATTGACTCACCTAATAATAATGAAGAGTCAAATGTAAATTGGAATGATTCGTGGACTGATTCACAAGTTCCCGAAGAGGAACCGGAAGAAGAGTCAGAACCGGAAGAAGAATCGGAACCGGAAGAAGAATCGGAACCGGATGAAGAAATAGAACCGGTATGGGAAATAATAAAACGGTTAAGTAAAAGAAAATCCTCAACCAACCGACCAAGGTTAATTATGGTCAATGGTGTTTCCGCCAAGGAAGCAAAATATTGGGAGGATTACCAATTCTCCGATGAATCGGATTCCGACGAGAATTCCGATGATGTTATAGAAATTACCCCAATTGAATTTAAAAAGGCAAAAGAAAATAATAAGGGAAAGGGCATAAAAATAGAGAAATCTAATTCCAACCCCGATGAACTTTATATGTATCGTCAACGCCCGAAGTCCTTAAGTTGTAACAATGACCCGGGAACCTCTAAACCACCAGGTTTTTCTAAACCAATGTGGACAACGACGGCTCGTATTAGGGGAACATCATATATCTCTAGAAACTTGGCAAAACGAACCAAAACCGAAGAAGAAGAAACGAGCGAGTCGGAATAAGATAGTTGTATTCGTGTGGTGTAATATATGTAATATAGTGTTCGTATGCTTTATGATATATGTAAAAATTGCTTGTATTAATAAGTATTTTTTTATGAATCTAACTCTTGTCTATTTTACAGTTTAAAAACACAAAATGGATAGATAACCCAATATTTTAAGAGACCTACCCGGAGACATGATTGATGAAATCTTGTCTAGAGTCGGCCAGAATTCCTCGGCACAACTATTTAAGGCGAGATCAGTTTGTAAGACATTCGAAGAACGTTCCAAGAATGTCTTGGTTTATAAGAGACTTTCGTTTGAAAGATGGGGGATATCACATTGGGAAACCCATAAGTTACGATGTGTTTACTTTGACGTATATATTGCGGGGAACCCAAATGCTATTTTACGCAACGGGTTAAGAAATTATTTTGACTCAATATATCCGAATATTGGACTTCGTGATTTAGAAAAAGCGGCTAACATGCAACATAAAGAAGCATGTTATGCTTACGGATTAGTAATGTTCGCTTCTCACCAAAGTGAGAACAAGAACATCGGGCTACAACTATTAAACAAAACGTTTCCACAAGTGACGGAGTCGGTAATTGGGGTAAGAAATGAGGTTTTTAGATTATTACGGGACTGTTGGACATTACGTAACCCTCGTCCCTTTGACGACGTTACAACACGCTGTCTTATCAACGGCCATAACGGTTATGTTGCACAAGACCAAGGATGGGAAGTAGTCCTAGTAAAACCAGAATGCATGACTTGTTTCTGGATGTATGAATTACGTGTCTTTATTGCCTTTGCTGAACGACTTGTGTACTAGCTAGAATTATCTTCACAACTATCTTGTATCAAAGTTATTGTGTGCTATATTTCATGCTTTATGTAAAATAAGCGGTATTGTAAGTTTGTAAAATATTGTATAAAAGTTTGAACGCGAAATATTATTATAATCAGTTTTTCATATAGAATTGTAGTAGTTGAATTGTATATTAGCTACTAAGTATGAACTTAACGGGTAGGTACTACCCGAATTTAAACTTATAAAACGCTAATATGAAGAAAAAGCTTTTATAAATGAGTTCATATTATGCTACGAAATACTATTAACTACTCTTAATATTCTGTATGATTAACTTGTTCCATTTAACTATTTTGAAGGAAATGGCACCGACTACTCGACACACCGTGAATATGAATGAAGAGGAATTCCGTACTTTTCTAGCTTCAAACATAGCCGCAGTACAGGCTACACTACATACCAACAATAACCTTGGATCTAGCAGTACAGGAAATCGTGTAGGATGCACCTACAAAGAATTCACTGCCTGCAAACCTTTGGAATTTGATGGAACCGAAGGACCGATCGGATTGAAACGGTGGACCGAGAAGGTCGAATCGGTGTTTTCCATAAGTAAGTGTACTGAAGAGGACAAAGTAAAGTACGCTACGCATACCTTCACAGGTTCTGCGTTAACATGGTGGAATACCTATCTAGAGCAAGTGGGACAAGACGATGCGTACGCACTACCGTGGTCAGCATTCAAGCACTTGATGAACGAGAAGTACCGTCCCAGAACCGAGGTCAATAAGCTCAAGACAGAACTTAGAGGGTTACGAACCCAAGGATTTGATATTACCACGTACGAAAGACGATTCACAGAATTGTGCCTATTGTGTCCGGGAGCATTCGAAGATGAGGAAGAGAAGATCGACGCGTTTGTGAAAGGATTACCGGAAAGAATCCAAGAAGATATAAGTTCACACGAGCCCGCCTCCATACAACAGGCATGTAGAATGGCTCACAAACTCGTGAACCAAATTGAAGAAAGAATTAAAGAACAGACTGCTGAAGAGGCCAATGTGAAGCAAGTCAAAAGAAAGTGGGAGGAAAACGGTGATAAGAATCACCAATACAACAACAACAGCAATTACAACAATAATCGCAACAATTATCCCAACAATCGCAACATCAATCGCAACTACAACAAACGGCCCAACAACAACAACAACAACAACAACAACAGCAACTACAACAATCATCCCAACAACAATAATAACCGCAACAACAACAACAATCAGAAGCAACTATGCCAAAGGTGTGAAAAGAATCACTCGGGGTTCTGCACCAAATTTTGCAACAAGTGTAAAAGAAATGGTCATAGCGCGGCGAAGTGTGAGGTCTACGGACCAGGGGTTAATAGAACGAAAGGAACAAATGGTGTCGGAACGAGTAATGGCGGAGCAAGTAGTGTCGGAGCAAGTTATGCCAATGTAGTTTGTTATAAATGTGGAAAACCGGGCCACATTATTAGAAATTGCCCGAACCAGGAGAACACGAATGGACAAGGCCGTGGAAGAGTTTTCAATATTAATGCGGCAGAGGCACAGGAAGACCCGGAGCTTGTTACGGGTACGTTTCTTATTGACAATAAATCTGCTTACGTTTTATTTGATTCGGGTGCGGATAGAAGCTATATGAGTAGAGATTTTTGTGCTAAATTAAGTTGTCCATTGACGCCTTTGGATAGTAAATTTTTACTCGAATTAGCAAATGGTAAATTAATTTCAGCAGATAATATATGTCGGAATCGAGAAATTAAACTGGTTAGCGAAACATTTAAGATTGATTTGATACCAGTAGAGTTAGGGAGTTTTGATGTGATAATCGGTATGGACTGGTTGAAAGAAGTGAAAGCGGAGATCGTTTGTTACAAAAATGCAATTCGCATTATACGAGAAAAAGGAAAACCCTTAATGGTGTACGGAGAAAAGGGCAACACGAAGCTACATCTTATTAGTAATTTGAAGGCACAAAAACTAATAAGAAAAGGTTGCTATGCTGTTCTAGCACACGTCGAGAAAGTACAAACTGAAGAAAAGAGCATCAATGATGTTCCCGTCGCAAAAGAATTTCCTGATGTATTTCCGAAAGAATTACCAGGATTACCCCCACATCGATCCGTTGAATTTCAAATAGATCTTGTACCAGGAGCTGCACCAATAGCTCGTGCTCCTTACAGACTCGCACCCAGCGAGATGAAAGAACTACAAATCCAATTACAAGAACTTTTAGAGCGTGGTTTCATTCGACCAAGCACATCACCGTGGGGAGCTCCTGTTTTGTTTGTCAAGAAGAAAGATGGTACATTCAGGTTATGTATCGACTACCGAGAGTTGAACAAACTTACCATCGAGAACCGCTACCCACTACCGAGAATCGATGACTTATTTGATCAACTACAAGGCTCGTCTGTTTATTCAAAGATTGACTTACGTTCCGGGTATCATCAAATGCGGGTGAAAGAAGATGATATTCCAAAGACTGCTTTCAGAACACGTTACGGTCATTACGAGTTTATGGTCATGCCGTTTGGTTTAACTAATGCACCAGCTGTGTTCATGGACCTTATGAACCGAGTGTGTGGACCATACCTTGACAAGTTTGTCATTGTTTTCATTGATGACATACTTATTTACTCAAAGAATGACCAAGAACACGGTGAACATTTGAGAAAGGTGTTAGAAGTATTGAGGAAGGAAGAATTGTATGCTAAGTTTTCAAAGTGTGCATTTTGGTTGGAAGAAGTTCAATTCCTCGGTCACATAGTGAACAAAGAAGGTATTAAGGTGGATCCGGCAAAGATAGAAACTGTTGAAAAGTGGGAAACCCCGAAAACTCCGAAACACATACGCCAGTTTTTAGGACTAGCTGGTTACTACAGAAGGTTCATCCAAGACTTTTCCAGAATAGCAAAACCCTTGACTGCATTAACGCATAAAGGGAAGAAATTTGAATGGAATGATGAACAAGAGAAAGCGTTTCAGTTATTGAAGAAAAAGCTAACTACGGCACCTATATTGTCATTGCCTGAAGGGAATGATGATTTTGTGATTTATTGTGATGCATCAAAGCAAGGTCTCGGTTGTGTATTAATGCAACGAACGAAGGTGATTGCTTATGCGTCTAGACAATTGAAGATTCACGAACAAAATTATACGACGCATGATTTGGAATTAGGCGCGGTTGTTTTTGCATTAAAGACTTGGAGGCACTACTTATATGGGGTCAAAAGTATTATATATACCGACCACAAAAGTCTTCAACACAAATTTAATCAGAAACAACTGAATATGAGGCAGCGTAGGTGGATTGAATTATTGAATGATTACGACTTTGAGATTCGTTACCACCCGGGGAAGGCAAATGTGGTAGCCGATGCCTTGAGCAGGAAGGACAGAGAACCCATTCGAGTAAAATCTATGAATATAATGATTCATAATAACATTACTACTCAAATAAAGGAGGCGCAACAAGGAGTTTTAAAAGAGGGAAATTTAAAGGATGAAATACCCAAAGGATCGGAGAAGCATCTTAATATTCGGGAAGACGGAACCCGGTATAGGGCTGAAAGGATTTGGGTACCAAAATTTGGAGATATGAGAGAAATGGTACTTAGAGAAGCTCATAAAACCAGATACTCAATACATCCTGGAACGGGGAAGATGTACAAGGATCTCAAGAAACATTTTTGGTGGCCGGGTATGAAAGCCGATGTTGCTAAATACGTAGGAGAATGTTTGACGTGTTCTAAGGTCAAAGCTGAGCATCAGAAACCATCAGGTCTACTTCAACAACCCGAAATCCCGGAATGGAAATGGGAAAACATTACCATGGATTTCATCACTAAATTGCCAAGGACTGCAAGTGGTTTTGATACTATTTGGGTAATAGTTGACCGTCTCACCAAATCAGCACACTTCTTGCCAATAAGAGAAGATGACAAGATGGAGAAGTTAGCACGACTGTATTTGAAGGAAGTCATCTCCAGACATGAAATACCAATCTCTATTATCTCTGATAGGGATGGCAGATTTATTTCAAGATTCTGGCAGACATTACAGCAAGCATTAGGAACTCGTCTAGACATGAGTACTGCCTATCATCCACAAACTGATGGACAGAGCGAAAGGACGATACAAACGCTTGAAGACATGCTACGAGCATGTGTTATTGATTTCGGAAACAGTTGGGATCGACATCTACCGTTAGCAGAATTTTCCTACAACAACAGCTACCATTCAAGCATTGAGATGGCGCCGTTTGAAGCACTTTATGGTAGAAAGTGCAGGTCTCCGATTTGTTGGAGTGAAGTGAGGGATAGACAGATTACGGGTCCGGAGATTATACAAGAAACTACCGAGAAGATCATCCAAATTCAACAACGGTTGAAAACCGCCCAAAGTCGACAAAAGAGCTACGCTGACATTAAAAGAAAAGATATAGAATTTGAAATTGGAGAGATGGTCATGCTTAAAGTTGCACCTTGGAAAGGCGTTGTTCGATTTGGTAAACGAGGGAAATTAAATCCAAGGTATATTGGACCAAAACCTGCCATGTATAAAAAATAACTAGTTTTCATAAACCCACTTCATCATCTAAATGGGTTTTACAACTAAAAAGCTCAAAACCCTAACTTAAATATCAAAACATAAAGATGAATTTCGGAGTTAGAACTTACTATCACTACCACAACGTAGCCGTGAACGAAGAGAACAACTTTAACTCTTGAGACCCGACCCGAATCACTCTTCTTCTTCCCCAATTCGAGCTTTCTCTCTCAAAACCCTTTACTCTCTCTCTAGGGTTTGGTGTGTGAGTGGGAGGGAAGAAATGAAAAGGAAATGAGGTTTGGATAAGATTGGGATCAGTTTTATGGTCAAAAACCCGTTCACATGTGAAATACCAACTTTGCCCTTCATTTAACTCATTAAAAGGCTGAACAACATCAGATCGTGCCTATTGTCGCGCCGCGGAGCAAACCCTCCGCGTCGTGGCCCAAAGTGTAGTGACCCGAACTTTTCCATGTTTATATATATTAATTGAGATTGATATTTACATGATTAAATGTTTCCAACATGTTAAGCAATCAAACATGTTAAGACTTGATTAATTGAAATATGTTTCATATAGACAATTGACCACCCAAGTTGACCGGTGATTCACGAACGTTAAAACTTGTAAAAACTATATGATGACATATATATGGATATATATATAGTTAACATGATACTATGATAAGTAAACATATCATTAAGTATATTAACAATGAACTACATATGTAAAAACAAGACTACTAACTTAATGATTTTTAAACGAGACATATATGTAACGATTATCATTGTAAAGACATTTAATGTATATATATCATATTAAGAGATATTCATACATGATAATATCATGATAATATAATAATTTAAAATCTCATTTGATATTATAAACATTGGGTTAACAACATTTAACAAGATCGTTAACCTAAAGGTTTCAAAACAACACTTACATGTAACGACTAACGATGACTTAACGACTCAGTTAAAATGTATATACATGTAGTGTTTTAATATGTATTTATACACTTTTGAAAGACTTCAATACACTTATCAAAATACTTCTACTTAACAAAAATGCTTACAATTACATCCTCGTTCAGTTTCATCAACAATTCTACTCGTATGCACCCGTATTCGTACTCGTACAATACACAGCTTTTAGATGTATGTACTATTGGTATATACACTCCAATGATCAGCTCTTAGCAGCCCATGTGATTCACCTAACACATGTGGGAACCATCATTTGGCAACTAGCATGAAATATTTCATAAAATTACAAAAATATGAGTAATCATTCATGACTTATTTACATGAAAACAAAATTACATATCCTTTATATCTAATCCATACACCAACGACCAAAAACACCTACAAACACTTTCATTCTTCAATTTTCTTCATCTAATTGATCTCTCTCAAGTTCTATCTTCAAGTTCTAAGTGTTCTTCATAAATTCCAAAAGTTCTAGTTTCATAAAATCAAGAATACTTTCAAGTTTGCTAGCTCACTTCCAATCTTGTAAGGTGATAATCCAACCTCAAGAAATCTTTGTTTCTTACAGTAGGTTATCATTCTAATACAAGGTAATAATCATATTCAAACTTTGGTTCAATTTCTATAACTATAACAATCTTATTTCAAGTGATGATCTTACTTGAACTTGTTTTCGTGTCATGATTCTGCTTCAAGAACTCCGAGCCATCCAAGGATCCATTGAAGCTAGATCCATTTTTCTCTTTTCCAGTAGGTTTATGCAAGGAACTTAAGGTAGTAATGATGTTCATAACGTCATTCGATTCATACATATAAAGCTATCTTATTCGAAGGTTTAAACTTGTAATCACTAGAACATAGTTTAGTTAATTCTAAACTTGTTCGCAAACAAAAGTTAATCCTTCTAACTTGACTTTTAAAATCAACTAAACACATGTTCTATATCTATATGATATGCTAACTTAATGATTTAAAACCTGGAAACACGAAAAACACCGTAAAACCGGATTTACGCCGTCGTAGTAACACCGCGGGCTGTTTTGGGTTAGTTAATTAAAAACTATGATAAACTTTGATTTTAAAGTTGTTATTCTGAGAAAATGATTTTTATTATGAACATGAAACTATATCCAAAAATTATGATTAAACTCAAAGTGGAAGTATGTTTTCTAAAATGGTCATCTAGACGTCGTTCTTTCGACTGAAATGACTACCTTTATAAAAACGACTTGTAACTTATTTTTCCGACTATAAACCTATACTTTTCTGTTTAGATTCATAAAATAGAGTTCAATATGAAACCATAGCAATTTGATTCACTCAAAACGGATTTAAAATGAAGAAGTTATGGGTAAAACAAGATTGGATAATTTTTCTCATTTTAGCTACGTGAAAATTGGTAACAAATCTATTCCAACCATAACTTAATCAACTTGTATTGTATATTATGTAATCTTGAGATACCATAGACACGTATACAATGTTTCGACCTATCATGTCGACACATCTATATATATTTCGGAACAACCATAGACACTCTATATGTGAATGTTGGAGTTAGCTATACAGGGTTGAGGTTGATTCCAAAATATATATAGTTTGAGTTGTGATCAATACTGAGATACGTATACACTGGGTCGTGGATTGATTCAAGATAATATTTATCGATTTATTTCTGTACATCTAACTGTGGACAACTAGTTGTAGGTTACTAACGAGGACAGCTGACTTAATAAACTTAAAACATCAAAATATATTAAAAGTGTTGTAAATATATTTTGAACATACTTTGATATATATGTATATATTGTTATAGGTTCGTGAATCAACCAGTGGCCAAGTCTTACTTCCCGACGAAGTAAAAATATGTGAAAGTGAGTTATAGTCCCACTTTTAAAATCTAATATTTTTGGGATGAGAATACATGCAGGTTTTATAAATGATTTACAAAATAGACACAAGTACGTGAAACTACATTCTATGGTTGAATTATCGAAATCGAATATGCCCCTTTTTATTAAGTCTGGTAATCTAAGAATTAGGGAACAGACACCCTAATTGACGCGAATCCTAAAGATAGATCTATTGGGCCTAACAAACCCCATCCAAAGTACCGGATGCTTTAGTACTTCGAAATTTATATCATATCCGAAGGGTGTCCCGGAATGATGGGGATATTCTTATATATGCATCTTGTTAATGTCGGTTACCAGGTGTTCACCATATGAATGATTTTTATCTCTATGTATGGGATGTGTATTGAAATATGAAATCTTGTGGTCTATTGTTACGATTTGATATATATAGGTTAAACCTATAACTCACCAACATTTTTGTTGACGTTTAAAGCATGTTTATTCTCAGGTGAATATTAAGAGCTTCCGCTGTTGCATACTAAAATAAGGACAAGATTTGGAGTCCATGTTTGTATGATATTGTGTAAAAACTGCATTCAAGAAACTGATTTCGATGTAACATATTTGTATTGTAAACCATTATGTAATGGTCGTGTGTAAACAGGATATTTTAGATTATCATTATTTGATAATCTACGTAAAGCTTTTTAAACCTTTATTTATGAAATAAAGGTTATGGTTTGTTTTAAAAATGAATGCAGTCTTTGAAAAACGTCTCATATAGAGGTCAAAACCTCGCAACGAAATCAATTAATATGGAACGTTTTTAATCAATAAGAACGGGAAATTTCACAAAGGGTGATTTTAGATCACATTTTTAAGCTTTCTGGCCCTCAAAATAGGCAATTATCGCGCCGTGGCCATTCTGATCGTGCCGTGACAATGACATGTTTCATCCGAACTTCAACAACTTGTTTTGGCCATAACTTTTTGACCGTAACTCCGTTTTCGATGAATCAAATATCGTTGGAAACGTAATAAGATTTCCTTTCTAATGGTAAGGTTTTGAAATATCAACTCAAACTTTATTTGGGGTCGAAAAGGTACGTACACACCTTGTAACTCAAACAACGTCCAGTTTTCTTCGACATTCGAACAAGCAACACGTACACGCTTGGTACACTTTATACACTCATCGTACAATCATCTTTATATTATTATACAACCAAATATGAACATTCTAAAGATCAATCACGTACCTCGGACATGTTTGATGAAAAACGGGATGTTACACAATTAGACCATGATATCTACATGAACAGTGAAGTACTTTTGTGTACATTACAGATATGGAAAGCTCTCATCTCAAAAGTCAATTCATTTTAGCATACAAGTCCGTTTTCATGCATGTGCTGGAAAAATCTATGTTTTCATTCGATTAGGCATATCACGAGTTTTACTCAAGAAAATGAAATGATATCCTAGTGTAACCTGAGTGTTTTTGAATTATCTATCCAATGGTAATCAATACACAAGCCAATTCGTGACCCATCAATACCAGTTTTCTGATCAAGCATAAAAACACAATGATAATTCAAACGGTCATAACTTAAGCATACGGAAACGAAATTAAGCGATTCAAAAGAGCAAACTCAATAGTTTTTCGACACCAATACATCTAGATATATTGTATTAACAGTAATTAAACCAATTTTATGTAACATCCCGCATTTTTCCGTTAAATTTATTTTTAACACTGTCTTTTTTTTTAATAAATATCTTTCGTTATTTAAATTCGTAGTTTCCGTTGACTAACGTTCATAATATTCCCGCTATTTAATTATAACATCACTCGATTACTCGGGCGTTTTTAAAATATTCGTTCGGTTAATTCTCGCACCCGACTACAAACTTGAGGGACTAAACTTGCCAAGAGACTAAACTCTTGACTAGGTCAACTAGTCAAGGTATCCTCACCACCACTCATTATCCACCATTTTTCTTTTTCTTTTCCTTAACACTTTCAACATTTCTCTCAAATCCTCTCAACAAAGATTCATCATCCAAACCGAATCAAGAAGCAAACATCAAAATAAATTACATATTCGTGATCCTCTCTTCATCCTCTACATTTTGGTACCAATTTCATCAAGTTTGGGTAACATTTCTAAAACTCTAGATTTTCTCTAAATTCGTGTTTTTTACTTGAAATGGTGTTAGTTAGTGTCTATGGCTCGTGTGTAACATGAATATATATTTTGTTTGCTCGATTTGTTGTTTTAAGTAACTAGTTTGAACATTTGAAATGGGTTTGCTTAATCTTGCATTTTGGAAGATTAAATGTTGTTTGATTTTTAAAGTTCATGTTTTAATTGTGTTACTAGTATCACTAGCTTCGTTTTGATGCGTAGGTTGATTAAGAAAACTTCAAACACATGATTATTGATTTTTGTGAATTTTGGTTAGGGTTTGATAGACTTTGAAATGAACTTTTGATGCGTTGAATGCTTGTTAATGTTGTTAGTAAGTGTTTAGATGCATTGTATGCTTAATTACCTTCGAAACGGCATATCGTATGTGTAAATTGGATTCCCGAATCATAAAATACGTTTTACGAACTTGAAACTTTGAAAATAAACCTTTCTTGATCAATTGACGAGTTTTCGGTTATTGTAATTGATGTTTTTGCTTGTGAAAGGTAGTTAATTGTATTCCTTGTCAAAAGAGCTTTCCAATGATATAAGATGCGTATTCTAAGTGTTTACGGTTTGCGTTTTGTGCTAAATTGAATTTTGGATCAAGACTTGAACTTTTGAAACTGACCAGGTACCAGGCCACGCCTAATGTCGCGGCGCGACACCTCTGGCCGCGGCGCGGCAATAGCCGTGTTTGGGTTCTGACTTACTTTGTCAAATTTCGAAAAATGTTTGCTATGCTACGCACCTCTGATTCACATGTAACTTGTTCTAACATGCTTATATATGAATAAAAACCTTAGAAAAATAGTTCGGGACCCGACCCGATCCCGTTGACTTTTTCGTTGACTTTGACCAAGTTTGACTTTTAGTCAAACTTAACAAAACACTTATACAATCGTTCTAATATTATTTTATACTTGATTCTTGCATGAAACTTGACAACGTGATTCACATGCTATATAATCGAGTCGTAATGAGCCATAGGACTAATTGAACACATTTCGCCCGACCTTGTGTCGTAACCGGTTAATTGATACAACTTACTTGTTTAGGTTAAGGCTAAGCAACATTCATGCACACGTTTACTTTGTGAAGTACATTTATACTCGTGCACTCGAGGTGAGATCATAGTCCCATCTTTCAACAACTTTTATACTTTTAAATCATGGGATGAGAAACATATACGGTTTTATACTACATACTTTTACACTTTGAACACAAGTACGGAAACGAACATTCCACGTGCGGGTTTGAACAAAAAGCCTCAATTCAATTATCATTAGTTACACTTGCAGGGTGTAAACGAGAACTTATATTATGTGATCACATGGGCTTGACGAGCCTCATTCGGACGGTTCGCTACCGTTAGCGGATGAAATATATTTTCGGGTCTAGTGTATGTTCTAACACTACGCAAAGGGTGCAAAACAGTTAAGTTTGATAATTGGGTGCCCGGGATACAAATAACAACTTTTGGAATGCAAATGATTTTGATAATCATCTTATATTAAATCTTGTGGTTCAAATACAACGTTTACTAAAACACCTATGATTTCACCAACGTTTTTCGTTGACAGTTTTCTATATGTTTCTCAGGTTCATACATGGCTATTTGATACATGATTTCCGCGTACACTCATACTTGCTTGGGGTCAAGCATACATGCATACACTCTGATTTCTTGCTTGGAGTCAAGCATACATACATGCATACGCTAGTGATAGCACCTTTGGATTCAAACATATTGTTTACATACTTACGCTATTTATAGCAACTGTGATTTTAAACTAATTATGTCGCAAGATATTTCATTTGTACTTTACTACTTTTGTAAACTTAAACTTGTTGTCGATCCGTTTGGTGAACTAAACTTTGCAAGTCATGCACGTTTCAAATGAATGCGACATAATTTTGGTCAAACGCGTCTCATATAGGGACTATGACCACGTAACGGGACCTAAGTTAGCGGCACCGTCAATGACGATTTTGTCGGGTCGCTACATTTTATCAGAATCATCACAAAGCAATTCGACTTTTAATCAAAATAATCAATACGAACAATCTAACGATTAAACAAGCATATAAACACAATGAATCGAGCAATTGACCAACATAAACTATGAAACCTTATGAAATTAGAATTTTTAAAGCTAGGGTTCATGTAATTATACCTTTGGTCGTGAAAATAATTATACCCACGCGTAGAGGACGATGTGAATTTCGAGTTTCGAGTTGAAGGTTTTATCTAATTGTGAAAAACTGATGTGATGGGATGGTGATGGTTGATCGATGATGGGAGGCAGAAAAGAGGCAGGAGTCGACTGATTAATGAGTAGGGAGAAAAGAATACAATTTAGGTTACTACTTAATTTAGCATTAGGCTTAAAACAAACACTAGTTATAATTTTAAAAGCCCAAAATAAAAATAAAATGGGGGAGTGGGGGTTCATGACCGAATGGCCCAATGGGAGTGTTCCCGGGCTCTCGTTGTCTAGTACTGTGTAATCGTGACTCGTTTCAGGTGCCGTTTAAACGTACCGAAGGTCCGAAACGCTAAACCGATCGTTAAAACGCAACCAAACGTTTAATTTATTAAAAACCCAATAAATTAAATATTTTTTAAAAAGTTAATAATTATTAAAATAATTATTAAAATAAACCCGAGCGTTTCGTTGCTCAAAAAGTAGTTATCCAAACCGTATATTTTTTATCGTATTTCTTTATCCGAAATATATTTTTCAAATTAATATTAACCCATATTAATTATCGTAACCCTCCAAGGATCAAGTATTAATACACATAAACACATAAAACGTCAAGTAATCTCCGTTAAATTAACTAACAGAAAGTTAACGGAAGTGACGAAAAAAGCAGGGTTGTTACAGTAATGCTTCCGCTTACTGAAGTTGTCTTGCTTGTTTGCTGCTAGTACTGGAGTGATGTCCAGCATGTTTTTCGTCATGACTTATTTCAAGAACTACTATTCGCATTGAAAACTATTTTCTTTCATAATGTTTTGAGTTACTTATGTTGGTCATAGATCTCAACTACTTTCAGAATTATTTCTATGTTTAATGACTTTTCTTTTGAAACTTAATGCGAATACTTTTCGGAAACGTCTCATATAGAGGACGTGACCGTTAACTGTGTGACCAGAGTTAATACACCGTTAGTGAATTCTGACAGAGTATTACATATTCTTTCTAGAAAAGAATCTCATAGGTCCTCATCTCAAAGCACTACAAAGTACCCCAATATACTTCCGCTTTCAATGCAAAAATTGTTTCTAATCAAAGCAATATACAAAGTAATAATAAGGGCAGAGTCTCACAGCTTAATCGGAAATATTTTAAGTGTCAGAAAATTGGACATACAATTGACAGATGTAATCGAATTGTTAGATATCCTCCACACTATAAAGGGGAAATGGATAATAACAAAATAAATCATAACTACACTTCTCTCTGGTCTAATAATTATAGTTCAAAGGGTTTCTCCAGTAACTATGCTATTGTTGAGTCATCTAGTCAAGGTAGGATGCCTTTTTTTAGGAACAACTTTTTGTTCTTATGTCTTTAACTGATAAACACATCTACTCTAAGGGCGAAAGGTAAGACTAAATAAATATACTCAAAATTTTAATTTATAACTCAAAACTTGTGTTGGTGCATGCTTGTGTAATCCATAGTTATGTGATTGTTGACGGACATTTCAGTATGTGATCATAAACATTGTGACTATTGAATCTTTGTTAATGCACGTAATCATTTAAGTCAATAGTCAAACTGACTAGATAGTCGACCGAATGAGTAAGTAAGTCGACCGAATGTCAAGACTGTCGTCCGATGGTCCTGGTTGGTGGAGTTGATCTTCGATCGACTTAAGAAGACAGTCAACCGACTGTCATTGCAGACACTATATATACGAGTTTAAGCCCCATTTGTTAGGTTACGAATCATATGCACCCTAAGTTGTCTGCAACGGTCCCTACGTCCAAATATCACTGAATATCGACCTAGGCTTCGCGTTAATCCAGAACAAATCTTGGTTCGACTCATACGAACCCGAAAACCCTAAGATATTTGACTTTGTTCTAGTTCTAGTGTTATTCCGCCTCTAAGACTAGGTAGATTAAGTCTAAGATCCTTTAACAACGTCTACAACTTGTTTAGTATACTTCCTCGTTATTGAAAAACACTTAAAATTAAACACACTTAAATAATGTTCGTTCTCTAATACTTCCTCACTTTTGAGCCCCTGATTGATACGTTATATATAATCCATGATATGTACGGAGTAATTTTTAGTTGTACTTATCGTTATGAAAAATAATCTTTTATCCATATATATCAAGCATTCATCGTAAGTCACTTTGCAAATAAATGTCAAATAGAGGTGCCACTATATTTACAAATAGACGTACTTTAAAAATAAAGTATGTTTCTTCGTGTTTGCGTACGTGGTTCAGATGTAGTAGCGATTTTAGGATCAAAACTTAATAGAGTTCTGAAGTTTTATTTTCAGTATTAATTATATTTGAATGTTATTTTAATGTTTGTATATCTTTAAAAACTACAAGTTCAAAAAAATACATAGGGTTCAATTAGTTAAATTTAGTGGTGTCCTATATACAATTTAAAGAAAAAGTTATAAATTTGAAAAATATATGAGGTCATGTACTTAAATTTAATAGTGTCCTATAAAATTTAAATGATACTTTCTACATAAAAATTTCAAACTAGCTGTATTTTCTGTGACTCCGCGGGTTAAAGAGTAGATTCGCCACTGTTTAGATGGTTTATAATCTTCCAATTGATTTGCAGATTGATAACTCTCTTCTCGCTTTTGTTAGTTTTAGTGTGTCGTTGGTTTTAGGATCTTATTTTCTATAATTTGCCATAGTTTGTTGTTGTAAGTTTGTGTTAGGTTGATCGGTTGGTTTAGCTTTGTATGTTTATAAGAGTTTGTATGTTTTAACGGTTACATTTTTTTTTGATAAACTTCTATCTTGTTATAAAATGTTATCTTTTTCTTGTAAAAAAATTACATGTTGTCTCATATGTGACATCATCAGGACTGAATACGGTTGTAGTTGTTACGAAAAATTGAATTCTAAACAGAATTAATTCTAAAACTATGCATGTTGTCCATTTCCAACGAAATATCATGAGCATTATTAAATAGAGTAGTTTAAGTGTTTGCGGTTACGTTTTAAATGCATGAATTTAAAATACCAAGACATTCCTAGCTCAATGTTTTTTTATTAAAAATATAATCTGCAGTTATTAATTAGCTTTTTTGATGGTCACTTATTAGGCAAGGGTTGATGATCTTGTTGCTAGTTAGTTGAGTTCATTTTGTGTGGTTTGTTACTTTAGTTTTAGTTTGTTTTCCTTTTGAATCGTTTGTTTATTTTATTGTTAACATCTCAGCTCTAAGTTTTACCGGCCTATTTACTTTCTATTTAATATCTGTTTATCTACAACTTTTAATTCAATAAATAAAATTATCTGGTATGTTTGACACTCATCCCCATTAAGAATCAAATGGAAACAAAGTCAAATTTAAAAAAAAAAAAAAAAAAAAAGGTAAACATCTCTTTAGTTTTGTTAGTTTTTAAGAGCTTGTTAGGTTCAACTTTGTTTTTCTAGTGCCAAGTCGCGTTTTGCTTGTATCACTACTAGTTCCTTTTTTTTTTTTTTTTTTTTTTTTTTTTTTTTTTTGAAAAAAGACTCATTTGTATAGTTATCGTTTAAAAAAAAAGTTAAGCAACTTCTAAGAATAAATAAAATGTATTATATATTATACATTAATTAAAATATATAAAAGATTCTTGTTACATTATATATTTTATATATGATTGTTGTTACATTAAAAAATATTATAAATCTTTACAAGTATTACTGTAAGTATGAGGAGCGAATAAGAAGAAATTTTTTTAGAGTGAAAAACAATAAATAAATTAGCTGCTCCGAGTATCATCAACATTCAACAAGGTACAAACCAATGCAATAACAAATGAAAAACTAACATAGTAATAGTAAACAAACAACAAACAAGATTACAAACTAACGCTAGGCCAAACACAAACCTAGTCACCAACTAAATGAACAAAGTATAACAAACATAGCAAAACAACCTAACAAACCAAACAAGCAAGCAAAAAATGTGCTATCATTTTCATACAGACTGAATGCAAGATCATAATCATTAATCAATAAACATCATAATAATGCATGTAGAAAAACATTTATTGTGGAATATTTTCGTTATGTTTAAATCATAAATAAAATACTTATACGGATTTAATATTATCTGCACAAAACGATGCAGGCATTTCTGTTATTACAGGTTTAATATTACGGAGTATTTGTATTTATAATTATAATTATTATATTTATAATTATATTATAAGTACGTTATAAACTTATAATTATATTTTAGTACAAGAATAAGTAGGAAAAAAAGATTGATTGAATCTTTCAAAATTCAAAAATATGCTTAATTATAATTTATACTTTTGAAACTTTGATGTTGAGTTGTTTATTAAATTGATATTTATTCTAATTTATACACCTAATCAAAAACTTCATATTTTAGACTCGTATAGTTATTCTAATATGTACACGAATGCCATTTAAAAAATTGGACGACAAACAATTCATCTAAAAACAGAATGTAGACAATAATCATTAATTGGAAGATTAACATGTATACAGCTGTTGACCATCGCCATCACCACTTTACCGCCGTACCACCACTACTAACACCGCCATTCTCTTCCATGCATTAAAATTTAATCCAGAAACAATCAATCGATAAAGATTATACATTATACTCCGTATTATTAGTTATAAAATACGGAGTATAATATATACGGAGTATAATATATACGTAGTACAAAATAAAAAAGTTAATTATAAACATTCAAATTACCTTCTCATAACACGAGTAGTCGTGAACAGAAACAACATGCACGTGATATTGGCACGGCTCAATCAAAAAACAACATTCAGCATAGAATTAGAACATCACGTTCTTATTGAACCGAACCAATATCTCGTTCAATTGCTTCAATCAAAAGAATGATAATAGTAACTGATATTCTAGAGAATTTGATATCAAGGTATAGATATTGTTAAGGGTGTTATGAATGGAAATAAATAAGCAAAAGAGAAGAAGGTGGTGGTAGAGCATTAAAGGAATGGACTTAATGATTCCAACTACTCAAAAGATGGAATTAAAAGAATAGGGGAAGTTGGAATCTGAATTTAATGAAGAAAAATATGTCACGGGGACGATTCAATTCAATTCCAGGACATTTAATATGGCGTGGTCACCACAGAGGATGTAGTCCATTTTTATCTTAACCAAAGTTATTATTATTACAATATTACTAGATGTCAATGCCCGGCACGTCTAACTTTATGTTTTAATGTCCAAAAATAAACACGTATTCTGTAAGAAATCACGATTCTTTGATTTAAAATTGAGCTAAATTCCGCTTTGTTAACTTCTCGAACTAAATTTTTCAGTAGGAATGGAAGATTAGCTAAATACCACTTTTATATAGTCTTTTACAATAATAGTTCCATTAATAATTAGTTACATTGATGATGAGCCTATCATCTTTAATAAATACATTAAACAATTTATTAACTAAATACGTTGATTAATGATTAATAATGATAATCTTAAATAAATTACAGAATATTATGGAATATTTTTTTTACTATAATCTAAGAGAATATAGATAGATAAATAGAGTTATCATATAATCAAGTATAAATAAAGTGTTTATGCATTAATGCGCAAGTTTATCAGCACTCATTGATACATATTGTTAAAATGATATTAATGGAAAAAATACACATGGAAACAATATAAAATACTTATATTCATAAATTATTACACAAAGATTATTACACCATGATAAAATACACTATCATATCAACTTTAATTTATTATTGAATTTTTAGCCATGTTTGTTCAAAGGTAATCGTATCATTTGAATAAATGTATGTAATATCAAAGATATGATCATGAATCATATATTTAATATTAAGTAATTTAATTAATATCAAAGTTGTTGTAACTATTGTTTAAAGTGAAAAACTAATTAACCAAACATAACTGAATATATCTCTTCATATTATTTTATATACTTCGTATAAATAAATCAGTTAGCTACAATCAAGTTTGTTACAATCAGTCACTCGTCATAGGTATGATAATTAGTTAATATAGTATTGAGTTGTAAGAATTTTGTGATAAGGTTTTATTCATAATTCATTTTAAATACTAAAAGGTATATGCATATTTTCACATAATGAAAGAGAGTGGCTTATTGTGACGATATCGGTAACTCATTCAAGTAAAATGGTGATATAAATACAATAAATAATAATATTTCTTCATTAAAGTTTAGGAATTGCATTGCTTATAAAAAGTTCAACAATATATTATTTGATAAATTATGATACATACATATGAATATGATTTCAAGGAAAATATAAAAAGAGAAAAATAAAGGTAGAATAAATAATCATCTAAATAAAATGCTTATAAGCAAACCTACACAAATACAAATCAAGACAATTGTTATCATTAGACTTCTAAAAGAAATATAAAAGAATAATAAAAGGTTTAAATAACCACTAAACATATATGAAATGTTTATAAGCATTAAAAATTCATTTTAGTATGAAAACCAATAGAAAGAGAATCAAGTCTTCTATTGGAAAATGTAAACGCCTCCTACATGGGTGATGAATGTGTGCTCACTGAAGTTATGGTCTTCAAGAGGTGTCATCTCTCTCTTTCATTTGTACACTGTTATATTAATCAAATTTAGAAATCTCCGCTTCTTTGCTTGTGATCGATAATAAAATACAAAAGTCTATTATTAAATGAGAATATAAAATAATGGCTATTTCAAATTCCAACTTACAAACATGCAATTACATAAGGTCCATAACTTCCCTCACACTTCTACAAAGTATGCAAATGATGAAGTAGGACCGGACAATGCCGAAAGATGGATAGAAATTTATAAACATGTATATAACTATGTAAGTATGGGTGTAATATAATACAAATGTAGTTTAAAGTAAATATGTTATCAAAATAATTTGTATGTTATATATGTATCCCATATGCATTATAATGAAAGAAGGATGGTGCCAAAACAATTGATTCATGTGCAAGACAAAAAGGAGTATAGATAAGAAATACTCCCAACTTAATTTTCGAGTTATTATAATTATTATTAATTAAAAATCAAGAAGAATATGAAAAGATAAGCATTAATAATGAATGAACACTCAAATTGAATTTTGTTTTTAATATATATATATACTATTTAAGTGTAACAAAGTCGTAACCTTCAGTTAAAAAACTTTTCACCTATCTAATTCTTTATTTACCATCATTTATTAAATATAAAACTTTTTTTTAACATCAATATACCATGTCTTATTTATTAACCTTATTAACTAATCTAGGAGTCAATATTTAAATGGTATAGATAGATTGTTATTATTATATTATATTATACTATTTTAAAGTCCTCAAAATTTGCGGATTTTATACATGAAAAAATTATAATATAATTGTTAATTCGTTGTTATAAATATATATGAATTGGTATTCATATTTGATTGTTTATATATAATTGTTAATTTGTTGTTATAAACATATATGAGCGGGTCAACTTAGCAAACACATGTTAACTATTTTCATATATATTAAATACAACCATTATATTGGAACCGGGCTTTTTCTAAAGCGAAATATTTTGGATAAAACTAATTATATTAAGTGAACATTATGTATATATAAAGACCTTAAGTGAACATTACGTAAGGAAAAAGACCTGGTTTCTTTAAGTATCTTATTTTCAAATGTACAATCTATCTATCTATACATCTATCTATATATACATTATTATAAAGCGCGTGCGAATAATCCTACGTGTCAATTTCTCAATTAATCTAAATTAAATTTGCACATGTGTCAATTTCTCAATTAAACTGAATTAAATAATATTTCTAAATTAAATTTTTATATAAGTTGAAAATCTATCTAACATACTTATCATGAAATTCAAAGATATTTACAAATTCTTAATTAAATTATGATTACACATGCGTATTAGTTAAGGGGATTATAAATAAGCCGTAGAAAATAATACAATAACAAAATATGGTAGCTGACTTCGATACAATTAGAAAACTACACCATTAAAATAGGGGGATTATTATTATTTTATTCAACAAAAAATAAAATACAATAACAAATGTATGGAAGTTTATGCGTAGAGATTTATTTATTATTAATATTAATATATTTATAGGAAGGACTTTCTCTACTTCTTGGAATGTATTACTCTCGATGGATAAATGACTTCTCTTTATTCAAAAATAGAGGAATGATTGTTTACATCTCAACTCCCTCATACATACACTGGTATTGAGTTTTGTTGTTGTTGTATTAATATATTTACATATATAGTTACTAAATATAACTCTGATTATTTTTTTTATACAAATCTAATCCATTAGTAAAACTGCTTTCCCTATAATTTGCCAATTTTTTAACAAAAAAAATAAAACAAAACTAAAATAATAACTCCCTAAAATAACTGTTTTTTGTTTTGTAATCTTATATATACACGTAAGCAATGGCGGAAGCAAAAATTCTTTTCATCGGAGGCGAATTTTTTTTTTAAAGCGTAGAAATTTCTTTTTGACTAAAAATGAAAGTTTTGAGGCAAAATTTGGAGGTTTTGTGGCAAAATTTGAAGGTTTAGGACAAATTTTAGAGGTTTTAAGACAAAATTTGAAGGTTTTATTGCAAAATATAGAGCTTTTGAGATAAAATATGAAGACTTTGGAGCAAAAAAAATTTCACTGAAGCAAAGTTGAAAAATCCAAAATTTTTACACTGAAAATTGCAAATTCACCGGGGGTGACTGCCCCTATGTCCCCTGTTAATTTTCACCCATGCACGTAAGAAACTGTCTTTGGTAAACAATCAAACAATTTTACTAGAATATGTCATAATTTATATTTCTTCAAAATCTAGATCACAGGCAGATTGTTTCTTATAATTAATTACTTATAGATCAATCGCAATAATAAAACATATATTCAAATCATGGGCTACTAAAATGATTATTTCTTATAATTGATTATTTCTTTACTTTTCACGTTTCCAGTTTCCGTGCAACGCACGGGCTCATAAAACTAGTTTATGTATATATGTAATAAGTACTCCGTAGAAAACTCTTCGTGGGTTGGCTTTTTGAATAATTTGTGGATCGAGAACTCTTTGTGGGTTGGTTTTTTGAATATGAAAAATATATAAACGGGTGCGGGCTTTTCAGGTTGGATCAGAAAATGGGTTGCCGCCACAAACTTATTAAAGTTAATTATGGGCCAAATATTTACTCATCGTTAGCTGACTTTTTTTAATATTATTTTTAACTTCTATTCATAAATTTGAGTAGGAACTTTTTTATATGACATTAATCTGTTTATTTAGGAAAAAAAACGAAAGTTTATATAACAAATAACTTTGATCAATCAATGACAAGCCGTAATATAATACAAGGAACAATGCTAGATTATTACGAGTAATAATCTGGTATCCATACTCTATATACTTGAAACAAGCATATCAAAAATTACAATTTGCAAATATAATTCAACAACATTTTTTGATTCGATCAAATTGTCAAACAAAATTACAAATTCATCGAATTAACGTCTTCTTACACTCAACAGAACAAATATGATCCTACAAAAAGCATATGCAATACAAATACATATGTACAATATATACAAATGTAATGCAATTTCTAATAGTATATTTATATTTATAATAGTATAAAACCGTAAATATTATTGATGACATAAGACCCTATTTATAGAATACATAGAGACCATTATAAGATACATACTGATTTTTTTAGACAGATAATTAATTTGTGGATTTAATGCATTGGATATTAGTTACAACATTACTTATTATTGAATTTTTGTTTAATTATGTGGTATATGGATTGGAGATATTTCACTTAGAGTAAGATAGTAAGTTGTATCTGTTTTCGATTGAAAAAAATAAGTAATAACACAAGTATTGATCGTTTTATTGATGTATATTGATAAAGCTTGAATTGGTACAAAATGTTGTTACAATGGTGCCTTTTATACAAGTTGTATGGAACAGCTGCCTATTCTAAAATAAGAAACGATTTCCTAAATATGGAAATAGAACTGTATGATAGTTGTACTGAATTCTCGGAGATAGCTATAGCTGCTTCATTATCACACATAATTTTGATGGGAGCACTAGGAGGAAATTCAATTTCTGTCAAGAGTTTCTAAATCCATAGGGCTTCAGTTACCCCTCTGGCAATCCCTCTAAATTCGGCTTCGGCACTTGATAAAGCTACTACTTTTTGTTTCTTGCTTCTCCATGTGACCAAGTTACCTTCGACGAGAGCAAAGTATTCGGATGTTGATTTCCTATCCTTTTTTCTCCCCCGTACCCTGCATCAGTGTAAATCTGTGTTTCTAGGTGATCGTTTTTGCTGAATAAAACCCCGTCTCCAGCTGTTCCTTTTAGATATTTGATTATTCTCCATACAGTTACCATATGATGACGTTGAGGTTGATGCATGTATTGACTGACAACTCCCACGACATGAGCTATATCTGGGCGAGTATGGGCAAGATATGTGAGTTTTCCCACTATTCTTTGGTATTGACCTCGGTCTGCTAAATCGGCATCTTCTTCCATGTATAGCCTTTGATTAGGAATCATTGGAGTATTAGCAGGTTTGCAGTCGATCATACCTGTTTCAGCAAGGAGGTCAAGTATATATTTCTTTTGATAAATAAAGATTCCCTTTTTAGATCTTAAGACTTCAATCCCTATGAAACATTTAAGCCCTCCCAAGTCCTTCATTTCAAATTCTTTAAATAAATTTGCCTATATGCTTGAAATTTCCTCTTGATCATTTCCAGTATTAATCATGTCATCAACATAAATTATGAGACACATACTTTGTTTAAAACCGTAATTTTTCATTGCTATAGTTAAACGCCCAATCCAAGCCCTAGGAGATTGTTTTAAGCTATAAAGGTTTTTTTTTAAGATGACAAACTTTCCTTTCTTTAAAGTCAGAGGTGAATTAGGGGGGGGGGGGGTGGGGGGTGCCTCCATGTAGACTTCTTCTTTGAGTTCTCCATGTAGGAAGACATTTTTAACGTCAAATTGATGTAGTGGCCAATCTTTATTTATTGCAACTAAGAAAAGGACTCTGATTGTATCAATTTTGGCCATGGGTGAAAAGGTTTCAGAATAGTCAACACCATATTTTTGAGTGTATCCTTTAGCTACGAGCTGAGCTTTGTATCTTTCAATTGATCCATCAGCTTTGTGCTTAACTGTGAAAACCCATCGACATCCAACCAGTTTCTTTGATTCTGGAAGTATGCACTTTTCCCACGTATTATTTTCCATGAGAGCTTTCATTTCACTTTCGATTGCTTCTTCCAGTTAGGAGATTTCAGGGCTTGTTCAAAGGTCGTAGGAATTTCTTCAGAGTAGACAGCGGAAGTAAATTTCTTTGCTTCTTCTGATACATTTTTTTTGGCGATGTTAGCCATTGGATACCTTGATCTTGAAGAATCTCTTTCGGGAGAATATCTTTTTGGTGGATTCCCCGATTAACTCTGAGAGATAGACTATATTGTCGTGGTTCAGTTTCAAGTTCGGGTTGTAGTTCAGGTTCAAGTTCAGGCTGTGGTTCAGGTTCAGGTTCAGGTTGACCTTGTTGGTCAGTTTGTACCGTTCTTTCCTGTGCTGATGTATTCACTACACTTTCATGATTAGTACTATTAGTTTCAAGAGACCCAGAACTAACTTCGGTAAGGTTGGGAAGATCATTAGTAGTACTGGATGGTGGGTTACCAAGTGATGTGGTATGAGTCACTTCTTCAGATGATGGTAAATCTAGCCAACTCACAGTATCACTAGAATCTGACTCCCCCTGACTCGTGTGTTGGGTATAGAAATATTCAGTTTCCAAAAAATCACAGTTCATTGATGTGAACATGTGTTTCCTTTTTAGAATGTAACATCTATACCCTTTCTGATTAATGTAACAACCTCACTTTGGGCCTAGTAGGTAATAACCTATTTACCCTTCTGTGTTATTAAAGTGATTTTAATAACTATGTGTTTTATAATTATTGTGTATGTGATAATGTGCGTTTTGTGACAAGTGTCACAGAACATATTTCTTTTTTTGAGTTGGACTTAGAATGAATAAGTTATTAAAGATTTTGGGTTTCAGATAACTGGTAAATACCCGTGTGTTAGACGGAAGAGCTTACCTTAGTGTGAAGAAACCTAAAATTAAATATATACTCTGTACGTTTCAGTCTTACCACTTTTAGAAACTAACATAAACCCTAAACACTCATTTGCTCTCTAAATCTTCAAATTAAAAAGTGCAAACCAAAGATTGTGAATTCGTGAATCAGATTGTAGTGATTTCAAGCATCGAAACAAGGTAAAAATCTCAGATTTTGGTGAATTCAAATGGGTTTTATGTGGGTTTTGAAAAAGTTAACTTTTATGCTTGATTCTTGCTTTGAATGTGTTTGTTATGCTTGTTTGAGGTTAGAAATAGATTATATATGTGTTATATAGTGTTCTTGGGTCATTGGATTGATCAAAACTTTCAGAAATCGAGTTTTGGGGTCAAAAAATGCGAAAACAGCGTGCTGGTGGTGTTCTTCAGCACCCACATGAGTGACAGCTCAACCACGCAGTTGAGCACACTTTTGAGGGCTCAACCACGCGGGTGAGGGCTCAACCGTACAGATGGTGTTCTTCAGCACCCACACGAGTGATAGCTCAACCACGAGGTTGAGCACACTTTTGAGGGCTCAACCACGCTGTTGAGGGCTCAACCGTACGAGTGAGACTTCACCCGCGCGAGTGAGCAGTGGTCAGTTTTTGGTAAAATTGAAAAGGCTGTAACTTTCAAACCGTAACTCCGTTTTTGACGAATAAACTATCGTTGGAATCGTCTTTAGGTGTAGTTTCTAATGATAAGATTTTAATACACTAAATAAATCTTTAGGTTAGGGGTTCGAGATGCATTTGTGCTGTTGTACTTGCTCAACCGTACGTCTGAGACACTCACTCGTGCGAGTGAAGTGTCCATTCGCACGAGTGAGACACTTAACCGTGTGAGTAGGTTTTATAATCACTATTATTAAGTGATAGGTCAGTCGTGCAAGTGAGGATACTCACCCGTGTGAGTGAGCATAGTCAGTCGCACGAGTGAGACCTCATCCGTGCGAGTGACAGTGTTTGTATGTTTGGGTCAAGTGCAATTTTGACCCATTTACTATATTACTGTGATATTAATGTAGTGACCCGAACTTTTCCATGTTTATATATATTAAATGAAATTGATATTTATATGATTAAGTGTTTCCAACATGTTAAGCAATCAAACTTGTTAAGACTTGATTAATTGAAATAGGTTTCATATAGAAAATTGACCACCCAAGTTGACCGGTGATTCACGAACGTTAAAACTTGTAAAAACTATATGATGACATATATATGGATATATATATAGTTAACATGATATTATGATAAGTGAGTATCTCATTAGGTATGTTAACAATGAGTGATATACAAAAAAATGAGTTTTTTGAATTAAGAAACTCGAAACGATATATATAACGATTATCGTTATAGCAACATCTTACTAAATACATATGAATCATATTAAGATATTGTTACACTATGTTTAAATATGATAAATGATAAGTAAACATATCATTAAGTGTATTAACAATGAACTACATATGTAAAAACAAGACTACTAACTTAAGAATTTCGAAATGAGTCATATATGTAACGATTATCGTTGTAACGACATTTAAATGTGTATATATATATATATATATATATATATATATATATATATATATATATATATATATATATATATGTGACGATCGCTCCAAATCCATATGGACGAACACGTCATTCATTGATTTCATTGCGAGGTATTTGACCTCTATGTGATACATTTTGTAACATTGTATTCGTTTGAAAAGGTATTTCATAAATGAATATATAAATTCCAGGTTTTTAACATCTGATGATTCCTACGTATAGACAATCACCATTTAAATGATTTACAATAATACATCTGTTGACAATACAGTCAAAATAAGATACATGGTAATGGTTTGGTGAATGCAAGTTTCTTGTATATAGCATGTATAACTCCAAGCACATATCTTGTATCACGTATAAGCAAACAGCGGAAGACTTCTAGGAAACCTGAGAATAAACATGCTAACAAGTGTCAACACAAAGGTTGGTGAGTTCATAGTTTTAATGTTGCGCATAATCTGTATATAAAGGTGGATCACAAGATTTCAGTTGTTTCATCTAGAAACGTTTATCAAAATATTCTACAAGATTGAGCACCCTGGTAACTAAACTTTAACGTCTATATAATAAGTACCCTTTGTATAATCATCTTAATAATACACGCAAACCAACGTGTACGCTTCTCAAATAGCATACGTCCGTTAAAAGGCTAGTGCTCTAGCTCGGACGGGGATATCAAGCCCTATGGATCCATATACTACTACTCGCGCCCACCAGTTCTTATAACCGGCGGTTACTAGTTACCAAAGCTAAGGGATTTTCGGTTCAAACTCGGTGTAGAATTTAGTATGTACTTGTATCCATTGCGTTTAAAATAAAGTGCATGTATTCTCAGCCCAAAAATATATATTGCAAAAGCAATTAAAAAGGGAGCAAATGAAACTCACGCATATAAATATTGTATATCGGTTAATAAAGCATTTGCATGTATTCTCAGCCCAAAAATGTAGAGAGTAAAAGGGATCATATGAAACTCACACAAAATCAGTTTTAGTATTTGTATCCATTTATTAAAACAGTTTATAAAACTGCGCATGTATTCTCAGCCCGAAAATATGTATAAAAAGGGATCAATTGAACTCACTGTTTAATATTGATATACAATATTGTAGGAAAGCACGTAGACGCATCGGAGATGATAAACACGAGGTTTGATTCACAAAAATACCCCCGAACATTACCCATAATTTCCTTGGCAATAACCCATAATTTCCTTAGCTCTAGCTCGCTTGGAAACCATTTTGAAAGTTACTTGGACAGCACTCCGTCGTAATATTTTAGGTACATTTTTATTTTTGTATCGCAAAAATAATAATACTAATAATAAAAATAATAAGATTAATAATAATTTTTGCTGTAGCAATTCACTGTAGCAAAGTCAATTTCACTGTAGCAAATAGTGATTTTCGAAAACACTGTAGCATTTTGGGTACTGCAGCAATTTGAAAATGTTACTATCGTTTACTAAATAACTTGAAATTATATATATGTATATATCTTTTTTAATATACATAAATCAGTTTTTAAATACACATTGGAAGTTATTTATAAATAAATTTTAATAATAAATATTTCAACTTATCATATATATTCAAATAGATATTTAAACCAATAAATTTAATGTACGGTATCAAATAATTAATACATTGTTACCTTTTCAAGTTATAGTATATATGTATCTATTTACATATAATTGTTCGCGAATCGTCGAAAATAACCGAAGGGTATTTAAATATATAAAAGTAGTTCAAAAATTTTGAGATTCAGTTTTACAGACTTTGCTTATCGTGTCGAAAATGTTAATCATACAAAGATTAAGTTTAAATTTGGTCAGAAATTTCCGGGTCATCACAATATATATATATATATATATATATATATATATATATATATATATATATATATATATATATATATCATATTAAGATATATTAATACATCATAATATAATGATAATGTAATAATTTAACATCTCATTAGATATTATAAACAATGGGTTAACAACATTTAACAAGATCGTTAACTTAAAGGTTTCAAAACAACACTTACATGTAACGACTAACGATGACTTAACGACTCAGTTAAATGTATATACATGTAGTGTATTATGTTGTAATAATACTGTAACGACCCGTCAAAATCGCTATTGACGCGGCACGTTAATCATTGATTCCACAGTGAGGTTTTGACCTCTATTTGATACGTTTTGATAAAATATTGCATTCATTAAAATAAGTGACTTTCTAAACATAGAAAGTTATAAACATGTGGGCGAGTGCTTAGGTATTAGCAAAACCCCGAAATACGTAAGTCTTTAATTTACAGGTTGACATCACAGTCCAATTATTTATTACACAACGCAGTTTTATTTTGAATGCAATAAACTTTGTACAAAGCATGAGAGACTCCATGCAGGCAACAAGCACATCACAGCGGAAGCATTCTAAGGACCTGAGAATAAAACATGCTAAAAAGTCAACACGAATGTTGGTGAGTTATAGGTTTAATTGCTCGAGTCATAAACATATATAAAGATAGACCACAAGGTTTCATCAAAAGTTTATCAATAGATTCTACGTAACAGAGCACCCTGGTAACTAAACTTAACGCTATAGTGATAATTACCCCATTCGTTTTAATACGCGCAAACCAACGTGTCTTAAACTCAAATAACATACGTCCGTTAAAAGGCTAGCGCTCTAGCTCGGACGGGGATGTCAAGCCCTATGGATCCATATACAATTATTCGCGCCCACCAGTCCATATCCTATGTACTGGCAGCTACTAGTTACCAAAGCTAAGGGATTTTCGGTTTAACTCAGTGTAGAATTTAGTATGTACTTGTGTCTTATTGCGTTTAAAATAAATTGCATGTATTCTCAGCCCAAAAATATTTAAAGTATTTAAAAAGGGAGACTATAAACTCACAGTTCAATATTGAGACTCAATATTGTAGGCAAATTTCGTAGACGTAATGATGGTAGACGATCGTATGATTGGCCTTGGATTCAAGAACAATACCCCGAACAATACCCAATATTTCCTTAGCTTAAAGCGGTTTGAAACCCGAATTACAAACACCCTCGTATATATCTTATTATTATTAAACTTAAATTTAAAATTATAATTATAATATAAATATTAATATTGAGAGATTTATGTGTGAAAAATTATCGTCGAACAAACTGCGTATTTATAGTACTTTACGATTTACTGTAGCTCATGCGATCGCATGAGTTTTCAGTGTTTTTGCCATGCGATCGCATGGCCGCCTTTCCCGTTTTGTTTGCTAGTTCGTCGACATCAAATAGTATTTACTGTAGCAAATAGTGTTTACTGTAGCAAATAGTGTTTACTGTAGCAAATAGTGTTTACTGTAGCAAATCACTGTAGCAAAGTCGTTTTCACTGTAGCACTGTAGCAAAATACGGTTTCACTGTAGCAAATAGTATTTTACTGTAGCAAATAGTATTTTACTGTAGGAAAGTCGTTTTTACTTGTACATATATATATACATACATATAATTGTTCATGAATCGTCGAGAGTAGTCAACGGTAATTGTATATATGAAACAGTTCTAAAATTTTTGAGACTCAATCTAACAGACTTTATTTAACGTGTCAAAATAATAAATCGTATAGAGAATTGGTTTAAATAAGTCGAAATTTTCCGGGTCATCACAAATACACTTTTAGAAGACTTCAAGACACATATCAAAGTACTTCTATTTAACAAAAATGCTTACAATTACATTCTCGTTCAATTTCATCAACAATTCTACTCGTATGCAACCGTATTCGTACTCGTACAATACCCAGCTCCTAGACATATATGCTATTGGTATATACACATAATAATTCAGCTCTTAGCAGCCCTAGATAGTCAACAAACATGTGGAACCAACAATTAGACAACTAGCATGACTTATGAGCAAGGAAACAAAAACAAGAACTCCTTTTAACCCCACTCACCTTCACCACTCACCACCTACTCCATTTCACTTCTAATTTTCTTCCCAATTCTCTCTCAAAACACACACACTCTTCCATGAACATCTAAGTTACTATTTTTCCAGCAAAAATCATCAAATACAAGCTTTGGTTATTACCTATAATCATCATAAAAACAATTACTCAAGAATACATCAAGAACACTTCCAAGTTTACAAGTTTACTTCCAAGTTTCCTAATCCATTCCAAGCAATCATCTAAGATCAAGAAACCTTTGTTATTTACAGTAGGTTATCTTTCTAAATTAAGGTAATATTCATATTCAAGCTTTGATTCAATTTCTATAACTATAACTATCTTAATTCGAATAATAATCTTACTTGAACTTGTTTTTGTGTCATGATTCTATTTCAAGAACTTCCAAGCCATCAAAGATCCTTTGAAGCTCAAGTTATTTTTTTCATCATTTACATTAGGTTTACCTACTAAACTTGAGGTAGTAATGATGTTCATAACATCATTCGATTCATATATGTATAAGTATCTTATTCGAAGATTTGAGCATGTAATCACTAGAACATAGTTTAGTTAATTCTAAACTTGTTCGCAAACAAAGTTAATCCTTCTAACTTGACTTTTAAAATCAACTAAACACATGTTCTATATCTATATGATATGCTAACTTAATGATTTAAAATCTAAAAACATGAAAAACACCGTAAAACCGGATATACGTCGTCGTAGTAACACCGCGGGCTATTTTGGGTTAGTTTATTAAAAACTATGATAAACTTTTATTTAAAATTTGTTCTTCTGGAAAAATGATTTTTCTTATGAACATGAAACTATATTAAAAAATCATGGTCAAACTCAAAGTGGAAGTATGTTTTCCAAAATGGTCATCTAGACGTCGTTCTTTCGACTGAAATGACTACCTTTACAAAAATGACTTGTAATCTTTATTTTTGACTATAAACTTATACTTTTTCTGTTTAGATTCATAAACTTAAGTTCAATATGAAACCATAGCAACTTGAATCACTCAAAACGGATTTAAAACGAAGAAGTTGTGGGTAAAACAAGATTGGATAATTTTTCTTGTTGTAGCTACGTGAAAATTGGTAACAAATCTATATTAATCATATCCTAGCTAACTTTTATTGTATTATACATGTATTCTAATATATTATGTAATCTTGGGATACCATAGACACGAATACAATGTTTTGACATATCATATCGATCCATCAATATATATATTTCGGAACAACCATATACACTCTATATGTAGTAATGTTGGAGTTAGCTATACAGGGTTGAGGTTGATTCAAAATATTATATATACTTTGAGTTGTGATCTAGCCTGAGGCTTGTATACACGAGGTCGTGGATTGATTCGAGATAATATATATTGCTTTATTTTTCTGTACATCTAACTGTGGACAACTAGTGGTAGGTTACTAACGAGGACAGCTGACTTAATAAACTTAAAACATTAAAATGTATTAAAAATGTTGTAAATATATTTTGAACATACTTTGATATATATGTACATATTTGTTATAGTTTCGTGAATCGACCAGTGGCCAAGTCTTACTTCCCGATGAAGTAAAAATCTGTGAAAGTGAGTTATAGTCCCACTTTTAAAATCTAATATTTTGGGATGAGAATACATGCAGTTTTATAAATGTTTTACAAAATAGACACAAGTAAATGAAACTACATTCTATGGCTGGATTATTAAACCGAGTATGCCCCTTTTTAGTCTGGTAATCTAAGAATTATGGAGCAGACACCTTAATTGACGCGAATCCTAAAGATAGATCTTTTGGGCCCAACGAGCCCCATCCAAAGTACCGGATGCTTTAGTACTTCGAATTCATCATGTCCGAAAGGAGTCCCGGAATGATAGGGGATATTCTATATGCATCTTGTTAAGGTCGGTTACCAGGTGTTCACCATATGAATGATTTTTATTTCTATGTATGGGATGTATATTGAAATATGAAATCTTGTGGTCTATTATTTCGATTTGATAAATATATAGGTTAAACCTATAACTCACCAACATTTTTGTTGACGTTTAAAGCATGTTTATTCTCAGGTGATTATTAAGAGCTTCCGCTGTTGCATGCTAAAATATGGACAAGATTTGGTGTCAACATGCTTGTATAATATTGTTTAAAACTGCATTCGAGATTTACTTTGTTGTAACATATTAATATTGTAAACCAATATGTATTGGTAGTGTGTAAGTGTGATATTTTAGATTATCATTTTTGGATAATCTAGGTGGTGACTTTTTAACCTTGTCGATACAATAAAGGTTATGGTTTGTTTTAAAAACGAATGCAGTCTTTGAAAAACGTCTCATATAGATGTCAAAACCTCGCAACGAAATCAATTAATATGGAACGTTTATAATCAATATGAACGGGACATTTCAATTAATGCTAATGAGTAATTTGATTGAAAAGTGTACTAACTAGAGAACTGATATTCTCTGGTGATAAGCGGAACGGTGAAGGCTCAGTGATATAAGACAACTGAGTACTTGTGCTTCCAGGTGAGTGGGACTATCTTTATGGAAGTGATTATACAGTGACAAGTATAGTGATCTATGCCATGCTTATGACTAGACTGTGTAGGAGTCTTTGACCAGTGATGTGACTATATGTGATTATGTGCGCACCCATTGCCAACGTCGATGGGTGTAATTCCGACGTAAGAGGTCGATTGTATTTACCTTATTTGGGGTAATAGAATTGGATCCAAGCGTTACTGATTAGTGGTATAGTATGAATAACGAGTGTGTCACATCTGGAATACTATACCAGTGATTCAGTAGTGTGGGCTATCGATATATTCTAGCTTGATCAGTGATGGGTTGCCAGTCCTCTTGTCTATGGCCTTTAGTGATCTAGTGACCAGTGCCTTTAAGCTGTGCTTGATGCTTGTAGTGATGTCCACCTAGATATTGTCATTCACTTAGCGTTATGCTAATTCCCCCACAGTGTTTTGCCCTGCAGGTATAGATTAGCAGCTTTTGGTGAGTTTTGCAAGGCAAGTGAAGATATTTGACACAGTGATTGACTCTGATGTTTTGTAATAAACAATATGGTCAAATAGTTTTATTAATTAAGTAACACCGGTGATTTTGTGTAATACAACTTTATACTTGACTAATATATGTAGGTAACTTCCGCTGTGTATAAAAAAAAAAAAATCTTGGGTGTTAAAACTTGGTATCAGAGCATAGGTTTGGCAGCATGTACATGTGAGTGACATGTTCCCTATAAAGACCCGCCCTAATCCATAAGGACGAATACAATAACATATGATTACATAGCGAGGTATTTGACCTCTATATGATACATTTTATAAACATTGCATTCGTTTTTAAAAGACAAACTTTCATTACAACGAAAGTGACAGGCATGCATGCTATTTCATAATACATCCAACTATAATTGACTTAATAATAATCTTGATGAACTCAATGAATCGAATGCAACGTCTTTTGAAATATGTCATGAATGACTCCAAGTAATATCTCTAAAATGAGCAAATGCACAGCTGAAGATTTCTTTCATACCTGAGAATAAACATGCTTTAAAGTGTCAACCAAAAGGTTAGTGAGTTCATTAGTTTATCGTAATCAATCATTTTCATAATTTTAATAGACCAAAAGATTTCAATTATACCCGCACACGTAACCCGTGTACAAAATAATACACGTAACCCGCGAATTAAAAATCATTCATATGGTGAATACCTGGTAACCGACATTAACAAATACATCTAGAATATCCCCAAATATGCAGGTACACTCATCTGTATATAAAATCGAAGTACTAAAGCATCCATAACCTGGATGAGGTTTGTTAGGCCCATATATCTATCTTCAGGATTCACGTCAATTTGGGGGTCTGTTCCCAAATTCTCAGGCTACCAAGCTAAAAAGGGTGATATCCGGTATAATAATTCAACCATAGAATGTAGTTTCAAGTACTTGTGTCTATTTCGTAAAACAGTTATAAAAGCAGCGCATGTATTCTCAGTCCTAAAAATATATATTGCAAAAACATTTAAAAAGGGAGCAAATGAAACTCACAATACGATATTTTGTAGTAAAAATATGCATACGATGATACTGAATAATGCAGGGTTGGCCTCGGATTCTCGAACCTATATCAAGTATATATATTAACACATAATATTAATCAACTAAGTTTATATATTTTATAATATATTATGATTAATATCCTTATATATAATTATATTAATACGTATAATAGATTATATTATATACATGATATATAATTTAATTAATGTTATATTAATAATATATTAATTAATATATTAAAACATAGTAGTTTGTAATATTAGTTATATTTATGTTATATGTAATAATTATATCTTTTATAAATAATATTTTTTGTAAGAATAATAATAATAATAATACTAATAGTAATATTAGTAATACAAATAATGATAATAATAATAATAATTTTAAAAATAATAATCTTAATGTTAAAAATGATAATTTTAATGTTAAAAATAATAATGATAATTATAATTATAATATTCATAAAATTAATAATATTAGTAATTTTCAAAAAAATAATAATAATGATAATAATAATAAAAATAGTGATAATTCTAATAATAATAACAATGATAGTTTTAATGATAAAAATGATAATTTTTATAATAATACTGACTTTTAATAATAAATTATAGTTTTAATAATACTTATTTTAATAATAATAATAATAAAATAATAATAATAATAATATTAATATTAATTATGTTAATAATAATAATAATGATGATATCGATAATAATAATATTAATAAAAAAATAATAATCATAATAATAATAATAATAAAAATGATAATAATAAAAATGATAAATTAATACCATCATCATCATCATGAACTCATCATCAACATCGAATGATTATCATCTTCGTTCTTCGTTTTTCCCTCATCATCATCAACATCTTGACATCATCATCATCGACACTCATATAATCATAATCATACAAACTATCAATATCGTAACCGTCGTTATCATCATAACCTAACTGCCATCATAATCTTCAACTAATATTATCGATTACATCATTATTATAGTATCATTCATCATCTTCATTCTCACGGTATCATCATTCTAACATCATAATACCATTATCATCATATTATAATCATCCCTATCGTCACTTTTATCATCCTAAATCATCATTAACGTTAACACAGTGACACCGTCATCATCATGGTCACGTATCACCATCATCATCTTCGTTCTTCATATCATTACTTTCCATTATCATTTTCATTTTCGTCATCACCAACATCATCTAACATCATAAATTCATACGAGTTCATCATCAAAATTCTCTATTATCATACATCTTAATCGTGACATCATTAAACATAATCATAACATCTCCATATCATAATCATCATGTTATTGTATCATCTTAATAGCTAATAATATCATCATCATAAACTCATTTTTCAACATCATTCTTGTTATTTCATGTATCATATTCATCATCATACCTCTTATTCAAAATCATCATCATCTTCCTATCGGCATCTTTTCCTCTTCGTTGCTACAGTAGTGGGTTTCATAGACACGGGTTTAATGGTGTATGTGTGGAGTTTCGAATAGCATCCCAGCAACATCCAAATGGTTTGATCTCGGCACAGCAGCAAAAACAGAAAGTAGCAAGTGAACATCGATGGTGCAAGGTGACGGGGGGCGTGATGTTCTCGGACAAGAAAGGGAAGAGAGAGAGAGAGAAAAGAAGAGAGAGAGAGGTGATGGTGCATGGTGGAGGTAATGGTAGTAGTGTTTTCAAGGGTGGCAGGTGGTTTGATGGTGGCGGAGGTGATGATGGCTCAATGATGGTGATTGTAAAAAAAAATAGTGATGGTCGTGGTTATGATAGACTTGGTGATGTATCACGATGGTTGTGGTGGTCATGGAGGTTCAAGACCGTGATGGTGGTTCGATGATGGTGGTAATTGGTAATGGTGGTTTATAGCCGTGTAAGGTGGTTTGTTAAGGTGGCGATTGGTGGTGTTTGGTGATTCTAGGGTGGCGGAGAGGATGATTACCGGTGTGTGTGCTCACGGTGGGGGTATTTGGAGAAGAAGATAAAGATGTAGTGTAGTTCTCGGATGTAATATATATATATATATATATATATATATATATATATATATATATATATATATATATATAATATAATATAATATAACTCATAATGGAAGTAAGTGGGATGTGAACAAGAGTTAGTAGCCACCCTTGGAATTATACTGCCGACAATTTTTTTTTTTTTGAATACCAGTTCGTCCTCCGTTGTTAAATCAGTGGCGGATAAAAGTATTCAGAAAAATTCTAAATTTTTAAATTAACTATATTTATTTATTTTGGTCATTATGGTATAAAATTCAGTCATTAATTTAATAAATAAAAATTACATCAACTGTCTCTCTCATTTATGGGTAAAATATAAAAAGTATTAAAACTAAATAATTAGATCCTAAATATACTTTTAATAAGTCTATAACTTATATAACTCATTTTCGGATCATCTTTGATTTTAAAATCATATAAGTTCGTTTTCAACTTGTTTATTATCAATCGAATGATAATTGAGTGTTACTATCATCTTCCAAATAAATTCGAAACTATATATATATATATATATATATATATATATATATATATATATATATATATATATATATATATATATATATATATATATACTTTATTTATATATATATATATAGATACTTGTTAAATAATAATCATTATAATATCCTATTTTTATTTTACTTTACATAAATAAATTTTAGTAACAACAACATACAATATTTAAAATTATGTTTCCAATTATTATATATATATATATATATATATATATATATATATATATATATATATATATATATATATATATATATATATATACACCTATCAAGTTACAATTAATTGTTCGTGAATCGTCGAAACTGGTCGAAGGTCAAATGATTTCATAAAATAGTTCAAAAATTTTGAAATTCAATTTAATAGACTTTGCTTATCATGTCGAAACCATATAAAGATTAAGTTTAAATTTGGTCTAAAATTTCCGGGTCGTCACATTCCCAAACCCCGTGTGGTGTCAAAAATACAAGTGGGGGAAAGGGATAAGTGAATGTAAGTGTTATGTGATTAAATAATTGTGGTTAGTGATAGGTACTAACGGATTATCATCTAAGCTTTTGTGAGATGTTGTGATAAGATAGGTATGGCTGATCAATCAAACCCCGCAGAAGCCCCTATGACCCCGAGAGATGTTGGAGCCTTGCGTGATGATTTTGTGGGTGTGTCTAATCAACCCGGAGCATCGTATCCAACTACATCACAAGATAAGGATCGGTATATTAGGCAATTACAGGATGAAGTTCAAGAGTTACGAGGGAAAATGATTGATATGGTACAACAACAAGTGCCATCAGTTCCAGTTGCATTGGGAGCCAATAACCAGAATACACCTTCAGGTTTTCAGTGCTACCTTATATATCTGGACCTTGGAAATTTGTACCACAATTACCTCCAGACCCATTTCTCTACCCAAACCAACCCTCCATGGCCTGTCCATATTCAGTTCTAAATAATCCAGTGACAAGTGAATCATCTCATACTCAACAGTTTTTTAGTGTGTTACTTCCGAGACACGGGACTATGGTTAGAGGTACGATTTGTTCGTTCCAGACTTCAGTGATAAATGAAACCGATAAAAATGATGAAAAATTTGAAAGTAGCAACCAGAAAAAGAAGAAATGTAAACTAAAGGTAACAACTAAGAAAGACAAGAATAGTAATAATAAAAAAAGGGACAATCCTTCCAAGGTGAATCTAGTTTATGAACTAAACCGAAAAAGTGGTGTAGACAGTGTAAAATTCATCATGTTGGACAATGTTCGGTAGCGACATGATGGTATCTTCGTTGTGGGGTAATAGGGCATGATTCTCAAGTTTATTCATATACAGATGGTGTTTGTTGGAATTGTCAGTTAGGAGGTCATCAAGCGAGGCAATGTCTGTATGCGAAAAGATCTAGTGTTGAGGTGGGGTCAGGGGCAGGGGTAGGTGTGGAATCAATTGGGAGATTGTCTACATCATCTTCTGGGCAGAAGGGAAAGTGTTCTCCTACTTTTCAAGGTACGTTTTGATATATAGGTGTACCATTTGATTGTGAACAAATGCATATATATGTTTGTTATATATATATTGTGCTCAACTAAGAACAGTTGTGACGTGATTGCTTCTTCCTAACAAGGTATAAGTAGCCAGTGATTTGACAGCTTTAGTCACAACAGTTGTGTCTGTAGCTACTAGTGGACATTATTGGGATTTATTCCCTTTGATTGGTTAACATGCTTTATGTGATTGCCATGATTAGTGAGAATTATTGGTTGTGTATTGCATATGCATATGATACCGCATGTCTTTTATATTCGACTAAATATAGTGATATGCATGATTCGTTAAGACTACGTAGGGCTTATATAAAATACATTTCTTTTACTTGATTTATCGGGACACCCGTAGTGGCCCATGGGAATTAGGGTTGAATAGTAGTCCACCGGTGAGTATGATGATGGACTTGAACCCTGTGTTCTATTGACATTATATGTGATTTGCTTGTATGTGAATCATGAACGAATTGTTAAGTGTGATATTAGCCCTATTAGTTTAATATGCATGATTAGACTGGTGATGTAAGATTCGTAGTGATACCCTAAGGAATTGTTTCCTTTCCTGTACCCTTACGAATTTTATTGTGACCTTTAGAAGTGGGTGTGGGTGGTGCCCCTTATGTTGTGTCTTTAGAAAATAGTGAAACTGTTGACTTGAATGGGGATTTGTACCCGATTCATGTTATGACTTGGAATAAGAGTAGATTGCTAGACGATGTTTGAAATGGTGATTAGTATATCATTAGGATGAAATGGTATACCTAGATATATTCCTGTGTATAGATGATTATGTGTACCATGATAAGGGGTAAACCATATAGGAGCTTCCTTAACGAGTAACTCAGAATAAGGGTATTATTTAGTGAAATATACTCGCGTCTGGCCAACGGAAGTATATTATAGTAAATCATACAGGAATTCTGGGAAGTTGAAGGAAATTTAGTTGACTTGAATCATACGTGGACCGTGAAATGACTGTTGGATAATGAATCGTTCGCGTATATTATGACTAGCCTAGACAATTTTAACGAATTAAAGATGTGTTTTAGGGACATAAGTACAGATTTTTGGGAAATAGAGGGAATTCTGTTGCCATTGTTTTAAATTTTGAAGGAATTTAACTGTGTAAAAAGTTAAACCTGACAATAAATACGTGAATTTGATCATATCGAGTGACATAAGGACATAACTTGGGACCTTAACTGATAAGTGACTATGGAAATTGTGAGCACTAGTGATTAGTGATATGTGCTTAGATTGTGCCTTGTAGTCTGTGTCTAGTGTAAATGACTGCATGTGACTAGTTATACACCCAGTGCTCACGACGATGGTGAATTCCGTCATTGAGTTGAAGTCGATGGTGAATGCCAATGTAAGATATCAACTTTTCCATTATTAGTGTTGGGAAGTGTGTTGATTGTGTACCCCGACCAGATGGTGATGCATGGACTATATTTGCGTCTAGAGATTAGTGTGATGTTGTACTTTGACTGTGGAGCAAATTGCTCATCAGTGTCAACTACATTTTGTGCTAAGTTAAATGTGCCTATTGGTGAAATAAATGAACCTTCAGTGTCAAAGTGGGTGATTGTAGGATTATTCCAGTCTCAAAGTGTGTGTCTGGAATTATTATTGACATTGAGGGTAGTCTTTTCCCTGTGACTTGTCTAGTGATGTCTATACCAAGCTCTGATGTAGTGTTAGGCATGAATTGGCTTAGTGACCATAAGGCCAATATTAAATGCCAAAGGAAGATTATCTCTTTTCTGTGACTGGTGAAATGGGTTCCGTTGTCCATTAATTTTGATGATGAAAGCTCAGAAATCTTTGGCCAAGAAATGTGATTCTTTCTTAGCTTATGTGATCATTGTAAAGAAGGAAGATAAGGTAGTGTCCGATATTTTCGTAGTGTCTAAATATCCAGAAGTGTTCCCTGAGGAATCGTCAGGCTTACCGCCGATCAGGGAAGTTAAACATAAGATCGATTTAGTGATAGGGCTACGCCGGTTGCCAAAGCTCCGTATAGATTAGATTCTTCAGAAATTCGTGAAATGATGTCCTAAATTTAAGAATTGTTGGACTGTGGGTTCATTCGTCCGAGTTCTTGCCATGGGGTGAACTAATGTTATTCGTGAAAAGGAATGATGGTACACTAGAATGTGTATAAATTATAGTGAATTAAATAAAAGAACAGTAAAGAATAAGTATCCGCTTGCTAGGATAGATGACTTATTTAATCAGCTTCAGGAAGTTTCGTTCTTTTTGAAAATAAATATGTGCGTGGGATATTCCTAGGTTCGTGTTACTGAATTTGACATTCCTAAGATTTCATTTCGTATTCAATATGATCATTATAAGTTCTTAGTGATTCTGTTTAGGTTAACCAACACTCTAACAAATTTCTTGGATCTCATGCATAGGATGTGTAAACCGTTTTTGGATAAGTTTCTTATCGTGCTTATTGATGAAATCTTAGTGTACTCCAAAACCAAATCCGAGCATGCTGAGCATTTAAGACGAGTGTTAGAACTCCTAAGACGTGAACAATTGTGCGGAAAAAAAAAAATTCAAGGTATGAGTTTTGGTTACGTGAAGTTCAAATTTTGGGTCATGTTATCTGTGATGAAGGTATTAAAGTGGATCCATATATGATTTAAGCTGTGATGAATTGGAATTGACCAAAGAATCCGATAGAAATTAAGAATTTTCTAGGATTGATCGGTTACTACCGACGATATAGTAAAGATTTTTTCAAAGATTGCACGCTCTTTGACAATGTTAACTAGAAAGGATGTGTCTTTTTAGTGAGGTAATGAACAGGAAACTGCGTTTTAGATTTAAAAGTGAATACGAATAAGAAATTAGTGGGGGAAACTTGTTAGGATTTTGGACCGAAAAGTGATCAAGTTGCGCAAGAAACAGAAGCTAATAATGCTTGTGGAATGGAAGCATAGTTTAGGCACCAACCTGACATGGGAGACCGAGGAGTTGATGACCTCTAGATACCATCAGTTGTTTAACCTTGACCAGATTCCGAAGACGGAATCTCCTTTAAGGGGGGTAGATTTGTAACAACCTCACTTTGGGCCTAGTAGGTAATGACCCATTTACCCTTCTGTGTTATTAAAGTGATTTTAATAATTATGTGTTTTATAATTATTGTGTATGGGATAATGTGCGTTTTGTGACAAAGGTCACTGAACATATTTCTTTTTTTTTTGAGTTGGACTTAAAATGAATAAGTTATTAAAGATTTTGGGTTTCAGATAACTGGTAAATACCCGTGTGTTAGACGGAAGAGCTTACCTTGGTGTGAAGAAACCTAAAATTAAATATATACTCTGTACGTTTCATTCTTACCACTTTTAGAAACTAACATAAACCCTAAACACTCATTTTCTCTTTAAATCTTCAAATTAAAAAGTGTAAACCAAAGATTGTGAATTCGTGAATCAGATTGTAGTGATTTCAAGCATCAAAACAAGGTAAAAATCTCAGTTTTTGGTGAATTCAAATGGGTTTTATGTGGGTTTTGAAAAATTTAACTTTTATGCTTGATTCTTGCTTTGAATGTATTTGTTATGCTTGTTTGAGGTTATAAATAGATTATATATGTGTTATATAGTGTTCTTGGGTCATTGGATTGATCAAAACTTGCAGAAATCGAGTTTTGGGGTCAAAAAACGCGAAAACAGCGTGCTGGTGGTGTTCTTCAGCACCCACACGAGTGACAGCTCAGCCACGCAGTTGAGCACACTTTTGAGGGCTTAACCACGCGGTTGAGGACTCAACCGTACGAGTGAGACCTCACCCACGCGAGTGAGCAGTGGCCAGTTTTTGGTAAAATTAAAAAGGCTGTAGCTTTCAAACCGTAACTCCGTTTTCGCGAATAAACTATCGTTAGAATCGTTTGAGGTGTAGTTTCTAATGATAGGGTTTTAAAACACTAAATCAAACTTTAGGTTGGGGGTAAAAAGCTCGAGATGCATTTATGCTGTTGTACTTGCTCAACCGTGCGTCTGAGACACTTACTCGTGCGAGTGAAGTGTCCATTTGCACGAGTGAGACACTTAACCGTGTGAGTAGGTTTTATAATCACTATTATTAAGTGATAGATTAGTCGTGCGAGTGAGGATACTCACCTGTGTGAGTGAGCATAGTCAGTCGCACGAGTGAGACCTCATCCGTGCGAGTGATAGTGTTTGTATGTTTGGGTCAAGTGCAATTTTGACCCATTTACTATATTGCTGTGATATTAATGCTAATGAGTAATTTGATTGAAAAGTGTACTAACTAGAGAACTGATATTCTCAGGTGATAAGCGGAACGGTGAAGGCTCTGTGATATAAGACAACTGAGTACTTGTGCTTTCAGGTGAGTGGGACTATCTTTATGGATGTGATTATACAGTGACAAGTATAGTGATTTGTGCCATGCTTATGACTAGACCGTGTAGGAGTATTTGACCAGTGATGTGACTATATGTGATTATGTGCGCACCCAGTGCCAACGTCGATGGGTGTAATTCCGACGTAAAAGGTTGATTGTGTTTACCTTATTTGGGGTAATAGAATTGGCTCCAGGCGTTACTGATTAGTGGTATAGTATGAATGACGAGTGCGTCACGTCTGGAATACTATACCAGTGATTCAGTAGTGTGGGCTATTGGTATATTCTAGCTTGATCAGTAATGGGTTGTCGGTCCTCTTATCTATGGCCTTTAGTGATCTAGTGACCAGTGCCTTTAAGCTGTGCTTGATGCTTGTAGCGATGTCCACCTAGATATTGCCATTCACTTAGCGTTATGCTAATTCCCCCACTGTGTTTTGCCTTGCAGGTATAGATTAGCAGCTTTTGGTGGATTTTGCAAGGCAAGTGAAGATGTTTGACATAGTGATTGACTCTGATGTTTTGTAATAAACAATATGGTCAAATAGTTTGTATTAATTAAGTAACACCGGTGATTTTGTGTAATACAACTTTATACGTGATTAATATATGTAGGTAACTTCGGCCGTGTATTAAAAAAAATCTGGAGTGTTAAAATTAATCCCGTAACCGACAAAGACACATTTTTCAGTACAAGGGTTGAGTTTCTTTCTCTCCCCTTTGGGAATGTGAACGAAGACAGTACATCCAATTATTCGAGGTTTAAGAGTGAGATTTAATGGAGGTTTATAAAACTTGGCTAGGGTTTCAAGGGGATTTTTGAGTTCTAAAGCCCTAGTAGGGAGCCTATTCACTAGGTAAGTGGTCGTGGCAAGGGCTTCGGGTCAAAAATACTTAGGATCATTTGATTCTATCATTAAAGCCCGGGTGATTTCTAAAAGAATCCGATTTTTTCCTTTCGGAAACACCGTTTTGTTGAGGAGTATCGGGACACGTTGTTTGGTGAATAATAACTGTTGTTTCACAAAAAACTTCATTTGAGTGTTAACATATTCTCCACCAACATCGGATCTAAGAATTTGTATTTTACTTTTGATTTGTGTTTCAATCATAGCATAAAAGTTTGTGAATTTATCAAACACCTCAGATTTATTGGTTAAAAAATATGTCCATGTCATACGTGTACAGTCATGAATAAACAATACGAAATATCGAAGATTATGTCCCCCATTAACCCTTGCGGGTCCCCATACATCAGAGTGAATAAGAGCAAAAGGACGTTCAGATTGTGAATTACTAGTCTTAAAAGAACTTTAATGGTTTTTTGCCAAAATACATGTTTCACAATCAATAGCTTTATTTAAGGAAAACAAACTTGGAAATAAAATTTTTAAATAACTAGCGGATGGATGACCAAGTCGTCTATGCCACAATCATGCTTGTCTATTTGGGGTCCCGTGAGCTAGCATAATTGTACCATCTTGAGTGACCTCATCCACATAGTATAACCCATCCCGTTCAGTACCACGATATCACACCCCCAGTAAGGGCCTGGGCGAAATGTGACTTAATATCAAAATATACCAACATATTATAATAACGAGAACAATACTAAATGAGAAAATTAACTTTAATGAGTACGCAGCGGAAAATGAAATGTCGTTACAACGAAATAAAGTAAATGTTTAAATGCAATAGTAAAATATGCGATAATCTATCCTATGTCCAAGTAGCATCACATAAGGAGTAGATAAGTAAGCTTGAATCAAACAGCACCTGAGACAAAACATGCTAAAGTGTCAACCAAAAAGGTTGAGTGAAGTTCATAAGTTTAACAAAAGTTTGACCGTTGTTTTAGACCACAAGATTTAGTCTGTAAAGTTGATCTCCCACAGGATCTAAAGTTATGCCAAAGCATGATATTTAGACTAAACGTTTAAGTTTGCCCCATGACAAGTTGTGTCTGTTCTTGTCGGTTTTAATTTTATTATCAAGTAATACCAAGACTGAGTCAAATGTATCGGGGACGTTACTCCCGATAGGCCTACCCCCAATAATTATGCATGCCGCAGCACTTAAAAATATCACTGTAGGGACTTAGTCGGACATAGCCAGGTATAGCATAGTTTAACAGTTTGGTACTAGTATCTAAAGTGTAAAAAGTAAAAATAGCATGTGTCTCACCCCAAGTAAAGTAAGTAAGTTTGCTAGCAGTAAAGAGGGGCTATGAATTCACCTTAGTAAGTAGAGAGAGAGTTATTCCTCGGAATAGAGAGTTGAACGAGTGAGCAGGAAAGTTAACCTATGACATTTAAGAGTAGCTAAGTGTTTTGCCCAAGTTTGAGTTTAAGTACATGTTTATGTATAGTTTGTTTCACTAAGTTCCTATACCTAGTAAGTTTCTATACTTAGAAAGTTTCTAGTTAAAGAGTGTTTTCCATTTTAGGATACTTGTCGTATTAGTTCAGCTTCCAATCACCCCTTTCCCTTCGAATGGCCATTTGAGATCTAGGGGCTTGAGCCATAGGACCCTTTAAATTGGAAGTCCAAACCCTCTGCCTAGAGTCTCGTAGAACCATTCGTCAAGAAAGTTCGAAGATCTATACATCTCTAATACATATCCCAAAACGTTCTTAAGTGTTATAATATAAGTAGTAGGCTATAGGTGCTAGTAATAGTAATAGTGTATACATGTTAATTAATAGTATAAGTAGTATTAGGGTTTCATTAATTAGAGTTAGTTATTTAAAGTAGTAATTAATTAACTAGGGTTTAGTAATTAATGTCCCAGGGTTTCATAAATTAGGGTTTAGTAAATTAGGGTTTTATTTAATGTAATAATGATTAGGTAATGATTAGGGTTTAATAATTAAAGTGGTATTAAATAATTAGGGTTAGGTTTAATGAATTAGGGTTTAATAATTTATTAGATTTTTAATAAAACTAGGGTTTTAATTAAAGTAGTATAAGTTAAATTAGGATTTAGGGTTTTAGTATGTATACATATATAATGTCGTGTATATGTATATATGTATATAAAAATTTATTTTTTACAAGTATATATGTATATGTGTCGATATATATGTATATGTACATATAGTTATTTTGTTTCCTTAATTAACCACTAACAAATCTTTTAATTGTATCTAGGGTTTTAGAGATCAAAGTTTCTTCCCTTTTTTTTTTATCCTAGTAGACATGTATATGTATATGTATAGATTTATCTTTTTTTTTTTTACATGTATAGATCTAGGTTTGTTCTTATGTTTATGTGTTTATGATTTTATGTGAATATAGATTAAAACAAAGATCAAAGAATTAAGAAAATAAGTTAGGGTTTTATGTTATACCTTTGAAGATTCGAAGATGACTAATGAAGAAAAGAAGAACTTGATGAAGATGAAAGATCAAAGCCTTGAATATCTTGAAGAACACCTTGAAGATTCTTGAAGATCACGAAGAACGCGAAGAACACTTGAAGATCACTTGGAAACCCTTGAGGATTTCGATGGTGGTGGTGGTGAATTTTCGGTTTTGGCCGAAAATTGAAGTGGGAGAGAGAGAGATTTGAGTGATTGATTTGTTTATGATTTGGTACATGGAATGGTTTAACTTAGGGGTCTATTTATAGGGAGGAATGGAGCATTCTAGAATTAGGTTTTAATAAGGAATTACTTTGGGAACAAGTAGGCTTGGAGAAGGGGTTATGGTGGTGATTTGGGCCAAAAATTTGGAGGGGTAGAAGGGTAATTTTACCCTTCTAAATCGGCTAGGGTTTTATGAGCTAGGGTTTTAATTTTTTCACTTAAGTCCTTGTATTTTAATTTAGCTTAATAGCCCTTAATTATTCAAGTTTATTCATTTTAATTACACAAGTCTTTTTAGTTATTTATTTTCTCACAAAAGTTTATTAACTTATTATTTTTATTAACTTGTCAATTAATGTACAAAGTTAATTATCGTATTTTATAATTCTTAACGCTTAACCTTTATCGATTAAAGTTTATTTATTAAGTTTAATTATTTTATTGGGCATTTAATAAGGAAAAGTATTGAATGGAAAAATGAGAAATATAAAATGGAAAAATGAGATTCGTTATAGTACCTCCCCGTTATTGAAAACTTTGTCCCGAAGTTTTTAGGTAGTTTCCTCGTTTGCATCAGCAGTTGAGAAGAGATGGGGATATTTCCGTTTCATGTGGTCTTTGCATTCCCAGGTATATTCGGGGCCTCTACGCGAATTCCACCGGACTGTAACAATAGGTATGTTGCTTTTACGCGTTTGTTTGACTTCTCCTTCCATGATTTCTATAGGTTCTTCAACGAAGTGCATTTGCTCATTAATGCGAACATCATCTAGAGGAATAACGAGTGTGTCATCAGCAAGACACCGTTTAAGATTTGAGACATGAAACACATCATGTACTTGACTGAGTTCGGTTGGTAGTTCTAATCGATATGCCACAGGACCGACCCTTTCAGTGATTGTGAAAGGTCCTACATATCGTGGACTGAGTTTACTTCGCTTACCAAAGCGAACAACACCTTTCCAAGGGGATACTTTCAACATGACTTTATCTCCAACTTGGTATTTGATGTCTTTTCGTTTCTTATCGGCATAGCTCTTCTGTCGGCTACGGGCAGTTTCTAAACGTTGCTTAATCTGAACGATCTTTTCGGTAGTTTCGTGGATAATTTCAGGACCAGTTAAATGTATGTCCTCAAGTTCATCCCAACACAGAGGGGATCTACACTTTCGTCCATATAAAGCTTCAAAAGGTGCAGCTTTAATACTGGAGTGATAACTGTTATTGTAAGAAAATTTAACCAAAGATAGGTGTCTATCCCAACCTTTGCCGAAATCGATTGCACAAGCACGTAGCATATCTTCCATGGTTTGAATAGTCCGTTCACTTTGACCATCAGTTTGAGGATGATAGGCTGTACTCATGTCGAGTTGAGTTCCAAGAGCAGATTGTAAAGTTTTCTAGAATCTAGAAACAAATCGACTGTCGCGATCAGAAATAATCGAGATAGGAACACCATGACGTGAGACGATTTCTTTAATAAAAAGATGTGCTAAACTCTCCATCTTGTCAGTTTCCTTAATCGGTATGAAATGTGCAGATTTAGTAAGACGATCAACTACGACCCAAATAGTATCATTACCGTTCGCAGTCTTCGGTAACTTAGTAACAAAGTCCATAGTGATACATTCCCACTTCCATTGCGGAATATCGGGTTATGACAATAGATCAGAAGGCTTTTGATGCTCGGCCTTGACCTTCAAACAAGTAAAACACTTACTAACATAAGTAGCAATGTCGGCTTTCATGTTAGGCCACCAGTAGAATTGCTTCACATCGTGATACATCTTACTGGAACCGGGATGAATAGAATATCTAGTTTTATGAGCTTCATCCAAGACTAGTTCACGGAGATTACCGAAACGAGGAACCCAAATTCTGTTGCCAAAATACCGTGTACCATTAGCTTTCACTTGAAGTTGGTTCTCAAAACCAATGGGTCCTTCACCTTCGATAAGTGTCGGTTTAATGGATTCCAATTGAGCTTTATAGATTCGTGAGATAAGATTTGATTTGATTTTCAGGTTTAGAGCACGAACACGTTTAACATCGTCTTTCCGACTAAGGGCATCGGCAACTACATTCGCCTTGCCAGGATGATACTTCAGCTCACAGTGATAATCGTTCAATAACTCGAGCCATCAGATTTGCCTCATGTTCAGCTGTTTTTGATCAAAGATGTTGCGAAGACTTTTATGATCAGTGTACACCGTAAAATGGGTACCATACAAATAATGTCTCCATATCTTTAATGAAAATACCACGGCACCTAACTCAAGGTCATGTGTGATATATTTTTCTTCATGTTTCTTCAACTGCCTAGATGCGTAAGCGATAACCTTTTCTCGTTGCATTAAAACACAACCAAAGCCTTGCTTCGAAGCATCGCAGTAAACAACAAAATCATCAGTACCTTCAGGTAAAGATAGAATCGGGGCTGTGGTCAATTTCTCCTTCAGAATCTTGAAAACAGATTCCTGTTCTTCGGACCACTCAAATTTCTTTCCTTTTTGAGTTAGCTTTGTAAGAGGTTTAGCAATGAGAGAAAAATCTTTTATGAACCTTCGATAGTAACCGGCAAGTCCCAAAAACTGGCGAATATGTTTCGCAGTCTTTGGTATCTCCCAGTTCCGAATAACAGCAATCTTAGCTGGATCGACATGTATTCCTTCTCTATCAACAACATGTCCAAGGAATTGTACGGTTTTGAGCCAAAACTCGCACTTAAAAAATTTAGAATAGAGTTGTTCCTTTCTTAAGAGTTTAAGAATCATACGCAAATGTTGCTCATGTTCTTTCTCACTCTTGGAATAGATCAAGATATCGTCAATGAACACAATAACGAATTTATCGAGGTAAGGCTTGCAGACACGATTCATAAGATCCATGAATACAGCAGGAGCATTGGTCAAACCAAAAGGCATGACACAGAATTCATAATGTCTATATCGAGTACGAAAAGCAGTCTTAGGAATATCGGATTCCTTGACTTGGAGTTGGTGATAACCAGATCTCAAATCAATCTTTGAATAGAATCTTGACCCTTGAAGTTGGTCGAATAGATCATCAATACGCGGCAATGGATAACGGTTCTTGATAGTAAGCTTGTTAAGTTCGCGATAATCTATACACATCCTTAACGTACCGTCTTTCTTCTTAACAAACAGAATAGGAGCTCCCCATGGGGACGAGCTAGGATTAATGAAACCTTTATCTAATAGTTCTTGGAGCTGGTTGGATAATTCCTTCATCTCGGAGGGTGCTAAACGATACAGCGCTTTAGCAATAGGAGCAGCACCAGGAGTTAAATCAATTTGAAATTCAACTTGCCGAGGAGGTGGAAGACCAGGAAGATCTTCGGGAAACACATCGGGAAAGTCTTTAACCACTGGTACATCTTCAATACTCTTCTCTTTTGATTCAATCATCTTAACGTGAGCTAGAATAGCTAGATAACCTTTCATAAGGTATTTGCAAGTTTTAATACAGGAGATGATGTTGAGATTGGAACCACTCTTTTCACCTTGGATGATGAGAGTCTCTCCATTTCCCAATGGAACATGAATAGTTTTATCGTAACACATGATGGCAGCATGTAATGGACGTAACCAATCCATTCCGACTACAACGTCAAAACTTCTGAGTTCGACCTGCAAAAGGTCTATCTTAAATTTCTTATCAGCTAAGATTAAGTTGCAGTTTTTATAGATTTTATTGACTTGCATGATGATGTGGTAGCGTGGGGGTACGTGATAGTACTATATTTTACTACGAAATACGTTACAAATTACACAAGTTTTAATTATTTATTTACAAATGGGATATACCTAAACCTTGCTACAACACTAAAGGCAGTGTACCTAATCGTAGAGTAGTATAGTTTTTTAGTAAGTCCGGTTCGTTCCACAGGGAGCGGGCTTATTGCACACTATATTTTTAAACAACTATATTTGTACAAAATATATATAATTATATATAATAATATATAAAAGGGGGTTTACCGTTTAATGGCCGGTTTGTCGATTTATATTTTAAGCGAAGCGTATAGTAAATGACGATATTTAAATAACAATATAAAATAAATAACAATAATTGAAATGACAATAAATAAAAGTACGAGGAAAAATGAAATAAAATATATTATGCTTATTTAAACTTCCGTAACCATGATGTTTGACGTTTTGATTTTAATTTATTGTCCTGGGCTAATTGTCCTTTGTCCTGGATGTATTTGAAACCTATCTAGTTTTTGTCCATAATAGTTCATCGGTCATAATTATAAACTGCTCGACAAATTTAACCTTATACCCGAAGTCAAATATTCCAACTAACTGGGAATTCGAACTGTAACAAGGTCTTAATACTTTGCTTAATGAATACACCAGGTTATCGACTGTGTGTAAACCAAGGTTTTAATACTTTGTTAACAATTACACCAATTACCCTTGAATGTAATCCACCCCTGTTTTAATGAGTCCATTGACTATTAATCCATCCCCGTGTCCGGTCAAATGAACAATAATTCGTACTTATAAATATCCCGCCCATCGTGTCCGATTAAGCGTATGTGGTTATATATAGATACTTCAAATCATAACCTTTATATTAAATTAACGAGGTATCGTTAATTTAATATAAAGCCCATTAATAGCCCATAGTCTAATTTCCACAAGTGTCGTTCTTTTGTCCAAACCCCAATTATGGTACAAAACCCAATTACCCCGTCTTTAATATTTAGTCCAACATCATGATTAATTTGGCTCAAATAAGCATAATAATAACTTAAGTACGAGACATTAATTTAAAAAGGAGAACATAGCTTACATTGATTATTTATCGCGTAGTGTTACACGGACAGAGCTCCGACTTTAAAAACCCGTAAAAATAACTTTTACATAACCCAAACTAATCTAATATAACACTAATCTATACTATATATACATATATATATTTATTTATATTATACTAGGGAGTATTATTATTATTATCTTTTTTAAACTCGGCAGAATTCGCGACCTTTTATAGGGATTCTGAAATTTCTGTGCTCCGCGAGTCGCGGCACTTTGTGCCTGAGAACTCCGCGAGTCGCGGGGATATGGAATACAGCTCACACCCCTTTGGATCTTCTTTGCCGACGTTTTATATATATAAATATAAAATATAAATAATTAATATAATTATTTATATATTATATTATATTCTTGTGCATAGTAGACTTGTAATTTTTAGTCCGTTGCGTCGGGCGTTGATAGTTGACTCATGTCCTGGTTCCGGATTTTCGAACGTCCTTGCGTACAATTTAATATCTTGTACTTTGCGTTTTGTAACTTGTACTCTTATCTTTTTTAGACGTTCTTCATCAATAATTTGAACCACTTGGATTGTATCTTGTACATTTGAGCTTTTTGGTCATTTGCGTCTTCAAATCGTCATTTTCGCCTTTTGTCTTCGCACTTATTTAATATAAACGATTACAACTTAAAATAGGACAATTACAACTAAATAATCTACATATTGGGAGGATATTGCTACTAAATATATGTTCATTTGGAGCACTATCAAATATCCCCACACTTGAACGTTGCTTGTCCTCAAGCAATACAGAACTTGAAATAAAAACATACATGAATTACTTTTTTATTCATCACACTTTGTACATTAGTGATTTTGATATGGTGGTATAAACAATGATAGTAACGATAGAACCATGGTTAAAGGTGGGTGTGTCATCCACAGTTGCCTCGGGTTTAGGTCAACGACACTTGCAATCAAATAGCCGATTTACTTTCAGTTTCCAAAGCAGAGTGCACATTTGAAAGGCGGTTTACAGTCCCACATGACTATGAAAATGTAGATCCTTAAGGAAATTGGATCTTTATGAAAACATTTGATCTTTTGAAAATTCAATCTAGCTTTTACCCTAGATAAGTTTTCCGGAATAACCCTTCACCGGTGTTTGCAAAATATTTTTGTGGGTTTTGTGGGTTTCAGATTTGAAAATTTTAGCTCAAAACTTATGGTTTTGTGTCACCCACTTGCTAACCTTGTATTAGGAAAGCAACACGTCCAGTTTACTTGCTCCGTATATTACCTTTCGGTAAACTACCGTCCGGTTGTAAAGGAAAGCGTTGAACAAGCAACTGTTAAGGCAATGTCCCCTGACATGCTTTTAATTATGGTCTATAACGTGTTGGACGCAATTACTATCCTTTGTAGGAGCAATAGTAAAGCTTACCCTTATAATTTTTCGGTCTGGCACAAGGTCCTGTCTTCGACCATGCTATGCAACCACCGTTCTTACGGTTGACACCCGATTTGGTTCAGGTGACCTAATGAATTCCAGGTGAATTCCTAGGATTTTACGTTCAATGGTAATGAACGCATTGAAAATGGGTTTTCAGAAAACAAATCGGTTTATAATTTGATCAAAATATTTTCTCGTTCAAGCTCGAGTTTAGATATCATTGAATTCCATGAGTTTGTAATTCTCAATCTTTAAGGTCAATCTCAAGGATTGAGTAATATCAGGCTTAAGAGCTGATTTTTAATCTTTAAGGAGATTATCCTTTCTGGGGATCTGATTCATTAGTCTTATCAAGCTAATTTGCACGGTGCCCCCCATTGTACGAGATAAATCCTTCTCATGGTTAGGATAAATCTGATCACCTGGCGACCCTGTTTTATTCTGAGGTCCGTGGATTTCCTGCTGATTTTAGTGTTGACTTTTCTAGATTTTTCGTCAACCTACAGCTGGTCTGAATGACAACTTCTTGACCTAAATCAAGAAGCGCGTTTCTTTTTCGGAAGACTTTACTTCCTTTAAATGATGGAATTGATTCATCGTGTAGATCCATCTTTCATTACAGTAAATCGGGTAAAACAGTTAATTTAGTCCAAAACAAAAGCACTTGCAATAAACTTTACAGAAACATGTGATAGATAGTTTTTAATTGAATAACTTGGTACATTCTCCCCACACTTAGTTTCTTTCTTTGCCTTTTTATTCTCCTTTATTCTATTTTAAATGAATTCAATCGTTTTAGGGTGTTTCTCAATTTATGTCCTTTCCGAGGTAACGATAATTTCGGTATTAACACCTAGTTTTCACCGTTCATAAATATATATAAACATGATTTTAAATTCATTTAGTTGAAAATTTTTCAAATTTTCATAAAATTTGGCAAATAAACCAAGTATAAACCCGAGAGAATTTATAACCCTTCCCCACACTTGAGATCATGCAATGCCCTCATTTGCATGAAATCAGACTATAATTATAAATTCATGAGGGTGATTAGTGTAGAAAAGTGATTGAAAATACCCAGTTTGTAATTACAAAGCTCGTCGAATGATAGATGGCGCGCCTCATCGTTCATTCCTTCTTTTGTTATTTCACACATGTTTTTCTTCAAAAACGGTTGCTTTTCTGAACTGTTTGCTAATATTTGAAAATGTGTCTTTTACCCTAATTGTGCATTTTTATTAACGAGTTATGCACTAACCCGAACCCCTAATTTAACGTTAAGTGGGGTTAAACTTCCCCACACTTAGCTGACGACATGTGAAGTCGGTAGAATAAGTTCCACGAATTAAAATAGTGAGCCAGTTATTTACATCTCGGGTGGTATAAAATATATTAATGGGTTTAAAGTTTAGACCCACCCGATCATCACTACTTAATTCTTTTTTAAGTGTAGCTTTTAGTAAATGGATATGTCTCTTTTCTGGTTCTTGGTCAAATGGATCGATATACATCGACATACATATTTCTTTAGGGTGGATAATTCCTAACATTTCCTTCCGTTCATTCTCGGGATCAAAGGTTTCACCTCTATTACCTAATTGGGTGAAATTCGAGGTGTCATTATCTATTACAGCTCGTAGTTCATTTCCGGTGGATGACTCGTCTATTGAGAATATTGGGTTGGAAGGTTGTGGAATGGTGAAGTTTGTCACCCTTACTTCTTCTTTATCCATTGATGGATCGATGATTTCGTCGGTAGAGGCTAATGTGTCGATATGTTGTGAAATGGGTAAGACTGAATAAAAAGTATCATCGGGATAATTGGTGATTTCGGAGCTCTCGAATTCATCAAAATTCGATGATATGAGATTTTCTTGCACAATACTCCTCAGATCAACAGGTGTGTAGTCTGATAGAGTTTCAGCTTGTCGGTTTACAAACTCTCTCATTTGTTCATTTTGAGCATTGAGTTCTTTGAGTTTGATTTTCATATTGTCTAATAAATTTTCAGACACGTAATTTTCCTCGTCTACTGGTTGTTGAGTTTGGAAATATTCTTGGGAATAATCCCAATTTGAATTGTATTCTTCATAATCATTCCATTCAGGTTCCGTGAGTGCGTAATTTTCCATAGGAACGTAATAATAACATTCCCATGTTGAGTGATAATCTCCACAGATTTCGCAACCAGTTATTGTTTCGTCATTCGTGATCCAAGATTGACCGAACGAATTGTCATCAACACTCGTTTGAGAGTATTGATTTAATTGATTTTGGATATCAAAAAGAGTTTCCATAGCCTTGTTTTCAAAATTTTCCATTTTATTGCGATGGCCAAATTTTAGCTACAATGTGGTGCATTTACTAATTATCCTATTAGTTATAAAAATAGAAAAACTTATATAAGTTGTCCAATTAATAGACTTTTCTGCTTTTGCCCACGTTTCGAATAGCCAAAAGATGCAGCAGGGAGCCAGAACCCTTTAAATCGGAAGCTCACAACTCAGCCACTAACAAATCCAACTATTACTACGAAGCAGAAAATTGTCAACGTCCATTAATTTAACCACTTAAATAATTTTTCTTTCCGTTTGAGATATTAGATAAGAAATAGAGAAAATTTCTAAGTCCTAAAAACTAAAGCGTCGAGAAATAATAAAGAAAAAGAATGCGCGTCGAAAAACGTCGAAAAATAAAAATAAGAAAATAGCGCATCGTAACTTAAAAGTCTAAAAATTATATCTAAAAAGTTGCGCCTAAAGGTCTAAAGGTAAATGCAATTTTATTCAGAAAACGGCAATTACTTAAAGGCACTAAAATCTATTTAAAACTAAAGCGAAAAATGGCGTCGCAAAATTCTAAAGCACCTAAATCCTAGTCTAAAGAAAAAGCACTTAAGGGATTTTACGGCAAAGCCTAAGAATCTAGAAATAAAAATAAGCTACGGCAAAAACTATGTCTTAAAACTAAATACGAGCGAAAAACATACAAATATTACGCTAAAAACAAATAAAAAGGGACAAAATATAAAAATATACAAAAAGTTGTAAAAAATACAATTTTTATAAAAATATTATTTTTTTATAATAGTATTAATTTTTATATATAAATAAAACTAATTAAAACTTAATATTACAAATTAATTAAAAACTTAAACTAAATAATATTATATATAAAACCTAATTAGGTTTAATAATAATAATAATAAATAATTAAAACCTAAATCGTATTAATTGCTGGACCAGGTTCGTGTCAGACGGCTCCGCGAGTCGCGGTTCCCGAAGCTGCAAACCCCGCGAGTCGCGGGGTTCCAGAATTCAACTCTGGTACAGTTTGAAATTCGACCCTTTTTTTTTTTTTATAGGATTTTATATTGTTTTTCTAAAAATAATATATATTTATACAAAAATGAATTAAAAATATAGAGTTTTGCCGATTCCCCGGCAGCGGCGCCAAAAACTTGATGTGGTAGCGTGGGGGTACGTGATAGTACTATATTTTACTACGAAATACGTTACAAATTACACAAGTTTTAATTATTTATTTACAAATGGGATATACCTAAACCTTGCTACAACACTATAGGCAGTGTACCTAATCGTAGAGTAGTATAGTTTTTTAGTAAGTCCGGTTCGTTCCACAGGGAGCGGGCTTATTGCACACTATATTTTTAAACAACTATATTTGTACAAAATATATATAATTATATATAATAATATATAAAAGGGGGTTTACCGTTTAATGACCGGTTTGTCGATTTATATTTTAAGCGAAGCGTATAGTAAATGACGATATTTAAATAACAATATAAAATAAATAACAATAATTGAAATGACAATAAATAAAAGTACGAGGAAAAATGAAATAAAATATATTATGCTTATTTAAACTTCCGTAACCATGATGTTTGACGTTTTGATTTTAATTTATTATCCTGGGCTAATTGTCCTTTGTCCTGGATGTATTTGAAACCTATCTGGTTTTTGTCCATAATAGTTCATCGGTCATAATTATAAACTGCTCGACAAATTTAACCTTATACCCGAAGTCAAATATTCCAACTAACTGGGAATTCGAACTGTAACAAGGTCTTAATACTTTGCTTAATGAATACACCAGGTTATCGACTGTGTGTAAACCAAGGTTTTAATACTTTGTTAACAATTACACCAATTACCCTTGAATGTAATCCACCCCTGTTTTAATGAGTCCATTGACTATTAATCCATCCCCGTGTCCGGTCAAATGAACAATAATTCGTACTTATAAATATCCCGCCCATCGTGTCCGATTAAGCGTATGTGGTTATATATAGATACTTCAAATCATAACCTTTATATTAAATTAACGAGGTATCGTTAATTTAATATAAAGCCCATTAATAGCCCATAGTCTAATTTCCACAAGTGTCGTTCTTTTGTCCAAACCCCAATTATGGTACAAAACCCAATTACCCCGTCTTTAATATTTAGTCCAACATCATGATTACTTTGGCTCAAATAAGCATAATAATAACTTAAGTACGAGACATTAATTTAAAAAGGAGAACATAGCTTAGATTGATTATTTATCGCGTAGTGTTACACGGACAGAGCTCCGACTTTAAAAACCCGTAAAAATAACTTTTACATAACCCAAACTAATCTAATATAACACTAATCTATACTATATATACCTATATATATTTATTTATATTATACTATGGAGTATTATTATTATTATCTTTTTTAAACTCGGCAGAAATCGCGACCTTTTATAGGGATTCTGAAATTTCTGTGCTCCGCGAGTCGCGGCACTTTGTGCCTGAGAACTCCGCGAGTCGCGGGGATATGGAATACAGCTCACACCCCTTTGGATCTTCTTTGCCGACGTTTTATATATATAAATATAAAATATAAATAATTAATATAATTATTTATATATTATATTATATTCTTGTGCATAGTAGACTTGTAATTTTTAGTCCGTTGCGTCGGGCGTTGATAGTTGACTCATGTCCTGGTTCCGGATTTTCGAACGTCCTTGCGTACAATTTAATATCTTGTACTTTGCGTTTTGTAACTTGTACTCTTATCTTTTTTAGACGTTCTTCATCAATAATTTGAACCACTTGGATTGTATCTTGTATATTTGAGCTTTTTGGTCATTTGCGTCTTCAAATCGTCGTTTTCGCCTTTTGTCTTCGCACTTATTTAATATAAACGATTACAACTTAAAATAGGACAATTACAACTAAATAATTTACATATTGGGAGGATATTGCTACTAAATATATGTTCATTTGGAGCACTATCACATGATCTTTCCGTTGGCTACTTCTACTAATCGTTTAGTTTCTAAGGGTTGAGGCTTTTTAGTAAATAGGGTACAAAAATCACTAGACACATAACTTCGGTCGGCACTAGTATCGAATAAAATATTTGCATAACAATTATTGACAAGATACGTACCCGTGATGACCTCATCCTCATCTCGGGCTTCAGCAGCAGTGATAACAAACGCACGACCCTTCGTAGCAGTAGCATTAGCTCCAGTAGCAGGATTATCCTTCTTCTTAGGACAATTAGGACTAATGTGTCCCTTTTCTCCACAAGTATAGCAGGTTGGAGGAGCTTTGGCTGGAACAATAGCCTTATCCTTTGGAGGAGTCTTACACATCTTAGCAACGTGTCCCACTTTCTTACATAACGCACAAACCTCAGTACACTTCCCCGGGTGATGCCTCTCACAGTGAATACAGAAGGGATAAGTACCCTTGACCTTGAGTTCCCAGAACTCCGCTTCAAGTTTCTAAACTTGACTTTGAGGTCAGAATGTGTTAACCATCACGCTTTTGAGTTCGTCCCATGGAATTGCATTAGCATTATCAATTCCTACGGACTTGGCATGAGCAGTCCACCAAGTTAAAGCATTACCACCCAATGAGCTAGTGGCATACTTTACTCGATCGTCATCACTACAGTTACAAATACGGAAAATAGATTCCATCTTCTCGAACCAACAGACTAGTTCAACAGCTTCCTCAGTTCCCTTAAATGCAGGAGGATGACAGTTTGAAAAATCCTTGTAGGAACAAGGTTTCGGTTGAGGGTTAACATTGTTAGCTTGGTTGTTGCCTTGTGCGACAGTGAGTAGTTGTTGGAATTACTCAGTAGTCAAGACGATATTGTTAACAGTAGGTGCAGCTGGACGAACCATGATGTCGCTACATAATTGAACATAAGTCGGATAAGTTAACAAATTATAGGGTTGAGCAATTACAAGTATGAAAAAGATAAAGTATTAATATCACATGATATAAATAAAACACTTTATTTTATTAAGGAACGAGGCATTAAATAAGCCTTATTACATAATTCGGAATTAGAAATAGTTTTAAGGCATAGCCTTTACATAGATGGAAAAATAGTAAAGATAATTAAAGAATATTAAGATTGAAATAATCTTCATATCTCTTCTTCTCGTCCTCGAACTGCTTCATCACTTTTTCCATGTTATCCTTCACAAGTTTCTCTAACCTTTCGGTTTGAGAGTAGAGAGACTCTTTGATAAACTTATCATATCGCTCGTTCTTCCCTTTTTTCTTTTCGTAGAGATATTCGAGATTGTCGTAGAGGTTGGTAACACGACTGTTAACGGCATTGGTGTCGTATTCCCTTAGAGCAAGTTGTTTGTCGACTCGGCTTCTCTCCATTTTCATTCGGAAGTCAACATCCTCCTGGAGATGGGCAAGTGTTTGCTTCCCCCAATGAGTGTTGCGTTCTTCCTTGTACTTTAGGAGCCTTAATTCTTTTCTTAGTTCAACATTTTCCTCCACCAACTTCTTAATTTCGCGGTCCTTCTCATCCATACGGACCTCCACTCTCGCCATGTGGCGAAGCAAATCCTCATACTTAGCAGCATCATTATAAGAAGGAGTCCGGACTCTCTTCCTTGATGGACCGGCTTCTTCATGATGTTTTCCTTTATCTTCGATTATCGAAGTTGGATAATATTGAGGAGACCTTTGTGAATTTCGCAGAGTATTTGGACTATAGTTTGGTGAAGCAGGACTGTAAGAAGGACTTCAAACAGGTCTTGATGTTTCAGAGTGTCCAACACCTACTTCGGTAGTAGGGTTGTGATTTGCCTTGTTGGGCTTGTTAACGCTTGAGCTTGACATCCTATCATTAGGAAAGAGACTTTGATTAGAATCTTTTAGTCAAGTTTTGGAAAGCATAAATGTTAAGATTATAGGGCAATCCTAAGTGCTTTAAAGTCTAACGCAGGAAAGATTATAGTTTCCTAGATTGCTAAGGCACCCTAGCTAGTAGCAAATAAGGCACACATAAAAATGCAATCCTGGTTCTCTATAACAGTCTGGTTATGCTCTGATACCAATCTATCACACCCCCAGTAAGGGCCTGGACGAAATGTGACTTAATATCAAAATATACCAACATATTATAATAACGAGAACAATACTAAATGAGAAAATTAACTTTAATGAGTACGCAGCGGAAAATGAAATGTCGTTACAACGGAATAAAGTAAATATTTAAATGCAATAGTAAAATATGCGATAATCTCTTGATCCTATGTCCAAGTAGCATCACATAAGTAGTAGATAAGTAAGCTTGAATCAAACAGCACCTGAGATAAAACATGCTAAAGTGTCAACCAAAAAGGTTGAGTGAAGTTCATAGGTTTAACAAAAGTTTGACCGTTGTTTTAGACCACAAGATTTAGTTGGTAAAGTTGATCTCCCGCAGGATCTAAAGTTATGCCAAAGCGTGATATTTAGACTAAACGTTTAAGTTTTCCCCATGACAAGTTGTGTCTATCCTTGTCGGTTTTAATTTCATTATCAAGTAATACAAAGACTGAGTCAAATGTATCGGGGACGTTACTCCCGATAGGCCTACCCCCAATAATTAAGCATGCCGCAACACTTAAAAATATCACTGTAGGGACTTAGTCGGACATAGCCGGGTATAGCATAGTTTAACAGTTTGGTACTTGTGTCTAAAGTGTAAAAAGTAAAAACAGCATGTGTCTCACCCCAAGTAAAGTAAGTAAGTTTGCTAGCAGTAAAGAGGGGCTATGAATTCACCTTAGTAAGTAGATAGAGAGTTATTCCTCGGAATAGAGAGTTGAACGAGTGAGCAGGAAAGTCAACCTATGACCTTTAAGAGTAGTTAAGTGTTTTGCCCATGTTTGAGTTTAAGTACGTGTTTATGTATAGTTTGTTTCACTAAGTTCCTATTCCTAGTAAGTTTCTATACTTAGAAAGTTTCTACTTAAAGAGTGTTTTCCATTTTAGGATACTTGTCGTATTAGTTCAGCTTCCAATCACCCCTTTCCCTTCGAATGGCCATTTGAGATCTAGGGGCTTGAGCCATAGGACCCTTTAAATCGGAAGTCCAAGCCCTCTGCCTAGAGTCTCGTAGAACCATTCGTCATGAAAGTTCGAAGATCTATACATCTCTAATACATATCCCAAAACGTCCTTAAGTGTTATAATATAAATAGTAGGTTATAGGTGCTAGTAATAGTAATAGTAATAGTAATAGTGTATACATGTTAATTAATAGTATAAGTATTATTAGGGTTTTCATTAATTAGAGTTAGTTATTTAAAGTAGTAATTAATTAACTAGGGTTTACTAATTAATGTCCTAGGGTTTCATAAATTAGGGTTTAGTAAATTAGGGTTTTATTTAATGTAATAATGATTAGGTAATGATTAAGGTTTAATAATTAAAGTGGTATTAAATAATTAGGGTTAGGTTTAATGAATTAGGGTTTAATAATTTATTAGGTTTTTAATAAAACTAGGGTTTTAATTAAAGTAGTATAAGTTAAATTAGGATTTAGGGTTTTAGTATGTATACATATATAATGTCGTGTATATGTATATATGTATATAAAAATTTATTTTTACAAGTATATATGTATATGTGTCGATATATATGTATATGTACATATAGTTATTTTGTTCCTTAATTAACCACTAACAAATCTCTTAATTGTATCTAGGGTTTTAGAGATCAAAGTTTCTTCCCTTTTTTTTTATCCTAGTCGACATGTATATGTATATGTATAGATTTATCTTTTTCTTTTACATGTATAGATCTAGGTTTGTTCTTATGTTTATGTGTTTATGATTTTATGTGAATATAGATTAAAACAAAGATCAAAGAATTAAGAAAATAAGTTAGGGTTTTATGTTATACCTTTGAAGATTCGAAGATGACTAACGAAGAAAAGAAGAACTTGATGAAGATGAAAGATCAAAGCCTTGAATATCTTGAAGAACACCTTGAAGATTCTTGAAGATCACGAAGAATGCAAAGAACACTTGGAAACCCTTGAGGATTTCGATGTTGGTGGTGGTGAATTTTTGGTTTTGGCTGAAAATTGAAGAGGGAGAGAGAGAGATTTGAGTGAGGGATTTGTTTATGATTTGGTACATGGAATGGTTTAACTTAGGGGTCTATTTATAGGGAGGAATGGAGCATTCTAGAATTAGGTTTTAATAAGGAATTACTTAGGGAACAAGTAGGCTTGGAGAAGGGGTTATGGTGGTGATTTGGGCCGAAAATTTGGAGGGGTAGAAGGGTAATTTTACCCTTCTAAATCGGCTAGGGTTTTATGAGCTAGGGTTTTAATTTTTTCACTTAAGTCCTTGTATTTTAATTTAGCTTAATAGCCCTTAATTATTCAAGTTTATTCATTTTAATTACACAAGTCTTTTTAGTTATTTATTTTCTCACAAAAGTTTATTAACTTATTATTTTTATTAACTTGTCAATTAATGTACAAAGTTAATTATCGTATTTTATAATTCTTAACGCTTAACCTTTATCGATTAAAGTTTACTTATTATGTTTAATTATTTTATTGGACATTTAATAAGGAAAAGTATTGAATGGAAAAATGAAAAATATAGAATGGAAAAATGAGAGTCGTTAAACACGACCAACAATCTTCCCGGTTTTGATGTCCTACAAGATGCAGAATGTTGGGTGTAATAAAACGGTACAATTAAGTTCCTTGGTAACATGACTCACGGATAATAATTTGTGTGAGAGAGCGGGAACATAGAGACAATTTTTTAATTTCAAGGTTGGTGATATCTCTATTGTTCCTCCTCCTTTCACTTGAACAGTCCCATCGTTAGCCGTGTTAATTTGTGTTTTATTTGGTTTTGACTCGAAATAGATATCCTTTTTTATCAAAGGTCATAGTGTCGGTTGCACCACAGTCGATAATCCATTCTTCATTTTTAATTTTATTTGAAACAATATTTGCATATGAGAAATATCATTAGTTGAAAAGGACTTGTTTTGTAAAATGTTTGACATTTAGGTTTAGTTTTAAAGCTTCGGGACTGTATAGGATACTTTATATCTTTTGAGTGTATGTTTGGTAAATTATTATCAACCAGGGGGTTGACTTTACTAAGGGAGTTAAAGGAGGGGTTTAAAGGTAAAGCATCCTTAGGTGGGGGCTTTCTTGCAAAACCTAGAACCTATTTTGGGTTAAATAACCCATCCCACCATTTGTACTCGTATGATTAAAGTGAACGGGTTTGGGTATAAACCCTAACCCTAAAATACATCCACATGTCGAAGAAGATGAAGGTTGTTCAACAGCCATTAATCCGAACCCTCCTTGAGCAGTGGTGGTAGCGCCGGAGTTGTTGATCTCTTGATTACCTTTGGTTGTTGCCATTCATGTCACCACAACCACTTTTCCCTTTTTGTGACCATCGTTCCACCACTCAGGATACTCAATTTTCTTGAAGCATTGTTCTATGGTGTGCCTCTTCATCCCATACTTTGTACATAGGAGGTTGTCTTTGTCCTTTAATGATGTGTAATTTGAACGACGTTGGTTTCTTGCTATAAGACCATGGCCGTCGGATTCTTTGGGATGTAGAGATGGGGCTAATAACCCATATACAATACCAGAATGACTGGTGTCAACAGATTTATTGAGAAATATATTCTGGTGAGCATTTTCTTTTCTAATCGTTGCATATGCTCCTTCCACAGTTGGTAAGGGTACGATTCTGAGCAATTCTCGCTTTATATTATCATGTTTATTATCGAGGGCGTTCAGAAATTGGAAAAGTTTTTGCTCACATCTGATGTTGTTGTATTTGATGATATCATTCTGGTTTTCCATGGGATTTGGATCCCTCATTTCAATTTCACCCCAATTCCCTTGTAATTTTAGCCATAATTCTTCTATGGACTTACCTTCTTGTTTGATGTTGTTGGCTTTAACATGTAGATCAAAGGTTTGCATCTTATCTTTGCCTGAACTGTAGGTTGTAATAAGGGCATTCCAGAGTGATTTTGCAGTTGGGAATCGCGTGAGATTGCTGGCAATTTGAGGTTCAATATTTTGAATCACCCATGAGAAAACCACCAGATCATCCTGGTTCCATTTTTTATTGTTATTTGCTGGTGGATCCTCTGTAAGATGATTAAGGAGGGCCTCGAATTTACCTCTGATCCCAACCTTAATCATCCTTGACAAGAGAGAAAAGTTGGAATTGTTGAGTTTAACACTAATTTTCAATGAATCAGGTAACCTTATAGTTTGATTTTCATTGTTGGTCTATAGTAAGCTTGCCAATTGGATGGTTAACTCTGTGATAAGTTGGTTGTTATGATTTTGGCTATCGTCTTCTCCAGATATGGTGGCCAATTAGATAATAAACGAAAAAGGGTAAATGACTGAGTTTGAGTGTTTGCAATGATCCAGGATCAGCAACACCGCCCTGATACCATGTTTTCGATTGAAAAAAAATAAATAAGTAATAACACAAGTATTGATCATTTTATTGATTTATATTGATAAAGCTTGAATTGGTACAAAGTGTTGTTACAATGGTGCCTCTTATACAAGTGATAATGCTAAAAACGAACATATATTTCATAGCATTATCCTTCAAGAAAGACAAGCTTTTAGTTGCAATTGTTCTATTTACAAGTTATATTCGTTTAAATAATAAAAGGTGAAGACAAAAGATAGATTCGACGAATTGAAGACGCAAATGACCAAAAAGCTAAAAAGTACAAAGTACAATCCAAGTGGTTCAAATTATTGATGAGAAACGTCTAAAAATTACAAGAGTACAAGCCGCAAAAAGCAAAGTACAAGATATTAAATTATACGAAAAGGCGTTCGAAAATCCGGAACTGAGACATGAACCAACTTTCAGCGCGCGACGCAACGGACCAAAAATTACAAGTCAACTATGCACAAGAATATAATATAATATATAATTAATTATATATATTATTATATATTATAATTATACGCAGCCCACATTTTGGAATTGATCTGTGAGCTGGAATCCAGAGCTCCACACTCGCGGAGCTGTGAGGAAGAAAACCTCCGCACTCGCGGAGCTGTACAGTTAAACGTGGGCCTATAAAAGGCCGCGCATTCTGCTCGATGAAAACACACATTTTTCTATCTATCTATCTACGATATATTTATATTTATATTTTAATTATAATTTTAATTTAAGTTTAATAATAATATGGTTATAGTGGCGAATGTTTTAAGTTTGTAAGTCGAAGTTCTGTCCGTGTAACGCTACGCTATTATTAATCATTGTAAGTTATGTTCAACCTTTTTAAATTAATGTTTAGTAGCTAAGTTATTATTATGCTTATTTAAATCGAAGTAATCGTGATGTTGGGCTAAATATTAAGATTGGGTAATTGGGCTTTGTACCATAATTGGGGTTTGGACAAAAGATCGACACTTGTAGAAATTAGACTATGGGCTATCAATGGGCTTTATATTAACTAAACGATATCTCGTTAATTTAATATAAAGGTTACAATTTGACGTATCTATATATAACCACATACGCTTAATCGGGTACGGTGGGCGGGATATTTATAAATACGAATTATTGTTCATTTGACCTGACACGGGGATGGATTAATAGTCAATGGACTCATTAAAACAGGGGTGGATTACATTCAAGGGTAATTGGTGTAATTGTTAACAAAGTATTAAAACCTTGGACTACACGCAGTCGATAACCTGGTGTATTCTTTAAACAAAGTATTAAGACCTTGTTACAGTTCGAATCCCCAATTAGTTGGAATATTTGACTTCGGGTATAAGGATAATTTGACGAAGATCCTCGCACTTTATATTTATGACTGATGGACTATTATGGACAAAACCGTATGGACATATCGAATAATCCAGGACAAAGGACAATTAACCCATGGTAATAAATTAAAATCAACACGTCAAACATCATGATTACGGAAGTTTAAATAAGCATAATTTCTTTATTTTATATCTTATCGCACTTTTAATTATCGTACTTTTTAATTATCGCAATTTTATCGTCATTTTAATTATCGTACTTTTAATTATCGCAATTTTATTTACCGTCATTTTATTTATCGCACTTTAATTTATCGCACATTAATTATCGTCATTTACTTTACGCTTTAAATTAAGTTATATTTATTTTTAATATTTTACATTAGGTTTTAATTGTGACTTAAGACATAAAATCGACAAACCGGTCATTAAACGGTAAAACCCCCTTTTTATAATAATAATAATATTACTTATATATATATATATATATATATATATATATATATATATATATATACATACAAATATAGTTTAAAAAAAATATAGCGTTAAACTTGGCTAGCTCCCTGCGGAACGAACCGGACTTACTAAAAACTACACTACTGTACGATTAGGTACACTGTCTATAGTGTTGTAGCAAGGTTTAGGTATATCCACTTTATAAATAAATAAATAACTTGTGTAAAATTGTATCGTATTTAATAGTATTTCGTAGTAAAAATATAACTATTTCGTATACACCTCACATAACATCAACAAGTTGTATGGAACGGCTGCCTATTCTAAAATAAGAAACGATTTCCTAAATATGGAAATAAAGTTGTATGATTCTGGACCGTTGTATGCTAGCTGTAATGAGGGAAATGATGATAATTTTCTGATCTCAAAAAATATTTTTCATTATTTTCAACAGTATCTTTACCCTTTCTCCAATTAATGTGAAGTAACACTACATTTATTTGATATTATTGCATAATTGCATAATATTTACTGCTTTCAAGTGCCAATTCAACATGTAATATTTTATATGATTTCATAAAATTTGTCAATTTGAGGATATGTTTATTATCAACCAAGTATAAAAGTTCATAATACGGCATAAAGTGTTATATCTTTCCAATTTTTTACAGTGTACCACATGCACTAATATGTCACAATTTATTTATTCATTTAATATTGCATATCGAGTAGAAACTTTTAAAACTAGCTAATGTTAACAGTTGTGTTAGCCCACATTATTAGTTCTTTTGTATTAGTCCATTGATGTATTGGGTCTAGCCCATTAGGGTATTTGTTTACTGCATATTTATTGTATATGTAAGCTCTATTCAAGGAATAACAGACATGATTCGGTATTCAACATGGTATCGTGCCTACTCTAAAAACCCTAACTTTAAACATCACGGCTGTAAAGTCCAATTATATCCGACATTCTGTATTTTAGAGGATATCCGGACTCGACTAGTCATTGGGCGTGGCACTAAGCGGGGGGTCTTTATTATGTGGACGAAATCACCCAAAAAGGTACCGTGATGCTTGCACACGAAACACCTAATAGGGAAGCTTGATTATGGCATAGAAGGTTGGGTCACCCATCAACAAGTTATTTGCATCTTCTATTTCCAAAGTTATTTACTCCAAATTTCGTATTAACTTGCGAAACATGTATATTAGCAAAAAGTCATAAAAGTTATTCTAAACCCAACCATACAAGAAAAAATGTTCTTTTCTCACTGATTCACTCAGATGTACGTGAGGATCCGCTTCAATTAATAGAGAGAAAAACTTTCAATACTTTTTGCTCTTTATTGATGAGAATGACTTGGACCTATTTCTTGACAAACAAATCTGAAGTTTTTGAAAAAATTTCATTATTTTACAAAATGATTTAAACTAAGTTTAAAAAAATATTCAAATTTTACAATCTGTTAATGGGAGAGAATTTGTTAACTCGTCCACGAAACAATTTATCAAGAAAAATGGATAATGCATCAAACATCATGTGCCCATACCCAGAGGCGAAGCTAGGATTTCAGTTTAGGGGAGGCTTACTGAAGAACAAAATAATATTGTATAATAAAAAATTGACATGAAAGCGAAGTTTATATTTAGTAAAACAAAAATGAATTACGATAAGTGTTTTAAATAAAAAATGAATTAAACAACACAAAACTTTTACCAAAATTATCACGAAATAGCTAAAAAATTTGCATAGGTTGATTCGTTTTCTCTTCAAGAGCTATGCCAATAATTAAATAGTTTAAACATTCACATATGTTCAATATTTACCGAATATATGATTATACAATAAAAACCAAGTTATTTAGAAGACGAATGCTTTGTTAAACATTACAACAATAAATCAAATATAAATATAATTGATGTAGTTGACGGAATGATAGTTAACTGACTACTCGGTCTATATAGATATTATATTTTTGAGAATCATCATGTTGTAATAGATAGATGGATTATATGCATTAGATAGATATTGAAGTGAAAAGAACAAGAATAAATATATACTCCGTAGAATTTTATCATGAAACATAATAATAAATATATATGTAATGTAGGATATTGGGTTGTTGGGGGTGGCTTCACACCCCTAAACCACCCCCTAACTCCGCTATTGCCCATACCCCTGAACAAAATGGGGTAACTGAGCGAAAAAAATTGTATTCTTTTAGAAATGACCCGGGCTCTTCTAATAAAATCAAATGCCCCAAGGAGTTTTTGTCCGGAAGCACTTGCCACATCAACTTATCTTATAAACCGACCTCTGACCCAAGTTCTTGATCATCCAAACCCACTTCAAACACTTTCAATATTTCATGAACTCTCATCTAATCTTATTTTCAGATCAAGAATTTTTGATTATACTGTCTTCGTTTACATACCTAATCAAGAACCAACTAAATGCTTGCATAATAAATAAAGAAGAAAAAGTCTTCATTGCATGAAATGACATTAGAAAATAAAGTAAGAAATAGTCTTCCATGGTCGACACTTTTTTTAAGATCTAAAGCATAAGAACATGGCTTTAAATGCTCATACCTATCCGTTTCTCATCATCTCATCCAACCCACTTATATCACTCTTATTTCCATTCCGTTTGATGAGACACATTTTTTTTTTCTAATTTTATTTTACAAAATTAACGCGAACACATGTAGAAACAAAAAACGTTTTCAAAAAGAAAACGATCTCAATCGAGGAAACAAACAATAGCATAGAGCCTTGAATATAGAAAGCTTAAAGAACTATCTATGACCGAACACCTAACTAACCAAAAACGGGAAAAAAAACCGCGATAAAACTATCAAACACCTAAACATAACCAAACTAAACGAATCAAAGAAATACATCTAATTAAGAACCACAAAAACAAACATTGGAAACGCGCTAAGGAACCACTTTCTTCATCGTGTATTCTTTTCCCGTTCAAATTGACGATCGTATATGTCAATATATTTCGGTTGGAGCAATAACACCAATATCTTCTATATCTTGAAAGAATCCTTTTATGACCGTTTGCATTCCGGTTTTAAACCCACCAACAAAGAGCTCTCCCCGGTCTTCCCATCTTGATCATCTATGAACATCCTTTGACCGCATCACCAAAATCGATATCATTAACATTATCATGTAGAATAAAAGAACACAAGACAATCTCATTGTTCTTCTTCTTTCTAATAGTAGATATAGCCAAAACCTCTTATAGGGGTTTCTTCAACCGTCCAAAACTTATCTTCTTGAAGTATAAGTACAATATTAAGAGGAAGTTTAACTTTTATATTCAGGGAACAAAGAGTCAAAAACCTATTGTTCCAAAATGTCGAATAATTATATATTTATAACATTGATTTATGATTGTTACTCATTGTTAATTAACTAGAGTCGAATTCATGAGGAACTTTAACATTTATATTCAGGGGAAATTATAAAAACAAATGATATTGGGGGGCGATCACGTATAAATTATGAAAAAACTAAAAAATAACTGTAAATTATGCGAAGAACAATTAACGATCAAGTGTGAGTATTTAAGCCAGGAACCCGTTCCTACCATACAAACGGTCCACCTCTAAGTAGTATAAAGATAAAGATATGAACTCAGTTTTTAGCGGGGCAGACACCCCTTTTTGCCTTAAGAAAGGCCCGCCCTAAATACAATCAAAGAGATATAACCTTCATATTAAAATCGAAAGAAAACTAATACGGAGTAACTACCAAACCAAATCGAAGAAACAAAAAGAGATATAGTATAGCCAAAAATCAAAGTCTTAAATGAATAAAGAAAGAAATAGAAGCAAGTAGCAAATCGCCTGAAACAAGCTCGTTGGAGAGTAAATCAAGAGAACAAGCATTTAGTAACCTGAAGACAGATTAATTATCAACATAACCTGAGTAATTACGGAGTATTTTGTATGTTAGCAAGTATATATATATTATACATATAAGTAGTTTTAATATGACTCTAAATTAAAATAGCGCGCAGTATAATTTTGTATTTAATATTCTATAAATTGATATAAATTTTGAATTGTTTTGACAAACTTTTTTTCTTAGTATATACTCCGTATATAAATCTTCCGGTACCAGAGGCGGAGACAGGGGGATGCATGTGGATGCTTTGCATTCCCCCAACTTTTCAAATAAGCGAACTATAGTGTGTTAAAAATTGTATATTAGTTGCCAATATTCCCCAATAATAAACATAAGCATCCCTTAAATATCTCATAATTACGATGTATATATGAAAATTTTATGTTGATATTTAAGTTTTGTGAAATGCATCCCCTATACATGAATCCTAGCTTCGCCTCTGTCCGGTACCAATGACGATTACTCCGTATTAAAGTTTTACGAAATTAATAGGTTTTAGAAGTATAAAAGTATTAACCAATTAGAGTGAATTTTGACAATTGGTTCATCCCCACTGGCTGGCTTACTCCCCAACTGTTATACGCGTTGATTGGAAAGCAATAAATCTAGTATAGCCCTATTACAGTTCTATACAAGCATTAATGGCTACGTAGTTGAATGCAACAAGTGGATATGCATAAGTCTATGATGTACATACATGGTTATATATAGAGGCCATATTTCTTCAATATTGCATACACCATATAAAATAACTTTACGTTGAGTTACAAGTATACATAACACAGTTATGGGGCTATATCACAAATGGGTAAGTGTGTTGCTTCTAATAATCAGCATTGTGCTTCACGTGAGTGTAATCACTCAAGGAAATGAAGAAATTGAAAGATGGGGTCGTGATGAATGTCGATTTCGTCAAAGAGGGTGTGGTCGTTTTGGTAGTCGAGGTGGAGGGTTTGGTCGCGGTGGTGGGCTAGGTGGAGGTAGTGGTGGAGGATTAGGTGGCGGTGGTGGTCCAGGTGGAGGTGGTGGTCCAGGTGGAGGTGGTGGTGGAGGATTCGGTGGCGGTGGTGGTGGAGGTGCTGGCGGCGGCGGCGGATTGGGGGGAGGGTCGGGAAGTGGTGGTGGGTTTGGAGCAGGTGGTGAAGTAGGTGGTGCTGCCGGAGGCGGTGGTATTGGAGGTGGTGGTGGCGGAGGAAGTGGTGGAGGTGGTGGTTTAGGTGGAGGTTCAGGAAAAGGTGGAGGATTTGGAGCTGGTGGTGGTGCCGGAGGTGGTGGTGGCGGCGGAAGTGGTGGAGGTGGTGGTTTAGGTGGAGGTTCAGGAAAAGGAGGAGGAATTGGAGGTGGTGGTGGAGTAGGTGGTGGAGCCGGAGGTGGTGGCATTGGAGGTGGGGGTGGCGGAGGAAGTGGTGGAGGTGGTGGTCTAGGTGGAGGTTCAGGAAAAGGTGGGGGATTCGGAGCTGGTGGTGGAGTAGGTGGTGGTGCTGGAGGTGGGGGCATTGGAGGCGGTGGCGGTGGAGGAAGTGGCGGAGATGGTGGTTTAGGGGGAGGGTCAGGCAGTGGTAGCGGCTTTGGAGCTGGTGGAGGAGTTGGTGGCGGTGGAGATGGAGGTGTTGGAGTTGGCAGTGGAGGCGGTGGAGGTAGTGGTGGAGGTGGAGGTTTAGGAGGAGGGTCGGGAAGTGGTGGTGGATTCGGAGCTGGAGGAGGTGCTGGCGGTGCAGGAGGTGTAGGTATTGGTGGTGGAGGAGGTGGAGGTAGCGGTGGAGGTGGTGGTTTAGGTGGAGGTTCGGGTCAAGGTGTAGGATTTGGTGCTGGCGGTGGTGTAGGTGGTGGTGGTGGTGGTGTGGGAGGTGGAGCTGGTGGAGGAGGTGGTGGCGGTCTAGGCGGCGGTTCTGGGCTTGGTGGTGGTGGAGGTGCGGGAGGTGGTGATGGACTTGGTGGAGGTCATAGTGGTGGTCTTGGTGGTCTTAATGGAGGAGTAGGCGTTGGTGTTGGAGTGGGCGTAGGAGTTGGGGGAGGTGGTGGTGGTATCGGATCAGGTAGTGGATTAGGAGGTGGTGGTAACTAAATGTATTTTAAACTTTAACTATGATTTAAACACGGTTCAAAGTACATTACGACACAATAATTTCTTTTATAGTTATTCGCATGTGTGCATCGTTTGATCAATATTGTAACGTATATACACGAATCAATGAATATCTATATCTATATGGCTATATACAAGTCACGTTTTGTTGCCAATACATGAATATATAACTTATAAGAAGTCGTTGTAGTTTATTTTTTTTCCTAGTTTACTGATCACATTTGATCTGATCACTGGCGGAACTTGAACCAAATTTCAGAAAGAACGAGTCTAAAAATTTAATAAATTTTTCATTGTCACCAACGACAAACACTAAAAAAAAAATCCTTATTTTTTAGTAATTTTTTTTTAGTGTACAAAATTTTTTCCCATTAAATCCAGAGGGTACGAGCGCTCCCTTTGGAATACCTTATGTTCCGTCCCTGGATCAGGTAGCTTGGTTCAAAGTGATTTTGATGAATTTAATTTTTGATTCCTTTTCTTTTTAGCCTCCACAATAAATTGTTATTTAACTATGGATAATTTTATACTTTTCAACTCAATGGATATCAACTCGATTCACTTGATTCATAATAGATAAACGGATATAAATTATGGATATAGATATGGATGAAAAGTTCTATCAATAAATATATTAATTTACACTCGAAATACGTATATAAAAACTATCAAATGAGACTGTTTTTTGAGACGGAGGGAGTAGTAAATTTAACAAATTGGTTAAATTTTCGACTTATATTACACGTTCATGGGGACAAATTTTAAATATGTTACATTATATATATTTTTTGTTATATTACGTTTTTGTGTTTATCAGATATTATATTATATATTCAACAACTTATGGATAAATTTTGATTATTTCTCATTGTATATATTTTTGTTATATTACATTTTTGAATTTTTATTATATATTAGAAGATATTATAAAATATATGAATATTCAATAGATATAAATTAACCTATTTAATCTAGTGAATATGAATAATGTATTTGAAACTGTCATTCATTTTTGTTCATTACTAAACTTGCTAGATTAATCTAGAGGCGTAAATGTATAATTGTAAGTTTATTATACAAAAATGTATATAGATTAAAAATTAATGTGAGAATTACTTTCCATACATTTGTAGTTGACTTCATAGAAAGATTTTCTCATCAACCCAAAAATATTAATGATTTATCATAAATTTAAATTGTAATTTTTTTGAAACTTTTATACTCCCTTGTTCCCATAATAATTGTCATGTTGGACTTTTCAAAGTTAATTTATTAAATTTTGAATTTAAATATTTGTTGGTGTATGCTATAGAATATTTGATGAAAATATATATGAATATATTCATTTTCGTATGTGTTTTTAATTGGTATAACTTTCATTCGATATTATATAACACAAAGTTAAACTTTTAAAGTCAAAGTTGAAGAAAAAATATCAAAATGTCAAAACACGACAATTATTATGGGACGGAGAGAGTAATAGAAAATGGCACACCTAATCACTTATCCCAATCTACAACCAATTACGGACTAGTATAAAAGATTAAAAGGGAATATGGTCACTTAGAGCACACGGTGCCCATAAAAAAAATTTCGTCGTCGTTCAATATCGACGCCGAGATCGACGATCGCCCGACACCGGCACGGCGTCGATATCGCCGTCGATTTCCGAGATCTCAAATTCGACGGTGGGTTAAACGTTTGAAATGTTCGAATTTTTTAAAAAACTAGCCGTTTAACGGCTAGTTTTCATTTTTTTTTATTTTCTTTTTTATTCTATAAATAACACCATATTTCCTCATTTTACACACACACCCCCATTATTCACCTTTCAACACAATTATCTTTATTTATCAATTTTTTTTATCTTTTTTTTCCCAAAATATGTCGTCTTCTTCGAGTACTTCCAGCGACTCGTTCACAAACTATGCACTAAACGTACTTGAAAATTTATCCGGTGAAGAAGAAGTTAACTCACCTCGTTATATACGTCGAAATCATTATGAAGCACACGATCGTTTGATGGACAATTATTTTAACGAGGGTTGCAAATATACGGATGATAATTTCAAACGAAGATTTCGAATGCGGCGACGTGTTTTTCTTAGGATTATGAATGATATTCTAAGCTACTCAGCAAATCCTTTGCCGCATTATTTTAGATGGTTTCATCGAAGACAAGATACACGTGGTAAGTGGAGTATTAGTGTAACGACCCTGGATTTTTCAACGTTTATTTATTAATAATAATTATTATTAACACGTGTGCTTAAACGAATGTATGTCATTACATTTGCATGTTGTCATGATTGCCCGAACTTGACTTTAATTGCCCGAAACGTCTTTGTGACACCCGAACTTACCCGAATAATATTTTCAAGCATTATTTACATTCATGATTAATTTTATTAATCATTTTAATTAACTATGGTGATTAGTTAGTTACTTGGGCTTTAATTGGATTTATTTGTTAAATATTTGAACTTGGGCTTGACAAAGTTAATGGACTCATGATATTGGACTTATAAGTCCACCCTACATCTTAATGGACTTAATTAGCCCAACACCCATGCAAGTATCACTTTGAAATTAAGCTAGTTGGTTTAAGACACTTGGAAGCTAGTTGTAAATATTCCCATGCATGCACCCCTAATTTAAAATTTGAGTCAAAGAGCATGCATAAACTTAGTGGGCATCTCCTCCCCCATTGCTGATGGGAGAATCACGACCATATGGCCTTGGGGAGTGGGGTTTGGTTTTCAAAATCTTGACCACCTTATTACTAGCATTACTCTTTCATATTACACACACTCTTACTTGCTTTCATTCTTCTCTCTTTCTCTCTAAACTTGGTAAGTTGCAAGACTTCTTTTCCTCCTCTTTTCCTCCCTAAAACCGTAGCACAACACCCCTAAATCATCATCATCTTTTGCTCTTTGTTGTTGATTAATTCCTTGTTATTGCTAGTTGTTGTTTACTTACTTGTTATCTTAGTTATTTCTTACTAGTATTAAAGAACCAAACTCTTTAGTTTGATTCTTCATTTATCTTGTTCATACAAGAACATGCAAGAGCTAAACTCTCTAGTTTATGTTCTACATACTTGTCAAAAGATTGTAAGTTCATGTGTTAAAAATCATACTTGAAGCTCATGTTGTAAACTTTAAAAGTTTACTTTCTAAAGATCAAGACTTAGGCTTGAATCTTTAAAAGTATGAAACTCATGAACTTGTTACTTGTTTATTTAGTTTATCACTTCCATTCTTGCACCTTAATTACACTTTACTAGTTGATAATCAAAGTTTTGTAACTTATGGTTTCACTAAAGTAAAGGTTCAAGTGTTAGTACTTATGATTTAACTTAATGACTTTACTTAGACTTGCACATGGGTTATGATGGTCAAACCATGGTAAAGATGATGTAAACACATCAATGAGTTGTACACTTGAAGCTATAGGCATCAAGGATGAGAACCATGATGAACATCAAGCACCAAACTCACCGGAACCCATTATTTTCTGCTTTCCTGTTCTCTGCTTACTGTTTTACTGTTTCTGTAAGAGACTAGTAGACCAGGGCTGTTGTAATTATTATTTTCAAATAGATCTTTTCAAGTAGATAACTTTTCATATAAGACTCGTCTTAATCCGAGTTATGGTTTAGAGTCTATGGCCCTCCGAACGTCACTATGTCCATTTATTTTTCTGTTTTCTGTTTACAGTTTGTGTTTTGCTGTTTCTGTAACAGACCAATACACCTGGGCTATTGTAACCTTTATTTTCAGTTAGCTCAGTTCGTGTAGATAACTTTTCATTTAAGACTCGTCTTCATCCGAGTTACGGTTTAGGATTTATGGCCCTCCGATCGTCACTGTGTCCTTTTAACGTTGTGCAGAAATTTCTGACCTACTCGCACTTAAACCGTCACCACGATTAGACGAAGACAAGTTTGCTTCTGTAAATTTTACACACTTAAAGGACTCGTATACGGAGCCATGGCCACTGGTATCACCTTATTTCAGTAGGTGTAGAGGCCGTGGTGACTGACCGAACTCAGCCTTTGTTGTAAACTACTTTCATGAACGAAACTTACTTTACGCCTTTTGTTTGAGGATGAATGATGATGACCCATAAGACCTTATTTACATACTTTTAAACCTATTCGGACGATTTACTGACTTAGTACTATTTGACTTAGGTTGAGGACCTTCGGACCGATTACTTGCACACCTTTTCCGAACCGACTTTGCGACTACATTATCATTGTGAGTTATAGCATCCCTTTTTACTTTAACTATTTGGGACTGAGAATACATGCACGTTTTATGTTTTACATACTAGGCACGAGTACTTAAAACTTATATATGTGTGGGTTATGCAACGGCACAAACATTCCCTTTAGCTCGGTAACGTTTAATCATTGATTTTTGAACCGTGAACGCGAATCTTAGATATGGATCCATAGGGTTTGACATCCCCACTCGGGCTAATCGCGCTAGCATTTAATGAGTGATTAATACTTCGTAATCATACGCACTTGCCAAGTGTACTTTCAGGGGGTATAAACGTTAAGTTAGTTACCAAGTGCCCACAGTTAAGCATATACTTTATCATATCGTTTTGAAACGCTCTTTGTAGCACTGAAATCTCGTGGCCTACCTTATATTACTGTTAGACTTAAACTATAGCTCACCAACCGTTGTGTTGACATTTTAAGCATGTTTTTCTCAGGTGCCTAAGGTTTGCTTCCGCTGTGTTACTAGACTTGCTGTATGAAAGGACCCGTTCATATACATTATAAACGATTCACAATAGTTGATTACATTGCGAGGTATTTGACCTCTATATGATACATTTTACAAACATTGCATTCGTTTTTAAAAGACAAACTTTCTTTACATCGAAAATTGACAGGCATGCATACCATTTCATAATATCCACTATCCAACTATAAATTGATTTAATAATAATCTTTGATGAACTCAATGACTCGAATTCAACGTTCTTCGAAATATGCTATGAAAGACTCCAAGTAATATCTTTAAAATGAGCAAATGCACAGCAGAAGATTTCTTTAACACCTGAGAATAAACATGCTTTAAAGTGTCAACCAAAAGGTTGGTGAGTTCATTAGTTTATCATAATCATTTATTTCCATCATTTTAATAGACCACAAGAATTTCATTTTCAGTTCTCATAAATATACGTCCCATGCATAGAGACAAAAATAATCATTCATATGGTGAACACCTGGTAACCGACATTAACTAGATACATATAAGAATATCCCCTATCATTCCGGGATCCTCCTTCGGACATGATATAAATTTCGAAGTACTAAAGCATCCAGTACTTTGGATGGGGTTTGTTAGGCCCAATAGATCTATCTTTAGGATTCGCGTCAATTAGGGTGTCTGTTCCCTAATTCTTAGATTACCAGACTTAATAAAAAGGGGCATATTCGATTTCGATAATTCAACCATAGAATGTAGTTTCACGTACTTGTGTCTATTTCGTAAAACATTTATAAAAGTTGCGCATGTATTCTCAGCCCAAAAATATAAAGGGTAAAAAGGCAAATGAAACTCACCATACTGTATTTCGTAGTAAAAATACATATAACGTCATTGAACAAGTGCAAGGTTGGCCTCGGATTCACGAACCTAAATTAATTATATATATTTATATGTTGGTCAATATTTGTCTAACAAATTAGGTCAAGTCATAGTGTACCACAATCCTAATGCTCGAGACTAATATGCAAAAGTCAACAAAAGTAAATTTGACTCAAAATAATTTCCAAAAATCTATACATGATTAATATATAGTTTAAATATCGTCGTTTTATATTTTTAAATATTTTTAAAAGATTTATTAGAGTAAATAATATAATTTATTTATTAATAAATAAAATTTTATATTAAATTTATATAATAAAATATACTTTTATATATATTAAGTAATAAAATTTATAGGGTTCATTTAATATCATAAAGATAATATGATAGGTATTATTAAAGTAAGTTATTACACGTAGTAAAATATGTTTGTATCACATATTTATTTGATAAAATAATATCTATAATGATAGTAAGTAAAAGTTGTATTATTTTGTAATAATAATTATTATTATAAAAATATCAATATTTATAATTACTAAGATGACTTTATGATAAAACGATAATTCTAATTATGATAACTTTAATATTTACGATAATTTTTAATATTATCTTTAAAATAATAATTCTATTTAAAATAATAATAATAATGATATTTTATAGTAACAATGACATTTCTATTAAAATGATAATTTTTGTTAAAATGATAGTTTTAATACTAACGATACTTTTAATAATAATAGTAATGATAAAAATAATAAGAACGATAGTTTTATCTAAATTAATATCTTATAATATTTTAATTTCATCATGATACTCTTACTCATTATTTCCTAATCGTTTCGTTTAATAGCTTTTAATCGTCTTTTATATCGTGTTCATAATAATGATAATAATAGTAATCAAAATATTTAGGTGTTACAATTATTTGTTTTAATTATACTAATATTAATAATGATAGTTACTATAATATTATTAACGATAATACTAATAATTATCTTAATGATAATATAGTAATAATAATAATAACAATAACAATAACCATTTTTAAATAATGATATATATATATATATATATATTAATAATGATAATAATAATAATAATACTAATAATAATAATAATAATAATAATAATAATAATAATAATAATAATAATAATAATAATAATAATAATAATAATAATAATAATTGGATAATAATAATAATAATACTAATTATAACTTTAACGATAATAACGATAGTAATAAAAAAAACAATTTTTAATGATAAATCCCTTTTATTGATAAAGATAATAATAATGTTAATAATAAGATAAAACTAGAACGACGATAAAAACGATGATAATAATAATCATTTTTAATAAAAATATCGAAAATTCAATTGATTATAACTTCTAATCCGTTCATCGAAACCATTCGATATCTAAAGGAAAAGTTCTTAATTTTTCGCTAGCTTTCCAAGGACATGCATATCTTATACCTTATCTCAACCGCAAGTGTAACTAATTCAAGATTCAACCTAACCTGTCTAAGGGCAATATCAAAAGTACAAGCATGCATAATCCTAAATACTCGAGCACTAGTCAGGGATACACTATTAGTATGTAAAAGTTAAATTATGAGTACTCACGTATCAATATTGAGATTCAATATTGCAGGAAAGGTACGTAGACGCAACGGAAATGATAAACACTATATTGACCTCACGAGCATACCCATGAACCATACTCAATCACCTCCATAGCTATAACCCATAATTTCCTTAATCCTATCCTACTCGAAAAACAATTTCGAAATCACTCGGACAACACTCCGTCGTAATATTTTATGTATACTAATAATATCTTGAAATAATACGGAGTAAATATATATATGTAAATCGATTGAGAGAGTTTAGAGAAAAATATTTTCAAGTTTCTATGAAATAATGAAACCTATTGAATTCTATTTATAATAGATTTTTGAATTATTAAAGTGAATTATTAAAGTATGAATTATTAAAGTGAATTATTAAAGTATGAATTATTAAAGTGAATTATTAAAGTATGAATTATTAAAGTGAATTATTAAAGTATAAATTATTAAAGTATGAATTATTAAAGTGAATTATTAAAGTTAAAGTAAAGTAAAAATAAAGTAAAGGTAAAGTTTAAGTATAGTAAAAGTATAAAACTATGTACGTATTATACGCGTATAAATATATATAATATTAATTTAAATCGTTATATATATTTAATAAAATAAAATATAAATATCGTTATCTTTATCATACTAGTTAAGTAATGAGTTGTCAAAAGTAGTTCTAGATATTTATAAAAGTTATATACGTTTTAATAATAAAGTTCTTTTTAAACTGAAAACGTTTTTGTACGTTTGAAACTAAATAGATCAATCGAGTCTTTATGAGATTCAATCTTCCACTATCCTTTGTCTAGTTCTCAATGATTGACAATTTGTTCTTATTTATAAATTACTTTACCATTTTCCGAATATTGTTAAAATGGAAAGATTTCTCAAATCAACGTGGGCCTTTCAACAGAGACTTGTAATCATAATTTAATATATCTGATAATTCAATCATTTGATCTTATCTTCTAATTCTATTGATAAACAGATACAATCATATAAAGTATTTAATCTAATATTTTGTTTACGTTTCAAGTTTTAATATATATACACATATACATATATAATCATATTCGTTTAATGGTTCGTGAATCGTTGGAACTTGGTCGAGGTTGAATGAATGTATGAACATAGTTTAAAATTCTTGAAATTTAACTTAACAAATATTGCTTATTGTGTCGGAAACATATAAAGATTAAAGTTTAAATTTGGTTGGAAATTTCCGGGTTGTCACAGTACCTACCCGTTAAAGAAATTTCGTCCCGAAATTTAAGTGGAAAGGTCGTGAATGATAATAAGTATGTTTTCATGATACATACGGGCTGAAAATTAGAGTTTTATCATCAGCGAATAATTTGGATAAACAATCCATTTATATGAAGAGTACGAATGAAGCTAACATAGAAGAGTGAAATGAGTAAGTGTAGATTCATCTTATCATTTGACGTAGATATGATTGATTCCCAGATTTCAAGGGATTTGAAGAAAATCTTCTTAATAAGATTTGACTCTCCGGTAATCAAGGAAATTAGGATCCGCTTTAAATGCGATCGTCCATTTTAATTATTCTGTCGGAGATTTTCTTATAAATTCACCTCCTTCATTTCCTTACAACTCACACCTTCCGTTGATGCATTTTATGCAAGTCCCTAGACATCTACCCACGTCCATTGCATGTACAACAGTTTACAGGCCACCATGATTGCTCATTATTATCCTGTGTTTGTATGTGGTTACAGGAACTGCAGGAACGAGATTTAGATGTTTGATTATGTTAGACTTAGTCAGACGTACGAGTGAAGCCTCACTAGTACGGCTGACAGGCTCATACGCACGGTTGATGCTGAGCTAAGTCACAATTACAACCTAAATGAGAAGACACGAGTGAGTGTTCACCCGTACGGCTGATGAAGCCAACTCGTACATGTGATGAATGAATCGTATGGGTGAGTCTACAGCAGGGGTATATAAAGTCTTATGTTCTTCATTATAGGTTAAGCCTCTTATTTGTTACACACACTCAGATCTAGTGAGCTCCTCCGATTCTCTCTCAGTCCAAATCACCCATGTGGTGAATAATAGCTCTAGGTGTTGATCTAATCACACTTGATTTAGTTGTGGTTTGACTAAATTAATCAAAAAAAAAAAACTTAACCTATTCACTAGAGGGTTTGGTTCACTTATTCTGCCATTGTGTGAGTTAAATCTGTTGATTTCTAAGTTCCTAGTCATGTTTCATCACCTTCTATTCTTTTCCCCTCAACTCATATTTTAAAGTATTCATCAATATGCTCCATCCAGCTCTGATTCTCGATATACTTCTAACTTTCATATCGATCATTCTTCTTTTTCATCTACCGCCGGAAGAATCTATTTACTTCTACTATACTCTTGGGTTTATAGTGTTTCTAGTTCTCCCGTGTCTTTATATTGCTATATGCATCGATATATGGTTTATAATTTCTGGTTTGTCGTTGGGCTTTATATGTTCCCTTATATTTCAAAGTCTCTGCTTCTGTCTTCTATAATCATTATCATTCACAATTAATGCTCTCTTTTATTTGCTGCAATTTATACCCCAATTTCTATTTCGGAGTTTTTTCCTTTCGTTTCTTCTTCTTGCGATTAAGCACCGCTTGTAATGGTCCAGAATTCACAGATATGAATTTCGGAATGAACATTGTTAATGTTCTAGGAAGGAAATTGTGATGGCACGATCTTGAATTGTCAAATTACTAGAATACCTTGGAAAAGGCCGAATCATCAAGAAATATTTTCTTGATATTTTAGAGGTTAAATAGAATACAAGAGTCGTATAACATGGCACATGATGATGTTATGATCTGTGAATCATCACGTTCCATTTAGAAACTCAGCATGACTTACTGTAATATAATCACATTGATCAAGTGTCATTATATTATACTAATTCATGCTTCAGTTCTCAACACTACTTCAAAATATTCCTATTTTAAACTTGAATCTTTCAGAATTTAGAAACTAAAATAGTTTCTTTTATGATGTAATACAGATAGCGAGAAGAGGTAAATGATTTCAAATAAGAAAAATTAAGAAAATATCTTCAGAAATATGAAGGATATTTATAATGAAAGATATGATGATATTTTAGAATTTCTAATATCAGAGGATGATGAAGAATATTGTCCGCAGGGGTTTAGAGTCAGGAGCAAGGTATTCGTTAATGACTTCAGCAGGTACTGAATCATTTGGATCCTTTAAAATCAGGTTCAGTCTTTGTAATTTGTCCACAACCTCCTTCCTATTTTGCTCAATCCGTTTTCCAGTTCCAAAACTTCTCTTTTTCTGCGCTTTGCCAGCACACTTCATCATTATCATCCAGCTTTTACCATTTAAAGTCGTTTATAGTTTTTGCTGCTTCATCAGCATTTTTTCCATTTTCGGAGAACCAATTCGTAGTTCGGAGTGTTTTTCAGAAACTTCACATTCAAATTAAGTCCAGAAGATAGACGTTATATATACACATATAACTGTTGGCACAGACATGCTGCAAGATTTCAAAATACTGATTGCTAATTCTCAATGATTCGTATGGCAATTCTCATTACAAGATGTGAATGAGTAAATGATGGGGTTTCAATGAATAATTATGATGACTTTTTGGAGAGGCTAAAGTCAAAGGGTAATGAAGTTGTTGGTACATCTGCTAATAATATGGTGGAATGTAAAAGGTTCCCTGGTAACGATGGTGTATATCTCAAGGTTATAATAAGGTTAGTCTGACTGAAAAGTCGAAGTTGACTTGCTGGAGCTGTGACAAAATTGGCTACTTTGAATAGGAGTCGCAAAGTTATTTTTGCTAATAAATGCCAAAGAATCTGACGCGGATACGTTGTTTAAACTTTTACTTTGGTTTCAAGAGTTTTTCGGGTACATAACTGTGGGTAACATGTGGTTGGATCATCATCTCGATTACTCATCATTTGAAGTGTCTTCAGAAATTTTCGAAGGGTTTGAACACAGATTGTAATCGTTAACATACATTTGATGTTCTAACACAGTTTTGAAGTCAAAATATAGCTTGTGAAAGATGTAAGGATCTAAGAGTGATGATTTTGGTCATATCTCAAGTTAAATTTTGAGATTTCAAAATCAGAATATGTAATTAAATTTTGAATGAGTATGGTTGTTTTGATTTCTATAAAAGAATGTATATTGTTGTGAAAGTAGGGAGTATAATGGATGATTTGCTGAATCAGATTCGAAGAATGTAACATATTAATTGTGAATTTATATATCTCTCGGGTATTACCTACCCGTTAAAAAAAAATTTCACAATTAATATTTTGTACAAAAGAATTTTATTACAGTCTTTATGAAAATATATATATGTATATTTTCTTCAGATGTAACATAGATTTAATGAGTTAATGTTAAATTAAACTCATTTGATTTACGGTTGAAACTAGAATTGAATAATCCCTAAAGGCTTTAAAAAGTACATAACTTTTACGCAGTATTTCTTTAATGACATTGAAATTATGAATCAATACTTCGTTATTTGTTGATGTATGGTGTTCGGTTCGTGGAATTCTTGTGAATTTCGCAAAGTACGAATGATGTTATCTGAAAAGTTTCGGGTACATTGATGATGAAAGTGTAAAATCAAATATATACTTGATTTATTATGAATTGGAATTTGTTGAATTGCGACAGAGATTGTAGTTAACGCTGGTTAGGTTGCGGCGTACATTAGTGCATATTTGTAATATGAATTAACCGAGTAGTTAAGATTCACACACAATAGCTTAGCACTGAAAGATTTATTTCAATATATATATATATATATATATATATATATATATATATATATATATATATATATATATATATATATATATATATATATATAATATACATATAATTTCTTCAGAGGAAATGAGTTAATTCTTCATAACTCGTTGATACAATATAAACGTTATTGATTCGTAATGATGTCCACAGTGATTCTTGAACTGACGGAGTTTGTGATGTTATCGGTGTTGTTGATTCGGATGTTGACTGTACTGACGATGCTGGTAACGCTGATGGTACTATTGATGTTGTTGGTAAAGCAAGTTTAGCTTGTTAATCACACACCATTTTTGTCAGGATTTCTACTCTTCCTTCCATCATTTTGGTTCGCTTAACTGATTTATGGTTAGGGCTAGATTAGATAATCTCTAAGACTTTAGAGATTACATAATCGCCGCGAAATGTTTCTCCAATAAAGTTATGAATTAATACTTCGTCAGTTATTGTTGTTGGTACTCCTTGGTATCTATGGTGCGTATGACGTTGATGCTCGTGGGACAGATTGTGAAGTTGAGGTTTACGACGCGGTTGTGGTTGGAGGTGGTAATGGTACTGTTGGCGTTGATGATGGTGGTACTGGTTATGCTGCTGATGCTGCTGCTGGTGTTTGTAACCTATGCACCATATTCTCCAAAGCCACTACCCGAGCGCGAAGCTCGTTGACTTCTTCTATTACACCGGGGTGATTATCGGTTCGGACGAGCGGATAAATAAAATCTAAAATTTGATGTAATATATAATCGTGACGAGATACTCTGGAAATGAGCGAGAAAATGGTGTTTCGGACAGGTTCGCCGGTAAGTGCTTCAGGTTCTTCATCAAGAGGGCAATGTGGTGGATGGAAGGGATCACCTTCTTCTTGTCTCCAATGATTGAGGAGGCTACGAACCCATCCCCAATTCATCCAGAATAGGTGATGACTGATTGGTTGATCTATTCCGGTCACACTGCTTTCGGAGCTTGAATGAGATTCCATTTCGGAATCTGAGTGACTTGAACTGATGACTAATTCCATTTCGTACGATTGGATAAAGGATTTTTTTTTCCGATATGAAATGATTTTGGCTAACGGATGGTATTCTAATTACATAGAATATATATATATAGATCAAAAGATTTCGTAGATTACGGAGGACTTTGCGGGATATGTCAGGCAAAGTTTAAAGTAACAGATACGATAAGATATGATTTAGCAGATATGCTAAGATATGAATTTTTGTCTATACACTATTCATGCAATCAATACAGCAAGACGTGTCTTAGACTAAAAATGATAAGCAGGTAATTTCCTGAGGATGATAAGTAGTTAATTTTCGACATAAAATGATAAGCAAAACTTTTGACATGCAGATACGGTCGAAGTCCAGACTCACTAATGCATCCTATCGACTTATCAGTTAGACACACTAATGCAGACCTGGTTCGCTAAGACCACCGCTCTGATACCAACTGAAAGGACCCGTTCATATACATTATAAACGATTCACAATAGTTGATTACATTGCGAGGTATTTGACCTCTATATGATACATTTTACAAACATTGCATTCGTTTTTAAAAGACAAACTTTCTTTACATCGAAAATTGACAGGCATGCATACCATTTCATAATATCCACTATTCAACTATAAATTGATTTAATAATAATCTTTGATGAACTCAATGACTCGAATTCAACGTTCTTCGAAATATGCTATGAAAGACTCCAAGTAATATCTTTAAAATGAGCAAATGCACAGCGGAAGATTTCTTTAACACCTGAGAATAAACATGCTTTAAAGTGTCAACCAAAAGGTTGGTGAGTTCATTAGTTTATCATAATCATTTATTTCCATCATTTTAATAGACCACAAGAATTTCATTTTCAGTTCTCATAAATATACGTCCCATGCATAGAGACAAAAATAATCATTCATATGGTGAACACCTGGTAACCGACATTAACTAGATACATATAAGAATATCCCCTATCATTCCGGGATCCTCCTTCGGACATGATATAAATTTCGAAGTACTAAAGCATCCGGTACTTTGGATGGGGTTTGTTAGGCCCAATAGATCTATCTTTAGGATTCGCGTCAATTAGGGTGTCTGTTCCCTAATTCTTAGATTACCAGACTTAATAAAAAGGGGCATATTCGATTTCGATAATTCAACCATAGAATGTAGTTTCACGTACTTGTGTCTATTTCGTAAAACATTTATAAAAGTTGCGCATGTATTCTCAGCCCAAAAATATAAAGGGTAAAAAGGCAAATGAAACTCACCATACTGTATTTCGTAGTAAAAATACATATAACGTCATTGAACAAGTGCAAGGTTGGCCTCGGATTCACGAACCTAAATTAATTATATATATTTATATGTTGGTCAATATTTGTCTAACAAATTAGGTCAAGTCATAGTGTACCACAATCCTAATGCTCGAGACTAATATGCAAAAATCAACAAAAGTAAATTTGACTCAAAATAATTTCCAAAAATCTATACATGATTAATATATAGTTTAAATATCGTCGTTTTATATTTTTAAATATTTTTAAAAGATTTATTAGAGTAAATAATATAATTTATTTATTAATAAATAAAATTTTATATTAAATTTATATAATAAAATATACTTTTATATATATTAAGTAATAAAATTTATAGGGTTCATTTAATATCATAAAGATAATATGATAGGTATTATTAAAGTAAGTTATTACACGTAGTAAAATATGTTTGTATCACATATTTATTTGATAAAATAATATCTATGATGATAGTAAGTAAAAGTTGTATTATTTTGTAATAATAATTATTATTATAAAAATATCAATATTTATAATTACTAAGATGACTTTATGATAAAACGATAATTCTAATTATGATAACTTTAATATTTACGATAATTTTTAATATTATCTTTAAAATAATAATTCTATTTAAAATAATAATAATAATGATATTTTATAGTAACAATGACATTTCTATTAAAATGATAATTTTTGTTAAAATGATAGTTTTAATACTAACGATACTTTTAATAATAATAGTAATGATAAAAATAATAAGAACGATAATTTTATCTAAATTAATATCTTATAATATTTTAATTTCATCATGATACTCTTACTCATTATTTCCTAATCGTTTCGTTTAATAGCTTTTAATCGTCTTTTATATCGTGTTCATAATAATGATAATAATAGTAATCAAAATATTTAGGTGTTACAATTATTTGTTTTAATTACACTAATATTAATAATGATAGTTACTATAATATTATTAACGATAATACTAATAATTATCTTAATGATATTATAGTAATAATAATAATAACAATAACAATAACCATTTTTAAATAATGATATATATATATTAATAATGATAATAATAATAATAATAATAATAATAATAATAATAATAATAATAATAATAATAATAATAATTGGATAATAATAATAATAATACTAATTATAACTTTAACGATAATAACGATAGTAATAAAAAAAAACAATTTCTAATGATAAATCCCTTTTATTGATAAAGATAATAATAATGTTAATAATAAGATAAAACTAGAACGACGATAAAAACGATGATAATAATAATCATTTTTAATAAAAATATCGAAAATTCAATTGATTATAACTTCTAATCCGTTCATCGAAACCATTCGATATCTAAAGGAAAAGTTCTTAATTTTTCGCTAGCTTTCCAAGGACATGCATATCTTATACCTTATCTCAACCGCAAGTGTAACTAATTCAAGATTCAACCTAACCTGTCTAAGGGCAATATCAAAAGTACAAGCATGCATAATCCTAAATACTCGAGCACTAGTCAGGGATACACTATTAGTATGTAAAAGTTAAATTATGAGTACTCACGTATCAATATTGAGATTCAATATGTAATGACCCGGAAATTTCCGACCAAATTTAAACCTTAATCTTTATATGTTTTCGACACGATAAGCAAAATCTGTAGTGTTGAGTCTAGAAAGTTTGAAATCTATATTCGGATAATCAGTTACCCTTTGACCATGCCTGACGATTCACGAACAAATAAATATAAATAGATATGTGTGTATATATATATATGATATAAATATAAATATATATATATACGTTATTATGAATACTATGTATGATTTCTATTAAATATATATAGAATATATAAATATTAACTACTTAACAAATGTTGTCTTATAATATAATAATACATAAATAATAAATGGTATTATATCAAATTTGATTGCAAGTTTTAAATATAACTGTATTATATTAATCATTACCTTTAAAATTGTTATTAATGTTTGTAATAATAATATTATCAATTCTAATATATATAAATATGTAAAACTCGATATGTAAAAGTATTAATATTAATATTAGTTTCATAAATATTATTAAAATTGATATTTAAAATAAATAATATTATGTTTCTTATATATATTTTATTTATCGATATATAGTTATACAAATACTAATATATATATATAAATTCATATGTATATAATACGGCTATATATATATATATCGATACATACACTATAATAATGCAGAACGTATATGTATTTATATACAGATAAAATACACACTCTGTATTACATCACATTTTTTTTAAATCTATATTTATGATTGAATTATTGTCGAACGTATCTGCTATAAAACAAATCTATGATTAATTCAGGATCTTTATCAAATAATCAATCTCACTCTAAAAACTACACACTGCAAATATCAAAAGAAAACCCACTGTAACAAATAACATCTCTATCTATGTTCTTCTCATTTTCTTTCGCCATAATTCAATTCCAAACGATTTTTCAAATTGTAAAAATGCAATCTTGTTGGTTTTCCTTTACTAAAACTATCTGCAAGTTTTCATGTTCCAATTTTTCCTATTAATTTTGAATTTTCGAGTTAAAGTGCCGGTTACAAAGGAATTGTTCATTAAGAAATTCGATTTTGTTTTGATGTTTTAGGATCGACTATGGATTCAGAAAGTTTCTAGGAAGGATTTATAATCTATTTTATGTTATAACCTTGATCTAATTGTGCCTGAATTTTGAAATCAAATACCGAGTTCATTATAGTTTTAGCGAAGCAGATACAGTGGTTTTATTTTTTTTACAACAAGTCAAATGTTCCAAGTTGAATCGTTTATGTTTCTGATAACGAACCTAAAACGAATTTCAAAGTTGTTATATGTTGGTAAAACAGTTTCTGATCGATGGGCTTTAGGGAAGAAGGAGAACACAATTTATACGGGTTAAAATTAGTTAAGTTCTGATATGAATCAGAAAAACAAATTTGGTCCAACGGTTCAAGTGTGTGTGGGTATACTACAGGTCTGGGGTTCGAGTCTCTGATGGGCTAAACAATATTTTTTTGACCGATTTTTAACTAAGGTAGCTTTCTAATATTTTATTTATTATGTTATTATCATTATTATTACTAATTATTATTATTGTTATTATTAATATTGTTATTATTGGTTAGTATTATTATTATTATTAATATCATTAATATTATTACTATCACAAGTATTATTAATATTATTATTATTATTATTAACATTATAATTATAACAATTATTATTATTCATTAGTATTATTAATGTTGTATTTTTTTATTTATCAAACTAGCATATAACATTATTATTAAAGTTACTATCCTCATTAAAATTTTCATTTTTTTACTAATATTACTATCACTATTATCATTACCACTAGACTAGTATTACTACAAATTATTAATTGTACAAACAAACGATATATATATACATATATGTATATACACAAAGTATTATACTACTACATAAAAATTTGTTTTTAACTAATATCAGTAAAGTAACATTAATATCAAACAAGTATCGTAACGTATTATAAGTATTAATGAAATTATATATAATAACATTGATCTTAATACATAACAGAATATATATAAAATAGTTGATTTATATTACAATGTATTAATACATATACATGATATAGGTTCGTGAATCGAAGGCCAACCTAGCACATGTTAAATGATGTTATATGTATTTTTACTACAAAATACAGTATGGTGAGTATATAGTCCCTTTTAAACTTTAAATATTTTTGGGCTGAGAATACATGCGCTGTTTTTATAAATGATTTACGTTATGGACACAAGTGATTAAAAATGATATTCTGCGGATTGATGTGCTAGGTAATTTAGTTATATGTTATAATAGCATGTAAGCGCGAATCCTAAAGATAGATCTATCGGGTTTAACACCCCCATCCAGTAGGCTGCACTAGACATAAGAACTAGTGGGCGGATGTTTAGTACTTCGAGGATTATTTATACACTTGCGAGTGTACATATCCATCTTTGCGAAGATGACTTATTATATTATTGTTAAGGTTGGTTACTGAGGCCTCAACATAAGTAGAATGATTTTATACACTTGCGAGTGTATTATATTTTTATATATAAAATCTTGTGGTCCATTGTTATAACGCTGCTAGCATCAAACCTATATATCTCACCAACTTTATGTTGACATTTTAAAGCATGTATTTCTCAGGTACGAATTAAGTCTTCCGCTGTGCATTAGCTCATGTTAAAGATATTATATGGAGTCGATCATCGCAATGGGACCAACTGTTGAAGACTACGTCCGGGAGGATTAGGACCGGTCGTCATAGTTGGTATCAGAGCGTTGGTCTTAGTGAACCAGACCTTGCATTAGTGTGTCTAACTGGTAGTTGTTAGGATACATTAGTGAGTTTGGACTTTGACCGTGTCTACCTGTCAAAAAGTTTTGCTTATCATTTCTCGTCGGAAACCATCTGCTTATCATCCTTAGGGAATTGCCTGTTTATCATTCTTTAGTCTAGACACGTCTTGCTGCGTTTAGTGCATCGATAGTGTATAGACAAAAATCCATATCTTAGTGCATCTGTAGATTTGCTTGTTATATGCCGTAAGTTCCTCTGTAGCCTATGAAATCTTTAGTATTACATATAGATATTCTATATAGTTATAATATCATCTGATATCCGGAAATCATTTCACATTGAAGATCCTTTCCATCCATCCAATTACCCCTTGGCGATGAACCTGAAGCACTTACCGGCGAACCTATTCGAAACATCATTTTCTCGCTCATTCCTAGAGAATCTCGTCACGATTACATAATATCCCATATCACAAATCTTGTTCATCCGCTCGCTTCGACCGCCAATCATCCCGGTGTACTAGCAGAAGTTAACAAACTACACGCTCGTGTGACGGCTTTGGAGAACCTGGTGCGAAGGTTACAAACACCAGCGGCAGCACCGGCAGCATAACCAGTACCTCCAGTAACATCAACCTCACAATCTTCAGTACCAGCACTATCCATATCATCACCATCATCAACGTCAATGATATCCTTATCCCCCTCAAACCACAACCACGTCGTAAATCTCAACGTCACAAATTACACCTCGAGTATAATCACCGTTCTATGTATCGCTCTGTCCACTTTATTTTCGTTCTACATATCGTTCTACATCGATTAACTTCGATTTACGTACCATTCTACCTCATTATCTTCGTTCAATATGGCGACTAAGTAATCTCTAATGCTTTAGAGATTATGTAATCTAGTATTAACAATAAACCTGATGAGTTTAATATCTTATTGACTCATTAAATCTATGATTACATCTGAAGAAAATATATATGCAAGTATATTTTCATAAAGATTGTAATTAAAAATTCTTTCGTACAAACTATTAATGATGAAAATATTTTAACGGGTGGGTAGTACCCGAGGAATATTTTTCACATTAATAAGTTACACTGTACATTCTTCGAATCTGATTCAACGATCATTTACTATCCTACTTACAATTACCGATATACGTATCCGTTCACCACAGAATAACCATTTCTATTCAAATTTCATATTTGGATTTTGACCTATCAGAATCCAACAAGTGGCATAATGAAGAAAACATTGGACAAAAATAAAAAGGGTTAGAAACAAACGAATTAATTAATTGAAATTGTGATAGGATTTCACGCTAACTGTTCTGGCTAACTGTTCCCAGCTAACTGATTAACATTTAATTTATCGCAATTTACATTCTCGCACTTTTATTTATCGTCATTTAATTTCTGTTATTTACTTTTATGCATTTTTAAGTCGGGACACATGTACGCAATACGTCGGATTAATTCTGAGACAACACGGTGCATGGGTCATGATATATATTTATTTATTTTACGCACTTTAAATAACGGGACACGTATGCAAGGTTTCAACTTATCATATCGACCCATCTATATATATATTTCGGAACAACCGTAGACACTCTATATGTGAAGGTGGGAGTTGGCTATACAGGGTCGGAGTTGATTCCAAAATATATATATACTTTGAGTTGTGATCGACACTGAGACCGGTACACGGGTCACGATACGTATTATTTAATTCGAATATTATATATATATCTAATTTATATATGAATCTATTGAATCATTGGACAATCGGGCTATTGGACTGCTAACTTTGGACAATTAAAATGAATTAAAATGTTGATTATAATATATGAAACTAAACTAATCTTCAAGTTTGCCACTTGATTCTATTTTAAACCTCATTCGTATCTTGACGATTACAATTCGTATTCATAACTTTTCATGATTCTAGAAAACGCCTCGATCAAGAAGTCGAACCCGCCGCACCTCGTCTATAGAAGAAAAGATTTACGCACCTGAAGAACTCTCGAACCCGAATTCATAGTTTAACATATACCGTGTTGAATCCTTTGCCATTTAATAGCAAAAACAATCTTACACTTCCTTTTCAAGAAGCTAATTTTGTCACAGCTCCATTTCGACTTCTCAGTGAGACTACTCCTATTATAATCTCAACACTTATACCTTGTCCTTTCGCCGTCGTTGCCGGAAAACCTTTTATATTCCACGACAACATCAGCAAATATACCAGCAGCTCGTTATCTCTTTGGCAATATCCGTAATCAGTATTTTGAAAATTTCGTAGAAATTCTTCCAATTATACCGGAAATGTCTATCCCTAAGAGTTTCATACTCCGAATGTGAAGTTTCTGAAAAACCCCCTGAACTATGAAGTAGTTCTTGAAATGCTGATGAAGCAGCAAAAATTGTAAACGAATTTAGCAGTCAAAAGTTGACGATAAAAGTATAATGTGTTAGTAAAGCTCAGAAAAAGAGGAGGTTTGAAACTAGAAAACGGATTGAGCAAAGTATGAAGGAAGGTGTGGATAAATCACAAGAACTGAATCTGCTTTCAAAGAATCCAAACGATTTAGTGCCTGCTGAAACCGTTAGTAAGAACCCTACTCGATATTCTAAACCTTTCCGGATGATATTTTTCATCATCATCTTATCTCAAGATATTATAAGATATCTTCATATCTTCGTTATACATATTCTCCATATTTCTGGAGATATTTTCACAACTATTCCTATCTGCGATCATGTACCTCTCCGTAATATCTGCGTTATAAAATAAAAGAAACTGTGTTAGTTTCTAAATTCTGAAACCTTCGAGTTTAAAATAGGAATGTTCTGAAGCAGTGTTGGGAACTGATGTATGAATTAGTATAATATAATGAAACTTGATCAACTTCATTATATTACAGTAATACATGTTAAGTTTCTAATGAAGCATGATGATTCACAGTACCATCATCATGTGCCATGTTACACGGCTCTTACATTCTGTCCAATCTCCAAACATATTAGAACATATCACCCTGATAGTTCTAATTTTCCGAAATATTCTGGTAATTTGACAAATTAAAATCGTACCATTACCATTCTTTTCTGAGAACATTAGCTATGTTCATTCCAAATTTCATACCTACGAATTCCGAACTATTAATCGCTTGACTCAAGGACGGGAAGAAGAAACGAAGGGACAAAGTCCCAAAATAGAAATTGGGGTATAGATCACAGCAAATAGGGGAGAGTATTAACTATGGATGACAATGATTATGGAAACTAGAAGCAGGAGCATCGAAATATAAGGGAAGATATCAAACTCAACAACCACCCAGGATTTACAAACCGTGTATATCAATACGTATTGCAATGTAAAGACACGGGAGAATTAAAATATTATAATTCCAAGGAAAGGATAAAAGAGAATAGATTCTTCTGGTGACAGATGAAAGAGAAGAATGAAAGATATGAAAGTTAGAACTATAACAAGGATTAGAATGAGATGGAGCATATTGATGAATGTCTTAAAGTAGGAATAAAAGAGAGAGAATAGAAGATGTGGGATATGGAAATAAGGAAACGAAGGGGGTAGATTTATAGTGAAAGATCCGACAGAGAAATCATAACAGATTGCCATATTAAATCAAAGAAGATTCTGATCCCTAAAAGCCAAATCTTGTTACATAAGATTTTCTTGAATCCCTTAAAATTCTGGAAGTCAATCCTAACTACATCATCGGTTAAAACAATTTCATATTTACCCATTTCACTCTTTTGTGATAGCTTCACTAGTACGCTTCACATGATCGAATCGTTTTATCCATATCTTCCAATAATGATAAAACTCTATTATTACCTCATATTCGTCATGAAAACATTCCTATTGTTATTTATGACAACCTCTACCAAATTTCGAGGACGAAATTTCTTTAACGGGTGGGTACTGTAACGACCCGGAAATTTCCGACCAAATTTAAACCTTAATCTTTATATGTTTTCGACACGATAAGCAAAATCTGTAGTGTTGAGTCTAGAAAGTTTGAAATCTATATTCGGATAATCAGTTACCCTTTGACCATGCCTGACGATTCACGAACAAATAAATATAAATAGATATGTGTGTATATATATATATGATATAAATATAAATATATATATATATACGTTATTATGAATACTATGTATGATTTCTATTAAATATATATAGAATATATAAATATTAACTACTTAACAAATGTTGTCTTATAATATAATAATACATAAATAATAAATGGTATTATATTAAATTTGATTGCAAGTTTTAAATATAACTGTATTATATTAATCATTACCTTTAAAATTGTTATTAATGTTTGTAATAATAATATTATCAATTCTAATATATATAAATATGTAAAACTCGATATGTAAAAGTATTAATATTAATATTAGTTTCATAAATATTATTAAAATTGATATTTAAAATAAATAATATTATGTTTCTTATATATATTTTATTTATCGATATATAGTTATACAAATACTAATATATATATATATATAAATTCATATGTATATAATACGGCTATATATATATATCGATACATACACTATAATAATGCAGAACGTATATGTATTTATATACAGATAAAATACACACTCTGTATTACATCACATTTTTTTTAAATTTAATTGCCTGATATTAAAGACATTGATTTGTACGAATTCTTTATAAAATATAAAATCAGTTTTGTTGTTTTTCTTCTTTTCTTCATCTGCTATTTATGATTGAATTATTGTCGAACGTATCTGCTATAAAACAAATCTATGATTAATTCAGGATCTTTATCAAATAATCAATCTCACTCTAAAAACTACACACTGCAAATATCAAAAGAAAACCCACTGTAACAAATAACATCTCTATCTATGTTCTTCTCATTTTTTTTCGCCATAATTCAATTCCAAACGATTTTTCAAATTGTAAAAATGCAATCTTGTTGGTTTTCCTTTACTAAAACTATCTGCAAGTTTTCATGTTCCAATTTTTCCTATTAATTTTGAATTTTCGAGTTAAAGTGCCGGTTACAAAGGAATTGTTCATTAAGAAATTCGATTTTGTTTTGATGTTTTAGGATCGACTATGGATTCAGAAAGTTTCTAGGAAGGATTTATAATCTATTTTATGTTATAACCTTGATCTAATTGTGCCTGAATTTTGAAATCAAATACCGAGTTCATTATAGTTTTAGCGAAGCAGATACAGTGGTTTTATTTTTTTTACAACAAGTCAAATGTTCCAAGTTGAATCGTTTATGTTTCTGATAACGAACCTAAAACGAATTTCAAAGTTGTTATATGTTGGTAAAACAGTTTCTGATCGATGGGCTTTAGGGAAGAAGGAGAACACAATTTATACGGGTTAAAATTAGTTAAGTTCTGATATGAATCAGAAAAACAAATTTGGTCCAACGGTTCAAGTGTGTGTGGGTATACTACAGGTCTGGGGTTCGAGTCTCTGATGGGCTAAACAATATTTTTTTGACCGATTTTTAACTAAGGTAGCTTTCTAATATTTTATTTATTATGTTATTATCATTATTATTACTAATTATTATTATTGTTATTATTAATATTGTTATTATTGGTTAGTATTATTATTATTATTAATATCATTAATATTATTACTATCACAAGTATTATTAATATTATTATTATTATTATTATTAACATTATAATTATAACAATTATTATTATTCATTAGTATTATTAATGTTGTATTTTTTTATTTATCAAACTAGCATATAACATTATTATTAAAGTTACTATCCTCATTAAAATTTTCATTTTTTTACTAATATTACTATCACTATTATCATTACCACTAGACTAGTATTACTACAAATTATTAATTGTACAAACAAACGATATATATATACATATATGTATATACACAAAGTATTATACTACTACATAAAAATTTGTTTTTAACTAATATCAGTAAAGTAACATTAATATCAAACAAGTATCGTAACGTATTATAAGTATTAATGAAATTATATATAATAACATTGATCTTAATACATAACAGAATATATATAAAATAGTTGATTTATATTACAATGTATTAATACATATACATGATATAGGTTCGTGAATCGAAGGCCAACCTAGCACATGTTAAATGATGTTATATGTATTTTTACTACAAAATACAGTATGGTGAGTATATAGTCCCTTTTAAACTTTAAATATTTTTGGGCTGAGAATACATGCGCTGTTTTTATAAATGATTTACGTTATGGACACAAGTGATTAAAAATGATATTCTGCGGATTGATGTGCTAGGTAATTTAGTTATATGTTATAATAGCATGTAAGCGCGAATCCTAAAGATAGATCTATCGGGTTTAACACCCCCATCCAGTAGGCTGCACTAGACATAAGAACTAGTGGGCGGATGTTTAGTACTTCGAGGATTATTTATACACTTGCGAGTGTACATATCCATCTTTGCGAAGATGACTTATTATATTATTGTTAAGGTTGGTTACTGAGGCCTCAACATAAGTAGAATGATTTTATACACTTGCGAGTGTATTATATTTTTATATATAAAATCTTGTGGTCCATTGTTATAACGCTGCTAGCATCAAACCTATATATCTCACTAACTTTATGTTGACATTTTAAAGCATGTATTTCTCAGGTACGAATTAAGTCTTCCGCTGTGCATTAGCTCATGTTAAAGATATTATATGGAGTCGATCATCGCAATGGGACCAACTGTTGAAGACTACGTCCGGGAGGATTAGGACCGGTCGTCATACAATATTGCAGGAAAGGTACGTAGACGCAACGGAAATGATAAACACTATATTGACCTCACGAGCATACCCATGAACCATACTCAATCACCTCCATAGCTATAACCCATAATTTCCTTAATCCTATCCTACTCGAAAAACAATTTCGAAATCACTCGGACAACACTCCGTCGTAATATTTTATGTATACTAATAATATCTTGAAATAATACGGAGTAAATATATATATGTAAATCGATTGAGAGAGTTTCGAGAAAAATATTTTCAAGTTTCTATGAAATAATGAAACCTATTGAATTCTATTTATAATAGATTTTTGAATTATTAAAGTGAATTATTAAAGTATGAATTATTAAAGTGAATTATTAAAGTATGAATTATTAAAGTGAATTATTAAAGTATGAATTATTAAAGTGAATTATTAAAGTATAAATTATTAAAGTATGAATTATTAAAGTGAATTATTAAAGTTAAAGTAAAGTAAAAATAAAGTAAAGGTAAAGTTTAAGTATAGTAAAAGTATAAAACTATGTACGTATTATACGCGTATAAATATATATAATATTAATTTAAATCGTTATATATATTTAATAAAATAAAATATAAATATCGTTATCTTTATCATACTAGTTAAGTAATGAGTTGTCAAAAGTGGTTCTAGATATTTATAAAAGTTATATACGTTTTAATAATAAAGTTCTTTTTAAACTGAAAACGTTTTTGTACGTTTGAAACTAAATAGATCAATCGAGTCTTTATGAGATTCAATCTTCCACTATCCTTTGTCTAGTTCTCAATGATTGACAATTTGTTCTTATTTATAAATTACTTTACCATTTTCCGAATATTGTTAAAATGGAAAGATTTCTCAAATCAACGTGGGCCTTTCAACAGAGACTTGTAATCATAATTTAATATATCTGATAATTCAATCATTTGATCTTATCTTCTAATTCTATTGATAAATATTTTGAAACAGATACAATCATATAAAGTATTTAATCTAATATTTTGTTTACGTTTCAAGTTTTAATATATATACACATATACATATATAATCATATTCGTTTAATGGTTCGTGAATCGTTGGAACTTGGTCGAGGTTGAATGAATGTATGAACATAGTTTAAAATTCTTGAAATTTAACTTAACAAATATTGCTTATTGTGTCGGAAACATATAAAGATTAAAGTTTAAATTTGGTTGGAAATTTCCGGGTTGTCACAGTACCTACCCGTTAAAGAAATTTCGTCCCGAAATTTAAGTGGAAAGGTCGTGAATGATAATAAGTATGTTTTCATGATACATACGGGCTGAAAATTAGAGTTTTATCATCAGCGAATAATTTGGATAAACAATCCATTTATATGAAGAGTACGAATGAAGCTAACATAGAAGAGTGAAATGAGTAAGTGTAGATTCATCTTATCATTTGACGTAGATATGATTGATTCCCAGATTTCAAGGGATTTGAAGAAAATCTTCTTAATAAGATTTGACTCTCCGGTAATCAAGGAAATTAGGATCCGCTTTAAATGCGATCGTCCATTTTAATTATTCTGTCGGAGATTTTCTTATAAATTCACCTCCTTCATTTCCTTACAACTCACACCTTCTGTTGATGCATTTTATGCAAGTCCCTAGACATCTACCCACGTCCATTGCATGTACAACAGTTTACAGGCCACCATGATTGCTCATTATTATCCTGTGTTTGTATGTGGTTACAGGAACTGCAGGAACGAGATTTAGATATTTGATTATGTTAGACTTAGTCAGACGTACGAGTGAAGCCTCACTAGTACGGCTGACAGGCTCATACGCACGGTTGATGCTGAGCTAAGTCACAATTACAACCTAAATGAGAAGACACGAGTGAGTGTTCACCCGTACGGCTGATGAAGCCAACTCGTATATGTGATGAATGAATCGTATGGGTGAGTCTACAGCAGGGGTATATAAAGTCTTATGTTCTTCATTATAGGTTAAGCCTCTTATTTGTTACACACACTCAGATCTAGTGAGCTCCTCCGATTCTCTCTCAGTCCAAATCACCCATGTGGTGAATAATAGCTCTAGGTGTTGATCTAATCACACTTGATTTAGTTGTGGTTTGACTAAATTAATCAAAAAAAAAACTTAACCTATTCACTAGAGGGTTTGGTTCACTTATTCTGCCATTGTGTGAGTTAAATCTGTTGATTTCTAAGTTCCTAGTCATGTTTCATCACCTTCTATTCTTTTCCCCTCAACTCATATTTTAAAGTATTCATCAATATGCTCCATCCAGCTCTGATTCTCGATATACTTCTAACTTTCATATCGATCATTCTTCTTTTTCATCTACCGCCGGAAGAATCTATTTACTTCTACTATACTCTTGGGTTTATAGTGTTTCTAGTTCTCCCGTGTCTTTATATTGCTATATGCATCGATATATGGTTTATAATTTCTGGTTTGTCGTTGGGCTTTATATGTTCCCTTATATTTCAAAGTCTCTGCTTCTGTCTTCTATAATCATTATCATTCACAATTAATGCTCTCTTTTATTTGCTGCAATTTATACCCCAATTTCTATTTCGGAGTTTTGTCCTTTCATTTCTTCTTCTTGCGATTAAGCACCGCTTGTAATGGTCCAGAATTCACAGATATGAATTTCGGAATGAACATTGTTAATGTTCTAGGAAGGAAATTGTGATGGCACGATCTTAAATTGTCAAATTACTAGAATACCTTGGAAATTGTGATGCCACTACATGATTTCACTACTGCATGCTATTACTTGCTTTTGATTGCATGCTACTTTCGTACGATTTGCAGTTATTGCCTTGCTACTTATTGTTATACATGATTTAAACTGTTGGCCTAATACGTGCTTGCTTTATGACTTACTGACATGGAAAATTTATTTTTCCTTGTTCAGATGTCGGATGTACCACCTGCTAGCATTTTGGTCAGTTTAGACTCTTCAGCTACTCCACCTACCACCGTTGCCGATCCACCGATCCCGACACGCACGAGTGAACCCAGCGCTTCATCTTCCGGGACTAGCAGCCAGCCGCTTGCACCAGTGACTACTTCTGATGGACACGTGGGCCCTACGGAGATTCCAGCTCCGTCTGCTCCCGGACCCTCAGGGTCACAGCCCCGCATCGGTGGGATTGAGATTCCCGCGGAGTTCGGGGAAGGGCCATTTCGTAACCATATGCGCACGCCTTGCCGACGCACTCCCGATGGACGTTTAGTGCCGATTCCGCCAGGCAGACACAGACAGATGTTGGCCGCCTTCGGACTGCCAGTTGAGCCACCCGTGTCTCCACCACATGATTCAGACGACGGGTCTTCCACTAACGCTCCATCAGACGACACCTCTTCGGATGACTCCAGTGATGATGAGGACCCTGCTGATATACCTATTCAGGCACCCTCCACCCCGCCAAAGAAGTGGTACCATCCTGATGGCACCGTCATTCCAGGGGTGAATGGCAGTCGTGCTTTCACTGACGCTTTTGGTCGATGTCGGAGGGTTACTGCCCGTAAGCGGCTCGTACCGTACCCTGCCGACCCACTCATACGTAAGACACCTCGTTACGTGCTGACTATTTCTGGAGCCGGGACATCTGCACCCCGTTTCGTGCGGTCTGCACCATCCGCTCCGCCAGCACCATCCGCTCCACCGGCCCCACCTGCACCACCAGCACCGCCCGCCCCACCAGCTCCCACTGTCGAGGAATTGACAAGGGAGGTGGAGATTCTCCGAGCTCGGGTTACTAAGCTCGAGGAGCAGTTGGCTCAGGTTTTAGACATCCTACACCCACCTTCACCGTAGGACCTTTTGTATTAGATTTCATGATGTAATCTAGTTGTAGTTTCATATTTCACTTATGTATTGTACAAAATTATTCAGATGTATGAAACTTATTATTATTAATGAATGGAAACTTTGTGATGTTACTTTTTGCACAAGTGTTCTACTTACGTTACTGTATGGTGTTTTGCGGTACTTGTATCAACTCGCGTTACTTAATTAACATGTGTTGTGCTGTTTACATGTTGGTTGTTATATACTATATTATTATATATTGAATGCTGGATTTTGACTTGAGTCAAAATGTTTGTATAGAACACCATGGCTAACGGTCGATCCACACCTACTGCTGCTCAAATTGAAGAGATGATCCAAGAACGTGTAGCCGCAGCCCTAGCAAAAAGAAACCTCCAAGCTCCACCGCCACCACCACCGGTTATCCCACCCGTTCAAAATGGGAGTACTTACAAGGAATTCCAGAGCTGCAAACCACATAACTTCAGTGGAACCGAGGGACCGGTTGGTCTCACCAGATGGTTCGAGAAACTTGAATCGGTATTCCGAGTGAGCAACTGTTCGGAGGACAACAAGACCAAGTTTGCTTCGTGCACGCTATCTGACGGCGCGCTAACGTGGTGGAACACGTTAGCTCAAGCGAAAGGCATTGATGAGGCATATGCTACGCCATGGGAGGAATTCAAAGCGGCAATGATTGATGAGTATTGTCCGAGAACCGAAATACAAAAGATGGAAATCGAATTTATGCAGTTAAAGGCCGTTGGGAACAACCTTGATGGTTACAACAGGAGATTTTTGGAACTAGCCCTGATGTGTCCGACCATGGTCACCCCGAAATTCAAGCGTATGGAGAGATACTTTTGGGGACTCCCTAAGTCCATCAAAGGAAACGTCACATCGTCCAAACCACCGAATGTTCCCGAAGCAATGCGCATGGCGCATACCCTCATGAATCAGATTCTTATTGATGAGCCAGAGAAGGCTAAGTTTAAAGCTGGTAGTAGTGAAAAGCGAAAGTGGGATAATAATAACAACAAAAACAACAACAGGGGGAGAACCTATGATCAGACCCCCGCTAAGAGACACAACAACGGTGGAAATCCCAACCCCGGCACAAGTTCCAACCCGAACTACAAAGGTACCCTACCGCAATGCAAGAGGTGTTACAAACACCACACTGGGTATTGTAATGTGGTTTGTGAGAAGTGCCAACGGTCTGGACATATAGGCAAGGATTGCAAGGTTACAACTTTAAATGTAAGGGCGAACCCCACCGGGCCGAAGAAATGCTACGGATGCGGAAAGACGGGTCACTTCAGGAATGAGTGTCCCGACAAGCGAAAAGACGGCAGACCACCGCGAGGTAGAGCTTTTAATGTTAATGCAAGGGATGCACGCGAGAACCCCGACTTGGTGACAGGTATATTCACTATCAACAATCTTTTAGCTTCTGTCCTATTTGATACTGGTGCCGATAGAATTTATGTATGTAGACACTTTTGTGATAAGATAAATTGGTCGTTAGTCCCTTTAAAAGAAAGTATGCTTGTCGAGGTAGCCAACGGTAAACTTGAAAAGGTTGACCAAATTGGCCGAGGAGCTATTATTAATATAGCTGGTGCGAATTTTGAAATTGAATTGATACCTATCAAACTGGGAAGTTTTGACGTGATCGTCGGTATGGATTGGTTGACCAAAGTAAGGGCCGATATTATTTGTGGAGATAAAGCTCTTTGTATACCACAAGGAGAGGGCGATCCGCTGGTTATTTATGGAGAGAGATGTACCTCGAAGTTGAACCTCATCAGTTGCGTGAAAGTGCAAAAGATCATGAAGAAGGGACGTCTTGCTGTTCTAGCACATGTGAAAACAGTAGAAACCGAGGTGAAGAGTGTGAACGACGTGCGGATTGTGAACGAGTTTCCCGATGTCTTTCCAGAGGAGTTACCTGGATTACCACCACCGAGGGCAGTGGAATTTCAGATCGATTTAGTGCCAGGAGCTGCACCTGTAGCTCGCGCACCGTACCGACTTGCACCTTCCGAGATGCAAGAGTTACAAAACTAACTACAGGAACTCCTAGATCGAGGGTTTATTCAACCAAGTTCTTCGCCGTGGGGTGCACCTGTTTTGTTTGTGAAGAAGAAGGATGGATCCTTTCGTATGTGTATCGACTACCGTGAACTCAACAAATTGACAATCAAGAATCGGTATCCACTACCATGAATTGACGATCTTTTCGATCAGCTGCAAGGATCGAGCGTTTACTCTAAGATTGATTTGCGATCCGGTTATCACCAGTTGAGGGTGAAAGAGAGTGACGTGATGAAGACTACATTTAGGACTCGCTATGGTCATTATGAGTTTCTCGTGATGCCATTCGGATTAACAAATGCACCTGCCGTGTTCATGGACCTCATGAATCGTGTCTGCAAGCCGTACTTGGATAAGTTTGTTATCGTCTTCATAGATGATATCCTCATATACTCTAAGAGCGAAGAAGAGCATGAGCAACACCTCCGATTAGTGCTTGAACTCTTGAGACAAGAGCAACTATACGCCAAATTCTCCAAGTATGAATTTTGGTTGAAGGAAGTCCAGTTTCTGGGTCATGTTGTGAGCGACCAGGGTATCAAAGTTGATCCTGCCAAGATTGAAGCCATCAGCAAGTGGGAAACCCCCACAACTCCGACTCACATCCGCCAATTTCTAGGTCTCGCCGGCTACTACCGAAGGTTTATAGAAGGATTCTCTCTGATTGCGCGTCCTTTGACCGCGCTGACTCATAAGGGAAAGAAGTTCATTTGGGAACCCGCACACGAATCAGCATTCCAAACTTTGAAGAAGAAGTTAACCACCGCACCTATCCTATCACTTCCTGAGGCCAGTGATGACTTTGTTGTTTATTGCGAATAGTCGAAAAGTGGTTTTGGTTATGTACTGATGCAACGATCAAAGGTTATCGCCTATGCCTCCCGCCAATTGAAGATTCACGAACGAAACTACATTACTCACGATCTCGAACTTGGATCTGTTGTCTTTGCGCTCAAATTGTGGAGACACTATTTGTATGGAACTAAGAGCACTATCTTTACCGATCACAAGAGTCTCCAGCACATCTTCGATCAGAAGCAACTAAATATGAGACAGCGTCGATGGATCGAGACGCTCAACGACTACGATTGTGAACTCCGTTATCACCCTGGCAAGGCCAATGTTGTAGCTGATGCTTTAAGCCGAAAGGAGAGGACGGTACCTCTTCGTGTTAGGGCTCTGAACATCACCATCCATTCGAACCTCAACAGCCAGATCCGAGTAGCCCAAGAGGAGGCTCTGAAGGAGGAGAATATATCTCATGAACATTTGAACATACTAGTCTCTCGATTCGAGGTTAGGGAGTCTGGACTCCGATGTTATGCCGGAAGAATTTGGGTACCTCTTTATGGAGATTTACGGAACCTTATACTTGATGAAGCACACAAATCAAGGTATTCGATTCACCCTGGAGCGGTCAAAATGTACCACGACCTTAAAGAACAGTATTGGTGGCCGAATCTCAAGAAGGACGTTGCGACTTATGTTGGTAAGTGTTTGACTTGCTCGAAGGTTAAAGCCGAGCATCAGAGACCTTCTGGTTTACTTCAACAGCCGGAAATCCCACAATGGAAGTGGGAAAGGATCACGATGGATTTCATCACCAAGCTACCAAAGACGGTGGGCGGATACGATACCATCTGGGTTATCGTTGACCGTCTTACCAAATTTGCACACTTCTTAGCGATGAAGGAAATGGATACAATGGAGAGACTTGCTCAATTATACATCAAGGAGGTTGTATCTCGTCATGGTGTACCTTTATCGATCATCTCAGATCGCGATCCCCGTTTTGCTTCTAGATTTTGGCATTCTTTGCAAGAATCCATGGGAACTCGTCTCGACATGAGCACTGCTTATCATCCTCAGACTGATGGGCAAAGTGAACGAACGATTCAGACCTTGGAGGACATGTTGCGGGCATGTGTCATTGATTTTGGAAAGGCTTGGGAAAGGCATTTGCCACTCGCCGAATTTTCTTACAACAACAGTTATCACTCGAGCATTAATGCTGCACCTTTTGAAGCGTTGTATGGTCGCAAGTTCCGATCTCCTATTTGTTGGGCTGAAGTAGGCGAAAAGCAAATCACCGGACCCGAGGTAGTCCACGAAACCACGGAGAAGATTGCTCAGATCCAAGCTATACTTAAGACTGCCCGTGATCGCCAAAAGAGTTATGCCGATCTTAAACGTAAAGACTTTGAATTCAACGTTGGTGATCGTGTAATGTTGAAGGTTGCACCTTGGAAGGGTGTGATTCGCTTTGGAAAACGTGGAAAGTTAAACCCACGATACATTGGTCCTTTTGAAATCTTGGAACGTGTTGGACCCGTTGCATACCGTTTGGATCTACCAGCACAATTGAGCTCAGTTCATCCCACCTTCCACGTGTCGAACTTGAAGAAGTGTCTTGCTGCACCCGAACTTATCATACCTCTTGAAGAACTTACGATTGATGACAAACTCCACTTTATGGAGGAACCTGTTGAAATTATGGATCGTGAGATCAAAACTTTGAAACGCAACAAGATTCCGATCGTCCGAGTACGATGGAATGCCAAATGAGGACCTGAGTTTACTTGGGAACGAGAGGACCAAATGACGCGGAAGTATCCTCACCTTTTCCCGACTCCTCCATCTACCTCAGCTTAAATTTCGGGACGAAATTTTCTTTAACAGGTGGGTAATGTAACGACCCTGGATTTTTCAACGTTTATTTATTAATAATTATTATTATTAACACGTGTGCTTAAACGAATGTATGTCATTACATTTGCATGTTGTCATGATTGCCCGAACTTGACTTTAATTGCCCGAAACGTCTTTGTGACACCCGAACTTACCCGAATAATATTTTCAAGCATTATTTACATTCATGATTAATTTTATTAATCATTTTAATTAACTATGGTGATTAGTTAGTTACTTGGGCTTTAATTGGATTTATTTGTTAAATATTTGAACTTGGGCTTGACAAAGTTAATGGACTCATGATATTGGACTTATAAGTCCACCCTACATCTTAATGGACTTAATTAGCCCAACACCCATGCAAGTATCACTTTGAAATTAAGCTAGTTGGTTTAAGACACTTGGAAGCTAGTTGTAAATATTCCCATGCATGCACCCCTAATTTAAAATTTGAGTCAAAGAGCATGCATAAACTTAGTGGGCATCTCCTCCCCCATTGCTGATGGGAGAATCACGACCATATGGCCTTGGGGAGTGGGGTTTGGTTTTCAAAATCTTGACCACCTTATTACTAGCATTACTCTTTCATATTACACACACTCTTACTTGCTTTCATTCTTCTCTCTTTCTCTCTAAACTTGGTAAGTTGCAAGACTTCTTTTCCTCCTCTTTTCCTCCCTAAAACCGTAGCACAACACCCCTAAATCATCATCATCTTTTGCTCTTTGTTGTTGATTAATTCCTTGTTATTGCTAGTTGTTGTTTACTTACTTGTTATCTTAGTTATTTCTTACTAGTATTAAAGAACCAAACTCTTTAGTTTGATTCTTCATTTATCTTGTTCATACAAGAACATGCAAGAGCTAAACTCTCTAGTTTATGTTCTACATACTTGTCAAAAGATTGTAAGTTCATGTGTTAAAAATCATACTTGAAGCTCATGTTGTAAACTTTAAAAGTTTACTTTCTAAAGATCAAGACTTAGGCTTGAATCTTTAAAAGTATGAAACTCATGAACTTGTTACTTGTTTATTTAGTTTATCACTTCCATTCTTGCACCTTAATTACACTTTACTAGTTGATAATCAAAGTTTTGTAACTTATGGTTTCACTAAAGTAAAGGTTCAAGTGTTAGTACTTATGATTTAACTTAATGACTTTACTTAGACTTGCACATGGGTTATGATGGTCAAACCATGGTAAAGATGATGTAAACACATCAATGAGTTGTACACTTGAAGCTATAGGCATCAAGGATGAGAACCATGATGAACATCAAGCACCAAACTCACCGGAACCCATTATTTTCTGCTTTCCTGTTCTCTGCTTACTGTTTTACTGTTTCTGTAAGAGACTAGTAGACCAGGGCTGTTGTAATTATTATTTTCAAATAGATCTTTTCAAGTAGATAACTTTTCATATAAGACTCGTCTTAATCCGAGTTATGGTTTAGAGTCTATGGCCCTCCGAACGTCACTATGTCCATTTATTTTTCTGTTTTCTGTTTACAGTTTGTGTTTTGCTGTTTCTGTAACAGACCAATACACCTGGGCTACTGTAACCTTTATTTTCTGTTATCTCAGTTCGTGTAGATAACTTTTCATTTAAGACTCGTCTTCATCCGAGTTACGGTTTAGGATTTATGGCCCTCTGATCGTCACTATGTCCTTTTAACGTTGTGCAGAAATTTCTGACCTACTCGCACTTAAACCGTCACCACGATTAGATGAAGACGATTTTGCTTCTGTAAATTTTACCACACTTAAAGGACTCGTATACGGAGCCATGGCCACTGGTCTCACCTTATTTCAGTAGGTGTAGAGGCCGTGGTGACTGACCGAACTCAGCCTTTGTTGTAAACTACTTTCATGAATGAAACTTACTTTACGCCTTTTATTTGAGGATGAATGATGATGACCCATAAGACCTTATTTACATACTTTTAAACCTATTCGGACGATTTATTGACTTAGTACTATTTGACTTAGGTTGAGGACCTTCGGACCGATTACTTGCACACCTTTTCCGAACCGACTTTGCGACTACATTATCATTGTGAGTTATAGCATCCCTTTTTTACTTTAACTATTTGGGACTGAGAATACATGCACGTTTTATGTTTTACATACTAGGCACGAGTACTTAAAACTTATATATGTGTGGGTTATACAACGGCACAAACATTCCCTTTAGCTCGGTAACGTTTAATCATTGGTTTTTGAACCGTGAACGCGAATCTTAGATATGGATCCATAGGGTTTGACATCCCCACTCGGGCTAGTCACGCTAGCATTTAATGAGTGATTAATACTTCGTAATCATACGCACTTGCCAAGTGTACTTTCAGGGGGTATAAACGTTAAGTTAGTTACCAAGTGCCCACGGTGAAGCATATACTTTATCATATCGTTTTGAAACGCTCTTTGTAGCACTGAAATCTCGTGGCCTACCTTATATTACTGTTAGACTTAAACTATAGCTCACCAACCGTTGTGTTGACATTTTAAGCATGTTTTTCTCAGGTGCCTAAGGTTTGCTTCCGCTGTGTTACTAGACTTGCTGTTGACACCCGCTGCTCTAGAGATGTCAACTGCATGAAACACTTTATTTTGCATTTAAACTTTAATACTTTTGAACTATGTTTTGTAACGACCTAAGGGTCACATTCATTTATTCATGCTTGCTATTCGTAGAAGCATACTGTTGGTGTAAAACATTTGATGTCGGTTATGACATCACCTTTTTAATCGTGAATGCAACTTCTTTTATTACAGCATATATTACTTAACCTTGTAATGATCCTGTTGTTGATGATTCGTACACGATGGTTTTGTACGGGGCATCACAATTAGCCCACATTTGAAGATGGCAGCTGTGAAGCCCCGTACAAAATTCATGTGTACAGATCATCAACAACAGGTCCATTACACGGTTACAACACTATATGCTGTTTTAAAACAAGTTTTGCATTCATGAAAAGATAATGTTTTTACCAACGTCAAATGTTTTACAAAAGATAACGTGCTTCTACGAATAGAGAGCATTAACATAAGTACGTGACGCAAAGGTCATTACAAAACCATTGTTCAAATGTAACATAAGTTGTGAATGCAAAGTAAAAGTTCCATGATTGAGACATCTCTAAACAATGTAGCAGAAGTCTAACACAGCGAGTTTATAACAGCGGAAGCAAATCGTCTAAGCACCTGAGAAATAACATGCTTAAAAATTCAACAAGTATGTTGGTGAGCTATAGTTTGATTGTAAACAACAATGTAATGTAGACCACGATATTTTGTATTCAAAACAGTATCTCAAATCCGTATGATAAAGTATATGCTTATTTGTGGGCACTCGGTAACTAACTTAACGTAAAAATATATCACCCCCTAAAAGTACACTTGGCGAGTGCGTATGTTTACGAAGTATTAAACAGCAATTAAATGCTAGCGCGACTAGCCCGAGTGGGGATGTCAAACCCTATGGATCCATATCTAAGATTCGCGTCTACCGGTTCATAAATCAATAGTTAAACATTACCGAGCTAAGGGGAATCTTTGTGCCGTTATGTCACCCACACATATATAAAGTTTAAGTACTCGTGTCTAGTATGTAAAACATAAAAAGCGCATGTATTCTCAGTCCCAAAAATAGTAAAGTAGAAAGGGAGCTATAACTCACAGTGAATGTGCGGTAAAATCGATACGAAAATGTAAGCAAGTAGTAAGTCGGTCCAAACAAGTAAGTTGGTCGATCCAAAAGGTCCTCAACCTAAGTCAATGGTTACTAAGTCAGTAAATAAGTAAAGTCTTAAGTATCATCATCATCATCATCATCATCATCATCGTTCGTAAAAGATAAAGTAAGTTTTCAACAAGAATAGAGATAAAAAAAAAGGCTGATTCAGACAGCTGCTACGACCTCTATACAAACTGAAAAGACGCGCAGTCAGTGGCCAAGGCTCCGTATGTGAGTCCTCTTACCGCTGTCTAATTTTTCAGATCCTAACTCGATGTCGTTTGACCGTGGTAACGGTTCAAGCGCGAGTAGGTCAGAAATTTCAGTACGTCGTTACAAAGGCGTAGTGATTTTCGGAAGGCTATAAATCCTAAACCGTATATCGGATTTAGGCGAGTCTTAAACGAAAAGTCATATAATCGAACCGAACTATCTGAAAATAAACTTTCCAGAAGCCCCAGGAGTCTGATCAGACCCTAAAAAACAGAAAACAAGTGCTTCGGTGGGTTTCTTGGTGCTTGATGCTTATCACGGTTCTCATCCTTGATGCGTATAAGCCTCAAGTGTACAACTCTTTAATGTTTTAGCATCACTTTGATCAAGTTTCAATCATCAACACACCATGTCAAGAATAAGGAGAAATACAACTCACTTAAGAGTTTTAGATGGATGATAAACCAAGGTTGCATCATGTTCTTAGTCTTAACATAAATACAAGTTCTAAAATTTAAAGCTACAAACTTTGATTCAATCAAACTAGCAAGACCTTAAGTTACATAAATTTGATCAAACAAAGTAATGAAACCCTAAGCTAGAAAGCTTGGATCCCTTAACAATAATTATGAGATTTTAAAGCTAGAAAGCTTGAATCTTTTATGTCCTTGAAGATCTTTAAGGCAAAAAGCTAGATCTTCAAGTTTCATGAAGATCATAAATACAAGTTTTGATCTTTTAACAAAAATAAAGTGATCATAAGCTAGAAAGCTTAGATCCAACAAAGTAATGAAGATTCAAAGCTAGAAAGCTTGAATCTTTCATGTTCTTTGAAGATTCTTAATCAAAGTTTGAATTTACAAGATATAACAAGATCAAAAAGCTAAAAAGCTTGATCCTTTAATGATGATGATGATGTCGAAATTAAAGAAGAAAAGGAAGAAGAAATAAAATTCAAGAACTTACAACTTTAGTGCGAGAAAGACTAGAGAGAAAATTAAAGAGCAAGTGTGTGTAAAAATGAGAATGAGATCAAGTGTGAAATGAAAGAATAAGGCTTGTATTTATAGTGGTGGAGGTGGTGCTTTGTGTCTCCAAAACCGTAGCCAAGGGGGGGGGGGGGGCAAGGGGGACAAATTTTTGCTTTTTGCATGGTGGTGGTCTAAAGGTGGTGCTTGTTGTTGGGATCCCATGCAACATGTGTAGTAATGGTTAACAAAAATGCTAGTATGTTGGCTCACTTAAATGGATTTTTGTCTTACATTTTAATGGGTCATAATTTCATTAAAATTGGGCTAACTTAAAAGTCCATTAGCTAGAGTAGGGTGTGCTAAGTCCATTAAGGTAAAAAGTCCATTAAGACTAACTAGTGTGCACTAGTAAATTACTAAACGTAATTAAGCAACCAATAAGCTAAGTAATTGTCATTAGAAAATAACAATTAGTATTACACTATTACGTAGTCATAATATTCCAATTATGACAAAAGTTTAACGTGTACAAAGTACATAGCTCGTTTTAAACGTCAAGTGACACTAACGGTCATAAATGCATTCGAGGATCAAGTTAAGTGATTAAACACTTAATAGTACGTTGTAAGATATTAACGAAAGTAATTAATCCTGAATAAATATATTAGAGTATAAACTAGCTCAGTACGCACATATACGCAGATTCATGAAAGTATAGAGCACAAAAATATAAGTCGAAAAAGTCGGGTCGTTACATTACCCACCCGTTAAAGAAAATTTCGTCCCGAAATTTTGAGGAGTGACCAACAACGGTACCGAATTTGAAGAAGAAGGAGAGTATCAAAATTCTGAGAGACTCGTGGGCTCAGAAGTGAGCTATTTACCTTGAAAGGTACTTGGGCGTATAAAAGTAAGAATAGGTATATGCCATTAATTAAGTCTCTTGACCTTAGAGATCAACAAATTGATTTCGTTTCTTGTTAACATGAGTATGTCATCTGAATATATATCCATAAAAGGAAAGATGATGTTTTTAGCCTTACAGGCATCTTCAGTAAGCTGGATGCATGAAATGCATCATGAATGTTACCAACTCATCTAAAACATTGAGCGCTTATGTCGCAATACAAAGCTGACAGGTAGAATGGAAAATATGGTGATCACAACCATGCGATTTGATGTATGGATAGTGTTAGCCATGGATTTTACTAACCCCTTAATTTCGGAAGGAGACCATAGGCATAAAGAACCCGATATTTAAGAAACGTTTCATTTGAAATTTTAGCTGAGAGTGACTAATCAGACTTACGTGCAATGCAAGTCATAATTATTTATAGTGTCTTCAGGACGGTCTGAACGAACAATGAAAGATATCACCCAGTTTAACATACTGCATGTGAACTTATCCTGGGATGGAATGAAAGCACAGTTCCATAATGTAACTATATGCTGTCAGTTACATGCTGAAGTTAGGGTTAACATTGACTAGAACAACATATAGTTGCAACCAACGAAGGCAGAAATATATAGAATACCCACATTAGTGTTATAGATATTTTAAGCAGTCCCTTCCAAGAGGATAACAAGATTCATAGATTTTTAAAGTAATTTACATTACATTTCTGAAAGAAAATCGCACGAAAGGTGTGATCTTTGAGCGAGAGTGAACTCTTCGTACAATGAGCGAGTTGATATGAATTTATTCTTATACTTAAGGGGATGCGCGGATGAGAAGATACGTGAACCCTTGGTCATAAGAATGGTTTACTCCAAGTGAAAAGAATCGCAAAAATGATTTCTTGTACCTCAATATACTGAATCATATAGATGATGTTTACGAGAGTGTTGCGATTAGTCATGAAATATTGAGAGTAGAAACCCACCTAGTGCCTTTCCTACAATGGGGTGACAACTGAGCGTACCTCAGAAAACTGATTTATCGGCCCGCGTTTTTGCCATGTCTAACCTTAAAAGGAACATTTTATAAGCGCAAAGACTTCCTAACAAATTTTGTAAAACTGCCATCTAAAGTGGCTCAAGAGTTTTTAACAAAGATCTTATGATAAGCTTCATCCCTAAATGGAGGACGAGAAGAAGTGTGATCCATACATGGTGTAGACTAATACGAAAACCTTTAATAAAATCAATCAAGGAAGTTTTGAAAACCCTTTAAACGTTTGATGTGACAACACAAATGGAACGAAGTTCTTAGTAAATTTAGAAGTATGTACAACGTGTACCATTTTGCACAAAACTATTTAACTTAAGTTAAACAACTCAATAAAGGAGCGATTTTTAAATAATTTGAAGGTATAACTTAGTATGTACTAATCAAAATAAGTAAAGGTAAATTTATTAACTTAATTATATACATACATATATGATTTTATAAATCGCATAAGTGACAGAAAAATTTTATTACTTTCATTTGTCCATAAATCTCGTGAGGACCGCACAAATAAACAACGTGTAAAACTTTTTGATAAACATAGTTTTTCGTAATTCAGAGGTTACGAGTTGAAAAAGATTGTGTGAAAAATCCTTGAATCATCGGGTGACATGTTACTAGGTAATGAAAACTAATGAATTAAATGTAGTTTTGATAATTATCATGACATAAGTCTTTGGGCCGAAAATGTTCACGTGAGAAGCCGTTGTTAAAAAGTGAGGTATGAAGGATAGAGCATGAGGATGAGAAGTTAATCGCTTCTTGACCTTGCAAAATGCCAAACAGGTTATGACTAATATTAAAGTTGGAATACTGATGGTGTTAATATTACTAAATGAGAATCCCCTGGAATAAGTCAGGACTTAGAGTTATGTAAGAAAGAGCATCGCTCCAACAGGTGTGGCAAATAAGATCCCTGGGGTAACGAAATAATTTTGAATGCTTTAAGTGTTAGTGGATGCCCAAAGGCTCTGCATGACGTGGCAGTAAGTGCCTTTATCACACACACATGAATCTCTAAATTTCGACATTTGTAAAGTCTTCACGATGACTTGGATACGAATAACACGAAAGATTTTATATAACAAGCAACGAAAATTTTATAGAAATCGTTTAAGGTGACAATGTAAGAAAGAAAACGAAGTTCTTAGTAAACTAGAGTTATGTACAACATGTACTATTCTAAGTAAAATATCTTTTAAATAAAAGAATTGATTTGTAAAAATGAAAGTAAAATTTCACATGTACTAGTCAAAAATAAGTAATTATTTACTTTATTATATATAACATATACGATTTCTAAAATTTGTATGAATGGCAATGAAATAAATTTATTTTTATAAAACTTTGAGAGGATCGCACAGTAAAATAATGTGTGTAAAATTGTGGCAAACAAAATTTTCATATATCAGAGGTTACAAGTTGAAAAAAGATTGATGAGGATCGAGCAAAAGATTTTTGAAAATTTCTGGTGATATTTGAGCAACAATGTTACGAGGTAATGAAAACTATTGAATTTAAATATGGTTGATGACTATTAGTAGGGCGTAAGTCCTTCGACCAAAAATGCTTAAGTGTGAAGCTGTTGCTTATAAGTGATATATGAATGGGAGAGTATGAGGATGAGAATTAACCACCCATTGATTTTGGAAAAAAAAAATTTAAACTGGTATGACTAATATCGAAGTAAGAAGGGTGACGGTGTGATTGTCATCAAATAATAAATCTCTCGGAATAAGTTAGGATTTAGAGTCGCGTAAGAATAAGTATCAAATAAGATTCTTGGGTAGTCTTTAATATAGAATTTGAATTGCTGAAGTGACGGGATATAATTTCCTTTATGTATCGTTGTGCAAGTTTGTCCATTGTATCGGTTTCTTTCATGGCTAGAAAGTGAGCAGTTTTGGTGAGACGGTCAACAATAACCCAAATAGGGTCATAACCGCCTACCGTTTTCGGTAGCTTCGTGATGAAATCCATTGTTATTCCTTCCCATTTCCATTATGGGATTTCGGGTTGTTGAAGTAACCCAGATGGCTTTTCGTGTTCGGCTTTGACCTTGGAACAAGTCAGACACTTTCCAATATAAGTAGCAATGTCCTTTTTAAGGTTCGGCTACCAATATTGTTCCTTAAGATCGTGGTACATCTTACCAGCTCTGGGATGAATCGAATACCGTGACTTATGGGTCTCGTCTAGAATAAGGTCTCGTAAATCCTCACAACTAGGTACCCAAATTCTTCCGGCGAAATATCGGAGTCCGGTCTCTTTAATCTCGAATCGAGAGACGAGAATGTTCAAGCGTTCTTGAGCAATATTCTCCTCAGTCTCCAATTTCTTCATATGTGCCAAAATAGCAAAATGCCCTTTTCTCATGACCTTTTGTGCCTTCATGCAACTAATAAGGTTCAGCTTCGGGCTACTTCTCTCCCCGTAACTATTAATGGCTTATCATTCTCACGAGGTACACGAATAATCTTCTTACTATAAATAACTTTCGCTTTCATCCTTGAAAGCCAGTCCATTCCAACTATTACATCAAGCTTCCCAAATTGATGGGTGTTAGGTTAATCTTAAGGTTCATTCCAACCAAATCTTATTATACTACCAAGAAAAATTCTATCAATATTCTCAAATAACATCTGATTGTGCGTAGGTAACTAATCCTTTCCAACTACTACTTTAAAAGTTCCAAGTTTTGTTGACATGAGGTCATCTCCAAATGACCCACCTGTTGATTTTAAGGTACTACCTTAAATTATTCCTCTATCTCTGCCAGCTTACCATTAGCTTGTCCTATAGAATACTTAACTCTCATGGTTTTTAATGGCTTATTAGTCATAACACTAAGGTTCTTAGATATAAGGTTTCTATCGCTCTAGTATTAAACAACTTTGAGACAATAAAACGTTGTGACGAAACGTACCCTAACTAAAATCAGGATTCATGCGAGTCTCCATTGTGATAGCCCGTCCTAATCCACCTGGAGGAAGTCATCAACATTTGGTCCCATTGCGAGGTATTGTCCTAAATATACCATGAGCAACTCCATATAATATATTTAAAATGAGCAAATGCACAGCGGAAGATTTCTTTCATACCCGAGAATAAACATGCTTTAAAGTGTCAACTAAAAGGTTGATGAGTTCGTAGGTTTATCTTAAACAATCATTTCAATATTTTAATAGACCACAAGATTTCAGATATTTAATTGTACACGTAACCCGAGTACAAAATAGTACGCATAACCTACGAATTAAAAATCATTCATATGGTGAACACCTAGTAACCGACATTAACAAATGCATCTAGAATATCCCCAAATATACAGGTACACTCATCTGTATATAAAATTGAAGTACTAAAGCATCCATAATCTGGATGGGGTTTGTTAGGCCCATAGATCTATCTTCAGGATTCGCGTCAATTAGGGGGTCTGTTCCCTAATTCTTAGGCTACCAAGCTAAAAGGGTGATATCCGGTATAATAATTCAACCATAGAATATAGTTTCAAGTACTTGTGTCTATTTTGTAAAACAGTTATAAAAGCAGCGCATGTATTCTCCGTCCCAAAAATATATATTGCAAAAGCATTTAAAAATAGAGCAAATGAAACTCACGATACAATATTTTGTAGTAAAAATATTCATACGATGATACTGAACAATGCAAGGGTTGGCCTCGGATTCACGAACCTATATCATTTATATATATATATATATATATATTAAAACATATAATGGTAATCGAACAAATTTATATATTATGAGTGATATGATTTATATGTTTCATTGATTCTTTTATTAATATTAATATAATAAATTTAAGGTAGTTTAATAATTTATTTGTAATTATAATATTTATCCTTCATTAATAATAAGAACTTATTTTAAGGTTTATTTGATAAAAATAAACATATATATATTAATTAATATAATTTATATATAGTGTAATTAATATCATTTTAATGATAACATATAGTATTATGTATTATAATTGTAATGTATTTTTTTAGATAAAATATATATTTGCAATAATAATAATAATAATAACAGTGTTAATAATAATAATATTAATAGTTACAATAAAAATGATACTTTTAATAATGATAATTTTAATAATAATGATAATAATAATAATATTAATAATTTTTGTAAAAATAATAATATCAATAATCATGATAATAATAATAATGATGAAAATAATAATAATTTTAATGAAGATGATATCAATAACTATAAAAATAATAATTTTACCACTAATGATAATAATGATAATAGTATAGTTGTAATAATAATAATAATAGTAAAAGTAATAATAATAATAATAATAACTATAATACAATAATGATAATACTAATAACAATAATAATGTTAGTTATGATAATACTAATAATTTTTAATGATAATACTAGTAATAATAATGATAATAATATAAGTTTTTATTAACAATAATAATAATTATGTTATTATTATTAGTAATAATAATAGTTAACATCATAATATCAATAATTAATAATAATACTAGCAATAACAATAATAATAATAATAATAATAATAATAATAATAATAATAATAATAATAATAATAATAATAATAATAATAATGAATATAATAACATTACTAATAATAAAAATATTAGAAAGGTGTAACAACCCGACTTCGTTTTACCAAAAACACGCCTTAAAAAAAATTTGAACCTGTACATCTGGACGGCGTCCAGATTCCTGGACGGCGTCCAGTACTGAAGCCTTGGACGGCGTCCAACACTTTAGGATGGCGTCCAAATGAACTAACGAGGACTGATCAGTTTTTTATAACACGCGAGCGGAAAACCCGCTTCCCGACACTATTAAACGAAACGACTTTCACAACACATCATAATAAGTAAAACTAAGAGATTTACACAATAAAAATAAGTTTTACAACACCGGGCCCACGATGACTCGTTTTACAAATAAAATAGCGATTTCGACCCATTTATCTTTTTAGACGGATTAGGACTCTACAACCCAACTGTAGTGACCCGAAGTTTTCCATTTTTATATATATATTAAATGAAATTGTTATTTACATGATTAAGTGTTTCCAACATGTTAAGCAATCAAACTTGTTAAGACTTGATTAATTGAAATAGGTTTCATATAGACAATTGACCACCCAAGTTGACCGGTGATTCGCGAACGATAAAACTTGTAAAAACTATACGATGACATATATATGATTATATATATAGTTGACATGATTTTATTATAAGTATGTATCTCATTAGGTATTTTAACAATGAGTTATATACATAAAAATGAGACTATTAATTTAAGAAACTCGAAAACGATATATATAACGATTATCGTTATAACAACATCATACTAGGTACATATGAATCATATTAAGATATTGATACAATTGGTTAATTATGTTAAATGATAAGTAAATATATTATTAAGTGTATTAACAATGAAAAACATATGTAAAAATAAGACTACTAACTTAATGATTTCGAAACGAGACATATATGTAACGATTATCGTTGTAACGACATTTAACTGTATATATATCATACTAAGATATATTATATATCATAATATCATGATAATATAACAATTTAACATCTCATTTGTTATAATAAACAATGGGTTAACAACATTCAATAAGATCGTTAACCTAAAGGTTTCAAAACAACATTTACATGTAACGACTAACGATGACTTAACGACTCAGTTAAAATGTATATACATGTAGTGTTTTAATATGTATTCATACACTTTTGAAAGACTTCAAGACACTTATCAAAATACTTCTACTTAACAAAAATGCTTACAATTACATCCTCGTTCAGTTTCATCAACAATTCTACTCGTATGCACCCGTATTCGTACTCGTACAATACACAGCTTTTAGATGTATGTACTATTGGTATATACACTCCAATGATCAGCTCTTAGCAGCCCATGTGAGTCACCTAACACATGTGGGAACCATCATTTGGCAACTAGCAAGAAATATCTCATAAAATTACAAAAATATGAGTAATCATTCATGACTTATTTACATGAAAACAAAATTACATATCCTTTATATCTAGTCCATACACCAACGACCAAAAACACCTACAAACACTTTCATTCTTAAATTTTCTTCATCTAATTGATCTCTCTCAAGTTCTATCTTCAAGTTCTAAGTGTTCTTCATAAATTCCAAAAGTTCTAGTTTCATAAAATCAAGAATACTTCCAAGATTGCAAGTTTACTTCCAAGTTTTCTAAATCCATTCCAAGTAATCATCCAAGATCAAGAAACCTTTGTTACTCACAGTAGGTTATTTTTCTAATACAAGGTAATAATCATATTCAAACTTTAATTCAATTTCTATAACTATAACAATCTTATTTCGAGTGGAAATCTTACTTGAAATTGTTTTCGTGTCATGATTCTGCTTCAAGAACTTTCAAGCCATCCAAGGATCCTTTGAAGCTAGATCTATTTTTCTCATTTCCAGTAGGTTTATCCAAGGAACTTGAGGTAGTAATTATTTTCATAACATCATTCGATTCATACATATAAAGCTATCTTATTCGAAGGTTTAAACTTGTAATCACTAGAACATAGTTTAGTTAATTCTAAACTTGTTCGCAAATAAAAGTTAATCCTTCTAACTTGACTTTTAAAATCAACTAAACACATGTTCTATATCTATATGATATGCTAACTTAATGATTTAAAACCTGGAAACACGAAAAACACCGTAAAACCGGATTTACGCCGTCGTAGTAACACCGCGGGCTGTTTTGGGTTAGTTAATTAAAAACTATGATAAACTTTGATTTAAAAGTTGTTATTATGAGAAAATGATTTTTATTATGAACATGAAACTATATCCAAAAATTATGATTAAACTCAAAGTGGAAATATGTTTTCTAAAATGGTCATCTAGACGTCGTTCTTTCAACTGAAATGACTACCTTTACAAAAACAACTTGTAACTTATTTTTCTGACTATAAACCTATACTTTTTCTGTTTAGATTCATAAAATAGAGTTCAAGACGAAACCATAGCAATTTTATTCACTCAAAACGGATTTAAAATGAAGAAGTTATGGGTAAAACAAGATTGGATAATTTTTCTCATTTTAGCTACGTGAAAATTGGTAACAAATCTATTCCAACCATAACTTAATCAACTTGTATTGTATATTATGTAATCTTGAGATACCATAGACACGTATACAATGTTTCGACCTATCATGTCGACACATCTATATATATTTCGGAACAACCATAGACACTCTATATGTGAATGTTGGAGTTAGCTATACAGGGTTGAGGTTGATTCCAAAATATATATAGTTTGAGTTGTGATCAATACTGAGATACGTATACACTGGGTCGTGGATTGATTCAAGATAATATTTATCAATTTATTTCTGTACATCTAACTGTGGACAACTAGTTGTAGGTTACTAACGAGGACAGCTGACTTAATAAACTTAAAACATCAAAATATATTAAAAGTGTTGTAAATATATTTTGAACATGCTTTGATATATATGTATATATTGTTATAGGTTCGTGAATCAACCAGTGACCAAGTCTTACTTCCCGACGAAGTAAAAATCTGTGAAAGTGAGTTATAGTCTCACTTTTAAAATCTAATATTTTTGGGATGAGAATACATGCAGGTTTTATAAATGATTTACAAAATAGACACAAGTACGTGAAACTACATTCTATGGTTGAATTATCGAAATCGAATATGCCCCTTTTTATTAAGTCTGGTAATCTAAGAATTAGGGAACAGACACCCTAATTGACGCGAATCCTAAAGATAGATCTATTGGGCCTAACAAACCCCATCCAAAGTACCAGATGCTTTAGTACTTCGAAATTTATATCATATCCGAAGGGTGTCCCGGAATGATGGGGATATTCTTATATATGCATCTTGTTAATGTCGGTTGCCAGGTGTTCACCATATGAATGATTTTTATCTCTATGTATGGGATGTGTATTGAAATATGAAATCTTGTGGTCTATTGTTATGATTTGATATATATAGGTTAAACCTATAACTCACCAACATTTTTGTTGACGTTTAAAGCATGTTTATTCTCAGGTGACTACTAAGAGCTTCCGCTGTTGCATACTAAAATAAGGACAAGATTTGGAGTCCATGTTTGTATGATATTGTGTAAAAACTGCATTCAAGAAACTGATTTCGATGTAACATATTTGTATTGTAAACCATTATGTAATGGTCGTGTGTAAACAGGATATTTTAGATTATCATTATTTGATAATCTACATAAAGCTTTTTAAACCTTTATTTATGAAATAAAGGTTATGGTTTGTTTTAAAAATGAATGCAGACTTTGAAAAACGTCTCATATAGAGGTCAAAACCTCGCAACGAAATCAATTAATATGGAACGTTTTTAATCAATAAGAACGGGACATTTCAGTTGGTATCCGAGCGTTGGTCTTAGAGAACCAGAAAATTTGCATTAGTTTGTCTTATCGAGTTTGTTAGGATGCATTAGTGAGTCTGGACTTCGACCGTGTTTTCTTTAAAAATGATTGCTTAACATTTTTGTTGGAAACTATATATTATTAACATGTATATATTATGTGATATATTAATCTCTTAACATGTTTGATATTGTGTGATAGATGTCTACCTCTAGCACAAATCCCATTGACTCACCTAATAATAATGAAGAGTCGAATATATATTGGACTGATTCACAAGTTCCCGAAGAAGAACCGGAAGAAGAATCAGAACCGGAAGAAGAATCAGAACCGGAAGAGGAGGAACCGGAGGAGGAAATAGAACCGGTGGGGGAAATAATAAAACGGTTAAGTAAAAGAAAATCCTCAACCAACCGACCAAGGTTAATTATGGTCAATGGTGTTTCCGCCAAGGAAGCAAAATATTGGGAGGATTACCAATTCTCCGATGAATCTGATTCCGACGAGAATTCCGATGATGTTATAGAAATTACCCCAACTGAATTTAAAAAGGCAAAAGAAAATAATAAGGGAAAGGGCATAAAAATAGAGAAATCTAATTCCAACCCCGATGAACTTTATATGTATCGTCAACCCCCGAAGCCCTTAAGTTGTAACAATGACACGGGAACCTCTAAACCACCAGGTTTTTCTAAACCGTTGTGGAAAATGACAGCTCGTATTAGGGGAACATCATATATCCCTAGAAACTTGGCAAAACGAACCAAAACCGAAGAATAAGAAACGAGCGAGTCGGAATAAGATAGTTGTATTCGTGTGGTGTAATATATGTAATATAGTGTGCTTATGCTTTATGATATATGTAAAAATTGCTTGTATTAATAAGTATTTTTTTTTATGAATCTAACTCTTGTCTATTTTACAATATAAAAACACAAAATGGATAGACAATCCAATATTTTAAGAGACCTACCCGGAGACATGATTGATGAAATCTTGTCTAGAGTCAGTCAGAATTCTTCGGCACAACTATTTACGGCAAAATCAGTTTGTAAGACATTCGAAGAACGTTCCAAGAATGTCTTGGTTTATAAGAGACTTTCTTTTGAAAGATGGGGGATATCACATTGGGAAACCCATAAGTTACGATGTGTTTGCTTTGACGCATATATTGCGGGGAACCCAAATGCTATTTTACGCAACGGGTTAAGAAATTATTTTGACTCAATGTATCCGAATATAGGACTTCATGATTTAGAAAAAGCGGCTAACATGCAACATAAAGAAGCATGCTATGCTTACGGGTTAGTAATGTTCGCTTCTCAACAAGGTGAGAAAAAGAACATCGGGCTACAACTATTAAACAAAACGTTCCCACAAGTGACGGAGTCGGTAATTGGGGTAAGAAATGAGGTTTTTAGGTTATTACGAGACTATTGGTCATTACGTAACCCTCGTCCCTTTGACGACGTTACAACACGCTGTCTTATCAACGACCATAACGGTTATGTTCCACAAGACCAAGGATGGGAAGTAGTCCTAGTAAAACCAGAATGCATGACTTGTTTCTGGACGTATGAATTACGTGTCTTTATTGCCTTTGCTGAACGACTTGTGTACTAGCTAGAATTATCTTCACAACTATCTTGTATCAAAGTTATTGTGTGCTATATTTCATGCTTTATGTAAAATAAGCGGTATTGTAAATTTGTAAAATATTGTATAAAAGTTTGAACGCGAAATATTATTATAATCAGTTTTTCATATAGAATTGTAGTAGTTGAATTGTATATTAGCTACTAAGTATGAGCTTAACGGGTAGGTACTACCCGAATTTAAACTTATAAAACGCTAATATGAAGAAAAAGATTTTATAAATGAGTTCATATTATGCTACGAAATACTATTAACTACTCTTAATATTCTGTATGATTAACTTGTTCCATTTGACTATTTTGAAGGAAATGGCACTGACTACTCGACACACCGTGAATATGAATGAAGAGGAATTCCGTATTTTTCTAGCTTCAAACATAGCCGCAGTACAGGCTGCGCTGCATACCAACAATAACCTTGGATCTAGCAGTACAGGAAATAGTGTAGGATGCACCTACAAAGAATTCACTGCCTGCAAACCTTTGGAATTTGATGGAACTGAAGGACCGATCGGATTGAAACGGTGGACCGAGAAGGTCGAATCGGTGTTTGCCATAAGTAAGTGTACTGAAGAGGAAAAAGTGAAGTACGCTACGCATACCTTCACAGGTTCTGCGTTAACATGGTGGAATACCTATCTAGAGCAAGTGGGACAAGATGATGCTTACGCACTACCGTGGTCAGCATTCAAGAACTTGATGAATGAGAAGTACCGTCCCAGAACCGAGGTCAATAAGCTCAAGACAGAACTTAGAGGGTTACGAACCCAAGGATTTGATATTACCACGTACGAAAGACGATTCACAGAATTGTGCCTATTGTGTCCGGGAGCATTCGAAGATGAGGAAGAGAAGATCGACGCGTTTGTGAAAGGATTACCGGAAAGAATCCAAGAAGATATAAGTTCACACGAGCCCGCCTCCATACAACAGGTATGTAGAATGGCTCACAAATTAGTGAACCAGATTGAGGAAAGAATTAAGGAACAGATGGCTGAAGAGGCCAATGTGAAGCAAGTCAAAAGAAAGTGGGAGGAAAACGGTGATAAGAATCACCAATACAACAACAACAGCAATTACAATAATAATCGCAACAATTATCCCAACAATCGCAACATCAATCGCAACTACAACAAACGGCCTAACAACAACAACAACAACAACAACAACAACAGCAATTACAACAATCGTCCCAACAACAATAACAATCGCAACAACAACAACAATCAGAAGCAGCTTTGCCAAAGGTGTGAAAAGTATCACTAGGGGTTCTGCACCAAATTTTGCAACAAGTGTAAACGAAATGGTCATAGCGCGGTGAAGTGTGAGGTCTACGGACCAGGGGTTAATAGAACGAAAGGAACAAATGGTGTCGGAACGAGTAATGGAGGAGCAAGTAGTGTCGGAGCAAGTTATGCCAATGTAGTTTGTTATAAATGTGGAAAACTGGGCCACATTATTAGAAATTGCCCGAACCAGGAGAACACGAATGGACAAGGCCGCGGAAGAGTTTTCAATATTAATGCGGCAGAGGCACAGGAAGACCCGGAGCTTGTTACGGGTACGTTTCTTATTGACAATAAATCTGCTTACGTTTTATTTGATTCGGGTGCGGATAGAAGCTATATGAGTAGAGATTTTTGTGCTAAATTAAGTTGTCCATTGACGCCGTTGGATAGTAAATTTTTACTCGAATTAGCAAATGGTAAATTAATTTCAGCAGATAATATATGTCAGAATCGAGAAATTAAACTGGTTAGCGAAACATTTAAGATTGACTTGATACCAGTAGAGTTAGGGAGTTTTGATGTGATAATCGGTATGGACTGGTTGAAAGAAGTGAAAGCAGAGATCGTTTGTTACAAAAATGCAATTCGCATTATACGAGAAAAAGGAAAACCCTTAATGGTGTACGGAGAAAAGGGCAACACGAAGCTACATCTTATTAGTAATTTGAAGGCACAAAAACTAATAAGAAAAGGTTGCTATGCTGTTCTAGCACACGTCGAGAAAATACAAACTGAAGAAAAGAGCATCAATGATGTTCCCGTCGCAAAAGAATTTCCCGATGTATTTCCAAAAGAATTACCGGGATTACCCCCACATCGATCCGTTGAATTTCAAATAGATCTTGTACCAGGAGCTGCACCAATAGCTCGTGCTCCTTACAGACTTGCACCCAGCGAGATGAAAGAACTGCAAAGCCAATTACAAGAACTTTTAGAGCGTGGTTTTATTCGACCAAGCACATCAACGTGGGGAGCTCCTGTTTTGTTTGTCAAGAAGAAAGATGGTATATTCAGGTTGTGTATCGACTACCGAGAGTTGAACAAACTTACCATCAAGAACCGCTTCCCACTACCGAGAATCGATGACTTATTTGATCAACTACAAGGCTCGTCTGTTTATTCAAAGATTGACTTACGTTCCGGGTATCATCAAATGCGGGTGAAAGAAGATGATATTCCAAAGACTGCTTTTAGGACGCGTTATGGTCATTATGAGTTTATGGTTATGCCGTTTGGATTGACTAACGCACCAGCTGTGTTCATGGACCTTATGAACCGAGTGTGTGGGCCATATCTTGACAAGTTTGTCATTGTTTTCATCGATGATATACTTATTTACTCAAAGAATGATCAAGAGCACGAAGAACATTTGAGAAAAGTGCTAGAAGTATTGAGGAAAGAAAAACTGTACGCTAAGTTTTCAAAGTGTGCATTTTGGTTGGAAGAAGTTCAATTCCTCGGTCACATAGTGAACAAAGAAGGTATCCAGGTGGACCCGGCAAAGATCAAAACCGTTGAAAAGTGGGAAACCCCAAAAACTCCGAAGCATATACGTCAATTTTTAGGATTGGCTGGTTACTACAGAAGATTCATCCAAGATTTCTCCAAAATATCAAAACCCTTGACTGCATTAACGCATAAAGGGAAGAAATTTGAATGGAAGGATGAACAAGAGAAGGCGTTTCAATTATTGAAGAAAAAGCTAACTACGGCACCTATATCGTCATTGCCTGAAGGGAATGATGATTTTGTGATTTATTGTGACGCATCAAAGCAAGGTCTCGGTTGTGTATTAATGCAACGGACGAAGGTGATTGCTTATGCGTCTAGACAATTGAAGATTCACGAGCAAAATTATACGACGCATGATTTGGAATTAGGCGCGGTTGTTTTTGCATTAAAGACTTGGAGGCACTACTTATATGGGGTCAAAAGTATTATATATACCGACCACAAAAGTCTTCAACACATATTTAATCAGAAACAACTGAATATGAGGCAGCGTAGGTGGATTGAATTGTTGAATGATTACGACTTTGAGATTCGTTACCACCCGGGGAAGGCAAATGTGGTAGCCGACGCCTTGAGTAGGAAGGACAGAGAACCCATTCGAGTAAAATCTATGAATATAATGATTCACAATAACCTTACTACTCAAATAAAGGAGGCGCAACAAGGAGTTTTAAAAGAGGGAAATTTAAAAGATGAAATACCCAAAGGATCGGAGAAGCATCTTAATATTCGGGAAGACGGAACCCGGTATAGGGCTGAAAGAATTTGGGTACCAAAATTTGGAGATATGAGAGAAATGGTACTTAGAGAAGCTCATAAAACCAGATACTCAATACATCCTGGAACGGGGAAGATGTACAAGGATCTTAAGAAACGTTTTTGGTGGCCAGGTATGAAAGCCGATATTGCTAAATATGTAGGAGAATGTTTGACGTGTTCTAAGGTCAAAGCTGAACATCAGAAACCATCAGGTCTACTACAACAACCTGAAATCTCGGAATGGAAATGGGAAAACATTACCATGGATTTCATTACTAAATTGCCAAGGACTGCAAGTGGTTATGATACTATTTGGGTAATAGTTGATTGTCTCACCAAGTCAGCACACTTCCTGCCAATAAGAGAAGATGACAAGATGGAGAAGTTAGCACGACTGTATTTGAAGGAAGTCATCTCCAGACATGGAATACCAATCTCTATTATCTCTGATAGGGATGGCAGATTTATTTCAAGATTCAGGCAGACATTACAGCAAGCATTAGGAACTCGTCTAGACATGAGTACTGCCTATCATCCACAAACTGATGGGCAGAGCGAAAGGACGATACAAACGCTTGAAGACATGCTACGAGCATGTGTTATTGATTTCGGAAACAGTTGGGATCGACATCTACCGTTAGCAGAATTTTCCTACAACAACAGCTACCATTCAAGCATTGAGATGGCGCCGTTTGAAGCACTTTATGGTAGAAAGTGCAGGTCTCCGATTTGTTGGAGTGAAGTGGGGGATAGACAGATTACGGGTCCGGAGATAATACAAGAAACTACCGAGAAGATCATCCAAATTCAACAACGGTTGAAAACCGCCCAAAGTCGACAAAAGAGCTACGCTGACATTAAAAGAAAAGATATAGAATTTGAAATTGGAGAGATGGTCATGCTTAAAGTTGCACCTTGGAAAGGCGTTGTTCGATTTGGTAAACGAGGGAAATTAAATCCAAGGTATATTGGACCATTCAAGATTATTGATCGTGTCGGACCAGTAGCTTACCGACTTGAGTTACCTCAACAACTCGCGGCTGTACATAACACTTTCCACATCTCGAATTTGAAGAAATGTTTTGTTAAAGAAGATCTCACTATTCCGTTAGATGAAATCCAAATCAACGAAAAACTTCAATTTATCGAAGAACCCGTCGAAATAATGGATCGTGAGGTTAAAAGACTTAAGCAAAACAAGATACCAATTGTTAAGGTTTGATGAAATGCTCGTAGAGGACCCGAGTTCACCTGGGAACGAGAAGATCAGATGAAGAAGAAATACCCGCATTTATTTCCAGAAGATACGTCAACACCTCCAACTGCTTAAAATTTCGGGACGAAATTTATTTAACGGGTAGGTACTGTAGTGACCCGAACTTTTCCATGTTTATATATATATATATATATATATATTAAATGAAATTGTTATTTACATGATTAAGTGTTTCCAACTTGTTAAGCAATCAAACTTGTTAAGACTTGATTAATTGAAATAGGTTTCATATAGACAATTGACCACCCAAGTTGACCGGTGATTCACGAACGATAAAACTTGTAAAAACTATACGATGACATATATATGGTTATATATATAGTTAACATGATTTTATTATAAGTATGTATCTCATTAGGTATTTTAACAATGAGTTATATACATAAAAATGAGACTATTAATTTAAGAAACTCGAAAACGATATATATAACGATTATCGTTATAACAACGTCTTACTAGGTATATCTGAATCATATTAAGATATTGATACACTTGGTTAATTATGTTAAATGATAAGTAAATATATTATTAAGTGTATTAACAATGAAATACATATGTAAAAATAAGACTACTAACTTAATGATTTCGAAACGAGACATATATGTAACGATTATCGTTGAAACGACATTTAACTGTATATATATCATACTAAGATATATTATATATCATAATATCATGATAATATAACAATTTAACATCTCATTTGTTATAATAAACAATGGGTTAACAACATTCAACAAGATCGTTAACCTAAAGGTTTCAAAACAACATTTACATGTAACGACTAACGATGACTTAACGACTCAGTTAAAATGTATATACATGTAGTGTTTTAATACGTATTCATAAACTTTTGAAAGACTTCAATACACTTATCAAAATACTTCTACTTAACAAAAATTCTTACAATTACATCCTCGTTCAGTTTCATCAACAATTCTACTCGTATGCACCCGTATTCGTACTCGTACAATACACAGCTTTTAGATGTATATACTATTGGTATATACACTCCAATGATCAGCTCTTAGAAGCCCATGTGAGTCACCTAACACATGTGGGAACCATAATTTGGCAACTAGCATGAAATATCTCATAAAATTACAAAAATATGAGTAATCATTCATGACTTATTTACATGAAAACAAAATTACATATCCTTTATATCTAGTCCATACACCAACGACCAAAAACACCTACAAACACTTTCATTCTTCAATTTTCTTCATCTAATTGATCTCTCTCAAGTTCTATCTTCAAGTTCTAAGTGTTCTTCATAAATTCCAAAAGTTCTAGTTTCATAAAATCAAGAATACTTCCAAGATTGCAAGTTTACTTCCAAGTTTTCTAAATCCATTCCAAGTAATCATCCAAGATCAAGAAACCTTTGTTACTTACAGTAGGTTATCTTTCTAATACAAGGTAATAATCATATTCAAACTTTAATTCAATTTCTATAACTATAACAATCTTATTTCGAGTGGAAATCTTACTTGAAATTGTTTTCGTGTCATGATTCTGCTTCAAGAACTTTCAAGCCATCCAAGGATCCTTTGAAGCCAGATCTATTTTTCTCATTTCCAGTAGGTTTATCCAAGGAACTTGAGGTAGTAATGATGTTCATAACATCATTCGATTCATACATATAAAGCTATCTTATTCGAAGGTTTAAACTTGTAATCACTAGAACATAGTTTAGTTAATGCTAAACTTGTTCGCAAATAAAAGTTAATCCTTCTAACTTGACTTTTAAAATTAACTAAACACATGTTCTATATCTATATGATATGCTAACTTAATGATTTAAAACCTGGAAACACGAAAAACACCGTAAAACCGGATTTACGCCGTCGTAGTAACACCGCGGGCTGTTTTGGGTTAGTTAATTAAAAACTATGATAAACTTTGATTTAAAATTTGTTATTCTGGGAAAATAATTTTTATTATGAACATGAAACTATATCCAAAAATTATGGTTAAACTCAAAGTGGAAGTATGTTTTCTAAAATGGTCATCTAGACGTCGTTCTTTCGACTGAAATGACTACCTTTACAAAAACGACTTGTAACTTATTTTTCTTACTATAAACCTATACTTTTTCTATTTAGATTCATAAAATAGAGTTCAATATGAAACCATAGCAATTTGATTCACTCAAAACGGATTTAAAATGAAGAAGTTATGGGTAAAACAAGATTGGATAATTTTTCTCATTTTAGCTACGTGAAAATTGGTAACAAATCTATTCCAACCATAACTTAATCAACTTGTATTGTATATTATGTAATCTTGAGATACCATAGACATGTATACAATGTTTCGACCTATCATGTCGACACATCTATATATATTTCGGAACAACCATAGACACTCTATATGTGAATGTTGGAGTTAGCTATACAGGGTTGAGGTTGATTCCAAAATATATATAGTTTGAGTTGTGATCAATACTGAGATACGTATACACTGGGTTGTGGATTGATTCAAGATAATATTTATCGATTTATTTCTGTACATCTAACTGTGGACAACTAGTTGTAGGTTACTAACGAGGACAGCTGACTTAATAAACTTAAAACATCAAAATATATTAAAAGTGTTGTAAATATATTTTGAACATACTTTGATATATATGTATATATTGTTATAGGTTCGTGAATCAACCAGTGACCAAGTCTTACTTCCCGACGAAGTAAAAATCTGTGAAAGTGAGTTATAGTCCCACTTTTAAAATCTAATATTTTTGAGATGAGAATACATGCAATTTTATAAATGATTTACAAAATAGACACAAGTACGTGAAACTACATTCTATGGTTAAATTATCGAAATTGAATATGCCCCTTTTTATTAAGTCTGGTAATCTAAGAATTAGAGAACAGACACCCTAATTGACGCGAATCCTAAAGATAGATCTATTGGGCCTAACAAACCCCATCCAAAGTACCAGATGCTTTAGTACTTCGAAATTTATATCATATCCGAAGGGTGTCCCGGAATGATGGGGATATTCTTATATATGCATCTTGTTAATGTCGGTTACCAGGTGTTCACCATATGAATGATTTTTATCTCTATGTATGGGATGTGTATTGAAATATGAAATCTTGTGGTCTATTGTTACGATTTGATATATATATAGGTTAAACCTATAACTCACCAACATTTTTGTTGACGTTTAAAACATGTTTATTCTCAGGTGACTACTAAGAGCTTCCACTGTTGCATACTAAAATAAGGACAAGATTTGGAGTCCATGTTTGTATGATATTGTGTAAAAACTGCATTCAAGAAACTGATTTCGATGTAACATATTTGTATTGTAAACCATTATGTAATGGTCGTGTGTAAACAGGATATTTTAGATTATCATTATTTGATAATCTACGTAAAGCTTTTTAAACCTTTATTTATGAAATAAAGGTTATGGTTTGTTTTAAAAATGAATGCGGTCTTTGAAAAACGTCTCATATAGAGGTCAAAACCTCGCAACGAAATCAATTAATATGGAACGTTTTTAATCAATAAGAACGGGACATTTCACCAACCCGATACCAAGAGCATAATCCCGGGGACTACCAATCCCCAAACCACGTTCAATATCCAAAAGCTACCCCATCGAGCCCAAAGCGCTCCTATGCATCTAGCTTAACAAACTAGCTAGCTTCAAACCACAATACCTGAAAAAAGGTAAACAACGAGAGGGGTAAGCCTAGGCTTAGTGAATGCATTAATTATACATATACATATATAATATACCTACTTGCAAACACTTACTCAATTACCGCATACACGCTAGCAATATATATATATAGCACACCAATGCAAAGTATAACGCTAAGTCTTCAAGACCACGAGCTAGCACAACAATAGCATATATAACTCGAATAATATAATATGCTACACTACAACACACAACCATGGTTAACCAATCGTACAAGGGAATGGTACTTCGAATTTCCCATCGGTGTTCCCAACAACCGTCAGTGCACAACGAATTATATCACTAACCCCTGGGTGGTATCGAACGCCCGAACTTTAAACCCACCCGTCACGCGTAATGTGGTATCGAACGCCCGAACTTTAAACCCACACTATACGCCCACACACACATATATGACATGGTATCGAACGCCCGAACTTTAAACCCATATCATATATCAACCCGATGTGGTATCGAACGCCCGAACTTAAACCCACATCGAACCTCGTACAAGTAAATACATTATATACACACATGTATAATCATTCCACTCACCTCGAGATGCCCGCACAAATCATATATGTAAACCGTCTCCAAACGCAACCGAGCAAGCTTTTACCTATAAGACGCATATAGATATACATACAATCAACATACATTCTCTACACGAGAATTCGACTCCAACAACCTTAACCGAGGGTTTATACCTACCTCCACAATCCGCCCATTTAGACACCTAAAGTGGACTTCACCAATTACCACTACGGGTGGTAATTCCGACCCATTTAAAAACGTCATTTAACACTTAACAAAAGCGTTTAATATCCATTTAATCCAAACTAGTGTCATCATCAATTTTGAACCAATTCAAAGTCAACCCGTTTTGACATAAGTCCAAAAACGCCCAAACTAACCAATAATCACTAACACAAGTGAAAATGGCCCTAATACACCAATTAAATCAATTCACAAGTGTTAAACACTTATCTTACCCAATTTGATACATAAACCCTAATTTTGACCCAATTCAAAACTAGTCTTCCAAACATACTCAAATGGGTTCCAATACTTCCATAATCACTAAACTAAGTGATTACACACTATTTACGAGCTCTAAGCAAGGCTAAGTCGTTCACCAACCCAAAACCCGCAATCATCAACAATAAACCCGATTACTAGTTCAAATCTTCCATTAATGACTAAACGGGTTATCCCAAGAACATACAAGTTGAAACCCCAAATTGATTATCAAATCAAACAATAAAAACTCGGAGTTAGAACTTACCAACACTACCACAACGTAGCCGTGAATGAGGAGAACAACTTTAACTCTCGCGACCCAACCCGAATCACACTCCTTCTTCTCCAAATCCCCAACTCTCTCTAGAACCTCCTCTCTCTCACACTAGGGTTTGGTTGGGAGTGTTTGTGGGTGAAAATGGGGATAAGAGTGAGTTTAGATCAGTTTTGATGGCCCAAACGACCCCCAAGTGAAAAGACCCAAATACCCTCTTTTAAAAGCTTTAAAAAGTCACAACTGGCCCGTCAGGCCTTTTGGACGGCGTCCAAAAAGCTTGGACGGCGTCCAGATTAACTGACTCAGTTTTCTGAACTTGTTTTGGTCGTAACTTTCAAACCGTAACTCCGTTTTCAATGAATCAAATATCGTTGGAAACGTAATGAGATTTCCTTTCTAATGGTAAGGTTTTAGAACATCAAATCCAACTTTATTTGGGATCCAAATATACGCTTACATGCCTCGTATTTGGAATGACGTTCGAAATAACGCGTAACTGAAAAACGGGGTGTTACAACTCTCCCCCACTTAAATTGGATCACGTCCCCGTGATCTCCGTCACTTTAACAAACCGGACCCACACTCAAAGGTCCTCCAACATACCTCCAAACTCGATATCTACAACGTTTCCATTAATTCGAATATTTCACCACACGCTAATAATCACTAGCGCGCATTACCACAACAAACGGTATCTCATACACTCAACGTCCGATTGCCCACTTAGGAAAAATACGGAAAACACCATCATCCCTTCAAGTTCTCTCGGCTAAAACTCGCAACAAGCTACAACCATAACTATATCACCCAACGCGATCTACTAGGTCCACTACGCTGCGAACCAAGTCTTGCATTAATCCAAATCGAGAAGGATTCATGCCGCGTCGAAACTCAGTACTTTCAACGGTCCATAACTGTATCACTCAATGATTGCACATCCGCTTATGTGCAAACATTTGCTTTCCATCCCAGAAACCCTTGATTTTCAATTTTACAAGTCGATGCCAACGGGGCAATCGACACGCTCGTCCGACTAGTACTTCTTACAGTCACCACAACCGGGTTATTCCTTCAATGAAGAAATTTCGGTACTGCCAAATAATTACACTGGGAACACAAACTTTCCCATCAATCGATCCGCACACGGACACCAGTCTCTGGATTAATCCAGGACGACATTAATACACCACGAACTAGGAAAAACATCAACACTCGACACAAGGTTTCTCCTCTGAACCATATAACACGTCTTCCTAGTTCTAGCATAGAAGCTATTCGCATGCTAGAATCCTGTCAACGGCAAACTATCATCACAAAATTTCCGCAATTCGCCACACGACTCACAAAATAGTCTCCAAATCCGGGTGAACCTTCCTACCTAGACCGTCCGTTAAGGATGGCCTCGACATTTCAATGCGACCTACGGGTCACATCACTATGGTACATACTCTCGCAAACAAACAACATCCGCGTGTCTCAATGTGAGACAATCAGAATCGACACTTTCCTCTTCACAATCATCCGTAAAGTGGAATAATCCACTGACAATCTCCACGATTGCGTTTCCCGACAGGGAAAATACGATATTCACCACGATATCGAACTTGTTCTCATTCAATTATACTGTCCGGGTTTCACGACAACCCAGATTTTTCAATACAAGAGCACCCGCAACGACAACTTTATTCTCTCACTCCGGGATCTCAAACTTCACATTTGGTCTCGTACCGCACATTGGTAATACACGACCACCTTACATAGGAAGCCTTACACTTCCTTCGATCCCATCTTCACAATCTTCACTCATAACATTCCAGAGTTGTAACTCACAATCGTAAAGCATGACCTCGAGTCGATATTAGCAACCCGTCACTCTTCCTTGTTAGGGACTTCGAATACCTATCGAGGCTTAGCGCGGTACACTCTGACACTTCACTATACATAAAACTACTGGGGCTTCCTCGGGCGGCAGTAGAAACTCCCCCACTTAGGATTCAGCTCCACATTCTCACCGCCAAGATGATAACATCCTGCGAAATTGTCATTCCACGACGCACATGACCATTCTCCGCGTTGATCATATACGCCAAAACACTGCTAATTCACTTCAGGCTCACAGAGCCGACATACACAATCACTTGAGATGTCATACACGCGACGACATCGTACCTTCATGCTACAGTCACAATTAACAACCTTTCATCGTTCGCAAAGCGAACTTCACCAAAGCACTACATACGCCTCTAAGCTCAGGCATATGCCACTCCGCTTAATCAGTCATGTATCTCAGTCGAGATCACCCGACCTTCCACTCAACGAACCTTTATCAACAATGGCTCACTCTCATAATGAAGAGTGACCAATCCGACGCGATAATTGCGTCGACCGCAATATCAACAATTCATCGAAATCTTTGGCCTAACCGAAGATTAAGTACATCACCGGCTCACCGGTCATCTTTACCCGTCTAACACTTAAGAGCAACAATATTCGATCATCTGCCACTTCATAAGAAGTATTTACCGCAATGCTCTTAAATTTCCAACTTTCGCAACCGTCGAATTACTATCACCCGTCGATCACTATTGTAATCTCCGCTGCTTCCAAGGGTATCTCACGGGCACCCTAAGCACAAAGTGATCACACCACTACCGGAGTTGAACATTACACTAGCAGGTATAAAAGGCACCTGACGCAGTGTCATGCAGACTCCCACCACAATCAATTGAATTTTAGAAAATCGATCTTTAGGTTCCATACACCCGATGTCACCCATCTCTCTATAATAATGACCCGAAGTCATACCTACCCGACAACTTTATAGTTTATTGTCTTATCGAAAGTTCCTAGCGATCACACGCTACCCGCAATTTCCACCAGGCCAAATGATATGGCCTAATGAGGCCCTTCATCTAACACTAAGGAGATGCTCGGGAACACCAAGTCTTACACCCTTCTACATCTCAATAAAACCACTATTACAAGGGATATTCCATTAGGAATGTTACCTTATAAGCCACAACACACTAACACAATCATTGTTATACGGGTCCCACTCCCATGAGTTTAACGAGCCGAAGATTCTGCGATTCACCAATTCCAAGGCGACTCACAACTAGAATCCTAACACGATTCTATAACCACACACTCTACCGAGTGTAACTCAATTCTACAATCATTAAACTTGCTACGTCCCATTACGGAATTCAGATCCTCGTCGCACACACACATACACACTAATCGGTTATTCTAGTTACGATGGGTAACTTTAACCAAATGACAATCTCAATAGTGCACCCACTACCTAGGGTGACTAAGTACGCGCCAAACTCGTGAGTTTGCTCGCTCACTTAACTAACCGAATCCGCCGTAACACTTCTCGACTCGCAACGAACCCGATGTGACTACAAGCACATCACCCGAGACAACTATCACCTAGGAACCAATAAAGATTCCTCATTTATCCCGAATCTACCCCAACCATGCCACGTTTCCTCCGTTTGGTACTCGTCATGTCATGCTTGATGTCAAGATACATCTTCGTAATAATGGTGATCGGTCACTATTACAAATGCATACCTTACCATTTTCACATGGTCACGCAAAGTACTTTACCCGGACTGACGCAACATTCACACAAAATAACACGCGATATTTCCTAGTACCCGAGTGACCAAAGTCCTTACCGCGAACTTGATCACTCAAACCGCCAAATATTCGAATCTCTCCAATAGATTCGTCCCTAGGACACCACACAAAAGACACCTGTATATATACACCTATATACCATATAATAATAAATGTACACAAGTACACCGCAACCACAAGTCAATCTACAACCTAGGTGACTATTACTAAAGCAACATCCAAGTTCGCCTACTTACATCAGGCACTAGCTACCTAAGGCACTAATTCACACGCGAAGTAAGGCCCCACATAATCGTACTTTGGACAAACACAAGTCCTAGTTAGTCACCTACTCTAAGGCACTAACAAATCTCAATCCGACACGTATTCCTACAAGTCCCGCAAATAACGCACAACCGCCAATAAGTCTAAGACTAGGCACCTATTCCAAGGTCACCTAATTCCCTTAGACTATGCTCTAATACCACTTGTAACAACCCGACTTCGTTTTACCAAAAACACGCCTTAAAAAAAATTGAACATGTACATCTGGACGGCGTCCAGATTCCTGGACAGCGTCCAATACTGAAGCCTTGGACGGCGTCCAAATGAACTAACGAGGACTGATCAGTTTTTTTATAACACGCGAGCGGAAAACCTGCTTCCCGACACTATTAAACGAAACGACTTTCACAACACATCATAATAAGTAAAACTAAGAGATTTCCACAATAAAAATAAGTTTTACAACAATGGGCCCACGATGACCCGTTTTGCAAATAAAATAGCGATTTCGACCCATTTATCTTTTTAGACGGATTAGGACTCTACAACCCAACCCGATACCAAGAGCATAATCCCGGGGACTACCAATCCCCAAACCGCGTTCAATATCCAAAAGCTACCCCATCAAGCCCAAAGCGCTCCTATGCATCTAGCTTAACAAACTAGCTAGCTTCAAGCCACAATACCTGTAAAAAGGTAAACAACGAGAGAGGTAAGCCTAGGCTTAGTGAATGCATTAATTATACATATACATATATAATATACCTACTTGCAAACACTTACTCAATTACCGCATACACGCTAGCAATATATATATATATATATATATATATATATATAGCACACCAATGCAAAGTATAACGCTAAGTCTTCAAGACCACGAGCTAGCACAACAATAGCATATATAACTCGAATAATATAATATGCTACACTACAACACACAACCATGGTTAACCAATCGTACAAGGGAATGGTACTTCGAATTTCCCATCGGTGTTCCCAACAACCGTCAGTGCACAACGAATTATATCAATAACCCCTGGGTGGTATCGAACGCCCGAGATTTAAACCCACCCGTCACGCGTAATGTGGTATCGAACGCCCGAACTTTAAACCCACACTACACGCCCACACACACATATATGACATGGTATCGAACGCCCGAACTTTAAACCCATATCATATATCGACCCGAGGTGGTATCGAACGCCCGAACTTAAACCTACATAGAACCTCGTACAAGTAAATACATTATATACACACATGTATAATCATTCCACTCACCTCGAGATGCCCGCACAAATCATATATGTAAACCGTCTCCAAACGCAACCGAGCAAGCTTTTACCTATAATACGCATATAGATATACACACAATCAACATACATTCTCTACACGAGAATTGGACTCCAACACCCTTAACCGAGGGTTTATACCTACCTCCACAATCCGCCCATTTAGACACCTAAAGTGGACTTCACCAATTACCACTACGGGTGGTAATTCCGACCCATTTAAAAACGTCATTTAACACTTAACAAAAGCGTTTAACATCCATTTAATCCAAACTAGTGTCATCAACAATTTTGACCCTATTCAAAGTCAACCCGTTTTGACATAAGTCCAAAAACGCCCAAACTAACCAATAATCACTAACACAAGTGAAAATGGCCCTAATACACCAATTAAATCAATTCACAAGTGTTAAACACTTATCTTACCCAATTTGACACATAAACCCTAATTTTGACCCAATTCAAAACTAGTCTTCCAAACATACCCAAATGGGTTCTAATACTTCCATAATCACCAAACTAAGTGATTACACACTATTTACAAGCTCTAAGCAAGGCTAAGTCGTTCACCAACCCAAAACCCACAATCATCAACAATAAACCCGATTACTAGTTCAAATCTTCCATTAATGACTAAACGGGTTATCCCAAGAACATACAAGTTGAAACCCCAAATTGATTATCAAATCAAACAATAAAAACTCGGAGTTAGAACTTACCAACACTACCACAACGTAGCCGTGAACGAGGAGAACAACTTTAACTCTCGCGACCCGACCCGAATCACACTCCTTCTTCTCCAAATCCCTAACTCTCTCTCTAGAACCTCCTCTCTCTCACACTAGGGTTTGGTTGGGAGTGTTTGTGGGTGAAAATGGGGATAAGAGTGAGTTTAGATCAGTTTTGATGGCCCAAATAACCCCCAAGTGAAAAGACCCAAATACCCTCTTTTAAAAGCTTCAAAAAGTCACAGCTGGCCCGTCAGGCCTTTTGGACGGCGTCCAAAAAGCTTGGACGGCGTCCAGATTAACTGACTTAGTTTTCTGAACTTGTTTTGGTCGTAACTTTCAAACCGTAACTCCGTTTTCGATGAATCAAATATCGTTGGAAACGTAATGAGATTTCCTTTCTAATGGTAAGGTTTTAGAACATCAAACCCAACTTTATTTGGGATCCAAATATACGCTTACATGCCTCGTATTTGGAATGACGTTCGAAATAACGCGTAACTGAAAAACGGGGTGTTACAACTCTCCCCCACTTAAATTGGATCATGTCCCCGTGATCTCCGTCACTTTAACAAACCGGACCCACACTCAAAGGTCCTCCAACATACCTCCAAACTCGATATCTACAACGTTTCCATTAATTCGGATATTTCACCATACGCTAATAATCACTAGCGCGCATTACCACAACAAACGGTATCTCATACACTCAACGTCCGATTGCCCACTTAGGAAAAATACAGAAAACACCATCATCCCTTCAAGTTCTCTCGGATAAAACTCGCAACAAGCTACAACCATAACTATATCACCCAACGCGATCTACTAGTCCACTGCACCGTGAACCAAGTCTTGCATTAATCCAAATCGAGAAGGATTCATGCCGCATCAAAACTCAGTACTTTCAACGGTCCATAACGTTATTACTCAATGATCGCACATTCGCTTATGTGCAAACATTTGCTTTCCATCCCAGAAACCCATGATTCTCAATTTTACAAGTCGATGCCAACGGGGCAATCGACACGCTCGTCCGACTAGTACTTCTTACAGTCACCACAATCGGGTTATTCCTTCAATGAAGAAATTTCGGTACTGCCAAATAATTACACTGGGAACACAAACTTTCCCATCAATCGATCCGCACACGACCACCAGTCTCTGGATTAATCCAGGACGACATTAATACACCACGAACTAGGAAAAACATCAACACTCGACACAAGGTTTCTCCTGTGAACCATATAACACGTCTTCCTAGTTCTAGTATAGAAGCTATTCGCATGCTAGAATCCTTTAAAAAAGGCTACCTTGATGTATAAGCCTTTAAAAAAATAAACATCCTTGCCCAGGCTCGAACCCGAGACCTCTCACTTAACCAACTCCCCTCCAAACCACTCGACTGCCATTGTGTTTTCTGTTTTAATATGTACCCATTTACATTTAACCAGATTATATTTCTGTTTTCCCTTTTTATCTTTTTCACCGTAATCGAGATCAACATACATCAACTTAACCTAATCACCATCATAATCATCGTGATATTATCACCAGCTCATTCTCATCAGATCATCATCACGATTCTATATCTTGCTTGTATCATTATTATTAATGTTTATCATCATCGTTACTCTTACGGTTAATATAATTATCATAATTTTTCCATCACCATCAGTCCCTGTACTCGTTTCAGTCTAATAGAAGGAATCAGGTATTGAGATCACGGCCCAATTATCAGACCAACAAGGACTCAACCCAAGGTGTTAAATTTTATAACTCATACTACGTAATAATTAAATGTATCATTGAAAAGAAGAAAGAAGAAACATACAGCAGGTGCATCACAATGGGTTTAATTGTTGGCGGTTTTTGGTGAGGTTAATATACGCTGGGTTAACCCTTGTGTATCATCTTCACCGTAAAAAAAAGTAATACAGCAGCTACAGCAAAATAATAGTGGCGTTTGGTTTAATTTAAATTGAATAACTTTATGTATAGTGTATCTCCACTATCTTCTTTAATATTCCAAGTGGGGTTTTCTGATTAAGGGTTGTCGATTTTGAAAAGAAGGAAAAAGGAATAAAGTAACAAAAGTGGAAGAAAAGCAGCGAGTAGCAGCAAGTGGTGTATGGTTTCACGAATAATAAACAGAAACAGATAGGCAGCGTAGCAGGTGCAATATGAATTGAGTTGGGGTTTTGATTGTCGAGTAGCTGTACAAAAGAAAAGAGACGAGTAGCAGTAAAACAGGTGGTTCCATGGTGGTGTTTCACGTCGGTTACAACAGTAAAATGTAAAAGCAACATTAGCATTAAAAAGGTGGGTACTTGGGTCCTTGGTCTTGCTCGAGAGTACCCAGAAACAGAAGCAAAATAATGACTGCAAGTGGTGATGATTTATTGAGTGATCGATTAGAAACAGAAAACAGTCGTAGTATCATAGTGGTAGTGATGCTGTCGGTGGTTTTAGTTCAATCAGAAACAGAAATAAGTTAGCTGTAGAAAGTGTCATGAATTGGTGATGATGGGTGTTTAGGTGGTGATGAGGGTGGTTGTATAACTCACGAAACAAACAGAAACAAAATGGATTTTTTTGATGACGGTGATGGTGGTACGGTAGACGGGTTTAAGGTGGTGGTGATTTACGATCACGTTTAAGAGAGAAATGAGGGTGGTTGATGGTGAATCATGGTTGTCATGGTGATGATGGTTTCGATCATAAACCGAATTAGAAGCTAGCATACACAAGGTGGTTTACTATGGTGATTATGGCGGGTGAAGATGGTTGATGAAGGTGGGTTGTAGTGGTGGTTTATGATCATGGTGTGGTGGCGGGTGTAGGAAACTGATGGTGGACGATGTAGTTAAGGGTGGTGATGACTTGGGTGTTGGAGGCTGCCGAATCAAGAGAAGAGAAGGAGGAAGGAGGTAGAGTTGGTGGGTGTGATTGTTTTACCATATCTATCATCCATATATAAATATAGACATATGGTCGTGAATAATAATAATATAATTATAATATAATAATCTAATAATTACATAAAGTAAAAGAAAACGTGCATGTTGAAATATTCAAATTGCATAGTATAGCCATCTCATAATATAATTTAGATTCTAATTAGTGATATTTTTAATAATAATAATAAAATAATATTCAATGATTCAGGAGGTTAATAGTGGTACAGTGAAGCAGCCGGGTAATCCTACAGGCATTTTTCTCACGGAGTGCTATCGTGTCCATTGCTAAACAGTTAATATATAAAAGTGTTCCTAGAAATCCCAAATTTTCAATTTAAGTCCATTTATTTATTCTGGTCATTATCTGTTTGAAACCTGATCAAAAAGATTTGTTAATTATTTATTTTCTGTTCCAAATAATATGTATGGAGTACTAAAATTTAATCTAGAAAGGTAAAAATATTTTTATCAAATCTAAAATCTTCGTAATCGATTTACAGTTCAATTTTTATTTTAAATCTTCATAAACTCGTATTAGATCTATATGAACACTAGCGAAACGTCAACCGTGTATTACAATCTTTCACTATTTATGCTCGAAATCATTTATTTTTAATATATTTTCTTTCTATATATAAAAGGTTTTAAATAGCAAGTTTAACTACTAAAATAAATATGTTATATATTTTTAAATCATTAGATTTAATATAATTTTATATATTTACAAGTAATATATATATATATATATATATATATATATATATATATATATATATATATATATATATATATATAATAGTTTTCATTACATCGCATATTATTTTACATATTTATTTCCAACAATTAAATCATATATTATTTCAAATTATTATATATATATATATATATATATATATATATATATATATATATATATATATATATATATATATATATTTAAATATATATGTATCTATTTACAATTAATCGTTCGTGAATCGTCAGAAACAGTCAAAGGTCAATTGAACAGTTCAAAATTTTTGAGACTCAACATAACAGACTTATTTTATCATGTCATAATATTAAATCGTATCGAGAGTTTAGTTTAAAATTAGTCGAAATTTTCTGGGTCATCACACTACCTACCCGTTAAAGAAATTTCGTCCCGAAATTTGAGCGAGGTTGTCATAGCTAATAATAAAAATGTTTACATGACGAATATGAGTTGATAAATAGAGTTTTATCATTATTAATTAATATAGATAAAACGATTCAATTATGTGAAGCGTACGAGTGTAGCTATCACAAAATAGTGGAATGAGGAAAATATGTTTCGTCATGACTTTTGTCGTAGTCCTGGTTGAATTCCGGAATTTAAGGGATTTAAAGAAAATGTTCTAAATAGAAAAGAAATGTAGTAACACGATTTGATTTGGTAAATTACCAGAAATTACCAAAAGATAGAAATATCAAGAAAATACTTTCTTGATATGTTTAGAGGTTAAGTAGAATGAAAGAGTTACGTAACATGGCACATGATGATGGTATGATCTATGAACCATCATCACGTTCCATTAGAAACTTAGCATGGCTTACTGTAATATAATCATGTTGATCAAGTGTCATTATATTATACTAATTCATGCTTCAGTTCCCAACATTACTTCAAAAACATTCATAATTCAAACTCTAAGTTTTCAGAGATTTAGAAACTAAAACAGTTTTCTTTAATGATATAACACAGATAGAGCGGAGAGATAACTAATATTGGATAAGAATATTTATGAAGATATCTTCAGAAATATTGAGGATATTTATAATGAAAGATATGATAATATCTTATAATTCTACAATCAAAATGTGATGAAGAAATTCATTCACAATGATCAATTACGGAACAAGGTATTCGCTAAAGATTTCATTAAAAACAGAATATTTTGGATTCTTTATGTAAAAGTTTAGTCCTTGTGATTTGTTCGGTGTCTCCTTCATGGTTTGCTCAATTCTTTATTATCAAACTTTTAACTATTAAGGCAGTCTTCAGTTTTCACTGCTTCATTAGCTTTTTTAAAATTCAGAAAACTGTTTCATAGGCTAAAGCTCTTTTCAGAAATTCAGAATTGAAGTTTGTAAATCCAGGAGATAGAAGTTATATATATATATATATATATATGTGTGTGTGTGTGTGTGTATATATATATATATATATATATATATATATAATTGTTGTCGTAGAATCGCTAAGAAATTCGTGATTATCGATTGATGCCTCCCGGTATTTGGTATGGTAATTATCGTTATAGATGCTGATGAGTTCATGATAAGACTTCAATAGATAAATATAGTAATTTGTCGGAGAGATTTAAGCCAAGGAGCAATGAGGTTGCTGGTACGTCTGCTGGTAATATGGTGGAATATAAAAGGTTTTCCGGTAACAATAAAAGAGCACGCATATATATCAAGGTTATAATAAGGTTATTTTGAAAGAAAAGTCGAAGTTGACTTGCTGGAGCTGTGACAAAATTGGCTATCTCAAACAGGAGTTGTAAAGTTATTTTCAGTAATAATAACGCTAAAGGAATTAGCACAGTTACGTGTTAAATGTTTACTCAGTTTCCGAGAGTTTTTCAGGTGCATGATTATTGCTTAAATCTTTCTTTTTGTAGATGAAATACGGTTGGTTCATCTTCTCGATTGAGGTGTTTTCAAGAATCATGAAAGGTTTGAACACAGATTGTAATCGTCAAAATACAAATGAGGTTTAAGATGAGATCAAGTGGCAAACTTGAAGAAATGTTTAGTTTCATATGTTATAATCAATATTTTAATTCATTTTAATCGTCCAATGTTGTAGTCCACAGTTAGTAGTTCAATAATTCATATATAGTTTAATATATAATATTTGAATTAATTAATATGTATTGTGACCCATTGTATACATGTCTCAGACTCGATCACAACTCAAAGTATATATATTATTTAGAATCAACCTCGACCCTTTATATGCTAACTCGAACATTATCGCGATATAGAGTGACTTACGGTTATTCCAAATAATATATATAGATGACGTCGATATGATATGTCAAAACATTGTATATGTGTCCCAATTTATCCGACGATATTTAAAGTACGTAAAATAAATAACAGAAATTAAATGACGATAAATAAAATTGCGAGAATTAAAATTGCGATAAATAAATTGCGATAAATAAAATGTAATAAGGAATTAACAGTTAGCTAGGAACAATTAGCTACGATTTTGTTAGCAAGGATTCTTAACAAAATTTCTCATAGTTAATTTGTTTATTTCTAATAAATTTTATTTTGTCAAATGTTTTCTTCATTATGCCACTTGTTGGATTCTGATAGGTCAAAATCCAAATATGAAATTGAATGAAAATGGTTATTCTGCGGTGAACGGATACGTATATCTGTGGATGTAAGTAGGATAGTAAATGATTGTTGAATCAGATTGGAAGAATGTACTGTATAACATGTTAATATGAAAGTTAAATATTTCCTCGGGTATTACCTACCCATTAAAATATTTTCACCATTAACAGTTTGTACAGAGAATTTCTAATTACGATTCTTATGAAAATATATATACATATATATTTTCTTCAGATGTAATCATGGATTTAATGAGTAGATATAATATTAAACTCATTTGATTTACCGTTAGATCTAGAATACATAATCTCTAAAATATTAGAGATTACATAATCATCATGAAGAACGAAGATAACCGATGTAGAACAAGATGTAGAACGAAGATTATGCTCGAGGTATAGATTGCGATGTTGAGGCATGTGATGTTAAAACTTGGGTTGTTGGTGGTACTGGTGTTAATGTTGGTGGTACTGTTGGTGCCGGTGCTGTTGCTGAAACTGGTAAGTTTTGCACCATATTCTCCAAATTGATTACTCGGGCGCGAAGCTCGTTGACTTCTTCCATTTTTCCAGAATGATTGTCGGTCAGAACGAACGGATGAATAAAGTTTAGAATTGTAAGTAGAATATAATCGTGTCGAGCTACCCTGGAAATGAGGCTGAAAATGGTGTTTCGGATAGGTTCGCTGGTAGGTGCTTCAGGTTCTTCGCCAAGAGGTGAATTTGGTTGATGGAAAGGATCGCCTCCTTCGCGTCTCCAATGATTAAGTAGACTACGAACCCATCCCCAATTCATCCAGAAGAGATGATGGCTAATTGGTTGATCCATTCCGGTCACACTACTTTCAGAGCTCGAGTGAAAATCCATATCGAAAAAGCTGTCAAAATCCGTGGAACTTGAACTAGTAGCGAGTTTCATCTTGCACGGTCAGATAAAGTATTTTCGACAGGAAATAGATTATAGGATTTAGTTTGGTATGCTTCAATACATAATTTACATATGTATATACAATATCAAAATCCCATAAGTCACGAAGGAATATTCGGAAGCTGTCAGACAAAGTTTATAGTAACAGATATGCTAAGATACGAACTTATCTATACACTATCTACGCAATAAGTGCAGGAAGACGTGTCTAGACTTAGGAATGATAAGCAGAAAATTTTTCACTAGGAATGATAAGCAAAACTTATAATATGCAGCTAAGGTCGAAGTCCAGACTCACTAATGCATCCTAAAAACTATCAGTTAGACACACTAATGCAAGACCTGGTTCGGTAAGACCACCGCTCTGATACCAACTGTGATAGCGCGTCCTAATCCACCTGGACGAAGTCATCAACATTTGGTCCCATTACGAGGTACTGTCCCAAATATACCATGAGCGACTCCATATAATATCTTTAAAATGAGCAAATGCACAGCGGAAGATTTCTTTCATACCTGAGAATAAACATGCTTTAAAGTGTCAACCAAAAGGTTGGTGAGTTCATAAGTTTATCTTAAACAATCATTTTAATATTTTAATAGATCACAAGATTTCAGATATTTAATTATATACGTAACCCGAGTACAAAATAGTATGCATAACCTGCGAATTAAAAATCATTCATATGGTGAACACCTGGTAACCGACATTAACAAATGCATCTAGAATATCCCCAAATATACAGGTACACTCATCTGTATATAAAATTGAAGTACTAAAGCATCCATAATCTGGATGGGGTTTGTTAGGCCCATAGATCTATCTTCAGGATTCGCGTCAATTAGGGGGTCTGTTCCCTAATTCTTAGGCTACCAAGCTAAAAGGGTGATATCCGGTATAATAATTCAACCATAGAATATAGTTTCAAGTACTTGTGTCTATTTTGTAAAACAGTTATAAAAGCAGCGCATGTATTCTCCGTCCCAAAAATATATATTGCAAAAGCATTTAAAAATAGAGCAAATGAAACTCACGATACAATATTTTGTAGTAAAAATATTCATACGATGATACTGAACAATGCAAGGGTTGGCCTCGGATTCACGAACCTATATCATATATATATATATTAAAACATATAATGGTAATCGAACAAATTTATATATTATGAGTGATATGATTTATATGTTTCATTGATTCTTTTATTAATATTAATATAATAAATTTAAGGTAGTTTAATAATTTATTTGTAATTATAATATTTATCCTTCATTAATAATAAGAACTTATTTTAAGGTTTATTTGATAAAAATAAACATATATATATTAATTAATATAATTTATATATAGTGTAATTAATATCATTTTAATGATAACATATAGTATTATGTATTATAATTGTAATGTATTTTTTTAGATAAAATATATATTTGCAATAATAATAATAATAATAACAGTGTTAATAATAATAATATTAATAGTTACAATAAAAATGATACTTTTAATAATGATAATTTTAATAATAATGATAATAATAATAATATTAATAATTTTTGTAAAAATAATAATATCAATAATCATGATAATAATAATAATGATGAAAATAATAAAAATTTTAATGAAGATGATATTAATAACTATAAAAATAATAATTTTACTACTAATGATAATAATGATAATAGTATAGTTTTAATAATAATAATAATAATAGTAAAAGCAATAATAATAATAATAATAATAATAATAATAATAATAATAATAATAATAATAATAATAATAATAATAATAATAATAATAATAATAATAATAATAATAACTATAATACAATAATGATAATACAAATAATAATAATAATGTTAGTTATGATAATACTAATAATTTTTAATGATAATACTAGTAATAATAATGATAATAATATAAGTTTTTATTAACAATAATAATAATTATGTTGTTATTATTAGTAATAACAATAGTTAACATCATAATATCAATAATTAATAATAATACTAGCAATAACAATAATAATAATAATAATAATAATAATAATAATAATAATAATAATAATAATAATAATAATGAATATAATAACATTACTAATAATAAAAATATTAGAAAGGCTACCTTGATGGATAAGCCTTTAAAAAAATAAACACCCTTGCTCAGGCTCGAACCCGAGACCTCTCGCTTAACCAACTCCCTTCCAAACCACTCGACTGCCATTGTTTATCTGTTTTAATACGTACCCATTTACATTTATCCTGATTATATTTCTGTTTTTCCTTTTTATATTTTTCACCCTAATCGATATCAACATACATCAACTTAACCTAATGTCACACCCCCCAAAATGGACCAGGGGTAATTGTGACCAATCATATCATAACACAGTTGTATAAACGAGAACGACTCTATATGAGACTTTTTAAATAGAACCTTTGTTAATAAAACAGAAGCAGTAATACATGTTTACATTATTATTAAAACGTAAAATAAATGTTTATGAACTAAAATATAATATGCGATGTGGACTCCATGCAAGCATCAAATCTATCATCACAAAGTTGTAAACAGCTAGCTCAATCATCACATGAGACAAAACATGCTTAAAGTGTCAACCAAAAAGGTTAAGTGAAATTCACAGGTTTATAAATAATATCAAAAGTTTTAGACCACAAGATTTAGTTTAAAGTTGATTGATATAGAAATATCAATCTAAAAGTGTTGCTGCATTTTGTAATATCGCTACTAAACAAGTTTACCCGATGACACCTTGTACTGTCAGTGTCGTGGAATCATTATTATGTAACCACAGACCAACGGTCGAATGGTTAGAGACGTTACTCTCAATAGACCTATTCATAATAATTAAGTTTGCATTTAAACGTAGCAATTAACGATATTACGGTAGGGATTTAGCATGAATCAAAGCATGACAGCATAGTTAACAATTTAGTACTTGTGTCTAAGCGTAAAACAGTTATAAAGCAAGCATGTGTCTCACCCCAAAAGTTATAAAATAGTTATGAAACAGTAAAAAGTGGGGCTATGAAGTTCACCTTAGTAGCACAAAAGAGTATTCCACGAAAGAATTGAACGGAAGGATGTGACCGAGATCTCAACCTAGAGATAAAACGTATGATCAGACATTGCCTAACAGACAATAGTATATAGTACTATATTGATAGTAATGGTTCACTAAAGAATTTTCATTTTCGGAAGGTTACTATTTATGGAAAGTTTCCACTTATAGTAATTTTCCAATTTTAGAAAGTTCGGGTTAATCTTTAGCAAGACGTTGTACAACTTTACTCAAACTTCGTTGCTATCAAATAACTCAGGAATGACCAGATGTAACCGAGGGCCCAGGACTCTTGACCAGAATCTAAGTCATTGCATTCAAGATCCACAAGCTTACCCATAAATGGCAACCTAGACATCATTCACTTATGATCGTGAGTAGCGATGAAGTTCACATGAATTGTACATTATCTTTGATTAACCTTCACTTTAGGTTTATATGTTATTATATATGTTATATTATATTTATTAATGTATTAACAATTTGATTATCTAATATTATATACTATAAGTTATTATTATTAAATTAGTATAGTTATAAAATAAGTGTTTATTAATAATGTATTGTTATTAACTTACATTATAAGCATTATACTTTATTATATAGTATACTTAGTTATTAACCGTAAGTTATAATAATAATATTAATTTAGTATATGTAATATACTTATGTTAATCGAAAATCATACTAATATATGTTAATTCGAATATTAATTCATTAAATATTATATTTATAACTTTTATAAACTTAGTTAATTATACAATTCAGTAGGATATTTTATAAAAATAATTTTATCAAGTTTTTGTATTTATTTCCCACTTTTCTTTATATATATACTCGGTTTATATTAATCAAATTTAATTAGGTAATAACTATTAAATCGACCTAAATAAATAATTTTATATTTTTTACAGGTTTTATATTATGTAAAAATGTTATAAAAATTATTAAATCAAATTTTATATCAAAATATTATTTATTTAATGTTTTCTAATTATTTAACCATTGTAATCGGCCTATAATTAAATAAATAGGAAAAATAATTTAAAATTAATTTTTATATTTTTTTAAAGTATCTAGTGATGCTACTAATCATATAAAAATTTTATAAAAATATTTAATACACATTTGTATTTATTTTGTATTTTCTTTATTATTTCTCTCGGTTTAGAATAATGCAAAAGTAAATTCTTTTTAAATACTAATCGTCCCATTTATTTAGGTTTTTAATTTTTGGTTGTTTATAAAAGTATAATAATCTCAAAAAAAATTATAATTATTTTTATTACTGTTTAATATTTTATTACGAATTTTATATTGTTTTTATGTTTAAATACTACATAATTCATATTTAATTATAAATAATATTCCATAAATTATAAAAATTATTTTTATACATCATAATACTTATAATACTAATTATAACATGTAAAAATAATTTATATATATTAAATTCGAATTTTTAAAGAATATATAAAAAAATAAAAGCAATTCGATAAAAATATAGAAAATACCTCAAATACTTTCCCAAGTTTGTGAGAGAGTTTTTCTAAAGATTTGATATAAGTTTTTATGAAATGGAAGTGGGTATTTATAGGAAAAAAATGGTTGGTGAAAAGAAAAAATATAAATAAAATAAAGGTGCCAATTTTGACAAAAAATAAAAACATGTTAAAAATGTTTTTAATAAGTTTTTGTTTTTGAAAATATTTAGTCAAAATTCATGGGCTCATTATTTAATTTATAAAAAAATCTCTTTTTTTATAAGCTAAAAATATATATATAATGATTAAAATAACTTATCATTTAATTAATAATTATGTTTCATATAGTTTTAAATATAATACGCATTAATATTAATATTAACTAAAGTTATTTTATATAATTAGTGTAAACTTTAGTTAACAAAAAGTGTCGACAAAAAATAAATATCTGATCAATGTCAAATTTAATTATATATTACGTATGGATAACAACCCTATAGTCAAATTAGTCAATTCAGGTATGGAAATATGATGGTTGTTATAGTACCTACCCGTTAAAAGAAATTTCGTCCCAAAATTTAGTTGTTGCCATTAATCGGTGTTGTTCGTACATAGACGAGGATATTTACGTTTTATTTGGTTTTCAAGTTCCCAGGTATGCTCGGGGCCTTGCGTGAATTCCAACGGATAGAATATTGATCTGTTTCAAGAATTAAAATCATACAAACCATAATTTCTACAAGTTCTTCTACGAAGTGCATTTTATTATTAATGCGGAGATCATTCAAAATGATGATGTTATACAAGTCATTTCAGTAAATTGGATATATAAAATGTGTTATGAATAATATCGAGCTCATTTAAACCTTGAGCGTTTATGCCACCACGCTAGGGTAGACAAAATAGAGAGAAGTTCATGAAAATCATAGTCGTGAAATTTGATAGAGATTGTCATTCTTTACAACAAGAATGATGAATATGAGTTGAAAATATTGTTTTATCAACATTGGGTAATATGAATAAAACGATTCGATTATAGGAAGAGTATAAATGAAGTTATCTTAAAAGTTTGAAATAAGAAAATATCAGTTTGCCTTAACTTTTGACATAATTAAAGGTGATTTTCGGAATTCAAGGGATTTAAAGGAAATATTTATAATCTGTATAAGATTTGATTCTCCGGTAATTAAGGAAATTAAAATTGCCTTGATTGTTGTGTCTAGAATTTTGCTATAAATTAGCTTCTTCTGTTTCATTATCTTCACCACTTCTATACTTTCTTTCTCGATTCATACTTCCAAAGATTGTGAAAATGCTCCATCCAGTTCTTATCCTGGATATTTTTCTGACTATCGTTTCTGTCATTCTTCTTTTTCATTTACCCCCAGAGGAATCTGTTTACTTCTACAATTACCTTGGGGTTATAGTGTTTTTAATTCTCCCGTGTCTTTATGTTGCTATACGCATTGATATACACGGTTTGTAATTTCCGTATTGTTATCGGGCTTTATATTTTCCCTTATATGTCGGAGCTCTATGCTCTTGTTTTTCCTTCCCGACTTCAAGTCAAGCGAATAATGGTCTAGAATTCGTAGGTATGGAGTTTCGAATGATCATAATATACAAAGCAGAAGGAAAGGTAATAGCACGATTTGATTTGTCAAATTACTAGAATTACTAAGGATGGAACTATCAAGAATATATGTTCTTGATATGTTCAGAGGTTAAGTAGAATGTAAAAGTCATGTAACATGGCAAATGATGATTATAAAGTCTATGAATCATCATCTTTCATTAAAAATTTAGCATGACTTACTGTAATATAATCACGTTGGCCTGACATCATTATATTATACTAACTCATGCTTCAATTCCCAACACTACCTCAAATCATTCAAAATTTAAACTTGTATGTTATAGAAATATAGAAACTAAAACAGTTTCCTTTATTATGTAACACAGATAGTGCGAAGTGATACATAATTTCGGACAAGAATAGTTATGAAGGTATCTTCAGAAATATAGAGGATATTTATAACGAAAGATACGATGATATCTTAGAATTTTCTAATATCCAATGATAATGAGGATAATTCTTCTGTAAGGATTTAGAATGCATAAGGAGATCTTTTGTGGTTTTCATCAGAATTCGAATCATCTAGATTCTTTGATTACAGGTTTAGTCCTTGTGATTTGTCCATGGTCTCCTTCATGGTTAGCTCAATCCATTTTTCAGTTCTAAATCTGAGCTTTTTCAATATGTCATTCTTTATCATCAAACTTTTGGCCATTAAGACCACCTATAGCTTTTGCTGCTTCGTCAGCATTCTCAAGGTTAGCGAATATGAATCATTGATAATCAATCCGAGGTGTTTTCAAGAATTTTGAATTTGAAGTGTTTAAGCGTAGGATGTAACCATCAATGGTTCTAATTTTGGTGGTTTGACGTGATAATTCATCACAAAATACGAATGAATATATATATGAATTTAGTAATCTTTAGGAAGATAACACCTGCTAAAGCTTTACTTGGATTCTGATATGTCAAAATCAGAATATGTATTTGAATTTGTATGAAAATGGTTGTTCTTTAGTGAACGGATACACATATATTGTGAACGTAAGTAGTATAGTTACTGATTATTGAATCAGAATTGAAGAATGTACAATGCAACATATTAATGTGAGATATAAATATTTCTCGGGTATTACCTACCTGTTAAAATATTTTCACAATTAACAGTTTGTACAAAAGAACTTTAGTTACAATCTTTGTGGAGATATACGTTCATATATGTATTCTTCAAATATAATATAGATTTAATGATTTAATATAATATTAAAATCATTTGATTTGCGGTTGGAACAAGAATAAATAATCTTCAAAACTTGAGAGATTACATAATCTTCGCGGAATATTTCTTTAATGGAGTTATGAATCAATACTTCATCGTTCATTATTATTGATATACCTCGGTATATGATGTTGGTGCTCATGGAATTCTTGTGAAATTCACAAGACACAAATAATGTTTTCTAAAATGTTTCGAGTACATCGAAAATGGAAGTGTAAAATCAGACATGTATTTGAATAATACACTTGATTTATTATGAAATGGAGTTTATTGTGCTGAAGCAGTGATTAACGATCATTAAGTCATTAACGAAGGATGTACATTATAGCATATTAGTGATATGAATTAACCAAGTAGTACATACTAGTTAAGATTTACACGTAATAGCTTAGTACGAAAAGATTTATTATTGTTTCAAACCATATATATATAAAGTATACATATATAATTCTTCAGGAAGAATGGGTCAATACATCTTAACTCATTATTACTAATATTCCTTGGTATCTATGGGGCGTATGATGTTGATATCCGAGGTAATGAGTGTGATGTTGAGGCGTGAAATGCAGATGTTGTTGTTGGTGATGCTGATGCTGTTGGTAGTGATGCTGATGGTACTGGTTATGTTGCTGGTGCTTCCGCTAGTGTTGGTAGGTTTCGCACCATATTCTCCAGAGCCACCACTCGAGCGCGAAGCTCGTTGACTTCTTCTATTATTCCTGGATGATTGGCGGTTCTGACAAGTGGATTAATAAGATCTAGAATTTTAGATATTATATATTCGTGACTGGATATCCTGGAAATGAGGGTGAAAATAGTGTTCCGAACGGGTTCGCCCGTAAGTGCTTCAGGTTCTTCACCAAGAGGTGAATTCGGTTGGTGGAAGGGATTACCTTCTTCTTATCTCCATTGATTAAGTTTACTACGAACCCATCCCCAATTCATCCAAAATAGATTATGGCTGATTGGTTCGTTTGTTCCGGTTACGCTGCCATTGGAGCTCGAGGAATCGGTTGAGAAATCCATATTATGTGATTTGATTTAGGGTTTGATATGAGATTAGTGTTGAATACTGGATGATATATTCATCTCCTTGAATATGTATATGTAGCAAAAAGATTTTCGTAATTTACGGAGGAAATTTAGGAAAAGTGTTAGACAAAGATTATTGGGATAGATACGATAAGATATAATAAGATATGATGTGTCTATACTCTAATAATGGTAGTATGACGTGTCTAGATGATAAGTATGTAATCTGATAATCTTTTGATTAAAGATTTTCAATTCGTAATGTCCTATTCAGGTCCAGGGGCTTGAGCTATAGGATCCTTTAAATCAGTAATCCAAACGCTTTCTATTCTATAGTTTCGTAGACGTCATCCGTCAGGAAAATTCAATGATCAAAACAACAAGAAAACAAAGAAAGTAATGAACATGAATAGTGATGACATTATAATGTCTTTGAGATTCTCGATAACTCAATAACATTTTCTGGTTCTCAAACCGATGCATAAAGGCATCAGGCATATAGGTACGTGATATAACAGGGAGTTATATACGTTTGAGTATGAATAGTAACAAATATAGGAGTTTCAAAATTCATGGATAATATTTCATGTAATACATATGTAATACACAAACCATGATAGATGACATAGGAATGTCAAGAACGGTGTTGCATTTAAATGTGGTGGCGGAATTGAATAGTACTTAGGAGAATGAGCAGAGTTCTTAGATTGGCTCGGCATTCTAAGATAAGTAAAGTTTCTAAAGTATAGTGTAGCATTTAACAGTTAAAGGCAACAATTAAAGGCACTATAGTCAAAGGAAGTTGTAGTCCTACATTGCTAAGGTACCTAATTGTATAAGGCACACTTAAAATCCAATCCTGGTTCTCTACAACAGCCTGCTCTGATACTAATCTGTCACACCCCCCAAAATGGACCAGGGGTAATTGTGACCAATCATATCATAACACAGTTGTATAAACGAGAACGACTCTATATGAGACTTTTTAAATAAAACCTTTGTTAATAAAACAGCAGAAGCAGTAATACATGTTTACATTATTATTAAAACGTAAAATAAATGTTTATGAACTAAAATATAATATGCGATGTGGACTCCATGCAAGCATCAAATCTATCATCACAAAGTTGCAAACAGCTAGCTCAATCATCACCTGAGACAAAACATGCTTAAAGTGTCAACTAAAAAGGTTGGGTGAAATTCACAGGTTTATAAATAATATCCAAAGTTTTAGACCACAAGATTTAGTTTAAAGTTGATTGATATAGAAATATCAATCTAAAAGTGTTGCTGCATTTTGTAATATCGCTACTAAACAAGTTTACCCTATGACACCTTGTACTGTCAGTGTCGTGGAATCATTATTATGTAACCAAAGACCAACGGTTGAATGGTTAGAGACGTTACTCTCAATAGACCTATTCACAATAATTAAGTTTGCATTTAAACGTAGCAATTAACGATATTACGGTAGGGATTTAGCATGAATTAAAGCATGACAGTATAGTTAACAATTTAGTACTTGTGTCTAAGCGTAAAACAGTTATAAAGCAAACATGTGTCTCACCCCAAAAGTTATAAAACAGTTATGAAACAGTAAAAAGTGGGGCTATGAAGTTCACCTTAGTAGCACAAAAGAGTATTCCACGAAAGAATTGAACGGAAGGACGTGACCGAGATCTCAACCTAGAGATAGAATGTATGATCAGACATTGCCTTACAGACAATAGTATATAGTACTATATTAATAGTAATGGTTCACTAATGAATTTCCATTTTCAGAAGGTTACTATTTATGGAAAGTTTCCACTTATAGTAATTTTCCAATTTTAGAAAGTTCGGGTTAATCTTTAGTAAGACGTTGTACAACTTTACTCAAACTTCGTTGCTATCAAATAAGTCAGGAATGAGCAGATGTAACCGGGGGCCCAGGACACTTGACCAGAATCTAAGTCATGGCATTCGAGATCCACAAGCTTACCCATAAATGGTAACCTAGACATCATTCACTTACGACTATGAGTAGCGATGAAGTTCACATGAATTGTACATTATCTTTGATTAACCTTCACTTTAGGTTTATATGTTATTATATATGTTATATTATATTTATTAATGTATTAACAATTTGATTATCTTATATTATATACTATAAGTTATTATTATTAAATTAGTATAGTTATAAAATAAGTGTTTATTAATAATGTATTGTTATTAACTTACATTATAAGCATTATACTTTATTATATAGTATACTTAGTTATTAACCGTAAGTTATAATAATAATATTAATTTAGTATATGTAATATACTTATGTTAATCGAAAATCATACTAATATATGTTAATTCGAATATTAATTCATTAAATATTATATTTATAATTTTTATAAACTTAGTTAATTATACAATTTAGTAGGATATTTTATAAAAATAATTTTATCAAGTTTTTGTATTTATTTCCCACTTTTCTTTATATATATACTCGATTTATATTAATCAAATTTAATTATGTAATAAATATTAAATCGACCTAAATAAATAATTTTATATTTTTTACAGGTTCTATATTATGTAAAAATGTTATAAAAATTATTAAATCAAATTTTATATCAAAATATTATTTATTTAATGTTTTCTAATTATTTAACCATTGTAATCGGCCTATAATTAAATAAATAGGAAAATTAATTTAAAATTAATTTTTATATTTTTTTTTAAAGTATTTAGTGATGCTATTAATCATATAAAAATATTTAATACATGTTTGTATTTATATTATATTTTCTTTATTATTTCTCTCGGTTTAGAATAATGCAAAAGTAAATTCTTTTTAAATACTAATCGTCCCATTTATTTAATTTTTATAATTTTCACTTGTTTATAAAAGTATAATAATCTAAAAAAAACTATAATTATTTTTATTACTTTTTAATATTTTATTAAGAATTTTATATTGTTTTTATGTTTAAATACTACATAATTCATATTTAATTATAAATAATATTCCATAAATTATAAAAATTATTTTTATACATCATAATACTTATAATACTAATTATAACATGTAAAAATAATTTATATATATTAAATTTGAATTTTTAAAGAATATACAAAAAAATAAAAGCAATTCGATAAAAATATAGAAAATACCTCAAGTACTTTCTCAAGTTTGTGAGAGAGTTTTTTCAACGATTTGATACAAGTTTTTATGAAATAGAAGTGGGTATTTATAGGAAAAAAATGGTTGGTGAAAAGAAAAAATATAAATAAAATAAAGGTGCCAATTTTGACAAAAAATCAAAACATGTTAAAAATGCTTTTAATAAGTTTTTGTTTTTGAAAATAATTAGTCAAAATTTATGGGCTCATTATTTAATTTATAAAAAAAATCTCTTTTTTATAAGCTAAAAATATATATATAATGATTAAAATAACTTATCATTTAATTAATAATTATGTTTCATATAGTTTTAAATATAATACGCATTAATATTAATATTAACTAAAGTTATTTTATATAATTAGTGTAAACTTTAGTTAACAAAAAGTGTCGACTAAAAATAAATATTTGATCAATGTCAAATTTAATTATATATTACGTATGGATAACAACCCTATAGTCAAATTAGTCAATTCAGGTATGGAAATATGAGGGTTGTTATACCTAATCACCATCATAATCATCGTGATATTATCACCAGCTCATTCTCATCAGATCATCATCACGATTCTATATCTTGCTTGTATCATTATTATTAATGTTTATCATCATCGTTACTCTTACGGTTAATATAATTATCATAATTTTTCCATCACCATCAGTCCCTGTACTCATTTCTGTCTAATAGAAGGAATCAGGTATTGAGATCACGGCCCAATTATCAGACCAACAAGGACTCGGCCCAATGTGTTAAATTTTATAACTCATACTCCGTAATAATTTAACGTATTAGTGAAAAGAAGAAAGAAGAAACATACAGCAGGTGCATCACAATGGGTTTAATTGTTGGCGGTTTTTGGTGAGGTTAATATGCACGGGGTTAACCCTCGTGTGTCATTTTCACCGTAACAAAAAAAAAAGTAATACAGCAGCTACAGCAAAATAATAGTGGCGTTTGGTTTAATTTAAATTGAATAACTTTATGTATAGTGTATCTCCACTATCTTCTTTAATATTCCAAGTGGGGTTTTCTGATTAAGGGTTGTCGGTTTTGAAAAGAAGGAAAAAGGAATAAAGTAACAAAAGTGGAAGAAAAGCAGCGAGTAGTAGCAAGTGGTGTATGGTTTCACGAATAATAAACAGAAACATATAGGCAGCGTAGCAGGTGCAATATGAATTGAGTTTGGGTTTTGGTTGTCGAGTAGCTGTACAAAATAAAAGAGATGAGTAGCAGTAAAACAGGTGGTTCCATGGTGGTGTTTCACATCGGTTACAACAGTAAAATGTAAAAGCAACATTAGCATTAAAAATGTGGGTACTTGGGTCCTTGGACTTTCTCGAGAGTACCTAGAAACAGAAGCAACAATAACGACTACAAGTGGTGATGGTTTGTTGAGTGATCGATTAGAAACAGAAAATAGTCGTAGTATCATAGTGGTAGTGATGCGGTCGGTGGTTTTAGTTCAATCAGAAACAGAAATAAGTTAGCTGTAGAAAGTGTCATGAATTGGTGATGATGGTTGTTTAGGTGGTGATGAGGGTGGTTGTATAACTCACGAAATAAACAGAAACAAAATGGATTTTTTTGATGATGGTGATGGTGGTACGGTAGAAGGGTTTAAGGTGGTGGTGATTTACGATCACGTTTAAGAGAGAAAAGAGGGTGGTTGATGGTGAATCGTGGTTGTCATGGTGATGATGGTTTCGATCATAAACCAAATTAGAAGCTAGCATACACATGGTGGTTTACTATGGTGATTATGGAGGGTGAAGATGGTTGATGAAGGTGGGTTGTAGTGGTGTTTTATGATCATCGTGTGGTGGCGGGTGTAGGAAACCGATGGTGGACGATGTAGTTAAGGGTGGTGATGACTTGGGTGTTGGAGGCTGCCAAATCAAGAGAAGAGAATGAGGAAGGAGGTAGAGTTGGTGGGTGTGATTGTTTTACCATATCTATCATCCATATATAAATATAGACATATGGTCGTGAATAATAATAATATAATTATAATATAGAGGAATATTCATTTGAGTCCATAAATTAAGTTGAGATTCAAGGGACCAATGAGAGCGCGACATGTGTCGCGAAAATCACATGTGATTGAAAACAATTCAAAAAAAAAATTTCGAAAAAAAATTCAAAAATTTTTTTTCGAAATTTTTATTTTTTATTTTTTTTACAATCACATGTGATTTACCTGCACAATCACATGTGATTGAATTGTACAATCACATGTGATTGGATTTGCCATGCATAATCACATGTGATTGGATTTACAATCATATGTGATTGACATGCATAATCACATATGATTTAAAAAAAAAATTCGAAAAAAAAAAATTCAAAAAAAAATTCGAAAAAAAAAGTTTTGGAAAAAAAATATTTCAAAAAAAAAAATTTCGAAATTTTTTTTTCCAATCACATGTGATTTTCGCGCCACATGTCGCGTTCTCATTGATCCCTTTGTTTTCAAGCAAATTTATGGATGCAAGTGATTACAACTCTTATAATATAATAATCAAATAATTACATAAAGTAAAAGAAAACGTGCATGTTGAAATATTCAAATTGCATAGTATAGCCATCTCATAATATAATTTGGATTCTAATTAGTGATATTTTTAATAATAATAAAATAATATTCAATGATTTAGGAGGTTGAAGCAGCCGGGTAATCCTAGGGGCAGTTTTCTTACGGAGTGCTATCGTGTCCATTGCTAAACAGTTAATATATAAAAGTGTTTCTAGAAATCCCAAATTTTCAATTTAAGTCCATTTATTTGTTCTGGTCATTATCTGTTTGAAACCTGATCAAAAAGATTTATTAATTATTTATTTTCTGTTCCAAATAATATGTACGGAGTACTAAAATTTAATCTAGAAAGTTAAAAATATTTTTATCAAATCTAAAATCTTCGTAATCGATTTACAGATCAATTTTTATTTTAAATCTTCATAAACTCGTATTAGATCTATATGAACACTAGCGAAACGTCAATCGAGTATTACAATCTTTCACTATTTATGCTCGAAATCATTTATTTTTAATATAGTTTCTTTCTATATATAAATTGTTTTAAATAGCAAGTTTAACTACTAAAATAAATATGTTATATATTTTTAAATCATTAGATTTAATATAATTTTATATATTTACAAGTAATATTTATATACATAATTATATATATATATATATATATATATATATATATATATATATATATATATATATATATATATATATATATATATAATAATAGTTTTCATTACATCGCATATTATTTTACATATTTATTTCCAACAATGAAATCATATATTATTTCAAATTATTATACATATATATATATATATATATATATATATATATATATATATATATATATATATATATATATATATATCTATGTATCTATTTACAATTAATCGTTCGTGAATCGTCGGAAACAGTCAAAGGTCAATTGAACAGTTCAAAATTTTTGAGACTCAACATAACAGACTTTTCTTATCGTGTCATAATATTAAATCGTATCGAGAGTTTAGTTTAAAATTAGTCGAAATTTTCTGGGTCATCACATCCATAGCTGAGATAACGATTGCTCTACCGCAAGTAAGTCCAAAGTTTTTCCTATTTGAGAACTTTTTCCTTAAGTGTCGAGGGTGTCTATATCTATAACAAATTTTTGGGTTATCAATTCTGCAATCTAGGCCCTCCTTGTACAGTATCTGGGCTACGTGGTTATTTTTTCTCTACCTCTAACAGACCATAATGCGTATACTCAAGTGGTTCCTACCAAAATTTTCTTTGAATCACTTCATATTCCTTATGTAGTAACATTGGAACTTCTGCATGATTTACTTCAATATAATCACGCTGGCCGGGTGTCATTATATTGTACTAAATCATACGTTCATTCCAATATCACTCCATATGGTCAATGTAACGTGATCACTTCAAGTTCTACTCAATTTCATCCAACGGTGCTTTATCTATGCTATCACAAAACAAAATCTACATAATTACTCTCACGGCTTCCTGGTGTGGGTGCGTAGGTTCCGTAGGTCATGCATCAATGCCTAAATGTCCCGAAATTTCTTTAAAATGTTCGGGTTTAGGTAATGTCATTAGGTTCCTTTCTAGAAATTCAATCTGGGCCTCGTGTTGAGTTGTACATGTAGCAAGTAGTAATACGATATGTTTTGAGGCGACTCCCAAGTCTTTGGGTATGGCTGAGCATCAGTAGAAGAAACTCTGACCTTGTGAAAGGAGATGCCTTCCCGACTTCTCCAATGCCTAAGAGTGTTAGGGACCTAAGTCCAGAAGTGTCGTTAGATCGTCGAGTAGTGGTGAAGGATGAAAGAGATAAGTGACGGTCATGAAAGCGTACGGGATACGGGCCAACTTGCGGAAACTGAACAACCTTCTAATGTTCATACGTTGCACGTGGCTAATTAGGGTGAGCTCAGGGGGTGGGGCGAGGTGCGGTTACTCCGACATGTCCTCACACATCTCCTCCTCCGAGGATTAACTTTAGTAGGCGTGTAATCCGAGGGGTACTCTTCCTAGATTGCGTGAAGTAATGTTTTGATCTCTGGAACGGTGGAACGGTAGTAACAGGTGGATTACATTACTAGTTCTTAGGGTTAGATGAGTGAGAAAAGGGTTCAGAAAAACATCTGAACTAGGAAAGATAAATTTTTCAAGTCGGTAGAACGAATAGCAGACATGTAGCAAGAAACAACAGCCTAGATCATCTATAGTAGTACATAGCATGGCAATAATAACAGTATCATACCGAAGTAACATGCAATCAAAAGCAGATAGTAGCATGCAGTATCGAGAATAAGCAATAGCATACATCAAGATCATATAGCAGTAAAAGTAAGTAGTAGCATGTAGCAGTTCCGCAGAAATAAGTAAATGAGCAAGTTGTAGATTAGTCCTATTAGTGAATCCTACTCGACTCGGTCAAGACACACTAATGCAACCTAATTCCCTACAACCAAAGCTCTGATACCAAATGTGATGCCCCGTACAAAATCCATGTGTACAGATCATCAACAACAGGTACATTACACGGTTACAGTACTATATGCTGTTTTAAAACAAGTTTTACATTCATGAAAAGATAACGTTTTTACCAACATCAAATGTTTTATAAAAGTTAACGTGCTTCTACGAATAGAGAGCATTAACATAAGTACGTGAAGCAAATGTCATTACAAAATCATTGTTCAAATGTAACATAAGTTGTGAATGCAAAGTAAAAGTTCCATGATTGAGACATCTCTAAACAATGCAGCAGAAGTCTAACACAGCGAGTGATAGTTAAAGCTAAGGGGTATAAAATACTATTAAATTTTACAAGGAAATACTATTAAATACGATACAATTTTACACAAGATATTTATTTATTTAGAGAATGGATATACTTAAACCTTGCTACAACACTTATAGGCAGTGTACCTAATCGTACAGTAGTGTAGTTTTTAGTAAGTCCTGTTCGTTCCACAGGGAAAATCTTTAAACAAAGCTTAACGCTATATTAGTTTACTTTTATAAATATACAAATATATATATAAGTAATATTATTATTATAAAGGGGGGTTTTTACCGTTTAATGACCGGTTTGTCGATTTTAAAACTTTAGTCGCAGTTAAAACCAAATGTAACATATTAAAAATAAATACAAGACTTAAATTAAAGCGTAAAGTAAATAACGATAATGAAATTGCGATAAAATAAACTTGTGATTATTAAAATGTACGATAATTAAAAGTGCAATTAAATACAATAACAATAAAAATGCGGTAATTAGAAGTGCAATTAAATATAAAATAAAGGAAATTAAATATGAAATAAAAGAATTATGCTCATTTAAACTTCTGTAACCATGATGTTTGACGTGTTGATTTTAGTTTTATGCCCATGGGTTAATTGTCCTTTGTCCTGGATTATTTAATATGTCCGTCTGGTTTTTGTCCATAACAGTCCATCAGTCATAAATATAAAGTGCGAGTGTCCTCGTCAAATTATCCTTATACCCGAAGTTATTCCAACTAATTGGGGACTTAAACTGTAACAAGATTTTAATACTTTGTTTAATAATTACACCAGGATGTCGACTGAGTGTAACCCAAGGTTTTAATATTTTGTTATCAATTATACCAAGTGTCCTTGTACATAATTTCACCCCTGTTTTAATTATTCTAGTGGCTATTAATCCATTCCCGTGTCCGGTTAAATGAACGATTATTCGTACATATAAATACCCCGCCCATCGTGTCTGATCGAGTGTATATGTTAATTTATAGGGACGCCCAATTGTAAATCTTTATATTAACATTAACAAACTATCATTTAGTTAAACAAATATAAAGCCCATTAATAGCCCATAGTCTAATTTCCACAATTGTCGTTCTTTTGTCCAAACCTCAATTATGGTACAAAGCCCAATTACCCAATTTTAGTAATTAGCCCAACATCATGATTACTTCGGATTAAATAAGCATAATAATAACTTAGCTACGAGACATTAAATTAAAAAGGTTGAACATAACTTACAATGATTAAAAATAGCGTAGCGTTACACGGACAAAATTTCGACTTACACCCTTACAACATTTGCTAACATACCCTTATTATTAGGATTTAAAATTAAAATTAAAATTAAAATATAAATTATATATATATATATATATATTTACGTATATATTGAGAGAGAGATAGATTATGGATTATGAAAATGATCAGAATTCGTTTGCTTTTATAGGAATTTTCGTCCAGGTAATCTCCGCGATGCGCGGTACATTTGGCCTTCGAACTCCGCAAGTCGCGGAGTTCGTTTTTACAGCTCATTCATCCTTGGCTCTTTGTTTGCCGACGATTTTAAATATTAATATAATATATATATAATTTTTAAGAATTATTTATATATTATATTATATTCATGTGCATGGTTGACTTGTAATTTTTAGTCCGTTGCGTCGAGCGTTGAGAGTTGACTCTGGTCCCGGTTCTGGATTTTCGAACGTCCTTGCGTACAATTTAATATCTTGTACTTTGCGTTTTGAATCTTGTACTCTTGTAATTTCGAGACGTTTCTTATCAATAATTGGAACCTCTTTGATTGTATTTTGTACTTTTGAGCTTTTTGGTCGTTTGCGTCTTCAATTCGTCGAATCTGTCTTTTGTCTTTACCTTTTAATATTTAAACGAATATCACTTGTAAATAGAACAATTGCAACTAAAAGCTTGTCTTTCTTGAGGAATAATGCTATGAAATATATGTTCGTTTTTAGCATTATCAAATATTCCCACACTTGAGCGTTGCTTGTCCTCAAGCAATATAGTCTTGAAATACTAGAATCACTTCTTTATTCTTCACACTTTGTACATCAGTGATTTCTATACGGCGGTATAAACAATGGTAGTAACGATATGGTTTACAGTCCCACATGACTATAAAAATTTAGATCCATTAAGGAAATTGGATCTTTATGAAAACATTTGATCTTTTGAAAATTAAATCTAGTTTTTACCCTAGATAAGTTTTCCGGAATAACCCTTCACTGGTGTTTGCAAAATATTTTTGTAGGTTTGGTGGGTTTCAGATTTGAAAATTTTAGCTCAAAACTTATGGTTTTGTGTCACCCACTTGCTAACCTTGTATTTGGAAAGCAACATGTCCAGTTTACTTGTCCCGTATATTACCTTTTGGTAAACTACCGTCCGGTTGTAAAGGAAAGCGTTGAACAAGCAACTGTTAAGGCAATGTCCCCTGACATGCTTTTAATTATGGTCTATAACGTGTCGGACGCAATTACTATCCTTGGTAGGAGCAATAGTAAAGCTCACCCTTATAATTTTTCGGTCTGGCACAAGGTCATGTCCTTGACCATGCTATGCAACCACCATTCTTACGGTTGACACCCGATTTGGTTCAGGTGACCTAATGAATTCCAGGTGAATTCCTAGGATTTTACGTTCAATGGTAATGAACGCATTGAAAATGGGTTTTTAGAAAACAAATCGATTTGTAATTTTATCAAAATATTTTCTCGTTCAAGCTCGAGTTTAGATATCATTGAATTCCATGAGTTTGAATTCTCAATCTTTAAGCTCAATCTCTAGAATTGAGTAATATCAGGCTTAAAAGCTGATTTTTAATCTTTAAGGAGATTATCCTTTCTGGAGATCTGATTCATTAGTCTTATCCAGCTAATTTGCATGGTGCCCCCCCATTGTACGAGATAAATCCTTCTCATGGTTAGGATAAATCTGACCACTTGGCGACCCTGTTTGATGCTGAGGTCCGTGGATTTCCTGCTGATTTTAGTGATGACTTTTCTAGGTTTTTCGTCAACCTACAGCTGGTCTGGACGACAACTTCATGACCTAAATCAAGAAGCGCGTTTCTTTTTCAGAAGACCTTACTTCCTTTTAATGATGGAATTGATTCATCATGTAGATCCATCTCTTCTTTTCTTTCATCGGGTAAAATAGTTTAGTTTAGTCCAAAGCAAAAGTATTTTCAGTTATTTGTTACAGAAATATGTGACATATGTTTAAGATAACTTGGTAATTTTTTCCACACTTGGCTTTTATTTTCCTTTTTATTGTCATCTATTCCATTTTAAATGAATTTTAACATTTTGATTTGTTTCTCAATTTATGTCCTTTCTGAGGTAACAATAATTTCGGTGTTAACACCTAGTTTTATCGTTCATAAATATGTATAAACATGATTTTGAGTTCATTTAATTGAAAATTTTGAAAATTTTTACTAGAATTGGGTGGTCAGTATATAAGACTAGGGCTGTTCTTTATCATCAGAGAGCACTAGATTCTAATACAACTACTACGTTACTAGTATTTTTAATGGTAACCAAGTGTTTAAGATAAAAATTTTAAAAATCCGAAAGAATTTAACCCCTTCCCACACTTAAGATCTTGCAATGCCCTCATTTGCAAGAAATCAGTAACAATTTAAATTATTGAGGGTGATTTGTGTGAAAATGATTAAATTTTACCAAAGTTTCCAAACATATTTGTGTTTGCTTGCTGAATGATAAATGGTGCATATCATTTGTTCATTCCGTCTTGTTGTTATTTCACATATATTTTGCATCTTGTCGTCAAAATTAGTTGCTTTTGCTGAACTTAATGCCAGTCTTTGAAAATGCGTTGTTTTACCCTGTTGTGTACATAAGATAAACTGCAAACATATATACATATTTTTGAAGTTTGGTATATTACCCCACATTCAAAAATTATTAAAATCTAAGAATAAAAGTTAGAACATTATAAAAACTATTACAATATTAAATAAGTATTAAACGTATCAACATTACAAATTACAAAATAAATAAAACTAAGTAGACTAAGGATGATACTGATACCAGTAGGGGTTCCATGCATAACCATAGGTGCTATAAAATGCTTCGGCTGGGTTATACGTAGGATACGGTGGTTGAATCTCTATAGACCAGGGAGGGAATATGGGCTTTGGAGTAGGAATATAGTTTCTACCTATATGTTGGCAATAAGCTATGATTTGGTTTTGATGAACTTGCCAATCTTTAAATGCTCTATGTCTAGCATTTTCGTACTCCTGTGAAGCTATAAACCTTTGCATTTCTTGCATTTCATTTCCCCCTCCTACATTACCTTACTGTTGGTTTCTCTCAACCTGTGGATGTCTACCATGGTATTGTACTGCGGCGTTATTTCGCCTCTTCAAAACTTTTGCACCATGGTATACATTTAAACCTATTGTATCGAGGGGTTCTGGTTCTTCGACTAATAATCCCCCCTGACTTATATCCACACCGAGATATTCAGCAATCAAAGTAATAAATATACCACCTCCTATTATGATATGCGGTCTCATCCCCCTAACCATAGCTGATAAATAATAACCCACACAATAAGGTATACTTACAGCGCTTTGTGGGTCTCGAATACACATATGGTAAAACAAATCCTGTTCATTTACCTTTTCCTTGTTCTTACCTCTTTGTGTAATCGAATTAGCTAAAAACCTATGAATTACTCTTAATTCAGCTCTATCTATATCCAAATAAGAGTAATTTCCCCCTTTGAATCGGTGATGGCTTGTCATTTGACTCCATACACCATGTGTATCAAAATTTTCATCTATCTTTCTACCATTTAGTATCAACCCTCTACAATCGGCAGATGCTAACTCCTCAGGCGTATATATACGTAAAGCCTGAGCCATGTCTAGTAAAGACATGTGGCGCATCGAACCTCCTAACAAAAATCTAATAAAAGATCGATCGGTTAAACTAGCTACCCGATCATTTAATTCTATACTACACAACAATTCTTCACACCATACTTTATATACAGGTCTACGCATGGTGAATAAACGTACCCAGTCGTTAAAAGTAGAATTACCATACCTCTGTGCAAGTAATTCCCTAATTGGCCCGGCCAATTCTACAGCTTCTAATGGTCCCCATTCTATGACCCTAGGTACCTCAACAACTTTAGAATGAAGAGTATGCAAACCCCTTTGGTATTTTGGATAATCTATCCAAAGTCTGTCAAATCTCAGGTTCGGGTGCAAATCTTCCAAGTGCATATCAGAAAATGTCATGACTGGATGAGGTATATCTTGTTTGTAGTAGTTATCCACCTCCTGTTGTTCCGCATTCTCAGCAGGAGCATTGCGAGCTTGGGATGAAGATTCACCCCTTTCAGTCTGCAAAACACATCAAACACAATTTTTGTGCATCCAAATATGCATTAGTGTCAGCAAAATCATCAATCAAAATAATTACAATGACATGATCAATTTATATCAAACTTAAGCTCATTTTCATATTTTTATCAAATCTACACTTTTTCAAATAAGCATATACGAAAATGTTCGCCAAGTTCATAAGCATTTAACTTAAATAACATGTCAAAATAATTATTACTAGCAATTAAACAAGTTTCAAATGGCATTATCTTTCAAAAATCAAGTTCATGAATTTTAGACTTGAAAAAGTCCACTTTAATTCTCAAAATCATGTTTAGGCTCAAAGTTTGGATCATTTAACTACCTAAACATGTTACACTACTTAATTTAGCAACAATTCATGACAAAAATCGGCCATAACCTGTTTATATCAAAAAGCCCCAAATTTGCTCAAGAACACAAACCCTAGATTACTCAAAATTTGAAGTTTAAGGCTTCTAATCATGTTAAATAGCATCAATCTAGGTTATACAAGCATAATACATAAACAATTTAAGCATAATTTCACTAAGAAGCATCAAAATCAAATTGGGGAAAAAAATTGCTCAAGAACACTAATTTTCGGATTAAATGGTGTTTAGGTGTAGAAATTTACCGTTTTTCTTGAGTAATTCCTTGATAGCATCCTTCTCAACATGATTTTAGTAAAAGATTTGATGATTAACGGTCAAAAATTGTGAATTTAGGGGTGTTTTTTTCGGGCTTTTGCGGTTTGTTTTCGCAGTATTTTCTGTGTTGTGGTGTGCAACTGAGCTGTTCTGGCGTTTTATTTTTTTTTCTGTATTTCGGTCCCTCCGCGAGTCGCGGTGTTTGACCCATCAAACTCCGCGAGTCGCGGAGTTTGTATTTTTTTTTTTTTATATATATCTTATACTAATTAAAACAATTAAGTAATTAATTTTAAAATTTTGTTTCCCTTGTTATTTAGGACGAGGTCGTTTTGGATCGATGTCCTAGTCCGTCCTTCGACAAAATTTTAAAATTTGTCTTTTTCAAACGATTCTTTTAAAAGCTTAGATTTTTTTTAGTTTTTTTAATGTTTTTGGCATACTTTAATTCAATAAGATTAAAAATAATGATAATAAAAGTTTTCGTCCCTCCCTTGGGTAAAGCAATTTCAGTTCAAAGACCTAGTCTTCAACTTACGACGAATTTTAAAAATCATATTTTTAACTTAATGAGATAAAGTAAATTTTTATTTTTAAATTCACACAATTTAAATATAAAATTCAAAATTAATATTAAAAATTCACACCAAACTTACAATTTAAAATGCATAAAAATAAAATTCATATTTTAAAAATTAAAAATTCACACCAAACTTAATTTAAAAATTCATATTATAAATTCACACCAAACTTATATTAATTTTTCAAATATTTACAATTTTAAATATATTGATTTTACAAAGTTTACAATATTAATTTAAGATTTATATATTAATTTTAAAAACATGGTAAAAATAAAATTAAAAATCTTTTTGGCTTTTTATCCCACTTTAATCAATCAAATATTATCAAAAATATGCGCCCCTCTTTTCGGTAAAGTAATTTCAGTTCCAAAACCTAATTTAACTCATGACGAATTTTTGAAATATTTTGGGTTAATTTGATTAAAGATATTTATACCTTAAGAATAAACGTTAAATTTTGCAGTGATGTAATAAATTTTTGAATGATATCAATAATTTCGGTCGCCAAACCTAATTTTATTCAATACCAATTTAATACTTTATAGCGAACAAATTAGCGTTTATTATCAAAAGGTTAAAAAAAAAATTAAAAAAAAACTGTACAGACTTACCTGTGAGATAGTATTCTTAGTTATACGATCTATCCCATTCATAAGATAGTCGGTTTAATTGGTTTTCCATGGCTACATAGGCGTAACCTCGAGCATTCAGTGTTTTTTCTTCTAAACATATGAACGGTCCGTCTCTGCATAAAGTAACAAATTCGGTATTTGAATAGGTTTGATTATTTGAACATTTACCTCCATCTGACCATTTTCCGCATTTGTGACATCTTTCAAGGTGTCGTGCTCTTCTTTTCGCTGCGGATTTTGATTTCCCTTTACCAAATTGTAACTTATTATCTTCGCATCTGGATTCTTTTCTTACTCCGTCCAATCTTTCTCTGATTACTGATACTATTTCACTCGGTAGTGTGTCATTATTACGTTTAGTGATCAAAGCATGTAGCATTAGACCATGGTTTAGTTCACAGGCAGTCTTCATTTCCTAAAAAAAAATAAAAATTCAGAATGGGGGGAGAAGACTAGTTCTTTAGGGTCTGCTAGGGAAAGACCATTCGGGTTCCATTTTCGAGAACTACACGAAAACAGACAATCTAACTCTAACAAAAATACATATTATCCTTTAAAGACTTGATTCTCCCCACACTTAGTTAACTGTGGTGTCGAAATTGTGATTAACTTCGTTGTCGACTTCCATCGGACTATCTATGTAGTGTTTAACTCTGTGACCATTAACTTTAAATTCAATCCCATTTGAATTTATTAATTCTACTGTTCCGTATGGAAAAACTCTTTTAACTATGAATGGTCCAGACCATCTTGATTTCAATTTTCCAGGAAATAGCTTGAATCGTGAATTGAAAAGAAGAACTCTGTCTCCTTCCTTAAATTCTTTTGAAGTTCTGATTCTTTTATCATGCCATTTCTTCGTTCTTTCCTTATAGATCAACGAATTTTCGTATGCTTCATGTCTTAATTCTTCTAATCCGTTTAGTTGACTTAATCGTAGACGTCCGGCTTCATGTAAATCAATATTACATGTCTTCAAAGCCCAAAATGCTTTGTGTTCAATTTCTACTGGAAGATGACATGCTTTTCCATAAACAAGTCTAAAAGGTGTGGTTCCAATTGGAGTTTTGTAGGCTGTTCTAAAAGCCCAGAGTGCATCCTCCAATTTAATGGACCATTCCTTCGGATTTGATCCTACAGTTTTCTCTAGAATACGTTTTAAAGCTCGGTTGGTATTTTTAACTTGTCCACTTGTTTGTGGATGATATGCGGTGGAGATTTTATGAGTTACTCCATATCTTTTAAGAACTTTCTCAAGTTGATTATTACAGAAATGAGTACCCCGATCACTTATTAAAGCTTTCGGTGTTCCAAACCTTGCAAAAAGACGTTTTAAAAAGTTGACTACAACTCGTGCATCGTTAGTTGGGAGAGCTTGTGCTTCCGCCCATTTAGATACATAATCAATGGCTACGAGAATATAGAGATTATTATGAGATTTTGGAAATGGACCCATAAAGTCAATACCCCAAATGTCAAATACTTCGCATACTTGAATGACATTTTGTGGCATTTCATCACGTTGACTTATTTTTCCGGCCCTTTGACAAGCATCACAGGATTTGCAAAGAAGGTGTGCGTCTTTGTAAATTGTAGGCCAATAGAATCCAGCATCATAAACTTTTCTTGCTGTTAGTTGAGGCCCATAATGCCCTCCTGTTGGTCCTGTGTGACAATGGTTTAATATTTTACTGGCTTCATCTCCGAATACACATCGGCGTATTATTCCATCTGGACAACTTTTAAACAAATGTGGATCTTCCCAGAAATAGTGTTTTATATCACTGAAGAATTTCTTTCGTTTTTGGTACGATAATCCTTTTTCAAGGAATCCACATACTAAGTAGTTTGCATAGTCTGTAAACCATGGTATTTCATTATAATCTATCTTCAATAGATATTCATCAGGAAAGTTGTCTTGTATGGCCGATTCATTTAGAACTTCTAATTCGGGATTTTCAAGACGAGAAAGATGATCAGCGGCGAGATTTTCTGCTCCTCTTTTATCTCGAATTTCAATATCGAACTCTTGTAAGAGTAAGAACCAACGGATTAATCTTGGTTTAGCATCTTATTTCGAAAATAGGTATCTAAGAGCAGAATGGTCGGTATAGACCACCGTTTTTGCTAGAACGAGATATGATCGAAATTTGTCAAAAGCAAAGACAATAGCAAGGAGTTCTTTTTCAGTAGTTGTATAGTTCGTTTATGCTCCTTGTAACGTCTTACTAGCATAATATATAGGTTGAAATCGTTTTTCAATCCTTTGTCCTAAAACGGCTCCCATTGCAAAATCACTTGCATCGCACATTAGTTCAAATGGTAGATTCCAATTTGGTGTTATCATGATCGGCGCATTAGTGAGTTTCTCTTTAAGAATATTAAAAGATTTGATACATTCATCTGAAAAGATGAATGGAGCATCCTTTTCTAGGAGTTTATTCATAGGAGTGGCAATTTTAGAAAAATCTTTTATGAAACGTCGGTAAAAACCGGCATGCCCTAGAAAACTCCTAACTCCTCTAACATTGGTGGGATGTGGAAGTTTAGCAATTACATCTACTTTAGCTCTATCCACTTCAATTCCTTCTTTTAAAATTTTATGTCCAAGAACGATGCCCTCTTTAACCATGAAATGGCATTTCTCCCAATTAAGTACTAGATTTGATTGTTCGCATCTAATAAGCATTCGTTCAATATTAGCTAGACATGTTTCAAATGTATCACCGAAGACTGAAAAGTCATCCATGAAAACTTCCATGCATTCTTCTATCATGTCATGAAAAATCGCCATCATACACCTTTGAAAGGTTGCAGGGGCGTTGCAATGTCCAAATGGCATGCGTTTGTAAGCAAAAGTACCATAAGGGCACGTGAATGTGGTTTTCTCTTGATCTTCGGGTGCTATTGGAATTTGAAAATATCCGGAAAATCCATCTAGAAAACAATAGTAACTATTTCCGGCTAATCTTTCCAACATTTGATCAATGAAAGGTAAGGGAAAGTGATCTTTTCTGGTGGCGTCATTTAATTTTCTATAATCAATACATACACGCCATCCTGTTACAGTCCTAGTAGGAATAAGCTCATTTTTTTCATTTGTAATGACAGTCATGCCACCCTTTTTAGGCACGCATTGAACTGGGCTTACCCATGGACTATCAGAAATTGGATAAATTAGACCTGCGTCTAGCAGTTTAATAATTTCTTTTTTAACTACATCTTGCATATTAGGATTTAGTCTTCGTTGGTGTTGCACATACGTTTTATGACCTTCTTCCATAAGGATTTTATGTGTGCAATACGAAGGACTTATTCCTTTAATATCATGAATCTTCCATGCAATGGCTGGTTTATGAGCTTTCAACACAGAAATGAGTTGTGATTTCTCATTTTCAGTAAGAGAAGACGATATTATTACAGGTAATTCAGATTCACCATGTAAATAAGCGTATTCCAAATGGTTTGGAAGTGGCTTTAACTCTAATTTCGGAGGTTCTTCTATCGATGATTTGTATCGATATCTGTCTTCTTCTTTTAGCATTTGAATTTCTTCTGTTGTTGGTTCATATCCATTAGCTCTAAGTGTAGCTAACATTTCAGCTTCATCAATTTGTTCTGTTCCTTCTCCTAAAGAACATTCTCCTGTTCCTTGTAATTCTGGAAATTCTTCTAATAATTCTGCATGTGCATCTATAGTTTGAATATAATAACATGTATCATCTGCAGATTGTGGTTGTTGCATTGCTCTATCAACTGAAAAGGTAACACTCTCATCCTCTATACTTAGGGTCAATTTCTTACCGAACACGTCTATCATTGCTTTAGCCGTGTTTAAGAATGGTCTTCCTAATATGAGAGGAACTTGAGAATCTTCTTCCATGTCCAGAACAACAAAATCTACGGGAAATACTAAAGTACCAACTTTAACTAGCATGTTCTCCATTATCCCTCTAGGATATTTTATTGATCTATCGGCTAGTTGTATGCTTATTCTGGTTGGTTTCAATTCTCCAAGGTCTAGTTTAGCGTATAGTGAATATGGCATTAGATTTATACTAGCACCTAAGTCTGCCAATGCTTCTATTGAACTAATACTACCCAGAAAACATGGAATTGTGAAACTTTCTGGATCAGATAGTTTTTCTGGTATCTTATTCAACAGCACTGCTAAACAATTAGCATTCATGGTAACAGCCGAGAGTTCTTCCATTTTCTTTCTATTTGAGATTAGATCTTTCAAGAATTTAGCATATCTAGGCATTTCTGAAATCACGTCAATGAAAGGAAGATTTACGTTTATCTGTTTAAACATATCCAAGAATTTGGATTGCTCAGCTTCAAGTTTCTCTTTCTTCATTTTACTCGGGTAAGGAAGTGGTGGTTGGTATGGTTTAACATAAGGTTTATCCTTAACTTTGTTATCTTCATTAACCTTTTCAACTACCGGTTCTTTTTCCTTATCTTGATTAGGTTGTGGTTCTTGTGGAGTGGGAATAGCTTCATCAGAAGTTACAGGTATTTCAGGTGGTTTAAGTGTTGTACCACTTCTTGTGGTAATGGCTTTAGCTGTTTCATTCCGGGGGTTAGCATTTGTATCACTAGGTAGACTACCCGGTTTTCTTTCACCTATTAACCTTGCTAGGTTACTTACTTCTTGTTCCAGATTTTGAAAAGAAGCTTGTTGATTTCTAAATGCTTGAGCATTTTGTTCATTAGTTTGTTTCTGAGATGTGAAAAACTTCGTTTGAGTTTCAACTAGCTTCGTCATCATATCTTCTAAATTCGGCTTTTTATCATCGGTTTGTTGTGGTGGTTTGTTTTGAAAATTAGGTCTTTGCTGATTGTAATTATTATTGGATACTTGTTGATTGCTAGGACCTTGTTGGTTGTTGTATGGAATATTTCGATTATAATTCTGGTTTTGATTGTAAATCGGTCTTGGCGGTTGATAATTATTCTGATAATTATTTCCAGGCCTTTGGTTTATGTATGAAATATTCTCTCTTTGTTCCATTGTTAGTTCAATACTGAGACAATCTTTTGTCAAATGTGGTCCTCCACACTGCTCACAACTAATTCGTATTGAGTGAATATCTTTAGTCATCTTTTCCATTCGTCTCTCCACAGCATCTATCTTTGCGGAAATGGAATCTAAGTCATGGCTAGAATCGGCTCTAGCTGCTTTAGATGATCTAACGATATCTTTTTCTTGGTGCCACTCATGTGAGTGGGAAGCAGTGTTATCAATAATTTTGTAAGCATCAGTTTCGGTTTTCTTCATAATAGAACCACCAGCTGCTATATCTATGTCTTTCCTTGTAGTGATGTCGCATCCTTGGTAGAATATTTGTACTATTTGACAGGTGTCTAAACCATGTTGCGGACATCCTCTTAATAACTTTCCAAATCTTGTCCACGCCTCATATAGAGTTTCATTTGGCTTCTGTGTAAACGTAACAATTTCTGCTTGAAGTCTTACGGCTTTAGATGCAGGAAAGAATTGTTTAAGAAATTTTTCAACTAAAACATCCCATGTATCAATCGCCCCTTCAGGTAACGATTCCAACCAATCTTTGGCTTCTCCCTTTAAAGTCCAGGGAAATAACATGAGATATATCTGTTCATCCTCCACTTCTCGGATTTTAAATAGTGTGCAGATCCTATTAAAGGTACGAAGATGTTCATTTGGATCTTCCTTCGGCGCACCACTAAATTGGCATTGATTAGTCACCATGTGTAGAATTTGTCCTTTGATTTCATAATCTGGCGCATTAATGTCTGGATGAGTAATTGCGTTGGCCAGTGCGTTTAGCTCTCATTCGGTCTTCCATACTTAAAGGTTCTGTTACTTCCATAATTGAATTTGTTGAATCGGAATCACTAGAGGATTCTGATTTAATGGTTCGTTCCTCAACAATCTCTGTTTGAATGATTGGTGGTTTCGGAGGAAAATTTAATGGTTCAGGATCTACGAATCGTCCCTGAATATTCTCCGGATTCTCAATTGTGAGGTCGGGTTCAAAAAATGGATTATTGGAAATTTGAACTGGAGTACTTGGTCGACTGGATGACGATTCTAAAGAAAAATCAACGGCGGTAATATTTGCTAAATGTCTTGATCTAGTTACAGGTGGTGAACGTACAAAAGGTGGTGAGCGTCTTGCTCGGTGCATTCACTGAATATCCTATTAGTTTTTTTAAAAAGGAAAGAAAAATTATATAAGTTATCCAATTAATAGACTTTTCTGATTTTGCCCACATTTCGAATAGCCAAAAGATGCAGCAGAGGGACAGGATTCGTTTGGTCTCAATATAATTGAGGACTGTTTGGCTCCAATAACCCGGTCCACATACAAATCCAACTATTACTACGAACCAGAAAATTTTGATGTCTATCAATTTAACTACTTAAAATAAATTTTCGTAATTTTAAGAAATTTAGATAAGAAGTAGAATAAAAATCTATGTCCTAAAAACTAGAATAGCGAGAAATAAGAAAGAAAAAGAGTGCGTCGAAAAAAAAATCGAAAAAGAAAAATAAGAAAGAAAAATAAAAGGCGACGAAAAAATAAAAGAAACTTATAAAACTTAAAAACACTTGACTAACCCAACCTTATCACTACAACTAACTTAAAATTATAATCGCAAATTGAGATTACTAATTGGAATGATAATTGATACATAAGTAAAAGGCATCTAAAAATATTAAGGCTTACAGGAAAAACTAAATCCGAAATGGCAATAACTTAAAAAGAAACTAAAACTTAAAAAGGTGTCGCAAAATTCTAAAGTACCTAAATCTTAGTCTAAAGAAAAACACTTAAGGGATTTTATGGCAAAGCCTAAAAATCTATAAATAAAAATAACTATGGCAAAAACTATGAATTAAAACTAAATACGAGCGAAAAATACAAATATTACGCTAAAACGATTAAAAAGGGACAAAATATAAAAATATACAAAAAGTTGTAAAAAGTACAATTTTTATAAAAATATTATTTTTATATTAATTATTTATTAAAACTATTAATTTTATATTTTATTAAAATAATTAAATCAAAATAAACTAATAAAAACTAAATATTATAATAAATATACCCTAATTAGGGTTTAAGTTTAAATATAATTAATAAAAACCCGTAATTAATGCTGCTACGGCTTCTGTGTACCCGTGTCAGACTGTCTCCGCAAGTCGCGGTATTCGAGGCTTCAAACTCCGCGAGTCGCGGGGTTCCAATTTTCAACTCAGGTACAGTTTAAAATTCGACGCGTTTTTTTTTTCCTGTTTTCTGTTTTAAAATCTAAAATATTTATATAATAAAAACTTATATTTTTATAAAACAAAAATAAAGAAACTTTATAAAACTTAAATATTTAATAAAATCTTAAAAATATATAAATTTTTGTTTTTCTTTTTATATTTTCGAATAATTAAAAACGTATTTTTACAAAAGTGAATTTTAATAAAAGTAAACTAAAAAAATTCTTTTTTTTTATGTAGCGTTGCGCTTCCGGCTTTTAAGCTAGATTGATCCCCGGCAGCGGCGCCAAAAATACTTGATAGTTAAAGCTAAGGGGTATAAAATACTATTAAATTTTACAAGGAAATACTATTAAATAAGATACAATTTTACACAAGATATTTATTTATTTAGAGAATGGATATACTTAAACCTTGCTACAACACTTATAGGCAGTGTACCTAATCGTACAGTAGTGTAGTTTTTAGTAAGTCATGTTCGTTCCACAGGGAAAATATTTAAACAAAGCTTAACGCTATATTAGTTTACTTTTATAAAAATACAAATATATATATAAGTAATATTATTATTATAAAGGGGGGTTTTTACCGTTTAATGACCGGTTTGTCGATTTTAAAACTTTAGTCGCAGTTAAAACCAAATGTAATATATTAAAAATAAATACAAGACTTAAATTAAAGCGTAAAGTAAATAACGATAATGAAATTGCGATAAATAAAAGTGCGATAAAATAAACTTGCGATTATTAAAAAGTACGATAATTAAAAGTGCAATTAAATACAATAACAATAAAAATGCGGTAATTAGAAGTGCAATTAAATATAAAATAAAGGAAATTAAATATGAAATAAAAGAATTATGCTTATTTAAACTTCCGTAACCATGATGTTGGACGTGTTGATTTTAGTTTTATGCCCATGGGTTAATTGTCCTTTGTCCTGGATTATTTAATATGTCCTTCTGGTTTTTGTCCATAATAGTCCATCAGTCATAAATATAAAGTGCGAGTGTCCTCGTCAAATTATCCTTATACTCGAAGTTAAATATTCCAACTAATTAGGGACTTAAACTGTAACAAGATTTTAATACTTTGTTTAATAATTACACCAGGATGTCGACTGAGTGTAACTCAAGGTTTTAATATTTTGTTATCAATTATACCAAGTGTCCTTGTACATAATTTCACCCCTGTTTTAATTATTCTAGTGGCTATTAATCCATTCCCGTGTCCGGTTAAATGAGCGATTATTGGTACATATAAATACCCCGCCCATCGTGTCCGATCGAGTGTATATGGTAATTTATAGGGATGCCCAATTGTAAATCTTTATATTAACATTAACAAACTATCATTTAGTTAAACAAATATAAAGCCCATTAATAGCCCATAGTCTAATTTCCACAATTGTCGTTCTTTTGTCCAAACCCCAATTATGGTACAAAGCCCAATTACCCAATTTTAGTAATTAGCCCAACATCATGATTACTTCGGATTAAATAAGCATAATAATAACTTAGCTACGAGACATTAAATTAAAAAGGTTGAACATAACTTACAATGATTAAAAATAGCGTAGCGTTACACGGACAGAATTTCGACTTACACCCTTACAACATTTGCTAACATACCCTTATTATTAGGATTTAAAATTAAAATTAAAATTAAAATATAAATTATATATATATATATTTACGTATATATTGAGAGAGAGATAGATTATGGATTATGAAAATGATCAGAATTCGTTTGCTTTTATAGGAATTTTCGTCCAGGTAATCTCCGCGACTCGCGGTACATTTGCCCTTCGAACTCCGCAAGTCGCGAAGTTCGTTTTTACAGCTCATTCATCCTTGGCTCTTTGTTTGCCGACGATTTTAAATATTAATATAATATATATATAATTTTTAAGAATTATTTATATATTATATTATATTCATGTGCATAGTTGACTTGTAATTTTTAGTCCGTTGCGTCGAGCGTTGAGAGTTGACTCTGGTCCCGGTTCCGGATTTTCGAACGTCCTTGCGTACAATTTAATATCTTGTACTTTGCGTTTTGAATCTTGTACTCTTGTAATTTCGAGACGTTTCTTATCAATAATTGGAACCTCTTTGATTGTATTTTGTATTTTGTACTTTTGAGCTTTTTGGTCGTTTGCGTCTTCAATTCGTCGAATCTGTCTTTTGTCTTTACCTTTTAATATTTAAACGAATATCACTTGTAAATAGAACAATTGCAACTAAAAGCTTGTCTTTCTTGAGGAATAATGCTATGAAATATATGTTCGTTTTTAGTATTATCAGCGAGTCTATAACAGCGGAAGCAAATCGCCTAAGCACCTGAGAAATAACATGCTTAAAAAGTCAACACGAATGTTGGTGAGCTATAGTTCGATTGTAAACAACAATGTAATGTAGACCACGAGATTTTGTATTCAAAACAGTATTTCAAATCCGTATGATAAAGTATATGCTTATCCGTGGGCACTCGGTAACTAACTTAACGTAAAAATATATCACCCCCTAAAAGTGAAATGTCCCGTTCATATCGATTATAAACATTTCATATTTATTGGTTTCGTTGCGAGGTTTTGACCTCTATATGAGACGTTTTTCAAAGACTGCATTCGATTTTAAAAACAAACCATAACCTTTATTTTATCGATTAAGGTTTAAAATCATAACGTAGATTATCAAGTAATGATAATCTAAAATATAACGTTTTACACACGACCATTACATAATGGTTTACAATAATATTACACATCGATTTAAATCTCCGAATGCAGTTTTAAACAATATTTTACAAGCATGCTGACTCCAATTCTTGTCCTTAATTTAGCATGCAACAGCGGAAGCTCTTAATAATCACCTGAGAATAAACATGCTTAAAACGTCAACAAAAATATTGGTGAGTTATAGGTTTAGCCTATATGTATATCAATTTGTAATAATAGACCATAAGATTTCACTTTTCATAAACATCCATCTCATATCAGGCATTTCGCAAACTGCATAGAGATAAAAATCATTCATATGATGAACACCTGGTAACCGACATTAACAAGATGCATATAGAATATCCCCAAAATAGAATCCTCTCGTCTGTATAATAATAAATTGAAGTACTAAAGCATCCGTACCTCGGATGGGGTTTGTTAGGCCCATAGATCTATCTTTAGGATTCGCGTCAATTAGGGGTACTGTACCCTAATTCTTAGGCTACCAAGCTAAAAAGGGCATATTCGATTTAGATAATCCAACCATAGAATGTAGTTTCGATTACTTGTATCTATTTCATAAAACATTTATAAAACTGCATGTATTCTCATCCCAGAAATATTAGATTTTAAAAATGGGACTATAACTCACTTTCACAGATTATCAATTCGTCGAGAATTAGACTTGGCCACGGTCGATTCACGAACCTATAACAAATATATACATATATATCAAAGTATGATCGAAATATATTCATACCATATTTTATTACGTTTTAATGATTTAAGTTTGTTAAGTTGACAGTCCAACGTTAGTAGTCCATAATTAATTGTCCACAGTTAGTAGTACAGAAATAAATCAATATATATATATATATATATATATATATATATATATATATATATATATATATATATATATATATATATATATTATCTTGAATCAATCCACGACCCAGTGTATACAAGTCTCAGACTCGATCACAACTCAAAGTATATATATTATTTTGGAATCAACCTCAACCCTGTATAGCTAACTCGATCATTACTGCATATAGAGTGTCTATGGTTATTCTAAATAATATATATATATATATATATATATATATATATATATATATATATATATATATATATATATATATATATATATATATATATATATATATATATATATATATATATATATATATATATATATATATATATATATATATTTATGACGTCGATATGATATGTCAAAACATTGTATACGTGTCTATGGTCTATCAAGATTACATAATATATGTTAGAATACATGTATAATACAATATAAGTTAGTTAAGTTATGGTTAGTATAGATTTGTTACAAAGTTTCACGTAGCTAAAACAAGCAAAAGTATCCAATTTTATTTTACCCATAACTTCTTCGTTTTAAATCCGTTTTGGGTGAATCCAATTGCTATAGTTTTATATTGAACCAAATATTAATAATCTAAACAGAAAAAGTATAGGTTTATAGTCGGAAATATAAGTTACAAGTCATTTTGAAAGAGATAGTCATTTCCGTTGAAAGAACGACATCTTGATGACCATTTTGAAAAACATACTTCCACTTTGAGTTTAACCATGATTTTTGGATATAGTTTCATGTTCATATGAAATATCATTTTCTCAGAAGAACAACTTTTAAATCAAAGTTTATCATAGTTTTTAATTATCTAACCCAAAACAGCCCCTGGTTTTAATACAACGGCGCATGTCCGATTTTACGGTGTTCTTCGTGTTTCCAGATTTTAAATCATTAAGTTAGCATATCATATAGATATAGAACATGTGTTTAGTTGATTTTAAAAGTTAAGTTAGAAGGATTTACTTTGTTTACGAACAAGTTTAGAATTAACTAAACTATGTTCTAGTGATTACAAGTTTAAATCTTCGAATAAGATAGTTATATATATATGAATCGAATGATGTTATGAACATCATTACTACCTCAAGTATAGTAGGTAAACCTACTGGAAATGACAAGAAATGATCTAGAGCTTCAAAGGATCTTGGATGGCTTGAAAGTTCTTGAAGTAGAATCATGACACGAAAACAAGTTCAAGTGAGTTTACTACTCGAATTAAGATTGTTATAGTTATAGAAATTTAATCATAGTTTGAATATGAGTATTACCTTGAATTAGAAAGATAACCTACTGTAAATAACAAAGATTTCTTGAGATTGGATAATCACTTGAAATGAATTTGCAAGGTTGGAAGTAAGCTAGTAAACTTGAAAGTGTTCTTGATGTGTTCTTGAGTTGTTGTTTTGTAAGTTGGTTTATGTATGGATTTATGAGCTAGATTGATGTAGATTCTGATGAAGATGATGAAGAACACTCAGAACATCAAGAGAGAATTTGAGAGAGATGTATTTGATGCAAAAAAGTTGGAATGAAAATGTGTTTGTGGTGGGTGAAAGAAAACGTGAATACGGAGTCAAGATATAGGCTCCATTAGTTTGATTTTTAGTGTAATCATTCATGCTAATTGCCAAATGATGGTTCCCACATGTTTGATGACTCATTAAGGCTGCTAAGGAGCTGATCATTGAGTGTATATACCAATAGTATATACGTCTAGAGGCTGGTTATTGTACGAGTATGAATACAGATTGAATACGAGTAAATAGTGTTTACTGTAGCAAATAGTATTTACTGCAGCAAATAGTATTTTACTGTAGCAAATAATATTTTACTGTAGCAAAGCGAAAATTTACTGTAGTAAATAGTGTTTTACTGTAGCAAATAGTGTTTTACTTGTACATCTTTGATTTAATTGTATTTCTTCTTATATATATATAAAATAAAAACTTACATCATAAAAAAATAAAACGATTATATAATTATCACAAGTTATGATGTTCGTGAATCATCAGGCAAACGGGGTGGTCAATTGTCTACATAAACTCATTTCAATTAATCAAGTCTTAACAAGTTTGATTACTTAACATGTTGGAAACATTTAATCATGTAAATATAGTTTTCATTTAATATATAAACATGGAAAAGTTCGGGTCACTACAAAAAGTACACTTGGCAAGTGCGTATGTTTACGAAGTATTAAACACCTGTTAAATGCTAGCGCGACTAGCCCGAGTGGGGATGTCAAACCCTATGGATCCATATCTAAGATTCGCGTCTACCGGTTCATAAACCAATAGTTAAACGTTACCGAGCTAAGGGGAATCTTTGTGCCGTTATGTCACCCACACATATATAAAGTTTAAATACTCGTGTCTAGTATGTAAAACATAAAAAACGCATGTATTCTCAATCCCAAAAATAGTAAAGTAGAAAGGGAGCTATAACTCACAGTGAATGTTCGGTAAAATCGATACGAAAATGTAAGCAAGTAGTAAGTCGGTCCAAACAAGTAAGTTGGTCGATCCAAAAGGTCCTCAACCTAAGTCAATGGTTACTAAGTCAGTAAATCGTCCCCAAAAGTTTAAAAGTAAATAAGTTAAGTCTTAAGTATCATCATTCGTAAAAGATAAAGTAAGTTTTCAACAAGAATAGAGATCGAAACAAAAGGCTGATTCGGACAGCTGTTACGACCTCTATACAAACTGAAAAGATGCGCGGTTAGTGGCCAAGGCTCCATATGTGAGTCCTCTTACCGCTGTCCAATTTTCAGATCCTAACTCGATGTCGTTTGACCGTGGCGACGGTTCAAGCGCGAGTAGGTCAGAAATTTCAGCACGTCGTTACAAAGGCGTAGTGATTTTCGGAAGGCTATAAATCCTAAACCGTATATCGTATTTAGGTGAGTCTTAAACAAAAAGTCATATACTCGAACCGAACTATCTGGAAATCAACTTTACAGAAGCCCAGTAGTCTGATCAGACCCTAAAAAACAGAAAACAAGTGCTCCGGTGGGTTTCTTGGTGCTTGATGCTTATCACGGTTCTCATCCTTGATGCGTATAAGCCTCAAGTGTATAACTCTTTGATGTTTTAGCATCACTTTGACCAAGTTTCAACCATCAACACACCATGTCAAGACTAAGGAGAAATACAACTCACTTAAGAGTTTTAGATAGATGATAAACCAAGGTTGCATCATGTTCTTAGTCTCAACATAAATACAAGTTCTAAAATTTAAAGCTACAAACTTTGATTCAATCAAACAAGCAAGACCTTAAGTTACATAAATTTAATCAAACAAAGTAATGAAACTCTAAGCTAGAAAGCTTAGATCCCTTAACAATAATTATGAGATTTCAAAGCTAGAAAGCTTGAATCTTTTATGTCCTTGAAGATCTTTAAAGCAAAAAAGCTTGATCTTCAAGTTTCATTGTAACGACCCTACTTTTTCCGTTATCTTTTGCCGTTAATTATTTAACGACCTTTAACTGTTATCTGTGCCACGTCATTTCTATGACCTATACTATTATTTTTGTAAAAATATATTAATTATTATGTGTTATGTGAATATTTATATTCATATTTTAAGTTATACGTTTCTACGTGTCGTGATTTCTATCTGGCGAATCTTTTCGGTTTTCAAACCAACGGTCAAGCTTTAGGGATTTTTAAGTCCTAATTATTTTAAATATGATATTTTTGTGTCATATATTTATATTTAGTGTTTATACATTTTATTCGTCGCGTATTTGTTATCTCTCCGAAAAATCAATTGCGTAGTAGCGTTTTCGCGTTTCGGGCTTCGATCGAGTGTTTGGGACATAAGGATTTCATCATTTATCATTGTGGGCCATGTGGGGCCCACCCCATTCAGTTTTTGGCCGAATCCATGGGGAGGAGGGGTATACTCCCTTCATTTTTCTATTTCTCATTCATGTTTTCATTTTACACTTCCCATTTTCTAAACCTAGCTTTTATCACTTTATTTCTCTCCCTCCTTTCTCCATTAGAGCCGTCGTCACCACCACCATAATCCACCATCATCTTCATCAAATAATACTTGGATCAAGAAATCATTCACATATTCGGATTCTACGCGATCTCCTCTACACATCTATACCATTTGATTCTTGATTAGGGTATAAACCCTAACCCTAGATTTTTACTTTTTCTTTATTTTTCTGTATTTTGATGTTATATTGATAGTATGATAGTTACATGTTATTGTATTGATGATTGTATGCGTAGAATTGCTCGATTATATATGTTTTCGGTTTGATTAATTTGGGACAGCAGCATTTTCGTTCATTTCTGACTTTGTAACTGATATAAAAGTGAAATTTAAGTATCTATATGAGTTCCTCTCATCAATACATTAATTTTAGACTCCGGATTCATGTCATTTCGATTCCCGGAGCTTAAGATATGATTAAAATGGTGTTATATGGAGATTAAACTATGAAAACGAATTGAACCAGGTTTGGTCCGACTTTGTGACCATTTTTAGAATCCTTAGGGTGTACTAGTGTGTTAGGATTGATGATGGGATGAACTTTCATGTTCGGGTCATCGAAATCTGAGCCACGGATCACCCGTTATGACTAAAACACGTTTTTGAGCGGATTAAAGGTCCAAACTGATTAAGAGCTGTAAGTCACGACTTGGTGACTGTTCTTGGGATGTTCTTGAGCACACTAATGTTTCGGGTGGGTTGGTTAGGCAAAGATATATATAAGGCTCGCCGAAAACTGATTCCCGGGGCTCAAGTTATGACCCGATGAACTTTTGATTAAAACTTATGGTTATTAAATAAAACTTATGGTATAAATAATGATTTTCATTATTATTAAATTACTTATGATATAAAAAGTAATTATTATAATTTAAGACTTATGATATATATTTATTATATCATTTAATTATTACTTATGATTTAATTAAACTTATGATTAATAATTCTTTTATTATTAATGGAAAATACTTATGATAAGTGTTAAACTTATATTATGAAATTATTATAATAAGACTTATAATAAGGATTAATTAATTAATTAATTATTATAAGGCTTAGTTATTATTTAATTATAATTTAATTATTAAATACTTATAATTTAATAATTATAATTAGAAACTTATGATATGATTAATAATTCATTATTAATTAATAATACTTATGATATGATTTAAATTTTATTATTAATTAATAATACTTATATTATGACTAATATTTAATTAATTAATTAAATACTTATGTTATATTAAATATATCATTTAAACTTATGTTAACTTTAATAATTCATTTTAATTTAATTAAATTTATGTTATGACATAATTATACATATTTAACTTTAATTAACAATATAACTTATATTATTATTACAACTTACACTTTTAAAATTAATGTTGACTATGTTTGACAAAGGTTGACTTTTGAGTTGACTTTCGGTTGACTTTGACTTTCAGTTGACTTTTGTTGACTTTCTAAATAAGGAAACTTTCCTAACTTAAAAACTTTCCAAAAATAGAAGCTTTCCAAAAATAGAAACTTTCCAAAAATAGAAACTTTCCAAAAATAGAAACTTTCTAAAAATAGAAACTTTCCTAAAATAGAAACTTTCCAAAAATGGAAACCTGCTAAAAATAGAAACTTTTTAAAAATAGAAAGTGTGTGTCCGTACGCTGTTCCGATCAAACCGATGCATGTTGAGTGTTGTTCTATGTTTACTTGCAACATGTACAATAGCTATCATACTAAGACTTGACCTAAGTTAGTTATTTATATCGACCTACTTTATTTATAGGTCGGCGTTGTGATCATTACTGATCACTTTACTTCATTTTCTGTTCACTTATTTGTGTGATTACTTCGTTTGCTGTTAAGGTAAGTTATAGTCCCATTTTTCTATTTTAAATCTTTTGGGATGAGAATACATGCATTTTATTTTTACGTATTGGACACAAGTAAAAGTTGGTTTAAATTATTCATTGTGAGTCGAACAAAAATATTTCCTAATCTGGTAATTGTAATCACTGGTTTCTACTGGTGAACGCGAATCCTACGGATAGATCTATCGGGTTTGACAAAGCCATTTTAAGCTAGTCGCGCTAGCAATTTATAATTGGAATGTTTAGTACTTCGTATTTAGTTAAAGATACACTTGTTCGGTGTATATTATTTATTGTGTTTGGCAAGGGTAAATAAATGGTTAAGTGATTACCAGGTGGCTCACGAAAAATAGAATAATGTTTTTATATGTTTTCTAGCATATAATTTTGTGGTCCAAAAAGGGGTTTTTATGTTTTCAAACATAAATTTTTATGGTTTAAATTAAATATTGTTTGCAATATTAAACCTATAATTCACTCAACATTTTTGTTGACAGTTACTCGCATGTTTTATTCTCAGGTTCATGATTGATTGCTTCCGCTGTGCTTAGAGAGTCTGCATATTTATGATGGCAGCTTTTGTTAAACAATAACTTGCATTCTATTTTGATACATTTAATAGTGGATGTTGTTGACTTTGTTTTGGTCAACTTTTGGTTAAGTAATAATGTATAGTTTTTCTAAACTTACATATTTTGATAGGTTTCCTTTATAGGAAATCATTTTTAAATAAAGAATGCAAGGTTATTTATCAAATTCATATAGAGTTATGATCAAGCTGTGGGACCAAGATAACGATGGTCGTCAAGTGTACTTTGACGGGTCGTTAAAGTTGGTATCAGAGCTTTGGTTGTAGGGAATTAGGCTGCATTGATGTCGTTACCCGAGTCAATAGGGTGCATTAGTGAGTCTAGTCTACAGCTCAGCCTATAATATATTATTATATGTGATTATTTGTATCGTATTGGTATGTATATTGTTATCATACATACATCTCTATTATATTTTGAATCCGGGAGGAACTCCCATTCCGATTTAAGCGTATTCTCCGACTCATGCGAACTTATCCTTATAAGAACACCTCGGGTAGTTAAACATAGAGATGTCATTCTTGACTTCTGAAATTCTCGACATTTCTATGTTATCTATTATGGTTATGTATATACCGTTTGAGTTATATTACGCGAGATGTCATTCTTGACTTCTAAAAGCTCGGCATTTCAATGTCTGCTATTATGTTTAGGTATATAACATTCTTGTTATATTACGTGCCTTTGTGTTGTTGTGCCTATGTACTTTGGTTTTTGAACCAGAAAATGTCATTCTTGACTTTTAGAGATTCTTGGTACTTCGAAGATATTTTTATGTCATCGTTACTCCTATTCGTTACTTTTAATGTTTATGTCTCTTATGCTATTCTTAGCACATTGTTTAAGAAATCATTTTAGGGAAATTGTGTGGAAATCCGAGGTTGATCGCATGTCCTGACCTCATGTAGTGCTATTGGAATGGAACTATGAATTAGTGAAATATAATGGCGTCAGGCCAACGTGATTATATTACGTTAATTCATAAAGAAGTCTCAATATTGTGACATGAGGAATAGAAAGCGAGTCAAAGAAAATTTTTACACTACTCATTCAGAAATTCTAATGTATTACATGGGTAGGGAAAATATTCATTATCTTATTTGTTGATATACGAGAAGCTCGTTTTAACCAGATTATCTATCTCATGCTCTATCCTTCATAACTCGCTTGTTAGCAACAGCTTCGCTCGGGAACCGTTTTGGCCCAAGGACTTATGTCCTGATAATAGTCAAAACAACATTTAACTCGTTGGTTTGCATGACCTCTTAACATTTGTTGGTCAAATGTCGCACGACGATTCAAGTCCTTTACTCGATCTTCCACGATCTTACTTCAACTTGTAACCTATGAAATACAGATACTCTGTTTATCATCGAAAATTTTACACATTTGTTTAATTGGGCGGTTCTCACGAGATTTATGGGCGAATAGAAGTAATTAAATATTTTGTCATGTATACAATTGATAAAATCATATATGTATGTATGGATTCAAATGAATAAATTTACCCTTACCTATTTTGGCTAGTATATACTAAATCATACCTTCAAAACTATTTTAAAACCGCTCATTTATTGAGCCGTTTGACTAAGTCAATTTGTTTGATATAAAATGGTACGCGTTGTACGTACTTCTAAATTTACTAAGAACTTCGTTCCGTTTATGTTGTCACATCAAACGTTTAAAGATTTTTCAAAACTCCTTTGATTTATTTTATCAAATTTTTGCATTACTCTACACAGTGTTTGGATCACAGTTCTTCTCATCCTCCGTTTAAGGATGAAACTTACCATTAAGTTCATTGATAGAAGCTCTTACACCACTTTGGATGCCGGTTTTATTAAATTTGTTGGAAAGTCTTTGCTCTTGTAAAATTTTCTCTCTTATGGTTAGACACGGCCGAAACGCGGACCGATAAATCAATTTTCTGGGGAACACTCGGTGTTCATCCTATTGTAGAAAAGGCGCTAGGTGGGTTTCTACCCCAACTGTTGTTAAAGTAGGTATCATGGATGTATATTACACTAGATCGTTTGAGGAGTTTCTACTCTCGATGTTTACGGCTAACCGCAACACCCTCGTAAACATCAGCCCTATGATTCAATACCATGAGGTACACGAAATTATTTTTGGAGATTCATCTCACCTGGAGTCGACCATTCTTTATAACCCATGATTCGCGTTCTTTTCATCCGCACATAAATTTAAGAATAAGGATGAATCCTAGATTGACTCGCTCATTGTGCGAGAAAGTTCACTCTCGTTGAAAGATCACACCTTTAGTACGTCTTCCTTTCAGAAATGTAATGAAAATTTACTTTGAAGTCCATGATCCTCGTTATCTCCTTTGAGAGAATTGCATTAAATATATATGCCACATATGTGACTACTCCATATATTTCCTTCCTTCATTGTTGCAACTATATTTCATTCGTCCCAGTTCATCCCCTTGGGGAGCTCCTATTTTGTTTGTTAAGAAGAAAGGTGGTTCATTCCGATGGTGTATGGATTATCGCGAGTTGAACAAGCTTACGGTTAAGAACCGTTACCCTCTTCTGAGAATTGATGATCTGTTCGATCAACTTCAAGGTTCGTCCATTTATTCTAAGATTGATCTTCGTTCCGGTTATCATCAACTGCATGTTAAAGAATCTGATATTCCAAAAACTGCTTTTTGCACCCGTTATGGCCACTACGAATTCCTTGTTATGTCGTTCGAATTGACAAGTGCACCTGCTGTGTTCATGGAACTCATAAACTCTGTGTGTAGACCCTATCTGGACAAATTCGTTATGGTTTTCATCGACGACATCCTTATTTATTCCAAAAGTGATGAAGAACACGAAGAACATTTGAAGTTGGTGCTTGATCTGTTGAGGAAAGAAGAGTTGTACGCTAAGCTCTCTAAGTGTGCTTTCTGGTTAAGAGAAGTTCAATTCCTTGGACATGTTGTTAGTAAACAGGGAATACAAGTTAATCCTACCAAGATTGAGGCAATTGAGAAGTGGGAAATTCCGAAGACTCCTACTCAGATTCGTTAGTTTCTAGGGTTGGCAGGTAACTATAGAAGGTTCATTCAAGATTTCTCTCGTATAGCGAAACCTTTGACTGCTTTAACGCACAAGGGGAAAAAGTATGAGTGGAAGGATGAACAAGAGACTGCTTTTCAAACCCTGAAGAAGAAGTTGACTACCGCTCCGATATTGTCACTACCTGAGGGTAATGATGATTTTGCTGTTTATTGTGATGCTTCGCGTCAAGGCTTTGGTTGTGTTTTGATACAATGAAAGAAAGTTATTGCGTACGCGTCACGTCGGTTGAAGATCCATGAGCAGAATCATACAACCCATGATTTAGAGTTGGGAGCTGCTGTGTTCGCACTCAAGAATTGGAGACATTACTTATATGGGGTCAAAAGTACTGTGTATACTGATCACAAAAGTCTTCAACATATCCTTGATCAGAAATAGTTGAATATGAGGCAACGAAAATGGATTGAGACGTTGAATGATTATGATTATGAACTTTTATATCATCCGAGAAAGGCCAATGTTGTGGCCGATGTGTTAAGTCATAAAGAGAGGGCTGAACCTCGCAGGTTTAGAGCCTTGAATATGACAATTCGAACAAACCTCGTAAGGCAGATTCTTGCAGCTCAACAAGAAACCTTGAAGGAGGAGAATTTTGTAACGGGAAGGTCCGAGGCTTGAGTAAACAATTTGAAGTACGAACCGATGGTACTCGGTACTTTGCGGGACGTCTTTAGGTTCTGAAATTCGGAGGTCCCCGACAACTTGTTTTAGATGAGGCTCATAAGTCTAGGTACTCTATTCGTCCTGGTTCAGGAAAGATGTACCAAGATCTTAAGGAGCTGTATTGGTGGCATAATTTGAAAGGTGATGTGGCTAAGTATGTGGCTAAGTGTTTGACATGTGCTAAGGTTAAAGCTGAACATCAAAAAACATCTGGACTTTTGGTGCAACCTGAGATTCCCGAGTGGAAGTGGGAAGGTATTACGATGGATTTTATTACTAAGTTACCGAGAGTTGCTGGTGGCTATGATACCATTTGGGTGATTGTAGATCGACTCACTAAGTCGGCTCACTTTTTTCCTATTAGGGAAACAGATTCGATGGAGAAGCTTACTCGTTTGTATTTGAAAGAGATTGTTTCTAGACATGGTGTTCCTGTATCTATTATTTCAGACAAAAACAGCCGATTTGCATCGAGGTTTTGGCGATCCTTACAGGAAGCTTTGGGAACTAAGTTGGATATGAGCACCGCTTATCATCCTCAAACGGATGGTCAGAGTTAGAGGACCATTCAAACGTTAGAAGATATGTTACGGGCGTGTATTATTGATTTTGGTAAGGGGTGGGATAAATATTTGCCACTAGCTGAATTTTCTTATAACAACAGCTATCATGCAAGTATTAAGGCCGCACCATTTGAAGCTCTGTATGGTAGAAAATGTAGGTCTCCTATTTGTTGGAATGAGGTTGGGGATGCTCAACTCACAGGTCCAGAAATTATTCACGAGACTACTAAGAAGATTGTACAGATTAAAGAAAGATTGAGAATCGCCAGAAGTAGGCAAAGGAGCTATGCCAATAAGAGAAGGACCGATATTGAAATTCAGGTCGGTGATCGTGTTATGTTGAAGGTATCATCTTGGAAGGGCGTGATACGTTTTGGTAAAAGGGGAAAGCTGAATCCTCGTTTTGTTGGACCGTTTGAGATTATTGAGAGAGTTGGACCCGTGGCTTATCATTTAAAATTGCCACAAGAACTCAGTGCTGTTCATGATGTTTTTCACGTGTCGAATTTGAAGAAATATTTGGCCAGGGTCGATGAGACCATTCCTCTTGAGGAGCTGCATGTTGATAAACAACTCCATTTTATTGAGGAACCCGTTGAGATTATGGATCGAGAGGTTAAGACTCTTAAGCAGAGTAGAATTCTTATTGCCCGAGTTAGATGGAACGCCAGACGTGGTCCCAAGTTCACTTGGGAGCGTGAAGATCAGATGAGGCAGAAGTACCCGCATTTGTTTCCAGATGCTGAGTCAACCCCTGCACCTGCTTAAATTTCGGGACGAAATTTTCGTAACGGGAAGGTACTGTAACGACCCTACTTTTTTCGTTATCTTTTACCGTTAATTATTTAACGATCGTTAACTGTTATCCGTGCCACGTCATTTCTATGACCTATATTATTATTTTTGTAAAAATATATTAATTATTATGTGTTATGTGAATATTTATATTCATATTTTAAGTTATACGTTTCTACGTGTCGCGGATTTCTATCCGGCGAATCTTTTCGGTTTTCAAACCAACGGTCAAGCTTTAGGGATTTTTAAGTCCTAATTATTTTAAATATGATATTTTTGTGTCATATATTTATATTTAGTGTTTATACATTTTATTCGTCGCGTATTTGTTATCTCTCCGAAAAATCAATTGCGTAGTAGCGTTTTCGCGTTTCGGGCTTCGATCGAGCGTTCGGGACATAAGGATTTCATAATTTATCATTGTGGGCCATGTGGGGCCCACCCCATTCAGTTTTTGGCCAAATCCATGGGGAGGGGGGGTATACTCCCTTCATTTTTCTATTTCTCATTCATGTTTTCATTTTACACTTCCCATTTTCTAAACCTAGCTTTTATCACTTTATTTCTCTCCCTCCTTTCTCCATTAGAGTCGTCGCCACCACCACCATAATCCACCATCATCTTCATCAAATAATACTTGGATCAAGAAATCATTCACATATTCGGATTCTACGCGATCTCCTCTACACATCTATACCATTTGATTCTTGATTAGGGTATAAACCCTAACCCTAGATTTTTAATTTTTCTTAATTTTTCTGTATTTTGATGTTATATTGATAGTATGATAGTTACATGTTATTGTATTGATGATTGTATGCGTAGAATTGTTCGATTATATATATTTTCGGTTTGATTAATTTGGGACAGCAGCATTTTCGTTCATTTCTGATTGTGTAACTGATATAAAAAGTGAACTTGAAGTATCTAGATGAGTTTATCTCATCAAGACATTAATTTTAGACTCCGGATTCATGTCATTTCGATTCCCGGAGCTTAAGATATGATTAAAATGGTGTTATGTGGAGATTAAACTATGAAAACGAATTGAACCAGGTTTGGTCCGACTTTGTGACCATTTTTAGAATCCTTAGGGTGTAATAGTGTGTTAGGATTGATGATGGGATGAACTTTCATGTTCGGGTCATCGAAATTCGAGCCACGGATCACCCGTTATGACTAAAACACGTTTTTGAGCGGATTAAAGGTCCAAACTGATTAAGAGCTGTAAGTCACAACTTGGTGACTGTTCTTGGGATTTTCTTGAGCATACTAATGTTCCGGGTGGGTTGGTTAGGCGAAGATATATATAACGCTCGCCGAAAACTGATTCCCGGGGCTCAAGTTATGACCCGATGAACTTTTGATTAAAACTTATGGTTATTAAATAAAACTTATGGTATAAATAATGATTTTCATTATTATTAAATTACTTATGATATAAAAAGTAATTATTATAATTTAAGACTTATGATATATATTTATTATATCATTTAATTATTACTTATGATTTAATTAAACTTTTAATTAAACTTATGATTAATAATTCTTTTATTATTAATGGAAAATACTTATGATAAGTATTAAACTTATTTTATGAAATTATTATAATAAGACTTATAATAAGGATTAATTGATTATTTAATTATTATAAGGCTTAGTTATTATTTAATTATAATTTAATTATTAAATACTTATGATTTAATAATTATAATTAGAAACTTATGATATGATTAATAATTCATTATTAATTAATAATACTTATTATATGATTTAAATTTTATTATTAATTAATAATACTTATATTATGACTAATATTTAATTAGTTAATTAAATAGTTATGTTATATTAAATATATCATTTAAACTTATGTTAGCTTTAATAATTCATTTTAATTTAATTAAATTTATGTTATGACATAATTATACATATTTAACTTTAATTAACAATATAACTTATATTATTATTACAAATTACACTTTTAAAATTAATGTTGACTATGTTTGACCAAGGTTGACTTTTGAGTTGACTTTCGGTTGACTTTGACTTTCAGTTGACTTTTGTTGACTTTCTAAATAAGGAAACTTTCCTAACTTAAAAACTTTCCAAAAATAGAAGCTTTCCAAAAAATAGAAACTTTCCAAAAATAGAAACTTTTCAAAAATAGAAACTTTCTAAAAATAGAAACTTTCCTTAAATAGAAACTTTCCAAAAATGGAAACCTGCTAAAAATAGAAACTTTCTAAAAATAGAAAGTGTGTGTCCATACGCTGTTCCGATCAAACCGATGCATGTTGAGTGTTGTTATATGTTTACTTGCAATATGTACAATAGCTATCATACTAAGACTTGACCTAAGTTAGTTATTTATATCGACCTGCTTTATTTATAGGTCAGCGTTGTGATCATTCCTGATCACTTTACTTCATTTTCTGTTCGCTTATTTGTGTGATTACTTCGTTTGCTGTTAAGGTGAGTTATAGTCCTATTTTTCTATTTTAAATCTTTTGGGATGAGAATACATGCATTTTACTTTTACGTATTGGACACAAGTAAAAGTTGGTTTAAATTATTCATTGTGAGTCGAACAAAAATATTTCCTAATCTGGTAATTGTAATCGCTGGTTTCTACTGGTGAACGCGAATCCTACGGATAGATCTATCGGGTTTGACAACCCCATTTCGAGCTAGTCGCGCTAGCAATTTATAATCGGAATGTTTAGTACTTCGTATTTAGTTGAAGATACACTTGTTCGGTGTATATTATTTATTGTGTTTGGCAAGGGTAAATAAATGGTTAAGTGATTACCAGGTGGCTCACAAAAAATAGAATAATGTTTTTATATGTTTTCTAGCATATAATTTTGTGGTCCAAAAAGGGGTTTTTATGTTTTCAAACATAAATTTTTATGGTTTAAATTAAATATTGTTTACAATATTAAATCTATAATTCACTCAACATTTTTGTTGACAGTTACTCGCATGTTTTATTCTCAGGTTCATGATTGATTGCTTTCGCTGTGCTTAGAGAGTCTGCATATTTATGATGGCAGCTTTTGTTAAACAATAACTTGCATTCTATTTTGATCACTGTTGCAAAACACCCCGTCTCGAGCCGTCTCGACGCCCGTCTCGATGGTTTGGTGACTAGTCCGTCCCGTCTCGTAGAAAACTGTCTAATATGACAGTCAACGATCAAAATTCGGGTTAAAGTTGAAAAAAATCGAGTCAAAGTCGGTCAACATTCAGAAAAGGGAGAAAATCGATAAAATCGGTAAAATATATCGTATTTTAGTTTGAATTTTTTGTATTAAATTAACGATGATAGCAATTATCGGTATAAATTAATTAATTAAAGTTTTTAGCTTTAAAATATGTATACATATAAGCATTTTTATACTTATATATTTAAAAGTCAACTTTGGTCAACGTCCGTCTCGACCCCCGTTTCGACCCCGTCTCGAACGTCTCGACCTTTTTAGGACCCGACCGTCTCGACCCCGTCTCACGTATTTTGCAACCTTGATTTTGATACATTTAATAGTGGATGTTGTTGACTTTGTTTTGGTCAACTTTTGGTTAAGTAATAATGTATGATTTTTCTAAACTTACATATTTTGATAGGTTTCCTTTATAGGAAATCATTTTTAAATAAAGAATGCAAGGTTATTTATTAAATTCATATAGAGTTATGATCAAGCTGTGGGACCAAGATAACGATGGTCGTCAAGTGTACTTTGACGGGTCGTTAAATTCATGAAGACCATAAACACTAGTTTTGATCTTTTAACAAAATAATGAGATCTTAAGCTACAAAACTTAGATCCAACAAAGTAATGAAGATTCAAAGCTAGAAAGCTTGAATCTTTTATGTTCTTGAAGATCTCTAAGGCAAAAAGCTAGATCTTCAAGTTTCATGAAGATCATATGTGACGACCCGAGAATTTTCAACCAAATTTAAACTTAATCTTTATATGTTTCCGACATGATAAGCAAAGTATGTAAGGTTGGGACTTAAAGTTTTTAGATTTATATTCATATAATCAATTACCCTTTGACCATCCTCGACGATTCACGAACAGTTGTATATAAATAAATAAATAAATATACATATATATAATAGTTTGAGTTAATAAAATATAATCACATGAGTTAAAAATGTAAAATGATAAAACTGAATCATTAAGTAAGTATGAGAAGTGAATCTATATATATATATATATATATATATATATATATATATATATATATATATATATATATATATATATATATATATGATATCTAATATATTGTAATATATATTTTAGAATTAATAACTAATCAATAAAAGTTATTATATGATATAATATATGAATAATAAATATTACATAAATAATAATACATATATATAATACAAGTATACCTATAGTTGTTAAAATAATATTGTTATTACTTCTAATATTACTGTCAATACTAGTGATATTAATATTATCTTAAATATATAATCTATAGGTACGAAATTGATATATATAATTTGTTATAACATTATAATTAGTATTATAAGATAAATAATATTATTATTTATAATATTAAGTGTATTATTATTATAATTATAGTTACTAATTAATAAGAGTAATTATATAATGTAATTACATATATATTAATATAGATGTATAAACAGATATGTATAGTTATAAAAAAAACTATATATATAAATGAATATGATTTCTATAAATAAATATTATGATATGTATATTAGAATATATATATATATATAAAGTTTCACTATTACATGTTATATATATATATATATATATATATATATATATATATATATATATATATATATATATATATATATATATATATATATATATATATATATATATATATATATATATATATATATATATATATATATATATATCTAATAAATTATACATAACTAATAATATGTAATATTAACATATTAAATACAAGTTGAAAATATAATTGTTATAGTAATGTTATTAATACTTTTATTATTACTATTAATATCAATATTAGTATAATTAATATTATTAATCCTAATGTGAGATAAATTTATATAAAATTTGTTATGTATAAATTGTTATATTATAGCTAGTATTATTATTATTAGTAGTATTAGTAATATTAATATTTCTATGATTATTATTATTAATATTTATATTTATATTAATAATATTAATATTATACTTATTTTAAACGAAATTTTGCAAGTAAATATCAAAAGTTGTTACATGTTACTATCATCTTGGGATTAGTTTTGGATGCTGTCTCAAATTTTGCTACAAGAATAATTTCAGTACAGATATAAGTCAAATTCGTTAAACATCAGGATCGAATATAGTACCAATTGGTTAAACCTCACTATCCTCTTTTTATTCTTTTGTTTTTTTTCTTTGTCTGATGAAACCCGTGGATTCCTTCAAGTTCTGTATAATGCTCGATTATATCAAGTTGGTGATAGAATTCAATCGACCTTTCACTCTTGTTATCAATCACAACTATTTCAAACAGATTCTAACTGGTAATTTAAACAAAATTATTTATTTATTTATTTTCTTTTCTCTTTAACTCTGTTCGTAATTTTTTTTTTCATAACTCGATTTCGAATCAAAAACCAAAATCTAGAAATGCAGAAAGGTTTTAAATCAAATGGTGATTCTGTCTGCAAATTTACAGGTATCAATTCGCAATATCAAGGACGAATTCTTGGAGTCAAAGTTTTTTTAAAAAAAAGTCAAACATCGTTCTTTAATCAAATTCGTGTTAACTGTTTAATTTCAAGTTCAATTAACAATCCCATTAGTTTCTTAGAATGATTTATAAACCTTTTCATGAAGAAACTCTGAGCTAAAACGATCTCTAAAGTGAAAATCAATATTTGTTTTCTATATTTTTATGCGACGAACAGGGACTGCATATATATTCTTTTTATTTTTTTTTCTTCATTTAATCTCAAATATTCGCTAGTGAGTTAGATATTTAAATCGTGAAGTCGAGTTTGTAACTTCCATTAAGATTAAAAGAGGATTTGGGAATGGATTGGATTTGATTTGTGAAGAAGATGAACAAGAAGAAAAGAGGTCGGGTTATAAGTATTCTGAGGGAAACAAATGCAGGAAAAACAAATTGGATGGATGGTAGAGTGGGTTAATGTGTGAACGTGAGGTCTCGGGTTTAAGACCCGGCTGAGGCATTTCTTTTTGTTCCGAATTTTTGAGGTAGTTTTCAATTTTTAAATTTATTATTATTATTATTATTATTATTATTATTATTATTATTATTATTATTATTATTATTATTATCATTATTATTATTATTATTATTATTATTATTATTATTATTATTATTATTATTATTATTATTATTATTATTATTATTATTATTATTTGTATTGTTATTAGGATTATTATTCTTATTGTTATTATTACACTTATCATTATGGATATTATTATTATTATCATTAAGTATTAGAATTATTATTATTATTAAGTATTATGAAAAATTAATCATTAATATTATGATTACTAATATAAGTGTGATGATACAAGTTTTCATTTATTAGGATTATAAATACAAGTACGAATATTATTATTATCACTAATAATCGTATTATTATTATTATTATTATGATTAGGATTATTATTATTATTATTATGAAAATAATACGAGTTATCATCATTTTCATTAATGTTAGTATTAATATCACTTTTGTAATTATTATTATTATTATTATTATTATTATTATTATTATTATTATTATTATTATTATTATTATTAAATAAAAGTATCATTTTTAACAATATCATTATTATTGTTAATTCTATCATTTTTATAAAGTTACTATTATCAGTAAATCATTATTAACAAAACTATCACTTTTGTTACAGATAAATATTTTGTACTTAAAATATACTTAATACATATATTATAATTATATTAATAGTTTATATACCATATATCAAACATATTAATATTTTTTTATATAAATACTTACATATAACAAACTATCGGTTTTTAATATAATACTAAACATATATTACATATATATATATATATATATATATATATATATATATATATATATATATATATATATATATATATATATATATATATATATATATATATATATATATGACTGGATGAATAGAGATTATGTATGATAAATGTAAATATACAACATGGATATATATAATATATAACTTGAGATATAATATATATAAATAAAGTATATGTAATAAATAAAATTTAGTATAAAAATTTATATAACTACAAACACATAAAGATTATATAATTAATAAATAAAATTTGGAGATTTCTATTATATGTTTTTAATAGAAATACAATTAATATAGGTTTGTGAATCTGAGGCCAACCCTGCATTATTCAGTTTTGTAATATGTATTTTTACTACAAAATACAATAGGTGAGTTTCATTTGCTCCCTTTTTAAATGCTTTTGCAATATATATTTTTGGGCTGAGAATACATGCGCAATTTTTATAAATGTTTTACGAAATAAACACAAGTAATCAAAACTACATTACATGGTTGAATGATCGAAGCCGAATATGTCCCTTTTGCTTGGTAACCTAAGAATTAGTAAACCGATCTACTAATTGACGGGAATCTTAAAGATAGATCTATTGGGCCTAACGAACCCCACCCAAAGTACCGGATGCTTTAGTACTTCGATGTTGTTTTTATCATGTCCGAAGGATTTCCCGGAATGATAAGGGATATTCTTATATGCATCTTGTTAATGTCGGTTACCAGGTGTTCACCATATGAATGATATTTTTGTCTCTATGCATGGGACGTTTATTTATGAGAACTGGAAATGAAATTCTTGTGGTCTATTAAAATGATGGAAATGATTATTTATGTTAAACTAATGAACTCACCAACTTTTTGGTTGACACTTTAAAGCATGTTTATTCTCAGGTATTAAAGAAATCTTCCGCTGTGCATTTGCTCATTTTAGAGATATTACTTGGAGTCATTCATGACATATTTCAAAAGACGTTGCATTCGAATCGTTGAGTTCAGCAAGATTATTATTAAGTCGATTATAGTTTGGATATATTATGAGATCGCATGCATGCCTGTCAACTTTCGATGTAAAGAAAGTTTGTCTTTTAAAAACGAATGCAATGTTTGTAAAATGTATCATATAGAGGTCAAGTACCTCGCGATGTAACCAACTATTGTGAATCGTTTGTAAGATGGATTAGGACGGGTCGCTTCAGTTGGTATCAGAGCGGTGGTCTTAGCGAACTAGGTCTTGCATTAGTGTGTCTAACTGATAGTTGGTTAGATGCATTAGTGGGTCTGGACTTCGACCGTGTCTGCATGTCAAAAGTTTTGCTTATCATTTCTAGTCAGAAATCATCTGCTTATCATCCTTAGAAAATTACCTGCTTATCATTCCTAGTCTAGACACATCATACTGCAATGATTGCATGAATAATGTATAGACAAAATTCGTATCTTAGCGTACCTGCTAATTCATATCTTAGCATATCTGTTACTGTAAACTTTGCCTAACATATTCCGTAGATTCCTCTGTAACTTATGGAATTTTAGTATTATATATGCATATGTAAATTATGTATTGCAGGATACTAATCTACATCCTATAATCTATTTCTTATCAAAAATCCTTCATCTGATCGTACGAGATGAATCCCTCAACCAGTTCGAATTCCTCGGATTCCGACAGCTATTCCGATATGGAGTTTCATCTAAGCTCCGAAAGCAGCGTCACCAGAATGAATCAACCAATCATCCATCCCCAATTCATCTGATGGGTTCGTAGTCGACTTAATCCATGGAGACGCGAAGAAGACGATACTTTCCATCAACCAAATTTACCTCTTGGTGAAGAACCTGAAACACTTACCAGCGAATCAGTCCAAAACACTATTTTCACCCTTATTTCTAGAATAGCTCGACACGATTATATTCTATCTACAATTCTAAACCTTATTCATTCGCTTGTTCCGACCGGCAATCATCCCGAAATAATAGAAGAAGTCAACGAACTTCGCGCTCAAGTAATCAATTTGGAGAAAATGGTGCAAAATTTACCAGCTTCAGCAACATCACCGGCACCAACAATACTATCAGTAACAGCACCAGTACAATCAACATCGCACACCTCAACATCTCATTATGTACCTCGAGCATAATCATTAATCTGCGAATTGTTCTACATCATTTATCTTCGTTCGACATGGCGATTATGTAATCTCTAATGTTTTAGAGATTATATATTCTTGTTCTAACGGTAAATCAAATGAGTTTAATATCATATTGACTCATTAAAACTATGAATACATCTGAAGAAAATATATGTGTATATATATTTTCATAAAGATTGTAATTAAAAATTCTTTCGTACAAACTGTTAATGGTGAAAATATTTTAACGGGTAGGTAATACCTGAGGAATATTTAGATTCCACATTAATAAGTTACACTGTATATTCTTCGAATTTAATTCAACGGTCATTTAGGATCCAACTTACATCCACAGATATACGAATCCGTTTACCACAGAATGACCATTCTCATTCAATTTCATATTTGGATTTTAACTTATCAGAATCCAACAAGTGGTATAATGAAGAAAACATTGGACAAAATAAAATTTTTTAGAAACAAACGAATTAACTATGAGAAATTTTGTTAAGAATCCACGCTAACTGTTCTAGCTAACTGTTCCTAGCTAACTGTTAATTCCGTATTATATTTTATTTTATCGCAATTTATTTATCGTAATTTATTTATCGCAATTTAATTATCGCAATTTATTTATCACAGTTTATTTATCGCAATTTTAATTCTCGCAATTTTATTTATCGTCATTTAATTTCTGTTATTTATTTTACGCACTTTAAATATCGGGACACGTATACAAGGTTTTGACATATCATATCGACGCATCTATATATATTATTTGGAATAACCATAGACACTCTATATGCAGTAATGCTGGAGTTAGCTATACATGGTTGAGGTTGATTCTACAATAATATATATAATTTGAGTTGTGATCGAGTCTGAGACATGTACACGGGCCACGATACGTATTAATTAATTCGAATATTATATATTAAACTATATATGAATTATTGGACTGTCAACTGTGGACTAATAACATTAGACAATTAAAATGAATTAAAATATTGATTATAACATATGAAACTAAACAATTCTTCAAGTTTGCCACTTGATTTCATCTTAAACCTCATTTGTACCTTGTACAATCTGCGTTCAAACCTTTCATGATTCTTTAAAATGCCTCAATCGAAAGGATGATCCAACCACATGTTATCTACGAAAGGAAGAACTTATGCATATGGGCATGCACATGGAAAAACTCTCAGAAACTGAGTAAACATTTAACACATATCTGTGCTAGCTCCTTCGGCGTTATTATTACCGAAAATAACTTTACAATCCCTCTTCAAAGTAGCAAATTTTGTCACAGCTCCAGCAAGTCAACTTCGACTTTTCGTTCGAAACAACCTTATTATCACCGTGATTTATATGTATGCTATTTTATTGTTACTGGGGAACCTTTTATATTCCACCATATTACCATCAGCGTTTAATCATCTAAAAACACAATTCTCTTGAAACCACCTCGGATTGATAACCGATGATTCAGGTATGGTAGCCTTAAATGCAGAGAAAATAGAAAAATCGTAGATGGTCTAAACGGACAAAAGTTTGATGATAAAGAAAGGAGTATTAGGAACACTCGATAGAAAATTTGGTACTGAAAAATAGATTGAGCAAACCATGAAGAAGACCAAGGCCAAATACAAGGACCATACCATATATTCAAAGAAACCAGGTAATTCTGGATCCGATGAAATCTTTAGAGAATATCTTGCTCTGAAGTCACGTTAAAATCTTGCAGAAAATCTTTCTTCATCAACCATCGAACTTAGAAATTCCAAAATATCATCATAAATATCTTCGATATTTCTGAAGATATTTTAATAAATATTCTCGTCCGAAATTATTTATCTCGTCATGCTATCTATATTACATCATAAAGGAAACTACTTTAGTTTCTAAATTTCTTTAAAATTCGAGTTTAAATTATGAATGTTTTTGAAGTAGTGTTGGGAATTGATGCATGAGTTAGTATAATATAATGACACTTGATCAATGTGATTATATTACAGTAAGTCATGCTGAGTTTCTAAATGGAATGTGATGATTCACAGATCATAACATCATCATGTGCCATGTTACACGACTCTTATGTTCTGTCTAATCTATAAACATATCAAGAACATATTTTTCTTGATAGTCCTATCTTTCCTTGAATTCTGGTAATTTGAAAAGTCAATTTGTGCTATTACCATTTCTTTCTTAGGACATTGACAATGTTCATTCTGAAACTTATATCTACGAATTCTGGACCATTACAAGAGATGCCCAATCGCAAGAAGAAGAAACGAAGGGACAAAGCTCCGAAATAGAAATTGGAGTATAAATCGCAGCAAATAGGGGGGAGTATTAACTGGGGATGACAATGATCATAGAAAATAGAAGCAAGGACTTCGAGGTATAAGGGAAGATATAAAGCCCGATAACAACACATAAATTACAAACCGTGTATATCAATGTTTATAGCAACATAAAGACACGGGAGGATTAAAAGAACTATAACCCCAAGGGCGAAGTAGAAGTAAATAGATTCCTCTGGTGGAAGTTGGAAAAAGAGAATAATTGTTGTAATAGTAAGGATAAGGACAAGGGTTAGAACTAGATTAAGCATTCTCATAAACTTTGGAATTTGGGGAATTAGGTATAGGAATGGTAAAAGTAACGGAACGGGAGAAGTAATTTATAGTGAAATATATGATAGAGTAACCAAAGCAGATCTCCACATTTAATTAGAGAGATCCTAATTTCATTATTCGCTGAAGAATTAAATCTTTTAGATTACGAAGATTTTCTTTAAATCCCTTGAATTCCGGAATTCAACCAAGACAACATCAAAAGTTAAGATGCACCTTATTTTCTAAATTCAACCTAGACAACGTCAAAAGTCAAAACGAACCGATACTCACTTAATTTCGCTCTTTTGTGATAGCTTCACTCGTGCTCTTCGAATAAATGAATTGTTTTATCCATATTACTCAATGATGATAAAACTCTATTTACCAACTCATATTCGTCATGAAAACATTTTTATTGTTAGCCATGACCACCTCACTCAAATTTCAGGACGAAATTTCTTTTACGGGTAGGTACTGTGACGACCCGAGAATTTCCAACCAAATTTAAACTTAATCTTTATATGTTTCCGACACGATAAGCAAAGTATGTAAGGTTGGGTCTTAAAGTTTTAAGAATTATATTCATATAATCAATTACCCTTTGACCATCCTTGACGATTCACGAACAGTTGTATATAAATAAATAAATATATATACATATATATAATAATTTGAGTTAATAAAATATAATCACATGAGTTAAAAATGTAAAATGATAAAACTGAATCATTAAGTAAGTATGAGAAGTGAATCTATATATAAATATATATATGATATCTAATATATTGTAATATATATTTTAGAATTAATAACTAATCAATAAAAGTTATTATATGATATAATATATGAATAATAAATATTACATAAATAATATTATATATATATATATATATATATATATATATATATATATATATATATATATATATATATATATATAATACAAGTATACATATAGTTGTTAAAATAATATTGTTATTACTTCTAATATTACTGTCAATACTAGTGATATTAATATTATCTTAAATATATAATCTATAGGTACGAAATTGATATATATAATTTGTTATAACATTATAATTAGTATTATAAGATAAATAATATTATTATTTATAATATTAAGTGTATTATTATTATAATTATAGTTACTAATTAATAAGAGTAATTATATAATGTAAATACATATATATTAATACAGATGTATAAACAGATATGTATAGTTATAAAAAAAATAAAACTATATATATAAATGAATATGATTTCTATAAATAAATATTATGATATGTATATTAGAATATATATATATATATAAAGTTTCACTATTACATGTTATATATATATATATATATATATATATATATATATATATATATATATATATATATATATATATATATATATATATATATATATATCTAATAAATTATACATAATTAATAATATGTAATATTAACATATTAAATGCAAGTTGAAAATATAATTGTTATAGTTGTGACAACCCGGAAATTTCTGACCAAATTTAAACTTTAATCTTTATATTATTCCGACACGATAAGCAAAGTTTGTAAGTTGAAGCTCAAGAATTTTAAACGGTGTTTATACATTCATTTAACCTCGACCAAATTACGACGATTCACGAACTATTATTTAATTGGATGTGAATATGTATAGGTATATGTATATATCACAGTTTGAGAATGTTAACAAAATATTGAACGTATAATACTTTAAATGAACGTATTTGTTTCAATATGATTAGAGATGGAATTAGAAGATAATATCAAATGATTGATTTATCAGATACATTGAATTATGATTACGAGTTCCTATTGAGAGGTCCACTTTAATTTAGAAAACCTTTCCTTTTTAACGGTATCCGGAATTGTTGGTAAAAGTGATTTACAAAAGTGTCATTTACAAGAGTTAGTCAAAAGTTAGAAATCATTTCCGTTTAAATTTCAAAAATATACTTTACTTGATTAACTCGTGTCCCCCGATAAAGCAGCTCTTTAGTTTTCATATTAAAAACATTATTTGGTAAAATAACTACTATTATTTAAAAACGAGTTAAAACGAACTTTGAAATCTATTTGGTTTTGAAAAGCTAAATATTATATCATTAGTTAAAATATTTCAAAAATATTTATTAAGTACAAATTTACAATTTTAAATATATATATATATATATATATATATATATATATATATATATATATATATATATATATATATATATATATATTAACTTAGTCATAAAACGTCCCAATTTAAAATAATATATTTTGATAAACAACGAGTCACCGATTTATAGAAGCAAATAACCACGGCGCTCAAATTTTATAAGATACATTTTCATGAAGTAAATTTTTGATAAATAAGTCAAATTATTATTAAAGGTACCCGTCGCGTAACGTAAAAGGCTAGTTTTCTAAACGTACGAAAGTGCGCTCGAAAAACCGAAAATGGTACATGAGTCGAGTGACAACGTACGAGTCATTTGAACAAAAATTACATTTTTACTACGCACGTAAATATAATATAATATATAATTAATTATATAGATTAAATATTAATTTATATATAATAATAATTTAAGAAAGTGTCGGTAATTCGTATTGGTTGAATATGAGATGTTAGTTGGTATCATACGAGCACATGATTTTTTTTATATGGACTCCATGCGAATGCATGGAGTCAAGTTTCTAAAATTCTATATAAAGCACCCGATCCTTCATTGAAACACACACATATTAAGAATACATTTACGTTACTACGTATATATATTATTTACTTATATTATTTATATTATTATTATTATTATTATTATTAATTTTAATATTAAGATTAATATTATTATTATTATTAATCTTATTATTAGTAGTATTAGTACTAGTATTACTAGTATTTTTATACATAAAATATTACGACGAGGTCATGAACAAGTTATTTCGAAACGGGTTTTATGAGTAGGATAGGGCTAAGGAAATTATGGGTATTAGTTATGGAGGTGATGGGTAATGTTCATGGGTATGCTCGTGAGGTCAAACTAGTATTTATCATCTCCGTTGAGTCTACGTACCTTTCCTGCAATATTGAATCTCAATATTGATACGTGAGTACTCATAATTTAACTTTTACATATTAATAGGGTATCCCTGACTAGTGCTCGAGTATATAGAATTATGCATGTTTGTACTTTTGATATTGCCTTTAGTTAGGTTATGTTGAATCCTGAACTAGTTATATATGCGGTTGAGATAAGGTATAAGATATGCATGTCATTGGAAAGCTAGCGGAAAATTAAGAACTTTTCATTTAGATATCGAATGGTTTCGATGAACGGATTTGAAGTTATAGTCAATTGAAATTTGGTATTATTATTAAAAATGATTATTATTATCGTCGTTAGTATCGTCGTTATAGTTTTTATCTAATTATTATTATTATTATTATTATTATTATTATTATTATTATTATTATTATTATTATTATTATTATTATTATTATCATTATCAATAAAAGTATTATCATTAAAAATTGTTATTTTTATTATTATTACTATCGTTATTATCGATAGAGTTATAATTAGTATTATTATTATTATCATCATTAAAATAGTTATTAGTATTATCATTATCATAATATTTATTATCATTAGTATTATTATAATTAAAACTAATATTAGTAACACTTAATTATTTTGATTACTATTATTATCTTTAAAATGAACGCGATATAAAAGTCGATTTAAAAACTATTAACAAATTGATTAGGAAATAATGAGTATGAGTATCATGATGAAATTAAAATATTGTAAGATATTAATCTTAGATAAAATTATTGTTCTTATTATTTTTATCATTATTATTATTATTATTAAAAGTATCGTAAGTATTAAAACTGTCATTTTAACAAAACAAAAATTATTATCATTTTAATAGAAATGTCATTGTTATTATAAAATAACATTATTATTATCATTTTAAATAAAATGGTTATTTTAAAGTATCGTAAATATTAAAGTTATCATAAATAGAATTATCATTTAATCATAATATCATTTTTAGTAAATATAAATATTAATATTTTTTTATAGAATAATAATAAATACAAAATAATATAACTTTTACTTATTATTATTATCAATGATATTTTATCAAATAAAAATGTAATACAAATAATATAATTACCTTAATAAAACCTATCATAACATTTTTTATGATATTCAATGAACTTTATAAATTGTATTATCTAAAATATATAAAAGTATATTTTTATATAAAGTTTTATTTGTTAATAAATGAATTATATTATTTACTCTAATAAATCTTTTAAAAATATGTAAAAATATAAAACGACGATATTTAAACTATATAATAATCATGTATAAATTTTTGGAAATCATTTTGAGTCAAATTGACTTTTGTTGACTTTTGCATATTAGTCTCGAGCATTAGGATTGTGGTACACTATGAATTGACTTAATTTGTTAGACAAATATTGACCAACATATAAATATATATAATTAAAATAGGTTCGTGAATCCGAGGCCAACCTTGCACTTGTTCAATGACGTTATATGTATTTTTACTACGAAATACAGTATGGTGAGTTTCATTTCCCTTTTTACCCTTTATATTTTTGGGACTGAGAATACATGCGCTTTTATAAATGTTTGATGAAATAGACACATGTAATTGAAACTACATTCTATGGTTGAATTATCGAAATCGAATATGCCCCTTTTTATTAAAGTCTGGTAATCTAAGAATTAGGGAACAGACACCCTAATTGACGCGAATCCTAAAGATAGATCTATTGGGCCTAACAAACCCCATCCAAAGTACCGGATGCTTTAGTACTTCGAAATTTATATCATGTCCGAAGGAGGATCCCGGAATGATAGAGGATATTCTTATATGTATCTAGTTAATGTCGGTTACCAGGTGTTCACCATATGAATGATTATTTTTGTCTCTATGCATGGGACGTATATTTATGAGAACTGGAAATGAAATTCTTGTGGTCTATTAAAATGATGGAAATAAATGATTATGATAAACTAATGAACTCACCAACCTTTTGATTGACACTTTAAAGCATGTTTATTCTCAGGTGTTAAAGAAATCTTCCGCTGTGCATTTGCTCATTTTAACGATATTACTTGGAGTCTTTCATAGCATATTTTGAAGAACGTTGCATTCGAGTCATTGAGTTCATCAAAGATTATTATTAAATAAATTTATAGTTGGATAGTGGATATTATGAAATGGTATGCATGCATGTCAATTTTCGATGTAAAGAAAGTTTGTCTTTTAAAAACGAATGTAATGTTTGTAAAATGTATCATATAGAGGTCAAATACCTCGTAATGTAATCAACTATTGTGAATCGTTTATAATGTATATGAACGGGTCCTTTCAGTTGGTATCAGAGCGGTGGTCTTAGTGAACCAGGTCTGCATTAGTGTGTCTAACTGATAAGTCGATAGGATGCATTAGTGAGTCTGGACTTCGACCGTGTCTGCATGTCAAAAGTTTTGCTTATCATTTTGTGTCGAAAATTAACTACTTATCATCCTCAGGAAATTACCTGCTTATCATTTTTAGTCTAAGACAAGACTTGCTGCATTGATTGCATGAATAGTGTATAGACAAAAATTCATATCTTAGCATATCTGCTAAATCATATCTTATCGTATCTGTTACTTTAAACTTTTCCTGACATATCCCGCAAAGTCCTCCGTAATCTACGAAATCTTTTGATCTATATATATATATATATATATATATATATATATTCTATGTAATTAGAATACCATCCGTTAGACAAAATCATTTCATATCGGAAAAAAAAATCCTTTATCCAATCGTACGAAATGGAATTCGTCATCAGTTCAAGTCACTCAGATTCTGAAATGGAATCCCATTTAAGCTCTGAAAGTAGTGTGACCGGAATAGATCAACCAATCAGTCATCACCTATTCTGGATGAATTGGGGATGGGTTCGTAGCCTCCTTAATCATTGGAGACAAGAAGAAGGTGATCCCTTCCATCCACCACATTGCCCTTTTGACGAAGAACCTGAAGCACTTACCGACGAACCTATCCGAAACACCATTTTCTCGCTCATTTCCAGAGTATCTCGTCACGATTATATATTACATCAAATTTTAGATTTTATTTATCCGCTCGTCTGAACCGACAATCACCCCGGTGTAATAGAAGAAGTCAACGAGCTTTGCGCTCGGGTAGTGGCTTTGGAGAATATGGTGCAGAGATTACAAACACCAGCAGCAGCATCAATAGCATAACCAGTACCACCATCATCAACGCCAACAGTACCATTACCACCTTCAACCACAACCGCGTCGTAAACCTCAACTTCACAATCTGTCCCACGAGCATCAACGTCATACGCACCATAGATACCAAGGAGTACCAACAACAATAACTGACGAAGTATTAATTCATAACTTCATTGGAGAAACATTCCGCGGCAATTATGTAATCTCTAAAGTCTTAGAGATTATCTAATCTAGCCCTAACCATAAATCAGTTAAGCGAACCAAAATGATAGAAGGAAGAGTAGAAACCCTGACAAAAATGGTGTGTGATTAACAAGCTAAACTTGCTTTACCAACAGCATCAACAGTACCATCAGCGTTACCAGCATCGTCAGTACAGTTAACATCCGAATCAACAGCACCGATAACATCACAAACTCCATCAGTTCAAGAATCACTGTGGACATCATTACGAATCAATAACGTGTATATTGTATCAACGAGTTATGAAGAATTAACTCATTCCCTCTGAAGAGATTATATGTATATTATATATATATATATATATATATATATATATATATATATATATATATATATATATATATATATATATATATATATATATATATATTTTTTGAAATAAATCTTTCCGTGCTAAGCTATTGTGTGTGAATCTTAACTACTAGGTTAATTCATATTACAAATTTGCAATAATATACGTCCTTCGGCCACAACTTAACCAGCGTTAACTACAATCTCTGTCACAATTCAACAAATTCCAATTCATAATAAATCAAGTATATATTTGATTTTACACTTTCATCATCGATGTACCCGAAACTTTTCAGATAACATCATTCGTACTTTACTAAATTCACAAGAATTCCACGAACCGAACATCATACATCAACAAATAACGAAGTATTGATTCATAATTTCAATGTCATTAAAGAAATACTGCGTAAAAGTTATGTACTTTTTTAATGCCTTTAGGGATTATTCAATTCTAGTTTCAACCGTAAATCAAATGAGTTTAATTTAACATTAACTCATTAAATCTATGTTACATCTGAAGAAAATATACATATATATATTTTCATAAAGACTGTAATAAAATTCTTTTGTACAAAATATTAATTGTGAATTTTTTTTAACGGGTAGGTAATACCCGAGAGATATATAAATTCACAATTAATATGTTACATTCTTCGAATCTGATTCAGCAAATCATCCATTATACTCCCTACTTTCACAACAATATACATTCTTTTATTGAAATCAAAACAACCATACTCATTCAAAATTTAATTACATATTCTGATTTTGAAATCTCAAAATTCAACTTGAGATATGACCAAAATCATCACTCTTAGATCCTTACATCTTTCACAAGCTATATTTTGACTTCAAAACTGTGTTAGAATATCAAATGTATGTTAACGATTACAATCTGTGTTCAAACTCTTCAAAAATTTTTGAAGACACTTCGAATGATGAGCAATCGAGATGATGATCCAACCACATGTTACCCACAGTTATGTACCCGAAAAACTCTTGAAACCAAAGTAAAAGTTTAAACAACGTATCCGCGTCAAATCTTTTGGCATTTATTAGCAAAGACAACTTACGATTCCTTTTCAAAGTAGCCAGTTTTGTCACAACTCCAGCGAGTCAACTTCGACTTTTCAGGCAGACTAGTCTTATTATAACCTCGATAGGTACGTTGCCCTTTCGCCATCGTTACGAAGAACCTTTTACATTCCACCACATTATCAACAGATGTACCAACAACTTCATTACCCTTTGATTTAGCCTCTCCAAAAAGTCATTATAGTTATTCATTGAAACCCCATCATTTATTCATTCGCATCTTGTAACGAGAATTGCCATACGAATCATCGGGAATTAGCAATCAGTATTTTGAAATCTCGCAGCATGTCTACGCCAACAGTTATATGTATATATAACATCTATCTTCTGGACTTAATTTGAATGTGAAGTTTCTGAAAAACACTCCGAACTACGAATTGGTTCTCCGAAAATGGAAAAATGCTGATGAAGCAGCAAAAACTATAAACGACTTTAACAGTAAAAGTTTGATGATAATGAAGAAGTGTGCTGGCAAAGCGCAGAAAAAGAGAAGTCTTGGAATTGGAAATCGGATTGAGCAAAGTATGAAGGAGGCTGTGGACAAATCACAAAAACTGAACCTGACTTTAAAAGATCCAAATGATTCAGTACCTGCTGAAGTCACTAACGAATACCTTGCTCCTGACTCTAAACCCCTGCGGATAATATTCTTCATCATCCTCTAATATTAGAAATTCTAAGATATCATCGTATCTTTCATTATAAATATCCTCCATATTTCTGAAGATATTTTCTTAATTATTCTTATCTGAAATCATTTACCTCTTCGCGCTATCTGTATTACATCATAAAAGAAACTATTTTAGTTTCTAAATTCTGAAACATTCGAGTTTAAAATAAGAATTTTTTTTTTTGAAGTAGTGTTGAGAGCTGAAGCATGAGTTAGTATAATATAATGACACTTGATCAACATGATTATATTACAGTAAGTCATGCTGAGTTTCTAAATGGAACGTGATGATTCACAGATCATAATGTCATCATATGCCATGTTACACGACTCTTGAATTCTGCTTAACCTCTAAACATATCAAGAAAATATTTTTCTTGATGATTCGGCTTTTTTTGGGATATTCTGGTAATTTGACAAATCAAGATCGTGCCATTACAATTTCCTTCTTAGAACATTAACAATGTTCATTCCGGAATTCATATCTGCGAATTATGGACCATTATAAGTGGAACTTACTCGCAAGAAGAAGAAACGAAAGGACAAAGCTCCGAAACAGAAATTGGGATATAAATTGTAGCAAATAAAAGAAAGCATTAACTAGAGATGACAATGATTATGGAAGACAGAAGCAGGGACATCGAAATATAAGAGAAGATATAAAACCCAACAACCACCCAGAAATTATAAACCATATATATCAATACATATAGCAATATAAAGGCACGGGAGAACTAAAAACACTATAAAACCAAGTGTATAGTAGAAGTAAATAGATTCTTCCGGCGGTAGATGAAAAAGAAGAATGGCCGATATGAAAGTTAAAAGCATATCGAGAATCAGAACTGGATGGAGCATATTGATGAATACTTTAAAATATGAGTTGAGGGGGAAAGAATAGAAGGTGATGAAACATGACTAGGAACTTAGAAATTAACAGATTTAACTCACACAATGGCGGAATAAGTGAATCAAACCCTCTAGTGAATAGGTTAAGTTTTTTTGGATTAATTTAGTCAAACCACAACTAAATCAAGTGTGATTAGATCAACACCTAGAGCTATTATTCACCACCTGGGTGATTTAGACTGAGAGAGAATCGGAGGAGCTCACCAGATCTGAGTGTATGTAACAAATGAGAGGCTTAACCTAAAATGAAGAACATAAGACTTTATATACCCCTGCTGTTGACTCACCCGTACGATTCATACATCACACGTACGAGTTGGCTTCATCAGCCGTACGGGTGATCACTCACTCGTGTCTTCTCATTTAGATTGTAATTGTGACCTAGCTCAGCATCAACCGTATGTATGAGCCTATCAGCCGTACTAGTGAGGCTTCACTCGTACGTCTGACTAAGTCTAACATAGTCAAACATCCAAATCTCGTTCCTGTAGTTCTTGTAACCACATACAAACACGGATGGGATAATAACGAGCAATCATGGTAGCCTGTAAACTGTTGTACCTGCAATGGACATGGGTAGATGTCTAGGGACTTGCATAAAATGCATCAACAGAAGGTGTGAGTTGTAAGGAAATGAAGGAGGTGAATTTATAAGAAAATCTCCGACAGAACAATTAAAATGGACGATCGCATTTAAAGCGGATCCTAATTCCCTTGGTTATCGGAGAATCAAATCTTATTACGAAGATTTTCTTCAAATCCCTTGAAATCTGGAAATCAATCATATCTACATCAAATGATAAGATGAATCTACACTTACTCATTTCACTCTTCTATGTTAGCTTCATCCGTACTCTTCATATAAATGGATTGTTTATCCGAATTTATCGCTGATGATAAAACTCTAATTTTCAGCCCGTATGCATCATGAAAACATACTTATTATCATTTACGGTCTTTCCACTCAAATTTCGGGACGAAATTTCTTTAACGGGTAGGTACTGTGACAACCCGAAAATTTCCGACCAAATTTAAACTTTAATCTTTATATTATTCCGACACGATAAGCAAAGTTTGTAAGTTGAATCTCAAGAATTTTAAACGGTGTTCATACATTCATTTAACCTCGACCAAATTACGACGATTCACGAACTATTATTTAATTGGATGTGAATATGTATAGGTATATGTATATATCACAGTTTGAGAATGTTAACAAAATATTGAACGTATAATACTTTAAATGAACGTATTTGTTTCAATATGATTAGAGATGGAATTAGAAGATAATATCAAATGATTGATTTATCAGATACATTGAATTATGATTACGAGTTCCTATTGAGAGGTCCACTTTGATTTAGAAAACCTTTCCTTTTTAACGGTATCCGGAATTGTTGGTAAAAGTGATTTACAAAAGTGTCATTTACAAGAGTTAGTCAAAAGTTAGAAATCATTTCCGTTTAAATTTCAAAAATATACTTTACTTGATTAACTCGTGTCCCCCGATAAAGCAGCTCTTTAGTTTTCATATTAAAAACATTATTTGGTAAAATAACTACTATTATTTAAAAACGAGTTAAAACGAACTTTGAAATCTATTTGGTTTTGAAAAGCTAAATATTATATCATTAGTTAAAATATTTCAAAAATATTTATTAAGTACAAATTTACAATTTTAAATATATATATATATACATATATATATATATATATATATATATATATATATATATATATATATATATATATATATATATATATTTATTTATTTTAACTTAGTCATAAAATGTCCCAATTTAAAATAATATATTTTGATAAACAACGAGTCACTGATTTATAGAAGCAAATAACCACGACGCTCAAATTTTATAAGATACATTTTCATGAAGTAAATTTTTGATAAATAAGTCAAATTATTATTAAAGGTACCCGTCGCGTAACGTAAAAGGCTAGTTTTCTAAACGTACGAAAGTGCGCTCGAAAAACCGAAAATGGTACATGAGTCGAGTGACAACGTACGAGTCATTTGAACAAAAATTACATTTTTACTACGCACGTAAATATAATATAATATATAATTAATTGTATAGATTAAATATTAATTTATATATAATAATAATAATTTAAGAAAGTGTCGGTAATTCGTATTGGTTGAATATGAGATGTTAGTTGGTATCATACGAGCACATGATTTTTTTTTATATGGACTCCATGCGAATGCATGGAGTCAAGTTTCTAAAATTCTATATAAAGCACCCGATCCTTCATTGAAACACACACATATTAAGCATCCATTTACATTACTACGTATATATATTATTTACTTATATTATTTATGTTATTATTATTATTATTATTATTATTAATATTAAGATTAATATTATTATTATTATTAATCTTATTATTAGTAGTATTAGTACTAGTATTATTAGTATTTTTATACATAAAATATTACGACGAGGTCATGAACAAGTTATTTCGAAACGGGTTTTATGAGTAGGATAGGGCTAAGGAAATTATGGGTATTAGTTATGGAGGTGATGGGTAATGTTCATGGGTATGCTCGTGAGGTAAAACTAGTATTTATCATCTCCGTTGCGTCTACGTACCTTTCCTGCAATATTGAATCTCAATATTGATACGTGAGTACTCATAATTTAACTTTTACATATTAATAGTGTATCCCTGACTAGTGCTCGAGTATATAGAATTATGCATGTTTGTACTTTTGATATTGCCTTTAGTTAGGTTATGTTGAATCCTGAACTAGTTATATATGCGGTTGAGATAAGGTATAAGATATGCATGTCGTTGGAAAGCTAGCGGAAAATTAAGAACTTTTCATTTAGATATCGAATGGTTTCGATGAACGGATTTGAAGTTATAGTCAATTGAAATTTGGTATTATTATTAAAAATGATTATTATTATCGTCGTTATTATCGTCGTTATAGTTTTTATCTTATTATTATTATTATTATTATTATTATTATTATTATTATTATTATTATTATTATTATTATTATTATTATTATTATTATTAGTATTATTATCATTATCAATAAAAGTATTATCATTAAAAATTGTTATTTTTATTCTTATTACTATCGTTATTATCGTTAGAGTTATAATTAGTATTATTATTTTTATTATTATCATTAAAATAGTTATTAGTATTATCATTATCATAATATTTATTATTATTAGTATTATTATAATTAAAACTAATATTAGTAACACTTAATTATTTTGATTACTATTATTATCATTAAAATGAACGCGATATAAAAGACGATTTAAAAACTATTAACAAATTGATTAGGAAATAATGAGTATGAGTATCATGATGAAATTAAAATATTGTAAGATATTAATTTTAGATAAAATTATTGTTCTTATTATTTTTATCATTATTATTATTATTAAAAGTATCGTAAGTATTAAAACTGTCATTTTAACCAAACAAAAAATTATTATCATTTTAATAGAAATGTCATTGTTATTATAAAATATAATTATTATTATCATTTTAAGTAAAATGGTTATTTTAAAGTATCGTAAATATTAAAGTTATCATAAATAGAATTATCATTTAATCATAATATCATTTTTAGTAAATATAAATATTAATATTTTTTTATAGAATAATAATAAATACAAAATAATACAACTTTTACTTATTATTATTATCAATGATATTTTATCAAATAAAAATGTAATACAAATAATATAATTACCTTAATAAAACCTATCATAACATTTTTTATGATATTCAATGAACTTTATAAATTGTATTATCTAAATATATAAAAGTATATTTTTATATAAAGTTTTATTTTTTAATAAATGAATTATATTATTTACTCTAATAAATCTTTTAAAAATATGTAAAAATATAAAACGACGATATTTAAACTATATAATAATCATGTATAAATTTTGGAAATCATTTTGAGTCAAATTGACTTTTGTTGACTTTTGCATATTAGTCTCGAGTATTAGGATTGTGGTACACTATGAATTGACTTAATTTGTTAGACAAATATTGACCAATATATAAATATATATAATTAAAATAGGTTCGTGAATTCGAGGCCAACCTTGCACTTGTTCAATGACGTTATATGTATTTTTACTACAAAATACAGTATGGTGAGTTTCATTTGCCTTTTTACCCTTTATATTTTTGGGACTGAGAATACATGCGCTTTTATAAATGTTTGACAAAATAGACACAAGTAATTAAAACTACATTCTATGGTTGAATTATCGATATCGAATATGCCCCTTTTTATTAAAGTCTGGTAATCTAAGAATTAGGGAACAGACACTCTAATTGACGCGAATCCTAAAGATAGATCTATTGGGCCTAACAAACCCCATTCAAAGTACCGGATGCTTTAGTACTTTGAAATTTATATCATGTCCGAAGGAGGATCCCGGAATGATAGGGGATATTCTTATATGTATCTAGTTAATGTCGGTTACCAGGTGTTCACCATATGAATGATTATTTTTGTCTCTATGCATGGGATGTATATTTATGAGAACTGGAAATGAAATTCTTGTGGTCTATTAAAATGATAGAAATAAATGATTATGATAAACTAATGAACTCACCAACCTTTTAGTTGACACTTTAAAGCATGTTTATTCTCAGGTGTTAAAGAAATCTTTCGCTGTGCATTTGCTCATTTTAAAGATATTACTTGGAGTCTTTCATAGCATATTTAGAAGAACGTTGCATTCGAGTCATTGAGTTCATTAAAGATTATTATTAAATCAATTTATAGTTGGATAGTGGATATTATGAAATGGTATGCATGCCTGTCAATTTTCGATGTAAAGAAAGTTTGTCTTTTAAAAACGAATGCAATGTTTGTAAAATGTATCATATAGAGGTCAAATACCTCGCAATGTAATCAACTATTGTGAATCGTTTATAATGTATATGAACGGGTCCTTTCAATAGTAATGTTATTAATACTTTTATTATTACTATTAATATCAATATTAGTATAATTAATATTATTAATCCTAATATGAGATAAATTTATATAAAATTTGTAATGTATAAATTGTTATATTATAACTAGTATTATTATTATTATTATTAGTATTAGTAATATTAATATTTCTATGATTATTATTATTAATATTTATATTTATATTAATAATATTAATATTATACTTATTTTAAACGAAATTTTGCAAGTAAATATCAAAAGTTGTTACATGTTACTATCATCTTTGGATTAGTTTTGGATGTTGTCTCTAATATTGCTACAAGAATAATTTCAGTACAGATATAAGTCAAATTCGTTAAACATCAGGATCGAATATAGTGCCAATTGGTTAAACCTCACTATCCTCTTTTTATTCTTTTGTTTTTTTTCTTTGTCTGATGAAACCCGTAGATTCTTTCAAGTTCTGTATAACGCTCGATTATATCAAGTTGGTGATAGAATTCAATCGACCTTTCACTCTTGTTATCAATCACAACTATTTCAAACAGATTCTAACTGGTAATTTAAACAAAATTATTTATTTATTTATTTTATTTTCTCTTTAACTCTGTTCGTAATTTTTTTTTTCATAACTCGATTTCGAATCAAAAACCAAAATCTAGAAATGCAGAAAGGTTTTAAATCAAATGGTGATTCTGTCTGCAAATTTACAGGTATCAATTCGCAATATCAAGGACGAATTCTTGGAGTCAAAGTTTTTTTTAAAAAAAAGTCAAACATCGTTCTTTAATCAAATTCGTGTTAACTGTTTAATTTTAAGTTCAATTGACAATCCAATTAGTTTCTTAGAATGATTTACAAACCTTTTCATGAAGAAACCCTGAGCTAAAACGATCTCTAAAGTGAAAATCAATATTTTTTTTCTATATTTTTATGCGACGAACTGGGACTGCATATATATTCTTTTTATTTTTTTTTCTTCATTTAATCTCAAATATTCGCTAGTGAGTTAGATATTTAAATCGTGAAGTCGAGTTTGTAACTTTCATTAAGATTAAAAGAGGATTTGGGAATGGATTGGATTTGATTTGTGAAGATGAACAAGAAGAAAAGAGGTCGGGTTATACGTATTCTGGGGGAAACAAATGCAGGAAAAACAGATTGGATGGATGGTAGAGTGGGTTAATGTGTGAACGTGAGGTCTCGGGTTCGAGACCCGACTGAGGCATTTCTTTTTGTTCCGAATTTTTGAGGTAGTTTTCAATTTTTAAATTTATTATTATTATTATTATTATTATTATTATTATTATTATTATTATTATTATTATTATTATTATTATTATTATTATTATTTTTATTATTTGTATTGTTATTAGGATTATTATTCTTATTGTTATTATTACACTTATCATTATGGATATTATTATTATTATCATTAAGTATTAGAATTATTATTATTATTAAGTATTATGAAAAATTAATCATTAATATTATGATTACTAATATAAGTGTGATGATACAAGTTTTCATTTATTAGGATTATAAATACAAGTACGAATATTATTATTATGACTAATAATCGCATTATTATTATTATGATTAGGATTATTATTGTGAAAATAATACGAGTTATCATCATTTTCATTAATGTTAGTATTAATATCACTTTTGTAATTATTATTATTATTATTATTATTATTATTATTATTATTATTATTATTATTATTATTATTATTATTATTATTATTATTATTAAACAAAAGTATCATTTTTAACAATATCATTATTATTGTTAATTCTATCATTTTTATAAAGTTACTATTATCAGTAAATCATTATTAACAAAACTATCACTTTTGTTACAGATAAATATTTTGTACTTAAAATATACTTAATACATATATTATAATTATATTAATAGTTTATATACCATATATCAAACATATTAATATTTTTTTATATAAATACTTACATATAACAAACTATCGGTTTTTAATATAATACTAAACATATATATATATATATATATATATATATATATATGACTGAATGAATAGAGATTATGTATGATAAATGTAAATATACAACATGGATATATATAATATATAACTCGAGATATAATATATATATATAAAGTATATGTAATAAATAAAATTTAGTATAAAAATTTATATAACTACAAACACATAAAGATTATATAATTAATAAATAAAATTTGGAGATTTCTATTATATGTTTTTAATAGAAATACAATTAATATAGGTTCATGAATCTGAGGCCAACCCTGCATTGTTCAGTTTTGTAATATGTATTTTTACTACAAAATACAATAGGTGAGTTTCATTTGCTCACTTTTTAAATGCTTTTGCAATATATATTTTTGGGCTGAGAATACATGCGCAATTTTTTATAAATGTTTTACGAAATAGACACAAGTAATCGAAACTACATTATATGGTTGAATGATCGAAGCCGAATATGCCCCTTTTTCTTGGTAACCTAAGAATTAGTAAACCGATCTACTAGTTGACGCGAATCCTAAAGATAGATCTATTGGGCCTAACGAACCCCACCCAAAGTACCGGATGCTTTAGTACTTCGATGTTGTTTTTATCATGTCCGAAGGATTTCCCGGAATGATAGGGGATATTCTTATATGCATCTTGTTAATGTCGGTTACCAGGTGTTCACCATATGAATGATATTTTTGTCTCTATGCATGGGACGTTTATTTATGAGAACTGGAAATGAAATTCTTGTGGTCTATTAAAATGATGGAAATGATTATTTATGTTAAACTAATGAATTCACCAACCTTTTGCTCACCAACCTTTTGGTTGACACTTTAAAGCATTTTATTCTCAGGTATTAAAGAAATCTTCCGCTGTGCATTTGCTCATTTTAGAGATATTACTTGGAGTCATTCATGACATATTTCAAAAGACGTTGCATTCGAGTCATTGAGTTCAGCAAGATTATTATTAAGTCGATTATAGTTTGGATATATTATGAGATCGCATGCATGCCTGTCAACTTTCGATGTAAAGAAAGTTTGTCTTTTAAAAATGAATGCAATGTTTGTAAAATGTATCATATAGAGGTTAAGTACCTCGCGATGTAACCAACTATTATGAATCGTTTGTAATCGATATGGACTTCATCCAAATATATTAGGACGGGTCGCTTCATCATAAACACAAGTTTTGATCTTTTAACAAAAATAAAGTGATCATAAGCTAGAAAGCTTAGATCCAACAATGTAATGAAGATCCAAAGCTAGAAAGCTTGAATCTTTCATGTTCTTGAAGATTCTTAATCAAAGTTTGAATCTACAAGATATAACAAGATCAAAAATATAACGACCCGACTTTTTCGACTTGCTTTTGTGCCTTGTATTTTAGCGAAACTGCGTATCTGTGCGTACTGTGTTACTTTATTACAGTACTCCGAAACCTTGGCACACATGTTTTATATTCATATATACTTAAAAACGTGCCCTGGGGTATGTAGAATGCTTAACTTGTCCATTGGATGCTTTATAACCGTTAGTGTTACTTGCCGTTACGAATAAACCGCGGACTGCGCGCACGTTTGACTTTTTTCCGAACCGGATCTTTTAGACTGCGAAATATTAATTATTATTTTATAATAATAATTACCTGGGCCGTTGGATGCTTAATTTTATTTATTTAATTGCTAAAGCCCAATAGTTAGTCTTGTTGGACTTTCTACCTTGTTGGGCTCAAGCCCACCCTACTCTAGCTAGTGACCCAATTAATTAGCCCAAGTATTATTACTAGTGACCCATAATAATAAATAAATAAATAATTAATTAATTATGAGTCATACTAGCATAATGGATAAGGTTTATCTAATTGTCACATGGGATTTTAGCAAAAGGACACACTTTAGACAACCATGATCCATAAAGCAACATGGTGTCTCCCCCTCCCCTCCTCAAAATTTCGGCCAAATGGCCTGGCCATGTCATCAATCCAAGTGAAATTATGCCTATAAATACTAGCCTTTAGTCCCTCATTTCCACACTTGATCATTTTGGTTTTTCACACACTTGTTCTTTCTTTCTTTCTTTCCTTTCTAGCATTACTTGTAAGTCTTCTTTTCCTTCTTCTTTTTCTTTTCAAATTCATGATCATCATCATCATTTTATGGAGATCAAAGTTCCATTTAGCTTTGATCTTACTTATATCTTGTTGATTCAAGCATGAATCTTTCAAGAACATGGAAGATTCAAGCTTTTTAGCTTGAATCTTCATATCTTCTGTAGATCTACTTCTTTTATACTTTAATCTTTCTATTTTATGATAAATATTCAAACTTTTGTTTGTAATCTTCATGCATCTTCAAGATCCAAGCTTTATGCTTCAAGATCTTCAAGAACAATCAAGATGCAAGCTTTCTAGCTTGAATCTTCATATCTTTTTGTTAGATCTAAGTTCTTTTTGCTTTGATCATGTTGTTTTGTGAAAAAATTCAAACTTGTGTTTGTTATCTTCATATATCTTAAAGATCCAAGCTTTATGCTTCAAGATCTTCAAGAACACTTAAAGGTTCAAGCTTTCTAGCTTTGCAACCTTGTAACTTGTGTGAAATGGATCCAATCTCTCTAGCTTAGGGTTCCATCACCTCATTTGACTTAGATTGTGCTATTACTTGTTGAATTAATGTAAAGTTTGTAACTTTAGTTGTTATTGTGAATTGAAATTGTGTTAAGACTAAGGATATGATGTTACCTTGGTTCATCATCCATCTAAGACTCATGAATGAGTTGTGTTCTTACTTGGTCTTAACATATTATGTATTTATGGTGAATCTTGGTCAAAAGTGATACTAAACCATCAACGAGTTGTACACTTGAAGCTACAAGCATCAAGGATGAGAACCGTGATGAGCATCAAGCACCAAGAACCCCACCGGAGCAATTTTCCACTGATTTTCGTATTAGATCACACCACCTGGGCTACTGTAAAATTGATTTTCAGTTATTTCTGTTCGAGTAGATGATTTTCCGTTTAGGCCTCGTCTTAATCCGAGTTACGGTTTAGGATTTATGGCCCTCCGATAGTCACTACACCCTATTAACGTTGTGCTGAAATTTCTGACCTACTCGCACTTAAACCGTCGCCACGGTCAAACGAAGACGATTTAGGTTCTGAAAAGTGGTCAGCTGTTAGGGGACTCATATACGGAGCCATAGCCACTGACCATGCATCTTTTCGATTTACGTAGAGGTCGTAGAATCTGACCAAAGTCAACCTATTGTTTCGATCTCTATTCTCGTCAAACTTACTTAGCTTTTATGATGATGAATGATGATGATGATGACACTTAAACTTATTTTATGCACTATTAGAATTTATAAAGACAACCTACTGACCTAGTAACATTTGATTTAGGTTGACGACCTTTCGGACCGACTTACTACTTGCGTACTTTCATTACCGACTTTACCGCTTTTATCACTGTGAGTTATAGCATCCCTTTTTACTTTAATTATTTTGGGACTGAGAATACATGCGCTTTTTACGTTTTACATACTAGGCACGAGTACTTAAACTTTATATGTGTGTGGGTTATACAACGGCATAAACATTCCCCTTAGCACGGTAACGTTTAGTCATTGGTTTTTGAACCGGTGAATGCGAATCTTAGATATGGATCCATAGGGTTTGACATCCCCACTCGGGCTAGTCGCGCTAGCATTTAACGGTTGTTTAATACTTCGTGAACATACGCACTCGCCAAGTGTACTTTCAGGGGGTTATAAACGTTAAGTCTAGTTACCGGGTGCCCACGGTTATGCATATACTTTTCATACTATTTCGATACGCTGTTGCAGCACTGAAATCTCGTGGCCTATCTTACGTTACTATTACAACTTAAACTATAGCTCACCAACATTCGTGTTGACTTTTTAAGCGTGTATTTCTCAGGTGCCTAGAGGTTTATTGCTTCCGCTGTTACACTTGATGTCATGCTGTTATTGAATTGCTGTTAAGGACCTGCTGTATTAGTTATCCGCTACATTACTAGAGATGTCTCAAATTATGAAACTTATGTTTTGCATTCGTAAACTTATGTTATTTTGGAACAATGGTTTGTAATAAGTCTTATGACATGTTATCTTTGTAAAACGTTATCTTTTAATGAATGCAAATCGGTTTTCAAACAGCATATAGTGTTTGACCTTGTGATGATCCTGTTGTTGATGATCCGTACATGATGGTTTTGTACGGGGCGTCACAGTGTGAGAACCCCAACTTGGTTACAGGTATATTCACTATCAACAATCTTTTAGCTTCTGTCCTATTTGATACTGGTGCCGATAGAAGCTATGTATGTAGACACTTTTGTGATAAGATAAATTGGTCATTGGTTCCTTTAAAAGAAAGTATGCTTGTCAAGGTAGCCAACGGTAAACTTGAAAAGGTTGACTAAATTGGCCGAGGAGCTATTATTAACATAGCTGGTGTGAATTTCGAAATTGACTTGATACCCATCAAATTGGGAAGCTTTGACGTGATTGTCGGCATGGACTGGTTGACTAATGTAAGGGCCGATGTTATCTGTGGAGATAAAGCTCTTCGTATACCACAAGGAGATGGTGAGCCACTGGTAATATACGGAGAGAGATGTAGTTCGAAACTGAACCTCATTAGTTGTATGAAAGCACAGAAGATCATGAAGAAAGGACGACTTGCCGTTTTAGCACACGTGAAGGCTTTAGAATCAGAGGAGAAGAGTGTGAATGACGTGCGAATCGTGAATGAATTCCCCGACGTCTTTCCGAAAGAGTTGCCTGGATTATCTCCACCCAGAGCAGTGGAGTTCCAAATTGATCTAGTGCCGGGAGCTGCACCCGTAGCTCATGCGCCGTATCGTCTGGCACCTTCAGAACTGCAAGAGTTGCAGAGTCAACTGCAGCAATTGCTCGACCGAGGGTTTATCCAACCGAGCTCGTCGCCTTGGGGCGCACCTGTTTTATTCGTGAAGAAGAAGGATGGATCCTTCCGCATGTGTATCGATTATCGTGAGCTGAACAAGATGACGATCAAGAATCGATATCCTCTTCCCCGAATTGACGATCTTTTTGATCAGCTGCAAGGATCAAGCATTTATTCTAAGATCGATTTGCGATCAGGCTATCACCAATTGAGGGTGAAGGAGAGTGATGTGATGAAGACTGCGTTTAGAACCCGCTATGGTCATTATGAGTTTCTCGTGATGCCATTCGGTTTAACCAATGCACCCGCTGTATTCATGGACCTCATGAATCTTGTCTGCAAGCCATACCTGGATAAATTCGTTATCGTCTTCATAGATGATATCCTCATCTACTCCAAGAGCGAAGAAGAACATGAGCAACATCTTCGGTTAGTGCTCGAACTCTTAAGACAAGAGCAGCTTTATGTCAAATTCTCCAAGTATGAATTTTGGCTGAAGGAAGTCCAATTTCTGGGTCATATTGTGAGTGATCAAGGTATCAAAGTTGATCCCGCCAAGATCAAGGCTATCAGCATGTGGGAAACCCCCACTACTCTGACTCACATTCGCCAATTTCTAGGTCTTGCCGGTTATTACCGAAGGTTCATTGAAGGTTTCTCTTTGATTTCGCGTCCTTTGACTGCGTTAACTCATAAAGGGAAGAAGTTTGTTTGGGAAAAAGAACAAGAAGCAGCATTTCAAACCCTGAAGCAGAAGTTAACCACCGCACCTATCTTATCTCTTCCCGAAGGCAGTGATGACTTTGTTGTGTACTGCGATGCTTCGAAGAATGGTTTTGGTTGTGTATTGATGTAAAGAACGAAGGTCATTACCTATGCATCTCGTCAACTGAAAGTCCACGAGTGAAACTACACTACTCATGATCTCGAACTTGGAGCCGTCGTCTTCGCATTGAAGCTGTGGAGACACTATCTTTATGGAACAAAGATTACTATCTTTACCGATCACAAGAGTCTCCAACACATCTTTGATCAGAAGCAACTAAACATGAGACAGCGTCGATGGATTGAGACGCTAAATGACTACGATTGTGAACTTCGCTACCATTCGGGCAAGGCCAATGTTGTAGCTGACGCCTTAAGTCGAAAGAAGAGGACGGTACCTCTTCGCGTTTGGGCTATGAACATCACCATCCATTCAAACCTCCACAGTCATATTTGAGTAGCCCAAGAAGAGGCTCTCAAGGAGGAGAACATATCTCGCGAATACCTGAATATTCTCGTCTCTAAATTCGAGGTTAAGGAGTCTGGACTCCGATGTTATGCCCGAACTTTTCCATGTTTATATATATTAATTGAGATTGATATTTACATGATTAAATGTTTCCAACATGTTAAGCAATCAAACTTGTTAAGACTTGATTAATTGAAATAGGTTTCATATAGACAATTGACCACCCAAGTTGACCGGTGATTCACGAACGTTAAAACTTGTAAAAACTATATGATGACATATATATGGATATATATATATATAGTTAACATGATATTATGATAAGTAAACATATCATTAAGTATATTAACAATGAACTACATATGTAAAAACAAGACTACTAACTTAATGATTTTTAAACGAGACATATATGTAACGATTATCGTTGTAAAGACATTTAATGTATATATATCATATTAAGAGATATTCATACATGATAATATCATGATAATATAATAATTTAAAATCTCATTTGATATTATAAACATTGGGTTAACAACATTTAACAAGATCGTTAACCTAAAGGTTTCAAAACAACACTTACATGTAACGACTAACAATGACTTAACGACTCAGTTAAAATGTATATACATGTAGTGTTTTAATATGTATTTATACACTTTTAAAAGACTTCCATACACTTATCAAAATACTTCTACTTAACAAAAATGCTTACAATTACATCCTCGTTCAGTTTCATCAACTATTCTACTCGTATGCACCCGTATTCGTACTCGTACAATACACAGCTTTTAGATGTATGTACTATTGGTATATACACTCCAATGATCAGCTCTTAGCAGCCCATGTGAGTCACCTAACACATGTGGGAACCATCATTTGGCAACTAGCATGAAATATCTCATAAAATTACAAAAATATGAGTAATCATTCATGACTTATTTACATGAAAACAAAATTACATATCCTTTATATCTAATCCATACACCAACGACCAAAAACACCTACAAACACTTTCATTCTTCAATTTTATTCATATAATTGATCTCTCTCAAGTTCTATCTTCAAGTTCTAAGTGTTCTTCATAAATTCTACAAGTTCTAGTTACATAAAATCAAGAATACTTTCAAGTTTGCTAGCTCACTTCCAATCTTGTAAGGTGATCATCCAACCTAAAGAAATCTTTGTTTCTTACAGTAGGTTATCATTCTAATACAAGGTAATAATCATATTCAAACTTTGGTTCAATTTCTATAACTATAACAATCTTATTTCAAGTGATGATCTTACTTGAACTTGTTTTCGTGTCATGATTCTGCTTCAAGAACGCCGAGCCATCCAAGGATCCGTTGAAGCTAGATCCATTTTTATCTTTTCTAGTAGGTTTATCCAAGGAACTTGAGGTAGTAATGATGTTCATAACATCATTCTATTCATACATATAAAGCTATCTTATTCGAAGGTTTAAACTTGTAATCACTAGAACATAGTTTAGTTAATTCTAAACTTGTTCGCAAATAAAAGTTAATCCTTCTAACTTGACTTTTAAAATCAACTAAAGACATGTTCTATATCTATATGATATGCTAACTTAATAATTTAAAACATGGAAACACGAAAAACACCGTAAAACCGGATTTATGCCGTCGTAGTAACACCGCGGGCTGTTTTGGGTTAGTTAATTAAAAACTATGATAAACTTTGATTTAAAAGTTGTTATTCTGGGAAAATGATTTTTATTATGAACATGAAACTATATCCAAAAATTATGGTTAAACTCAAAGTGGAAGTATGTTTTCTAAAATGGTCATCTAGACGTCGTTCTTTCGACTGAAATGACTACCTTTACAAAAACGACTTGAAACTTATTTTTCCGACTATAAACCTTTACTTTTTCTGTTTAGATTCATAAAATAGAGTTCAATATGAAACCATGGCAATTTGATTCACTCAAAACGGATTTAAAATGAAGAAGTTATGGGTAAAACAAGATTGGATAATTTTTCTCATTTTAGCTACGTGAAAATTGGTAACAAATCTATTCCAACCATAACTTAATCAACTTGTATTGTATATTATGTAATCTTGAGATACCATAGACACGTATACAATGTTTCGACCTATCATGTCGACACATCTATATATATTTCGGAACAACCATAGACACTCTATATGTGAATGTTGGAGTTAGCTATACAGGGTTGAGGTTGATTCCAAAATATATATAGTTTGAGTTGTGATCAATACTGAGATACGTATACACTGGGTCGTGGATTGATTCAAGATAATATTTATCGATTTATTTCTGTACATCTAACTGTGGACAACTAGTTGTAGGTTACTAACGAGGACAGCTGACTTAATAAACTTAAAACATCAAAATATATTAAAAGTGTTGTAAATATATTTTGAACATACTTTGATATATATGTATATATTGTTATAGGTTCGTGAATCAACTAGTGGCCAAGTCTTACTTTCCGACGAAGTAAAAATCTGTGAAAGTGAGTTATAGTCCCACTTTTAAAATCAAATATTTTTGGGATGAGAATACATGCAGGTTTTATAAATGATTTAAAAAATAGACACAAGTATGTGAAACTACATTCTATGGTTGAATTATCGAAATCGAATATGCCCCTTTTTATTAAGTCTGGTAATCTAAGAATTAGGGAACAGACACCTTAATTGACGCGAATCCTAAAGATAGATCTATTGGGCCTAACAAACCCCATCCAAAGTACCGGATGCTTTAGTACTTCGAAATTTATATCATATCCGAAGGGTGTCCCAGAATGATGGGGATATTCTTATATATGCATCTTGTTAATGTCGGTTACCAGGTGTTCACCATATGAATGATTTTTATCTCTATGTATGGGATGTGTATTGAAATATGAAATCTTGTGGTCTATTGTTATGATTTGATATATATAGGTTAAACCTATAACTCACCAACATTTTTGTTGACGTTTAAAGCATGTTTATTCTGAGGTGAATACTAAGAGCTTCTGCTGTTGCATACTAAAATAAGGACAAGATTTGGAGTCGATGTTTGTATGATATTGTGTAAAAACTGCATTCAAGAAACTGATTTCGATGTAACATATTTGTATTGTAAACCATTATGTAATGGTCGTGTGTAAACAGGATATTTTAGATTATCATTATTTGATAATCTACGTAAAGTTTTTTTAAACCTTTATTTATGAAATAAAGGTTATGGTTTGTTTTAAAAATGAATGCAGTCTTTGAAAAACGTCTCATATAGAGGTCAAAACCTCGCAACGAAATCAATTAATATGGAACGTTTTTAATCAATAAGAACGGGACATTTCAGTTGGTATCCGAGCGTTGGTCTTAGAGAACCAGAATTTTGCATTAGTGTGTCTTATCGAGTTTGTTAGGATGCATTAGTGAGTCTGGACTTCGACCGTGTTTACTTGAAAAATGATTGCTTAACAAATTTTGTTGGAAACTATATATTTTTAACATGTGAATATTATGTGATATATTAATCTCTTAACGCGTTTGATATTATGTGATAGATGTCTACCTCTAGAACAAGTCCCATTGACTTACCTAATAATAATGAAGAGTCAAATGTAAATTGGAATGATTCATGGACTGATTCACAAGTTCCCGAAGAGGAACCGGAAGAAGAGTCGGAACCGGAAGAAGAATCGGAACCGGAAGAAGAATCGGAACCGGATGAAGAAATAGAACCGGTGGGGGAAATAATAAAACGGTTAAGTAAAAGAAAATCCTCAACCAACCGACCAAGGTTAATTATGGTCAATGGTGTTTCCGCCAAGGAAGCAAAATATTGGGAGGATTACCAATTCTCCGATGAATCGGATTCCGACGAGAATTCCGATGATGTTATAGAAATTACCCCAACTGAATTTAAAAAGGCAAAAGACAATAATAAGGGAAAGGGCATAAAAATAGAGAAATCTAATTCCAACCCCGATGAACTTTATATGTATCGTCAACCCCCGAAGTCCTTAAGTTGTAACAATGACCCGGGAACCACTAAACCACCAGGTTTTTCTAAACCAATGTGGAAAACGATGGCTCGTATTAGGGGAACATCATATATCCCTAGAAACTTGGCAAAACGAACCAAAACTGAAGAAGAAGAAACGAGCGAGTCGGAATAAGATAGTTGTATTCGTGTGGTGTAATATATGTAATATAGTGTGCTTATGCTTTATGATATATGTAAAAATTGCTTGTATTAATAAGTATTTTTTTTTTTATGAATCTAACTCTTGTCTATTTTACAGTATAAAAACACAAAATGGATAGACAACCCAATATTTTAAGAGACCTACCCGGAGACATGATTGATGAAATCTTGTCTAGAGTCGGTCAGAATTCTTCGGCACAACTATTTACTGCGAAATCAGTTTGTAAGACATTCGAAGAACTTTCCAAGAATGTCTTGGTTTATAAGAGACTTTCATTTGAAAGATGGGGGATATCACATTGGGAAACCCATAAGTTACGATGTGTTTACTTTGACGCATATATTGCGGGGAACCCAAATGCTATTTTACGCAACGGGTTAAGAAATTATTTTGATTCAATGTATCCGAATATAGGACTTCATGATTTAGAAAAAGCGGCTAACATGCAACATAAAGAAGCATGCTATGCTTACGGGTTAGTAATGTTCGCTTCTCACCAAAGTGAGAAAAAGAACATCAGGCTACAACTATTAAACAAAACGTTCCCACAAGTGACGGAGTCGGTAATTGGGGTAAGAAATGAGGTTTTTAGGTTATTACGAGACTGTTGGTCATTACGCAACCCTCATCCCTTTGACGACATTACAACACGCTGTCTTATCAACGGCCATAACGGTTATGTTCCACAAGACCAAGGATGGGAAGTAGTCCTAGTAAAACCAGAATGCATGACTTGTTTCTGGACGTATGAATTACGTGTCTTTATTGCCTTTGCTGAACGACTTGTGTACTAGCTAGAATTATCTTCACAACCATCTTGTCTCAAATTTATTGTGTGCTATATTTCATGCTATATGTAAAATAAGCGGTATTGTAAGTTTGTAAAATATTGTGTAAAAGTTTGAACGCGAAATATTATTATAATCAGTTTTTCATATAGAATTGTAGTAGTTGAATTGTATATTAGCTACTAAGTATGAACTTAACGGGTAGGTACTACCCGAATTTAAACTTATAAAATGCTAATATGAAGAAAAAGCTTTTATAAATGAGTTCATATTATGCTACGAAATACTATTAACTACTCTTAATATTCTGTATGATTAATTTGTTCCATTTGACTATTTTGAAGGAAATGGCACCGACTACTCGACACACCGTGAATATGAATGTGTAGTGACCCGAACTTTTCCATGTTTATATATATTAATTGAGATTGATATTTACATGATTAAATGTTTCCAACATGTTAAGCAATCAAACTTGTTAAGACTTGATTAATTGAAATATGTTTCATATAGACAATTGACCACCCAAGTTGACCGGTGATTCACGAACGTTAAAACTTGTAAAAACTATATGATGACATATATATGGATATATATATATATAGTTAACATGATACTATGATAAGTAAACATATCATTAAGTATATTAACAATGAACTACATATGTAAAAACAAGACTACTAACTTAATGATTTTTAAACGAGACATATATGTAACGATTATCGTTGTAAAGACATTTAATGTATATATATCATATTAAGAGATATTCATACATGATAATATCATGATAATATAATAATTTAAAATCTCATTTGATATTATAAACATTGGGTTAACAACATTTAACAAGATCGTTAACCTAAAGGTTTCAAAACAATACTTACATGTAACGACTAACGATGACTTAACGACTCAGTTAAAATGTATATACATGTAGTTTTTTAATATGTATTTATACACTTTTGAAAGATTTCAATACACTTATGAAAATACTTCTACTTAACAAAAATGCTTACAATTACATCCTCGTTCAGTTTCATCAACAATTCTACTCGTATGCACCCGTATTCATACTCGTACAATACACAGCTTTTAGATGTATGTACTATTGGTATATACACTCCAATGATCAGCTCTTAGAAGCCCATGTGAGTCACCTAACACATGTGGGAACCATCATTTGGCAACTAGCATGAAATATCTCATAAAATTACAAAAATATGAGTAATCATTCATGACTTATTTACATGAAAACAAAATTACATATCCTTTATATCTAATCCATACACCAACGACCAAAAACACATACAAACACTTTCATTCTTCAATTTTCTTCATCTAATTGATCTCTCTCAAGTTCTATCTTCAAGTTCTAAGTGTTCTTCATATATTCTACAAGTTCTAGTTACATAAAATCAAGAATACTTTCAAGTTTGCTAGCTCACTTCCAATCTTGTAAGGTGATCATCCAACCTCAAGAAATCTTTGTTTCTTACAGTAGGTTATCATTCTAATACAAGGTAATAATCATATTCAAACTTTGGTTCAATTTCTATAACTATAGCAATCTTATTTCAAGTGATGATCTTACTTGAACTTGTTTTCGTGTCATGATTCTGCTTCAAGAACTTCGAGCCATCCAAGGATCCGTTGAAGCTAGATCCATTTTTCTCTTTTCCAGTAGGTTTATCCAAGGAACTTAAGGTAGTAATGATGTTCATAACATCATTCGATTCATACATATAAAGCTATCTTATTCGAAGGTTTAAACTTGTAATCACTAGAACATAGTTTAGTTAATTCTAAACTTGTTCGCAAACAAAAGTTAATCCTTCTAACTTGACTTTTAAAATCAACTAAACACATGTTTTATATCTATATGATATGCTAACTTAATGATTTAAAACCTGGAAACACGAAAACACCGTAAAACCGGATTTACGCCGTCGTAGTAACACCGCGGGCTGTTTTGGGTTAGTTAATTAAAAACTATGATAAACTTTGATTTAAAAGTTGTTATTCTGAGAAAATTATTTTTATTATGAACATGAAACTATATCCAAAAATTATGGTTAAACTCAAAGTGGAAGTATGTTTTCTAAAATGGTCATCTAGACGTCGTTCTTTCGACTGAAATGACTACCTTTACAAAAACGACTTGTAACTTATTTTTCTGACTATAAACCTATACTTTTTCTGTTTAGATTCATAAAATAGAGTTCAATATGAAACCATAGCAATTTGATTCACTCAAAACGGATTTAAAATGAAGAAGTTATGGGTAAAACAAGATTGGATAATTTTTCTCATTTTAGCTACGTGAAAATTGGTAACAAATCTATTCCAACCATAACTTAATCAACTTGTATTGTATATTATGTAATCTTGAGATACCATAGACACGTATACAATGTTTCGACCTATCATGTCGACACATCTATATATATTTCGGAACAACCATAGACACTCTATATGTGAATGTTGGAGTTAGCTATACAGGGTTGAGGTTGATTCAAAAATATATATAGTTTGAGTTGTGATTAATACTGAGATACGTATACACTGGGTCGTGGATTGATTCAAGATAATATTTATCGATTTATTTCTGTACATCTAACTGTGGACAACTAGTTGTAGGTTACCAACGAGGACAGCTGACTTAATAAACTTAAAACATCAAAATATATTAAAAGTGTTGTAAATATATTTTGAACATACTTTGATATATATGTATATATTGTTATAGGTTCGTGAATCAACCAGTGGCCAAGTCTTACTTCTCGACGAAGTAAAAATCCGTGAAAGTGAGTTATAGTCCCACTTTTAAAATCTAATATTTTTTGGGATGAAAATACATGCAGGTTTTATAAATGATTTACAAAATAGACACAAGTACGTGAAACTACATTCGATGGTTGAATTATCGAAATCGAATATGCCCCTTTTTATTAAGTCTGGTAATCTAAGAATTAGGGAACAGACACCCTAATTGACGCGAATCCTAAAGATAGATCTATTGGGCCTAACAAACCCCATCCAAAGTACCAGATGCTTTAGTACTTCGAAATTTATATCATATCCGAAGGGTGTCCCGGAATGATGGGGATATTCTTATATATTCATCTTGTTAATGTCGGTTACCAGGTGTTCACCATATGAATGATTTTTATCTCTATGTATGGGATGTGTATTGAAATATGAAATCTTGTGGTCTATTATTATGATTTGATATATATAGGTTAAACCTATAACTCACCAACATTTTTGTTGACGTTTTAAGCATGTTTATTCTCAGGTGATTATTAAGAGCTTCCGCTGTCGCATACTAAAATAAGGACGAGATTTGGAGTCCATGCTTGTATGATATTGTGTAAAAACTGCATTCAAGAAACTTATTTTGTTGTAACATATTTGTATTGTAAACCATTATGTAATGGTCGTGTGTAAACAGGATATTTTAGATTATCATTATTTGATAATCTACGTAAAGCTTTTTAAACCTTTATTGATAAAATAAAGGTTATGGTTTGTTTTAAAATGAATGCAGTCTTTGAAAAATGTCTCATATAGAGGTCAAAACCTCGCAATGAAATCAATTAATATGGAACGTTTTTAATCAATAAGAACGGGACATTTCAGTTGGTATCAGAGCCAGGTTCTTAGAGAACCAGAATTTTGCATTAGTGTGTCTTATCGAGTTTGTTAGGATGCATTAGTGAGTCTGGACTTCGACCGTGTTTACTTGAAAAATGATTGCTTAACAAATTTTGTTGGAAACTATATATTTTTAACATGTGAATATTATGTGATATATTAATCTCTTAACGCGTTTGATATTATGTGATAGATGTCTACCTCTAGAACAAGTCCCATTGACTCACCTAATAATAATGAAGAGTCAAATGTAAATTGGAATGATTCGTGGACTGATTCACAAGTTCCCGAAGAGGAACCGGAAGAAGAGTCGGAACCGGAAGAAGAATCGGAACCGGAAGAAGAATCGGAACCGGATGAAGAAATAGAACCGGTGGGGGAAATAATAAAACGGTTAAGTAAAAGAAAATCCTCAACCAACCGACCAAGGTTAATTATGGTCAATGGTGTTTCCGCCAAGGAAGCAAAATATTGGGAGGATTACCAATTCTCCGATGAATCGGATTCCGACGAGAATTCCAATGATGTTATAGAAATTACCCCAACTGAATTTAAAAAGGCAAAAGAAAATAATAAGGGAAAGGGCATAAAAATAGAGAAATCTAATTCCAACCCCGATGAACTTTATATGTATCGTCAACCCCCGAAGTCCTTAAGTTGTAACAATGACCCGGGAACCTCTAAACCACCAGGTTTTTCTAAACCAATGTGGAAAACGACGGCTCGTATTAGGGGAACATCATATATCCCTAGAAACTTGGCAAAATGAACCAAAACCGAAGAAGAAGAAACAAGCGAGTCGGAATAAGATAGTTGTATTCGTGTGGTGTAATATATGTAATATAGTGTGCTTATGCTTTAAGATATATGTAAAAATTGATTGTATTAATAAGTATTTTTTTTATGAATCTAACTCTTGTCTATTTTACAGTATAAAAACACAAAATGGATAGACAACCCAATATTTTAAGAGACCTACCCGGAGACATGATTGATGAAATCTTGTCTAGAGTCGGTCAGAATTCTTCGGCACAACTATTTAAGGCGAGATCAGTTTGTAAGACATTCGAAGAACGTTCCAAGAATGCCTTGGTTTATAAAAGGCTTTCGTTCGAAAGATGGGGGATATCACATTGGGAAATCCATAAGTTACGATGTGTTTACTTTGACGCATATATTGCGGGGAATCCAAATGCTATTTTACGCAATGGGTCAAGAAATTATTTTGACTCAATATATCCGAATATTGGACTTCGTGATTTAGAAAAATCGGCTAACATGCAACATAAAGAAGCATGTTATGCTTACGGATTAGTAATGTTCGCTTCTCACCAAAGTGAGAACAAGAACATCGGGCTACAACTATTAAACAAAACGTTCCAACAAGTGACGGAGTCGGTAATTGGGGTAAGAAATAAGGTTTTTAGATTGTTACGGGATTGTTAGACATTACGTAACCCTCGTCCCTTTGACGACGTTACAACACGCTGTCTTATCAACGGCCATAACGGTTATGTTCCACAAGACCAAGGATGGGAAGTAATCCTAGTAAAACCAGAATGCATGACTTGTTTCTGGACGTATGAATTACGTGTCTTTATTGCCTTTGCTGAACGAGTTGTGTACTAGCTAGAATTATCTTCACAACCATCTTGTATCAAATTTATTGTGTGCTATATTTCATGATATATGTAAAATAAGCGGTATTGTAAGTTTGTAAAATATTGTGTAAAAGTTTGAACGCGAAATATTATTATAATCAGTTTTTCATATAGAATTGTAGTAGTTGAATTGTATATTAGCTACTAAGTATGAACTTAACGGGTAGGTACTACCCGAATTTAAACTTATAAAACGCTAATATGAAGAAAAAGCTTTTATAAATGAGTTCATATTATGCTACGAAATACTATTAACTACTCTTAATATTCTGTATGATTAACTTGTTTCATTTGACTATTTTGAAGGAAATGGCACCGACTACTCGACACACCGTGAATATGAATGAAGAGGAATTCCGTACTTTTCTAGCTTCAAACATAGCCGCAGTACAGGCTGCGCTACATACCAACAATAACCTTGGATCTAGCAGTACAGGAAGTCGTGTAGGATGCACCTACAAAGAATTCACTGCCTGCAAACCTTTGGAATTTGATGGAACCGAAGGACCGATCGGATTGAAACGGTGGACCGAGAAGGTCGAATCGGTGTTTGCCATAAGTAAGTGTACTGAAGAGGACAAAGTGAAGTACGCTACGCATACCTTCACAGGTTCTGCGTTAAGATGGTGGAATACCTATCTAGAGCAAGTGGGACAAGACGATGCGTACGCACTACCGTGGTCAGCATTCAAGCACTTGATGAACGAGAAGTACCGTCCCAGAACCGAGGTCAATAAGCTCAAGACAGAACTTAGAGGGTTACGAACCCAAGGATTTGATATTACCACGTACGAAAGACGATTCACAGAATTGTGCCTATTGTGTCCGGGAGCATTCGAAGATGAGGAAGAGAAGATCGACGCGTTTGTGAAAGGATTACCTGAAAGAATCCAAGAAGATATAAGTTCACATGAGCCCGCCTCCATACAACAGGCATGTAGAATGGCTCACAAACTAGTGAACCAGATTGAAGAAAGAATTAAAGAACAGACTGCTGAAGAAGCCAATGTGAAGCAAGTCAAAAGAAAGTGGGAGGAAAACGGTGATAAGAATCACCAATACAACAACAACAGCAATTACAACAATAATTGCAACAATTATCCCAACAATCGCAACATCAATCGCAACTACAACAAACGGCCCAACAACAACAACAACAATAACAACAACAACAACAACAACAACAACAACAACAGTAACTACAACAATCATCCCAACAACAATAATAACCGCAACAACAACAACAATCAGAAGCAGCTATGCCAAAGGTGTGAAAAGTATCACTCGGGGTTCTGCACCAAATTTTGCAACAAGTGTAAAAGAAATGGTCATAGCGCGGTGAAGTGTGAGGTCTACGGACCAGGGGTTAATAGAACGAAAGGAACAAATGGTGTCGGAACGAGTAATGGCGGAGCAAGTAGTGTCGGGGCAAGTTATGCCAATGTAGTTTGTTATAAATGTGGAAAACCGGGCCACATTATTAGAAATTGCCTGAACTAGGAGAACACGAATGGACAAGGCCGCGGAAGAGTTTTCAATATTAATGCGGCAGAGGCGCAGGAAGACCCGGAGCTTGTTACGGGTACGTTTCTTATTGACAATAAATCTTCTTACGTTTTATTTGATTCGGGTGCGGATAGAAGCTATATGAGTAGAGATTTTTGTGCTAAATTAAGTTGTCCATTGATGCCTTTGGATAGTAAATTTTTACTCGAATTAGCAAATGGTAAATTAATTTCAGCAGATAATATATGTCGGAATCGAGAAATTAAACTGGTTAGCGAAACATTTAAGATTGATTTGATACCAGTAGAGTTAGGGAGTTTTGATGTGATAATCGGTATGGACTGGTTGAAAGAAGTGAAAGCAGAGATCGTTTGTTACAAAAATGCAATTCGCATTATACGAGAAAAAGGAAAACCCTTAATGGTGTACGGAGAAAAGGGCAACACGAAGCTACATCTTATTAGTAATTTGAAGGCACAAAAACTAATAAGAAAAGGTTGCTATGCTGTTCTAACACACGTCGAGAAAGTACAAACTGAAGAAAAGAGCATCAATGATGTTCCCATTGCAAAAGAATTTCCCGATGTATTTCCGAAAGAATTACCGGGATTACCCCCACATCGATCCGTTGAATTTCAAATAGATCTTGTACCAGGAGCTGCACCAATAGCTCGTGCTCCTTACAGACTCACACCCAGCGAGATGAAAGAACTGCAAAGCCAATTACAAGAACTTTTAGAGCGTGGTTTCATTCGACCAAGCACATCACCGTGGGGAGCTCCTGTTTTGTTTGTCAAGAAGAAAGATGGTACATTCAGGTTGTGTATTGACTACCGAGAGTTGAACAAACTTACCATCAAGAACCGCTACCCACTACCGAGAATTGACGACTTATTTGATCAACTACAAGGCTCGTCTGTTTATTCAAAGATTGACTTACGTTCCGGGTATCATCAAATGCGGGTGAAAGAAGATGATATTCCAAAGACTGCTTTCAGAACACGTTACGGTCATTACAAGTTTATGGTCATGCCGTTTGGTTTAACTAATGCACCAGCTGTGTTCATGGACCTTATGAACCGAGTGTGTTGACCATACCTTGACAAGTTTGTCATTGTTTTCATTGATGACATACTTATTTACTCAAAGAATGACCAAGAACACGGTGAACATTTGAGAAAGGTGTTAGAAGTATTGAGGAAGGAAGAATTGTACGCTAAGTTTTCAAAGTGTGCATTTTGGTTGGAAGAAGTTCAATTCCTCGGTCACATAGTGAACAAAGAAGGTATTAAGGTGGATCCGGCAAAGATAGAAACTGTTGAAAAGTGGGAAACCCCGAAAACTCCGAAACACATACGCCAGTTTTTAGGACTAGCTGGTTACTACAGAAGGTTCATCCAAGACTTTTCCAGAATAGCAAAACCCTTGACTGCATTAACGCATAAAGGGAAGAAATTTGAATGGAATGATGAACAAGAGAAAGCGTTTCAGTTATTGAAGAAAAAGCTAACTACGGCACCTATATTGTCATTGCCTGAAGGGAATGATGATTTTGTGATTTATTGTGATGCATCAAAGCAAGGTCTCGGTTGTGTATTAATGCAACGAACGAAGGTGATTGCTTATGCGTCTAGACAATTGAAGATTCACGAACAAAATTATACGACGCATGATTTGGAATTAGGCGCGGTTGTTTTTGCATTAAAGACTTGGAGGCACTACTTATGTGGGGTCAAAAGTATTATATATACCAACCACAAAAGTCTTCAACACATATTTAATCAGAAACAACTGAATATGAGGCAGCATAGGTGGATTGAATTATTGAATGATTACGACTTTGAGATTCGTTACCACCCGGGGAAGGCAAATGTGGTAGCCGATGCCTTGAGCAGGAAGGACAGAGAACCCTTCGAGTAAAATCTATGAATATAATGATTCATAATAACCTTACTACTCAAATAAAGGAGGCGCAACAAGGAGTTTTAAAAGAGGGAAATTTAAAGGATGAAATACCCAAAGGATCGGAGAAGCATCTTAATATTCGGGAAGACGGAACCCGGTATAGGGCTGAAAGGATTTGGGTACCAAAATTTGGAGATATGAGAGAAATGGTACTTAGAGAAGCTCATAAAACCAGATACTCAATACATCCTGGAACGGGGAAGATGTACAAGGATCTCAAGAAACATTTTTGGTGGTCGGGTATGAAAGCCGATGTTGCTAAATACGTAGGAGAATGTTTGACGTGTTCTAAGATCAAAGCTGAGCATCAGAAACCATCAGGTCTACTTCAACAACCCGAAATCCCGGAATGGAAATGGGAAAACATTACCATGGATTTCATCACTAAATTGCCAAGGACTGCAAGTGGTTTTGATACTATTTGGGTAATAGTTGATCGTCTCACCAAATCAGCACACTTCCTGCCAATAAGAGAAGATGACAAGATGGAGAATTTAGCACGACTGTATTTGAAGGAAGTCGTCTCTAGACATGGAATACCAATCTCTATTATCTCTGATAGGGATGGCAGATTTATTTCAAGATTCTGGCAGACATTACAGCAAGCATTAGGAACTCGTCTAGACATGAGTACTGCCTATCATCCACAAACTGATGGGCAGAGCGAAAGGACGATACAAACGCTTGAAAACATGCTACGAGCATGTGTTATTGATTTCGGAAACAGTTGGGATCGACATCTACCGTTAGTAGAATTTTCCTACAACAACAGCTACCATTCAAGCATTGAGATGGTGCCGTTTGAAGCACTTTATGGTAGAAAGTGCAGGTCTCCGATTTGTTGGAGTAAAGTGGGGGATAGACAGATTACGGGTCCGGAGATTATACAAGAAACTACCGAGAAGATCATCCAAATTCAATAACGGTCGAAAACCGCCCAAAGTCGACAAAAGAGCTGCGCTGACAATAAAAGAAAAGATATATAATTTGAAATTGGAGAGATGGTCATGCTTAAAGTTGCACCTTGGAAAGGCGTTGTTCGATTTGGTAAACGAGGGAAATTAAATCCAAGGTATATTGGACCATTCAAGATTATTGATTGTGTCGGACCAGTAGCTTACCGACTTGAGTTACCTCAACAACTCGCGGCTGTACATAACACTTTCCACGTCTCGAATTTGAAGAAATGTTTTGCTAAAGAAGATCTCACTATTCTGTTAGATGAAATCCAAATCAACGAAAAACTTCAATTCATCGAAGAACCCGTCGAAATAATGGATCGTGAGGTTAAAAGACTTAAGCAAAACAAGATACCAATTGTTAAGGTTCGATGGAATGCTCGTAGAGGACCCGAGTTCACCTGGGAGCATGAAGATCAAATGAAGAAGAAATACCCGCATCTATTTCCAGAAGATTCGTCAACAGCTTAAAATTTCGGGACGAAATTTATTTAACGGGTAGGTACTGTAGTGACCCGAACTTTTCCATGTTTATATATATTAATTGAGATTGATATTTACATGATTAAATGTTTCCAACATGTTAAGCAATCAAACTTGTTAAGACTTGATTAATTGAAATATGTTTCATATAGACAATTGACCACCCAAGTTGACCGGTGATTCACGAACGTTAAAACTTGTAAAAACTATATGATGACATATATATGGATATATATATATATAGTTAACATGATACTATGATAAGTAAACATATCATTAAGTATATTAACAATGAACTACATATGTAAAAACAAGACTACTAACTTAATGATTTTTAAACGAGACATATATGTAACGATTATCGTTGTAAAGACATTTAATGTATATATATATATATCATATTAAGAGATATTCATACATGATAATATCATGATAATATAATAATTTAAAATCTCATTTGATATTATAAACATTGGGTTAACAACATTTAACAAGATCGTTAACCTAAAGGTTTCAAAACAACACTTACATGTAACGACTAACGATGACTTAACGACTCAGTTAAAATGTATATACATGTAGTTTTTTAATATGTATTTATACACTTTTTAAAGATTTCAATACACTTATCAAAATACTTCTACTTAACAAAAATGCTTACAATTACATCCTCGTTCAGTTTCATCAACAATTCTACTCGTATGCACCCGTATTCGTACTCGTACAATACACAGCTTTTAGATGTATGTACTATTGGTATATACACTCCAATGATCAGCTCTTAGCAGCCCATGTGAGTCACCTAACACATGTGGGAACCATCATTTGGCAACTAGCATGAAATATCTCATAAAATTACAAAAATATGAGTAATCATTCATGACTTATTTACATGAAAACAAAATTACATATCCTTTATATCTAATCCATACACCAACGACCAAAAACACATACAAACACTTTCATTCTTCAATTTTATTCATCTAATTGATCTCTCTCAAGTTCTATCTTCAAGTTCTAAGTGTTCTTCATATATTCTACAAGTTCTAGTTACATAAAATCAAGAATACTTTCAAGTTTGCTAGCTCACTTACAATCTTGTAAGGTGATCATCCAACCTCAAGAAATCTTTGTTTCTTACAGTATGTTATCATTCTAATACAAGGTAATAATCATATTCAAACTTTGGTTCAATTTCTATAACTATAGCAATCTTATTTCAAGTGATGATCTTACTTGAACTTGTTTTCGTGTCATGATTCTGCTTCAAGAACTTCGAGCCATCCAAGGATCCGTTGAAGCTAGATCCATTTTTCTCTTTTCCAGTAGGTTTATCCAAGGAACTTAAGGTAGTAATAATGTTCATAACATCATTCAATTCATACATATAAAGCTATCTTATTCGAAGGTTTAAACTTGTAATCACTAGAACATAGTTTAGTTAATTCTAAACTTGTTCGCAAACAAAAGTTAATCCTTCTAACTTGACTTTTAAAATCAACTAAACACATGTTTTATATCTATATGATATGCTAACTTAATGATTTAAAACCTGGAAACACGAAAAACAGCGAAAAACCGGATTTACGCCGTCGTAGTAACACCGCGGGCTGTTTTGGGTTAGTTAATTAAAAACTATGATAAACTTTGATTTAAAAGTTTTTATTCTGAGAAAATTATTTTTATTATGAACATGAAACTATATCCAAAAATTATGGTTAAATCAAAGTGGAAGTATGTTTTCTAAAATGGTCATCTAGACGTCGTTCTTTCGACTGAAATGACTACCTTTACAAAAACGACTTGTAACTTATTTTTCTGACTATAAACCTATACTTTTTCTGTTTATATTCATAAAATAGAGTTCAATATGAAACCATAGCAATTTGATTCACTCAAAACGGATTTAAAATGAAGAAGTTATGGGTAAAACAAGATTGTATAATTGACGCGAATCCTAAAGATAGATCTATTGACGCGAATCCTAAAGATAGATCTATTGGGCCTAACAAACCCCATCCAAAGTACCGGATGCTTTAGTACTTCGAAATTTATATCATATCCGAAGGGTGTCCCGGAATGATGGGGATATTCTTATATATGCATCTTGTTAATGTCGGTTACCAAGTGTTCACCATATGAATGATTTTTATCTCTATGTATGGGATGTGTATTGAAATATGAAATCTTGTGGTCTATTATTATGATTTGATATATATAGGTTAAACCTATAACTCACCAACATTTTTGTTGACGTTTTAAGCATGTTTATTCTCAGGTGATTATTAAGAGCTTCCGCTGTCGCATACTTAAATAAGGACGATATTTGGAGTCCATGCTTGTATGATATTGTGTAAAAACTGCATTCAAGAAACTTATTTTGTTGTAACATATTTGTATTGTAAACCATTATGTAATGGTCGTGTGTAAACAGGATATTTTAGATTATCATTATTTGATAATCTACGTAAAGCTTTTTAAACCTTTATTGATAAAATAAAGGTTATGGTTTGTTTTAAAATGAATGCAGTCTTTGAAAAACGTCTCATATAGAGGTCAAAACCTCGCAACGAAATCAATTAATATGGAACGTTTTTAATCAATAAGAACGGGACATTTCAGAATGAAGAGGAATTCCGTACTTTTCTAGCTTCAAACATAGCCACAGTACAGGCTGCGCTACATACCAACAATAACCTTGGATCTAGCAGTACAGGAAATCGTGTAGGATGCACCTACAAAGAATTTACTGCCTGCAAACCTTTGAAATTTGATGGAACCGAAGGACCGATCGGATTGAAATGGTGGACCGAGATGGTCGAATCGGTGTTTGCCATAAGTAAGTGTACTGAAGAGGACAAAGTGAAGTACGCTACGCATACCTTCACAGGTTCTGCGTTAACATGGTGGAATACCTATCTAGAGCAAGTGGGACAAGACGATGCGTACGCACTACCGTGGTCAGCATTCAAGCACTTGATGAACGAGAAGTACCGTCCCAGAACCGAGGTCAATTAGCTCAAGACAGAACTTAGAGGGTTACGAACCCAAGGATTTGATATTACCACGTACGAAAGACGATTCACGGAATTGTTCCTATTGTGTCCGGGAGCGTTCGAAGATGATGAAGAGAAGATCGACGCGTTTGTGAAAGGATTACCGGAAAGAATCCAAGAAGATATAAGTTCACACGAGCCCGCCTCCATACAACAGGCATGTAGAATGGCTCACAAACTAGTGAACCAGATTGAGAAAAGAATTAAAGAACAGACAGCTAAAGAGGCCAATGTAAAGCAAGTCAAAAGAAAGTGGGAGGAAAACGGTGATAAGAATCACCAATACAACAACAACAGCAATTACAACAATAATCGCAACAATTATCCCAACAATCGCAACATCAATCGCAACTACAACAAACGGCCCAACAACAACAACAACAACAACAACAACAACAACAACAACAACAACAACAACAACAACAACAACAACAACAACAGCAGCAACAACAACAATCATCCCAACAACAATAATAACCGCAACAACAACAACAATCAGAAGCAGCTATGCCAAAGGTGTGAAAAGTATCACTTGGGGTTCTGTACCAAATTTTGCAACAAGTGTAAAAGAAATGGTCATAGCGCGGCGAAGTGTGAGGTCTACGGACCAGGGGTTAATAGAACGAAAGGAACAAATGGTGTCGGAACGAGTAATGGCGGAGCAAGTAGTGTCGGAGCAAGTTATGCCAATGTAGTTTGTTATAAATGTGGAAAATCAGGCCACATTATTAGAAATTGCCCGAACCAGGAGAACACGAATGGACAAGGCCGCGGAAGAGTTTTCAATATTAATGCGGCAGAGGCACAGGAAGACCCGGAGCTTGTTACGAGTACGTTTCTTATTGACAATAAATCTGCTTACGTTTTATTTGATTTGGGTGCGGAAAGAAGCTATATGAGTAGAGATTTTTGTGCTAAATTAAGTTGTCCATTGACGCCTTTGGATAGTAAATTTTTACTCGAATTAGCAAATGGTAAATTAATTTCAGCAGATAATATATGTCGGAATCGAGAAATTAAACTGGTTAGCGAAACATTTAAGATTGATTTAATACCAGTAGAGTTAGGGAGTTTTGATGTGATAATCGGTATGGACTGGTTGAAAGAAGTGAAAGCAGAGATCGTTTGTTACAAAAATGCAATTCGCATTATACGAGAAAAAGGAAAACCCTTAATGGTGTACGGAGAAAAGGGCAACACGAAGCTACATCTTATTAGTAATTTGAAGGCACAAAAACTAATAAGAAAAGGTTGCTATGCTATTCTAGCACACGTCAAGAAAGTACAAACTGAAGAAAAGAGCATCAATGATGTTCCCGTTGCAAAAGAATTTCCCGATGTATTTTCGAAAGAATTACCGGGATTACCCCCATATCGATTCGTTGAATTTCAAATAGATCTTGTACCAGGAGCTGCACCAATAGCTCGTGCTCCTTACAGACTCGCACCCAGCGAGATGAAAGAACTGCAAAGCCAATTACAAGAACTTTTAGAGCGTGGTTTCATTCGACCAAGCACATCACCGTGGAGAGCTCCTGTTTTGTTTGTCAAGAAGAAAGATGGTACATTCAGGTTGTGTATCAACTACTGAGAGTTGAACAAACTTACCATCAAGAACTGCTACCCACTACCGAGAATCGATGACTTATTTGATCAACTACAAGACTCGTCTGTTTATTCAAAGATTGACTTACGTTTCGGGTATCATCAAATGCGGGTGAAAGAAGATGATATTCCAAAGACTGCTTTCAGAACACGTTACGGTCATTACAAGTTTATGGTCATGCTGTTTGGTTTAACTAATGCACTAGCTGTGTTCATGGACCTTATGAACCGAGTGTGTGGACCATACCTTGACAAGTTTGTCATTGTTTTCATTGATGACATACTTATTTACTCAAAGAATGACCAAGAACACGGTGAACATTTGAGAAAGGTGTTAGAAGTATTGAGGAAGGAAGAATTGTACGCTAAGTTTTTAAAGTGTGCATTTTAGTTGGAAGAAGTTCAATTCCTCGGTCACATAGTGAACAAAGAAGGTATTAAGGTGGATCCGGCAAAGATAGAAACTGTTGAAAAGTGAGAAATCCCGAAAACTCCGAAACACATACGCCAGTTTTTAGGACTAGCTGGTTACTACAGAAGGTTCATCCAAGACTTTTCCAGAATAGCAAAACCCTTGACTGCATTAACGCATAAAGGGAAGAAATTTGAATGGAATGATGAACAAGAGAAAGCATTTCAGTTATTGAAGAAAAAGCTAACTACGGCACCTATATTGTCATTGCCTGAAGGGAATGATGATTTTGTGATTTATTGTGACGCATCAAAGCAAGGTCTCGGTTGTGTATTAATGCAACGAACAAAGGTGATTGCTTATGCGTCTAGACAATTGAAGATTCACGAACTAAATTATACGACGCATGATTTGGAATTAGGCGCGGTTGTTTTTGCATTAAAGACTTAGAGGCACTACTTATATGGGGTCAAAAGTATTATATATACCGACCACAAAAGTCTTCAACACATATTTAATCAGAAACAACTGAATATGAGGCAGCGTAGGTGGATTGAATTGTTGAATGATTACGACTTTGAGATTCGTTACCACCCGGGGAAGGCAAATGTGGTAGCCGATGCCTTGAGCAGGAAGGACAGAGAACCCATTCGAGTAAAATCTATGAATATAATGATTCATAATAACCTTACTACTCAAATAAAGGAGGCGCAACAAGGAGTTTTAAAAGAGGGAAATTTAAAGGATGAAATACCCAAAGGATCGGAGAAGCATCTTAATATTCAAGAAGACGGAACCCGGTATAGGGCTGAAAGGATTTGGGTACCAAAATTTGGAGATATGAGAGAAATGGTACTTAGAGAAGCTCATAAAACCAGATACTCAATACATCCTGGAACGGGGAAGATGTACAAGGATCTCAAGAATTATTTTTGGTGGCCGGGTATGAAAGCTGATGTTGCTAAATATGTAAGAGAATGTTTGATGTGTTCTAAGGTCAAAGCTGAGCATTAGAAACCATCAGGTCTACTTCAACAACCCGAAATCCCGGAATGGAAATGGGAAAACATTACCATGGATTTCATCACTAAATTGCCAAGGAATGTAAGTGGTTTTGATACTATTTGGGTAATAGTTGATCATCTCACTAAATCAGCACACTTCCTGCCAATAAGAGAAGATGACAAGATGGAGAAGTTAGCACGACTGTATTTGAAGGAAGTCGTCTCCAGACATGGAATACCAATCTCTATTATCTCTGATAGGGATGGCAGATTTATTTCAAGATTCTGGCAGACATTATAGCAAGCATTAGGAACTCGTCTAGACATGAGTACTGCATATCATCCACAAACTGATGGGCAGAGCTAAAGGACGATACAAACGCTTGAAGACATGCTACGAGCATGTGTTATTGATTTCAGAAACAGTTGGGATCGACATCTACCGTTAGCAGAATTTTCCTACAACAACAGCTACCATTCAAGCATTGAGATGGTGCCGTTTGAAGCACTTTATGGTAGAAAGTGCAGGTCTCCGATTTGTTGGAGTGAAGTGAGGGATAGACAGATTACGGTTCCGGAGATAATACAAGAAACTACCGAGAAAATCATCCAAATTCAACAAAGATTGAAAACCGCCCAGAGTCGACAAAAGAGCTACGCGGACAGTAAAAGAAAAGATATAGAGTTTGAAATTGGAGAAATGGTCATGCTTAAGGTTTCACCTTGGAAAGGCGTTGTTCGATTTGGTAAACGGGGGAAACTAAATCCAAGGTACATTGGACCATTCAAGATTATAGATCGTGTCGGACCAGTAGCTTACCAACTGGAGCTACCTCAACAACTCGCGGCTGTACATAACACTTTTCACGTCTCAAATTTGAAGAAATGTTTTGCTAAAGAAGATCTCACTATTCCGTTGGACGAAATCCAAATCAACGAAAAACTTCAATTCATCGAAGAACCCGTCGAAATAATGGATCGTGAGGTTAAAAGACTTAAGCAAAACAAGATACCAATTGTTAAGGTTCGATGGAATACTCGTAGAGGACCCGAGTTTACCTGGGAGCGTGAAGATCAGATGAAGAAGAAATACCCGCATCTATTTCCAGAAGATTCGTCAACACCTTCAACAGCTTAAAATTTCGGGACGAAATTTATTTAACGGGTAGGTACTGTAGTGACCCGAACTTTTCCATGTTTATATATATTAATTGAGATTGATATTTACATGATTAAACGTTTCCAACATGTTAAGCAATCAAACTTGTTAAGACTTGATTAATTGAAATAGGTTTCATATAGACAATTGACCACCCAAGTTGACCGGTGATTCACGAACGTTAAAACTTGTAAAAACTATATGATGACATATATATGGATATATATATATATATATATATATATATATATATATATATATATATATATATATATATATATATATATATATATATAGTTAACATGATATTATGATAAGTAAACATATCATTAAGTATATTAACAATGAACTACATATGTAAAAACAAGACTACTAACTTAATGATTTTTAAACGAGACATATATGTAACGATTATCGTTGTAAAGATATTTAATGTATATATATCATATTAAGAGATATTCATATATGATAATATCATGATAATATAATAATTTAAAATCTCATTTGATATTATAAACATTGGTTTAGCAACATTTAACAAGATCGTTAACCTAAAGGTTTCAAAACAACACTTACATGTAACGACTAACAGTTACTTAACGACTCAGTTAAAATGTATATACATGTAGTGTTTTAATATGTATTTATACACTTTTAAAAGACTTCCATACACTTATCAAAATACTTCTACTTAACAAAAATCCTTACAATTACATCCTCGTTCAGTTTCATCAACAATTCTACTCGTATGCACCCGTATTCATACTCGTACAATACACAGCTTTTAGATGTATGTACTATTGGTATATACACTCCAATTATCAGCTCTTAGCAGCCCATGTGAGTCACCTAACACATGTGGGAACCATCATTTGGCAACTAGCATGAAATATCTCATAAAATTACAAAAATATGAGTAATCATTCATGACTTATTTACATGAAAACAAAATTACATATCCTTTATATCTAATCCATACACCAACAACTAAAAACACCTACAAACACTTTTATTCTTCAATTTTCTTCATCTAATTGATCTCTCTCAAGTTCTATCTTCAAGTTCTAAGTGTTCTTCATAAATTCTACAAGTTCTAGTTACATAAAATCAAGAATACTTTCAAGTTTGCTAGCTCACTTCCAATCTTGTAAGGTGATCATCCAACCTCAAGAAATCTTTGTTTCTTATAGTAGGTTATCATTCTAATATAAGGTAATAATCATATTCAAACTTTGGTTCAATTTCTATAACTATAACAATCTTATTTCAAGAGATGATCTTACTTGAACTTGTTTTCGTGTCATGATTCTGCTTCAAGAACTTCGAGCCATCCAAGGATCCGTTGAAGCTAAATCCATTTTTATCTTTTCCAGTAGGTTTATCCAAGGAACTTGAGGTAGTAATGATGTTCATAACATCATTCTATTCATACATATAAAGCTATCTTATTCGAAGGTTTAAACTTGTAATCACTAGAACATAGTTTAGTTAATTCTAAACTTGTTCGCAAATAAAAGTTAATCCTTCTAACTTGACTTTTAAAATCAACTAAACACATGTTCTATATCTATATGATATGCTAACTTAATGATTTAAAACCTGGAAACACGAAAAACACCGTAAAACCGGATTTACGCTGTCGTAGTAACACCGCGGGCTGTTTTGGGTTAGTTAATTAAAAACTATGATAAAATTTGATTTAAAAGTTATTATTCTGGGAAAATGATTTTTATTATGAACATGAAACTATATCCAAAAATTATGGTTAAATTCAAAGTGGAAGTATGTTTTCTAAAATGGTCATCTAGACGTCGTTCTTTCGACTGAAATGACTACCTTTACAAAAACGACTTGTAACTTATTTTTCCAACTAAAAACCTATACTTTTTCTGTTTAGATTCATAAAATAGAGTTCAATATGAAACCATAGCAATTTGATTCACTCAAAACGGATTTAAAATGAAGAAGTTATGGGTAAAACAAGATTGGATAATTTTTCTCATTTTAGCTACGTGAAAATTGGTAACAAATCTATTCCAACCATAACTTAATCAACTTGTATTGTATATTATGTAATCTTGAGATACCATAGACACGTATACAATGTTTCGACCTATCATGTCGACACATCTATATATATTTCGGAACAACCATAGACACTCTAAATGTGAATGTTGGAGTTAGCTATACAGGGTTGAGGTTGATTCCAAAATATATATAGTTTGAGTTGTGATCAATACTGAGATACGTATACACTGGGTCGTGGATTGATTCAAGATAATATTTATCGATTTATTTCTGTACATCTAACTGTGGACAACTAGTTGTAGGTTACTAACGAGGACAGCTGACTTAATAAACTTAAAACATCAAAATATATTAAAAGTGTTGTAAATATATTTTGAACATACTTTGATATATATGTATATATTGTTATAGGTTCGTGAATCAACCAGTGGCCAAGTCTTACTTCCCGACGAAGTAAAAATCTGTGAAAGTGAGTTATAGTCCCACTTTTAAAATCTAATATTTTTGGGATGAGAATACATGCAGGTTTTATAAATGATTTAAAAAATAGACACAAGTACGTGAAACTACATTCTATGGTTGAATTAACGAAATCGAATATGCCCCTTTTTATTAAGTCTGGTAATCTAAGAATTAGGGAACAGACACCCTAATTGACGCGAATCCTAAAGATAGATCTATTGGGCCTAACAAACCCCATCCAAAGTACCGGATGCTTTAGTACTTCGAAATTTATATCATATCCCAAGGGTGTCCCGGAATGATGGGGATATTCTTATATATGCATCTTGTTAATGTCGGTTACCAGGTGTTCACCATATGAATGATTTTTATCTCTATGTATGGGATGTGTATTGAAATATGAAATCTTGTGGTCTATTGTTACGATATGATATATATAGGTTAAACCTATAACTCACCAACATTTTTGTTGACGTTTAAAGCATGTTTATTCTCAGGTGAATACTAAGAGCTTCCGCTGTTGCATACTAAAATAAGGACAAGATTTGGAGTCCATGTTTGTATGATATTATGTAAAAACTGCATTCAAGAAACTGATTTCGATGTAACATATTTGTATTGTAAACCATTATGTAATGGTCGTGTGTAAACAGGATATTTTAGATTATCATTATTTGATAATCTACGTAAAGTTTTTTTAAACCTTTATTTATGAAATAAAGGTTATGGTTTGTTTTAAAAATGAATGTAGTCTTTGAAAAACGTCTCATATAGAGGTCAAAACCTCGTAACGAAATTAATTAATATGGAACGTTTTTAATCAATAAGAACGGGACATTTCAGAGTGAACGAACGATTCAGACATTGGAGGACATGTTGCGTGCCTGTGTTATTGACTTCGAAAAGTCTTGGGAAAGGCATCTGCCGCTAGCCGAATTCTCTTACAACAACAGTTATCATTCGAGTATTAAAGCCGCGCCTTTTGAAGCGTTGTATGGCCGCAAGTGCCGTTCTCCCATTTGTTGGGCTGAGTTAGGCGAAGTGCAAATCACCGGACCCGAGATAGTCCATGAAACGATGGAGAAGATTTCTCAGATTCAGGCAAGACTTAAGACGGCCCGCGATCGCCAAAAGAGTTATGCTGATCTTAAACGTAAAGACTTCAAATTCAACGTAGGTGACCGTGTGATGTTGAAAGTCGCACATTGGAAAGGTGTGATCCGATTTGGAAAGCGCGGAAAGTAAAACCCGCGATATATTGGTCCTTTTGAAATTTTGGAACGTGTTGGACCCGTTGCTTACCGTTTAGATCTTTCGACTCAGTTGAGTGTCGTTCATCCTACCTTCCATGTATCAAATTTAAAAAAGTGTCTTGCTCCACCGAAACTTATCATACCATTGGAAGAACTTACCATTGATGACCAACTCCACTTCGTGGAAGAACCTGTTGAAATTATGGACCGTAAGGTTAAAACCTTGAAACGCAATAAGATTCCAATTGTCCGAGTTTGATGGAATGCCAAGCGTGGACCTGAGTTCACTTGGGAACGAGTTAATCAAATGATGCAGAGGTATCCTCACCTTTTCCTGACTCCAACACCTGCCTCAGCTTGAATTTCGGGATGAAATTTCCAATAACAGGTGGGTAACGTAACGACCCGACTTTTTCGACTTGCTTTTGTGCCTTATATTTTAGCAAAACTGCGTATCTGTTCGTACTGTGTTACTTTATTACTCTGGAACCTTGGCACACGTGTTTTATATTCATATATACTTAAAAACGTGCCCTGGGGTATGTAGAATGCTTAACTTGTCCATTGGATGCTTTATAACTGTTAGTGTTACTTGCCGTTACGAATAAACCGCGGACTGCGCGCACGTTTAACTTTTGTCGGAACCGGAACTTTTGGACTGCGAAATATTAATTATTATTTTATAATAATAATTACCTGGGCCGTTGGATGCTTAATTTTATTTATTTAATTGCTAAAGCCCAATAGTTAGTCTTGTTGGACTTTCTACCTTGTTGGGCTCAAGCCCACTCTACTCTAGCTAGTGACCCAATTAATTAGCCCAAGTATTATTACTAGTGACCCATAATAATAAATAAATAATTAATTAATTAATTATGAGTCATACTAGCATAATGGATAAGGTTTATCTAATTGTCACATGGGATTCTAGCAAAAGGACACACTTTAGACAACCATGATCCATAAAGCAACATGGTGTCTCCCCCTCCCCTCCTCAAAATTTTGGCCAAATGGCCTTGCCATGTCATCAATCCAAGTGAAATTATGCCTATAAATACTAGCCTTTAGTCCCTCATTTCCACACTTGATCATTTTGATTTTTCACACACTTGTTCTTTCTTTCTTTCTTTCCTTTCTAGCATTACTTGTAAGTCTTCTTTTCCTTCTTCTTTTTCTTTTCAAATTCATGATCATCATCATCATTTTATGGAGATCAAAGTTCCTTTTAGCTTTGATCTTACTTATATCTTGTTGATTCAAGCATGAATCTTTCAAGAACATGGAAGATTCAAGCTTTTTAGCTTGAATCTTCATATCTTTTGTAGATCTACTTTTTTTATACTTTAATCTTTCTATTTTATGATAAAGATTCAAACTTTTGTTTGTATTCTTCGTGCATCTTCAAAATCCAAGCTTTATGCTTCAAGATCTTCAAGAACAATCAAGATGCAAGCTTTCTAGCTTGAATCTTCATATCTTTTTGTTATATCTAAGTTCTTTTTGCTTTGATCATGTTGTTTTATGAAAAAGATTCAAATTTATGTTTGTTATCTTCATATATCTTAAAGATCCAAGCTTTATGCTTCAAGATCTTCAAGAACACTTAAAGGTTCAAGCTTTCTAGCTTTGCAACCTTGTAACTTGTGTGAAATGGATCCAAGCTCTCTAGCTTAGGGTTCCATCACCTCATTTGACTTAGATTGTGCTATTACTTGTTGAATTAATGTAAAGTTTGTAACTTTAGTTGTTATTGTGAATTGAAATTGTGTTAAGACTAAGGATATGATGTAACCTTGGTTCATCATCCATCTAAGACTCATGAATGAGTTGTGTTCTTACTTGGTCTTAACATATTGTGTATTGATGGTGAATCTTGGTCGAAAGTGATGCTAAACCATCAACGAGTTGTACACTTGAAGCTACAAGCATCAAGGATGAGAACCGTGATGAGCATCAAGCACCAAGAACCCCACCGGAGCACTTGTCCACTGATTTTCGTATCTGATCAGACCCCCTGGGCTGCTGTAAAGTTGATTTTCAATTATTTCGGTTCGAGTAGATGATTTTCCGTTTAGGCCTCGTCTTAATCCGAGTTATGGTTTAGGATTTATGGCCCTCCGATAGTCACTACACCCTATTAACGTTGTGCTGAAATTTCTGACCTACTCCCACTTAAACCGTCGCCACGGTCAAACGAAGATGAGTTAGGTTCTGAAAATTGGTCAGCTGTTAGGGGACTCATATACGGAGCCATATCCACTGACCATGCATCTTTTCGATTTACGTAGAGATTGTAGCAGCTGACCGAAGTCAGCCTATTGTTTCGATCTCTATTCTCGTCAAACTTACTTAGCTTTTATGATGATGAATGATGATGATGATGATGATGACACTTAACCTTATTTTATGAACTATTGGAATTTATAAAGACAACCTACTGACCTAGTAATATTTGATTTAGGTTGACGACCTTTCGGACCGACTTACTACTTGCGTACTTTCATTACCGACTTTACCGCTTTTATCACTGTGAGTTATAGCATCCATTTTTACTTTAATTATTTTAGGACTGAGAATACATGCGCTTTTTACGTTTTACATACTAGGCATGAGTACTTAAACTTTATATGTGTGTGGGTTATACAACGGCATAAACATTCCCCTTAGCACGGTAACGTTTAGTCATTGGTTTTTAAACCGGTGAACGCGAATCTTAGATATGGATCCATAGGGTTTGACATCCCCACTCGGTCTAGTCGCGCTAGCATTTAACGGGTGTTTAATACTTCGTGAACATACGCACTCGCCAAGTGTACTTTCAGGGGGTTATAAACGTTAAGTCTAGTTACCGGGTGCCCACGGTTATGCATATACTTTTCATACTGTTTCGATACGCTGTTGCAGCACTGAAATCTCGTGGCCTATCTTACGTTACTATTACAACTTAAACTATAGCTCACCAATATTCGTGTTGACTTTTTATGCGTGTATTTCTCAGGTGCCTAGAGGTTTATTGCTTCCGCTGTTACACTTGATGTCATGCTGTTATTGAATTGCTGTTAAGGACCTGCTGTATTAGTTATCCGCTACATTACTAGAGATGTCTCAAATTCTGAAACTTATGTTTTGCATTCGTAAACTTATGTTATTTTGGAACAATGGTTTGTAATAAGTCTTATGACATGTTATCTTTGTAAAACGTTATCTTTTAATGAATGCAAATCGGTTTTCAAACAGCATATAGTGTTTGACCTTGTGATGATCCTGTTGTTGATGATCTGTACATGATGGTTTTGTACGGGGCGTCACAGTGTGAGAACCCCGACTTGGTTACAGGTATATTCACTATCAACAATCTTTTATCTTCTGTCCTATTTGATACTGGTGCCGATAGAAGCTATGTATGTAGACACCTTTTCAATAAGATAAATTGGTCATTAGTTCCTTTAAAAGAAAGTATGCTTGTCGAGGTAGCCAACGGTAAACTTGAAAAGGTTGACTAAATTGGCCGAGGAGCTATTATTAACATAGCTGGTGTGGATTTCGAAATTGACTTGATACCTATCAAATTGGGAAGCTTTGACGTGATTGTCGGCATGGACTGGTTGACTAAAGTAAGGGTCGATGTTATCTGTGGAGATAAAGCTCTTCGTATACCACAAGGAGATGGTGAGCCACTGGTTATATACGGAGAGAGATGTAGTTCGAAACTGAACCTCATTAGTTGTATGAAAGCGCAGAAGATCATGAAGAAAGGACGACTTGCCGTTTTAGCACACGTGAAGGCTTTAGAATCAGAGGAGAAGAGTGTGAATGACGTGCGAATCGTGAATGAATTCCCCGACGTCTTTCCGGAAGAGTTGCCTGGATTACCGCCACCAAGAGCAGTGGAGTTCCAAATCGATCTAGTTCCGGGAGCTGCACCCGTAGCTCGTGCGCAGTATCGTCTGGGACCTTCAGAACTGCAAGAGTTGCAGAGTCAACTGCAGGAATTGCTCGACCGAGGGTTTATCTAACCGAGCTCGTCGCCTTGGGGCGCACCTGTTTTATTCGTGAAGAAGAAGGATGGATCCTTCCACATGTGTATCGATTATCGTGAGCTGAACAAGATGACGATCAAGAATCGATATCCTCTTCCCCGAAATTGACGATCTTTTTGATCAGCTGCAAGGATCAAGCGTTTATTCTAAGACCGATTTGCGATCAGGTTATCACCAATTGAGGGTGAAGGAGAGTGATGTGATGAAGACTGCGTTTAGAACCCGCTATGGTCATTATGAGTTTCTCGTGATGCCATTCGGTTTAACCAACGCACCTGCTGTATTCATGGACCTCATGAATCGTGTCTGCAAGACATACCTGGATAAATTCATTATCGTCTTCATAGATGATATCCTCATCTACTCCAAGAGCGAAGAAGAACATGAGCAACATCTTCGGTTAGTGCTCGAACTCTTGAGACAAGAGCAGCTTTATGCCAAATTCTCCAAGTGTGAATTTTGGCTGAAGGAAGTCTAATTTCTGGGTCATATTGTGAGTGATCAAGGTATCAAAGTTGATCCCGCCAAGATCAAGGCTATCAGCATGTGGGAAACCCCCACTACTCCGACTCACATCCGCCAATTTCTAGGTCTTGCCGGTTATTACTGAAGGTTCATTGAAGGTTTCTCTTTGATTTTGCGTCCTTTGACTGCGTTAACTCATAAAGGGAAGAAGTTTGTTTGGGAAAAAGAAAAAGAAGCAGCATTTCAAACCCTGAAGCAGAAGTTAACCACCTCACCTATCTTATCTCTTCCCGAAGGCAGTGACGACTTCGTTGTGTACTGCGATTCTTCGAAGAATGGTTTTGGTTATGTATTGATGCAAAGAACGAAGGTCATTGCCTATGCATCTCGTCAACTGAAAGTCCACGAGCGAAACTACACTACTCATGATCTCGAACTTGGAGCCGTCGTCTTCGCATTGAAGCTGTGGAGACACTATCTTTATGGAACAAAGAGTACTCTCTTTACCGATTACAAGAGTCTCCAACACATCTTTGATCAGAAATAACTAAACATGAGACAGCGTCGATGGATTGAGACGCTAAACGACTACGATTGTGAACTTCGCTACCATCCGGGCAAGGCCAATGTTGTAGCGGACGCCTTAAGTTGAAAGGAGAGGACGGTACCTCTTCGCGTTCGGGCTCTGAACATCACCATCCATTCGAACCTCCACAGTCAGATTCGAGTAGCCCAAGAAGAGGCTCTCAAGGAGGAGAACATATCTCGCGAATACCTGAACATTCTCATCTCTAAATTCGAGGTTAAGGAGTCTGGACTCCGATGTTATGCCGGAAGAATTTGGGTACCTCGTTATGGATATCTACGGAACCTTATACTTGATGAAGCCCACAAGTCGAGATATTCGATTCATCGAGATATTGTTATTGTATTTAATTGCACTTTTAATTATCGTACTTTTTAATTATCGCACTTTTATTTATCGCAATTTCATTATCGTTATTTACTTTACGCTTTAAATTAAGTTATATTTATTTTTAATATTTTACATTAGATTTTAACTGCGACTAAAAGTTTTAAAATCGACAAACCGGTCATTAAACGGTAAAAAAACCTCCTTTTATAATAATAATACTACTTATATATATTTTTGTATTTTTACAAATATAGTTTTTAAATATATAGCGTTAAGCTTGTTTAAAAGATTCCCCGTGGAACGAAACGGACTTACTAAAAACTACACTACTCTACGATTAGGTACACTGCCTATAGTGTTGTAGCAAGGTTTAGGTATATCCCATCTATAAATAAATAAATAAATATCTTGTGTAAAATTGTATCGTATTTAATAGTTATTTCGTTGTAAAAATAATACTATTTTCTAGTACACCTCGCACACATCAAGTTTTTGGCGCCGCTGCCGGGGACTCGGCGAAACGCTATAATTTTAATATATATAAACATATTTGTATATTATTTTTAGAAAAACAATATAAAAAAAAACGTTTTGCATTCGCCGCGACTCGCGGAGTTTGTTGCCAGCTTGGATCCGCACTCGCGGAGTTTGGCCTGACACGCCTGATCAACCTAATTCAGCATTAATTACGGAGTATTAATTATTATTATTTATTTAAACCCTAATTACTTTATTATTATTATAATTTAGTTTATTTTTTATTAATTAGTTAAAATTAGTTTTAATTAGTTTTATTAAAATATAAAAATTAATACTTTTATAAAATAAATAAAAATAATAATATTTTTTTATAAATAAATAATTTTATCACTTTTTATATATTTTTATATTTCGTAACTTTTTAATCATTTATTCGTAATATTTAATTTTTATTGTTCGTAGCTAGTTTTAAGTTTTAGTTTTTGCCGTAGTTTATTTTTATTTCTAGATTTTTAGGCTTTGCCGTAAAAGCCCTTAAGTGCTTTTTCTTTAGATTAAAATTTAGGCGCTTTAGAATTTTGCAACGCAGTTTTTAGATTTTAGTGACTAATTAAGTTATTGCCGTTTTGGATATAGAATTCCTTTAAGCTTTAATACCTTTAGGCGCAACTTTTTAGATATAGTTTTTAGACTTTTAAGTTTCGACGTTTTTCTTTCTCATTTTTATTTTTCGACGTTTTTCGACGCGTACTCTTTTTCTTTCTTATTTCTCGACACGCTAGTTTTTAGGACTTAGAAATTTTCTCTACTTCTTCTCTAATAATTCCAAACAAAAAATTATTTTAAGCGGTTAAATTGATAGACATCCAAATTTTCTGCTTCGTAGTAATAGTTGGATTTGTTAGTGGCTGAGTTGTGAGCTTCCGATTTAAAGGGTTCTGGCTCCCTGCTGCATCTATTGGCTATTCGAAACGTGGGCAAAAGCAGAAAAGTCTATTAATTTGATAACTTATATAATTTTTATTTTTATAACTAATAGGATAATTAAGTAAATGCACCACATTGTAGCTAAAATTTAGTAATAAGCGCATTATGGAAAATCTCGAGAATATTTTGGAAACTCTTTATGACATCCGAAATCAATTTAATCAATACACTCAAACGGGTGTTGATGACAATTCGTTCGGTCAATCTTTGATCACGAATGACGAAACAATAACTGGTTGTGAAATCTGTGGAGATTATCACTCAACATGATAATGTTATTATTACGTTCCTATGGAAAATTATGCACCCATAGAACCTGAATGGAATGATTATGAGGAATACAATTCAAATTGGGATTATTCCCAAGAATATATCCAAACTCAATAACCAGAAGACGAGGAAAATTATGTGTCTGAAAATTCTTTAGATAATATGAAAATCAAACTCGAAGAACTCGATGCTCAAAATGAACAAATGAGAGAGTTTGTAAATCGGCAAGCTGAAACCCTGTCAGATTACACACCTGTTGATCTGAGGAGTATTGTGCAAGAAAATTTCATATCATCGAATTTTGATGAATTCGAGAGCTCCGAAATCACCAATTATCCCGATGATACTTTTTATTCAGTTTTACCAATTTCACAACATATCGACACATTAGCCTCTACCGACAAAATCATAAATCCATCAATGGATGAAGAAGAAGTAAGGGTGACAAATTGGTACTCTTGGGAAAACGATAACGTTGAAAATTTTACCCCCGAGACCAAAGTGGAGGAACCAATGAGGACCGTTAATGAAGAAGAATTTGCTTCAATCCAGCCACAACCTTCCAACCTAATATTCTCAATAGATGAGTCATCTACCGAAGATGAACTACGAGCTGTAATAGATAATGACACCTCGGATTTCACCAATTGGGTAATAGAGGTGAAACCTTTGATCCCGAGAATGAACGGGAGGAAATGTTAGGAATTGTCCACCCTATAGAAATATGTATATCGGTGTATATCGATCCATTTGACCAAGAACCAGAAAAGAGACATATCCATTTACTAAAAGCTACACTTAAAAAAGAATTAAGTAGTGACGATCGGGTGGTTCTAAACTTTAAACCCATTGATATATTATACACCACCCGAGATGTAAATAACTGGCTCACTATTCTAATTCGTGGAACTTATTCTACCGACTTCACATGTCGTCAGCTAAGTGTGGGGAAGTTTAACCCCACTTAATGTTAAATTAGGGATTCGGGTTAGTGCATAACTCGTTAATAAACATGCATGATGAGTAAGGGTAAAAGACGCATTTTCAAAAATTAGCAAACAGTTCAGAAAAGCAACCATTCTTGAAGAAAAACATGTGTGATAAAACAAAAGGGAATGAACGATGAGGCGCGCCATCTATCATTCGACGAGCTTTGTAATTACAAAATAGGTATTTTTAATCACTTTTCTACACTAATCACCCTCATGAATTTATAATTAGAGTCTGATTTCATGCAAATGAGGGCATTGCATGATCTTAAGTGTGGGGAAGGGTTATAAATTCTCTCGGGTTTATACTTGGCTTATTTTCTAAATATTGTGAAAATTTTAAAAATTTTCAACTAAATGAATTCAAAATCATGTTTATACATATTTATGAACGATAAAACTAGGTGTTAATGCCGAAATTATTGTTACCTCGGAAAGGACATAAATTGAGAAACAACTAAAACGCTTGAATTTATTTATTAAGATATAAAAAGACGCATGAAAAAAGCCAAGTGTGGGGAGAATGTACCAAGTTATTCAATTAAAAACTATCTATCACATGTTTCTGTAAAGTTATTGCAGGTGCTTTTGTTTTGGACTAAATTAACTGTTTTACCCGATGTACTGTAATATATTTGAAAGAGAGATGGATCTACACGATGAATCAATTCCATCATTAAAAGGAAGTAAAGTCTTCCAAAAAAGACACACGCTTCTTGATTTAGGTCAAGAAGTTGTCGTCCAGACCAGCTGTAGGTTGACGAAAAATCTAGAAAAGTCATCTCTAAAATCAGCAGAAAATCCACGGACCTTAGCATCAAACAGGGTCGCCATGTGGTCAGACTTATCCTAACCATGAGAGGATTTGTCTCGTAAAATGGGGAGGGCGCCGTGCAAATTAGCTTAATAAGACTAATGAATCAGACCCCCAGAAAGGATAATCTCCTTAAAGATCAAAAATCAGCTTTTAAGACTGATATTACTCAATCTTTGATATTGACCTTAAAGATTGAGAATTACAAACTCATGGAATTCAATGATATCTAAACTCGAGCTTGAACGAGAAAATATTTTGATCAAATTAAAACCGATTTGTTTTCTGAAAACCTATTTTCAATGCGTTCATTACCATTGAACGTAAAATCCTAGGAATTCACCTGGAATTCATTCGGTCACCTGAACCAAATTGGGTGTCAACTGTAAGAACGGTGGTTGCATAGCATGGTCGAAGACAGGACCTTGTGCCAGACCGAAAAATTATAGGATGATCTTTACTATTGCTCCTACAAAGGATAGTACTAGCATCCGACACATTTTTGGACCATAATCAAAAGCATGTCACGGGACATTGCCTTAACAGTTTCTTGTTCATCGCTTTCCTTTACAACCGGACGGTAGTTTACCGAAAGGTAATATACGGGACAAGTAAACTGGACGTGTTGCTTTCCTAATACAAGGTTAGCAAGTGGGTAACACAAAACCGCAAATGTTGAGCTAAAATTTTCAAATATGAAACCCACAAAACAAACAAAAATATTTTGCAACACCGGTGAAGGGTTATTCCGGAAAACTTATCTAGGGTAAAAACTAGATTGAATTTTCAAATGATCAAATGTTTTCATAAAGATCCAATTTTCTTAATGGATCTAAATTTTTATAGTCATGTGGGACTGTAAACCACATTGTTACTATCATTGTTTATACCACTTTATCAAAATTACTGATGTATAAAGTGTAAGAATAAAAAAAGTGATTCGAGTGAAGTGTGATTTAATTTCAAGTTCTGTATTGCTTGAGGACAAGCAACATTCAAGTGTGGGGATATTTGATAGTGCTCCAAATGAACATATATGTAGTAGCAATATCCTTCCAATATGTAAAGCTTTTAGTTGCAATTGTTCTATTTTTATGTAATATTCGTTTAAATAAATAAGTACAAAGACAAAAGGCGAAAATGAAGATTTGAAGACGCAAACGTCCAAAAAGCTCAAATGTACAAGATACAATCCGAGTGGTTCAATTTATTGATGAGAAACGTCTAAAAATGACAAGAGTACAAGTTGCGGAACGCAAAGTACAAGATATTAAATTATACGAAAGGACGTTCGAAAATCCGGAACCGGGACCTGAGCCAACTATCAACGCCCGACGCAACGGACTAAAAATTATGAGTCAACTATGCACAAGAACATAATATAATATTTAAATAATTATATAAATTATTTATATATTATATATATTTAAATAAAACGTCGACAAGTAAAAATCCAAAAGTTGGTGAGCTGGTTCAGGGACCTCCGCACTCACGGAGCTTTAAAGGGTAAAACCTCCGCACTCGCGGAGCAGTCAAAATCAGAATTTCCCTATAAAATGAACGAGCTTCTGCCGAGTTCTACACCCCATATCCAATCTATCCCTCTATATAATTAATATATATATATATATATATATATATATATATATATATATATATATATATATATATATATATATATATATATAATATAAATTAGTTTAGTTAATGTAAAGGTTATTTTACGGGTTTTGAAGTCGAAGTTCTGTTCGTGTAACACTACGCGATAAATAATCAATGTAAGTTATGTTCTCCTTTTTAAATTAATGTTTTGTACTTAAGTTATTATTATGCTTATTTAAGCCGAAGTAATCATGATGTTGGGCTAAAAATATTAAAATTGGGTAATTGGGCTTTGTACCATAATTGGGGTTTGGACAAAAGAACGACACTTGTGGAAATTAGACTATGGGCTATTAATGGGCTTTATATTTGTTTAACTAAATGATAGTTTGTTAATTTTAATATAAAGATTTACAATTAGACGTACCTATAAATAACCATATACACTCGATCGGACAAGATGGGCGGGATATTTATATGTACGAATAATCGTTCATTTAACCGGACACGGGAATGGATTAATAGTTAATAGATTTATTAAAACAGGGGTGAATTATGTACAAGGACACTTGGCGTAATTGTTAACAAAGTATTAAAACCTTGGATTACACGCAGTCGATATCCTGGTGTAATTATTAAACAAAGTATTAAGACCTTGTTACAGTTTAAGTCCCCAATTAGTTGGAATATTTGACTTCAGATATAAGGATAATTTGACGAGGACACTCGCACTTTATATTTATGACTGATGGACTGTTATGGACAAAAACCAGACAGGCATATTAAATAATCCAGGACAAAGGACAATTAACCCATGAGAATAAACTAAAATCAACACGTCAAACATCATGATTATGGAAGTTTAAATAAGCATAATTCCTTTATTTTCATATTTAATTGCACTTCTAATTATTGCACTTTTATTTATTGTTATTGTATTTAATTGCACTTTTAATTATCGTACTTTTTAATTATCGCACTTTTATTTATCGCAATTTCATTATCGTTATTTACTTTACGCTTTAAATTAAGTTATATTTATTTTTAATATTTTACATTAGATTTTAACTGCGACTAAAAGTTTTAAAATCGACAAACCGGTCATTAAACGGTAAAAAAAAACCCCCTTTTATAATAATAATACTACTTATATATATTTTTGTATTTTTACAAATATAGTTTTTAAATATATAGCGTTAAGCTTGTTTAAAAGATTCCCTGTGGAACGAACCGGACTTACTAAAAACTACACTACTCTACGATTAGGTACACTGCCTATAGTGTTGTAGCAAGGTTTAGGTATATCCCATCTGTAAATAAATAAATAAATATCTTGTGTAAAATTGTATCGTATTTAATAGTTATTTCGTTGTAAAAATAATACTATTTTCTAGTACACCTCGCACACATCAATCTTCAAGAACACTTAAAGGTTCAAGCTTTCTAGCTTTACAACCTTGTAACTTGTGTGAAATGGATCCAAGCTCTCTAGCTTAGGGTTCCATCACCTCATTTGACTTAGATTGTGCTATTACTTGTTGAATTAATGTAAAGTTTGTAACTTTAGTTGTTATTGTGAATTGAAATTGTGTTAAGACTAAGGATATGATGTAACCTTGGTTCATCATCCATCTAAGACTCATGAATGAGTTGTGTTCTTACTTGGTCTTAACATATTGTGTATTGATGGTGAATCTTGGCCAAAAGTGATGCTAAACCATCAACGAGTTGTACACTTGAAGCTACAAGCATCAAGGATGAGAACCGTGATGAGCATCAAGCACCAAGAACCCCACCAGAGCACTTGTCCACTGATTTTCGTATCTGATCAGACCACCTGGGCTACTATAAAGTTGATTTTCAGTTAGTTCGGTTCGAGTAGATGATTTTCCGTTTAGGCCTCGTCTTAATCCGAGTTACGGTTTAGGATTTATGGCCCTCCGATAGTCACTACACCCTATTAACGTTGTGCTGAAATTTCTGACCTACTCGCACTTAAACCGTTGCCACGGTCAAACGAAGAGGAGTTAGGTTCTGAAAATTGGTAAGCTGTTAGGGGACTCATATACGGAGCCATATCCACTGACCATGCATCTTTTTGATTTATGTAGAGGTCGTAGCAGCTGACCGAAGTCAGCCTATTGTTTTGATCTCTATTCTCGTCAAACTTACTTAGCTTTTATGATGATGAATGATGATGATGATGATGATACTTAAACTTATTTTATGCACTATTAGAATTTATAAAGACAACCTACTGACCTAGTAACATTTGATTTAGGTTGACAACCTTTCGGACCGACTTACTACTTGCGTACTTTCATTACCGACTTTACCGCTTTTATCACTGTGAGTTATAGCATCCCTTTTTACTTTAATTATTTTGGGACTAAGAATACATGCGCTTTTTACGTTTTACATACTAGGCACGAGTACTTAAACTTTATATATGTGTGGGTTAAACAACGGCATAAACATTCCCCTTAGCACGGTAACGTTTAGTCATTGGTTTTTGAACCGGTGAACGCGAATCTTAGATATGGATCCATAGGGTTTGACATCCCCACTCGGGCTAGTCGCGCTAGCATTTAACGGGTGTTTAATACTTCGTGAACATACGCACTCGCCAAGTGTACTTTCAGGGAGTTATAAACATTAAGTCTAGTTACCGGATGCCCACGTTTATGCATATACTTTTCATACTGTTTCGATACGCTGTTGCAGCACTGAAATCTCGTGGCCTATCTTACGTTACTATTACAACTTAAACTATAGCTCATCAACATTCGTGTTGACTTTTTAAGCGTGTATTTCTCAGGTGCCTAGAGGTTTATTGCTTCCGCTGTTACACTTGATGTCATGCTGTTATTAAATTGCTATTAAGGACCTGCTGTATTAGTTATCCGCTGCATTACTAGAGATGTCTCAAATTATGAAACTTATGTTTTGCATTCGTAAACTTATGTTATTTTGGAACAATGGTTTGTAATAAGTCTTATGACATGTTATCTTTGTAAAACGTTATCTTTTAATGAATGCAAATCGATTTTCAAACTGCATATAGTGTTTGACCTTGTGATGATCCTGTTGTTGATGATCCGTACATGATGGTTTTGTACGGGGCGTCACAAAAAAGCTAAAAAGCTTGATCCTTTAATGATGATGATGATGTCGAAATTAAAGAAGAAAAGGAAGAAGAAATAAAATTCAAGAACTTACAATTTTAGTGTGAGAAAGACTAGAGAGAAAATTAGAGAGCAAGTGTGTGTAAAAATGAGAATGAGATCAAGTGTGAAATGAAAGAATTTAATGACCCGTCCTAAACCATCTGGACGAATACATTATATTTGGTTACATCGCGAGGTACTTGACCTCTATATGATACATTTTACAAACATTGTTTTCGTTTTTAAAAGACAAACTTTCATTTCATCGAAAGTTGACAGGCATGCATACCATTTCATAATATATCTAAACTATAAATGACTTGATAATATTCTTGATGAACTCAACGACTCGAATGCAACGTCTTTTGAAATATGTCATGAATGACTCCAAGTAATATCTCTAAGATGAGCAAATGCACAGCGGAAGATTTCTTTCGTACCTGAGAATAAACATGCTTTAAAGTGTCAACCAAAAGGTTGGTGAGTTCATTAGTTTGTCATAATCATTCATTTCCATAATTTAATAGACCACAAGATTTTCATTTCCATTTCTCATAAACATAATCTCATATCAGGCATTTCGCACGGCATAGAGATAAAAATCATTCATATGGTGAACGCTTGATAACCGAACTAACATGATGCATATAGAATATCCCCATCATTCCGGGACTCTCATCGGACATGATAATCGAAGTACTAAAGCATTCGTAACCCGAATGGGACGTGTCAAGGTCCATAGATCTATCTTTAGGATTCGCGTCAATTAGGGGCCATTTCCCTAATTCTTAGGCTACCAAGCTAAAAGGGGCATATTCGATTTCGATAATCCAACTATAGAATGTAATTTTTGAATACTTATGTCTATTTCGTCAAACATTTATAAAAGCAGTGCATGTATTTTCAGTCCCAAAAATATATATTGCAAAAGCATTTAAAAAGGGAGCAAATGAAACTCACTCTACAATATTTTGTAGTAAAAATATTCATACGACGATTCTGAACAAAGCAGGGTTGGCCTTGGATTCATGAACCTATATAATTTGTATATATATTAACACACATAATCGTAATCGAATAAATATATTTATTATTTTTAATAATATACTTGTTAAATTATTTGTTATATAGATATAGATATATTTAATTTATATATTTTATTTAACTAGTGTTTATCTTTCATTATAACATATTAATAATAATAATAATTTATATTAGGGTTTATATATGATAAAATATATATGTACTTATTAATTGATATATTTTATATATAGCTTAGTTACTATCTTGTTAATAATAAAATCATAGTGATATGTGATATTAATATCCTTATAATGTATTTTTATATAAAAATATCTATTGGTAGTAATACTAATAATAATAACTATGAATATAACAATTTTACTACTAATGATAATAATGATAATAATAATAATAAAGATAATAAAAATAATACTTAAAAATAATAACGATTAAGTTTTATGATTTTTACTTATAGCATCCATATTTATCATGTCCACATAATAATAACGTTGTTTTAAATACTTAATATCTTAATTATAGCATTAAGCGTAATCACATCCATATTACTCTTATATATAACATAAACGTTTTCATGAGCGCAACAAGTTTATATCTATCCTTATCAATATCATATGTATTTACATTATATTCTTTTATCACATCCTAATTAATCATAAATCTATCTCTTCTTATATTATTCATGATCTTTAATTATAATACATAATCATAACCATATTTACTTTCATCTTAATAGTTCTAAATCTATATTTTCTTTTATATCATATTAGTTAATAATCATGATAATAATAATAATAATAATAATAATAATAATAATAATAATAATAATAATAATAATAATAATAATAATAATAATAATAATACTAATTGATAATACTTATTAGTGATAATAATAATAAAGGTCATACTTTTCATAACACTTAATAATATTATCAATAATAATAATTATAATACTTAATAATAACAATAATATTAATAATCACAATAATATAAATGTTAATAGAAATAATTTTTAATAAGGAAACTACCTTTAAAAAAAACTTGTTCTAAAAAGAATGCCCCGAACCGGGCTCGAACCCACGACCTCCCGCTCACTCGTCAATTCCCTTAACCACTGGTCCGATTATGTTTCTCCTGATATAATCTCAACCCAATATCATTTAAACCGTATTATTTGTTTCCCATTTCTCATTCTTCTTCATTAATACGAATTCAACCAGAGTACCAATTAACAATAACACGTTATAGTTTTGATCTTAGGATTTTCAACTAAGTATAATCGATCTACACAGGTTTCATTTATTCAATCAAACAAACAAAAAGATAAAAAAAATAATAAAAATAAAAGAAAACTGTCTGTTGTAGTTCATGATGAACTTCAAATCGGTTTTTGAATTCTATACAGTTTTAGGTTGTAGTTACAAAATGAATTTGGTAGTAAATTGTCTCTTTAAACTTTTCACATTATCAATTGAATCTGAAATATCAAAACAAGCTCGAATTCTTCAATGAACAAAACGTTTGACTTTTAAAACCCAAACTTTGACTCCAAAATTCTCGATTAATATGAGGAATTGGAACTTTATACTTTCTAGAAATATTGTTTAGAGTAATCCTAACAAAACTACATTAATACTTTTTGAAATAGAATCGAATTCGAGTTTTTGATTTAAATGAGGCAAGAACAGAGGACTAGTTGAGTTCTTGCTTTTTCTGTTTAAAATTCAATCGACCCAAACAGTTTTGATTGATAATTGATAATAATGGTGAAGTAGTTGAATGGTATCTGTCTAATATCATGAGTGAATTATTTATTTTATAGCAGATTACTCGACAGATTTTACTCAGGTAAAATAAAAATAAAATAAATAATAAAAAAAGAAAAGTAGATTCGTACAACCTTTAATTTGGATGGCTAACAAATTTTAATCTTATCTGGGATATAGATTCCAATTAGGTCGACAATTTATACAGAATGGATAGCGATTTGTTTAACTGATTTTGTAATTACAGGAATTTAACAAGAAATTAATAATAACGGTGTTTAATAATACTAATAACAATTACCTTTATAATATTTATATTAATTTCCTAATATATATCACTATATACAGCGTACATATATATCTCTGTATATATCTATATCATTTTATTTTTATTTTTTATATCCACATTTGTATATCTTTTAAATTTATTTCTAAAGATAAATCTTAAATACAACAATAATAATAATACAAATAATAATAATAATAATAATAATAATAATAATAATAATAATAATAATAATAATAATAAAATTGATAATGATATTAACTATTAAATGGTAATAATAATATTACTGATAATAATAAGAGATTGTATGAATTTTCTAGTAATAAATGCTATAATAATAATATTGATAAATAATCATTAATAATAACTAAATTTGTAATATTACCCCTAATCATAATAATATGAATAATAATAATATTACTAATAGTAATAACAATTGTATAATAAATCAATTGTATCAAATTTCATATTTATGATAATATTAATAATATTGATATTAACATTAATGTTAATAACCATATTTTAACTTGTATTATATATTATTAATTATGTAATATCATATATTATACAATGACTTTTATTAAATATCTATTATCTATAAATTACAAAATACATATAATATTAATTATACATAGAATAAATATATAGCTTCATTTTAAATTACGCTTAATTATTTTGTACTTTATTTTACATATTTAATTCAAATGCTTAACTTATATTTTATAATTTCAAATTAATATCTATATACTTACATTTATGTATATACATATTTATTTACAACAATTGTTCATGAATCGTCGGGTATAGTCAAAGGGTGATTGAATATATGAAACAGTTCAAAAATTTTGAGACTCAACCTTACAGCCTTTGCTTATCGTATCAAAAATATTAAATCGTATCGAGAGTTTGGTTTATATTTGGTCGGAAGTTTTCGGGTCGTCACAAAGAATAAGGCTTGTATTTATAGTGGTGGAGGTGGTGCTTTGTGTCTCCAAAACCGTAGGCTAAGGGAGGACAATGGGGACAACTTTTTGCTTTTTGCATGGTGGTGGTCTAAAGGTGGTGCTTGTTGTTGGGATCCCATGCAACATGTGTAGTAATGGTTAACAAAAATGCTAGTATGTTGGCTCACCTAAATGGGTTTTTGTCTTACATTTTAATGGGTCATAATTCCATTAAAATTGGGCTAACTTAAAAGTCCATTAGCTAGAGTAGGGTGGGCTAAGTCCATTAAGGTAAAAAGTCCATTAAGACTAACTAGTGTGCATTAGTAAATTACTAAGCGTAATTAAGCAACCAATAAGCCAAGTAATTGTCATTAGAAAATAACAATTAGTATTACGTAGTCATAATATTTCAATTATGACAAAAGTTTAACGTGTACAAAGTACATAGCTCGTTTTAAACGTCAAGTGACACTAACGGTCATAAATGCATTCGAGGATCAAGGTAAGTGATTAAACACTTAATTGTACGTTGTAAGATATTAACGAAAGTAATTAATCCTGAATAAAGATCCCAGAGCATAAACTAGCTCAGTACGCACATATACGCAAATTCGTGAAAGTATAGAGCACAAAAATATAAGTCGAAAAAGTCGGGTCGTTACAACAGCCGCGCTACGTCAGCTAGCATACGGTTATACACCGGATGTGTTTGATGAGTATCTTCAAATGTCTGAACGAGTTGGTCGGGAATCTCTACACAACTTTTGTAGGTGCATTATTGATTTGTATGCTAACGTGTACCTAAGAGAGCCTACTTTGCACGACATTCACCGTTTGTATGAAGGTCATGAAAGGATTCATGGTTTTCCAGGCATGTTGGGTAGTATAGATTGTATGCACTGGGCATGGGCAAAATGTCCGGTTGCGTGGAGAGGACAGTTTATGCAAGGCGATCACAGTCACCCAACTATTATGCTTGAAGTGGTCGCCTCGTATGATAATTGGATTTGGCATGCGTATTTTGGTGTAGCGGGTTCAAACAACGATATTAATGTGCTAAACACTAGTGACTTGTTCAACTCAATGCTAAATGAGGAAATGCCCGACGTTCCTTATCAAATAAACGGGGTTCATTACAGAAGAGGGTATTATTTAGCTGACGGTATTTACCCAACATGGGCGGCGGCGTTTGTTAAGGGATTTTCAAGTGCCGTTGACGAAAAACGTACTTACTTTACAAAGAAACAAGCGAGCGCTCGCAAAGATGTTGAAAGAACGTTTGGGATCCTACAAGGTCGTTGGCATATTCTTCAGCAACCCGCACGGGCTTACTAGGTGAATATAATGAGACAACAAATGTACACGTGCATTGTGATACACAACATCATTATCGAAGACAATGGATACAACCTTGCTGAGGATGATTGGGTAGTTGAGCCCGTTCAACATATACAATGTACTTGGATCGATAGGTGCGACGCTTGTGCAAGAAGAACAAGGGAGTTACGTGATAGAGAAGTGCATGCAGGCATACGATCTGATTTGGTTGAACATTTGTGGGATCTTCGAGACGACTTATGAATTTTATTACGTATTAGTTTATTTTATGAATTTTAATAATTGTAATGGTTTATTTTATGAATTTTAATAAATGTAATAGTTTATTTTATGAATTTTAATTAATTATTTTGTTTTTATATTAAACTAGTTGTGGAGCCCTCGCTTCGCGCCGGGGGCTCCGTTTTAAATGCGAGTTAAAAAAAAAGTGTTGTTCTATTTTGTAAAAAAAATAAAAAAATATTCGACATCTCATATTGAAGGGTTGTTCCTTTGTGAAAGTTGCTTTTTTTAGCGTTCGAGTTTTTTTTTTTTTAAAAAGTTAGTTGATCTGTTTTGTAAAAATAATATTTTTCGACATCTTTTGGTAGCATTGAAGGGTTGTTTTTTTTTTATGAAAGTTGCTTTTTTATCGTTTGAGAAAAAAAAATAGCACAGTAGTAGCGTGGTGAGTGTTATTATTCAATATTTTTAGTGTTAGTGATGGGATAAATAATATTTTAGAATATAGGTATAAAATGGGGGGGTTCGATTTGTATTTTAATGAAAGTTAGGGGTTGAGTGTGTGAAAAATAAAATATTAAATAGTACTATGGGGTTCGATTTGTATTTTAATAAAAGTTAGGGGTAGGTGTGTGAAAAATGAAAGATTAAATATTACTTTTCATAACTAATAAGACACATTTTGTCTATTAGTTATTAGTTATATTAGTAATAGTAATTAGTTAAATACAAAATTTAAAAATCAATTTAAAAAATAAAAAATAAAAAATGGACACTGAAATGGATACTGTGGACACCTCCATCTTACACATTGGTAGTCAATTTCAATGTCAAAAATGAACACTGAAATTGACACTGAAAAATGGACACGGACACGGGCACCCTGTGAGGTATATCGATAGTATTTGGTTGGTTGTGGATGGAGTTATGCATGTTGCCAAACGTCACTATAAAATCATGAATAGTCGTGAGCCCATGAGTCAAATCAAAATAGTCAATAAAATGCCCCTTTTGTTTCGTTAGCAACGTCGTCAATAACCTAAAATCAAAAAACATACATATACTCTTCGTAAATCAATTAATCGACTGATATTCAGTAATTTTTGAAATAAATCAATAAACATGATCTACCTTTTCTTCGCGGTTTTATTCATCGAAATGATTACGATTCTATTACTTCTATTCAAAACCCCACTCCGTAAGCTTTTAATATTAGGGCTAGATCGTGCGAAACGTGGCAGGGCACCATTGGTTGTTAAATCCGTCGGAGCCACCGTGTTTGTAATCATGATGTACAATGTTTACAGTGTAACCGAAATTCAAAGCCGGCCTGCTGACGTCACCAACCCCACCGATCAAATCATACTCGCTTACCATATGCTTGAAGCTTCTCTCATGGGTAATTTCGTGATTTAATACTCCAGTGTTTTGGTAATCCTGTTGTTGTGCTTGTAATTGATTTTAACATATTGTTTGTTGTTTGTGGAATTTGTTTGGTTTAATTTTACTGAATTTTAAATTAGGGTTTGTTATTGTTATTATTGAAAGCATCTGTATGTGATTGTGTTTTAGTTTATCACAATATTACTACATTTAATACCATTCCAAATCATTGTAGAAAAAGGTATTTAAATAAAGTGATTATATGCTGTTTAATATTAATGTTAGTCACTATATTATGGTTGATTTCATATATGTGAAACAAGTTGTGATAGTTAACCACCTGGTGGCCACCGAGTTACCCAATGAAGCACACCACCCGGGTTCAATCCTTGGCTATGCCAAATTGTTCAAAAAGGGAGTGTGACAAGAGGGTGCGCATAATGCGCAATTCACCCGGTACCAGGTCTCGTGCTCGGGGGGCTTGATTACCCGAGGTTTTATCTTCAATGGGGGAGCCAATGTGCTCGTTCATAGGAGGGTTTCCTTGCTTACCAAAAAAAAAAAAAAAAAAAAACAAGTTGTGATAGTCTGCCACACATCCAAACACTATTATTATCAGTCTCTGTTTTCAGTCTTGTTTCATAATATCGGCTTTGATGATTAGTCTTGGTATCATAAAAAACATAATCGCTTATAAGGATGAACTTTTAGAAGGGTGAACGGTCCGTATATATTACTAGTGGACTTGAATAGTTTGTGAAGTTGCTGTATGAACAGTTTCTATATCATGCAATGCATAACTATGTTTCACATCCAGATTTGTTCCTGCCTTTCTGGAAATAAACCTTTTTTTAAAGGCTAATACATTAAAAATTAACACACTAGAGAGAAGCTAGCAAAACAACGAATACAACCAATTGGGCGACGAGAGTAACCAACCTGGCAACCCAACTACACAGCCCAAAAGAGACCAAGTGCAACCCAGACACAACATCCTACACTCTACCATGCAATGCGCTAGCTTCTCTCTCTCTATAATTTTTCTATCACAATCTTCTTCAATTTCCTGCAGTCTTCAAGTCCTCAGGATCATGACCATTTTCTTCATGAAACAAACAATTTTTGCTATTGTTAACTGCATAGCGTGGTTCCAATGGAGGCGGTGGTTTAAAGGTCTTGTAGATGGCTTCCGTTGCAAGTATTTCCTTTGTTGTCTTTGACAATGATTTGATCGTTGCTTCTTCCTTTGTATTCAGACGCTATGCTTTGATCCAAATCGTGGCACTTACTGGGGCGGTGTTCAAATTTGTTTTGAAACTTGCCATGAGAGCCGCCCTGAGAACTGTTACCATGTCTCCTTCCGTTCTGTCCAGAAGAATTTCCTTGCCCGTTGCCCTTGTCATCCCGATCGGAGCGGTCCTTTCCTTTTGTCGGAGTTACGGCAGCATCAACGTACTCACTCTTCCGACCGAATGTAGTCACGGACCATGCTAACCGCATCCGCGAAGGTCTTGTGTAGTTTTCTTCTCATTCTTTGAACCAACGGTAGACATCTTCTCACAATGGAAGCTGAAATGAGCTGCGTTTCAGGTAGGTTCGGTATCTTTTGACACTTAGATGTGAAACACGTGATGAAACTAGAATTGTTTCGCGTGATTTCCGTTTGATGGAGTGGGCGTCCAAGTGTGTCAATTCATGATGGCGGAAGTTATGATACTGTTGCAGAAACTTAGTCCGCAAGTTCGAGAAGCTAGTGATGCTCGGAGGCAATTTGGCGAACCATTCCCTTGCGAGAGCTTGGAGTTGCCATGGAAACATGTGACACTCGGTAGCGCTATCTCAATGTTTAGTTTTGACGACATGTTCAAATTGTTGCATGAAGTCATCCGGGTCTGTGGTTCCGTCGCACACACCGAGAGTTAGCGGCGTTACCAAGACGACAGGTAGCGGGTGAAGAGCTATGTCTCTAGCAAATTTCTCCATGGTAGCTGATAGTTCAAAAGGTTTTTTTAGCATTGTTGCCCGCCATAGTCGCATACCAATTGTCCAATATAGATTCCACAACCACCGGCTGAACTACCGTGGCAGCCATCGACGCGGGCGCGTCCTGAACAGGGAGATCAATCAACAGCTTTCGGGCATCTGCATTTGCACTTGTGGATACGGAACTCCCGGAAGATCTGGTACCGGTAGTCATGACAATAGAATAAGCCGTTGGAGTAGTCTACACCGAAGCTTATTGCTGCAACGTAGCTCGAAGGTTAGGGAACATAGTATCTGCGTACCCCCAATCCTCTAACTTCTGATGACCTTCAGCAGGTGAAATTAGTTTCAGTGGAGTTTTCGTCGATCCATCTGGCTCTCAGCCAGGGGGCTTGAACTTGACCCTGTTGCGCCTCTAGTAGTTCCATTGCTTCAAGGTGCCTTGGATCCTGTAGAGCCATCTTCAAAATTCAGCCTTTCACCTTGCATGCGATCATGAAAAGCACCTCGAGGGGGAGTGGAATGGAGTAGGACCACTGTTAGTGAGATTCATGTCAGGATCAAGTAGGTTGTATTCAACAGTGGTAGCAAGAGGTGGCGTGGTGGTGTTCGAGATTTCTGCGATTTTTTGGTTGTTTGAAACAGAGTAATCACGCGGATGGCGCCAAATGATCGAGCCAAAATAACTCGAGTGCAATGTGGGGTGAAATAACTTTAACACTTTGGTCGGGAACTGTGATTAACCCTATATGAAATGTTGATTTCGAAAAGGGTGGTTAAAGCTATCAAGTGTTTTGAGAATTGCTGAATTTGCAGAGTGCGAGTGGTTTGCAGTGTGTGAGTGATTGAGAATTCTGGGGCGATGTAGATGTGTTTAACCCTTACCATCAAGGATTATTTGTAGGTGAAGATGGAGAGTAAATTGAATAAGAGTCAATCTTCTAGAAGATCGGCAGTTACTATGTACAGTCATCACCCACGTTCGCCACTAATAGCATGTTGACACGCGAACAATTAAGGATTTTTGAGACCAAGTCGTTTTAATCATCTGCCCACCTTACGCCGTGATGGAAGTACACTTCCGTAGTGTTTATTCCAAACCAATGCCAAGCACATTCAAAAACCTTCCATCATCAACTATATACTTGTACAATAATTGATTAATTTCTATAAGGTTTTTGTGAAAATAATTACGTACGTGACGGGAGGCACGTCACTAGTTAGTTTCTTAAATTTTCAGTGGGTTAGCAGATAATCATTCTTTAGATTTTTGCTTATTAATTTATGAATATTTCTTCTACTGGATATTTCTTTATAGAAGTAACCCCCTCATTTAGATTGGGGCCCATTTGAATGAAAATACCGAATGTGAGATCCAATCTTTTTGTTGTATCACGATATAGATAGATGATATCCCTGAAAACTTGGAGCTTATTTGTTTCAAATGTGCGTAAAAAATGCCGATACATATCTGCAATAGAAGATTTCTTGTGTTTCTTATTTGTTTCTACTTTATAGTTTGAAAAATGTAAACTTATTTACTCTATAATAATAATGACAACTGCTTAGTTATGCTGTGCATTTCTCAATATTATGAATTTTGATCACCATGTTATAATTCGTGTGGGACATTTTTTTTAAGATGATGACATAGAGGCTTCTGGTGGACCGTTGATTTCGGCTGAATAATAATCTTGTTAATTGATGCAGGATTCTCGCTTTTCTTGTCATTAATGATAGATAGACTACATCATTACATAAGAGAACTTCGTATACTAAGAAAGACCATGGAAACTGCAAAGAAACAAAACCGAGCTGCTGAAGAAACCAAGAACAAAGGTGCAGATGATGTTAAACTTCTGAATGATGAAATGTCTAAATTGAAAGCACAGATAAAAAATATGGAATCCGAATACGCAACAAAGGAGAAAGAGATTAAATCAGCAGAAGCCAATTCTGTTGCCCTGAAAAATCAATCAGAAGGTTTTCTTCTTGAATATGACCGTTTGCTTGCAGAGAACCAAAATCTTAGGGATCAGCTACGCTCCATTGATGAAAGTGTGTCTCATTCGAATGGAAAGAAGAATATGTGAGGTACCATTCTGTTTACGTTAAGGAAATATTAACGTGTTACTATAGACCATATGTGATTCTTAATATTTGGCATCTTCACTTTATGGACGTTTGCCGAGTTTTTGTTAAAATTTGTGTCCTGCCTCTTTAAGAAGTATAGTTACGTGTATTTTCTCTCTTTCGTATTTACAGTTTCATCTTATTCCACATTTGTCTCACCATAGAAGCAATACCATTGTTTCAGAAATAGAATCACGGGTCTCTAATACGTTGGATTGTTAATAACCGTAGCAGTAACTTAGAGCTTATTTGAAGGTTTACCATCAGTTTGCTTCTTTGGTTGTGGGGCATTTCTCTGTATTTCGTAGTCTTTATCATCCTAAACTATCAATCAACAATAAATTTGGACTAAAAGTAAACGGTCCAAATGGGTAAACAATAAGTCACCTTTTAGTAAAAAAGTTTGACTTTTATGATTATAACAATAATCTCTTCGTTATCATATATTTGAAACGCCCTTCTTAAGTTTCGCATGAGTTATCTGTTTTATAAATATGTGTTTGTGGGTCTACCTAACCCATATTGGCCCCGATAATAAAAATAACTCAACAGGTTTATAACTACCACTCATTTCAACTTGTTATATAAGTGGCCTATTTCGCCATCACTTATTTCAATCTATCTATAATAGAAACAGAAGAAAAGAACATAGGGGTCATCAGATTGATTGCCTTCCATTTGCCTTTCACTTTGCAAGACGTTATGTAACTTGGGAGACACTTCGTCTTAGATTTACCGTTAGCTTACTTGATCATTTAAGGAAACTTTTGTTGGAAATATAGTGTGTATTAGGGTAAATGTTACGTAGTAATTAATATAGAATCTGTATATGCTTCCACTCGGTGTTGTTAATGTGATTTAACGTACATATAATTCATCATCTGGTAAGGAGCACCCAATAGTATTGTTTGTTTTTCAGTATGTAGATCTTATTATGTCTTATATTGGGTTCTGGTGGCTGACGTTTTATTGTAGACTCTTTTGAAGACATGAACATAAAATAGTGTGTTATTTCGTCCGCAAACTCGCAAAGTTATAAATATGTTTCCAAGTGTTGCAGATATGATTAAATTATTTTGCATATATAAAACAAACATCTTAACTTTCATACATACGTACATTTAGATCAAATCTTCTTTACAGACATAGTCCGCTTATCTTCAGACACAAACATCTTAAAAGCAAACATCACCCAAGTATTTTTAGCTGTCAAATTGTGAAATCATTTCTTTTTTCCGTGTGATCTATTAATTTTAATATTAATTTATGCAATCTTTGGACTAGGCATTCATTCATGTAATGTTCATTTGTTTCATTGTAAGGAATTGCTTTGATGGACTTTCAGAACAAATTAAGCTTGAACGACATCATTGCAGCTAACCCGAACCCATTCAAAACTCGTGCCGTCAATTTCATCAGGAAACTAACCACAATATACTCCATAGACGTGAGAGTTCCTAAGATATTGCATTTATTTCTTTGATCTCCAAAAACAAGCTATAGACATCCCCATATTATATTGCTTCCACTTTACTTTGTGTAGTTGGTATCTCATGTGCTATCTTGGACCCTTTTATATGTCTCGATTTTACGAATAAATATATACGGAGTATATATATATATATATATATATATATATATATATATATATATATATATATATATATATATTGTTATAATTCAGTAGGCTTATAACTACCTTTAGTGATCTGGTTCTTGACTGTGGACTATTGATAATTATTAGAAGATAGAGAGAAAGAGAGTACATAGGAAAATATATCTCAAGAAGTGTATATTATGTAATATCACATGGTACATATTTATAGTACATATAATTACTATTCAATTTTGGATTCTTATGATAATTGGCAGCCATCACTTTTGACAAGTTCATAATACTCCCCCTTGGATGACAATTTATTTTCATTAGAGATCAACTAGTACTGCCTCGTTAAAAACCTTGCTAAAGAAAACCCAGTGGGATAAAACTTTAGCTAAGGGAAAAAGAGTGCAGCATAGAGTTGACTCCCCCTCAAGTAGACATCGCTGAGTCGTCACATCTTTTGAACTTGCCTTATGCCAATATTGTGAACGTATGTTTTGAAAACAGCGATTGACAGTGCTTTGGTATAAAGATCAGCAGAGTTGTTGATTGAACGTATCTCATTTTAATCTGGTTGTCTTTTACAAAATCTTGAGTATATGAGAAGAATCTGAGGTTTTCATCTGAAACTGTATCATCTAAATCTTTTATGTACAAGTTTAGCCCATGTGATTTGTCTACAGTCTCCTTCATGGTTTGCTCAAACCTTTGTTTCAATTCCTATTCCCTTTTAGTCTTTTCTGAGCCTTACCAACATACCATTCTTTTCCATCAAACTTATGACCGTTAAGACCGTCTATGGCTTTGGCACCTCGTCAGCATTTATATTTTGTTCTGTCACTTTTGATACTCTTCTTTCATTTGTATTATGCAAGCTGCATTATCTTCATAGTTGTTGGTGAAGATAGTTGTTGGTCTTTTATAGCGTTCTAGTCCACAAGAATCAATAATGATTTGTTTCATTGATCTCAATCAAACACATTTTCGAGTAGTTTCATATAATGCAATCACTTCGTCATGATTTGATGATGTTGCAACAAATGTTTGTTTTAAGAATGCCATGATTGTGTGGTACCTCTATTTAGGAATACATATCGAGTTTGAGATTTATCTTTATGAGGATTTGATGAATGACCTGCATATACATAATCAACCAAATCTTGTTTTGAAGCGTTAGAATAAAATAATTTTAAATCAGTAATTCCTCAAGGGTATCAAAATATCTGCTTGATCCCATTTTAATGTCTTTTTGTATGAGTTGAGTTAAACCTTGTCAACAAATTAACTGCAAAAGAAATGTCAGGTCTTGTACATTTTGTAAAATACATAATAATAACCCCAATTGCACTAAAATATGGAACTTCTGATCCGTAAAGATCTTTATAATCTTCACGGAGATGAAATGGATCAGTGTCAATATTGAGTGATATATCAACCAATGGTTTTGTATTTAAAAATGTTTTAAAATCTTTTCGGTATAAGTTGTTTGATGTACAAGTAAACCATTAGGCATGTGCTCAATTTGCAATCCAAGTCAATACTGATCTCTTTAGTTGTTCATATGATGTTATGATCATTGACATAAACAACTTACAATCACATATCCGGACATTGTTTTCTTAATAAGAACACATGTGCAAATGAGATTATTTGTATACCCTTTTTCTTATCAAGTAATCACTTAATCGGGTATACCATATGCTATGCGATTGTTTCAACCCATATAAAGACCTTTGTAGTTTAATTGAGTACATTTCTTTGTGTTTTGCATTTGATACTTCTGATACCTTAAACCCTTCATGGATATTCATGTATATATCACTATCAAGTGCTTCATTTAAATAAGTAGTAATAACATCTATGAGATGCATTTCTAAATTTTTAAAAACTGTTAGGCTGTTAAGTATCTAAAAGTAATTGCATCCATAACAGGAGAATAAGTTTTCCTCATAATCCATTCATGGTCTTTGAGAGAAATCTTGAGTTACAAGTCTAGCTTTATCTTGTAACCTCATTTTTTTCTCATTTCTTTTTCGGATAAAAATTCATTTTTTATCTCATACGTTTCACATCTTTAAAAGTGATAACGATTGATCCGAAAACTTTTCTTTATTCAGTGATTCTTATTCAGCTCGTATTGCTCCTATCCATTGAGTCCAACCATGTCTATTTTGACATGCAATGACATATTTTGGTTCTAGATCATCATCTTTATTCATGATGTCATTGTAAGATTATATGAAAAATTCTTATCAATATTTTGTCATTTCATTTCGGTTCCATATTAATGCATAATTTATTGCAATTTATGTATTTATATTTATCAATATCCTCTGCAGAAGGAATATTAATTTGTGGTTCTTCTTGAACACTTTCTTTTACCTCATTATCAGCTGATTTTCTTTTCGAGGATTTTTATCTTTGGAACCAATTGGTCTCCCACGTTTCAGACATGGCAAAGACTCATGAGTGACATTATTTCCAACTTTTTGAATTTCAATTCAAGCTGAAGTATTTCCTGTTATTATATATGATTTAGTCACTCTTTTTGTATCTATAATGCATTAAGTAATCGATTTGCAAGTTCTTGCATATGCATTATTGTTGAACTTTCTTTTCGCATTCTTTTGTGCGATGATCAAGATACATTAATTTATGTTCACACCATGAAACATCTTTTTCTTTATTTTGCATTTCTTCCCCTAATCTAGGGAACAAATTTTTCATTATAATGACAATCAACAAAATGTGTCGTAAAAACATCACCCGTCATGAGTTCAATATATCTTATAATTGAAGATGTTTCATATTAAATATATATATCCCCATCCTCCTTTGAGGATCCATTTTAGTGTGTTGTGGTTGTGCAACCAGAACACGCACTGCACAATCAAGTGTTCTAAGGCGGGAAATATTTGGCTCTTGGCCAAAATCAAGTTGGTAATGGAGAATATTTATGACTTGCACTTGGTTTAATGCGAATTAATGTCGCATGTAAATTTACATGTCCCCATATAAATATTGAGAGTTTTGTACTCATTACCAATTGTCTAGTTCTTAGCTACAAGCGTTTATCTATTGATTCAGCTAAACCAATTTTGTGTATGCACATGAGCAACTGGATGTTCAACAACAATCCCTGTAGACATATAAGAATCATTAAATGCTTGAGATGTTAACTCACCAGCATTATCAAGTCTCATCCTTTTAATGGTGCAATCAGAATAATGTGTTCTCAATTTAATAATTTGTGCAAGAAACTTTGCAATGCCATATTGCGGCTTGATAATACACAAACATGAGACCATCCGCTAGATGCTTCTATTAGAACCATGAAATATCAAAATGGTCCATATGATGGATGAATTGGTCCATATATATATATAACCTTTAATTCTTTCAAGAAATATTGGTGATTATTTCTCAATATTCTTTTCATTAATCACCATATGTGCTTTTCATTAATCACCATATGTGTTTTTTTTTATTAATCACCATATGCGCTTTTCATCATATATTCTTTTCACCATATGCGCTTTTAATCGTATGCGCTGCGCTTTTTATCATATGCACTTTTCATCATATGCGCTTTTAATCATATGCGCTGTGCTTTTAATCATATACGTTGTGCTTTTCATTATATGCACTTTTCATCATATGCGCTTTTAATCATATGCGTTGCGCTTTTAATCATATGCGCTGTGCTTTTAATCATATGCGTTGTGCTTTTCATTATATGCACTTTTCATCATATGCGCTTTTAATCATATGCGTTGCGCTTTTAATCATATGCGCTGTGCTTTTCATCATATACATTTTTCGGTGCTACATAGGTATTTCTCATTTCCGGATATCATTGACTGATAATCATATCCATTATGATATATATCAGAGAAACTTAACAAATTTCTCTTTGATTTGGGAGAAAACAAAGCATTGTTTATCAGAAAATTCGTACCATATGATAATATGAATTTTTGCCTTTTTCGTTCCTTATATCAAGTTTGCAAGACCTGATATAGTATTTATGATTCATTCATTTGATTTAAATCAATGAAATATTTCTTATATTTGATTATAGTGTGTATGCTACCATTATCTACAATACATAGGTCTTTACACTTTACGCTATATTATATGCAAAGAAATTGAGAGTGGAATTAATCAAGGACTTGTGGTTCTAACTTTAATCAATGATACGAAGTCTATTATGAGGACAAAGGCTGCTGCGAAGAGGGATCGATCAACACACACACGAAGCAACAATACTTTGCTCATGTGTTTTCTTATTGTTGAAAAATGTATGGTTAAATGGATTTATGTGTTTCAAGTTTTATCAATATTTTATTTTGGGATTTTTTATTTATTTATTTGGACAGCCCTCTTAAACCATGTGCACAAAAAAAAATATTTTTAAACTTTGAAACAGGTGCATTGATGTACTTAGTTTACACTGATCAAAATTTTTTTAAATGTAACAGCAGATACATGGACGATCCATGTAATTTTGTCTTATTATTATTATTATATTATTCTTGGAATGGAAGGAATATATGTGTGTGTGTATATATATAACTAGAAATAGGAGGTGCGCTTCGCTGCGCTCTGCGATTTTTTTACAGCATGATGTTTAATATGCAAATATTACGATACTGTATAGATTCTCATGACTTAAAAATTAAAGAATTAATTAAAATATTTGAACTACTTATCCAGTATTCGTGCAGTTCTATGTTTCATCAAAGAATGTACAAATTATATTGAATAATGTACATGCTTGTTAGTATTATTTTAAAAAATTATATTGAAGGGTTCCTCTCATACCGCTATTCTTTATTTTTTTTACAACAGTAAAACAAGTTAATTATATATTTATATGTAGAGGTGGAGCTTTATTTGAGTAGCGTATGTATTTACAACAACAAAACCCGTTAATTATCTTCTGGGTGAAACTTTATTTAGGCAAAGGAGGGGCTCTCATTTCTTCTAAAATATAGATAAATAATGAATTATTTAGCTCTTTGATTTTAGGCTTTTGAATCTGAAAATCGAATCATGATGATCATGGGATCATGATGATCATGGGATCATGATGTTCAATTGTGATTGGCTCATGGATTAGGAAGGTGTAAAATGATTGATTGATGTTGTAAAGGGGTGTCCCATGATGCTTGTTTTCAAACATGAAAACAAAATGTATCAGTAAAAAAGTAAAAAAGTAAAAAAAAATATGAGTGGGTCAAAATAGAAATGAATTTAGATTATATCACCTTTGGGCCACCACCTACCATTTTTGACCATGGAAAAAAGTTTTTTAAACGACAAATAATTCCTAGTTGTCTCCCTTTTTGTATTTGATGTAAAGCGGAAAACGACTTTTATATATATATATATATATATATATATATATATATATATATATATATATATATATATATATATATATATATATAGTCATTACATTAGCAATAATTCATTCTTGCTTTATTCCCTTCAATGATTGTTTTAATAGTACTAAGTTGAAGAGGTCTCAGGTTCGAATCTCGTCTAGGGCGAATATTTAGTGGTGGCCAGGGATGGGTTGAAAACAGCCAGAGAGTAATCCTGCTGGGCTGCGTACATTAGAGTATGGGATCGGATTACTCGCCCTCCCGGGTAGCCCGAACAGGAAAAACCTTCTACCTTTACCTTTACCTTTACCTTTACCTTTACCTTTACCTAAGTTGAAGATGAAACAACTTTATCATACATACTTCATATTATTCTTAAAGAAGCACCAAGTTGAGAATTTTGTATAGCCAATAAACAATCTTTTTTGCTCCTTTATCTATAATTCGCAATTTTTTTTTTTTTTTCGGTTTGATCATATGTTCATCATTTTGTTAATTTTTTTTTTTTTAGAAAGAAGGAGTAAATTCTTATTAAAGAATGGTGTACCTACTGATTACAATCGATAGCATAAATAATAAATTTTAAGAATAAATATTAGTATGCATGAAATAAATAATGATTAATTGCATAAGTAATCATAAATATTAGATAACATAAATATAAATGTTAGTGAAATTAAGAGTTAGATTACAGAAATATAATTCAGGCGATATAACCGACCATATATAACTTAAATAACATAAATATAAATGTTAGTGAAGTTAATAAAAGTTAGATTACATAAATATAATTCAGGCGGTATAACCGACCATATATAACTTAAATAACATAAATATAAATGTTAGTGAAGTTAATAAAAGTTAGATTACATAAATATAATTTTACTTATGATGATAATAATATTTACCTTACTAATAAATAATAGAAGATATCGTTAAAGAATTTCTTACCTTGATTAGTGACTTGTGCTTGCTTAGATAAACCTTGATTATACGGAGCACTTCGTGCTGATAACGTGTTATAATTCAGTAGGCTTATAACTACCTTTAGTGATCTGGTTCTTGACTGTGGACTATTGATAATTATTAGAAGATAGAGAGAAAGAGAGTACATAGGAAAATATATCTCAAGAAGTGTATATTATGTAATATCACATGGTACATATTTATAGTACATATAATTACTATTCAATTTTGGATTCTTATGATAATTGGCAGCCATCACTTTTGACAAGTTCATAACATATATATATATATATATATATATATATATATATATATATATATATATATATATATATATATATATTATAATATTACTATGCAGAGACATGAAAGAATTTAAAGATAACTAATTTATGAAGACAACTCGGAGGACTTCTATAGACTTAATAGTAACACCACAGAGCTCTCTTAGTTATCTTTATAAAATAATTCTCTGTAAAATATATGTGTTTTTGTGTGTGAATGTATAAAATGAGATAATTAATAGTAGTAGTAGTAGGACTATAAAATATCTAAAGCGTAACCATGACGGTGGTGGTGGCATGGTAAGACCCTGACCTCCCAATGTGGAGGTTAAGGGTTCGATTCCTTGCACCCACAAAGTTATTCTCCCTCATGGCCACGGAAGTTCGCCTGCAATGACTCCGGGCTGCTCGCAAAGCGTGTAGTCGCCCTGGGATTAGTCAGTTAAAAAATGTTAGATACCCAGGTTAAAAAAAAAAAAAAAAAAAAAAAAATCTAAAGCGTAAAATAATTACTGAATGATTTAGATCAATGTTTAACTATAGTCCTTACATTTATATTCATTAATTTAGGCATAAATTAGTCTAAGGTTGTTTACCCTCTTTAATCAAATTAAGAAGGCTCTCTATATATTATTCACATGTTTCACTAGAAAAATATACGATCATCATCACTCAAGTGAGGGATTTATTTATATTTACTAGCAATATTCTTTATTTTGTCAATTTCTTGCGGCTGAGGTCCCCATGTAAATTATGTAAAAAAACAAACACGTGAATCTCGTTGTCACCGTATAAAAGAGCAACTTGATTTAGAAATTTTGCAACTCAAAACATCACCACTTAATGGCACCAACTTCACTACTGTTACTTGTACCCTTTTTCCTGTGCTCCCAATTTCAGCTCACCCATTCTCAACAACCAACCCCGAATCGTTGCTTTCACGATCGGTCCCCGGCCCAAAACTCAACCATGGCCCTGTTTCCTGTTCATGCCGACAGTCATTTTCGAGCCCCAGTTCTTGTTAGTGACGTAAATTGGGGAAACCCGTTCTTTAAACCTAAGCTTTTGAAACGCAAACAATCACCAAATTTAGTTCGGAAACGCTCCAAATACAGGTCTAGGTCTAGGTCGAAAAAACTTGGTGCGTCCAACCAAAAGCTAGTATATCATTTCCCCATCGCGATACATTTGTTTATCATGTATTTTTTGAAGTTATTATTTTGTGGTGCCAAAAAATCGTTAAAAGGAGATGATGCAAAAGCTAACCGTGTGATACATACAAGTTTCCTAGGTAAAAAGGTCAAGAAAGCATGATGTTACACATGTATTGTTAGTTGTATAGTGTAACATATCATAGTTATAGTTTCTTAGCAAAGGATTGATGGTAAACTAGACTCGTGTTGTGTATTTTTTATTGAAGTGAGTTTGTTCTTATTATTTTTTTTTGGATGGCAAGCAATTTTATATATTAAAATGTAGCGAGAAACTAGGCAATACACGAACATAACTCAGGAATAGCGACCTAACAACACAACAATGTACCCCACACGACATGAATGTAACTCTAACAACACACACGACAAATTAACCCGAAATAATAACACATGAAATTACGATGACAAAACCAACTTAACAACCCATGGAGCTACAAAAGAAGAAGGGTAAAACTGACCTGACAACCTCATCTTTGTACGTTTATCAACTGTCAAATACTAAATTATCTATTACACGAAAACACAAGATATCTATGTATTGTATCCATTCGCCATTATTTGAGGATGTCGTCCACATATTAGTCATAAAAATCAAACAACTTATGCAAATTTTGGTGTATATTTATCGAGAATATTTTGTTGAAAACAAGAAATTAACTAAATATATAAAAACATAATGACACTTGTGACAACACACTTTGAACTTGATAATTAGTAGATTAAGTGGTTAAACAGACCATGGTTAGTAAACTTCTTACATTGAATTTAGTATCTTTATGTAAAAGCTACTACGTATATGATTATTTAAAAGAAGGTAACCAATAATTGGGTATGGTTGCACAACCACCGTTGTAGAGTAAATTACACATATGTTTTCACCACAACTAACACAGAAAGTTTGATTCTGTTCAAATATTTTGTTCATTAACCCTAAAAACAACTTAGCAAGATTAAAAACCAACCTTGGGTATGTGAGGTACGAAAACGTGTAATGTAAACAGTCGCTCGTCAACTCGAAAATAGAGGGTCGTATCTTCATTCCACCGGCAAATAAATAAATAAATCCATTTAATTTAAGTATTTAAAAGTTACAAGCAGATTTGCTGAATATTATATTAAATATTGTTAATGTTAATACATATCGCCAACTGTACAATTCTATATTCATTGTTTATTAGTTAAAAACGAATTTTAGGACCTGAACGTTTTCTTCTTTCATTTATAATATTTCTTTTCTGATAATCTTAGTCATAAGTCATTTGGATATAAATAAATATTATTATTAGTAATTTATTATAATGTTTAATATAACAACTTTCTGGTGTCTTCTTTAACTTTCATTCGCATATACACACGCAACCACATAAGCAAACGAATGATCATCGTCATTAAGGTGAAAAAACTCGGTTAAATATTACATAAATTATGTACAGTGTTTCTGTTAGAATGTTAAAAATCAGATAAACCCAAAAACGGCACCGTATCAGGTTGTAAAATACGTAGTACAACATTTACAGCAATCGGTTATCTACAACTAACTTAGGTGGCATCCAATCTAATGTACACAACTAACTCACGGTGTAACCCACTTCCATCTCATTACCTACCACACCTATCTCTCACCGCCCCATAACTCACCACTCCCTGACAGTGATCCACCCTTTTTCACCCGCCCATTTTCTCTTTTCTGACTTGCCCGCCAACTGTTTGATTATTTGCCTCAACGAAGTCGATTGACCAAATTCATGATCACCCATCACCAACGACAACGATGATGACGACGACGATGATGACGATTCTTCCATTGAATCCCAAACGTCTTGATCGAGTATACTCGTAGGTGAATTTGTACCAATTTTTTCACAAACAATTTCATTTGAATTTTCGTCGAATTGTTGAATAAACGGATGTTTAAGCAGCTCTTTCGCATTCCACCTGTTTCGTGGATCGCGAATTAAACATTTACCAATAAAGTCCTTAACTTGATCCGAAATCCAAGATGGGATTTCAGGGATCTCGTTAGAATATGCAATTCTGTAAAGAACTGAACATGGGTCGTTCACATTTGACCAAAGTGAATCACCCGTGATCATTTCAATTATAGTGCATCCAAATGCCCAAATATCAGCTGCAAAACTCTGTTCTTCGCCTCGTGCTACCTCCGGCGCCATAAACATAGGCGTCCCACAAATTTGTGACACTTGATCAGCCCATTTTGCACAACCAAAATCACCAATTTTAGCACCTTTTTCGTGTACTAAAATATTACGACCTTTAATATCGCAATGTACTACGCCACACGAGTGAATGTAATCCAACCCTTTCGCAATATCTCTTGTGTATCTTGCAATCTCCATATTTGTTAATCCAACACCTTTACGAGAATTTACTAAATCCATAATCGAACCGCTAGACATGTATTCCATAAATATATTGTACATCATATTGTTGTTTTCTTTCTTAATGTCACACCCTTTGTAGCTTACAACATAAGGACTTTTTAACGTAGATAAAAAAGTTTGTTCCTTTTTCAAATTCTCCGTCTGCAAACAGTCGACTGATTTGACCGCAAATATGTCGCCGGAGGTCGACATGGCGGTGTAGACTGTGGCAGATGAACCACGGCCAAGAACATTGCCTCTAGTCCAATCCATGTTGGTTTTATTTTTACTTTTTTGAAAGAAAAAAAAAAAGTTTGGCGTGTGAAAGAATTGTTGTATTTGTTGATTGATGTTTTGAAGGGTTTAATGTATGGTTTATATATATAGTGGTGTGTTGAGGAGGGTTTGTAGTTTTGTTGTTGAAAAGGTGTAAGAAGTTGTAGTTATTTGGTTGGATGGGAAGTTGGATGTTACGTGGTATATTTTGAGTTGACGATTTGTTTAACGGAAGTTGACTACGTGGCAATATATTGGTAGGCAGTGACAACTTAATTTTGGTAAGGCCAAAACGGTAACTACGTGGCATGGACACTTGTCAACAAATTTCGTGTCTTAGAATTGCAAGCAAGGATATTCCCTAACTTGTGTGATTTTAAGTCATGTTTGTAAACCGATTCTTAATAGATATACATGGATTGGTACATATGGCTAATGTTCGGCGTATGAGATTGGGATACTTCTTGGGTTCGAATCCTGCTGGGCTATTCACTATGGGGTTTCCCATAACGCAGTATATGGTGTTGATGGTTATGTCGCGAGCTCTTGTTAAGTTTTCAGTTTAATTTAGTTTAGTTGAGCTCGAGTTTTCCTTGATTGTATATCCTTGGGTCTTCATTTTTTTATGAAGGTCCCATTTGGTTATAACTAGTCTGGATCCGGCTCGCGCGATGCGGCGGGGGCATTCGGCCTGTGTATTTATATTTAACGTAGCGTTGTGTATTTACAGAGGGGAAAACGTCTCATATCTTAAGCGCCGTTTTAGATGCCGTCTTAAGTGTTTTTTAAAAAGTGTCCGTTTCGAACGTAGTTTGTTTCGTTGTGTTCATAAAAAAATTTCGAGTGTAACGGTGCTGTCGGAAAAATTTAACTTGCGGCGAACAGAAAGATACGGGCTGTCGTTGTGTTAAGCGTTTTTTAAAAAGTGTCCATTTCGCGTATAGTTAGTCCCGTTGGGTTCGTGAGACTTTTCCGAGTTGAACGGTAGTCTCGAAAAAAATTAACTCGCACCGAGCGAGAAGATAAGGTCCGTTATAAATTCGGGGAAGTAGTTTCTTTTATTTTAATATTACACTTTCTACCCCTGAGAAAGTGTAAAGTTGAGGGTCTGTTGTGTAAATTGAGCTGAATTTGAGAGACCGATTGTAGTGTGAACACGAACAATCCAAATGAACTAAAACTACACCATTAAGCATGAGTTTTAGTATATAAGGATTAATAATTAATGTTTTATCTGTTTTTTATCCGAAAAAAATATAGATATTAAAAGATGGAGTTTGAAACCAAATCCAAATTAGGGTTGGATGCCATTTTTTGTATTTGTGTTTTGTTGCGAGTAGGAGAAGGTTAGGGGTGATGGGTTGAACCACTTAGTGGTTGGTATCAAGTATTCCATTTTTTGGTAGAAATATTCTCTCAAACTTTGAGTAATTTTACATATACTTATGTCCAAAAATAAAGTCATGAGGTCGTATACTCTTCTAAGTCAAAATAAGCATGATTACTATTTCATTTGTAGTTTTATACTTTTATATATTATATATTATATATTATATATTATATATTATATATTATATTATATACCTATATCTAAAAGTCAAAGTGGTAATGAATAGCACTATTCATTACCACTTTCCGCAAACTTAACCCCCTAACTTTCATTAAAATACAAATCGAACCCTCGACTTTACACGTATATTTTTCCCCAAATTTCACAAGCTTAACCCCCTAACTTTTATTAAAATACAAATCGCACCCCCACTTTACTAATTTTTTTTTTACTAATATTTAATTTTCACAAACTTAACCCCCTAACTTTTATTAAAATACAAATCGAACCCCCACTTTATAAGTACAGTTTTTTCAAATTTCACAAACTTAACCCACTAACTTTTATTAAAATACAAATCGAACCCCCACTTTACTAATTTTTTTTTAAAATAAAACCCGAACACTAAAAGAAGCAACTTTCACAAAAGGAACAACCCTTCAATGTTACGTCGAAAAAAATTCTTTTTTACAAAATAGATCAAGACTTTTTTTTTTAACTCGCATTCAAAACGGAGCCCCCGGCGCGAAGCGAGGGCTCCACAACTGGTTATATACCTATATCTAAAAGCCAAATGAATAGTACTATTCCTTTTTTCACTTTTCACAAACTTAACCCCCCAACTTTTATTAAAATACAAATCGCACTCCCACTTTATACTCTTATTAAAATACAAATTGCACCCCCACTTTATACGTATATTTTTTTTCAAATTTCACAAACTTAACCCCCTAACTTTTATTAAAATACAAATCGAACCCCCACTTTACTAACTTTTTTTTTTTTTTACTAATATTCAATTTTCACAAAATTAACCCCCTAACTTTTATTAAAATAGAAATCGAACTCCCACTTTATACGTATATTTTTTTCAAATTTCACAAACTTAACCCCCTAACTTTTATTTAAAATACAAATCGAACCCCCACTTTACTAACTTTTTTTTTAAATAAAACTCGAACGCTAAAAGAAGCAACTTTCACAAAAGGAACAACCCTTCAATGTTAGATGTCGAAAAAAATTCTTTTTTACAAAATAGATCAAGACTTTTTTTTTAACTCGCATTCAAAACGGAGCCCCCGGCGCGAAGCGAGGGCTCCACAACTAGTTATATATCTATATACTTATATAAAAGAGAGTTTAATTTAGGGGGATGATTCTCACACACACTTTTTTGATCCTCACACACCAATTGAGTATTATTTGAAGAGTAAAAGGTTAAAATAAGTGTGTGAGGATCAAAAAAGTGTGTGTGAGAATCATCCCCCTTTAATTTAGCATAATTGTCATTAGAAGCATATTAATAGAAAATTGTGACAAGTGGAATTTACACATGTCACATCCTCATATTTATTTATTTAATTAATTAATATCAATCAATATTATAATTAAAGTTAAGTAAAAAATATATACTCCGTAATAATAATAAATATAGAAAACGGTTGTTATAAATGCAATTAATTAAATAAATCATATACGGAGTATTATTCTAGTCATTGTTTACTTGTATCATATGTTCAAGTTCATATCTTTTTAACTTGGAATACACTTTGTATGCTTTGTAAACTTAATCAATTGATCATATAGATATTATCTTAACTTTTGATTTCTCTTTTTCCGATATTATGAACGTTACTTATATATGTATATGTTGTTTACTATTACTATTTGACTTTGACCAACACCTTAATGTGGATGCTATTGATTCATAACTAACATTAATTTTATGCATCTAAAAGTTTTTTTTAATAGTCGTGCAACGCACGGGCTCAAAATCTAGTTATATATAGAGTAAACTTGAAGTTTACACGAATTTATAAAACTCGTTTTTTAGTTTTTTTCTCGTGTTCTTAGACCAAAAAGTTCATTTTTCCATATAAATGTTTTATCCGTTACTTGAAGTGACTAAAATGTCATTAATATTTTGATTTATTATTATTATTATTATTATTATTATTATTATTATTATTAAAACAAAAATATGAAGCGAACATGGCTATATACTTTTTCAAAATAATGATACTATAAGAGACAAGACCAAAAAAATAAAAAAAATAAAACCTATAATGCAAAAAATTGAAAGGCAAGTCTCTTAAACCCGACTAATCTTTTTTTGAACGGCAAGCTTGCATCAGTGTATCATTTATTTCAGCGACACTCATCATTTGCACACACGCGCTTTCGGGGGGAAACCCGAATCGCATTACAGGAACCCGATCCTTTAACCATCCCGAGAGCAGGCGGACCGGGTTTGAATCCTGAATGGATCCGGGAGAAAACCCCCTGGGGTCAATCTAGATATTCATATTTCAGTCAGATTAATTAATAGGATGGACAGAGCGAGACTCGAACCCATGACCTAACCCCCAGCCCCAACACACAAGGTGAAGGGGATGTCGTTGAAGTAATGCTTCGTTGGCAAACCCGACTAATTACAAGCACTATAGTAAACAACCCCGATTACTCCCCTAATCAGCGATTACTCCTTTTTAGAACAATCTGTTCTGGTTTTCTAAAATACGTTTAAACATCGATTAATAGGTCAAAATCGGATTTGTTGATCAAGGTCGGTCAAATTCCAAATTGGTTAATATTTTAACATGAATTCAAACCAAAATATTTGAGTTTTGAAAGAAAAAAATGAACGATTTTAGACAATTATATTAAACTTTATGTTTAATTTTCAAATTTTTTTTTTATATTTACATATATAATTTTGAAATATAATATTGAAATGTATGGAAAGGACAATCTGACTAATCTTCGAATTGCCGATTAATCCCGACCGATTAACTCCGAATAGCGAATTTTCCAACCTTGATTACAAGGATTATCGATCAATTTTTTATTATTATTATTATTATTATTATTATTGTTATTATTATTATTATTATTATTATTATTATTATTATTATTATTATTATTATTATTATCCTATATACTAATATGCACGGGGATTTTGGTCGTTTTGCCCTTCCCATTATTGGCAAACGACGTTCCAAAAAAAAAAAATTCAAATTCCCCCCAAACTTTAGACAACTTCCAACTTTAGTCCTCAAATCAGGGGTACAAAATGTAAACTTATTATTAAAAAACTTAACCAAACTTCACCCAAATTTCCAACGGGCTATATCTTCCCGCTCGCCACGCGTTAAAATTTCTGAACCCGCCGTTCAACTCAAAAAAATCTTACGAACACAACGTGACTAACTATACGCGAAACAGATACTTCTAAAAAAATGCTAAATACCTCGGACTATCTTCAATACATATATATACACCTATAATAAACTACCCAAACTAACTACATCATATTGATGGTTCTTTTTTCCGTTTTTCTACGCAATCTTCCATACGTTAAAAACGCATAAGCCATTAGGTTTACTAAGTACTAACTACGCGTATCTAAAAACACCCATAGCAAAACGTTTTTATTTATGTAAATACATAACGCTACCTTAACTATGAATACGCAACCCGAAAGACCCCACGGCATCGCGCGAGCCACTTTTACTAGTTATTACTACTACATATGTGCCAAAATATGTGATATCTCTACAGTTTTTCATTTTATTTAAAGTAATCTATTTTCTACCAATGTAGATAGATGAAGAGTATATTATTATACTATATACTAATTAGTGTAAATGGGTAACAATCATATCTCTCCACCTCGTCAAAAAACACTGTTATACTGTAGCAATCACTGTAGCAATGTTTCTGTAGCATTTTTTTTTTTTTTTGAAACCACCTAATTTGTGACTGCTTTGTTTTTAATAATAACAATCTGAAATTTTTATAATAAAATCCTTAAATTAGTTGTAACCACATAATTATACTAATTGGATAGTAATATTTTTTTAAAGTGACTGATGTTATCTTGATGTAAAAAGAACAGAATACGTTAGGCCCAGTTCAAAATAAAATAAAAATATAAGCTAATACATAGTTGGAGTTTTAGACCAAAAAAAATAAGGGTGGCAGTGTTGAAAGAGTGCGACGATTCAGATTTGTAAGGTGGCTGGCGATTTGCTGGTAGTAAGCGGCGGTTAGGTATGCAATTTAAAATAATGGTAAAAAAGTTATGCAAATTCGATTGCACTACAAATTTCATAGTCATTTTTCGAAATGGAATTGTAATTATATGAAATCGCAAAAAAAAAAAATTTTTGCACACCGCCGCGAAGCGCGATCCAATTTACTAGTTTACATCATATCTCGCTATATCCATATTCTAGGTATTGTACATTGTTGTAGTATATGTGCCAGAATAATTCTGCTAATTATTAGAGCAGAAACTAAAAGCTCTTTCAAAATAATTCAACGAGCTTATTGTTGGTTGGAATGCTCTATAATAAACACAATGCACATGGACTTTAAATAACACGTCAATCACGACCTTTGGTAATTTTAGAACTCGTGTGATTTTTAAGCTATAGTATTTAAACTCTACGACTACTATCAAAACAATTTTTTTAATAAAAGTATAAATAATATTGTAAAGGGCTTTTTAATTCATATAATATGCGTTGTGGAGTGATTGTTTTATTGCATCACTTAAACATCTTCTAGAAAAGGTTAGCTTTTGTAAATCTCTCTATATATTAAAAGCACGGTGCTTATTAGTTAAGCTTAAAAAAAGATTCTCTATCAGATCCAATCCTAGCCTTACATTAGAAATATATCAAACAAATCTGATGGTCTACATTCACCTATATTAAGATTTGTCTCTTTCCTAAAAAGGTTACAAGAGATTTACCAAAATACCCATATTATAAATTACAGTTAAATTACAGTTAGTACGTTCTAGACTGTAGTTACTCATAAATCAAAATTTCAAACCGTATTAATTCAAAAATTACCCTAACCTGCACATCGGCAGTTTCACCACAACTTCTTTCATAATTTATAAACACATAATTCTCCTTTCATCAGATTCAATACCAAAATTATACACACAAATCTCTCAGTTTCATCTCCCATACTTGAGAATTAGGGTTCTATATATACATCAATATCTGAAGTGTATGTTATTCATAGATTTCGATTCATCAGTTTTGGAAAATTAGGGTTCCATGCGTTCTGGAAACGGTACAATAATTCACGTTTCATCACTTTATGAAGAGTATGGTTTGATTCATCCTTTTTTGAGCACCATAGGTTTCACGCTTTCTCTCTAATTTAATTTAGGATACCTAAAGTTATATTACGGTTCGTTAATTTCAGTATCTCGCAAAAATTTAAAAATCAGAAGATGAAATCGGTATAATCCGACATAGTGATTCGATCTACGGGCGTCAATTTAGGTATTTTTTTATTTAATTTCATGGATTCAAACGTTTCTCTATTTTATTTAGGTTTTTGTTTAATAAACGATACAGGTAGATGAAATTGATGATGGAAGAAACTGGTATGAACCTTGATAATATCAGAATATGGAGTTCAATATGCTTGGCTGTTGTTAAAGGTTTCTCGTCTTATTTGTAGTAGTAAAAGGCTACAGGAACACAAAAGCTATTACAAGTATTCGTTGTTTAATTGCTGGCAATACTTAATGTAGGCTACTTGATGGTAAAATCTTCTTTGAACTATCTAATGAAAAAGAGTTTGCTGAAGATATCCATTTCTATTTTTAAATTAGTTATCTACTAACCTTCATTATTTGTGGTTGCGGGGGCTTAAATTCTACACACATCTTAACAAACAATGTATATAAGTATATTAAAATAAGGTTGTTTTAAGTAAATGTGATTGATTATGCAATGAACAATGCTTGAGCTGGATAAGCATATGGATGTTTAAAATTTAGATTTTGTTTGCCTACAAGTTTATTTTATTTTTTTATTCTTATTTATAGTTGTTTACATAGATGTAGAAACAAGTATAGTGAATATGTATGTTAAGGGTTTTGTGATATTTTTTTATTCCAGATGAAAACCATAGGTGTTATTGAAAGATTGTTCTCACAGGTATGATAGTTTTATTGAATCAATATCAAATTAGTTTACAACGAAATGTATTATGTTTGAACTACTTCTTTATTTTAAGGATTATTCTAATGACAGGCCTAAGGGATGTCATTAAGAGACTTGGACATCTTTAATTTGCCTGTACTTTTAAAATATTTAACCCACTTCCTGCAAATAACTTTCCATAACCGTCTTATTGTACTATATTTTATGCATACTTTTAGTTCTTAATGACCGCCCTTAGGGCTGTCATTAGAAAAATCCTTATTTTAATTATCTTACGGTTTTCAGATGTCTTAACAAGGTGAAGAAGCCAGAATAGTGAATGAGGTTGAATCTCATGAGATCAAAATCATAAAAGATAATTCCAAATGATGACAGAAATGAGGACAGAAATCGAGAGGCAAGGTGAGAGTGCAGGATAGAAAAATAAAGATTGTTGGGCAAGAAGAAATGAGTGGAAAAGATATTTCAAAGATTGCAAACGAGTGAAATGGATAGGAGGGACAACTTTGTACATAAGGAATCATTCGTGGTAAGTCATCGAGCGGATCACTAAATTTTTTTCTCTCCAGCATCAGATGTATGTGGATAACAGAATTTAGTGGATGCAGCTGACATCCAGAAAACGGTTGAGTAAGGCCTCAAACGGGTAAGTTATGGGCTTACGCGATATTGTGCGTAAACAAAAATGTATATATTTGGACTGAAATGTTGTTTTGTGGAGGCGATGCTTTAGTAGGTTATATGCATAAACCATTCACTCACGTACAAGCTTACCCATTATCAAATCAGATATATGCCACAAAAAGATTCCCCAGATCCACTGGTAAGCAATCTCTATGCTTTTTCGACCTAACTCATTGTGGCCAATAATTATAATTTTGACTACCAATATCATAGTTCAGTTTACGAATGAATCTTGATGGTTGTCTTTCCAAAATAGGATTAGCAGGGTGCAATTAGTTTTTACCTTACTGATGTCATAGAGATGATGAAAATATTGGTGGAAAAGGGACTCCAACTCGATGAAGAGTGAATGTGCAGGGTTTTTTAATGGTTAGTTTATGCACTTACAGATATCATTTTGATATTCATGTCACAGATAGTCTGTATCCTTAAAATGAACTAATTACTTTGTTTAAAATGTAAATCAACTCATTAAAAATATAAGATTAATACCAGCTTGCAAAAAGTATTAGATTTTGTAATAATATACTATTGATTGATTTTATATAAATTCATGAAAAAAATTATTAAACGGGTAAATCATTAGACCTAGATTGAAACCATGTTACTTGATTAATACCAGCTTGCCACCTGAAATACATTCACCTTTCTGATGTATACCTCTTTGTTTCTGTCTTTTATGGCATATACCTTTAAATAAATAGGTGTATTGCTTCCTTAACACTATGCATTATTGTACCTATTTATAGCAGCACTGTCTCTTTTATATGTACAGTAACCTAAGTTTCAAGGAATTCTACATATGCTCTTTATCTTGATTATTTGGCTATATCGGTATTACTGATTGTGATCAATCTACATTCTTAATAAAAGATATTTTTTTGCAGATTGGATCTCAAAAAAATAAAGGAGGGCAAACATGATGAACCGAATGAGTGTGAGGCTGATGAATTGCAAGTGAGTTTATCTGTAATTTTCATTTTACCGCAAGTTTCGTATTCAATATACCCTTTTTTAGTTAATAATGTATCCATTCAGGTTTTGTGCACGCGAAGTTCGACTAAAAAAATGAATAGTAATGAATTCCAATGATAAAATAGTAAGGTGATTTCAGAAATATATAACTTTTTTTGACATTTTATATATTATATCATTGGATCCCTCGCTATTAACAACATAGGTGGTAATCAATTTGATTTCATCCCCATTCATTTCGGTTGGAAGTTGATACAAGTACATTCGCAGGCGTATTACGAAGTTAGCTTTACTGTACTATGAGTAGTAGGCGATGAAGTCCTATCCGAGGGTGGTAAGGTTACAAGCTCTTAAAAGCTCTTAACTTGGTGTATTGCACAATAGTTGGGGATAATGTTGGAAATTTAGTGTAATTGTGGGTTTTAATCTACACTTGTAAATGGGTTTGGAGGTACGGAGTGTACACCCATTAAGTGATAGATTACCCGGACCTAAAAGTGGTTTTCCATTATTTACTATCATGACTTGGTCTACCTGAAATTTGACTAAGTGTTTTCAGTACTAAGTTTTCTTAGTAAGCTGAAATTTGGCTAAGTGTTTTGTGCTGGTTGTTCTGCATTGCTGGTCCTTGTGCTGGTTGTTCTGCATTGCTGGTCCCTGTGCTGGTTGTTCTGCGCAGCTGGTCCCTGTGCTGGTTGTTCTGCGCAGCTGGTCCATCTGCTGGTTGTTCTGCGCAGCTGGTCCCTGTGCTGGTTGTTCTGCCCAGCTGGTCCTGTTTGCTGGTTCCTCTGCGCTGCTGGTCCTGTATGCTGATTTTTGCGCTGCTGGTCCTGTATGCTGACTTTTGCGCTGCTGGTCCTGTTTGCTGATTTTTGCGCTGCTGGTCCTTTTGCAGTGCTGGTTCTTAAGAGACAGCAGTAAGAAAACACTTAACACAATTTTGAGTGATTACGGAAGAATTATTCTTGCACCCACTTTTGCTTTAGTGGTTGAAGGAATAATACCTGTTTATTATAAAGTGATCACTCATGCTTTGATAGTTGTAAAATATAATATTTGTTTATTGTAAAAGTAACAACTTTTACTTTAATGATGGAAGTGATAATATTTATTTATAGAAATATTCTTCCTGTAACCACTTTTGAATATTATAGAAGATACTTTTATAATCAATCGGCCAATTGATTTTAATAAAAGACTCTTTCATGATTAAGGGTGTATATAAATATATTAACCAATATGCATGAATAAAAAGACACAAGTTACGAACACCAAAATATTCTTCTGCAAAAGGAATTCTTGTTTCTGCCAAAACAAGAATTTAATCTCTGTCTTATCCCAAAGTGATATTCGTGTAACCCAGGCTATAAGGGTCGAATAATTACTTTCGGAAAGTGATACCACGATTCAGTGATTTATCCGGCTATCGATTATTTTACCCTACACGAAAGAATTTAATAATCCTCCAACAATCGAAAGTAATTATTTGTTATAATCGATGGCGGCTACGATGAAACACATGACGGCGAATTTCTCCAAACTTGATAAGTTTGAGGGAATTGATTTTAGGAGATGGCAAAAGAAGATGCACTTCTTTCTGAGCAGCATGAGTGTGGTGTACGTACTCAGCACACCAATTCCTGAAGATCATGGTGATGATGCCACTATTGAACAAATTCAGAAAAGGTGCAAGTGGGAGAACGATGACTACATCGCTAGAGGTTTAATCCTCAATGGTATGGCTGATTCCCTTTTTGATATTTACCTAAATATTGAATCTTCTAAAGAACTATGGGACTGTTTAGAAACCAAGTATATGTCCGAGGATGCTTCTAGTAAAAAGTTCCTTGTGAGTAATTTTAATAATTACAAGATGGTCGATTCTAGACCGGTCTTGGAACAATACAATGAGCTCATTCATATACTTGGTCAATTCACACAACATAAGATGAACATGGATGAGTCTATTCAAGTCTCAAGCATAATTGATAAACTACCTCCATCTTGGAAAGAATTTAAACATTCTTTGAAACATAAGAAGGAGGAGTTAACTCTTGTTGAGTTGGGTAGTCATCTGCGTATTGAGGAATCCCTCAGGTTGCAGGATAATGACAAGCCAAAGAGCAACGAAGTTGCTGGTACGTCTGTTGTCAATATGGTGGAACATAAAAAGTTCACTAGTAATAATGACAAAAAGGGCAAACGTAAACATCAAGGTTATAACAAGGCTAATCCGAACAAGAAGTCTAAATTGACTTGTTGGAAGTGTGGTAAAACTGGACACATGAAAAAGGATTGCAAGGTTATTTTTGGTAATAATAATGCCAAAGGATCTAGCACAAGCGGTTCGGGAAATGGTTTAAACAACCACAACTCGAAAGGTCAGAATATATTTAATAATTCAAATGAGAATTATTATGTTTCATATATATCTGAGGCTTATTTTGTGCAGGATGATGATGTCGCGTGGTGGGTTGACTCGGGAGCCACCACCCATGTATGCAAGGATAGATTTTGGTTCAAGACTTACGAGTCCGTGACTGATGGATCAATTCTTCATATGGGAAATGAGTCAACAGCCTCTGTTCATGGACGTGGAAGTGTGGATTTGTGTTTTAGTTCTGGAAAAACTATTTGTTTGTTTGATGTTTTGCATGTACCACAAATAAGAGAAAATTTGGTTTCCAGTAGTGTGTTAAATTGTTGTGGTTATAAACAAGTGATTGAATCTGATAAGTTTATTTTGTCAAAACATGGTATGTTTGTTGGTTTTGGTTATTTATGCAATAAAATGTTTAGACTTAACATTAATCACTTGAATGTTAATTTTGCTTTTATATCTACTTCTAGCATAAATAATTCTACACTTTGGCATGCTAGACTAGGACATAAACACTTTAAAAGAATGCAAGATATGTCTAAAGATGGATTAATACCGGCTTTTGACATGAACAATGAAAAGTGTAAAACGTGTATGTTAACAAAGATCACTAAGAAACCATTTCAAAATGTACATCGTGATACTGAAATTTTGGAATTAATACATAGTGATTTATGTGATTTGCATGCTACTCCTACTTTAGGGAACAAGAAATATTTTGTGACTTTTATTGATGATGCTTCTAGATTTTGCTATGTTTATTTGTTACATACCAAGGATAAAGCATTAGATAAATTTAAAATATTTAAAACTGAAGTAGAATTACAACAAAAGGCTTTGATTAAAAGACTTAGAACAGATAGGGGAGGTGAATACATTGACCAATCGTATTTTCAATCCGTTGGTATTATCCATGAGACCACAGCTCCTTATACTCCACAACAAAATGGTATATCTGAAAGGAAGAATAGGGTCCTTAAGGAAATGGTTAATTCCATGTTATCCTATTCGAGTTTAAGTGAAGGATTTTGGGGGGAAGCTATGTTAACAGCTTGTTATTTGCTTAATAGAGTTCCTAACAAAAGAAACAAGATTACACCTTATGAACTTTGGAATAAAAGGAAACCTAACTTGAATTATCTTCGGGTATGGGGCTGTAGGGCGGTTGTAAGACTACCTGATCCCAAGAAGAAAAGTTTAGGTGAAAGAGGTATAGATTGCATATTTGTTGGATATGTTGAACATTCAAGGCATATAGGTTCTATGTAATAGAGCCTAATGAGTTTGTCTCAATCAATTCTGTGATTGATTCAAGGGATGCAATCTTTGATGAAAATCGATTTTCATCTATACCTAGACCAAAGGATATGATTCCAAGTAACAATGGAATCAATAAGGATTGTAATGATGAAGTCTCTGAAAAGGCTGTTGATCAGTCACTTGAGCTTCGGAAAAGCAAAAGAAAAAGGAAACCTAAATCATTTGGACCAGATTTTCAACTATACTTGGTTGAAGGTTCTAGGGATGATGTTTTTACCCAATATTCGTATTGTTTCAATGTTGATGATGATCCTAAAACATATGATGAAGCAATGAGGTCTCAGGATGTTGCATTCTGGAAAGAGGCAATTAATGATGAGATAGATTCTATCATGGGCAATAACACTTGGGTGTTAGCTGATCTACCTCCTGGTTGCAAACCTTTGGGTTGCAAATGGATTTTCAAAAAGAAGATGAAGGTGGATGGAACTATTGAAAAATTCAAGGCAAGGTTAGTCATTCAAGGCTTTAGACAAAAGTCTGGAATTGACTATTTTGATACTTATGCTCCCGTGGCACGTATCACTACCATTAGACTGCTGATTGCTTTGGCTACGATTCACAATCTAGTTATTCACCAGATGGATGTGAAGACAGCATTCTTGAATGGTGAATTGGATGAGGAGGTTTATATCAACCAACCTCAGGGCTTTGTCATGCCAGGAAATGAAGGCAAGGTGTGCAAACTTGTGAAATCCTTATATGGTTTGAAACAAGCACCTAAGCAATGGCATCAAAAGTTTGATGAAGTGATTTTATCTAGTGGTTTTAAATTAAACCAAGCAGATAAATGTGTATATAGTAAATTTGATGATTCTGGTAAAGGAGTTATAATTTGTCTATATGTTGATGACATGTTAATCTTTGGGACTGACCAAAGTCAGGTTGATTTAACAAAAGAATTTTTGTCATCAAAATTCTCCATGAAAGATATGGGGGAGGCTGACGTTATCCTTGGCATTAGGATCAAACGTGAAAGCAAAGGAATTTCGATTTGTCAATCTCATTATATTGAGAAGGTGTTGAAAAAGTTCAATTGCTTTGAATGTAATCCTGTGAGTACCCCTGTTGATCCAAGTGAGAAGCTTATGCCTAATCAAGGTGAAGCTGTATCACAACTTGAGTATTCTCAGGTGATTGGCTGTTTGATGTACGCCATGACTTGTACAAGGCCGGATATTGCTTTTGCTGTGGGAAAACTGAGTAGATATACTAGTAATCCTAGTACTCATCACTGGCAAGCAATTAGGCGGGTACTGAAGTACTTGAAGAAAACTATGGACTATAGTTTATCTTATAATGGGTTTCCTTCGGTAATAGAAGGATATTCTGATGCGAGTTGGATAACCAATATTGAAGATCATTCTTCAACGAGTGGTTGGGTGTTCTTGCTTGGGGGAGGTGCTATTTCATGGGCTTCTAAGAAGCAGACATGTATTACCAACTCAACGATGGAATCTGAGTTTGTTGCTTTAGCTGCTGCTGGTAAAGAAGCAGAATGGCTTAGAAACTTGATCCATGAGATACCATTATGGCCTAAACCTATAGCACCCATGTCTATCCATTGTGATAGTGCTGCGACATTGGCAAAGGCTTATAGCCAGATGTACAATGGAAAGTCTAGACACTTAGGTGTTAGACATAGCATGATTCGTGAACTCATCATGAATGGGGTGATTTCTATAGTGTTCGTGAGGTCACAACAGAATTTAGCTGATGACTTGACGAAGGGATTGGCAAGAGACTTGGTTGACAAGTCTGCTGTGGGGATGGGTTTAAAGTCCGCATAAATTTCTAATTATAAGATACCCAATTCCATTCTGATAAAAATTAGAAGTTGAATTCAATGTGGAAGGCTTATACTTAGAAATTTGGAGTACATAAGTTTTGTATCATCCCAAGGTATTGTATGTACTCGGACCTGCTGAAGGAGAGGTTGAAGTCTGGCTTCTTAATAGTTCATTTGAAAAAGTGCATGAGCAGGTGCATGACTGAAATCAACTACCTATGTGAATGTGAAGTTTTGCCGCTTCAACAAAGCTTGGACTTTTGCTTTAGATACATTCATGAAAGGATATGGACACATAGCTTGTAAAGTGTCAGGATAGCTTTAGAGTATTTGAAAACTTATGTGTAAGTTATTTTCAGTTATTCAAATGGGTTGAAGGGTTCAATTCTTAGAACACCCCGATTCTCGAATATTTGGAATGTGTAATGTACTAAGGTGAAAATTCAATCTTCAAGATATTTTCATTTATGCATGAGTTTTGTTTTAATTTGTTTAATTCTCATGAAACGAATTGCACTAAATTGGGGAGGATTGTTGGAAATTTAGTGTAATTGTGGGTTTTAATCTACACTTGTAAATGGGTTTGGAGGTACGGAGTGTACACCCATTAAGTGATAGATTACCCGGACCTAAAAGTGGTTTTCCATTATTTACTATCATGACTTGGTCTACCTGAAATTTGACTAAGTGTTTTCAGTACTAAGTTTTCTTAGTAAGCTGAAATTTGGCTAAGTGTTTTGTGCTGGTTGTTCTGCATTGCTGGTCCTTGTGCTGGTTGTTCTGCATTGCTGGTCCCTGTGCTGGTTGTTCTGCGCAGCTGGTCCCTGTGCTGGTTGTTCTGCGCAGCTGGTCCATCTGCTGGTTGTTCTGCGCAGCTGGTCCCTGTGCTGGTTGTTCTGCCCAGCTGGTCCTGTTTGCTGGTTCCTCTGCGCTGCTGGTCCTGTATGCTGATTTTTGCGCTGCTGGTCCTGTATGCTGACTTTTGCGCTGCTGGTCCTGTTTGCTGATTTTTGCGCTGCTGGTCCTTTTGCAGTGCTGGTTCTTAAGAGACAGCAGTAAGAAAACACTTAACACAATTTTGAGTGATTACGGAAGAATTATTCTTGCACCCACTTTTGCTTTAGTGGTTGAAGGAATAATACCTGTTTATTATAAAGTGATCACTCATGCTTTGATAGTTGTAAAATATAATATTTGTTTATTGTAAAAGTAACAACTTTTACTTTAATGATGGAAGTGATAATATTTATTTATAGAAATATTCTTCCTGTAATCACTTTTGAATATTATAGAAGATACTTTTATTAATCAATCGGCCAATTGATTTTAATAAAAGACTCTTTCATGATTAAGGGTGTATATAAATATATTAACCAATATGCATGAATAAAAAGACACAAGTTACGAACACCAAAATATTCTTCTGCAAAAGGAATTCTTGTTTCTGCCAAAACAAGAATTTAATCTCTGTCTTATCCCAAAGTGATATTCGTGTAACCCAGGCTATAAGGGTCGAATAATTACTTTCGGAAAGTGATACCACGATTCAGTGATTTATCCGGCTATCGATTATTTTACCCTACACGAAAGAATTTAATAATCCTCCAACAGATAAGACCATATACAATATCGGTACTGGTCGTAGAAGTCTTAAAAGGCTTCATATATGCAAATGTTATGAGGTATTGTATTATTTCCGTTTATGATCTAATTCGTGTGTAGCATTAAGATGTACGTGGCCACCTTTAGAGAAGCTACTACTATGAATATTTTTTGTAAGGGTCATGAATGGTTAGTGTTTATTGTATCAAAAAAAAATTATGAATTGAATCAGTTCAACTTATAAGGAGGATTTTTTGAACAAATTGTACTAATATGTGCATTTGAAAATGCATATAGTAGTCACTTATAAGTCGTTATACTCTTGCAAATAACTTCTAGATATATACCATTGAACATACAAGTATATGATCATAGATGACGAACACTAAGAAGTTAAGCTTCAATTTCTCTTTCAACGTCGGATTTTTGGCATTGTGTTCTGAAGGTGAGTATCTAATTCAATTGCTTATAAGTCGTACATAATAATAGCTTGTGGTGTTTAGGTACGTGAGTATGAAATTTATTATCTGATTAGGTTATTTTCAAGTTGCAGTTGTATTGTTTAGGTATTGTGAATGTGATCATGCTCATAACACTTTTTAAATTCACTGACCCGTTTTATCTTGCTTTATTGTAGTATAATAACAATAGTATTTCTTATACGTGTCAATTTCACTCATAGCATATGTTTCGAGTAGCTTTAGGTAAAATGCAGGTGCTGATCTACATATGTACGGAGTTGCAATGCTTTGGTTTTGGTAATTATGGACATATAGTTTTTAATTAAAAGGAAGGATATACGATGGGATGTAGATGTAGATCACTCGTCTTACGAGGGAAGTGACCCTATTATCATTAAAATATTTTTTGTTAAATACTCGTAAAATCGTATATGACACTGCTAGATTTAACTATGGAATCTCATATATTCGTATGATTTATGATCTTTTGAAGGTAAACAACTACTAATCATGAATGGTACTTCACAAAAAAAATTTAGAACACCTTTGAGTTCTCATCCTAGATTCACCAGTGATGATAATCACTTTGTTCACCTTACTGGCTAATTGAATTGAGTTTATCTAGCGATACATTAGTACTAACATATCATATTGTCTTGCTTAAAAAAATAATCATGTCAAAAACCCGCAATTTTGCGGGTCTTAAACTAGTTGTTAATGAATGGGTGAATGATTTGGGTAGTTAGTAGATTGGTGGTTATAACTTCTTAACCGAGATTATTTAAAAATAACGGTCCCTTATCGTTACTAGGTTAGAAAATATTACAAACTTTGCTTGAGTTTCCTTCTACACTCAAAAGATGATTATTCATTGACAGTGTAATTAATATTTATATATTTATAAAACTCATGTTAACTTATATATCTAATCTATTTGTCATATCAACCGATTGACTCGGTCCTAAAAATTTAAGTACTTATAACGAGGTAAAAAAAAATTCATGAGAACGTAACGAACAATATAAGTTATTTAACAAAAATCATTGTGCCCTAACGAATAATATAAACATTTTAAAAAATGTAATCTAAGCCAAAATGCTATTGAACTTTGATTTCTTCTTTTTATATGGCATTGATTGTTATTTTTGAGTCTATTGTGCTTCGTCTCCGCTGCATCAATTGTGTTTCTCTAGTTCTCATGTTTATCAAATCTCCAATTATGTCAATATATATAAAAAAAAATTGAGCTCCTGAATACGCTGTGTCCCGACCCGAGAGGTCAATCACTTTGTTCCCCCATCCGGGCCTCCCCACGTAATCAATATTCGATATTTGTATCATATTCAATTGGTATCGATCGGATAATTTATTAAAAGAATTTTTTAAATAATGTTTATGTTTATAATTTTAATACATATATTATTCACTTGTACATTGTACATTGATAATAAATACCCGATGCCATGATTATCAATTGCCGGTAATGAATGAAATGTGGCAACATAACCTCTATAGAAGAGTTCAAATAGGGTCCAACGGTCGTTTCGAGAGGTTTACTGTGGATATGGTGAGATGATTATTTCAAGATATGGAAGTCACCTCCATTCAGAATAATTGGTATTTTCATAAACATATAAGTGTTAAAACCATTTTAGGGCTACAAATTTACACGACATTAATGGTTGGTATTTTCACATTCAAGTGCCATTGGCCGCATATGACATAAAAAATATATGAGGTTGCTAATCGAGTTAAATTGCCAAATATTCATGGTCCCTTGCCAAATGTTGGTCTAATGTCTGGATCATGTGAAAGTCGAACTCAAGGGCCTAGTCTAGACAAAATGGGTCGTGCTAATTTAATTGATGAAAAATTTTCTAATACCGCGGTAGCCCGTTTTCGGATTATGAAGAGAAAAATGCCCCCATTATTAAAACACCATTTTATTAACTATGTCCTGCAAAGAAAACATTTGAAGCGTAGAAAATGTCGAGACGAACGTAGATGGTATGAAAAAGCTTATCTAGTTGAGTTGATAGAGTCTTTGGATGAAGATGACGACGACGAGGATTATTGTTCATGCTCTGATTCAGACACGCAATTTTAGTTGGATGGGGTCATGGTTAGCTCGAGTGTCGTCTCATTAGCATTTGTAACTTGTTTCGGGTTTGGTTTCCCTCGTGTGTTATTTTTTGGATCGGTTTATCTCGTTGGTCTTTTGTATCGTGTTTTGTCTTGTAGTTTCGAGTTGTGGTCAAGCCCCCCCTTTTTGTTGGTCGTGTCTTTGCGTGGTCTCGTGTTTGTACTTGCTAGTTTTTTATTAATAATACTTGCCTTTCAAAAAAAAAAAAAAAAAAAAATTGTGTTGTTTTAAATGACAGTTCATGTTTGTATTACTCATAAGTCAATGATTCATTGTAGTTTTCACTCAGGGCTTTAATTTTTCTTAATGGAAGAATAAATGTGCCTCGTATTGTATTTTGTCCCGGTTGGTACGATTTTTTGTATATCGGGTGTAAGGTACCAGTACAGAACATTATCCGCCTAGCGTAGAGTGACTGAATGTTGATTGATATTTGCCCTCTGGAAATAATCCCTGCAGACCAGGAACACGGATGAGAGATCCGTGGGTGGCCTCAATCAAACTGTGAATCAATCTGTAATTGATCCGTATAACATTCTGCTGCTAAGCGGTTAATGTTTTAGAGTGAGAAAGAACTGTGTGAGAGAGAAAGTGTAATTCTCTCTGACTGAAGTTCAGATAAGATGATATGATGTGAAATGTGGTGACCCAGAGGGTCTATTTATAGGTGTAATGCGAAATATCTAGAACCGACTTTGATGCGGCTGACGTGGCTGCGTGCTGCTCACGCGCCTAGTATAAGGGCTTAAGCATAGAAGCTGCCTGTAGGGCATACGCATGGCGCTGGGCGGCCTGCTGAATGTTGGGCGGCAAATACTAAAAACTGCCAAATATTGTTATCTTTTGTGCTCTTTGATCCATTTTAGGATACACCATTAGTCCCGATTAATCGCTTTGATGCGTCGTGTCTCCATTTATTTATTTTCTTGTTTTTTGGCAAAAAATAAGATATTTTTTTTAAGATAGACTTTAAGGTTACGATCATAATATTTTAATTAGCATAATATTCATCTTTTATCTTTTATCTTTTTTTTTTTTTTTTTTTTTTTTTTATTATTATTATTATTATTATTATTTTTATTTTTTTATTTTTATTTTTATTACATTTTATTTTTATTATTATTATTTATCTATATATTATTTATCTATATATTTATTTATTTTATTTTTACTTATCTATTTTTATTTATTTTTTTACTTTTTTTATTTATTATTTGTATTTTATTTTTATTTTATTTTTTATTTTTATTTATTTTTTTTTTATTTATCTATCTATTTAAAAATAAAAAATTCTTTTTTAGCCGGAGGTCCTCACGGAAGCAATCTCTCTACCCTGGAGTAGAGAGGGGGATGAATTTTCTTTACTGTGGGTGGAGATTTCCTTTTCTTGACTCGTGGTTAAGGAAACGACTTCTCTTCTATTTTAGGGTAGAGGAAGGATTGTCTACATCTTACCTCCCCCATACCTCGCAGGCGCGGGATTGGGTATTGTTATTGTTATTGTTGTTGTATTGTAATATTCATGATATGCTTTATTATATGGGGGGATAATTCTCACACACACTTTTTTGATCCTCACACACTAATTGAGTATTATTAGAAGAGTAAAAGGTTAAAATAGGTGTGTGAGGATCAAAAAAGTGTGTGTGAGAATCATCCCCCTTATTATATGCATAATGAATTAATAATAGTATTATGTTAAATTGGAATAATTTTATTCATTATACTATTACTATTAGTTATCAAATTAAGGAGTGTTTTGAATTTCTAAAATCAATAGGTTTAACTAAGATTTTATATAGTGTAATCATTGAAACGAAACAATATTTAAAGTTTGAAGGACTTAGCCGTGAAGTTAGTTGAATTAGTTGGAGGGACGTAAAAGCATGTTTTGTAAAGAAGAGAAACATATTTTTCATCCGTTTCAAATCTATCTATTGTCTCAAGATAAAAAAACATGAAAAAGTAATTGACATAAATATTTTTATTAACTTTTCAGTATTACCTCTTATCTTTTACCTTTTTTGGTTTCACATGTATAAACTAGGAGTACAAAAGAACTTTACTACATTGTTCTTATCTATTTATAAAAATGATAATTAATTTGAGATACTAAAAAAATAATAGACAATAAAATTGAAATCAATGGAGTATAAACGTATCCCTTAATATATTTATTATTTATTACGACCGAAGTTTGACATGATTGGTATAGCGGTGAGATCCAACTTTGAGTTCTGCCAACTCAGGTTCGATTCTCACTCCAAACAGTGAGTTTCTAATCTTTGATGATATTGACAATATCAATTCGATTTGGGATGGTCTGGGGGTTTTCTCAACGATACTGCCAACATCGTCACGAATTGGGTTTTCTTCTAACGCGTTTGTATGATGACAAATGAGAGCATTCGATATGGATATTTTCGTTCCAAATATAAGATATTTATTATTTATTTATTTATGTAATATTTTAATTCTTATTTGGTTATTGTTTCTTTAGTGACACTCCACGCACGAGTCCTTTCACTCCAAAGATCCTCAAGCAAAACAACACTTTTGTTCCTTTTTAATGATGAAGTAATCACACAAATGATGTCTCTATGTATAAAATCTAAACAAGGTAGAAACTTTAAATTGAATACTAGTTATAAGAATGAAGTTTTTTTTTTTTAACAAAAATAACGGAGTCTTTAAATTATTGACAAGAATGAAGTTCATAGCACATGTAAAGCAATATTTGAATTATTTAATTTAAAATTTTTTTAAATCATAACTCTAAAGATTATGCTTAAAAAAATCATTGAAGGTTAAATAGTTGTATAAAATTGTAGACGCTAAACAGATCTTAGATCAATCGCTATACGTAGATTAAAGGCGGAAAACACTAATCTAAGTTGAGTAGAATACGGTTACTCTTCGGGATCGAGAAAACCAACTATATGTTGATGAAATCGACGCCTAAGGGTGTGTATTCGGTTGGGGTTTCGTCTGGGACACTTACAAAATCGCTAAGGGTCGGCCACAGGGTGTAGGGTTTGTAACATAACAATGAACTCCGACACCCATATTTATATATATCTGCAGCGACCATCGGTCGATGGTCTTTTACCTTCGGCCGATGGTCTTCGTCCCTCGACCGATGGTCCCTACCATCGATCGATGGTCTGAACTTCCAACCAATCAGCTCTAAACCATTTCTCGGCATTGGTCAAATATATCAAACACTATATATCAACCATAATGTTCATACATGACTGAAATGTAAACGACATAACAAATAGAATGGATTGCAATATAGAACTTGGGATTATGCACCAACAAACTCCCCCTAAGACCTAGTTCTATATCAAAAGTTTTCAGTCATCATCAGATTCATTTGAAAGGATCAATTACCATGTTGTTCAAATAGCACAGCTTTGCAACCTTAACATACTGCTCAGCCTGCACTTTATTTTCCCTGCGATATAACATACGATTGTAGTACAAGGTGAAAATATCAGCTTTGGTACAATTCCTCAACCAAATAGGATCTAACACACGAATGCAATCTATATCATTCTCGTTCTCCTTATCGAACACAATCAGAGCTTTCTCCAAACGATCATCATAAAACCACCATCTGAATCTCTGACTCTAATTCTGCGGCAACTTTCTCAAAGGAACCTTCTTCATTGTTTTTGCTCGCTTATACTTCACAATTTTCCGAGATTCACCAGTTCGAGGATTAACCTTGTAGCTAATCCTTGTAAATTGAGGTCGAAATCCTTCCCAATTCTTTGATCTGAAGGTATTTCGCACTTTCTTTACCAAAAGCGAAGATAAATCATTCATTCCACAGTATAACATTCTCAACCTGGCAATTTGCATCAACTCAAAATACGGTAACGATTTAAATTCATGACCGTGTTTGAAGTAATCAACTCCAAATTCTCTTTTAACAGCAAACATGTTGTACTCTTCAATATACGCTCAGGCTAGAATTCTTCCCTTCGCACTCTTTCTCAGATTAATCATCTTCAAATACTTTGGCTCAAGCTTCGATTTTTCACAATATTTTCGAAATCTCCAAATATTTCTCCAATCGGCTTCCAACTTTTCAAATTTTTCTTTATTATACTTGACCGGTAGGAAACCATCAGGCAAAACTTCAATCTGTTCCTTTTCATTACACTTTCGATTTAATAACTCATCATCAGTTCTAAACAACTCATCAAAACCAGGAAGATCCTCATCTATAATTTTGATAAGTAGGAAATTCTTCATGAGTCACATCCTCAACTAGATCATCTACATCTTTATCACTAAAACCTCAGTAACCTCTGGACCAAAAGAATCATTCTCTGACGAAGGATCGTCAGACGGTGCGTCAGCTGCTTTAGACTCTTCTTGCTCTAGACGCATCATTTCGTCCAGCTCTGCTCTATTGTAGTTGTGAGGGATTTCTCCCTCTTAGTGCAGTGGCTTGTGAAGAACCAAGAGCTTCCACAATTCTGTTTTCGGGCTCATCCTCTGTCATCTCAATTAGTTCAAACTTTTCATCCCACGCATTCAACCTTGCAATAGCTGATTCTGCCAAAGCTTTAGCCTCTGTCGCTTCTCTCTTAGCATCAGTCAGCAACAAGGATTGATCACCAGATTTAACTCAGTTCTCTTCCTGTAATTTCTCATACTTCTCATCCATCTCCTTTCTCATCTTTAGATTATCAGCCATCGCTTGAACATATAAATTGTGACGACCCGGGAATTTCCGACTAAATTTAAACCTAATCTTTATATGATTTCGACACAATAAGCAAAGTCTGTAAGGTTGAGTCTCAAAAAGTTTGAACTGTTTCATATATTCAATTGACCTTCGACTGCTGTCGACGATTCACGAACAATTAAGTGTAAATAGATATGTGTGTATGTATATATAAATTATAATTCAAAAATGAGTTATATAATTTATAGGCTTATTAAATATGTATTTAGGAGCTGTTTATTAAATTGTAGAACTTTTTATATTTTACCTGGCACGAGCTCGGATAGTTGATTCAATTTGGTTTATCTGATGGCTAACTGTTTAACCTGTGAATTATTATTAAATTATATTATAATTATTAATATATTATTTACATTACTTTATATATTATGCATTCATCACCACATGAACCAAATTGTTAATTGCTTTTATGCATAATTGAATTAGGTGTACTGTTTGAATTTGTTTTACTCACAAATTAAAATCTTAAGTGTTATATATATTTACATGTACACACGAGAGATAGAGAATTGTATATTACTTTGCTAATTGAAAACATGAATTACTATTTCTGATTGATTACTATGTATCAATCTATCGATATCTTTATCTATCTAAATAACTCCATATATGCAAGAAGGTATACTTGGGTAGATATGTGGAATCAAACATCTTGACACCTTTCACCATTTCGCATCTCTTGCTTTCATCAACCATAACCCACCACATTTCAGATCATCAAAATGTTTGGCCACATCTAACTTTATTATTCTCAACTCAATGCATATAAACAAAACACTTCTACTTTCTGTTTTATATCTTAATCACACTATTCTTATAATACATTTACATATGCAAAAATATTATATATATATATATATATATATATATATATATATATATATATATATATATATATATATATATATATATATATATATATATATATATATATATATATATATATATATATATATATATATATATATATATATATTTACATAGAATAGGAGACTCAAACTTATAACACTCCTTCCTTCCTCTCTCACCATCCCAACGCCCATCTTTGTGCTACGACCGAGACCCAAAACCATTATTCAAAAACCTTGTTGTTCAAGCCCAAGATCATCTAACCATCATTTTACTGCCCACTGCTGCAGCTCACCTTTTGTTTCTAGTTGAACAACACCAACACCCTTCGTTACATGCTACTGCCCTCCTTTGTTTATCTTTTGAACAAGACCACCGTCCTCATCATCTTCGAAGAAATCCAAACACTTGAACACCCCACAAGCCACCTGAGCATAGCTGATATAGTTTCCTTGTTGCTATTACTGTTTCTGTTGATGCTAAACTCAAACACCACATCACCTGTATCACCAACTTATGACCCATATTATTATTTGTTAATTGCTACTACTTGTTCTGTTCGATCAAAACATCACCATTCTCATCAAACACCTTCGTGGATTCTGTTCTCACTATGTCCGTGATCATCAAACTGCAAACTAAGAACCATTGAGAAACCAACATGGTTGCAACCATCAGTCCCTGTTGAAAGTAAAATTTGCTGCTTATTGGTACGTTGTTACTATCTATCTGTTCTCCTTCAAAATACGAATCAAGACTCATCAATTTCATCATGCTCGATCATCATTTGTTTCCACTTTTCTTGCTGCTACAGTCACTGTAAATCACCAAACAAAAACAACAGCCATACCCACCCACTTCAAATCAAAAACATTACATATATCACATAACAGCCATTAAATTATCAAGAATTATGGAAACACTTTAGACTAGTAGTATCATTACTTAACGAAAACACATATAGTAATAGTAGTAACAGAAAGTGAGATTTAACAAAAGTACGCTTGTGATATTCAAATATTCAAAACAGCATCATCATCATCATACTGCAGCTACTTCTGTTATGTTTCTATTTTCAACCAAATACAACACCATCGAAACTCACTTCTGCTTCTTCCTACCATTCGAATAAACTGCTACTGTCATAAATTTTTCTGTTCTCTAAACCGGAACCCAACTTCACCATAATCAAAAACACCAAGAACATCATAAATTATTGATCTTGTTCGATTAAATAAATATACAGAGAATATAGAGGGATCATAGAAATTAAGGGGATATCATTGAATCGATTACTTACTTGGAATAATTGATTGATCTCGATTTGATTTATTTATTGATGAATCAAAGAAACCCTAATTTGTGATACGGTTTCCTGCACTCCACCTCTGCTATTTTCGATCTACAATTGGAGCCGACAACAGAAACATCTACCGAATGCAATTGAACCGGTTAACCTGATTCTTTGTACTGGACCCTTGTTTGATGTTTGATGGATACACAATAACGATGATGATGCTACAGCAGCCGCAAACCTTTTCCTTTTTATTTCTCAGCCGACAGAAGCTTATATAAATTATTGATTGGGCTCGGATTTATAGGTTGGGCCGAGATCCATTTGGTTGTTGGGCTGAAGTAAATGTGGACCGATCTACATATTAATGGGTTATATAGAATTTCATTTGTGTCTAAATCAGGAATACAATAGTAGAGCAGTGGTTTGGACATGTGTTAGGGGAGCGGGAGGTCGCGAGTTCGAGCCCTAACAGTGGTGTATTCTTTTTAAAAGCTTGATTCTTCAAAGGTCGTACTCTATTTATATTTTTATTATTATTATTATTATTATTATTATTATTATTATTATTATTATTATTATTATTATTATTATTATTATTATTATTATTATTATTATTATTATTATTATTATTATTATTATTATTATTATTATTATTTGTATCATTATGATTATAACCAATATTGTTATGATTATTATCATTATTATTATAACTATTTTAAGTATTATCATTATTATTATTATCATCAAATAATACAACTTTTTATTTATAATTACTAATATTATTTTACCAATTATCAATTAGTTACCTAAAACTATATCGAATATATATAACATATAATTTATTAAAATAACAAGTATATCAATAATAATATATAAGTTATTCGATTACAATTACATGTGTTAATATATATAAATGATATAGGTTCGTGAATCCGAGGTCAACCCTGCATTGTTCAGTTATTCAATGCCGTCATATGTATTTTTACTACAAAATACAGTATTGTGAGTTTCATTAATCCCTTTTTAAATGCTTTTGCAATATATATTTTTGGGACTGAGAATACATGCGCTGCTTTTATAACTGTTTTACGAAATATACACAAGTAATCGAAACTACATTCTATGGTTGGATTATCTAATCGAATATGCCCCTTTTTTTTAAGTCTGGTAATCTAAGAATTAGGGAACATACACCCTAATTGACGCGAACTCTAAAGATAGATCTATCGGGCCCAACAAGCCCCATCCAAAGTACCAGATGCTTTAGTACTTCGAAATTTATATCATGTCCGAAGGAGGATCCCGAAATGATGGGGATATTCTTATATGCATATTGTGAATGTCGGTTACCAGGTGTTCAATCCATATGAATGTTATTTTTGTCTCTATGCATGGGACGTATGTTTATGAGAAATGGAAATATGAAATCTTGTGGTCTATTAATATTATGAAATGATTATTTATGTTAAACTAATGAACTCACCAACCTTTTGGTTGACACTTTAAAGCATGTTTATTCTCAGGTACGAAAGAAATCTTCCGCTGTGTAATTGCTCATTTTAAAGATATTACTTGGAGTCATTCATGACATATTTCAAAAGACGTTGCATTCGAGTCGTTGAGATCATCAAGATTATTATTAAATCAATTATAGTTAGATATATTATAAAACGGTATGCATGCCGTCAACTTACATTGAAATGAAAGTTTGTCTTTTCAAAAACGAATGCAACATTTGTAAAATGTATCATATAGAGGTCAAATACCTCGCGAAGTAATCAACTGTTGTGAATCGTGTATAATCAATATGGACTTTGTCCGGATGGATTAGGACGGGTCCTTTCAGTTGGTATCAGAGCGGTGGTCTTAGTGAACCAGGTCTGCATTAGTGTGTCTAACTGATAAGTCGTTAGGATGCATTAGTGAGTCTGGACTTCGGCCGTGTCTGCATGTCAAAAGTTTTGCTTATCATTTCGTGTCGAAAATCTTCTACTTATCATCCTTAGAAAAATTACCTGCTTACCATTCCTAGTCTAGACACATATTACTGCATTGATTGCATGAATAGTGTATAGATAAATTCATATCTTAGTGTATCTGTTACTGTAGACCTTGCCTGATATCTCTCGTAAATTTCTCCTTAATTTAAGGGATCCTGGTACTATATATATCTATGCAATTTATGCATTGAGAATATCATCCAACCATCAATTGCTGTCACTAAACTCTTCATACCAAAAACCTTTCCTGAGATCGCGTGAGATGGCCTCTACGAATCGACCAAGTTCCTCTGACTCCGAAGACAGCGTGACAGGAGCACACCAACCAATCAACTACCGTGATTACTGGAGAAAATGGGGGTGGGTTCGCAACATACTCACCCTATGGAGAAGGGAAGAAGGTACTCCATATCATGAATCGAATCTACCACCTAACCTTGGAGTACTTGACCCGCTCACCAGCGAACCCATTCGCAACACCGTTTATACCCTATTTGCAAGAATTTTTCATCTTGAAGCTACCATTAACGGAACTAGAGAAGATATCCGACCTCTATCTCACACTGATAATCAACCAGGGTTAGTAGAAGAAATTAGAGAACTCCGAGCTCGAGTATTAACTTTAGAGAGCACGGTATACAATTTACAAGCACCAGCTGTATCACCAACACCGGTAATATCACCAGCCTCAGCACCAAGGGCACCAGTACCACCAACAACCCAAGTTTCAAAAATCCATGACTCAACATCTCATTCTGTACCTCGAGTATAATCATCGTTCTACGAATCATTCTACATCATTTATCTTCGTTCGATATGACGATTATGTAATCTCTAATGTTTTAGAGATTATATATTCTTGTTCTAACGGTAAATCAAATGAGTTTAATATAATATTGACTCATTAAATCCATGGTTACATTTGAAGAAAATATATATGTATATATATTTTCATAAAGATTGTAATTAAAAATTCTTTCGTACAAACTGTTAATGATGAGAATATTTTAACGGGTAGGTAACACCCGAGGAATATTTAGATTTCATGTTAATAAGTTACACTGTACATTCTTCGAACCTGATTCAACGGTCAATTACCATCCTACTTACATCCACAGATATACAAATCTGATTCACCACAGAATAACCATATTCATCCAATTTCATATTTGGATTTTGATTTATCAAAAAAAATCAAGTGGCATAATGAAGGAAACATTTGACAAAATAAAATTTGTTAGAAACAAACAAATTAACTATGAGAAATTTTGTTAAGAATCCACGCTAACTGTTCCGAGCTAATTGTTCCCAGCTAACTAATTACACTTTATTTATCGCAATTTAATTATCGCAATTTACATTCTCGCAATTTTATTTATCATCATTTAATTTCTGTTATTTACTTTACGCATTTTATTTATCGTCATTTAATTTCTATATTTATTTTACGTACTTTAAATATCGGGACACGTATACAAGGTTTTGACATATCATATCGACGCATCTATATATATTATTTGGAATAACCATAGACACTCTATATGCAGTAATGATCGAGTTCTCTATACAGGGTTGAGGTTGATTCTATAATAATATATATACTTTGAGTTGTGATCGAGTCTGAGACGTATACGGGTCACGACACATATTAATTAATTCGAATAGTATATATTAAACTATATATGAATTATTGGACTGTTAACTGTGGACTATCGACTATGGACTAATATTATTGGACAAATTAAAATGAATTAAAATATTAATTATAACATATGAAACTAAACAATTCTTCAAGTTTGCCACTTGATTTCATCTTAAACCTCATTTGTATCTTGACGATTACAATCTGCGTTCAAACCTTTCATGATTCTTGAAAACACCTCAATCGATATGATGAATCAACCACACTTCATCTACGGAAGAAAAGATTTATGCATATAGTTATGCACCTGAGAACCTCTCAGCAACTGAGTAAAAGTTTAACACATAGCCGCGTCAGATCCTTTGGCATTTATTAGCAAAAATAACTTTGTGATCCCTTTTTAAAGTAGCCAATTTTGTCACAGCTCCAACAAGTCAACTTCGACTTTTTATTCGAAGTAGTCTTACTATAATCCTGATACATACGATTACCCTTTTGATACCGGAGAATTCTTTTATATTCCACCATATTACCAGTAGACGTACCAACAACCTCGTTGCTTCTTGGCTTAAATCTCTCTGACAAATCATTATATTTATTCATTGAAACCCTATCATATACTCATCCGCATCTTGTAACGAGAACTGCCATACCAATTACCAGGAATCAACAATCAGTACTTTGAAAACTCACAGCATATCTACATCAACAGTTATATGTATGAAATTTATCTCTTAGAATTATGATCTCTCCTTCTGGAATTCTAAAAAGCACTCAGTCACAAATCAATACTCTGAATGTTGAAAAAGCTGGATGAAGCAGCAGAAACCATAGACAACCGTAAACGACCATAATCATCGAAAGTTTGATGATAAAGAATAGTATGTTGGAAAAGCTCAGAAAAGTTGGAACTGGAAAACGGATTGAGCTAACCACGAAGGAGATCGAGGACAAATACAAGGACCATACTATATATTCAAAGAATCCAGGTAATTCTGGATCCGATGAAACCTTCAAAGAACATCTTGCTCCGAAGTCATGTTAAAATCTTGCGGAAAATCTTTCTCCATCAACCATCGAACTTAGAAATTCCAAAATATCATCATCAATATCTTCGATATTTCTGAGGATATTTTCATAAATATTCTCGTCTGAAATTATATACCTCTTCGTGCTTCCTGTGTATCATTATATTGGAAACATTCAATAGAAAATTTAGTACCGAAAAGCAGATTATGCGAAACTATGAAGAAAGTCGTGGACAAATCACAAAGACTAAGTTTGAATTCAAAGAATCCAAAGGATTCAATGTGTGCTAAAAAGTCTTTAGTGAATATCTTGCTCCTTACTCTAAACCCTTGCAGACAATAGTTTCTATCATCCTCTGATCTTAGATATTCCGAGATATTATCGTATCTTTCATTATAAATATCCTCCATATTTTCGGAGATATTTTTATAACTATTCTTATTTGAAATCATTAATCTCTTCGTGCTATCAGTATTACATCATATAGAAACTGTTAGTTTCTATATTCTGTAAACTTTCGAGCTTAAAATATGAATATTATTGAAATAATGTTGGGAATTGATGCATGAGTTAGTATAATATAATGACACTTGATCAACGTGATTATATTATAGTAAGTCATGCTGAGATCTAATGGAACGTGATGATTCACAGATCATATTGTCATCACGTGCCATGTTACATAACTCTTTCATTCAAATTAACTTCTGATCATATCAAGAAAATGTATTCTTGATAGTTCTATTCTCAGTAATTCTGGTAAATTGATAAATCAAATCGTGCTATTACGTTCTTTCTTGCTTAGAACATTAAGTTCATTCGGAACTCCATATTTACGAATTCTGGACCATTACTCGCTTAACTAGAGGACGAGAAGAGAATAAAAAGGCAAAGAGCTCCAAAATATAAGGGAAAATATATAAAGCCCAATAACAACATGGAGATCACAAACCGTAGATATTAATACGGATAGCAATATAAAGACACGGTATAATTAAGAATAGTATCACTCCAAGGTAATAGTAGAAGAACAGATTCTTCTGATGGAAGATTGAAAAGAAGGATGACAGAAATGATAAATAGAAAAATATCAAGGATTAGAACTGGATTAAACATTTTCACAATCTTTTGGATGTATGAACTAAGAAAGAAAGTATAGGAATGGTGAGAATAATGGAACGGAAGAGTTTAATTTATAGTGGAAATATCAGACAGAGTAATCGAGACAGATCACCGTATTTAATTATAGAGATCTTAATTTCCTTATTCGCATAAGAATCAAATCTTTTAGATTCCGAAGATTTTCTTTAAATCCCTTAAATTCCGGGATTCAACCAAGACAACGTAAAAAGTTAAGACGCACCTTACTTTCTAAATTCAACCATGACTACGTCAAAAGTAAACACGAATATCTATTACCTTATCTCAATCTTTTGCGATAGCTTCCCTCATACGCTTCGCGTAATCGAATTGTTTTATCCATATTTCTCAATAATGATAAAACCCTATGTATCGACTCATATTCGTCATGAAAACATTTTCATTGTTAGCCATGACCAACTCACTCAAATTTCGGGACGAAATTTCTTTAACGGGTAGGTACTGTGACGACTCGGGAATTTTCGACTAAATTTAAACCTAATCTTTATATGATTTCGACACAATAAGCAAAGTCTGTAAGGTTGAGTCTCAAAAAGTTTGAACTGTTTCATATATTCAATTGACCTTCGACTGCTGTCGACGATTCATGAACAATTAAGTGTAAATAGATATGTGTGTATGTATATATAAATTATAATTCAAAAATGAGTTATATAATTTATAGGCTTATTAAATATGTATTTAGGAGCTGTTTATTAAATTGTAGAACTTTTTATATTTTACCTGGCACGAGCTCGGATAGTTGATTCAATTTGGTTTATCTGATGGCTAACTGTTTAACCTGTGAATTATTATTAAATTATATTATAATTATTAATATATTATTTACATTACTTTATATATTATGCATTCATCACCACATGAACCAAATTGTCAATTGCTTTTATGCATAATTGAATTAGGTGTACTGTTTGAATTTGTTTTACTCACAAATTAAAATCTTAAGTGTTATATATATTTACATGTACACACGAGAGATAGAGAATTGTATATTACTTTGCTAATTGAAAACATGAATTACTATTTCTGATTGATTACTATGTATCAATCTATCGATATCTTTATCTATCTAAATAACTCCATATATGCAAGAAGATATACTTAGGTAGATATGTGGAATCAAACATCTTGACACCTTTCACCATTTCACATCTCTTGCTTTCATCAACCATAACCCACCACATTTCAGATCATCAAAATGTTTGGCCACATCTAACTTTATTATTCTCAACTCAATGCATATAAACAAAACACTTCTACTTTCTGTTTTATATCTTAATCACACTATTCATATAATACATTTACATATGCAAAAATATTATATATATATATATATATATATATATATATATATATATATATATATATATATATATATATATATATATATATATATATTTATTTATTTACATAGAATAGGAGACTCAAACTTATAACACTCCTTCCTTCCTCTCTCACCATCCCAACACCCATCTTTGTGCTACGACCGAGACCCAAAACCATTATTCAAAAACCTTGTTGTTCAAGCCCAAGATCATCTAACCATCATTTTACTGCCCACTGCTGCAGCTCAGCTTTTGTTTCTAGTTGAATAACACCAACACCCTTCGTTACATGCTACTGCCCTCCTTTGTTTATCTTTTGAACAAGACCATCGTCCTCATCATCTTTGAAGAAATCCAAACACTTGAACACCCCACAAGCCACCTGAGCATAGCTGATATAGTTTCCTTGTTGCTATTACTGTTTCTGTTGATGCTAAACTCAAACACCACATCACCTGTATCACCAACTTATGACCCATATTATCATTTGTTAATTGCTACTACTTGTTCTGTTCGATCAAAACATCACCATTCTCATCAAACACCTTCGTGGATTCTGTTCTTACTCTGTCCGTGATCATCAAACTGCAAACTAAGAACCATTGAGAAACCAACATGGTTGCAACCATCAGTCCCTGTTGAAAGTAAAATTTGCTGCTTATTGGTACGTTGTTACTATCTATCTGTTCTCCTTCAAAATACGAATCAAGACTCATCAATTTCATCATGCTCGATCATCATTTGTTTCCACTTTTCTTGCTGCTACAGTCACTGTAAATCACCAAACAAAAACAACAGCCATACCCACCCACTTCAAATCAAAAACATTACATATATCACATAACAGCCATTAAATTATCAAGAATTATGGAAACACTTTAGACTAGTAGTATCATTACTTAACAAAAACACATATAGTAATAGTAGCAACAGAAAGTGAGATTTAACAAAAGTACGCTTGTGATATTCAAATATTCAAAACAGCATCATCATCATCATACTGCAGCTACTTCTGTTATGTTTCTATTTTCAACCAAATACAACACCATCGAAACTCACTTCTGCTTCTTCCTACCATTCGAATAAACTGCTACTGTCATAAATTTTTCTATTCTCTAAACCGGAACCCAACTTCACCATAATCAAAAACACCAAGAACATCATAAATTATTGATCTTGTTCGATTAAATAAATATACAGAGAATATAGAGGGATTATAGAAATTAAGGGGATATCATTGAATCGATTACTTACTTGGAACAATTGATTGATCTCGATTTGATTTATTTATTGATGAATCAAAGAAACCCTAATTTGTGATACGGTTTCCTGCACTCCACCTCTGCTATTTTCGATCTACAATTGGAGCCGACAACAGAAACATCTACCGAATGCAATTAAACCGGTTAACCTGATTCTTTGTACTGGACCCTTGTTTGATGTTTGATGGATACACAATAACGATGATGATGCTACAGCAGCCGCAAACCTTTTCCTTTTTATTTCTCAGCCGACAGAAGCTTATATAAATTATTGATTGGGCTCGGATTTATAGGTTGGGCCGAGATCCATTTGGTTGTTGGGCTGAAGTAAATGTGGACCGATCTACATATTAATGGGTTATATAGAATTTCATTTGTGTCTAAATCAGGAATACAATAGTAGAGTAGTGGTTTGGACATGTGTTAGGGGAGCGGGAGGTCGCGAGTTCGAGCCCTAACAGTGGTGTATTCTTTTTAAAATCTTGATTCTTCAAAGGTCGTACTCTATTTATATTATTATTATTATTATTATTATTATTATTATTATTATTATTTGTATCATTATGATTATAACCAATATTGTTATGATTATTATCATTATTATTATAACTATTTTAAGTATTATCATTATTATTATTATCATCAAATAATACAACTTCTTATTTATAATTACTAATATTATTTTACCAATTATCAATTAGTTACCTAAAACTATATCGAATATATATAACATATAATTTATTAAAATAACAAGTATATCAATAATATTATATAAGTTATTCGATTACAATTACATGTGTTAATATATATAAATGATATAGGTTCGTGAAACCGAGGTCAACCCTGCATTGTTCAGTTATTCAATGCCATCATATGTATTTTTACTACAAAATACAGTATTGTGAGTTTCATTAATCCCTTTTTAAATGCTTTTGCAATATATATTTTTGGGACTGAGAATACATGCGCTGCTTTTATAACTGTTTTACGAAATAGACACAAGTAATCGAAACTACATTCTATGGTTGGATTATCTAATCGAATATGCCCCTTTTTTTTAAGTCTGGTAATCTAAGAATTAGGGAACATACACCCTAATTGACGCGAACTCTAAAGATAGATCTATCGGGCCCAACAAGCCCCATCCAAAGTACCAGATGCTTTAGTACTTCGAAATTTATATCATGTCCGAAGGAGGATCCCGAAATGATGGGGATATTCTTATATGCATATTGTGAATGTCGGTTACCAGGTGTTCAATCCATATGAATGATATTTTTGTCTCTATGCATGGGACGTATGTTTATGAGAAATGGAAATATGAAATCTTGTGGTCTATTAATATTATGAAATGATTATTTATGTTAAACTAATGAACTCACCAACCTTTTGGTTGACACTTTAAAGCATGTTTATTCTCAGGTACGAAAGAAATCTTCCGCTGTGTAATTGCTCATTTTAAAGATATTACTTGGAGTCATTCATGACATATTTCAAAAGACGTTGCATTCGAGTCGTTGAGATCATCAAGATTATTATTAAATCAGTTATAGTTAGATATATTATAAAATGGTATGCATGCCGTCAACTTACGTTGAAATGAAAGTTTGTCTTTTCAAAAACGAATGCAACATTTGTAAAATGTATCATATAGAGGTCAAATACCTCGCGAAGTAATCAACTGTTGTGAATCGTTTATAATCAATATGGACTTTGTCCGTATGGATTAGGACGGGTCCTTTCATAAATCATTCAAAGTGCGGAGTGTTGAAGATCCAACAACTCCTTCAGTTCCAACAGGCGAAAGTGCGTTAGGAGTAGGAGTTGACACAGTCTCCTGAGAAACTTGTTGAACCACAGGCGGAGATTAATGTGTTGATTATGGTTGTTGTTGTTGTTGTTGTCGTTGTTGTTGTTGTTGTTGTTGTCGTTGTTGTTGTTGTTGTCGTTGTCGTTGTCGTTGTCGTTGTCGTTGTCGTTGTCGTTGTCGTTGTCGTTGTCGTTGTCGTTGTCGTTGTCGTTGTCGTTGTCGTTGTCGTTGTCGTTGTCGTTGTCGTTGTTGTTGTTGTTGTTGTTGTTGTTGTTGTTGTTGTTGTTGTTGTTGTTGTTGTTGTTGTTGTTGTTGTTGTTGTTGTCGTCGTCCTTGAGCTTGTGGTTGTTGAGTTCCCTGTTGAGTTCCAGCAGATGAACCACCGCCATCTTTATAAACAAGTCCAAACCTTCTTTTTGGTTTGAATTTTGTAGACACTTGAGATCCCCCATCTTCAACCATTCTCCTCTTTAATCCTCTAGATGTCTCATCATCACTAGCACCAGGATGAGCATTTGTAGCCTCATCAACCAAACCACCAAATCCAGATCCACCAACAGCTTGAGTATTTACCGGTTGATCAACTTCTTCATCACTATTAGCAACCTCAAAATTAGGCTCTCTACTTGAAACACTATTCTCATTCCTCCATTTCTTTCCCGGAGGACATTGATAATCCTCTCTTGCAAGATGACATACCAGCTTACCATCATTTGCGCACTTATCTGATTCAGTTTGTTGAAAGTGAGATCATCCATATGTTTCTGCTAAATAGCATCCTTCTTCAGTCTCGGTAAATCAACTGTTTGATTATTTATCATGATCTGCAGGAACCTTGGATAGACTAAAAATAACTTGCTTGTCACATTATCCATCATCAGATCTAATATAACCCCAGAGAAATTGAAGTCAACTTTCAATACCAACGCAGCAAACATTCCCTGATAGATCTCGCTCAACTCATCAAAACCTCCTTGTAACGGACTCAAACATCGTAGCACAACCAGAGACAGATAACGGTATGGCGGAGTAAACCCATTTCTTTTGATAGTTGCCTTAGAAATATCACCAGCGTACTGGCACCTCAACATGCAACCAGTAATCTTTGTTTTTGATAGTGTCTTCGGCATGTCCTCCTCATCTTCAAACAGAAATGTGTCACGAATTATTTGCTCAGACACTTTCACCACTTGATTAGAGATAGAACTCATGATCACCTTCTTATCATTTTCTGTTTCAATTCTGGCGTATTCTCAGAATTCCCTCTGATGAGAATAGTAAGCAGTGCATGGCATAGAAACAGCAGCATATACTCGAGATCGTTTCAGGAATTCAATCACTCCCTTATATTTGCTAGCATTTGGACCTTTATCATTCAAACACGCTGTTAGATTCGATCCAACACAAGCTTTTAGCCCTGAGAGATTAGTAGACTCAGGACCTCCTGAAGATTCAGTATCAGATCCATGAACAACCTGCTCTGGTTCAACTGGAACACCTGACATAATGAATAATAACTGCAAACACCATTCAAATTAGTATCGCAAATCCAAAATATATATCAGTGAGACACAGTGTAATCATTACAAGATATATTACATCATTATTCATAGTAGATTAATATCCTGATCACATGATTACAAGTCCTAAATAAAGTTATTACAACTTCTGAATAGTGTATTAATGCTAACAGGCTAGCATTATCAAATTACACATTAAACTGAAAATACATTAAATAAGAACAAATACATAAGAACCAACACAGAATAACTTATCCTACAATAGAATCTTTTGGCACTAGCTTTTTGACGTACTGTACTACTCCGAGTTTCTCAAACATGTTATACAATAGAGCCGCATAAGGAAATGGTTCTTCCGACTCAAGAAAGTCTTTCATCACATTAATTAGGAAGTGACCCATGTTCACCTTAATGCCATCAAGAAGACAGTACAATAGCAAAGCCTCAGTACCACTCAAAACATTATCCCCATCTTTCCTAAAGGTCACATTTCGTTTAATTATCCTCAGATGAGGTTCATGATGATAATACACATCGTCGTCACTTATCTCAACCCTACCAACACTAGCTACTCGTCTTGGCTTGCATATCCTTGCAATCATGTCAGACAGATTAAACTTGTTGGGAAGCTTTCTTAGATCTTTACTAGGATATAGCAGCTTAACACCAGTGTGAGAAACATTCAAAAGGTCTGAAAATTCCTCCATGGTCCATTTATACTGTTGTTTAAATAGACCAGAGTGAACATATTTATTTTCACCATCTTTTAAAGCCACATTAGCATAAAACTCACGCACCAATTGGGGACAATAATAATCCCCGACATTTAGAAATCCCTGACACCCAATGTGCTCCCAAAGGTCATAGGTCTTGTGAGTTGCAATGACCTTTTGTTCCACTCGGATGGGTCGTTCACTAGCTAAAATTCTCCTACGGTCGATGTTAAACATCCATTGCCCAACAAATGATCCACCTGACATTCTTAGACAAACTACGAGCACTAAAATTAGATAAACATAACAAAGCAATCAGAAATCTAAGAATCATGCAAATAAAATATATAAAACTGCACCATCGGTCCTAACTAATTACCATCGGTCGATGGAGACGACCATCGGTCCGATGGTATAGACCATCGACAGTTAGTCTAGACAAACTCTTAGATTACTCCATCTGTTCTACTTTGGGACCTGCGGCCGAAGGTAAGGACCTACGGCCGGATGTAAGGCTCCATCGGTCGATGGTCAGAGACCGTTGGCCGATGGTAGTTCATCAGATCTGAGTCCAATAATTCACCACTTTTTCACCAAATCGAAGTTGTTTTGATCAAAACCATATAGATAATGACTAGACAAAGCCGATTAACACTAACTTATCAATTAATTTAACAAACACCTCAAAATAACATCGATTCAAGCAAATATAGTTTTTAACTTTTTAAACCTAAAATTAGCCATAACATTCGAATGAAATCGAGTTTGAGTACCTGGATTACGGTGATGTAATCACGAGTAAAAGATGCACAAAGTGTTCGGTCAAAAACTCCTATCACACTCAATCGAAAATCAATGAAAAAATTTCTCCAAAATCACCAAGTGACAGACCCGACTATGTCTGGGTCCTTTTATACCCATTCAGTGACCATCGGTTGATGGTCTAGTCCTACGGCCCGATAGTCTGGACAATCGGTCGATTGTCTTTTCCTTCGGCCGGGGGTCTTGACTGTCGATCGACAGTCTTTGGTTTTGAAATTTTAAAATTTAAGGCTTTTCCGATTTCAACATTCACATTCCTTTTCACATCCACTCCCCTTGGGACTGATCTCTACAGTATCATTTAATCACGCTTTATTCCATTAAGCTTCAACTAACTTTTAAGTTTAATTTCACGGGATTCCTTACATAGTGAACCCTTTGAGAACTGAGTTGCCAAGCCTAATAGCTATTATTAAATGCACATGCAACTAACTTTTGATGCAAATATTTTTGGATTTTTACATATAAAAGCACATGCAATGCTACAAAGCGAGAGACCGTACAAGATCCAGTGTGTCACGATAAACGATATCATATCAGACATTTTCTTTAAAGCTTTAACAGTACGTGTCTGCAATTCTTCACATGCAACTTTCAACATCTAATTCATTAATTATTAATATAATCAGGAAATAAATATTATCACAATAAAGACGGATATAATTGTTTATCAAGAGCAACACCAAGTATAACATAACACATGTTTTTGTGAGTTGATATACCATATTGATTCAATCTTTTGATTCGGGGATCAGAACTGAACTATTTTGACATCTTATTTCACAATTCATTCAATTTCATGTTTAATAAAGCATATACAGAACAACTTTCAAATATATCAAAGAACATTTACCAACTTTCACCCTAGACTTCGATGATCACGTTGAATTAATTACTTTAACATTTTTCAATGTTAGATTTTGATTATAGAATCAGTCCTCATTTGAGATCGCATGATGTATCAGGTAGAATAATTGAGCATAAATATATTGACGCTGTCCTCTTATCACATCAATGTACTTTCGATTTGATTGAACAGAACCATCTCACGATGTTTCCAGCAACCCTGTTAGCCATGAGCTTCTACCTTAAACTTACACTTTTCGTTTCAGATAGTATTGTTTGTCTCAAATTTATTGCATACCTTGAAAAGACGCATACCGGCCGCTATAAACCCCATACTTAAACGGAAATCGTATGATATATAATGGATGGATGGTAGTTATATATTTGAGTGATGGAATAATATGCTAAGATATCTTCCAGAAGATGCCCCCTGCTATCTAGGCCAATAGGTACAACCTCATACCACAGACAGAAGATGTAAAGTCCAACAAATTAGTGATGTGGACAGAATGATTTAAGTTCTCTATATCTGATGATTTGAAATCTTCTCCCTCTCAAATGTAGATAACTAAATCGTTCAAATAGTTCTCTGATTGAAACATCTGCTGTCTCGGACTTAGATAACATAGGAATCCTTCGAAATTGTTCAACTCTTGATCCATGATTCTTTGTGTTGTAATGTGGTGCATCATCTTTATTTACAATTTGAATAAACATAAATACATACATTAATTTTTCTTTTTTCTTTTTTTGGATTTTCTGATATTGCAATTTCTCAATGCTATATTACAAAACATGAACAAATAAAATAAAACAAAATACAACTGTACATGGTGATGCACTACTGTCTTTAACTTTTGTTGTAACTGCACGAAAAAACAATCTTCTGATATTGAAATCTGTAACCCGATGATGTTGCGTATTCAAATCATTCTATGTCTGTGATACAAGATTGCACTTCTCAACCCGCATAAAGAGAACACCTCCCTTTGGATACCCGACATGTATGATGTAGACTTTCGGTCCAAGCACTAAAGGTAAATAGAAACAAGTATGCATCTAAGACAAAATATGCTCACCTTGGGGACTCACAAAGTTATCCTTTGCTACAGAGTATAAATCGTAGTAGGGGAGACCTCAACCGTCTGTTGAGTTTCTGAACAATCATTTCTCAGTACATATTCAGTGATAAGTAGGTGACTACGCTTAATCGCTGTAAACCTTTTCATGATTTCCTCATCATGATATTTATGCATTGTTAGTGTTATCATCTCTATCTAGAATTAGATTAGTAAAGTCTAGCAATACATTATCAATCACCCTGTACTACTTATTTTTCACTAATTACATGTCAGTTCAGTATTGCAATCACTTCTCCATATATAGAATAAGCAACTCGTTTTCAGGATTTTCCAATTTTTTTTATGGATTTTCTATTTTAAACTTTTTTTATTTGATTTTCTGGTTTTATGATTTTTATGGCTTTTCTATTTTCTCTGTACAAAAGCATAAAAACTAACTAAAAAAAACACAAACTACTATCATGCAAACAGAAATTAACATGCAAAAGAACTACAAACTACTATGCAAAACTACATATATTATACAAGCAGTTTTAAAGGCATTCACAACTCAGTCTCCTTGTGAGATTCCTCTGTGTTAGGAACCTCAGTTTCAGGAACCACTTCTTTTAATAGTTTAATACCTATTTCTTTTAACAAGTAATCAAAGCGTGGTTTATCAAAAGCTTTAGTAAAGAGATCAGCCCTTTGGGTTGTAGTGTCTATCTGCACTACATCTATTAACTTCTTCTCATAGCAATCCCTAATGAAATGGTATTTAATTCCTATATGTTTCGTTTTAGAATGATTAACGGGATTTTTAGTGATCGCTATAGCGGCAGTATTATCAACAAAAATAAGAGTGTTAGAAATATGCAAACCATAGTCACGCAGCTGCTACTGAATCCAGATGACCTGAGAAGTACAGCTTGCTGCAGCAATATATTCAGCTTCACAAGTGGACTGAGCCACTGCTGTCTGCTTCTTACACTGCCAAGTGACTAATCTGCTTCCCAAAAATTGACATCCCCCAGAAGTTGACTTGAAATCTTTCTTGCATCTGCCATAGTCTGAATCACTTTACGCAGTAAGCTCAAAACCATCACCGACAACGGAGTCTTAGCCGGTCTCTCTGCTTCCATTTGAAAATATTTTAGAATATCACCAACATACTTGGTTTGATGCAAGAATATGCCTTTATCCGTTCGAGTTACCTGCAAGCCTAAGAAAAACTTGATAGTTCCCATGGAACTCATTTTGAACTTCTGTTGCATGACCTTCTCAAACTTATCAACCATTGACTGATCTGTTGATCCAAATATGATATCATCAACATAAACCTGCACCAGCATGAGATGTTATCCCTTCTTTTTGATTAAAATAGTCTGATCAATCAGACCTCTTCTGAAACCATTCTCAAGCACGTAGTTGGACAAAGTAGCATACCATGCCCTAGGAGCTTGATGAAGCCCATACAGTGCCTTTTTAAGTCGATATACCTTTTTGGGAAAATCAGGATCTTCAAAACCAGGTGGTTGTTCAATAAAAACTCTCTCATGGATTTCAACATACAAAAACGCACTCTTGACATCCATCTGAAAGACTTTGAACCCCATGAATGATGCAAATGCCAAGAAAATTCTGATAGCCTCCAGTCTAGCTACTGGAGCAAACACTTCATCATAATCAATTTCAGGGATTTGTTGATATCCCTTCACGACCAATCTCGCCCTATTCTTGATTACTATACCCTGTTCATCCTTCTTATTTTTCAATACCCATCGAAGGCCATATGGTTGGCAACCATGTGGCGGATTAACTAACTTCCAAACCTTCAGATGCTTAAATTGTAATAGCTCTTCTTGCATTGCACTTACCCATTCATCATACTGTAATGCCTCGTAGGCATCTTTGGGTTCAATTTGACAAACATAGCAGGAATGTGCATGCACAAATACTCTACCCGTCTTGTTCAAAGAAGAATAAAAAGTCGTCACCACATTTGCTCTCGCAGTCTCTTCATCTTCTACTTTCGTTGAACTTTCACTTACCACAGGAACTTCTGATGTAGTTGGAACGGTAGACGTAGATGCTTCATTTGTATTAGTATGAGGAATACCAATATGAGGAATACCAATATGAGGAATACCCCTTGTATCGACATAATAGTCATCCAGATGTTTTGGAGGCATGATAATAAAGTTTGATCTACGTACACCTCCAGCTTCAGTCGGCTGTTCAGACACTGTTACAGTCGGTGGTTTACCATAAAGAGGATTCAGATGTTCTTCAGTCAACTGTGTAGTGTTTCTATCCTCTAGTTCCTCAAAATCACTGTCTTTATCTGTTTCATACACTATTTCCACATTAGGATCTGCATTAGATTTATCTCCTTGAGAACTCTGCCGTGGACTAGGAATCGGACTCTAATGGTGACCATGAATCTGATTCTGAGTCTGACTTGGAATTGATATGACGTTCTCTGTGGAATTTTGAGCATCATACAACATCTGAGCAATGACTTCATCTTCAGTAATTTCTGGTGGAAGATTAAAAGAATCAAACAGTTTATCATATTTGAATTGCCATGTGAATCCTTTACTGACTCGAGTGGAAGCGTTACGTTGAATATCAACCTTAAATCGTTCTTCAACACATTTGGTTTCTATGTTGTACACTCGCTTGTTAGGATTCCCATAACCCAAGAATATACCTGGAACAGCCTTCAGATTAAATTTCCCTCTAGTGTCCCGTACCAAGATAGTACAAGAAGCACCAAAAGGTTCTAGATGTTTAATATTTGGCTTTCTCCTGTGCAACAATTCATAATAAGTCTTCCCATGTCGCTTTACCACTGGCACTCTGTTCATGACATAACAAGCTGTACTGACTGCTTCACCCCAGAATGTAATAGGCAAACATGAATAAGCTAACATCGTTCTAGCAGTCTCTATAAGTGTTCTATTCTTTCTTTCAGTGACACTTTTTGACTGTGGTGTATAAGCAGGACTGAACTGCTGATGTATCCCCTTTTTATTACAAAACTGCAGCATCTGATTATTCTTAAATTCTGTACCATTGTCTGTACGAATCTTTCTTACCTTTAACTTATACAAACTTTCAAGATTCAGAATCAACACTTTAATGTGCTCAAAGTATCTGATTTATTCTTCAACATAACAACCCATGAGAAACGCGAATATTCATCAGTAACCACCAAGCAGTAAACATCTCCAGTAATAGTTTTGTGATTAACTGGACCAAAGAGATCCATGTGCAGCAATTCCAGAGGAACACTAACCGAATGATGTTTCTTGATAGCATGAGACTTCTTAACCTGTTTCCCTTGCTTACACGGAAGACATCCTTCAGGAATGTGAAAACTTTTGACATTAACACCATCAACTAGTCCATTGTGAACCAGATTATTCATCTTACTGAGACTTAGATGACCCATACGTTTGTGCCAAATGATAGACTCCTGTTCAGTAGCCTTAGAAACGAAAGCCTGATGGCCTGTAGCTGCTTTAACATGAGCCTTACACATATCAAGGATATAAAGATCCTTGCACCTTGGAGCGGTCATCAAAATCATGTCTTCCGGAATCACAAACTTTTTTCTTAAAATATAACAAAACTTTTCATCGAATGCAACTGTATACATTTTGTCAGCAACCTGTGAAACGGAAAGCAGATTGTTCGAGATCTGCTCCACAAAATTTACTTTATCAAAGCTGACATTTTCGTTAGCTATCACTCCTTGCGCAGTAATAAAACCCCCTTCACTACCTGCAAAAGAAACTGGTTCTCCATTCACTGTTTTAACATTAGAAAGTAAGGACAAGTTTCCTTTCATGTGGCTGGACGCACCACTATCAACAATCCATGTACTGCAATGTGGATTGTAGATGACCTATACATGAAAATAAGGAGATTATTTAGAGATGACCACCCATGCCCTCACGGCAGTGGGTTTCCCATCAACGCCAAGTACGGGCAGTTCTACCCATTTTCCTTTGGTTTCAGAAGGACTTTCTTATTTACGCAACCACATAGCATTCTTTGGTATAGGTTTTCTGTAATAATTATTAGTTTGAGAAACTTTAAGCTCACTTGATTTAACAGAAGATGATTTTGACACAGGTGAAGATGATCTTTGATGGTATGATTTTTTGGGACTCAGATCAATCTTACTATGTGGTGTCCGATTAATGGGTTTGCAATTCATAGCTCGATGCCCCAGCATCCCACAATTAAAACACTTAACATTATCAAGAGAATTAGAATGAGAGTCCCGATTCCTAGAAGATGAAAACTGTCTCCTAGGAGGTGTGGTCTGTTGTTTAGTCGATGGGGGTGACGAAACTTGTTGTTTAACAGTTTGTCGACGACCAGGGGTGTGACGACCCGGAAATTTTTGACCAAATTTAAACTTAATCTTTAAATGATTTAATGTTTCCGACACGATAAGCAAAGTCTGTTAAGTTGAATCTCAAAATTTTTGAACTATGTTCATGTATTCATTTAACCTCGATCTGATTTCGACGATTCACGAACCATTATATAATTGAATATGAATATATATGTAGATATATATGTATATATATTATAACTTGAAAGCGTTAACAAAGTATTAATATATAATACTTTACATTAAACGTATTTGTCTCAATATATGTTTAATATATTTATCTACGGAATTAGAAGGTAATACCAATGATTGATTTAGTAGATACTTCGGCACTTATAAATCCCGTAAATATTATGATATGGTTATAGGTCTCTGTTGTGAGGTCCACGTTGATGTGAGAAATCTTTTCTTTTAATAATATTCGAAATAAATGGTAAAGTGTTCTACAAGTAGGAACAAAGTGTCAAATAACGAAAATTGGATAAAAGTTAGTGGAAAACTGAAATTCATATTATTCGATTGATTTATTTTCAAACGTACAGGTTATACATTCCTGAATGTTAATATATATGTTTTATAACATGATAAAATATAATATAAACTTAGATTTAAAATGATTTGTTATAAAGACTTAATATATTATTAAATATATTTTAATAAATAACGAGACAATGATTTGAGGAAGCAAATGACCAAAACACTCGAACGTACAAGTTACACTCTGAGTAATATAGTTTATCAATGAATTAAGTCTAGATATTAACGCAAGTACAAGTCACAAAACGTAAAGTACGAAATATTTAAGCGTACGAAGTAACGTTCAAAAAACTGGAACCAAGACATAAGTCAAGCGTCAACGTACAAGACAACAGAGCTAAATTTACAAGTCACTTATACACGAGAATATAATATAATAAATATATAATAAATATAAATTTTATATATATATATATATATATATATATATATATATATATATATATATATATATATATATATATATAATATTATGTCGACGAACAATGAGACAAAAACATTTTGAGCTGACAGCGAAGCCATGCGATCGCACGGCCTTTACACTAGTTTCCCATGCGATCGCATGGGGCACAAGAACTGGAAAAATTGTTTAAATACTCATTTTCTGTTTTGGTCGAACACATATCTTTCCATCTACTCTCTCTGTAAGCATATATTATTATTATTATTATTATTATTATTATTATTATTATTATTATTATTATTATTATTATTAATATTATTATTATTATTACTATTATTATTATTATTATTATTATTAGTATTTTTATTATTATTATTATTATTATTATTATTATTAATCTTATTATTATTATCACTAGAAGTATTATTATTATTAGTACTATACATAAAATACTACGACGTCATGAGCGAGTTATTTCAAAACAAGCTTTTCGAGCGGGATAGAGCTAAGGAAATTATGGGTTATAGCTAAGGAAGTTATTGAAACGACCCGTCCATATTACTATAAACGCAGTACGTTATTCATTGGTCCCATAGCGAGGTATTTGACCTCTATATGATACGTTTTAGAAAATATTGCATTCGTTTCATAAAAAGCACACCATTATTATACATAATGCATGTTTTAAACAAATGGGCGATTATTTAAGAAATAATCCCCATAATACATCGGTTTCCAAATACTAAACACGTGACATAACAGTCGAATATAATACATGACAAAGGTTTTATTGAATGCAACACTTCATTTAAAAAAAACATGAGACTCCATGCACAGCTTGCGCAGATAATGTAACAGTGGAAGACTTTCTTAAGGACCTGAGAATAAACATGCTTAAACAGTCAACACAAAGGTTGGTGAGATATATAAGTTTAAAGTTAGCATCGATATAAATATAGACCACAAGATTTCATAGTTACAAACATTTCAATAAAGATATTCTATAAGTTGTTGAGCGTTTCAGTAACCATACTTAACCATTAATGTGGCATATTCCCTTTATTATGAAATCTCCCTACACTGTACCAAGTGTAGTAAAAATGAAGTACTATACAACCGTTTACGATACTAGAGCGACTAACCCGGTTGGGGTTATCAAACCCGATAGATCTATCAATAGGATTCGCGCTTACGTGTTCTTACAACATGTAAATATTAGTTACCAAGCTATTAGGGAAGATTTGCAAAGTGGTACAACTCAACGTAGAATATATTTTAAGTACTTGTGTCCATGGCGTAAAACATAAACTGCATGTATTCTCATCCCAAAATATTTTTAGAGTTTAAAAATGGGACTATATTCTCACAGTAGTAAAAGTATATTAATAATAAGTTTTCAACTTATTAAAAATATGGCCGTCATCCTTGGATTCATGAACCTATAACAATAATAACAATTCAGATAATAATACATGTGAACAAAATTAATATAGCAAGTTCATATCATATCTTCAATCACATGTGATTGTTTAAGTTCATACTTTCAATCACATGTGATTGTTTAAGTTCATATTTTCAATCACGTGTGATTGTTTAAGTTCATACTTTCAATCACGTGTGATTGTTTAAGTTTATATTTTCAATTACGTGTGATTGTTTAAGTTGTCAAGTTAGCAGTTCAATGTTAGTAGTCCACAATTAGTAGTTCACAATTAGTAGTACATAGTATACACGTGTTGTATAAGACTCAATCATGACCCACAATACCGCTATTGTAGTTACACGTATTGTATGTGGTGTCTTTTGATTTATCCGACATATTGTGTAACCATGACATGTTAGAATACATGTATAATACAAGAAAAGTTAGCTAGGATATGGTTAGTATAGATTTTAATGAATTAATCCTGTAATCAAATTATCTCTAACCAATATTGTTTTGCCCATAGTTTCTTCGTTATAAATCCGTTTTGAGTGAATCAAATTGCTATGGTTTCGTAACGAACTGTAATTTGTGAAACTAAACTGAAAAAGTGGTGGTTTATAGTCGGAGTTACAAGTTATAATCTATATTTGAAAGAGGTAGTCATTTCCGTCGAAAGAACGACATCTTGATGACCATTTTGAAAAACATACTTCAATTTTGAGTTTAACCAAGATTTTTGGATATAGTATCATGTTCATATGAAATATCATTTTCCCAAAAGAAAAACTTTTAAATCAAAGATTATGATAGTTTTTAATTATCCAACCCAAAACAGCCCCCGGTTTTACTACGACGGCGTACGTCCGGTTTTACGGTGTTCTTCGTGTTTCCAAGTTTTAACTCATTAAGTTAGTATATCATACAGATATAAAAAATGTGTTAAGTTGTTTTTAAAAGTCAAGTTAGAAGGATTAACTTTGTTTGAAAACAAGTTTAGAATTAACTAAACTATGTTCTAGTTTATAAACTTTTATATAGATAGCTATAGACATATGAATTGAACAAGAGTTGAAGTAGAGTTTTTACCTCAAGTTTAGAATGTAAAGTTGCTGGAAAGAAGTAGTAGAATAAAACTTGAGAGAGTTCTTGCAAGTGTGTGTGAAAATTGGAAGTAAAATTTAGAAAATGAATGTGTAAAAATGAGTTAGAAATGGTGCTTATTTATAGGCTTGAAAATTTGGTTTTTAGTGAAAATATCTAGTATAAGTTAAAATGTATTAAGTCATGGATGACATATTAAATTGATTAGGTCATGGATGACATGTTACACAAATTGTGACGATCGCTCCAAATCCATATGGACGAATACGTCATTCATCGATTTCATTGCGAGGTATTTGACCTCTATATGATACGTTTTATAAACATTGCATTCTTTTGAAAAGGCAAACCATATATGAATATTTAAATCAAAGGTTTTCGACATCTGATGATTTCTATATATAGACAATCACCGTAAATAATAGTTTACAACAGTACTTCTGTTGACAATGCAGTCAAAATTAGATACATGGTGATGATTTGGTGAATGCAACGTTTTCTTGAAAAATATGCCATGTAAGACTCCATGCACATAGCTTGTCTATCATATAAGGAAACAGCGGAAGACTTCTAGGGAACCTGAGAATAAACATGCTAACAAGTGTCAACACAAAAGTTGGTGAGTTCATAGTTTTAATGTTGCGCATAATCTTTATATAAAGGTGGATCACAAGATTTCAGTTGTTTCATCCAGAAACGTTTATCAAAATATTCTACGAAATTGAGTACCCTGGTAACTAAACTTAACGTATATATAATTTATACCCTTTGTATAATCATCTTAATAATACACGCAAACCAACGTGTACGCTTCTCAAATAGCATACGTCCGTTAAAAGGCTAGTGCTCTAGCTCGGACGGGGATATCAAGCCCTATGGATCCATATACTACTACTCGCGCCCACCAGTTCTTATAACTGGCAGTTACTAGTTACCAAAGCTAAGGGATTTTCGGTTCAAACTCAGTGTAGAATTTAGTATGTACTTGTATCCATTGCGTTTAAAATAAAGTGCATGTATTCTCAGCCCAAAAATATAGATTGAAAAAGCAATTAAAAAGGGAGCAAATGAAACTCACCTTAGCAGCACATAAGGTCATTCATCAAAAAGTGACCGTAACTCGGAATGCAAGATTAACCGTAGATCTCAACCTAGAGAACATATGTTGGTCAATACATGTCTAATAAACTAGGTTGGGTTATAGTGTATCACAATCCTAATGCTCGAGATCGACATACAAAAGTTATCAAAAGTCATTTCAAAAAGTCAATTTTGACAATTGTTCAACAAAACGAGACGTGCCTTATATAAGGATTCATTTACTTGGCTAGTAGTATTTTACCAATCTCATAAATAGGTTGTTTAAATATTAATTGCAGATTTAAAAGCAATTCCAATTAACGTCAATTATAATTCAGTTGACCATATCTTTTGATTCGTTCATCGAAATTACGCGATTTCTAAATGAAAAGTTATTGATTTTTCACCAGCTTTCCGAAAACATGTATATCATATACCTTTTACCAGTAATATATGTATTTAATTCGTGATTCATTATAAATTGTTTAACGACAAAATTTAGCATACAAGCATGTATGCACTAGACATGTATACACTATTAATATATAAAAGATAAGATATGAATGCTCACCTATCAATATTGAGATTCAATATTGCAGGAAAGTACGTAGACGCAACAGAGATGATAAATACTAGGTTTGACTTGCGAACAATACCCATGAACATTACCCATAACCTCCATAGCTATAACCCATAATTTCCATAGTTCTATCCCGTTTGAAGCTTGTTTTGAAAGTGACACGCTCATGACCTCGTCGTAATATTTTATGTATAATATTACTAAAAATATTAAGATTAATAATAATAATAATCTTAATAATAATATAATAATATAATAATAATAATAATAATAATAATAATAATAATAATAATAATAATAATAATTATAATTATAATAATTAAATACTTACAGAGTATATGTGTAAAAGAATTCGAGCAGAAACTGGACTTTTATAGGCAACTTTTTGAAATCTGATGCCCATGCGATCGCATGGGTTTTATGCCTATTTCTCATGCGATCGCATGGCCGTCAGATCCAGCTCACATATTTTTTGCTTTCTTGTTTGTCGACATAATTAAATATAATATATATAATATATATAATTTAAATAATTAATTATATATTATATTAAATTCATGTGCATAGTTGACTTGTAATTTTTGTTCTGATGACTCGTACGTTGTCACTCGACTTATGTCCCGGTTCCGGTTTCTCGAACGCATTTTCGTACGCTTAGAAAACTCGCAATTTACGTTTTGTGACTCGTACCTTTGTCAAAATATAGTCTTAAATTATCAATAAACTATATCATTCTAAGTGTATCTTAAACTTTCGAGTGTTTTGGTCATTTACTTCTATAAATCATTGTCTCGCTATTTGTTAATATATATATAATAACAAATCGTTTTATGACCAAGTTAATATATATTTTCAACATTCATAAACACGTTTTAAATATACGTCGCAAGTTATTCATACAATTAATATTCCAACTTTTCATATATATTCAAATAAATATTTAAACCAATAAGTTTAATATACGGTATCAAACAATTAATACATTGTTACGTTTTCAAGTTATAGTATATATATATATATATATATATATATATATATATATATATATATATATATATATATATATATATATATATATATATATATATATATATATATATATATATATATATATATATATATATATATATATATATATGTATCTATATACATATAATTGTTCGCGAATCGTCAAGAACAACCGAAAGGTATTTGAATATATGAAATTAGTTCAAAAATTTTGAGATTCAGTTTTACAGACTTTGCTTATCGTGTCAGAAATATTAATCATACAAAGATTAAGTTTAAATTTGGTCAGAAATTTCCGGGTCATCACAGTACCTACCCGTTAAAGAAATTTCGTCCCGAAATTTGAGTGAGGTCGTCATGACTAACAACAAAAATGTTTTCATGACGTATATGTGTTGATAAATAGAGTTTTATCACCGTTGAATAATATGGATAAAACAATCCGATTATTCGAAGCGTATGAGAGAAGTTATCGTAAAAGAGTGAAATGAAGAATAGAGATTCGTCTTAACTCTTGACATATTAACGATTGATTTCCGTAATTTAAGGAATAGAAAATCTTCATAATCTAAATAAGATTTGATTCTTCGGAATTTAAGGAAATTAAGATTTCTTTTGATTAAATGCGTAATTTGCCTCGATTGCTATGTTTGATATTTCGCTATAAATTGACCTCTTCCGTTTCATTATTTTCATCACTCTTACATCTTCTTCCTCATTTCCTATTTTCAAAAGATTGTGAAAAATGCTTCATCCAGTTCTGATTCTTGATATACTCCTAACTTTCATATCTGTCATTCTTCTTTTTCATCTACCACCGGAGAAAGTTATTTTCTTCTACCATTACCTTGGGGTTATAGTGTTTTTTATTTTCCCGTGTCTTTATATTGCTATACGCATTGATATACACGGTTTGTAATTTCTGGGTGGTTGTTGGGTTTTATATCTTCCCTTATATTTCGATGTCTCTGCTTCTGTCTTTCCATAATCATTGACATCCACAGTTAATACTCTCTCCAATTTACTGTGATTTATATATACTCCCTTTGATATTTTGAAGCTTCACGCTTTTGTTTTATCTTCCCAACTTTAAATCAAGCGAATAATGGTCCAGAATTCGTAGGTATGAATTTCGGAATGAACATAATTAATGTTCTAAAAGGAAACGGTAATAGCACAATCTGACTTGTCAAATTACCAGAATACCTCGAAAAAGATAGAAAATATTTTCTTGATAGTTTAGAGGTTAAATAGAATGAAAGAGTTATGTAACATGGTTTATAATGAGGGTATGATCTGTGAACCTTTATCACGTTCCATTAGAAACTCAGCATGACTTACTGTAATATAATCACGTTGATCAAGTGTCATTATATTATACTAACTCATGCTTCAGTTCCCAACACCTCTTCAAAAATATTCATATTTTAAACTAGAAGGTTTCAGAATTTAGAAACTAAAATAGTTTTTTTTATGATGTTACACAGATATCGCAAGGAGAAAATTGATTTTCGATAAGAATGATTATGGAATTATCTCCAGAAATATGGAGGATATTTATAATGAAAGATACGATGATATCTTAGAATTTCTTATATCAGAGGATGATGAAGAATATTGTCCGCAAGGGTTTAGATTCGGAAGCAAGGTATTCGTTAATGGCTTCAGTAGATACTGAATAATTTGGATTCTTTGAAGGCAGGTTTAGTCTTTGTGATTTATCCACAGCCTCCTTCATACTTTGCTCCCAGTTCCAAACCTTCTCTTTTTCTGAGCTTTGCCAACACACTATTCTTTATCATCAAACTTTTAGCTGTTAAGGTCGTTTACAGTTTTTGCTGCTTCATCAGCATTCAAAGTTATCCTAACCGAATCATTGGTTATCAATCCGAGGTGTTTTCAAAAGTTTGAAGGGTTTGCATGAAGATTGTAATTGTCAAGATACATATGATGTTGTAGAATTTTGAACGACACAATTTTTTTTTTCCTGGGTTTATGAATAGAAGTGATGTTCTAGCACAGTTTTGAAGTCAAAGTATAGCATTTGAAAGATGTAAGAATCTAAGAGTGATGTTTTCTGTTAAATCTTGGCTTGGATTCTGATTTTTCAAAATCAGAATATGTAATTGAATTTGTATGGAAACGATTGTATATCGCTGTGAGCATAGTTAATAATTTTTGAATCAAAGTTGAAGAATGTACAGTATAATATATTAATTGTGAACTTATATATTTCCCGAGTATTACCTACCCGTTAAAGATTTCACAATTAATACTTTGTACAAAAGAAAAAAAATTTTTATTACCGTCTTTATGAAAATATATGTATGTATATTTTCTTCAGATGTAATACAGATTTGATGAGTTAATATCATATCAAGCTCATTTGATTTTTGAATTGAATGAATAATCTCTAAAACATTAAGGATTACATAATCTTCGCGGAGTATTTCACTAATGAAATCAATACTTCATTATTTATTCTTATTCCTCGGTGAAGGATGTTGATGCTCGTGGAATTCTTATGAACTTCATAAGATATAAATGATGTTTTCTAGAAAGTTTCGAGTACATCGAAGATAAAAGTGTAAAATCAAATATGTAATTGATTAATACACTAAGTTCATTATGAAATGGAATTCATAGAGTTGAAACGGATATTTGTAATTAATGATGGTTAAGTTGTTAACGAAGGATGTACATCATAGCATATTAATAATATGAATTAACCGAGTAGTATCTACCCCTTAAAATTCACACGTAATAGCTTAGTACAAAAAGATTCAAGATGGTTTTAAAATTTATATATATAAGATATACATATAAATTCTTTAGATGAATTGAGTTATTACTTCATAACTCATTGATACAATATACTCGTTGTTGACTCGTAATGATGTCCACGGTGCTTTCTTGAACTGACGGAGCTTGTGATGTTAGAGGTGCTGCTGATTCTGACGATGTTGACAGCACTGACTGTGCTGGTGAGGCTAAGGGTACTGTTGATGTTGTTGGTAAAACAAGTCTAGCTTGTATCTTACACCATTCGGATAAGGGTTTCTACTCTATCTGATTTAGGGTTAAGGCTAGAATAGATAATCTCTAAACTTTAAAAATTACATAATCGCCGTAGAATGTTTCTCCGATGAAGTTATGAATCCATACTTCATCGTTTGTCGTTGCGGGTACTTCTTGGTACCTATGGTGCGTATGATGTTGATATTCGAGGTACAGATTGTGATGTTGAGGCGTCTGATGTGGATGTGGTTGTTGGTGGTGGTAATGATCCTGTTGGTGTGGATGATGGTGGTACCGTTTATGCTGTGGGTGCTGCTGCTGGTGTTCGTAACCCTTGCACCATATTCTCTAAAGCCACTACCCGAGCACGAAGCTCGTTGACTTCTTCTATTATACTGGGATGATCGGTGGTTCGGACGATCGGATAAATAAGATTTATAATATGGGATAGTATATAATCATGATGAGATACTCTAGAAATGAGAGAGAAAATAGTATTACGAATAGGTTCGCCGGTAAGTGCTTCAGGTTCTTCGCCAAGAGGTGAATGTGGTGGATGGAAGGGATCACCTTCTTCTTGTCTCCAATGATTAAGTAGGCTACGAACCCATCCCCAATTCATCCAGAATAGGTGATGGCTGATTGGTTGATCTATTCCGGTTACACTTTCTTCAGAGTTCAGGTGAATATCCATATCGGAATAGCTGTCGGAATTTAAGGAATTTGAACTAGATACGGGATCCATCTTGTATAATTAGAGAGATGATTTTTGATATGAAATAGATTATAGAATTTAGATTGGTACTCTTCAATACATAATTTACATATGTATATATAATACCAAAATCCCGTAAATTACGGAGAAATTTTCGGAAGATGGCAGTCAAAGTTTACTGTAATAGATATGCCAAGATATGAATTTTGTCTATACACTATCTACGCAATCAATGAAATAAGACGCGTTTATACTTAAGATGATAGACTGGTAATTTATGACAAGAAATGATAAGCAAAACTTTTGACATGCAGACACAGTCGAAGTCCAGACTTACTAATGCATCCTAACAACTATCAGTTAGGCACACTTATGCAAGACATGGTTCACTAGAACCAATGCTCTGATACCAACTGTGACGATCGCTCCAAATCCATATGGACGAATACGTCATTCATCGATTTCATTGCGAGGTATTTGACCTCTAGATGATACGTTTTATAAACATTGCATTCTTTTGAAAAGGCAAACCATATATGAATATTTAAATCAAAGGTTTTCGACATCTGATGATTTCTATATATAGACAATCACCGTAAATAATAGTTTACAACAGTACTTCTGTTGACAATGCAGTCAAAATTAGATACATGGTGATGATTTGGTGAATGCAACGTTTTCTTGAAAAATATGCCATGTAAGACTCCATGCACATAGCTTGTCTATCATATAAGCAAACAGCGGAAGACTTCTAGGGAACCTGAGAATAAACATGCTAACAAGTGTCAACACAAAGGTTGGTGAGTTCATAGTTTTAATGTTGCGCATAATCTTTATATAAAGGTGGATCACAAGATTTCAGTTGTTTCATCCAGAAACGTTTATCAAAATATTCTACAAAATTAAGCACCCTGGTAACTAAACTTAACGTATATATAATTTATACCCTTTGTATAATCATCTTAATAATACACGTAAACCAACGTGTACGCTTCTCAAATAGCATACGTCCGTTAAAAGGCTAGTGCTCTAGCTCGGACGGGGATATCAAGCCCTATGGATCCATATACTACTACTCGCGCCCACCAGTTCTTATAACTGGCAGTTACTAGTTACCAAAGCTAAGGGATTTTCGGTTCAAACTCAGTGTAGAATTTAGTATGTACTTGTATCCATTGCGTTTAAAATAAAGTGCATGTATTCTCAGCCCAAAAATATAGATTGAAAAAGCAATTAAAAAGGGAGCAAATGAAACTCACCTTAGCAGCACATAAGGTCATTCATCAAAAAATGACCGTAACTCGGAATGCAAGATTAACCGTAGATCTCAACCTAGAGAACATATGTTGGTCAATACATGTCTAATAAACTAGGTTGGGTTATAGTGTATCACAATCCTAATGCTCGAGATCGACATACAAAAGTTATCAAAAGTCATTTCAAAAAGTCAATTTTGACAATTGTTCAACAAAACGAGACGTGCCTTATATAAGGATTCATTTACTTGGCTAGTAGTATTTTACCAATCTCATAAATAGGTTGTTTAAATATTAATTGCAGATTTAAAAGCAATTCCAATTAACGTCAATTATAATTCAGTTGACCATATCTTTTGATTCGTTCATCGAAATTACGCGATTTCTAAATGAAAAGTTATTGATTTTTCACCAGCTTTCCGAAAACATGTATATCATATACCTTTTACCAGTAATATATGTATTTAATTCGTGATTCATTATAAATTGTTTAACGACAAAATTTAGCATACAAGCATGTATAAATATATACTCGAGCACTAGACATGTATACACTATTAATATATAAAAGATAAGATATGAATGCTCACCTATCAATATTGAGATTCAATATTGCAGGAAAGTACGTAGACGCAACAGAGATGATAAATACTAGGTTTGACTTGCGAACAATACCCATGAACATTACCCATAACCTCCATAGCTATAACCCATAATTTCCATAGTTCTATCCCGTTTGAAGCTTGTTTTGAAAGTGACACGCTCATGACCTCGTCGTAATATTTTATGTATAATATTACTAAAAATATTAAGATTAATAATAATAATAATCTTAATAATAATATAATAATATAATAATAATAATAATAATAATAATAATAATAATAATAATAATAATAATAATAATAATAATAATAATTATAATTATAATAATTAAATACTTACAGAGTATATGTGTAAAAGAATTCGAGCAGAAACTGGACTTTTATAGGCAACTTTTTGAAATATGATGCCCATGCGATCGCATGGGTTTTATGCCTATTTCTCATGCGATCGCATGGCCGTCAGATCCAGCTCACATATTTTTTGCTTTCTTGTTTGTCGACATAATTAAATATAATATATATAATATATATAATTTAAATAATTAATTATATATTATATTAAATTCATGTGCATAGTTGACTTGTAATTTTTGTTCTGATGACTCGTACGTTGTCACTCGACTTATGTCCCGGTTCCGGTTTCTCGAACGCATTTTCGTACGCTTAGAAAACTCGCAATTTATGTTTTGTGACTCGTACCTTTGTCAAAATATAGTCTTAAATTATCAATAAACTATATCATTCTAAGTGTATCTTAAACTTTCGAGTGTTTTGGTCATTTACTTCTATAAATCATTGTCTCGCTATTTGTTAATATATATATAATAACAAATCGTTTTATGACCAAGTTAATATATATTTTCAACATTCATAAACACGTTTTAAATATACGTCGCAAGTTATTCATACAATTAATATTCCAACTTTTCATATATATTCAAATAAATATTTAAACCAATAAGTTTAATATACGGTATCAAACAATTAATACATTGTTACGTTTTCAAGTTATAGTATATATATATATATATATATATATATATATATATATATATATATATATATATATATATATATATATATATATATATGTATCTATATACATATAATTGTTCGCGAATCGTCAAGAACAACCGAAAGGTATTTTAATATATGAAATTAGTTCAAAAATTTTGAGATTCAGTTTTACAGACTTTGCGTATCGTGTCAGAAATATTAATCATACAAAGATTAAGTTTAAATTTGGTCAGAAATTTCCGGGTCATCACACAAATAATTGCAGATTTCTATTGGTATATACCAATAGTAAATACTTCTAGAAGTTGTGTATAATACGGGTAAAAATACCGTATGAATGCGAGTAGAATTCTTGAGGAAATTGAACGAAAATACGAGTATAGCTATCCTTTATATGTATTGGTATATTATAAAGTGTATTTAATACTTGTAAGGATGTATTTACACTCGTAATACATTATATGTAAATACATTTTAACATAAGTTAATTACGTCGTTTAAATAGTAACATATATATTGTTCAAAAACTCTTTAAATTAGTAGTATGAATATATATATATATATATATATATATATATATATATATATATATATATATATATATATATATATATATATATATATATATATATAATACTTTGTTAATATACTTAATGAGATATTTAATTATCATATTTTCAAGTTAAATATATATAAATCCATATATATACATAATATTAAACAATTAAATCAAGTTATGACGTTCGTGAATCGTCGGAATAAAAGGGTGACCAAAAGCTTGTGTAAAACTCTTTCCGGAGGTTCAAGACTTATTAAAATTCATTGCTTATCAAGTTGGAATTATTAAATCATATAAATAGCATAATCAAGTAGTCAGAAAAATCCGGGTCGTTACAGTACCTACCCGTTAAAGAAATTTCGTCCTGAAATTTGATCGAGATCGTCATGGCTGAAAATAAGTATGTTTTCATGACGAATAAAAGTTGAAAATTTAGAGTTTTATCATCAGTGAGTAATATGGATAAAACAATTCAATTATGTGAAGTGTATAAGTGAAGCTATCGCAAAATAGTGAAATGAGAAAAGTAAATATTCGTCTTAACTTTTGACGTCGTCACGGTTGATTTTCGGATTAAAGAAAATCTTTGTAATCTTAATAAGATTTGATTCTTCTATAATTAAGGAAATTAGAATTTTCTTCGATTAGGTGCGTAATCTGCCTCGATTGCTATGTCTGATATTTCGCTATAAATTAACACCCCCCTTCGTTTCCTTATTTTCACATCTCTCATCTTCTATACTATCTTCCTTAATTCATACTTCTAAAACATTCGTCAATATGCTCCATTCAGTTCTAATTCTTGATATATTCTTGACTATCACATCTGTCATTCTTCTTTTTCATCTACCACCAGAGGAATCTGTTTACTTCTACTATGCTCTTAGGTTCATAGTGTTTTTAGTTCTCCTGTGTCTTTATATTGCTATACGCATTGATATACATGGTTTGTAATTCTTTGTGTTGTTGTCGTGCTTATATTTTTCCTTATATTTCGGAGCTCCTGTGCTTGTGTATTGTCATTCACGATTATTGCTCTCTTCCATTTGCTGTGATTTATACTCCTATTCCTATTTCAAAGCTTCATGTTTTTGTTTTCTCTTCTCGATTTTTAAGTAAAGCGAGTAATGGTCCAGAATTCGTAGGTATGGAGTTTCAGATGAACATGACTAATGTTCTAAGAGAGAATTTATAATAGCACGATCTTGATTAGTCAAATTACCAGAATTCAAGAGAAAAGATAGAACTATCAAGAAAATATGTTCTTGATGATTAGGTATAATGTAAGAGTCGTGTAACATAGAGCATTGATGACGGTATGGTCTATGAATCATCATGTTCCATTAGAAACTCAGCATGCCTTACTGTAATATAATCACGTTGATCAGGCATCATTATATTATACTATCTCATGCTTCAGTTCCCAACACTACTTCAACAACATTCATACTTTAAATTTTGAATTTTTCTGAGATTTAGAAACTAAAACAGTTTCCTTTATGACGTAACACTGATAGCGCGAAGAGATAAAAGATTTCAGATAAGAATAGTTATGAAAATATCTTCAAAAATATGGAGGATATTTATAACGAAAGATACGATGATATCTTAGAATATCTAAGATCAGAGGATGATGAAGAATATTGTCCACAAGGGTTTAGAGTAAGGAGAAAGGTATTCGCTAAAGACTTCAGCAGACACTGAATCATTTGGATTCTTTGAAGGCTGATTTAGTCCTTGTGATTTGTCCACAGCCTCCTTCAGGGTTTGATCAATCCGTTTTCCAGTTCCAAACCTTCTCTTTTTCTGTGCTTTGCTAACACAATATTCTTTATCATCAACTTTTAACTGTTTCGGTTGTCTACAGTTTCTGCTGCTTCATTCAGCTTTTTCAAAACTTCATAGTATTGATTCATAGGCTGAAGTGCTATTCCGAATTTCAGAATTATAATTCCAGGAGATAACGTTATATGTATATGCAGAAATGATGTGAGATTCAAGAATAATTATTGATGCTTCCTGGGGTTTGGTATGACAATTATCGTTACAAGATGTAGATGGGTACATGATAAGGTTTTATAGTAATCTTTCAGAGCGATTTAAGTCAAAGAGCAATAAAGTTGCTGGCAAGCTTACTACTAATGTGGTGGAATATAAAAGGTTCCCCGGTAACGATGGCGAAAAGACAATGTATATATCAAGGTTATAATAAGGCTACTCCGGATGAAAAGTCGAAGTTGTCTTGTTGGAGCTGTGACAAAATTCGCTATTTTGAAAAGGGATTGTAAAGTTATTTTGGGTAATAATAATGCTAAAGGATCTCACACGGATATGTGTTGAACCTTTGCTTAGGTTCCAAGTGTCCTCTGGATGCATATCTATATGCATATATTCTTCGTATGTGATGTGCGTAGAGGTGTATACGAAATAGTTATATTTTTACTACGAAATACTATTAAATACGATACAATTTTACACAAGTTATTTATTTATTTATAGAGTGGATATACCTAAACCTTGCTACAACACTTATAGGCAGTGTACCTAATCGTACAGTAGTGTAGTTTTTAGTAAGTCCGGTTCGTTCCACAGGGAGCTAGCCAAGTTTAATGCTATATTTTTAAAACTATATTTGTATAAATATAAATATATATATTAGTAGTATTATTACTATAAAAGGGGGTTTTAACCGTTTAATGACCGGTTTGTCAATTTCAAAACTTTAGTCGCAGTTAAAACCTAATGTAAAATATTAAATATATAAAAGATTTAATTTAAAGCGTAAAGTAAATGACAAATAATTAAAGTGCGATAAATAAAAGTGCGATAATTAAAATGACAATAAATAAAATTGCGATAATTAAAAAGTACGATAATTAAAATGACAATAAATTAAAGTGCGATAATTAAAAGTGCAATTAAATATGAAATAAAGGAATTATGCTTATTTAAACTTCCGTAATCATGATATTTGACGTGTTGATTTTAGTTTATTACCATGGGTTAATTGTTCTTTGCCCTGGATTATTCAATATGTCCATCTGGTTTTTGTCCATAACAGTCCATCAGTCATAAATATAAAGTGCGAGTGTCCTCGTCAAATTATTCTTATATCCGAAGTCAAATATTCCAACTAATTGGGGACTTAAACTATAATTACACCAATTTTCCTTGTATATAATTCACCCCTGTTTTAATAAGTCCATTGACTATTAATCCATTCCCGTGTCCGGTTAAATGAACGATTATTTGTACTTATAAATATCCCGTCCATCGTGTCCGATCGAGTGTATATGGTTATTTATAATTACATCCAATTGTAAATCTTTATATTAAATTAACGAACTATCATTCAATTAAACAAATATAAAGCCCATTAATAGCCCATAGTCTAATTTCCACAAGTGTTGTTCTTTTGTCCAAACCCCAATTATGGTACTGATAATGCTAAAAACGAACATATATTTCATAGCATTATTCCTCAAGAAAGACAAGCTTTTAGTTGCAATTGTTCTATTTACAAGTGATATTCGTTTAAATAATAAAAGGTGAAGACAAAAGACAGATTCGACGAATTGAAGATGCAAACGACCAAAAAGCTCAAAAGAACAAAAGACAATCAAAGAGGTTCCAATTATTGATAAGAAACGTCTCGAAATTACAAGAGTACAAGATTCAAAACGCAAAGTACAAGATATTAAATTGTACGCAAGGACGTTCGAAAATCCGGAACCGGGACCAGAGTCAACTCTTAACGCTCGACGCAACGGACTAAAAATTACAAGTTAACTATGCATATAAATATAATATAATATATAATTAATTATATTAATTATATATATATTATATTTATAAATAAAAACCGTCGGCAGAGAAAGACTCCAAAGTGTGAGCTGGAATTTCAAACTCCGCGACTCGCGGAGTTTGAAGGCAAAATATACCGCGAGTCGCGGAGCCCCAAATTTCAAAAATCCCTATAAAGCCAACCGAATTCTGATCGCAAATATAATCTTTTTCTTCTCTTATCATACGTAAACGATATATATATATATATATATATAATTTATATTTTAATTTTAATTTTAATTCTAATAATAAGGGTATGTTAGCGAATGTTGTAAGGGTGTAAGTCGAAATTCTGTCCGTGTAACGCTACGCTATTTTTAATCATTGTAAGTTATGTTCAACCTTTTTATATTAATGTCTCGTAGCTAAGTTATTATTATGCTTATTTAAAACGAAGTAATCATGATGTTGGGCTAATTACTAAAATTGGGTAATTGGGCTTTGTACCATAATTGGGGTTTGGACAAAATAACGACACTTGTGGAAATTAGACTATGGGCTATTAATGGGCTTTATATTTGTTTAACTAAATGATAGTTTGTTAATGTTAATATAAAGATTTACAATTGGGCGTCCCTATAAATTACCATATACACTCGATCGGACACGATGGGCGGGGTATTTATATGTACGAATAATCGTTCATTTAACCGGACACGGGAATGGATTAATAGCCACTAGAATAATTAAAACAGGGGTGAAATTACATTCAAGGGTAATTGGTGTAATTGTTAACAAAGTAATAAAACCTTGGTTTACACGCAGTTGATAACCTGGTGTATTCATTAAACAAAGTATTAAAACCTTGTTACAATTCGAATCCCCAATTAGTTGGAATATTTAACTTCGGGTATAATAATAATTTGACGAGGACACTCGCACTTTATATTTATGACTGATGGACTGTTATGGACGAAAACCAGACGGACATATTAAATAATCCAGGACAAAGGACAATTAACCCATGGGGCATAAAACTAAAATCAACACGTCAAACATCATGATTACGGAAGTTTAAATAAGCATAATTCTTTTATTTCATATTTAATTTCATTTATTTTATATTTAATTGCACTTCTAATTATCGCACTTTTATTTATTGTTATTTAATCGCACTTTTAATTATCGTACTTTTTAATTATCGCAATTTTATTTTATCGCACTTTTATTATTCGCAATTTCATTATCGTTATTTACTTTACGCTTTAATTTAAGTCTTGTATTTATTTTATATTTTACATTAGGTTTTAACTGCGACTAAAGTCTTAAAATCGACAAACCGGTCATTAAACGGTAAAAACCCCCCTTTATAATAATAATATTACTTATATATATATTTGTATTTTTATAAAAGTAAACTAATATAGCGTTGAGCTTTGTTTAAAGATTTCCCTGTGGAACGAACCGGACTTACTAAAAACTACACTACTGTACGATTAGGTACACTGCCTATAAGTGTTGTAGCAAGGTTTAAGTATATCCATTCTATAAATAAATAAATATCTTGTGTAAAATTGTATCGTATTTAATAGTTTTTCCTAGTAAAATATAAACTATTTTGTATACACCTCGCATAACATCAAGTATTTTTGGCGCCGCTGCCGGGGAACATCTCTTAAAAGCCGGAAGCGGAACGCTAATATAAAAAAAAAGAGGATTTTTTTGTTTACTTTTATAAAAATTCGTTTTTGTAAAAATAAGTTTTAATTATTCGAAAATATAAAAAGAAAAACAAAAATATAAGTATTTTTTAGTATTTTTTTAATATTTAAGTTTTATAAGTTTCTTTATTCTTATTTTAATTTATAAAAATATAAGTTTTATTAAATATCTTTTATATATAGAAAAAACAGAAAACAGAAAATAAAAAAAAAAATAAATAAAGAAAAAACGCGTCGATTCAAACTGTGCCAGAATTGAATTTCTGAACCCCGCGACTCGCGGGGTTTTCTTCATTAATTACCGCGACTCGCGGAGACTTTCTGACACGCCGACAGAAGCCCTAATTCAGCATTTATTACGGATTATTATTAATTATTATTAATATAAACCCTAATTATGTATTATTATTATAATTAAGTTTTATTTTAAAATTTCTTTTTATTTAATTTGTTTTATTTTGTTTAAATTAGTTTTATTAAATTGTAAAATTAGTAGTTTTATTAAAAAAAAATATATAAAAATAATATTTTTATAAAAATTGTACTTTTTACAACTTTTTATATATTTTTATATTTTGTCCCTTTTTAATCATTTTAGCGTAATATTTGTATTTTTAGCTCATATTTAATTTTAAACTTAGTTTTTGCTATAGTTATTTTTACTCCTAGATTTTTAGGCTTTGCCGTAGAATTCCTTAAGTGCTTTTTCTTTAGACTAAGATTTAGGTGCTTTAGAATTTTGCGACGCCTTTTTAAGTTTTAGTTTCTTTTTAAGTTATTTCCATTTGGGATTTAGTTTTTCCTGTAAGCTTTAATATTTTTAGACACTTTTACTATGTATCAATTATCATTCCAATTAGTAATTTTAATTTGCGATTATAATTTTAAGTTAGTTGTAGTAATAAGGTTAGGTTAGTCAAGTATTTTTAAGTTTTTATAAGTTTCTTTTATTTTTCCGTCACCTTTTATTTTTTTCAACCATTTTTCTTTTTCGACCTTTTTCGACGAACTCTTTTTCTTTCTTATTTCTCGCTATTCTAGTTTTAGGACATAGATTTTTATTCTACTTCTTATCTAAATTTCTTAAAATTACGAAAATTTATTTTAAGTGGTTAAATTGATAGACATCAAAATTTTCTGATTCGTAGTAATAGTTGGATTTGTACGTGGACCGGGTTATTGGAGCCAAACAGTCCTCAATTATATTGAGACCAAACGAATCCTGCCCCTCTGCTGCATCTTTTGGCTATTCGAAACGTGGGCAAAATCAGAAAAGTCTATTAATTGGATAACTTATTATAATTTTTCTTTCCTTTTAAAAGCTAATAGGATATTCAGTGAATGCACCGAGCAAGACGTTCATCACCTTTTGTACGTTCACCACCTGTAACTAGATCAAGACATTTAGCAAATATAACCGCCGTTGATTTTTATTTAGAATCGTCATCCAGTCGACCAAGTACTTCAGTTCAAATTTCCGATAATCCATTTTTTGAACCCGACCTCACAATTGAGAATCCGGAGAATATTCAGGAACGGTTCGTAGATCCTGAACCATTAAACTTTCCTCCGGAGCCACCAATCATTCAAACAGAGATTGTTGAGGAACGAACCATTAAATCAGAATCATCTAGTGATACCGATTCAACAAATTCAATTATGGAGAATCTGGAGCCTTTAAGTATGGAAGACCGAATGAGAGCTAAACGCACTGGACAAGGTCACACAATTACTCATCCAGACATTAATGCGCCAGATTATGAAATCAAAGGACAAATTTTACACATGGTGACTAATCAATGCCAATTTAGTGGTACGCCTAAGGAAGATCCAAATGAACATCTACGTACCTTTAATAGGATCTGCACACTATTTAAAATCCGAGAAGTGGAGGATGAACAGATATATCTCATGTTATTTCCCTGGACTTTAAAGGGAGAAGCCAAAGATTGGTTGGAATCATTACCTGAAGGGGCGATCGATACATGGGACGTTTTAGTTGACAAATTTCTTAAACAATTCTTTCCTGCATCTAAAGCCGTAAGACTTCAAGCAGAAATTGTTACGTTCACACAGAAGCCAAATGAAACTCTATATGAGGCGTGGACAAGATATGGAAAGTTATTAAGAGGATGTCCGCAACATGGTTTAGACACCTGTCAAATAATACAAATATTCTACCAAGGATGCGACATCACTACAAGGAAAGACATAGATATAGCAGCTGGTGGTTCTATTATGAAGAAAACCGAAACTGATGCTTACAAAATTATTGATAATACTGCTTCCCACTCACATGAGTGGCACCAAGAAAAAGATATCGTTAGATCATCTAAAGCAGCTAGAGCCGATTCTAGCCATGACTTAAATTCCATTTCCGCAAAGATAGATGCTGTGGAGAGACGAATGGAAAAGATGACTAAGGATATTCACTCAATACGAATTAGTTGTGAGCAGTGTGGAGGACCACATTTGACAAAAGATTGTCTCAGTATTGAATTAACAATGGAACAAAGAGAGAATATTTCATACATAAACCAAAGGCCTGAAAATAATTATCAGAATAATTATCAACCGCCAAGACCAATTTACAATCAAAACCAGAATTATAACCAAAATATTCCATACAACAACCAACAAGGTCCTAGCAATCAACAAGTATCCAATAATACTTATAATCAGCAAAGACCGAATTTTCAAAACAAACCACCACAACAAACCGATGATAAAAAGCCGAATTTAGAAGATATGATGACGAAGCTAGTTGAAACTCAAACGCAGTTTTTCACATCTCAAAAACAAACTAATGAACAAAATGCTCAAGCATTTAGAAATCAACAAGCTTCTATTCAAAATCTGGAACAAGAAGTAAGTAACCTAGCAAGGTTAATAGGTGAAAGAAAACCGGGAAGTCTACCTAGTGATACAAATGCTAACCCCCGGAATGAAACAGCTAAAGCCATTACCACAAGAAGTGGTACAACACTTAAACCACCGGAAATACCTGTAACTTCTGATGAAACCATTCCTACTCCACAAGAACCACAACCTGATCAAGATAAGGAAAAAGGACCGGTAGTTGAAAAGGTTAATGAAGATAACACAGCTAAGGCTAAACCTTATGTTAAACCATACCAACCACCACTTCCTTACCCGAGTAAAATGAAGAAAGAGAAACTTGAAGCCGAGCAATCCAAATTCTTGGATATGTTTAAACAGATAAATGTAAATCTTTCTTTCATTGATGTGATTTCAGGAATGCCAAGATATGCTAAATTCTTGAAAGATCTAATCTCAAATAGAAATAAAATGGAATAACTCTCGGCTGTTACTATGAATGCTAATTGTTCAGCAGTGCTGTTGAATAAGATACCAGAAAAACTATCTGATCCAGGAAGTTTCACAATTCCATGTTTTCTGGGTAGTCTTAGTTCAATAGAAGCATTGGCAGACTTAGGTGCTAGTATAAATCTAATGCCGTATTCACTATACGCTAAACTAGACCTTGGAGAATTAAAACCAACCAGAATAAGCATACAACTAGCCGATAGATCAATAAAATATCCTAGAGGGATAATGGAGAACATGCTAGTTAAAGTTGGTACTTTAGTATTTCCAGTAGATTTTGTTGTTTTGGACATGGAAGAAGATTCTCAAGTTCCTCTCATATTAGGAAGACCATTCTTAAACACGGCTAAAGCAATGATAGACGTGTTCGGTAAGAAACTGACCCTAAGTATAGAGGATGAGAGTGTTACCTTTTCAGTTGATAAAGCAATGCAACAACCACAATCTGCAGATGATACATGTTATTATATTCAAACTATAGATGCACATGCAGAATTATTAGAAGAATTTCCAGAATTACAAGGAACAGGAGAATGTTCTTTAGGAGAAGGTAATGAACCAATTGATGAAGCTGAAATGTTAGCTACACTTATAGCTAATGGATATGAACCAACAACAGAAGAAATTCAAATGCTAAAAGAAGAAGACAGATATCGATATAAATCATCGATAGAAGAACCTCCGAAATTAGAGTTAAAGCCACTTCCAAACCATTTGGAATACGCTTATTTACATGGTGAATCTGAATTACCTGTAATAATATCGTCTTCTCTTACTGAAAATGAGAAATCACACCTCATTTCTGTGTTGAAAGCTCATAAACCAGCCATTGCATGGAAGATTCATGATATTAAAGGAATAAGTCCTTCATATTGCACACATAAAATCCTTATGGAAGAAGGTCATAAAACGTATGTGCAACGCCAACTAAGACTAAATCCTAATATGCAAGATGTAGTTAAGAAAGAGATTATTAAACTACTAGATGCATGTTTGATATATCCAATTTCTGATAGTCCATGGGTAAGCCCAGTTCAATGCGTACCTAAGAAGGGTGGCATGACTGTCATTACAAATGAGAAAAATGAGCTTATTCCTACTAGGACTGTAACAAGATGGCGTGTATGTATTGATTATAGAAAATTAAATGACGCCACCAGAAAAGATCACTTTCCCTTACCTTTCATAGATCAAATGTTGGAAAGATTAGCCGGAAATAGTTACTATTGTTTTCTAGATGGATTTTCCGGATATTTTCAAATTCCAATAGCACCCGAAGATCAAGAGAAAACCACATTCACGTGCCCTTATGGTACTTTTGCTTACAAACGCATGCCATTTGGACTTTGTAACGCCCCTGCAACCTTTCAAAGGTGTATGATGGCGATTTTTCACGACATGATAGAAGAATGCATGGAAGTATTCATGGATGACTTTTCAGTCTTCGGTGATACATTTAAATCATGTCTAGTTAATCTGGAACGAATGCTAATTAGATGCGAAAAATCAAATCTAGTACTTAATTGGGAGAAATGCCATTTCATGGTTAAAGAAGGCATCGTTTCTTGGACATAAAATTTCAAAAGAAGGAATTGAAGTGGATAGAGCTAAAGTAGATGTAATTGCTAAACTTCCACATCCCACCAATGTTAGAGGAGTTAGGAGTTTTCTAGGGCATGCCGGTTTTTACCGACGTTTCATAAAAGATTTTTCAAAAATTGCCACTCCTATGAATAAACTCCTAGAAAAGGATGCTCCATTCATCTTTTCAGATGAGTGTATCAAATCTTTTAATATTCTTAAAGAGAAACTCACTAATGCACCGATCATGATAACACCAAATTGGAATCTACCATTTGAACTAATGTGCGATGCAAGTGATTTTGCAATGGGAGCCGTTTTAGGACAAAGGATTGAAAAACGATTTCAACCTATATATTATGCTAGTAAGACATTAAAAGGAGCACAAACGAACTATACAACTACTGAAAAAGAACTCCTTGCTATTGTCTTTGCTTTTGACAAATTTCGATCATATCTCGTTCTAGCAAAAACGGTGGTCTATACCGACCATTCTGCTCTTAGATACCTATTTTCAAAACAAGATGCTAAACCAAGATTAATCCGTTGGATCTTACTCTTACAAGAGTTTGATATTGAAATCCGAGATAAAAGAGGAGCAGAAAATCTCGCCGCTGATCATCTTTCTCGTCTTGAAAATCCTGAGTTAGAAGTTCTAAATGAATCGGCCATACAAGACAACTTTCCTGATGAATATCTATTGAAGATAGATTATAAAGAAATCCCATGGTTTGCAGACTATGCAAACTACTTAGTTTGTGGATTCCTTGAAAAAGGATTATCGTACCAAAGACGAAAGAAATTCTTCAGTGATATAAAACACTATTTCTGGGAAGATCCACATCTGTTTAAAAGTTGTCCCGATGGAATAATACGCCGATGTGTATTTGGAGATGAAGCTAGTAAAATTTTAAACCATTGTCACACAGGACCAACAGGAGGGCATTATGGGCCTCAACTAACAGCAAGAAAAGTTTATGAAGCTGGATTCTATTGGCCTACAATTTACAAAGACGCACACCTTCTTTGCAAATCCTGTGATGCTTGTCAAAGGGCCGGAAAAATAAGTCAACGTGATGAAATGCCACAAAATGTCATCCAAGTATGTGAAGTATTTGACATTTGGGGTATTGACTTTATGGGTCCATTTCCAAAATCTCATAATAATCTATATATACTCGTAGCCATTGATTATGTATCTAAATGGGCGGAAGCACAAGCTCTCCCAACTAACGATGCACGAGTTGTAGTCAACTTTTTAAAACGTCTTTTTGCAAGGTTTGGAACACCGAAAGCTTTAATAAGTGATCGGGGTACTCATTTCTGTAATAATCAACTTGAGAAAGTTCTTAAAAGATATGGAGTAACTCATAAAATCTCCACCGCATATCATCCACAAACAAGTGGACAAGTTGAAAATACCAACCGAGCTTTAAAACGTATTCTAGAGAAAACCGTAGGATCAAATCCGAAGGAATGGTCCATTAAATTGGAGGATGCACTCTGGGCTTTTAGAACAGCCTACAAAACTCCAATTGGAACCACACCTTTTAGACTTGTTTATGGAAAAGCATGTCATCTTCCAGTAGAAATTGAACACAAAGCATTTTGGGCTTTGAAAACATGTAATCTTGATTTACATGAAGCTGGACGTCTACGATTAAGTCAACTAAACGAATTAGAAGAATTAAGACATGAAGCATACGAAAATTCGTTAATCTATAAGGAAAGAATGAAGAAATGGCATGATAAAAGAATCAGAAGTTCAAAAGAATTTAAAGAAGGAGACAGAGTTCTTCTTTTCAATTCACGATTCAAGCTATTTCCTGGAAAATTGAAATCAAGATGGTCTGGACCATTCATAGTCAAAAGAGTTTTCCCATACGGAACGATAGAATTAATAAATTCAAATGGGATTGAATTTAAAGTTAATGGTCACAGAGTTAAACATTACATACATGGTCCGATGGAAGTCGACAACGAAGTTAATCACAATTTCGACAACACAGCTAATTAAGTGTGGGGTGAATCATGTCTTTAAAGGATAATATGTATTTCTGTTAGAGTTAGATTGTCTGTTTTCGTGTAGTTCTCGAAAATGGAACCCGAATGGTCTTTCCCTAGCAGACCCTAAAGAACTAGTTTTCTCCCCCCATTCTGAATTTTTATTTTTTTTAGGTTTTTACGAAATGAAGACTGCCTGTGAACTAAACCATGGTCTAATGCTACACGCTTTGATCACTAAACGTAATAATGACATACTCCCGAGTGAAATAGTATCAGTAATCAGAGAAAGAATGGACGGAGTTAGAAAAGAATCCAGATGCGAAGATAATAAGTTACAATTTGGTAAAGGAAAATAAAAATCCGCAGCGAAAAGAAGAGCACGACACCTAGAACGATGTCACAAATGCGGAAAATGGTCACATGGAGGTAAATGTTCAAATAATCAAACCTATTCAAATACCGAATTTGTTACTTTATGCAGAGACGGACCGTTCATATGTTTAGAAGAAAAGACACTGAATGCTCGAGGTTACGCCTATGTAGCCATGGAAAATCAATTAAACCGACTATCTTATGAATGGGATAGATCATATAACTAAGAAATCTATTTCACAGGTATGTCTGTACAGTTTTTATTTTTATTTTTATTTTTAACCTTTTGATAATAAACGCTAATTTGTTCGCTAAAAAGTATTAAATTGGTATTGAATAAAATTAGGTTTGGCGACCGAAATTATTGATATCATTCAAAAATTTATTACATCACTGCGAAATTTAACGTTTATTCTTAAGGTATAAATATCTTTAATCAATCAACCCAAAATATTTCAAAAATTCGTCATGAGTTAAATTAGGTCTTGGAACCGAAATTACTTTACCGAAAAGAGGGGCGCATATTTTTGATAATATTTGATTGATTAAAGTGGGATAAAAAGACAAAAAGATTTTTAATTTTATTTTTACCATATTTTTAAAATTAATATTTAAATCTTAAATTAATATTGTAAACTTTGTAAAAACAATATATTTAAAATTTTAAATATTTGAAAAATTAATATAAGTTTGATATGAATTTATAAATTTTTAAATTAAGTTTGGTGTGAATTTTTAATTTTTAAAATATAAATTTTTAATTTTATGCATTTCAAATTTTAAGTTTGGTGTGAATTTTTAATATTAATTTTGAATTTCATATTTAAGTTGTGTGAATTTAAAAACAAAAATTTACTTTATCTCATTAAGTTAAGAATATGATTTTTAAAATTCGTCGTAAGTTGAAGACTAGGTCTTTGAACCGAAATTGCTTTACCCAAGGGAGGGACGAGAACTTTTATTATCATTATTTTTAATCTTATTGATTTAAAGTATGCCAAAAACATTAAAAAACCCAAAAAATCTTAGCTTTTAAAACAATCGCTACAAAAAGACAAATTTTAAAATTTTGTCGAGAGACGGACTAGGACATCGATCCGAAACGACCTCGTCCTAAATAATAAGGGAAACAAAATTTTAAAATTAATTTCTTAATTGTTTTCAAAAGTTATGTTCAAAAAAAAAAAAAAAAAAAAAAAAAAAACTCCGCGAGTCGCGGAGTTTGAAGTGTATTTCGCCGCGACTCGCGGAGAGGCCGGATTACAGAAAAAAAATAAAAAGAGCTGAACGATCAGTTTCAGTCCCCAACCCAAAAACTCAAAAACAAACTGCGAAAACCCACGAAAAATCCCGCAAAATACACCCCAAAATCACAATTTTTAACCGTTAATCACCAAATCTTTTGCTAAAATCATGTTGAGAAGGATGCTATCTAAGAATTACTCAAGAAAAACGGTAAATTTCTACACCTAAACACCATTTAATCCGAAATTTGGTGTTCTTGAGCTATTTTTTCCCCAAATTGATTTTGATGCTTTTTAGTGTAATTAGACTTAAATTGTTTATGTATTATGCTTGTATAACCTAGATTGATGTTGTTTAACATGATTAGAAGCCTTAAACTTCAAATTTTGAATAATCTAGGGTTTGTGTTCTTGAGCAAATTTGGGGCTTTTTGATATAAACAGGTTATGGCCGATTTTTGTCATGAATTGTTGCTAAAATAAGTAGTGTAACATGTCTAGGTAGTTAAATGATCCAAACTTTGAGCATAAACATGATTTTGAGAATTAAAGTGGACTTTTTCAAGTCTAAAATTCATGAACTTGATTTTTGAAAGATAATGCCATTTGAGACTTGTTTGATTGCTAGTAATGATTATTTTGACATGTTATTTGAGTTGAATGCTTATGAACTTGGCGAAAATTTTCGTATATGCTTATTTGAAAAAGTGTAGATTTGATAAAAATGTGAAAATAAGCTTAAGTTTGATATAACTTGATAATGTCATTGTAATTATTTTGATTGATGATTTTGCTGACACTAATGCATATTTGGATGCACAAAAATTGTGTTTGATGTATTTTGCAGAATGAAAGGGGTGAATCTTCATCCCAAGCCCGCAATGCTCCTGCTGAGAATTTGGAACAACAGGAGGTGGATAACTACTACAAGCAGGATATACCTCATCCAGTCATGACCTTTTCCGATATGCACTTGGAAGAGTTGCACCCGAACCTGAGATTTGACAGACTTTGGATAGATTATCCAAAATATCAAAGGGGTTTGCATACTCTTCATTCTAAGGTTGTTGAGGTACCGAGGGTCATAGAATGGGGACCCTTAGAAGCTGTAGAATTGGCCGGGCCAATTAGGGAATTACTTGTACAGAGGTATGGTAATTCTTCTTTTAATGACTGGGTATGTTTATTCACCATACGTAGACCTGTATATAAAGTATGGTGTGAAGAATTGTTATGTAGTATAGAGTTGAATGATCGGGTAGCTAGTTTAACCGATCGTTCTTTTATTAGATTTTTGTTAGGCGGTTCGATGTGCCACATGTCTTTACTGGACATGGCTCAGGCTTTACGTATATATACGCCTGAGGAGTTAGCGTCTGCCGATTGTAGAGGATTGATACTAAACGGTAGAAAGATAGATGAAAATTTTGATACACACGGTGTGTGGAGTCAAATGACAAGCCATCACCGTTTCAAAGGGGGAAATTACTCTTATTTGGATATAGATAGAGCCGAATTAAGAGTGATACATAGATTTTTAGCTAATTCGATTACACAAAGGGGTAAGAACAAGGAAAAAGTAAATGAACAAGATTTGTTTTACCATATGTGTATTCGAGACCCACAAAGCGCTGTAAGTATACCATATTGTGTGGGTTATTATTTATCAGCTACGGTTCGGGGGATGCGACCGCATAGCATAATAGGAGGTGGTATTTTTATTACTTTGATTGGTGAATATCTCGGTGTGGATATAAGTTGGGGGGGATTATTAGTAGAAGAACCAGAACCCCGCGATACTATAGGTTTAAATGTATACCATGGTGCGAAAGTTTTGAAGAGGCGAAATAACGCCGCAGTACGATACCATGGTAGACATCCACAGGTGGAGAGAAACCAACAGCAAGGTAATGTAGGAGGGGGGAATGAGATGCAAGAAATGCATAGGTTTATAGCTTCTCAGGAATACGAAAATGCTAGACAGAGAGCATTTGAAGATTGGCAAGTTCATCAGAACCAAATCATAGCTCATTGCCAACATATAGGTAGAAACTATATTCCTACACCGAAACCCATCTTCCCTCCCTGGTCTATAGAGATGCAGCCACCATATCCTACGTATGACCCTGCCGAAGCATTCTATAGCACATATGGTTATGCCTGGAACCCCTATTGGTACCAATATCATCCTTAGTTTACTTATTATTTTTTTTTATTTTTTATTTTGTAATTTGTAATTATTGATACGTTTAATACTTTTGTTAATATTGTAATCATTTTTATAATTATCTAACTTTTATTCTTAGATTTTAATAATTTTTGAATGTGGGGTAATATACCAAACTTCAAAAATATGTATATATGTTTGCAGTTTATCTTATGTACACAACAGGGTAAAACAACGCATTTTCAAAGACTGGCATTAAGTTCAGCAAAAGCAACTAATTTTGACGACAAGATGCAAAATATATGTGAAATAACAACAAGACAGAATGAACAAATGATGTGCACCATTTATCATTCAGCAAACAAACGCCAATATATTTGGAAACTTTGGTAAAATTTAATCATTTTCACACTAATCACCCTCAATAATTTAAATTGTTACTGATTTCTTGCAAATGAGGGCATTGCAAGATCTTAAGTGTGGGAAGGGGTTAAATTCTTTCGGATTTTAAAATTTTTATCTTAAACACTTGGTTACCATTAAAAATACTAGTAAAGCAGTAGTTGTATTAGAATCTAGTGCTCTCTGATAATAAAGAACAGCCCTAGTCTTATATACTAACTACCCAATTCTAGTAAAATTTTTAAAAAAAATTTTCAATTAAATGAACTCAAAATCATGTTTATACATATTTATGAACGATAAAACTAGGTTTTAACACCGAAATTATTGTTACCTCGGAAAGGACATAAATTGAGAAACAAATTAAAATGTTAAAATTCATTTAAAATGGAATAGAGGACGATAAAAAGGAAAATAAAAGCCAAGTGTGGGAAAATTTACCAAGTTATCTTAACATATGTCACATATATCTGTAACAAATAACTGAAAATACTTTTGCTTTGGACTAAACTAAACTGTTTTACCCGATGAAAGAAAAGAAGAGATGGATCTACACGATGAATCAATTCCATCATTAAAAGGAAGTAAAGTCTTCCGAAAAAGACACGCGCTTCTTGATTTAGGTCATGAAGTTGTCGTCCAGACCAGCTGTAGGTTGACGAAAAATCTAGAAAAGTCATCACTAAAATCAGCAGGAAATCCACGGACCTCAGCATTAAACAGGGTCGCCAAGTGGTCAGATTTATCCTAACCATGAGAAGGATTTATCTCGTACAATGGGGGGGGCACCATGCAAATTAGCTGGATAAGACTAATGAATCAGATCCCCAGAAAGGATAATCTCCTTAAAGATTAAAAATCAGCTTTTAAGACTGATATTACTCAATCCTAGAGATTGACCTTAAAGATTGAGAATTACAAACTCATGGAATTCGATGATATCTAAACTCGAGCTTAAACGAGAAAATATTTTGATCAAAATTACAAACCGATTTGTTTTCTGAAAACCCTATTTTCAATGCGTTCATTACCATTGAACGTAAAATCCTAGGAATTCACCTGGAATTCATTAGGTCACCTGAACTAAATCGGGTGTCAACCGTAAGAACGGTGGTTGCATAGTGGTCAAAGACAGGACCTTGTGCCAGACCGAAAAATTATAAGGGTGAGCTTTACTATTGCTCCTACCAAGGATAGTAATTGCGTCCGACACGTTATAGACCATAATCAAAAGCATGTCACGGGACATTGCCTTAACAGTTGCTTGTTCAACGCTTTCCTTTACAACCGGACGGTAGTTTGCCGAAAGGTAATATACGGAACAAGTAAACTGGACGTGTTGCTTTCCTAATACAAGGTTAGCAAGTGGGTGACACAAAACAGCAAGTTTTGAGCTAAAATTTTCAATTCTGAAACCCACCAAACCCACAAAAATATTTTGCAAACACCGGTAAAGGGTTATCCCGGAAAATTTATCTAGGGTAAAAACTAGATTTAATTTTCAAAAGATCAAATGTTTTCATAAAGATCCAATTTCCTTAATGGATCTAAATTTTTATAGTCATGTGGGACTGTAAACCATATCGTTACTACCATTGTTTATACCACCTTATAGAAATCACTGATGTACAAAGTGTGAAGAATAAAGAAGTGATTCTAGAATTTCAAGACAATATTGCTTGAGGACAAGCAACGCTCAAGTGTGGGAATATTTGATAATGCTAAAAACGAACATATATTTCATAGCATTATTCCTCAAGAAAGACAAGCTTTTAGTTGCAATTGTTCTATTTACAAGTGATATTCGTTTAAATAATAAAAGGTGAAGACAAAAGACAGATTCGACGAATTGAAGACGCAAACGACCAAAAAGCTCAAAAGAACAAAAGACAATCAAAGAGGTTCCAATTATTGATAAGAAACGTCTCGAAATTACAAGAGTACAAGATTCAAAACGCAAAGTACAAGATATTAAATTGTACGCAAGGACGTTCGAAAATCCGGAACCGGGACCAGAGTCAACTCTTAACGCTCGACGCAACGGACTAAAAATTACAAGTTAACTATGCATATAAATATAATATAATATATAATTAATTATATTAATTATATATATATATTATATTTATAAATAAAAACCGTCGGCAGAGAAAGACTCCAAAGTGTGAGCTGGAATTTCAAACTCCGCGACTCGCGGAGTTTGAAGGCAAAATATACCGCGAGTCGCGGAGCCCCAAATTTCGAAAATCCCTATAAAGCCAACCGAATTCTGATCGCAAATATAATCTTTTTCTTCTCCTATCATACGTAAACGATATATATATATATATAATTTATATTTTAATTTTAATTTTAATTCTAATAATAAGGGTATGTTAGCGAATGTTGTAAGGGTGTAAGTCGAAATTCTGTCCGTGTAACGCTACGCTATTTTTAATCATTGTAAGTTATGTTCAACCTTTTTATATTAATGTCTCGTAGCTAAATTATTATTATGCTTATTTAAAACGAAATAATCATGATGTTGGGCTAATTACTAAAATTGGGTAATTGGGCTTTGTACCATAATTGGGGTTTGGACAAAAGAACGACACTTGTGGAAATTAGACTATGGGCTATTAATGGGCTTTATATTTGTTTAACTAAATGATAGTTTGTTAATGTTAATATAAAGATTTACAATTGGGCGTCCCTATAAATTACCATATACACTCGATCGGACACGATGGGCGGGGTATTTATATGTACGAATAATCGTTCATTTAACCGGACACGGGAATGGATTAATAGCTACTAGAATAATTAAAACAGGGGTGAAATTACATTCAAGGGTAATTGGTGTAATTGTTAACAAAGTAGTAAAACCTTGGTTTACACGCAGTTGATAACCTGGTGTATTCATTAAACAAAGTATTAAAACCTTGTTACAATTCGAATCCCCAATTAGTTGGAATATTTAACTTCGGGTATAATAATAATTTGACGAGGACACTCGCACTTTATATTTATGACTGATGGACTGTTATGGACAAAAACCAGACGGACATATTAAATAATCCAGGACAAAGGACAATTAACCCATGGGGCATAAAACTAAAATCAACACGTCAAACATCATGATTACGGAAGTTTAAATAAGCATAATTCTTTTATTTCATATTTAATTTCCTTTATTTTATATTTAATTGCACTTCTAATTATCGCACTTTTATTTATTGTTATTTAATCGCACTTTTAATTATCGTACTTTTTAATTATCGCAATTTTATTTTATCGCACTTTTATTATTCGCAATTTCATTATCGTTATTTACATTACGCTTTAATTTAAGTCTTGTATTTATTTTATATTTTACATTAGGTTTTAACTGCGACTAAAGTCTTAAAATCGACAAACCGGTCATTAAACGGTAAAAATCCCCCTTTATAATAATAATATAACTTATATATATATTTGTATTTTTATAAAAGTAAACTAATATAGCGTTGAGCTTTGTTTAAAGATTTCCCTGTGGAACGAACCGGACTTACTAAAAACTACACTACTGTACGATTAGGTACACTGCCTATAAGTGTTGTAGCAAGGTTTAAGTATATCCATTCTATAAATAAATAAATATCTTGTGTAAAATTGTATCGTATTTAATAGTTTTTCCTAGTAAAATATAAACTATTTTGTATACACCTCGCATAACATCAGGTACAAAGCCCAATTACCCCGTCTTTAATATTTAGCCCAACATCATGATTACTCCGGCTTAAATAAGCATAATAATAACTTAGCTACGAGACATTAATTTAAAAAGGTTGAACATAACTTAAAATGATTAATAATAACGTAGCGTTACACGGACAGAATTTCGACTTACACCCATGCAACATTCGCTAACATACCCTTATTATTAAAATTAAAATTAAAATTATAATTATAATATATATATATATATATATATATATATATATATATATATATATATATATATAATACGTGAGATAGAGAGATAGAGAAAAGATGTGTTTACATTCGACTGAAACTGCGCCTTTTATAGCAATGTGGCCTCACTTTTTGCTCCATGCGATCGCATGGAGATTGGTCTTACTGGCCATGCGATCGCATGGCCTGGGATTCCAGCTCACATTCGATTGTTTGCTTCTTGCCGACGGTTTTATTAAATAATATAATATATAAATAATTTTAAGAATTAATTATATATTATATTATATTCATGTGCATAGTTGACATGTAATTTTTAGTCCGTTGCGTCAAGCATTGAGAGTTGACTCTGGTCCCGGTTCCGAATTTTCGAACGTCCTTGCGTACAATTTAATATCTTGTACTTTGCATTTTGCGGCTCGTACTCTTGTAATTTTGAGACGTTTCTCATCAATAATTTGAACCACTTTGATTGTACTTTGTACTTTTTAGCTTTTTGGTCGTTTGCGTCTTCAATTCGTCGAATCTGTCTTTTGTCTTCACCTTTTATTATTTAAACGATAATTACTTGAAATTAGAACAATTGCAACTAAAAGCTTGTCTTTCTTGAGGGATAATGCTATGAAATATACGTTCGTTTTTAGCATTATCAAATATTCCCACACTTAAGCGTTGCTTGTCCTCAAGCAATATAGTCTTGAAATAAAACTTTACTAGAATCACTTCTTTATTCTTCACACTTTATACATCAGTGATTTTAATACGGCGGTATGAACAATGGTAGTAACGATGTGGTTTACAGTCCCACATGACTATGAAAATTTAGATCCTTAAGGAAATTGGATCTTTATGAAAACATTTGATCTTTTGAAAATTCAATCTAGCTTTTACCCTAGATAAGTTTTCCGGAATAACCCTTCACCGATGTTTGCAAATTGTTTTTATGGGTTTTGTGGGTTTCAGATTTGAAAATTTTAGCTCAAAACTTGCGGTTTTGTGTCACCCACTTACTAACCTTGTATTAGGAAAGCACACGTCCAGTATACTTGCTCCGTATATTACCTTTCGGTAAACTTCCGTCCGGTTGTAAAGGAAAGCGTTGAACAAGCAATTGTTGAGGCAATGTCTAATGACATGCAGATGTTCATGGTCTAAAACGTGTCGGATGCAATTACTCTCCTTTGTAGGAGCAATAGTAAAGATCACCCTATAGTTTTTCGGTCTGGCATAAGGTCCTGTCTTCGACCATGCTATGCAACCACCGTTCTTACGGTTGACACCCGATTTGGTTCAGGTGACCTAATGAATTCCAGGTGAATTCCTAGGATTTTACTTTCAATGGTAATGAACGAATTGAAAATAGGTTTTCAGAAAACAAATCGATTTTAATTTGATCAAAATATTTTCTCGTTCAAGCTCGAGTTTAGATTTCATCGAATTCCATGAGTTTGTAATTCTCAATCTTTAAATTCAATCTCAAGGATTGAGTAATATCAGGCTTAAATGCTGATTTTTTAATCTTTAAGGAGATTATCCTTTCTGGGGGTCTGATTCATTACTCTTATCAAGCTAATTTGCACGGCGCCCTCCCCATTTTACGAGATAGATCTTCTCATAGTTAGGATAAGTCTGATCACTTGGCGACCCTGTTTGATGCTGAGGTCCGTGGATTTTCTGCTGATTTTAGAGATGACTTTTCTAGATTTTTCATCAACCTACAGCTGGTCTGGACGACAACTTCTTGACCTAAATCAAGAGGCGCGTGTCTTTTTCGGAAGACTTTACTTCCTTTTAATGATGAAATTGATTCATCGTGTACATCCATCTTTTCTTTTATCTTTATTATAATATTGCGAGTAAAACAGTTAATTTAGTCCAAAACAAAAGCACCTGCAATAACTTTACAGAAACATGTGATAGATAGTTTTTTAATTGAATAACTTGGTACATTCTCCCCACACTTAGTTTTTTTCTTTGCCTTTTTATTCTCCTTTATTCCATTTTAAATGAATTCAAGTGTTTTAGGGTGTTTCTCATTTTATGTCCTTTCCGAGGTAACGATAATTTCGGTATTAACACCTAGTTTTCATCGTTCATAAATATGTATAAACATGATTTTGAATTTATTTATTTGAAAATTTTGAAAATTTTTTACTAGAATTGGGTAGTCAGTATATAAGACTAGGGCTGTTCTTTATTATCAGAGAGCACTAGATTCTAATACAACTACTGCGTTACTAGTATTTTTAATGGTAACCTAGTGTACAAGTCAAAAAATTTTAAAAATCCGAAAGAATTTAACCCCTTCCCACACTTAAGATCTTGCAATGCCCTCATTTGCAAGAAATTAGTAACAATTTAAATTATTGAGGGTGATTAGCGTAGAAAAATGATTAAATTTTACCAAAGTTTCCAAACATATTGGCGTTTGTTTGCTGAATGATAAATGGTGCACATCATTTGTTCATTCCGTCTTATTGTTACATCACATTTGTTTTTCGTTTTGTCGTCAAAATTAGTAGCTTTTGCTGAACTTAATGCCAGTCTTTAAAAATGCGCTATTTTACCCTGTTGTGTACAATTGACAAAATACATACATACAAATAATAACTTGCATGGTAATTTGAAATATTAGTACAACATAATAAAAATATTAAAACTTACATAAAAGTATTACAATATAATATGTTTAAACATAAATAAATGATAAAAAGATAAAAATCATAGAAATAACCAACAGAACTATATCAATCTGGATAGGGGTTCAAATTCATGTCGTCGGGCGGGCTCCATGGTTGGTTATAGGTGTACTGATAGGCCTGGTTAGGGTCGTAGAGAGTAAATGGTGGTCGCATATCGGGCTGGTGTGGAGGATAGTAAGCAGGTCGGGTCGGTACGTAGTGATCCTGAGGTGATAGCTGGCTCATGATCTGATGCTGATGATAGTGCCATCTATCATGCTGTCATTGCCTAGAATGCTCGTACACATCCTGGGCGTGCCACTGCTCGTATCGACTATGTCTATCCTCGTTTGTCATTTCTACCTCATCTATACGCTGGTAGACGTCAGTCACAGCCTCCCTAATGACATCCCTAATGTCATCCGCTTCCTCCATTTCCTCATCTGAACCTCTCTCTACCTGAGGATGACTACCATCATATGGTATTGCCTGATTTCGTCTACTTTTCAATACTTTATCACCCTGATAGACCTTTAATCCTAAAGTATCATCCCGTTCCCTACACACCATCAGTGGACCCCCTTGGTCCCTATCTACACCCAAATACTCTCCAATGAGAGTAACAAAAATACCTCCTCCTATTATTCCCCCGTCTTGTATTCCTGCCACTACTTTGGACAGATAAAAACCAACACAGTAGGAGATATTAACAAAGCTTCTAGTGTTTCGAATACACTTAAGGTAAAATAAGTCGTGTAATGTCATATTTTCCTTGTTTTTACCTCTTTGTGTAATCGAATTAGCTAAAAATCTATGTATAATACGTAGCTCTGCTTTGTTAATATCTAAGTAGGAGTGTCCTCCTCCTAGCGAAAAAACATTATAATCTGACATACGCCTCCAGACGGCATTCGCGTCAAAATTCCTATCTACCCGCTCCCCATGATAAATCAAATTTGTACAATCGGGTAGTAGTAATTTACCAGGAGTGTAAATCTGTAAAGCCCTGGCCATGTCCAGCATGGACATCCTGTACATCCTACGGCTAACTATAAATCTAAGAAAACTTCTATCATCTAACCTAACTACATCCGCATTTAACGCTATAGTACTCATAAGCTCTACACACCATTCCTTATATACAGGCCTACGAATGGTGAATAAATGCTCCTAATCGGGAAAAGAAGAGCTACCATACCTTTGGATCAGATGCAGTCTAACTGAGTTAGCTAGGTGGACCCTTTTCAAAGGCTCCCAATCGATTACCCTCGGCACTTCTACATTTTTTGTTACCAGTTTAAATTTGTTACTTTGGTACGTTGGGTAATCTCTCCAACTTCGATCAAATCTCAAATTGGGATGCAACTGTTCTTCATGAATCGTTAGGTGTGCTAATATCAGATGAATCGAAAATATTACGCAGGTATTAACATATTCTTGCTGCTGATCATAATATGGTACGTGTTGATCAGGTTGTTCATGTTGTTGCTCCTGTTCAGGTTCTGGTTCATATTGTGGTTCATATTGCATTTCTGGTTCAGGTTCTGGAGCAGGTTGCCTAGATGATGATGATGCACCATCAGTATCGGTATTTTTCTGCAAAACACATTAAACACAAAATTTGTGCATCCAAATATGCATTAGTGTTAGCAAAATAACAACTTGAAACAATTACAATAACATGTTCAATCAAAATTAAACTTATATACATTTTCACAATTTTAACAATTCTACACTTTTTCAAATAAGCATTTATGAAAATGTTTACAAAGTTCATAAGTATTCTACTCAAATAACATATTAAAACAACCATTACTAGCAATTAAACAAGTTTCAGATGGCCTTTACATCAATTTAATCAAGTTCATGAATTTTAGACCTAAAAAGTCCACTTTAATTCTCAAAAATCATGTTTAGGATCAATGTTTGGATCATTTAGCTACCTAAACATGTTACATTACTTAATTTAGAAATAATTCATGACAAAAATCGGCCATAACCTGTTTATATCAAAAAGCCCCAAATTGCTCAAGAACACAAACCCTAGATTCCTAAAAATTTTGAAGTTTTTGGCTTCAAATCATGTTAAATAGCATCAATCTAGGTTATACATGCATAATATACTAACAATTTAACTCTAATTACACTAGAAATTAACAAAATCAAATTAGGTAAAATATTGGTAATTATCAAAAAACTAGGAAATTTAAGAGTTTAGGGGTGTAATTTTTACGTTCTTGTTGAAAAATCTGAACCTAGGCATGAGTAGAGCGGATTGTAGGACGAAATTTGGTTGAATTTGGTGAAAAAATGGTGATTTGAGGAGTGTATTTGGGAGTAGGTTCGTGTATGTGTGTGTTTGTTTGTGGTGAAGACAGAACACTCGCTGGATATTTGTTCCTGACCAGATTTTGACTCCATGCGACCGCATGGATTTGAAGTGCAAACCCCATGCGATCGCATGGGGTGCAGGGTTTTTTTTTTAAATATAAAAACCTTATACTTTTAAAACATAAATCAATAAATTTTTAAAAATTTGTTTCTTTTTAGGAGTGAGGGCGTTTCGGATCGTTGTCCTAGTCCGTCTCTCAACAAAGTTTTAAAATTTGTTATTTTTTAAGCGTCGTTTTAAAAGCAAAGATTTTTGGGTTTTTTTTTATGTTTTTGGCATACTTTAATTCAATAAGATTAAAAATAATGATAATAAAAGTTCTCGTCCAGCCCTCGGGTAAAGCAATTTCGGTTCAACGACCTAGTTTTCAACTCACGACGAATTTTAAATATCAAATTTTTAACTTAATGAAATAAAGTAAATTTTTGTTTTTAAATTCACACCAAACTTAAATTTAAAATGCATAAAATTAAAAATTCATATAATTAAAATTAAAAATTCACACCAAATTTATATTATATTTTTGTTTTTATAAATACAAATTTATATTAAAAATATTAATTTTTCAAATATTTACAAACTTAAATATATTGATTTTAAAAAGTTTACAATATTAATTTAATATTTATATATTAATTTTAAAAACATGGTAAAAAAAATAAAATTAAAAATCTTTTTGGTCTTTTATCCCACTTTAATCAATCAAATATTATCAAAAATATACGCCCCCTCTTTTCGGTAAAGTAATTTCGGTTCCATAACCTAGTTTTACTCCTAACGAATTTTTGAAATATTTTGGTTTGATTGATTAACGATATTTATACCTTAAGAATAAACGGTAAATTTCGCAGTGATGTAATAAATTTTTGTATGATATCAATAATTTCGGTTACGCATACCTAATTTCATTGAATACCAATTTAATACTTTATAGCGAACGATTTAGAATTTATTATCAAAAGGTTAAAAACAATAAAAATAAAAATAAAAACTGTACATACTTACATATGAGAAAGAATTCTCAGAGACCTGCTTTAGCCGACTCATAGGAGAGTCGTGTGATTTGATTTTCCACAGCTACGTAAGCGTAACCTCGATTCTTCAATATCTTTTCTTCTAAACATATAAATGGTCCATCTCTGCATAGAGTAACAAATTCAGTATTTGAATATGTTTGATTATTTGAACATTTACCTTCGTGTGACCATTTTCCGCATTTATAACATCTTTCAAGGTGTCGTGCTCTTCTTTTTGTTGCGGATTTTGATTTTCCTTTACCAAAATGTATCTTATGATGATCCTTTCTAAGTTCTTTTCTTACTCCGTCCATTTTGCCTCTTATGAATGATACCAGTTCACTTGAAAGGTTGTCATTATTATGTTTAGTAATCATAGCTTGTAGCATTAGACCATGGTTCAGATCAAAGGAATTCTTCATCTCGTAAAACCTAAAAAAATAAAAATTTAAAAAGGGGGGAGAAGACTAGTTCTTTAGGGTCTGCTAGGGAAAGACCATTCGGATTCCATTCTTGAGAACTACACGAAAACAGAATATCTAACTCTAATAGAAATACATATTACCCTAAAAATATTCGAATCTTCCCACACTTAGTTAGCTGTGGTGTCGAAATTATGATTAACTTCATCTTCAACTTCCATTAGATTATCTATGTAATGTTTAACTCTGTGACCATTAACCTTAAATTCAATCCCATTTGAATTTATTAATTCTACTGTTCCGTATGGAAAAACTCTTTTGACTATGAATGGTCTAGACCATCTTGATTTCAATTTTCCAGGAAATAGCTTGAATCGTGAATTGAAAAGAAGAACTCTGTCTCCTTCTTTGAATTCTTTTGAACTTCTGTTTCTTTTATCATGCCATTTCTTCGTTCTTTCTTTATAGATTAACGAATTTTCATATGCTTCATGTCTTAATTCTTCTAATTCGTTTAATTGACTTAACCGTAGACGTCCAGCTTCATGTAAATCAAGATTACATGTCTTCAAAGCCCAAAATGCTTTGTGTTCAATTTCTACTGGAAGGTGACATGCTTTTCCGTAAACGAGTTTAAAAGGTGTGGTTCCAATTGGAGTTTTGTAGGCTGTTCTAAAAGCCCAGAGTGCATTCTCCAATTTCATGGACCATTCCTTCGGATTTGGTCCTACGGTTTTCTCTAGAATACGTTTTAAAGCTCGGTTGGTATTTTCAACTTATCCACTTGTTTGTGGATGATACGCGGTTGAGATTTTATGAGTTGTTCCGTATCTTTTGAGAACTTTCTCAAGTTGATTGTTACAAAAATGAGTACCCCGATCACTTATTAAAGCTTTCGGTGTTCCAAACCTTGCAAAAAGATGTTTTAAAAAGTTGACTACAACTCGTGCATCGTTAGTTGGGAGAGCTTGTGCTTCCACCCATTTAGATACATAATCAATGGCAACGAGAATGTAGAGATTATTATGAGATTTTGGAAATGGACCCATAAAGTCAATTCCCCAAATGTCAAATACTTCACATACTTGAATGACATTTTGTGGCATTTCATCACGTTGACTTATTTTTCTGGCCCTTTGACAAGCATCACAGGATTTGCAAAGAAGGTGTGCGTCTTTGAAAATTGTAGGCCAATAGAATCCAGCATCGTAAACTTTTCTTGCTGTGAGTTGAGGCCCATAATGCCCTCCTGTTGGTCCTGTGTGACAATGGTTTAAGATTTGACTGGCTTCATCCCCGAATACACATCGGCGTATTATTATTACATCAGGACAACTTTTAAACAAATGTGGATCTTCTCAGAAATAGTGTTTTATATCACTAAAGAATTTCTTTCGTTTTTGGTATGACAACCCCTTTTCAAGGAATCCACATACTAAGTAGTTTGCATAGTCTGCAAACCATGGAATTTCATTATAATCTATCTTCAATAGATATTCATCAGGAAAGTTATCTTGTATAGCCGATTCATTTAGAACTTCTAATTCAGGATTTTCAAGACGAGAAAGATGATCAGCTGCGAGATTTTCTGCCCCCTTTTTATCTCGGATTTCAATATCGAACTCTTGTAAGAGTAAGATCCAACGGATTAATCGTGGTTTGGCATCTTGTTTCGAAAATAGGTATCTAAGAGCAGAATGGTCGGTATAGACCACCGTTTTAGCTAAAACGAGATATGAACGAAATTTGTCAAAAGCAAAGACAATAGCAGGAGTTCTTTTTCAGTAGTTGTGTAATTTGTTTGTGCTCCTTGTAACGTCTTACTAGCATAATATATAGGTTGAAATCGTTTTTCAATCCTTTGTCCTAAAACGGCTCCCATTGCAAAATTACTTGCGTCGCACATTAGTTCAAATGGTAGATTCCAATTTGGAGTTATCATAATCGGCGCATTAGTGAGTTTTTCTTTAAAAATTGTAACAACCCAACCCGTTAACCATCCGTAAAAGTGCCATAATTTTTTTTTAGAGCCAGTTGATCTGGATGGCGTCCAGTAATCTGGACGGCATCCAGTTGTAAAAACCAGGATGGCGTCCAGCCATCTGGGACGGCATCCTGATGTGCTGCCAGATTCTGATCAGTTTTACGTTTTACACACGGGTGAAAAACCCGCTTCCCGACACTTTTAAACCAACACACTTTCACAATATATTACAATAGGTTAAACTAAGAGTTTTTCATAATAAAAACCAAGTTTTACGACACCGAGCCCACATCGACCCAAAATACCACAAGTGACTATTTCGACCCATTAGTTTATACAAAACATAGACCGAGCATGGGATTGGGGACACGCTACCCAATCCTAAACAAATCCAAAAGCAAGTCTTCTAAAGCAACTACGCAAGTCCACTAGTCCCCGCGTTTACCCGAGCCACCGCATCCATGCAATCTATAAAAATGTAAACAACGAGAGGGTAAGCTAACGCTTAGTGATTGAAAATATACTACATACATATATATGTATAAAATGGACACGCCACAATAATAATCAAATAGCGCATACCGAAGCATCCAAGTATAAGGCAAGCTAAACCTAGCATATCATATGTTCACTAAGCACAAGCTAACAACACCAACAATATAGTAAGTTCGCAAACAATGTTGCGAACAATGCCAATAAGCTACAACCAGAAGGTTAGCTACATCACGTCAATACAACATTATACATATACAATATATATATAACAACGCGTAAAACTCCCAAGGTTAACCGTAACGCTATGGTGCTACCGGCTCGTGGTTCACACCATACGCAATTGAGTCATACTCTTTTATAGTGCTACCGACTCGTGGTTCACACTTGATGCTACCGGATCGTGGTTCACATCAATTATTTTATAGTGCTACCGGCTCATGGTTCACACTCGATGCTACCGGATCGTGGTTCACACTCGATGCTACTGGCTCGTGGTTCACATCAATTATTTTATAGTGCTACCGGCTCGTGGTTCACACTCGATGCTACCGGCTCGTGGTTCACATCCTATCACACACACACATTATGGCACTACCGGCTCGATGGGTCATACCATAACATTCACAAATAAATACGCCATATACACATACGTATAATTATTCCACTCACGATACTACCCTTCGTCATTGGGGTTATATCTAAGTCCGCATCACAATGTTAACCCTTCGCCATTGGGGTTATATAATCCACATCATACCGCGTGTGATAATGTACACACAAATTGTGTACCCCGCCAAAGGTGGCCAATCAAAACACACAACCGTGCCAATTGGACCTATACACAAGTCCATCAAATCTACCTATATGTGAAGTGATCTCTATAACCAAGAAACACTTCACCCTGACCCGCACCCAGCCTACACATACATATGCACATAGGATATTAACACTCACCTCGTCGTCTTGATGAATGCTTCCGAATAATCCGAAACGCGCCAATGGAAAGTACCAATACCACCACAACGTAGCTAGGAGCGAGATGAACAACTTTAGAACCCGAGCTTTTGCGAGAATCCGACTCCTTCTTCTCCAAATCAACCTCTCTCTCTCTAAAACCCTTGCTCTCTCACTAAAAATGGTTGAGAGTGTTTTGTTGGTGAAGATAGGGTTGAATGAGCTCAACCTTTGCCCATTTGTGGCTTAAAACCGGCCACCATGTGAAAAGACCAACATACCCCTCTAAAAATCTTGAAATCCCACAGCTGGCCCGACAGACACATGGGACGGCGTCCCAATTCTTGGACGGCGTCCCGTCCTTCTTTGCTGGACGGCGTCCCGAATAACTAAAATGTCAGAAACAGAAATAGGGTCTTACAACTCTCCCCCACTTAAACACGATCGCGTCCTCGTGATCCACAACACGTAACCGAACAGACCTCACTCAACGGTCCTCAAACATAGCCCCAATCCGACCTTCCTAAGCAATCCTTCCCAATGAATCGCCTTTAACAACTAAATCGTCACACGCGATTTATCAAACCCACTATCCGAGCACTAAAACCATGCTCACTCCCTATCATCGGGAAAACTCGACCAATCTCGGACCGAGATATCAACCCTTCAGCGTACCATTACAGGTACAATGCTAGAAGCAACCAAGTCTCAATCCGAAAGGATGAAGACCGATCCAAACGAATCCTTACGGATAACACCAATCACTAAACATCCCTTGTAGTGCGCAATACGACCCATACGCAACTACCGTAACATCATGACAAACGGTTAAAACCGATAGCGCCCAAAATGACCATGGCAACGTTAGTCCTAAGGTGTACAAAATCGGCTATTGTCACACCCGTGACAACATGTGAGCGAAACACGGCTATCGCATCACAAATCACACATCACGGTCCTCACGACCCCACCATCGGCGTATAAAACAACCGATAGTTCCCACAACACAACTCAAGAATGGTACTCTCATTTCCCACCGGTACTCGCATTTCCCGATAATGTTATGCCATGCCGACGTAACACTACTCTCCTGATGAAGTCAGCGGACCCCGAAGGCCATGCTTCACCAATCTCAACACCGGATGAAGTCAGCGGACCCGAAAGTCATGCTTCACCGATATATCACCTCGCTCATGATGAAGTCAGCGGACCCGAAGATCATGCTTCACCAATCGCATACTCCCATGATGAAGTCAGCGGACCCTAAAGGTCATGGTCCACCAATCAACAACTATGATGAAGTCAGCGGACTCCGAAAGTCATGCTTCATCATTCATCAATACCACGATGAAGTCAGCGGACCCCGAAGGTCATGCTTCATCAATCACATACGCACTTTCAGCCTCAAACAATGAGTAGTGCAACATCGCGCTCTGTTACACTATAGTAAACCCTAGCGGATACCACTAACCATCCACAATCGAGCAAGAACCACCTATATCCAACATAGGTACCAAACAATAATTCTCCAAAAGAGAACCCGACTCACACACATCCCTTAACCGAGGGATTTTACCTTGCTCGCCAAACACGTCCATTATCTCTCAACGAGATTTACCAACATACCACCTCAGTGATAATTTACAAATCCAATATCATAAGTACAAGTTAACCAAAATTGTACTCTACTACAAATCGACCCAAACTGTGTCTCGACCAAATTTCCGGATCTACCAAAAGCATCATCTGAAATCTCACACTAAAACTTCCTCGTGCGGGAGTATAACTCCCCTACTTGGAACTACGTTCCAATATCCACAACTCGTACAATGCTACCAAAGGTAGACTTTACCAACAATTGGGTTCACACGACCCATCACTACATCTTGCTCCAACCTTGAGCATACGAAGGATTTTAACCAATCCTTAAAACATTTCGAACGAAAAGTGCACCACAAATTACACAAACCAATACCCTCGCAATCGTCCAATTGCTTCAGTTTGTCAACTTCCACTTACTCACTCATGTACCTAAGGGTTTCACTCCAGTACCCTAAGCACAATGTAACCGCAACACCATCGGAGTCGAACACCACGCTAGTAGGTATAAAAGAGGCACCTAATGTCGCGTCATGTAGGCTCCATTACCAACATACATCGATATCCAAAACACTCTATCTCAAGGGTTCCAACCCCCCGACGAACCTCACAGTTCATCAATCTCAACACAAAAGCGAACACGCGCTTAACAACCGAACACCACAACCCATTTCCATGACTTGGTAGAACATTTCCCAAATACTAAGGAATGCTTGGTTGCACCAAGTCTTAAGCCCTTCGCCCGACAATCTAACGTCACCATAGGGTACTTCCATTAGGAACGTCATCCATAACATCAATATGCACAACACAAGGCATTTAATCAACTCAAACGCAACGGCACATAATAAATAATCAAAGGACATATTTATTAAAACGAAACGTACCTTAACGTCTCCTTTCCGCACCCGTCCCTGCTAACTTGGGACAATCCGACTTACGATGTCCTTCTTCTTGGCAATTAAAGCACACCATGCCATCACCCTTTGGTACCGAACATTCCCAAGAGTTGTGACCCCTCACACCATAATTGTAACATATAGCTGCACTAGAATCCGGTATACCCGTTCGCGTACCACCCGTGCTCACACTCGGACCCTTAGTCCTCTTACTCGGAGCACCATAAGAAACAACCCTTCTCTCCCTTGAAGGTTCACCCTTCTTCGATCGTGAATACAACTCGTGTGATGACCCGTCCTAATCCACCTGGACGAAGTCATCAACATTTGGTCCCATTGCGATGATCGACTCCAAGTAATGTCCTTAAATTGAGCAAATGCACAGCGGAAGACTTAATTCGTATCTGAGAATAAAAATGCTTTAAAGTGTCAACCAAAAAAAAGTTGGTGAGTTCATAGGTTTATCATAACAATCATTTCAATATTTTAATAGACCACAAGATTTCTGTTTATAAATATATGTACACTCGCAAGTGTATAAAACCGTTCTGCTTATGTTGAGGTCTCAGTAACCAACCTTAACAATAATATAATAAGTCATCTTCATTAAGATGGATACGTACACTCGCAAGTGTATAAATAATCCTCGAAGTACTAAACATCCGCCCACTAGCTCTTATGTCTAGTGCAGCCTACAGGATGGGGGTGTTAAGCCCGATAGATCTATCTTTAGGATTCGCGCTCACATGCTCTTATAACATGTAACTAAATTACCTAGCACATCAATCCGCAGAATTATCATTTTTGATCTCTTGTCTCTATTTCGTAAAGCATTTATAAAATATTGCATGTATTCTCAGCCCAAAATATATATTGCGAAAGCAATTAAAAAGGAAGCAAATGAAACTCACCATACTGTATTTTGTAGTAAAAATACATATAATGACAATGAACAAGTGTAGGGTTGGCCTTGGATTCATGAACCTATATCATTTATATATATATATTAACACATAGGATTATAATCGAGCAAATTTATATTATTAGTGATATACTTGTTATTTTAATAAATTATATGTTATATGTTTTAAATATAGTGTTATGTACTAATTGTTATTTGGTAAAATAATACTAATACTAATAATTAAAAAGTTGTAATCTCTTTATAATGCTATTAATAATGATATCAATAATGTCAATTCAAATAATGATAAAAATTATAATTTTATTAATAATGTTATTTTTAATAAAAATATAGTTTTAGTAAAAATGATAATTTTAACAATAATGATAATAAAATAAAAAGTTGTATTATTTTTACAATAAACCTTATAATTTCGATAATAATTATTAATACTAATAATAATACTTATTAATAATATTTGGTAATAATTAATATTAATAATAAAAATAATATTAATGATATTAATAGTTATAATATTGATAATAATGATATTAATAATAATAGTAAGTATTAGTAATACTACCTTTAAAGAAAAGCTCCAAAAATATAAACTGCCTTAACCCTGGCTCGAACCCGAGACTTCTCTTTAACCTGAAAACCCTCTAACCACTCCACTACCATTCATTTATGTTTTAATTCATAACCCACTTATAATTAACCCGATTATTTCTGTTAAACTAATCATAAATTTTAGATTCATTTTATCATCACTTAATCATCTTAACATTATAATCATCATCATTCATATCATCTCCTTCACTTATCATTACGTTCATCACAGGATCACGATCCGTATAGCCACCATCTTCACAAAAATCATAATTAAGATCGTGACACTATATTATCAACACCATCATCGTATATCTTCCTGTACATCTTCATTATTTCGTTTTCATCATCATACTTCATCTTCATAGTATATTATTTCGTTATCATCACAATCAATCCACGTATTCCTATCAACTTCCCAAATTATACTCACAACAATATATCTAGCGGTCTCCTTGATACTTGGTAACGAACCTGGCCCAACCAATAAAATGGGTCTCGGCCCAATCATGAAAATATAAACATAACAGCCCAACTCAAATAAAACGGCCCAGGCAAAAATATGAATCTTGGTTTCGTTAATTTGCAGTAGCAATGAGACAAGAATTAGGAATAAAAGTACAGCTGTACATTCCATTATCTATATCATAGTAGATGAATAAAGAAGCTACCATTAGGAAAGAAATAAAAAAAATATTGACTGCCATGGATATTTCGATCAGTAAATAACATCGAGTTTGATTGTGGGGTTGCGAATAGAACAAAACAAACAGAAGTTTCAGAGGTGGTTTTGTGATAGTTATAGATGGTGGTGATGAGGGTTATCAAACAGAATAGGAGAGAGAGATAAAGAGAGAGTGTGATAGTGGTGATCGAACATGGTGGCTCTCGGACAGAAATATATTAGGTGGCAGTGATAGGGTGAGGGTAGTGATGGGTTTTAAGGTGATGGTTTCGTTGAGATGAAGGTGGTGATACGGTTTCATAATAAAGAAATCAAGGATTAATATGGAGAGATAGAGGAGAGAAAGAGAGGTGATTAGTGACGGTTCTTGTGGTGGTGGCCGATGGTTTTAATGGTGAATCGAATAGAAAACAAGAGAGAGAGAGAGAGAAAACAAGTTACTAGCAGCGGTAGAAATTACTTGTCGTTGGTGTTTGATCGAGCTAAAATAAAAGGAAAATAAGATGGTTTTGATGGTGATTGATTATGTGAAGAAACAGAAACGTTTAGCGAGTGGCAACCATTTTCGTTTGGACCATAAAATAAAATAGTAGCAATAGTTTTGATTCTATGATGGTGGTGGTTTTATGAAGAGGGATAGTGGACATGGTGGTTCATTGTTGTTTGTCGATTACATAGATAAAAGATCAAGGTGATGTTTGGTTTGGTTTACACGTCACACAAAAATTAAAGTTTGAGGGTTGTGGTGGAGTGATTCATGTTGGTCGTACGGTGGAGTGGTGGCGGTTTACATTGGTTCTAGGGTGACGGTGGAAGTTAGTGTTCTAAATGATGAAAGAAGGGATAGTTGGTTGAGGAGTATAGAAAAGAGAAGTGGGTTTACTTGTTGATAGAAACACAGAAAAAGAGATAAGGTGGTGATGGTTGATATCTCCATCTCATATGCACATGTTGTATGTATATATGTGTAATTAAAGAAATGGGGTGAGTCTTCAAACAGAAGGAAGAAAACAATATTACAAAAGTAGGTTTGATAGATATGTCTAACAGAAAAAGTAATGGGGTTTGGAAGGGTCTGTAAGAATTGAAAAGAAGGAAACAAACGATTACAAGTGGTGATGGATAGGTATATACATTATAACAGTGTAAAGCTCAAACAAACAAAATTAGATAACAGTTAGTATCCATTTCATCCGGAATAAGAAGAGAAAAAAAAAGAATGCAAGTGGGTTTGATCTCCTATTAGCTTTATATACATCTAATATAAAAAAAATATGGGGAACAAACACAGTACACTCTTTTAATTATGTAAGGTTCATGGATGTAATTCAATCAAATAAAGTAGTAATTTAATATAATATTAATAATAATTAACAATAATAATAATAAATACTACGTAATAATTATAACTTAATAATTGGATGTATGACATCTAACATAAACAATAATTCAATACAATGGTAAACTACCGACGTTTTAATCACGAATATAATATCGTAGTCCGTTGTGGCGAGTACAAGTGTTCAGAAGAATCCCATATTTTTTAATTTAATTATATTTATTTATTTTACATAATTAAATTTTAATAGTAATAACATATAATATTTCAAATTACCATTTATACATATACACACATACATATCTATTTACAATTAATTTGTTCGTGAATCGTTGAAACTGGTCGAAGGGTAATTGCAATTACAGTAATAGTTCAAAAATTTTGAGACTCAACCTAACAGACTTTGCTTTATCTTGTCAAAATACTAAATCGTATCGAGAGTTTGGTTCAAAATTAGTCGAAATTTTTCGGGTCGTGACAGTACCCACCCGTTAAAGAAATTTCGTCCCGAAATTTGAGTGAGGTCGTCATGGCTGACAATAAAAATGTTTTCATGACGAATATGAGTTGATAAATAGTGTTTTATCATTATAGATAAAACGATTAGATTACTCGAAGCGTACGAATGAAGCTATCACAAAATAGTGAAATGTAGTGATTAGAGGTTTATCTTATCTTCTGACGTAGTCACGGTTGATTTTCAGAATTCAAAAAAATTTAAAGAAATCTTCTAATCAGAAAGAAAATGTAATCGCACGATTTATTAGCAAACTGTTGGGATTACGGAAGAACAGGAATATCAAGGTAATATTTCCATGATATGCTCAGAGATTAAGTAGAATGAAAGAGTTATGTAACATGACACATGATGAGGGCAAGGTCTGTGAACCATCATCACGTTCCATTAGAAATCTAGCATGACTTACTATAATATAACCACGTTGGCCCGGCGTCATTATATTATACTAACTCATGCTTCAATTCCCTACACTTCTCCAAAAATCATCCATAATTTAAACTCAAATTTTTATAGAAGGATAGAAACTGAAACAGTTTCTTTTATGAGGTAACATAGATAGCACGAGAAGATAGATAATTTCGGACGAAGATATTTATGAAGATATCTTCAGAAATATTGAAGATATTTATGACGATATTTTGAAATTTATAGATCGAGGGATGATGAAGAAAATGTTTCCGCAAGGATTTAGAATAAGTAAGGAACATGATATTCGTTTAAAGGTTTCAGTAGATACTGAATCATATGGAATTCTTAAGTACAGGTTTAGTGTTTGTGATTTGTCCACAGTCTCTTTCATGGTTTGTTCAATTCATTTTTCAGTACCAATTTTCTATTGAGTGTTTCAAACACTCCATTCTTTATCATCAAACTTTTGGCCATTAAGACCATCTACCACTTTTGCTGCTTCATCAGCATTTTCAGAACTCAGAGATCTGATTCGTAAGCTAGAGTGCTTTTCAGGAGTTCAGAGATTCCGAATTAAAATTCATCGATCCAGAAGATATACGTTATATACAGATATTCAGCTGTTGACGTAGGAACGCTGCGAAATTCGAGAATTAATGGTTATTGCATACCGGTATTTGGTATGGCAACTATCGCTACAAGATGTCGATGAGTGCATGATAAGACTTCAATAGATAAATATAGTGATTTTTCGGAGAGATTTAAGCCAAGGAGCAACGAGGTTGCTGCTACGTCTGCTGGTAATATGATGGAATATAAAAGGTTTCTCGGTAACAATAACAGTGGCAAACGTATATATCAAAGTTATGATAAGGTTGATTCGAACGAAAGTCAAAGTTGACTTGCTAGGGCTGTGACAAAATTGGCTACTTTGGAAAGGGATTGCAAAGTGATTTTTGGTAGTAACATCGTCAAAGGAGCTAGCGCATATACGTGTTAAACCTTTACTCAAGTTTCAAGAGTTTTTCAGGTGCATAACTATACGCATAGATCTTTTCTTCCGTAAATGAAGTGCGGTTGGTTCATTCTCTCTATTGAGGTGTCTTCAAGAATCATGAATGATTTGAACATGGATCGGGATCGTCAAGATTCAAATGAGGTTTAAGAAGAAATCAAGTGGCAAGCTTGAAGAAGTATTTAGTTTCATATGTTATAATCAATATTTTAATTCGTTTTAATTGTCCAATGTTAGGAGTCCACAGTTAGTAGTCCACAGTTAGTAGTACGTATATAGTTTAATATATAATTCGACGTATCGTGACCCATTGTACAACATATTGTCTCAGAATTAATCCGACGTATTGTGTACATGTGTCCCGACGGTATGTAAAGTGCATAAAATAAATAACAGAATTTAAATGACAATAAATAAAATTGCGAGAATGTAAATTGCGAGAATGTAAATTGCGAGAATGTAAATTGCGAGAATGAAAATTGCGAGAATGTAAATTGCGATAATTAAATTGCCATAAATAAAATGTAACCAGTTAGCTAGGAACAGTTAGCTAGGAACAGTTAGCTAGGAATAGTTAGCGTGGATTCTTAACAAAATTTCAATTAGTTAATTCGTTTGTTTCTAACAAATTTTATTTTGTTCAATGTTTTCTTCATTATGCCACTTGTTGGATTCTGATAGGTCAAAATCCAAATATGAAATTGAATGAAAATGGTTGTTCTGTGGTGAACGGATACGTATATCTGTGGATGTAAGTAGGATAGTAAATGACTGATGGATCAGATTCGAAGAATGTACAGTGTAACTTATTAATGTGAAACTCAAATATTTCCCGGGTATTACCTACCCGTTAAAATACTCTCATCATTAACAGTTTGTACAAAAGAATTTTTAATTACAATCTTATGAAAATATACAAACATATATATTTTCTTCAGATGTAATCATGGATTTAATGAGTCAATTAGATATTAAACTCATTTGATTTACCGTTAGAACTAGAATACATAATCTCTAAAACATTAGAGATTACATAATCGCCATGAAGAATGAAGATAATTGATGTAGAACGATATGTAGAACGAAGATCATACTCGAAGTACAGATGGGTTTATTAAGGCGTGTGATGTTGATATCCGAGATATAGGTTGTGATGTTGAGGTTTACGACGCGATTGTGGTTGAGGGTGATAAGGGTACTGTTGGCGTTGATGATGGTGATGCTGATTATGCTGCTGGTGCTGGTGTTTGTAACCTTCGCACCATATTCTCCAAATTGATTTCTCGAGCGCGAAGTTCGTTGACTTCTTCTATTATTCCGGGATGGTTGTCGGTTGGAATGAGCGGATGAATAAGGTTTAAAATTTTAGATATAATGTAATTGTTGCGAGCTATTCTGGCAATGAGGGTGAATATGGTGTTTCGGATAGGTCCGCCGGTAAGTGCTTCAGGTTCTTTGCCGAGGGTGCAGGTTGGTGGGTGGAAAGGATTTCCTTCTTCTCGTCTCCATTGATTAAGTTTACTTCGAATCCATCAGATGAATTGGGGATGGCTGATTGATTGATTCATTCTAGTGACGCTGCTTCTGGGCCTGGAGTGGGACTCCATATCGGAATCCGAGGGACTTAATCTAATGGTGAGTTCCATTGCGTACGATTGAATAAAGGATTTTTTTTTCGATATGAAATGATTTTCGGATACCGGATGATATTCTAATTATATAGAATACCTATACATAGTACAAAAGATCCCGTAGATTACGAAAGGATTTAAGGAAACGTGTCAGATAAAGTCTACAGTAACAGATACTCTAAGATATGAATTTATCTATACACTATCTATCAAATAAGTTCAGGAAGTCGTGTCTAGACTTAGGAATAATAAGCAAGTAATTTTCCACTAGGAATGGCAAACAATACTTATAATATGCAGCTAAGGTCGAAGTCCAGACTCGCTAATGCATCCTAACAACTATCAGTTAGACACACTAATGCAAGACCTGGTTCGCTAGGACCAACGCTCTGATACCAACTGTGATGACCCGTCCTAATCCACCTGGACGAAGTCATCAACATTTGGTCCCATTGCGATGATCGACTCCAAGTAATGTCCTTAAATTGAGCAAATGCACAGCGGAAGACTTAATTCGTATCTGAGAATAAACATGCTTTAAAGTGTCAACCAAAAAAAAGTTGGTGAGTTCATAGGTTTATCATAACAATCATTTCAATATTTTAATAGACCACAAGATTTCTGTTTATAAATATATGTACACTCGCAAGTGTATAAAACCGTTCTGCTTATGTTGAGGTCTCAGTAACCAACCTTAACAATAATATAATAAGTCATCTTCATTAAGATGGATACGTACACTCGCAAGTGTATAAATAATCCTCGAAGTACTAAACATCCGCCCACTAGCTCTTATGTCTAGTGCAGCCTACAGGATGGGGGTGTTAAGCCCGATAGATCTATCTTTAGGATTCGCGCTCACATGCTCTTATAACATGAAACTAAATTACCTAGCACATCAATCCGCAGAATTATCATTTTTGATCTCTTGTCTCTATTTCGTAAAGCATTTATAAAATATTGCATGTATTCTCAGCCCAAAATATATATTGCGAAAACAATTAAAAAGGAAGCAAATGAAACTCACCATACTGTATTTTGTAGTAAAAATACATATAATGACAATGAACAAGTGTAGGGTTGGCCTTGGATTCATGAACCTATATCATTTATATATATATTAACACATAGGATTGTAATCGAGCAAATTTATATTATTAGTGATATACTTGTTATTTTAATAAATTATATGTTATATGTTTTAAATATAGTGTTATGTACTAATTGTTATTTGGTAAAATAATACTAATACTAATAATTAAAAAGTTGTAATCTCTTTATAATGCTATTAATAATGATATCAATAATGTCAATTCTAATAATGATAAAAATAATAATTTTATTAATAATGTTATTTTTAATAAAAATATAGTTTTAGTAAAAATGATAATTTTAACAATAATGATAATAAAATAAAAAGTTGTATTATTTTTACAATAAACCTTATAATTTCGATAATAATTATTAATACTAATAATAATACTTATTAATAATATTTGGTAATAATTAATATTAATAATAAAAATAATATTAATGATATTAATAGTTATAATATTGATAATAATGATATTAATAATAATAATAAGTATTAGTAATACTACCTTTAAAGAAAAGCTCCAAAAATATAAACTGCCTTAACCCTGGCTCGAACCCGAGACCTCCCTTTAACCTGAAAACCCTCTAACCACTCCACTACCATTCATTTATGTTTTAATTCATAACCCACTTATAATTAACCCGATTATTTCTATTAACATAATCAAAAATTTTAGATTCATTTTATCATCACTTAATCATCTTAACATTATAATCATCATCATTCATATCATCTCCTTCACTTATCATTACGTTCATCACAGGATCACGATCCGTATAGCCACCATCTTCACAAAAATCATAATTAAGATCGTGACACTATATTATCAACACCATCATCGTATATCTTCCTGTACTTCTTCATTATTTCGTTTTCATCATCATACTTCATCTTCATAGTATATTATTTCGTTATCATCACAATCAATCCACGTATTCCTATCAACTTCCCAAATTATACTCACAACAATATATCTAGCGGTCTCCTTGATACTTGGTAACGAACCTGGCCCAACCAATAAAATGGGTCTCGGCCCAATCATGAAAATATAAACATAACAGCCCAACTCAAATAAAACGGCCCAGGCAAAAATATGAATCTTGGTTTCGTTAATTTGCAGTAGCAATGAGACAAGAATTAGGAATAAAAGTACAGCTGTACATTCCATTATCTATATCATAGTAGATGAATAAAGAAGCTACCATTAGGAAAGAAATAAAAAAAATATTGACTGCCATGGATATTTCGATCAGTAAATAACATCGAGTTTGATTGTGGGGTTGCGAATAGAACAAAACAAACAGAAGTTTCAGAGGTGGTTTTGTGATAGTTATAGATGGTGGTGATGAGGGTTATCGAGCAGAATAGGAGAGAGAGATAAAGAGAGAGTGTGATAGTGGTGATCGAACATGGTGGCTCTCGGACAGAAATATATCAGGTGGCAGTGATAGGGTGAGGGTAGTGATGGGTTTTAAGGTGATGGTTTCGTTGAGATGAAGGTGGTGATAAGGTTTCATAATAAAGAAATCAAGGATTAATATGGAGAGAGAGAGGAGAGAAAAAGAGGTGATTAGTGACGGTTCTTGTGGTGGTGGCCGATGGTTTTAATGGTGAATCGAATAGAAAACAAGAGAGAGAGAGAGAAAACAAGTTACTAGCAGCGGTAGAAATTACTTGTCGTTGGTGTTTGATCGAGCTAAAAGAAAAGGAAAATAAGATGGTTTTGATGGTGATTGATTATGTGAAGAAACAGAAACGTTTAGCGAGTGGCAACCATTTTTGTTTGGACCATAAAATAAAATAGTAGCAATAGTTTTGATTCTATGATGGTGGTGGTTTTATGAAGAGGGATAGTGGACATGGTGGTTCATTGTTGTTTGTCGATTACATAGATAAAAGATCAAGGTGATGTTTGGTTTGGTTTACACGTCACACAAAAATTAAAGTTTGAGGGTTGTGGTGGAGTGATTCATGTTGGTCGTACGGTGGAGTGGTGGCGGTTTACATTGGTTCTAGGGTGACGGTGGAAGTTAGTGTTCTAAATGATGAAAGAAGGGATAGTTGGTTGAGGAGTATAGAAAAGAGAAGTGGGTTTACTTGTTGATAGAAACACAGAAAAAGAGATAAGGTGGTGATGGTTGATATCTCCATCTCATATGCACATGTTGTATGTATATATGTGTAATTAAAGAAATGGGGTGAGTCATCAAACAGAAGGAAGAAAACAATATTACAAAAGTAGGTTTGATAGATATGTCTAACAGAAAAAGTAATGGGGTTTGGAAGGGTCTGTAAGAATTGAAAAGAAGGAAACAAACGATTACAAGTGGTGATGGATAGGTATATACATTATAACAGTGTAAAGCTCAAACAAACAAAATTAGATAACAGTTAGTATCCATTTCATCCGGAATAAGAAGAGAAAAAAAAGAATGCAAGTGGGTTTGATCTCCTATTAGCTTTATATACATCTAATATAAAAAAAATATGGGGAACAAACACAGTACACTCTTTTAATTATGTAAGGTTCATGGATGTAATTCAATCAAATAAAGTAGTAATTTAATATAATATTAATAATAATTAACAATAATAATAATAAATACTACGTAATAATTATAACTTAATAATTGGATGTATGACATCTAACATAAACAATAATTCAATACAATGGTAAACTACCGACGTTTTAATCACGAATATAATATCGTAGTCCGTTGTGGCGAGTACAAGTGTTCAGAAGAATCCCATATTTTTTAATTTAATTATATTTATTTATTTTACATAATTAAATTTTAATAGTAATAACATATAATATTTCAAATTACCATTTATACATATACACACATACATATCTATTTACAATTAATTTGTTCGTGAATCGTTGAAACTGGTCGAAGGGTAATTGCAATTACAGTAATAGTTCAAAAATTTTGAGACTCAACCTAACAGACTTTGCTTTATCTTGTCAAAATACTAAATCGTATCGAGAGTTTGGTTCAAAATTAGTCGAAATTTTTCGGATCGTGACAGTACCCACCCGTTAAAGAAATTTCGTCCCGAAATTTGAGTGAGGTCGTCATGGCTGATAATAAAAATGTTTTCATGACGAATATGAGTTGATAAATAGTGTTTTATCATTATAGATAAAACGATTAGATTACTCGAAGCGTACGAATGAAGCTATCACAAAATAGTGAAATGTAGTGATTAGAGGTTTATCTTAACTTCTGACGTAGTCACGGTTGATTTTCAGAATTCAAAAAAATTTAAAGAAATCTTCTAATCAGAAAGAAAATGTAATCGCACGATTTATTAGCAAACTGTTGGGATTACGGAAGAACAGGAATATCAAGGTAATATTTCCATGATATGCTCAGAGATTAAGTAGAATGAAAGAGTTATGTAACATGACACATGACGAGGGCAAGGTCTGTGAACCATCATCACGTTCCATTAGAAATCTAGCATGACTTACTGTAATATAACCACGTTGGCCCAGCGTCATTATATTATACTAACTCATGCTTCAATTCCCTACACTTCTCCAAAAATCATCCATAATTTAAACTCAAATTTTTATAGAAGGATAGAAACTGAAACAGTTTCTTTTATGAGGTAACATAGATAGCACGAGAAGATAGATAATTTCGGATGAAGATATTTATGAAGATATCTTCAGAAATATTGAAGATATTTATGACGATATTTTGAAATTTATAGATCGAGGGATGATGAAGAAAATGTTTCCGCAAGGATTTAGAATAAGTAAGGAACATGATATTCGTTTAAATGTTTCAGTAGATACTGAATCATATGGAATTGTTAAGTACAGGTTTAGTGTTTGTGATTTGTCCACAGTCTCCTTCATGGTTTGTTCAATTCATTTTTCAGTACCAATTTTCTATTGAGTGTTTCAAACACTCCATTCTTGATTTCAATTTTCCAGGAAATAGCTTGAATCGTGAATTGAAAAGAAGAACTCTGTCTCCTTCTTTGAATTCTTTTGAACTTCTGATTCTTTTATCATGCCATTTCTTCGTTCTTTCTTTATAGATTAACGAATTTTCATATGCTTCATGTCTTAATTCGTTTAATTGACTTAACCGTAGACGTCCAGCTTCATGTAAATCAAGATTACATGTCTTCAAAGCCCAAAATGCTTTGTGTTCAATTTCTACTGGAAGGTGACATGCTTTTCCGTAAACGAGTTTAAAAGGTGTGGTTCCAATTGGAGTTTTGTAGGCTGTTCTAAAAGCCCAGAGTGCATTCTCCAATTTCATGGACCATTCCTTCGGATTTGGTCCTACGGTTTTCTCTAGAATACGTTTTAAAGCTCGGTTGGTATTTTCAACTTATCCACTTGTTTGTGGATGATACGCGGTTGAGATTTTATGAGTTGTTCCGTATCTTTTGAGAACTTTCTCAAGTTGATTGTTACAAAAATGAGTACCCCGATCACTTATTAAAGCTTTCGGTGTTCCAAACCTTGCAAAAAGATGTTTTAAAAAGTTGACTACAACTCGTGCATCGTTAGTTGGGAGAGCTTGTGCTTCCACCCATTTAGATACATAATCAATGGCAACGAGAATGTAGAGATTATTATGAGATTTTGGAAATGGACCCATAAAGTCAATTCCCCAAATGTCAAATACTTCACATACTTGAATGACATTTTGTGGCATTTCATCACGTTGACTTATTTTTCTGGCCCTTTGACAAGCATCACAGGATTTGCAAAGAAGGTGTGCGTCTTTGAAAATTGTAGGCCAATAGAATCCAGCATCGTAAACTTTTCTTGCTGTGAGTTGAGGCCCATAATGCCCTCCTGTTGGTCCTGTGTGACAATGGTTTAAGATTTGTCTGGCTTCATCCCCGAATACACATCGGCGTATTATTATTACATCAGGACAACTTTTAAACAAATGTGGATCTTCTCAGAAATAGTGTTTTATATCACTAAAGAATTTCTTTCGTTTTTGGTATGACAACCCCTTTTCAAGGAATCCACATACTAAGTAGTTTGCATAGTCTGCAAACCATGGAATTTCATTATAATCTATCTTCAATAGATATTCATCAGGAAAGTTATCTTGTATAGCCGATTCATTTAGAACTTCTAATTCAGGATTTTCAAGACGAGAAAGATGATCAGCTGCGAGATTTTCTGCCCCCTTTTTATCTCGGATTTCAATATCGAACTCTTGTAAGAGTAAGATCCAACGGATTAATCGTGGTTTGGCATCTTGTTTCGAAAATAGGTATCTAAGAGCAGAATGGTCGGTATAGACCACCGTTTTAGCTAAAACGAGATATGAACGAAATTTGTCAAAAGCAAAGACAATAGCAGGAGTTCTTTTTCAGTAGTTGTGTAATTTGTTTGTGCTCCTTGTAACGTCTTACTAGCATAATATATAGGTTGAAATCGTTTTTCAATCCTTTGTCCTAAAACGGCTCCCATTGCAAAATTACTTGCGTCGCACATTAGTTCAAATGGTAGATTCCAATTTGGAGTTATCATAATCGGCGCATTAGTGAGTTTTTCTTTAAAAATTGTAACAACCCAACCCGTTAACCATCCGTAAAAGTGCCATAATTTTTTTTTAGAGCCAGTTGATCTGGATGGCGTCCAGTAATCTGGACGGCATCCAGTTGTAAAAACCAGGATGGCGTCCAGCCATCTGGGACGGCATCCTGATGTGCTGCCAGATTCTGATCAGTTTTACGTTTTACACACGGGTGAAAAACCCGCTTCCCGACACTTTTAAACCAACACACTTTCACAATATATTACAATAGGTTAAACTAAGAGTTTTTCATAATAAAAACCAAGTTTTACGACACCGGGCCCACATCGACCCAAAATACCACAAGTGACTATTTCGACCCATTAGTTTATACAAAACATAGACCGAGCATGGGATTGGGGACACGCTACCCAATCCTAAACAAATCCAAAAGCAAGTCTTCTAAAGCAACTACGCAAGTCCACTAGTCCCCGCGTTTACCCGAGCCACCGCATCCATGCAATCTATAAAAATGTAAACAACGAGAGGGTAAGCTAACGCTTAGTGATTGAAAATATACTACATACATATATATGTATAAAATGGACACGCCACAATAATAATCAAATAGCGCATACCGAAGCATCCAAGTATAAGGCAAGCTAAACCTAGCATATCGTATGTTCACTAAGCACAAGCTAACAACACCAACAATATAGTAAGTTCGCAAACAATGTTGCGAACAATGCCAATAAGCTACAACCAGAAGGTTAGCTACATCACGTCAATACAACATTATACATATACAATATATATATAACAACGCGTAAAACTCCCAAGGTTAACCGTAACGCTATGGTGCTACCGGCTCGTGGTTCACACCATACGCAATTGAGTCATACTCTTTTATAGTGCTACCGACTCGTGGTTCACACTTGATGCTACCGGATCGTGGTTCACATCAATTATTTTATAGTGCTACCGGCTCATGGTTCACACTCGATGCTACCGGATCGTGGTTCACACTCGATGCTACTGGCTCGTGGTTCACATCAATTATTTTATAGTGCTACCGGCTCGTGGTTCACACTCGATGCTACCGGCTCGTGGTTCACATCCTATCACACACACACATTATGGCACTACCGGCTCGATGGGTCATACCATAACATTCACAAATAAATACGCCATATACACATACGTATAATTATTCCACTCACGATACTACCCTTCGTCATTGGGGTTATATCTAAGTCCGCATCACAATGTTAACCCTTCGCCATTGGGGTTATATAATCCACATCATACCGCGTGTGATAATGTACACACAAATTGTGTACCCCGCCAAAGGTGGCCAATCAAAACACACAACCGTGCCAATTGGACCTATACACAAGTCCATCAAATCTACCTATATGTGAAGTGATCTCTATAACCAAGAAACACTTCACCCTGACCCGCACCCAGCCTACACATACATATGCACATAGGATATTAACACTCACCTCGTCGTCTTGATGAATGCTTCCGAATAATCCGAAACGCGCCAATGGAAAGTACCAATACCACCACAACGTAGCTAGGAGCGAGATGAACAACTTTAGAACCCGAGCTTTTGCGAGAATCCGACTCCTTCTTCTCCAAATCAACCTCTCTCTCTCTAAAACCCTTGCTCTCTCACTAAAAATGGTTGAGAGTGTTTTGTTGGTGAAGATAGGGTTGAATGAGCTCAACCTTTGCCCATTTGTGGCTTAAAACCGGCCACCATGTGAAAAGACCAACATACCCCTCTAAAAATCTTGAAATCCCACAGCTGGCCCGACAGACACATGGGACGGCGTCCCAATTCTTGGACGGCGTCCCGTCCTTCTTTGCTGGACGGCGTCCCGAATAACTAAAATGTCAGAAACAGAAATAGGGTCTTACAACTCTCCCCCACTTAAACACGATCGCGTCCTCGTGATCCACAACACGTAACCGAACAGACCTCACTCAACGGTCCTCAAACATAGCCCCAATCCGACCTTCCTAAGCAATCCTTCCCAATGAATCGCCTTTAACAACTAAATCGTCACACGCGATTTATCAAACCCACTATCCGAGCACTAAAACCATGCTCACTCCCTATCATCGGGAAAACTCGACCAATCTCGGACCGAGATATCAACCCTTCAGCGTACCATTACAGGTACAATGCTAGAAGCAACCAAGTCTCAATCCGAAAGGATGAAGACCGATCCAAACGAATCCTTACGGATAACACCAATCACTAAACATCCCTTGTAGTGCGCAATACGACCCATACGCAACTACCGTAACATCATGACAAACGGTTAAAACCGATAGCGCCCAAAATGACCATGGCAACGTTAGTCCTAAGGTGTACAAAATCGGCTATTGTCACACCCGTGACAACATGTGAGCGAAACACGGCTATCGCATCACAAATCACACATCACGGTCCTCACGACCCCACCATCGGCGTATAAAACAACCGATAGTTCCCACAACACAACTCAAGAATGGTACTCTCATTTCCCACCAGTACTCGCATTTCCCGATAATGTTATGCCATGCCGACGTAACACTACTCTCCTGATGAAGTCAGCGGACCCCGAAGGCCATGCTTCACCAATCTCAACACCGGATGAAGTCAGCGGACCCGAAAGTCATGCTTCACCGATATATCACCTCGCTCATGATGAAGTCAGCGGACCCGAAGATCATGCTTCACCAATCGCATACTCCCATGATGAAGTCAGCGGACCCTAAAGGTCATGGTCCACCAATCAACAACTATGATGAAGTCAGCGGACTCCGAAAGTCATGCTTCATCATTCATCAATACCACGATGAAGTCAGCGGACCCCGAAGGTCATGCTTCATCAATCACATACGCACTTTCAGCCTCAAACAATGAGTAGTGCAACATCGCGCTCTGTTACACTATAGTAAACCCTAGCGGATACCACTAACCATCCACAATCGAGCAAGAACCACCTATATCCAACATAGGTACCAAACAATAATTCTCCAAAAGAGAACCCGACTCACACACATCCCTTAACCGAGGGATTTTACCTTGCTCGCCAAACACGTCCATTATCTCTCAACGAGATTTACCAACATACCACCTCAGTGATAATTTACAAATCCAATATCATAAGTACAAGTTAACCAAAATTGTACTCTACTACAAATCGACCCAAACTGTGTCTCGACCAAATTTCCGGATCTACCAAAAGCATCATCTGAAATCTCACACTAAAACTTCCTCGTGCGGGAGTATAACTCCCCTACTTGGAACTACGTTCCAATATCCACAACTCGTACAATGCTACCAAAGGTAGACTTTACCAACAATTGGGTTCACACGACCCATCACTACATCTTGCTCCAACCTTGAGCATACGAAGGATTTTAACCAATCCTTAAAACATTTCGAACGAAAAGTGCACCACAAATTACACAAACCAATACCCTCGCAATCGTCCAATTGCTTCAGTTTGTCAACTTCCACTTACTCACTCATGTACCTAAGGGTTTCACTCCAGTACCCTAAGCACAATGTAACCGCAACACCATCGGAGTCGAACACCACGCTAGTAGGTATAAAAGAGGCACCTAATGTCGCGTCATGTAGGCTCCATTACCAACATACATCGATATCCAAAACACTCTATCTCAAGGGTTCCAACCCCCCGACGAACCTCACGGTTCATCAATCTCAACACAAAAGCGAACACGCGCTTAACAACCGAACACCACAACCCATTTCCATGACTTGGTAGAACATTTCCCAAATACTAAGGAATGCTTGGTTGCACCAAGTCTTAAGCCCTTCGCCCGACAATCTAACGTCACCATAGGGTACTTCCATTAGGAACGTCATCCATAACATCAATATGCACAACACAAGGCATTTAATCAACTCAAACGCAACGGCACATAATAAATAATCAAAGGACATATTTATTAAAACGAAACGTACCTTAACGTCTCCTTTCCGCACCCGTCCCTGCTAACTTGGGACAATCCGACTTACGATGTCCTTCTTCTTGGCAATTAAAGCACACCATGCCATCACCCTTTGGTACCGAACATTCCCAAGAGTTGTGACCCCTCACACCATAATTGTAACATATAGCTGCACTAGAATCCGGTATACCCGTTCGCGTACCACCCGTGCTCACACTCGGACCCTTAGTCCTCTTACTCGGAGCACCATAAGAAACAACCCTTCTCTCCCTTGAAGGTTCACCCTTCTTCGATCGTGAATACAACTCGTGTGATGACCCGTCCTAATCCACCTGGACGAAGTCATCAACATTTGGTCCCATTGCGATGATCGACTCCAAGTAATGTCCTTAAATTGAGCAAATGCACAGCGGAAGACTTAATTCGTATCTGAGAATAAAAATGCTTTAAAGTGTCAACCAAAAAAAGTTGGTGAGTTCATAGGTTTATCATAACAATCATTTCAATATTTTAATAGACCACAAGATTTCTGTTTATAAATATATGTACACTCGCAAGTGTATAAAACCGTTCTGCTTATGTTGAGGTCTCAGTAACCAACCTTAACAATAATATAATAAGTCATCTTCATTAAGATGGATACGTACACTCGCAAGTGTATAAATAATCCTCGAAGTACTAAACATCCGCCCACTAGCTCTTATGTCTAGTGCAGCCTACAGGATGGGGGTGTTAAGCCCGATAGATCTATCTTTAGGATTCGCGCTCACATGCTCTTATAACATGTAACTAAATTACCTAGCACATCAATCCGCAGAATTATCATTTTTGATCTCTTGTCTCTATTTCGTAAAGCATTTATAAAATATTGCATGTATTCTCAGCCCAAAATATATATTGCGAAAGCAATTAAAAAGGAAGCAAATGAAACTCACCATACTGTATTTTGTAGTAAAAATACATATAATGACAATGAACAAGTGTAGGGTTGGCCTTGGATTCATGAACCTATATCATTTATATATATATATTAACACATAGGATTATAATCGAGCAAATTTATATTATTAGTGATATACTTGTTATTTTAATAAATTATATGTTATATGTTTTAAATATAGTGTTATGTACTAATTGTTATTTGGTAAAATAATACTAATACTAATAATTAAAAAGTTGTAATCTCTTTATAATGCTATTAATAATGATATCAATAATGTCAATTCAAATAATGATAAAAATTATAATTTTATTAATAATGTTATTTTTAATAAAAATATAGTTTTAGTAAAAATGATAATTTTAACAATAATGATAATAAAATAAAAAGTTGTATTATTTTTACAATAAACCTTATAATTTCGATAATAATTATTAATACTAATAATAATACTTATTAATAATATTTGGTAATAATTAATATTAATAATAAAAATAATATTAATGATATTAATAGTTATAATATTGATAATAATGATATTAATAATAATAGTAAGTATTAGTAATACTACCTTTAAAGAAAAGCTCCAAAAATATAAACTGCCTTAACCCTGGCTCGAACCCGAGACTTCTCTTTAACCTGAAAACCCTCTAACCACTCCACTACCATTCATTTATGTTTTAATTCATAACCCACTTATAATTAACCCGATTATTTCTGTTAAACTAATCATAAATTTTAGATTCATTTTATCATCACTTAATCATCTTAACATTATAATCATCATCATTCATATCATCTCCTTCACTTATCATTACGTTCATCACAGGATCACGATCCGTATAGCCACCATCTTCACAAAAATCATAATTAAGATCGTGACACTATATTATCAACACCATCATCGTATATCTTCCTGTACATCTTCATTATTTCGTTTTCATCATCATACTTCATCTTCATAGTATATTATTTCGTTATCATCACAATCAATCCACGTATTCCTATCAACTTCCCAAATTATACTCACAACAATATATCTAGCGGTCTCCTTGATACTTGGTAACGAACCTGGCCCAACCAATAAAATGGGTCTCGGCCCAATCATGAAAATATAAACATAACAGCCCAACTCAAATAAAACGGCCCAGGCAAAAATATGAATCTTGGTTTCGTTAATTTGCAGTAGCAATGAGACAAGAATTAGGAATAAAAGTACAGCTGTACATTCCATTATCTATATCATAGTAGATGAATAAAGAAGCTACCATTAGGAAAGAAATAAAAAAAATATTGACTGCCATGGATATTTCGATCAGTAAATAACATCGAGTTTGATTGTGGGGTTGCGAATAGAACAAAACAAACAGAAGTTTCAGAGGTGGTTTTGTGATAGTTATAGATGGTGGTGATGAGGGTTATCAAACAGAATAGGAGAGAGAGATAAAGAGAGAGTGTGATAGTGGTGATCGAACATGGTGGCTCTCGGACAGAAATATATTAGGTGGCAGTGATAGGGTGAGGGTAGTGATGGGTTTTAAGGTGATGGTTTCGTTGAGATGAAGGTGGTGATACGGTTTCATAATAAAGAAATCAAGGATTAATATGGAGAGAGAGAGGAGAGAAAGAGAGGTGATTAGTGACGGTTCTTGTGGTGGTGGCCGATGGTTTTAATGGTGAATCGAATAGAAAACAAGAGAGAGAGAGAGAGAAAACAAGTTACTAGCAGCGGTAGAAATTACTTGTCGTTGGTGTTTGATCGAGCTAAAATAAAAGGAAAATAAGATGGTTTTGATGGTGATTGATTATGTGAAGAAACAGAAACGTTTAGCGAGTGGCAACCATTTTCGTTTGGACCATAAAATAAAATAATGATGGTGGTGGTTTTATGAAGAGGGATAGTGGACATGGTGGTTCATTGTTGTTTGTCGATTACATAGATAAAAGATCAAGGTGATGTTTGGTTTGGTTTACACGTCACACAAAAATTAAAGTTTGAGGGTTGTGGTGGAGTGATTCATGTTGGTCGTACGGTGGAGTGGTGGCGGTTTACATTGGTTCTAGGGTGACGGTGGAAGTTAGTGTTCTAAATGATGAAAGAAGGGATAGTTGGTTGAGGAGTATAGAAAAGAGAAGTGGGTTTACTTGTTGATAGAAACACAGAAAAAGAGATAAGGTGGTGATGGTTGATATCTCCATCTCATATGCACATGTTGTATGTATATATGTGTAATTAAAGAAATGGGGTGAGTCTTCAAACAGAAGGAAGAAAACAATATTACAAAAGTAGGTTTGATAGATATGTCTAACAGAAAAAGTAATGGGGTTTGGAAGGGTCTGTAAGAATTGAAAAGAAGGAAACAAACGATTACAAGTGGTGATGGATAGGTATATACATTATAACAGTGTAAAGCTCAAACAAACAAAATTAGATAACAGTTAGTATCCATTTCATCCGGAATAAGAAGAGAAAAAAAAAGAATGCAAGTGGGTTTGATCTCCTATTAGCTTTATATACATCTAATATAAAAAAAATATGGGGAACAAACACAGTACACTCTTTTAATTATGTAAGGTTCATGGATGTAATTCAATCAAATAAAGTAGTAATTTAATATAATATTAATAATAATTAACAATAATAATAATAAATACTACGTAATAATTATAACTTAATAATTGGATGTATGACATCTAACATAAACAATAATTCAATACAATGGTAAACTACCGACGTTTTAATCACGAATATAATATCGTAGTCCGTTGTGGCGAGTACAAGTGTTCAGAAGAATCCCATATTTTTTAATTTAATTATATTTATTTATTTTACATAATTAAATTTTAATAGTAATAACATATAATATTTCAAATTACCATTTATACATATACACACATACATATCTATTTACAATTAATTTGTTCGTGAATCGTTGAAACTGGTCGAAGGGTAATTGCAATTACAGTAATAGTTCAAAAATTTTGAGACTCAACCTAACAGACTTTGCTTTATCTTGTCAAAATACTAAATCGTATCGAGAGTTTGGTTCAAAATTAGTCGAAATTTTTCGGGTCGTGACAGTACCCACCCGTTAAAGAAATTTCGTCCCGAAATTTGAGTGAGGTCGTCATGGCTGACAATAAAAATGTTTTCATGACGAATATGAGTTGATAAATAGTGTTTTATCATTATAGATAAAACGATTAGATTACTCGAAGCGTACGAATGAAGCTATCACAAAATAGTGAAATGTAGTGATTAGAGGTTTATCTTATCTTCTGACGTAGTCACGGTTGATTTTCAGAATTCAAAAAAATTTAAAGAAATCTTCTAATCAGAAAGAAAATGTAATCGCACGATTTATTAGCAAACTGTTGGGATTACGGAAGAACAGGAATATCAAGGTAATATTTCCATGATATGCTCAGAGATTAAGTAGAATGAAAGAGTTATGTAACATGACACATGATGAGGGCAAGGTCTGTGAACCATCATCACGTTCCATTAGAAATCTAGCATGACTTACTATAATATAACCACGTTGGCCCGGCATCATTATATTATACTAACTCATGCTTCAATTCCCTACACTTCTCCAAAAATCATCCATAATTTAAACTCAAATTTTTATAGAAGGATAGAAACTGAAACAGTTTCTTTTATGAGGTAACATAGATAGCACGAGAAGATAGATAATTTCGGACGAAGATATTTATGAAGATATCTTCAGAAATATTGAAGATATTTATGACGATATTTTGAAATTTATAGATCGAGGGATGATGAAGAAAATGTTTCCGCAAGGATTTAGAATAAGTAAGGAACATGATATTCGTTTAAAGGTTTCAGTAGATACTGAATCATATGGAATTCTTAAGTACAGGTTTAGTGTTTGTGATTTGTCCACAGTCTCTTTCATGGTTTGTTCAATTCATTTTTCAGTACCAATTTTCTATTGAGTGTTTCAAACACTCCATTCTTTATCATCAAACTTTTGGCCATTAAGACCATCTACCACTTTTGCTGCTTCATCAGCATTTTCAGAACTCAGAGATCTGATTCGTAAGCTAGAGTGCTTTTCAGGAGTTCAGAGATTCCGAATTAAAATTCATCGATCCAGAAGATATACGTTATATACAGATATTCAGCTGTTGACGTAGGAACGCTGCGAAATTCGAGAATTAATGGTTATTGCATACCGGTATTTGGTATGGCAACTATCGCTACAAGATGTCGATGAGTGCATGATAAGACTTCAATAGATAAATATAGTGATTTTTCGGAGAGATTTAAGCCAAGGAGCAACGAGGTTGCTGCTACGTCTGCTGGTAATATGATGGAATATAAAAGGTTTCTCGGTAACAATAACAGTGGCAAACGTATATATCAAAGTTATGATAAGGTTGATTCGAACGAAAGTCAAAGTTGACTTGCTAGGGCTGTGACAAAATTGGCTACTTTGGAAAGGGATTGCAAAGTGATTTTTGGTAGTAACATCGTCAAAGGAGCTAGCGCATATACGTGTTAAACCTTTACTCAAGTTTCAAGAGTTTTTCAGGTGCATAACTATACGCATAGATCTTTTCTTCCGTAAATGAAGTGCGGTTGGTTCATTCTCTCTATTGAGGTGTCTTCAAGAATCATGAAAGATTTGAACATGGATCGGGATCGTCAAGATTCAAATGAGGTTTAAGAAGAAATCAAGTGGCAAGCTTGAAGAAGTATTTAGTTTCATATGTTATAATCAATATTTTAATTCGTTTTAATTGTCCAATGTTAGGAGTCCACAGTTAGTAGTCCACATTTAGTAGTACGTATATAGTTTAATATATAATTCGACGTATCGTGACCCATTGTACAACATATTGTCTCAGAATTAATCCGACGTATTGTGTACATGTGTCCCGACGGTATGTAAAGTGCATAAAATAAATAACAGAATTTAAATGACAATAAATAAAATTGCGAGAATGTAAATTGCGAGAATGTAAATTGCGAGAATGTAAATTGCGAGAATGAAAATTGCGAGAATGTAAATTGCGATAATTAAATTGCCATAAATAAAATGTAACCAGTTAGCTAGGAACAGTTAGCTAGGAACAGTTAGCTAGGAATAGTTAGCGTGGATTCTTAACAAAATTTCAATTAGTTAATTCGTTTGTTTCTAACAAATTTTATTTTGTTCAATGTTTTCTTCATTATGCCACTTGTTGGATTCTGATAGGTCAAAATCCAAATATGAAATTGAATGAAAATGGTTGTTCTGTGGTGAACGGATACGTATATCTGTGGATGTAAGTAGGATAGTAAATGACTGATGGATCAGATTCGAAGAATGTACAGTGTAACTTATTAATGTGAAACTCAAATATTTCCCGGGTATTACCTACCCGTTAAAATACTCTCATCATTAACAGTTTGTACAAAAGAATTTTTAATTACAATCTTATGAAAATATACAAACATATATATTTTCTTCAGATGTAATCATGGATTTAATGAGTCAATTAGATATTAAACTCATTTGATTTACCGTTAGAACTAGAATACATAATCTCTAAAACATTAGAGATTACATAATCGCCATGAAGAATGAAGATAATTGATGTAGAACGATATGTAGAACGAAGATCATACTCGAAGTACAGATGGGTTTATTAAGGCGTGTGATGTTGATATCCGAGATATAGGTTGTGATGTTGAGGTTTACGACGCGGTTGTGGTTGAGGGTGATAAGGGTACTGTTGGCGTTGATGATGGTGATGCTGATTATGCTGCTGGTGCTGGTGTTTGTAACCTTCGCACCATATTCTCCAAATTGATTTCTCGAGCGCGAAGTTCGTTGACTTCTTCTATTATTCCGGGATGGTTGTCGGTTGGAATGAGCGGATGAATAAGGTTTAAAATTTTAGATATAATGTAATTGTTGCGAGCTATTCTGGCAATGAGGGTGAATATGGTGTTTCGGATAGGTCCGCCGGTAAGTGCTTCAGGTTCTTTGCCGAGGGTGCAGGTTGGTGGGTGGAAAGGATTTCCTTCTTCTCGTCTCCATTGATTAAGTTTACTTCGAATCCATCAGATGAATTGGGGATGGCTGATTGATTGATTCATTCTAGTGACGCTGCTTCTGGGCCTGGAGTGGGACTCCATATCGGAATCCGAGGGACTTAATCTAATGGTGAGTTCCATTGCGTACGATTGAATAAAGGATTTTTTTTTCGATATGAAATGATTTTCGGATACCGGATGATATTCTAATTATATAGAATACCTATACATAGTACAAAAGATCCCGTAGATTACGAAAGGATTTAAGGAAACGTGTCAGATAAAGTCTACAGTAACAGATACTCTAAGATATGAATTTATCTATACACTATCTATCAAATAAGTTCAGGAAGTCGTGTCTAGACTTAGGAATAATAAGCAAGTAATTTTCCACTAGGAATGGCAAACAATACTTATAATATGCAGCTAAGGTCGAAGTCCAGACTCGCTAATGCATCCTAACAACTATCAGTTAGACACACTAATGCAAGACCTGGTTCGCTAGGACCAACGCTCTGATACCAACTGTGATGACCCGTCCTAATCCACCTGGACGAAGTCATCAACATTTGGTCCCATTGCGATGATCGACTCCAAGTAATGTCCTTAAATTGAGCAAATGCACAGCGGAAGACTTAATTCGTATCTGAGAATAAACATGCTTTAAAGTGTCAACCAAAAAAAAGTTGGTGAGTTCATAGGTTTATCATAACAATCATTTCAATATTTTAATAGACCACAAGATTTCTGTTTATAAATATATGTACACTCGCAAGTGTATAAAACCGTTCTGCTTATGTTGAGGTCTCAGTAACCAACCTTAACAATAATATAATAAGTCATCTTCATTAAGATGGATACGTACACTCGCAAGTGTATAAATAATCCTCGAAGTACTAAACATCCGCCCACTAGCTCTTATGTCTAGTGCAGCCTACAGGATGGGGGTGTTAAGCCCGATAGATCTATCTTTAGGATTCGCGCTCACATGCTCTTATAACATGAAACTAAATTACCTAGCACATCAATCCGCAGAATTATCATTTTTGATCTCTTGTCTCTATTTCGTAAAGCATTTATAAAATATTGCATGTATTCTCAGCCCAAAATATATATTGCGAAAACAATTAAAAAGGAAGCAAATGAAACTCACCATACTGTATTTTGTAGTAAAAATACATATAATGACAATGAACAAGTGTAGGGTTGGCCTTGGATTCATGAACCTATATCATTTATATATATATTAACACATAGGATTGTAATCGAGCAAATTTATATTATTAGTGATATACTTGTTATTTTAATAAATTATATGTTATATGTTTTAAATATAGTGTTATGTACTAATTGTTATTTGGTAAAATAATACTAATACTAATAATTAAAAAGTTGTAATCTCTTTATAATGCTATTAATAATGATATCAATAATGTCAATTCTAATAATGATAAAAATAATAATTTTATTAATAATGTTATTTTTAATAAAAATATAGTTTTAGTAAAAATGATAATTTTAACAATAATGATAATAAAATAAAAAGTTGTATTATTTTTACAATAAACCTTATAATTTCGATAATAATTATTAATACTAATAATAATACTTATTAATAATATTTGGTAATAATTAATATTAATAATAAAAATAATATTAATGATATTAATAGTTATAATATTGATAATAATGATATTAATAATAATAATAAGTATTAGTAATACTACCTTTAAAGAAAAGCTCCAAAAATATAAACTGCCTTAACCCTGGCTCGAACCCGAGACCTCCCTTTAACCTGAAAACCCTCTAACCACTCCACTACCATTCATTTATGTTTTAATTCATAACCCACTTATAATTAACCCGATTATTTCTATTAACATAATCAAAAATTTTAGATTCATTTTATCATCACTTAATCATCTTAACATTATAATCATCATCATTCATATCATCTCCTTCACTTATCATTACGTTCATCACAGGATCACGATCCGTATAGCCACCATCTTCACAAAAATCATAATTAAGATCGTGACACTATATTATCAACACCATCATCGTATATCTTCCTGTACTTCTTCATTATTTCGTTTTCATCATCATACTTCATCTTCATAGTATATTATTTCGTTATCATCACAATCAATCCACGTATTCCTATCAACTTCCCAAATTATACTCACAACAATATATCTAGCGGTCTCCTTGATACTTGGTAACGAACCTGGCCCAACCAATAAAATGGGTCTCGGCCCAATCATGAAAATATAAACATAACAGCCCAACTCAAATAAAACGGCCCAGGCAAAAATATGAATCTTGGTTTCGTTAATTTGCAGTAGCAATGAGACAAGAATTAGGAATAAAAGTACAGCTGTACATTCCATTATCTATATCATAGTAGATGAATAAAGAAGCTACCATTAGGAAAGAAATAAAAAAAATATTGACTGCCATGGATATTTCGATCAGTAAATAACATCGAGTTTGATTGTGGGGTTGCGAATAGAACAAAACAAACAGAAGTTTCAGAGGTGGTTTTGTGATAGTTATAGATGGTGGTGATGAGGGTTATCGAGCAGAATAGGAGAGAGAGATAAAGAGAGAGTGTGATAGTGGTGATCGAACATGGTGGCTCTCGGACAGAAATATATCAGGTGGCAGTGATAGGGTGAGGGTAGTGATGGGTTTTAAGGTGATGGTTTCGTTGAGATGAAGGTGGTGATAAGGTTTCATAATAAAGAAATCAAGGATTAATATGGAGAGAGAGAGGAGAGAAAAAGAGGTGATTAGTGACGGTTCTTGTGGTGGTGGCCGATGGTTTTAATGGTGAATCGAATAGAAAACAAGAGAGAGAGAGAGAAAACAAGTTACTAGCAGCGGTAGAAATTACTTGTCGTTGGTGTTTGATCGAGCTAAAAGAAAAGGAAAATAAGATGGTTTTGATGGTGATTGATTATGTGAAGAAACAGAAACGTTTAGCGAGTGGCAACCATTTTTGTTTGGACCATAAAATAAAATAGTAGCAATAGTTTTGATTCTATGATGGTGGTGGTTTTATGAAGAGGGATAGTGGACATGGTGGTTCATTGTTGTTTGTCGATTACATAGATAAAAGATCAAGGTGATGTTTGGTTTGGTTTACACGTCACACAAAAATTAAAGTTTGAGGGTTGTGGTGGAGTGATTCATGTTGGTCGTACGGTGGAGTGGTGGCGGTTTACATTGGTTCTAGGGTGACGGTGGAAGTTAGTGTTCTAAATGATGAAAGAAGGGATAGTTGGTTGAGGAGTATAGAAAAGAGAAGTGGGTTTACTTGTTGATAGAAACACAGAAAAAGAGATAAGGTGGTGATGGTTGATATCTCCATCTCATATGCACATGTTGTATGTATATATGTGTAATTAAAGAAATGGGGTGAGTCATCAAACAGAAGGAAGAAAACAATATTACAAAAGTAGGTTTGATAGATATGTCTAACAGAAAAAGTAATGGGGTTTGGAAGGGTCTGTAAGAATTGAAAAGAAGGAAACAAACGATTACAAGTGGTGATGGATAGGTATATACATTATAACAGTGTAAAGCTCAAACAAACAAAATTAGATAACAGTTAGTATCCATTTCATCCGGAATAAGAAGAGAAAAAAAAGAATGCAAGTGGGTTTGATCTCCTATTAGCTTTATATACATCTAATATAAAAAAAATATGGGGAACAAACACAGTACACTCTTTTAATTATGTAAGGTTCATGGATGTAATTCAATCAAATAAAGTAGTAATTTAATATAATATTAATAATAATTAACAATAATAATAATAAATACTACGTAATAATTATAACTTAATAATTGGATGTATGACATCTAACATAAACAATAATTCAATACAATGGTAAACTACCGACGTTTTAATCACGAATATAATATCGTAGTCCGTTGTGGCGAGTACAAGTGTTCAGAAGAATCCCATATTTTTTAATTTAATTATATTTATTTATTTTACATAATTAAATTTTAATAGTAATAACATATAATATTTCAAATTACCATTTATACATATACACACATACATATCTATTTACAATTAATTTGTTCGTGAATCGTTGAAACTGGTCGAAGGGTAATTGCAATTACAGTAATAGTTCAAAAATTTTGAGACTCAACCTAACAGACTTTGCTTTATCTTGTCAAAATACTAAATCGTATCGAGAGTTTGGTTCAAAATTAGTCGAAATTTTTCGGATCGTGACAGTACCCACCCGTTAAAGAAATTTCGTCCCGAAATTTGAGTGAGGTCGTCATGGCTGATAATAAAAATGTTTTCATGACGAATATGAGTTGATAAATAGTGTTTTATCATTATAGATAAAACGATTAGATTACTCGAAGCGTACGAATGAAGCTATCACAAAATAGTGAAATGTAGTGATTAGAGGTTTATCTTAACTTCTGACGTAGTCACGGTTGATTTTCAGAATTCAAAAAAATTTAAAGAAATCTTCTAATCAGAAAGAAAATGTAATCGCACGATTTATTAGCAAACTGTTGGGATTACGGAAGAACAGGAATATCAAGGTAATATTTCCATGATATGCTCAGAGATTAAGTAGAATGAAAGAGTTATGTAACATGACACATGACGAGGGCAAGGTCTGTGAACCATCATCACGTTCCATTAGAAATCTAGCATGACTTACTGTAATATAACCACGTTGGCCCAGCGTCATTATATTATACTAACTCATGCTTCAATTCCCTACACTTCTCCAAAAATCATCCATAATTTAAACTCAAATTTTTATAGAAGGATAGAAACTGAAACAGTTTCTTTTATGAGGTAACATAGATAGCACGAGAAGATAGATAATTTCGGATGAAGATATTTATGAAGATATCTTCAGAAATATTGAAGATATTTATGACGATATTTTGAAATTTATAGATCGAGGGATGATGAAGAAAATGTTTCCGCAAGGATTTAGAATAAGTAAGGAACATGATATTCGTTTAAATGTTTCAGTAGATACTGAATCATATGGAATTGTTAAGTACAGGTTTAGTGTTTGTGATTTGTCCACAGTCTCCTTCATGGTTTGTTCAATTCATTTTTCAGTACCAATTTTCTATTGAGTGTTTCAAACACTCCATTCTTTATCATCAAACTTTTGGCCATTAAGACCATCTACCACTTTTGCTGCTTCATCAGCATTTTCAGAACTCAGAGATCTGATTCGTAAGCTAGAGTACTTTTCAGGAGTTCAGAGATTCCGAATTGAAATTCATCGATCCAGAAGATATACGTTATATACAGATATTCAGCTGTTGACGTAGGAACGCTGCGAAATTCGAGAATTAATGGTTATTGCATACCGGTATTTGGTATGGCAACTATCGCTACAAGATGTCGATGAGTGCACGATAAGGCCATAAACGTTTCGCCACCGACAAGATCAATCTTACCATCCAACCAATTCCTCGCCCTACCCCGCAACAAACTCGTAGCGAGTCTCGTCTTTTTCTCGGGAGGGCAATCAATAGTACGAAAACACCCTTCAACATCCGAGATCCAAGTTGTGCTTACCAAAGGATCCGGTTTTCTGTCATACATCGGGGGTTTAGTCCTCATGAAGCTCTTAAGACAACGCTCCATTTCACCACTACTTTGAAGTTCGGAATACTTCCTATCCATTTCTTCTCGAAAAACACTCATTTACTCCGCAACGGCGGCCGCAACTCTAGCGTTAAACTCCGCGTCATTTGCCTCGATCTCGTTTCGCGTCGTCATTCTAAAGAATGCAAAACGATTAGTCCACGAACGTATAAAACCACACGCACAACACCGTCTCATCTTGCTAAACACTCGTCGTACATCACTCGTTAGACACGATTTGCACCCGTAATAAGGTTTGCAAGTCCTTATCACGCAAACACGCCGCATCGACTCGTTAGTACAACGACCGCCTCGCTCGATGATATAAACAAACACAACCACAAACAAAACACAATGCAAGAATCAATATCGCAACACAATAGCATATTAATAATATCTGCATTACTAATATAAATGTTAGTCAACCTACAATCAAGGCACTAACTAAACCTATTCCGACCCGTAATCCTACAAGTCCAGCAACAAATAAGCACACACAAAAGTCTAAGTCTAGGCACCTATCTCAAGTCACCTAAATCCCTTAGACCATGCTCTGATACCACTTGTAACAACCCAACCCATTAATCATCCGTAAAAGTGCCATAAATTTTTTTTATGAGAGCCAGTTGATCTGGACGGCGTCCAGTAATCTGGACGACGTCCAGTTGTAAAAACCAGGACGGCGTCCAGCCATCTGGGACGGCGTCCAGATGTGCTGCCAGATTCTGATCAGTTTTACGTTTTACACACGGGTGAAAAACCCGCTTCCCGACACTTTTAAACCAACACACTTTCACAATATATTACAATAGGTTAAACTAAGAGTTTTTCATAATAAAAACTGAGTTTTATGACACCGGGCCCACATCGACCCAAAATACCACAAGTGACTATTTCGACCCATTAGTTTATACAAAACATAGACGGAGCATGGGATTGGGGACACGCTACCCAATCCTAAACAAATCCAAAAGCAAGTCTTCTAAAGCAACTACGCAAGTCCACTAGTCCCCACGCTTACCCGAGCCACCGCATCCAAGCAATCTATAAAAATGTAAACAACGAGAGGGTAAGCTAACGCTTAGTGAGTGAAAATATACTACATACATATATATGTATAAAATGGACACGCCACAATAATAATCAAATAGCGCATACCGAAACATCCAAGTATAAGGCAAGCTAAACCTAGCATACCGTACGTTCACAAAGCACAAGCTAACAACACCAACAATATAGTAAGTTCGTAAACAACGTTGCGAACAATGCCAATAAGCTACAACCAGAAGGTTAGCTACATCACGTCAATACAACATTATACGTATACAATATATATATATAACAACGCGTAAAACTCCCAAGGTTAACCATAACGCTATGGTGCTACCGGCTCGTGGTTCACACCATACGCAATTGAGTCATACTCTTTTATAGTGCTACCGACTCATGGTTCACACTCGATACTACCGGCTCGTGGTTCACATCAATTATTTTATAGTGCTACCGGCTCGTGGTTCACACTCGATGCTACCGGCTCGTGGTTCACATCAATTATTTTATAGTGCTACTGGCTCGTGGTTTACACTCGATGCTACCGGCTCGTGGTTCACATCAATTATTTTATAGTGCTACCGGCTCGTGGTTCACACTCGATGCTACCGGCTCGTGGTTCACACTCGATGCTACTGGCTCGTGGTTCACATCCTATCACACACACACATTATGGTACTACCGGCTCGATGGTTCATACCATAACATTCACAAATAAATACACCATATACACATACGTATAATTATTCCACTCACGATACTACCCTTCGTCATTGGGGTTATATCTAAGTCCGCATCACAATGTTAATCCTTCGCCATTGGGGTTATATAATCCACATCATACCGTGTGTGATAATGTACACACAAATTGTGTACCCCGCCAAAGGTGGCCAATCAAAACGCACAACCGTGCCAATTGAACCTATACACAAGTCCATCAAATCTACCTATATGTGAAGTGAGCTCTATAACCAAGAAATACTTCACCCCGACCCGCACCCATCCTACACATACATATGCACATAGGATATTAACACTCACCTCGTCGTCTTGATGAATGCGTCCGAATAATCCGCAACGCGCCAATGGAAAGTACCAATACCACTACAACGTAGCTAGGAGTGAGATGAACAACTTTAGAACCCGAGCTTTTGCGAGATTCCGACTCCTTCTTCTCCAAATCAACCTCTCTCTCTCTCTTAAACCCTTGCTCTCTCACTAAAAATGGTTGAGAGTGTTTTGTTGGTGAAGATAGGGTTGAATGAGCTCAACCTTTGCCCATTTGTGGCTTAAAACCGGCCACCATGTGAAAAGACCAACATACCCCTCTAAAAATCTTGAAATCCCACAGCTGGCCCGACAGACACATGGGACGGCGTCCCAATTCTTGGACGGCGTCCCGTACTTCTTTGCTGGATGGCGTCCCGAAGGTTTGGACGGTGTCCTGAATAACTAAAATGTCAGAAACAAAAATAGGGTCTTACAAGAATATTAAAAGATTTGATGCATTCATCTGAAAAGATGAATGGAGCATCCTTTTCTAGGAGTTTATTCATAGGAGTGGCAATTTTAGAAAAATCTTTTATGAAACGTCGGTAAAAACCGGCATGCCCTAGAAAACTCCTAACTCCTCTAACATTGGTGGGATGTGGAAGTTTAGCAATTACATCTACTTTAGCTCTGTCCACTTCAATTCCTTCCTTTGAAATTTTATGACCAAGAACGATGCCTTCTTTAACCATGAAATGGCATTTCTCCCAATTAAGTACTAGATTTGATTGTTCGCATCTAATAAGCATTCATTCAAGATTAACTAGACATGTTTCAAAAGTATCACCGAAGACTGAAAAGTCATCCATGAAAAATTCCATGCATTCTTCTATGATGTCGTGAAAAATTGCCATCATGCACCTTTGAAAGGTTGCAGGGGCGTTGCAAAGTCCAAATGGCATGCGTTTGTAAGCAAAAGTACCATAAGGGCACGTGAATGTGGTTTTTTCTTGATCCTCGGGTTCTATTGGAATTTGAAAATATCCGGAAAAACCATCAAGAAAACAATAGTAACTATTTCCGGCTAATCTTTCCCACATTTGATCAATGAAAGGTAAGGGAAAGTGATCTTTTCTGGTGGCGTCATTTAATTTTATATAATCAATACAAGCACGCCATCCTGTTACAATCCTTGTAGGAATAAGCTCATTTTTTCATTTGTGATGACAGTCATGCCACCCTTCTTAGGTACGCATTGAACTGGGCTTACCCATGGACTATCAGAGATTGGATAAATTAAACCTGCATCTAGCAGTTTAATAATTTCTTTCTTAACAACATCTTGCATATTAGGATTTAGTCTTCGTTGGCCTTGCACATAGGTTTTATGACCTTCTTCCATTAGGATTTTATGTGTGCAATACGAAGGACTTATTCCTTTAATATCATGAATCTTCCATGCAATAGCTGGTTTATGAGCTTTTAGCACAGCAATGAGTTGAGATTTTTCATTTTCAGTAAGAGAAGACGATATTATTACAGGTAATTCAGATTCACCATGTAAATAAGCGTATTCCAAATGGATTGGAAGTGGCTTTAACTCTAATGTCGGTGGTTCTTCTATCGATGATTTATATCGATATCTGTCTTCTTCTTTTAGCATTTGAATTTCTTCTGTTGTTGGTTCATATCCATTAGCCATAAGTGTAGCTAACATTTCAGCTTCATCAATCGGTTCAGTTCTTTCTCCTAAAGAACATTCTCCTGTTCCTTGTAATTCTGAAAATTCTTCTAACAATTCTGCATGTGAATCTATAGTTTGAATATAATAACATGTATCATCTGCAGATTGTGGTTGTTGCATGGCTCTATCAACAGAAAAGGTAACACTCTCGTCCTCTATATTTAGGGTCAGTTTCTTACCGAACACGTCTATTATTGCTTTAACCGTGTTTAAGAATGGTCTTCTTAATATGAGAGGAACTCGAGAATCTTCTTCCAGTCTAGAATAACAAAATCTACTGAAAATACTAAAGTACCAACTTTAACTTGCATGTTCTCCATTATCCCTCTAGGATATTTTACTGATCGATCTGCTAGTTGTATGCTTATTCGTGTTGGTTTCAATTCTCCAAGGTCTAGTTTAGCGTATAGTGAATACGGCATTAAATTTATACTAGCACCTAAATCTGCTAATGCTTCTATTGAACTTAGACTACCCAGAAAACATGGAATCGTGAAACTTCCTGGATCTGATAATTTTTCTGGTATCTTATTCTACAGTACTGCAGAACAATTAGCATTCATAGTAACAACCGAGAGTTCTTCCATTTTCTTTCTATTTGTGATTAGATCTTTCAAAAATTTAGCATATCTTGGCATTCCTGAAATTACATCAATGAAAGGAAGATTTACATTTATTTGTTTAAACATATCCAAGAATTTGGATTGCTCGGCTTCAAATCTTTCTTTTCTCATTTTACTCGGGTAAGGAAGTGGTGGTTGGTATGGTTTAACATAAGGTTTTGCCTTAACTGTGTTATCTTCATTAACTTTTTCAACTACCGGTTCTATTTCCTTATTTTGCTCAGGTTGTGGTTCTTGTGGAATAGGAATAGAGTCATCAGAAATTACAGGCATTTCAGGTGATTTAAGTGTAATACCACTTCTTATGGTGATGGCTTTAGCTGTTTCATTCCGGGGGTTAGCATTTGTATCGCTAGGTAGACTTCCCGGTTTTCTTTCACCTATCAGCCTTGCTAGGTTACTTACTTCTTGTTCCAGATTTTGAATAGAAGCTTGTTGATTCCTAAATGCTTGAGCATTTTGTTCATTGGTTTGTTTCTGAGATGTGAAAAACTGCGTTTGAGATTCAACTAGCTTCGACATCATGTCTTTTAAATTTGGCTTTTTATCATCGGTTTGTGGTGGTTTGTTTTGAAAAATAGGTCTTTGCTGATTGTAAGGATTGTTGGATACTTGTTGATTGCTAGGACCTTGTTGGTTGTTGTATGGAACATTTCGATTATAATTCTGATTTTGATTGTAAATTGGTCTTGGCGGTTGATAATTATTCTGATAATTATTTCCAGGCCTTTGGTTCATGTATGAAACATTCTCTCTTTGTTCCATTGTTTATTCAATACTGAGACAATTTTTTGTCAAATGTGGTCCTCCACACTGCTCACAACTAATTCTTATTAAGTGAATATCTTTAGTCATCTTTTCCATTCGTCTCTCGTCAACATCTATCTTTGCGAAAATGGAATCAAAGTCATGGCTAGAATCGGCTCTAGCTGCTCTAGATGTTCTAACGATATCTTTTTCTTGATGCCACTCATGTGAGTGGGAATCAGTGTTATCAATAATTTTGTAAGCTTCATTTGCGGTTTTTTTCATAATAGAACCACCAGCTGCTATATCGATGTCTTTTCTTGTAGTGATGTCGCATCCTTGGTAGAATATTTGTACTATTTGATAAGTATCTAAACCATGTTGCGGACATCCTCTCAATAACTTTCCAAATCTTGTCCACGCCTCAAATAGAGTTTCATTTGGCTTTTGCGTGAACGTAACAATTTCTCCTTGAAGTCTCACGGCTTTAGATGCTGGAAAGAATTGTTTAAGAAATTATTCAACTAAGACATCCCATGTTTCAATCGCCCCTTCAGGTAACGATTCTAACCAATCTTTGGCTTCTCCCTTTAAAGTCCAGGGAAATAACATGAGATAGATTTGTTCATCCTCAACTTCTCTTATTTTAAATAGAGTACAGATCCTATTAAAGGTTCGAAGATGTTCATTTGGATCTTCCTTCGGCGCACCACTAAATTGGCATTGATTAGTTACCATGTGTAGGATTTGTCCTTTTATTTCATAATCTGGCGCATTAATGTCTGGTTAAGTAATTGCGTGACCTTGGCCAGTGCGTTTAGCTCTCATTCAATCTTCCATACTTAGAGGTTCCAGATTTTCCATGATTGAATTTGTAGAATCTGAATCACTAGAGGATTCTGATTTAATGGTTTGTTCCTCGACAATCTCTGTTTGAATGATTGGTGGTTCCGGAGGAAAGATTAATGGTTCAGGATCTCTGAATTGTCCCTGAATATCCTCCGGATTCTCAATTGTGAGGTCGGGTTCAAAAAATGGATTATCAAAAATTTGAATTGGAGTACTTGGTCGACTGGATGACGATTCTAAAGAAAAATCAACGGCGACAATATTGGCTAGATGTCTTGATCGAGTTACAGGAGGTGAACGTATAAAAGGTGGTGAACGTTTTGCTCGGTGCATTCACTGAATATCCTATTAGTTATAAAAATAAAAATTATATAAGTTATCAAATTAATAGACTTTTCTGATTTTGCCCACGTTTCGAATAGCCAATAGATGCAGCAGGTAGCCAGGACCCTTTAAATCGGAAGCCCACAACTCGCCACTAACAAATCCAACTATTACTACGAACCAGAAAATTTTGGATGTCTATCAATTTACCAATTAAAATAATTTTTTCGTCGAATTTTAAAGAAATTTTAGAGAAGAAATAGAAAAGTCTATGTCCTAAAAACTAGAGCGTCGAGAAATAAGAACGAAAAAGAAAAAGTGCGTCGAAAAAATAAGAGGTCGAAAAAAATAGGCGTCGAAAAATAAAAATAAGAAAGTAGCGCGTCGAAACTTTAAAAGGAACTAAAATTTATAAACAGCGTCGCAAAATTCTAAAGCACCTAAATCTTAGTCTAAAGAAAAAGCACTTAAGGAATTTTACGGCAAAGCCTAAAAATCTAGAAATAAAAATAACTATGGCAAAAACTATGACTTAAAACTAAATACGAACGAAAAATACAAATATTACGCTAAAACAAATAAAAAGATACAAAATATAAAAATAAACTTAAAGTTGTAAAAAGTACAATTATTATAAAAATATTATTTTTATATTATTTATTTATAAAAGTATTAATTTTATAATTTATTAAAACTAATTAAAACTAAAAATACAAATTAAATAAATAAAACAAAAACTATTATTAGAAATTAATTAATTAATAAACCCTAATTAGGGTAAATAATTAATAATAATTATTATTATTAACTAACCCTAATTCGATCAGCTTATGTACCAGGCCTGTCAAATCAAGCCATGCGATCGCATGGGTTGATAGTTAAAATCTCATGCGAACGCATGAGCCTCGGATCCAGGCCAAATATTGGGCTGCTACAGTACCGGGCCTAGTTCTTTTTTTCTGTTTTATATTAATATAAAGTATTTATATAAAATAAATAAAAACTTAATTTTTTTTTTAAAAAAACTACCTATTAGTTTTTGTAACTAAAAGAAAATACAAACTTATTAAAATTTTTTTTATATTTTGAACAACTCTTAAAAATATAAATTTTTTTATTTTTATATTTTTGTATTATTAATAATTAAAACGTATTTTCACAAGAAGAAATTAAAACTTAATAAAAATCTTTTTTTTTCTTTCTATATAGTGTTTCGCTTTCGGCGTTGTTTTTCCCCGGCAGCGGCGCCAAAAATACTTGATGTGCGTAGAGGTGTATACGAAATAGTTATATTTTAACTACGAAATACTATTAAATACGATACAAGTTTACACAAGTTATTTAATTATTTATAGAGTGGATATACCTAAACCTTGCTACAACACTTATAGGCAGTGTACCTAATCGTACAGTAGTGTAGTTTTTAGTAAGTCCGGTTCGTTCCACAGGGAGCTAGCCAAGTTTAACGCTATATTTTTAAAACTATATTTTTATAAATATAAATATATATATATATATATATATATATATATATATATATATATATTAGTAGTATTATTATTATAAAAGGGGGTTTTTACCGTTTAATGACCGGTTTGTCGATTTCAAAACTTTAGTCGCAGTTAAAACCTAATGTAAAATATTAAATATATAAAAGATTTAATTTAAAGCGTAAAGTAAATGAAAAATAATTAAAGTGCGATAAATAAAAGTGCGATAATTAAAATGACAATAAATAAAATTGCGATAATTAAAAAGTACGATAATTAAAATGACAATAAATTAAAGTGCGATAATTAAAAGTGCAATTAAATATGAAATAAAGGAATTATGCTTATTTAAACTTCCGTAATCATGATGTTTGACGTGTTGATTTTAGTTTATTACCATGGGTTAATTGTTCTTTGTCCTGGATTATTCAATATGTCCATCTAGTTTTTGTCCATAACAGTCCATCAGTCATAAATATAAAGTGCGAGTGTCCTCGTCAAATTATTCTTATATCCGAAGTCAAATTTTCCAACTAATTGGGGACTTAAACTATAATTACACCAATTTTCCTTGTATATAATTCACCCTTGTTTTAATAAGTCCATTGACTATTAATCCATTCTCGTGTTCGGTTAAATGAACGATTATTTGTACTTATAAATATCCCGCCCATCGTGTTCGATCGAGTGTATATGGTTATTTATAATTACATCCAATTGTAAATCTTTATATTAAATTAACGAACTATCATTCAATTAAACAAATATAAAGCCCATTAATATCCCATAGTCTAATTTCTACAAGTGTCGTTCTTTTGTCCAAACCCTAATTCTGGTACAAAGCCCAATTACCCCGTCTTTAATATTTAGCCCAACATCATGATTACTTCGGCTTAAATAAGTGTAATAACAACTTAGCTACGAGACATTAATTTAAAAAGGTTGAACATAACTTACAATGATTAATAATAGCGTAGCGTTACACGGACAGAATTTTGACTTACACCCATACAACATTCGCTAACATACCCTTATTATTAAAATTAAAATTAAAATTAAAATTAAAATTATAATATATATATATATATATATATATATATATATATATATATATATATATATATATATATATATATAATACGTAAGATAGAGAGATAGAGAAAAGATGTGTTTACATTCGACTGAAACTGCGCCTTTTATAGCAATGTGGCCTCACTTTTTGCTCCATGCGATCGCATGGAGATTGGCCTTACTGGCCATGCGATCGCATGGCCTGGGATTCCAGCTCACATTCGATTGTTTGCTTCTTGCCGACGGTTTTATTAAATAATATAATATATAAATAATTTTAAGAATTAATTATATATTATATTATATTCATGTGCATAGTTGACTTGTAATTTTTAGTCCGTTGCGTCGAGCATTGAGAGTTGACTCTGGTCCCGGTTCCGGATTTTCGAACGTCCTTGCGTACAATTTAATAGCTTGTACTTTGCGTTTTGCGGCTCGTACTCTTGAAATTTTGAGTCGTTTCTCATCAATAATTTGAACCACTTTGATTGTACTTTGTACTTTTTAGCTTTTTGGTCGTTTGTATCTTCAATTCGTCGAATATGTCTTTTGTCTTCACCTTTTATTATTTAAACGATAATTACTTGAAATTAGAACAATTGCAACTAAAAGCTTGTCTTTCTTGAGGAATAATGCTATGAAATATATGTTCATTTTTGGCATTATCAGTATGTATCGTGTGATTAGTTCATTCTCTCGATTGTTCCTTAGTTGAGGTGTTTTCAATAATTTTGAAGGGTTTAGACGCAGGTTGTCATCGTCAATATCCATATAATGAATTCGTCGTGAATCTTGAATGAAACGAATATCTTTATGAGTTTTGTGAATGAAAGTGATGTTCTAGTATAGTTTGAATTTAAAGTATGATTTTGAAGGATGTAGGAATCTAAGAGTGATGTCATCTGTTTAATCTTGACTTGGATTCTGATTTGTCAAAACCAGAATATGTAATTGAATTTGAATGAGAATGGTTGTTCTGGTTTCTATGAAAGAATGTATATTGTTATGAAAGTAGTGAGTATGGTTAATGATTATTGAATCAGAATTGAAGAATGTACAGTATAACATATTATTTGTGAATTTGTATAATTCTCGGGTATTACCTACCCGTTAAAGTTTCACAAGTAATATTTTGTACAAGAGAATTTTTATTATCGTCTTTATGAAAATATATGTTTTTATATTTTCTACAGATGTAATATAGATTTAATGAGTTAATATACTATTAAACTCATTTGATTTTTGCTGGAGCTAGAATGAATAACCCCTAAAACTTTAGAGATTACATAATTTTTGCAGAGTATTTCTTCAACGTAAATGAAATTATGAATCAATACTTCATTATTCATTTTTATTGATATTTCCTCGGTGATTGATGTTGGTGTTCGTAGAATTCTTGTGAACTTCGCAAGAGATGAATGACGTTTTCTAGAAAGTTTCGCGTACATCGAAAATAAAAGTGTGAAATCTAACACGTACTCGAACAATACATTTGGTTTATTATGAAATGGAATCTATTGAGTTGAAGAAGAGATTATAATTAATGATTGTTAAGTCATTAACGAAGGATGTACATCATAGCATATTAGTAATATGAATTAACCGAGTAGTATCTTCCCTTTAACATTCACACGTAATAGCTTAGTACGAAAAGATATATTGTGGTCTAAAAACTCATATATATATATATATATATATATATATATATATATATATATATATATATATATATATATAATATACATATAAATTTTTCAGAGGGAATGAGTTAATACTTCATAACTCGTTGATACAATATGCTCGTTGTTGATTTGTGATGATGTCGGTGATTATGGAACTGGCGGAGTTTGTGATGTTGTAGGCGCTGCTGGTACTAGTATTGCTATCCGTACTGCTGGTGCTGCTTGTATAACAAGTCTATTTTGTAACGCACGCACCATTCCTGTCAGGGTTTCTATTCTCCCCTCTATCATCTCTATCTATCCACTCGTCTTGATTTACGATTATGATTAGAATAAATAATCTCTAAAACTTTAGAGATTACATAATCACCGTAGAATATTTCTCCGATGAAGTTATGAATCAATACTTCATCGTTTGATGTTGTTGGTATTCCTTGGTATCTACAGGGCGTATGACGTTGATGCTTGTGGGACAGATTGTGATGTTGGGGCTTGCGATGCGGATGTTGTTGTTGGTGGTAATGGTACTGTTGGTGTGGATGCGGGTGGTGCAATTGGTGCTTGTGGGGCTTGTGATGCTTGTAAGTTCTGCATCATATTCTCCAAAGCCACCACTCGAGCGCGAAGCTCATTGACTTCTTCTAGTACACCGGAATGATTAGCGGTTGGAACGAGCGGATGAATAATATCTTATATAATCGTGGTGAGATACTTTGGAAATGAGGGTGAAAATGGTGTTTCAGACTGTTTCGCCGGTAAATGCTTCAAGTTCTTCGCCGAGAGGGAAATTTGGTGGGTGGAAAGGATCGCCTTCTTCTCGTCTCCATTAACTGAGTCAGCTACGAACCCATCCTCAATCCATCCAGAATAGATGTTGGCTAATCGGTTGATCCATTCCGGTTACACTGCTTTCGGAGCTCAGGTGAATATCCATATCGGAATAGCTGTCGGAATCCAGAGAACTTGAACCAGTTGAAGGATCCATCTCGTACAGAGTAGGGAAAAGATTTTTGAAATGAAATAAATTATAGGACTAGTTTGGTATTCCTCAGTACATAATTTACATATGTATTTATAATACCAGAATCCCATAAGTTACGGAGGATTTTTAAAAAGATGTCAGACAAAGTTTACTGTAATAGATATGCAAAGATATGAATTTGTCTATACACTGTCTATGCAATGAATGCAGTAAGACGCGTCTAGACTTAAGATGATAAGCAGGTAATTCCCGACAAAAATTGATAAGCAAAACTTTTGACATACAGCTAAGGTAGAAGTCCAGACCCACTAATGCATCCTAACAACTATTAGTTAGACACACTAATGCAAGGCCTGGTTCGCTAAGACCACCGCTCTGATGCCAACTGAAACGACCCGTCCATATTACTATAAATGCAGTACATTATTCATTGGTCCCATAGCGAGGTATTTGACCTCTATATGATACGTTTTAGAAAATATTGCATTCATTTCATAAAAAGCACACCATTATTATACATAATGCATGTTTTAAACAAATGGGCGATTATTTAAGAAATAATCCCCATAATAAATCGATTTCTAAATACTACACACGTGACATAACAGTCGAATATAATACATGACAAAGGTTTTATTGAATGCAACACTTCATTTAAAAAAAAATGAGACTCCATGCACAGCTTGCTCAGATAATGCAACAGCGGAAGACTTTCTTAAGGACCTGAGTGTGACGATCGCTCCAAATCCATATGGACGAACATGTCATTCATCGATTTCATTGCGAGGTATTTGACCTCTATATGATACGTTTTGTAAACATTGCATTCTTTTGAAAAGGCACACTATAAATGAATATTTAAATCAAAGGTTTTTGACATCTGATGATATCTACATATAGACAATCACCGTAAATAATAGTTTACAATAGTACTTCCGTTGACAATGCAGTCAAAATAAGATACATGGTGATGATTTGGTGAATGCAACGTTTCCTTGAAAAATATGCCATGTAAGACTCCATGCACATAGCTTGTCTAACATATAAGTAAACAGCGGAAGACTTCTAGGAAACCTGAGAATAAACATGCTAACAAGTGTCAACACAAAGGTTGGTGAGTTCATAGTTTTAATGTTTCGCATAATCTGTATATAAAGGTGGATCACAAGATTTCAGTTGTTTCATCCAGAAACGTTTATCAAAATATTCTACAAGATTGAGCACCCTGGTAACTAAACTTTAACGTTATAATAAGTACCCCTGTTTTAACATACATGTGAAATATCCCGTTCATATTGATTATAAACGTTCCATATTAATTGATTTCGTTGCGAGGTTTTGACCTCTATATGAGACGTTTTTCAAAGACTGCATTCATTTTTAAAACAACCATAACCTTTATTTTATCAATAAAGGTTTCAAAAGTATTACATAGATTATCAAATAATGATAATCTAAAATACACTGTTTACACACGACCATTACATAATGGTTTACAATAGAAATATATTACATCGACATATGTTTCTTGAATGCAGTTTTTACACAATATCATACAAACATGGACTCCAAATCTTGTCCTTATTTTAGTATGCAACAGCGGAAGCTCTTAGTATTCACCCGAGAATAAACATGCTTTAAACGTCAACAAAAATGTTGGTGAGTTATAGGTTTAACCTATATATATATATATATATATCAAATCGTAACAATAGACCACAAGATTTCATATTTCAATACGCATCCCATACATAGAGATAAAAATCATTCATATGGTGAACACCTGGTAACCGACATTAATAAGATGCATATATAAGAATATCCCCATCATTCCGGAACACCCTTCGGATATGATATAAATTTCGAAGTACTAAAGCATCCGGTACTTTGGATGGGGTTTGTTAGGCCCAATTGATCTATCTTTAGTATTCGTGTCAATTAGGGTGTCTGTTCCCTAATTCTTAGATTACCAGACTTAATAAAAAGGGGCATATTCGATTTCGATAATTCAACCATAGAATGTAGTTTCACGTAATTGTGTCTATTTTGTAAATCATTTATAAAACCTGCTTGTATTCTCATCTCAAAAATATTAGATTTTAAAAGTGGGACTATAACTAATTTTCACAGATTTTTACTTCGTCGGGAAGTAAGACATGGCCACTGGTCGATTCACGAACCTATAACAAATATGTACATATATGTCAAAGTATATTCAAAATATATTTACAACACTTTTAATACATTTTGATGTTTTAAGTTTATTAAGTCAGCTGTCCTCGTTAGTAACTTACAACTAGTTGTCCAACGTTAGATGTACAGAAAAAAATTGATATATATTATCTTGAATCAATCCATGACCCAGTGTATACACGTCTTAGGGTAGATCACAACTCAAAGTATATATATTTTTGGAATCAACCTCAACCCTGTATAGCTAACTCCCTCATTACTGCATATAGAGTGTCTATGGTTGTTCCAAATAATATATACACATGGGTCGATATGATATGTCAAAACATTTGCATACGTGTCTATGGTATCCCAAGATTACATAATATATTAGAATACATGTATAATACAATATAAGTTAGCTAGAATATGATTAATATAGATTTGTTACCAATTTTCATGTTGCTACAACAAGAAAAATTATCCAATCTTGTTTTACCCATAACTTCTTCATTTTAAATCCGTTTTGAGTGAATCAAATTGCTATGGTTTCATATTGAACTCTATTTTAGGAATCTAAACAGAAAAAGTATAGGTTTATAGTCAGAAATATAAATTACAAGTCATTTTTGTAAAGGTAGTCATTTCAGTCGAAAGAACGACGTCTAGATGACCATTTTAGAAAACATACTTCCACTTTGAGTTTAACCAAGATTTTTGGATATAGTTTCATGTTCATAAGAAAAATCATTTTCCCAGAAGAACAACTTTTAAATCAAAGTTTATCATAGTTTTTAATTAACTAACCCAAAACAGCCCGCGGTGTTACTACAACGGCGTATGTCCGGTTTTACAGTGTTCTTTGTGTTTCCAGGTTTTAAATCATTAAGTTAGCATATCATATAGATATAGAACATGTGTTTAGTTGATTTTAAAAGTCAAGTTAGAAGGATTAACTTTTGTTTGCGAACAAGTTTAGAATTAACTAAACTATGTTCTAGTGATTACAAGTTTAAACCTTCGAATAAGATAGCTTTATATGTATGAATCGAATGATGTTATGAACATCATTACTACCTCAAGTTTTCTGGATAAAGCTACTGGAAATGAGAAAAATGGATCTAGCTTCAAAGGATCCTTGGATGGCTTGAAAGTTCTTGAAGCAGAATCATGACACGAAAAACAAATTCAAGTAAGATTTCCACTCGAAATAAGATTGTTATAGTTATAGAAATTGAATCAAAGTTTGAATATGAGTATTACCTTGTAATAGAAAGATATCTTACTGTAAATAAGAAAGATATCTTGAGGTTGGATGATCACTCTACAAGATTGGAAGTAAGCTAGCAAACTTGGAAGTATTCTTGATTTTATGAAACTAGAACTTGTAGAATTTATGAAGAACACTTAGAACTTGAAGATAGAACTTGAGAGAGATCAATTAGATGAAGAAAATTGAAGAATGAAAGTGTTTATAGGTGTTTTTGGTCGTTGTTGTATGGATTAGATATAAAGGATATGTAATTTTGTTTTTATGTAAATAAGTCATGAATGATTACTCATATTTTTGTAATTTTATGAGATATTTCATGCTAGTTGCCAAATGTTGGTTCCCAAATGTGTTAGGTGACTCACATGGGCTGCTAAGAGCTGATAATTGGAGTGTATATACCAATAGTACATACATCTAAAAGCTGTGTATTGTACGAGTACGAATACGGGTGCATACGAGTAGAATTGTTGATGAAACTGAACGAGGATGTAATTGTAAGGATTTTTGTTAAGTAGAAGTATTTTGATAAGTGTCTTGAAGTCTTTCAAAAGTGTATGAATACATATTAAAACACTACATGTATATACATTTTAACTGAGTCGTTAAGTCATCGTTAGTCGTTACATGTAAGTGTTGTTTTGAAACCTTTAGGTTAACGATCTTGTTAAATGTTGTTAACCCAATGTTTATAATATCAAATGAGATTTTAAATTATTATATTATCATGATAATATGATGTATGAATATCTCTTAATATGATATATATACATTAAATGTCGTTACAACGATAATCGTTACATATATGTCTCGTTTCAAAATCATTAAGTTGGTAGTCTTGCTTTTACATATGTAGTTCATTGTTAATATACTTAATGATATGTTTACTTATCATAATATCATGTTAACTATATATATATATATATATATATATATATATATATATATATATATATATATATATATATATATATATATATATATATATATATATATATCCATATATATGTCATCATATAGTTTTTACAAGTTTTAACGTTCGTGAATCACCGGTCAACTTGGGTGGTCAATTGTCTATATGAAACCTATTTCAATTAATCAAGTCTTAACAAGTTTGTTTACTTAACATATTGGAAACACTTAATCATGTAAATAAAAATTTCATTTAATATATATATAAACATGGAAAAGTTCGGGTCACTACAGTACCTACCCATTAAATAAATTTCGTCCCGAAATTTTAAGCAGTTGGAGGTGTTGACGTATCTTCTGGAAATAAATGCGGGTATTTCTTCTTCATCTGATCTTCACGCTCCCAGGTGAACTCGGGTCCTCTACGAGCATTCCATCAGTGCTTTTTGGATGATCTTCTCGGTAGTTTCTTGTATTATCTCCGGACCCGTAATCTGTCTATCCCCCACTTCACCCCAACAAATTGGAGACCTGCACTTTCTACCATAAAGTGCTTCAAACGGCGCCATCTCAATGCTTGAATGATAGCTGTTGTTGTTGGAAAATTCTGCTAACGGTAGATGTCGATCCCAACTGTTTCCGAAATCAATAACACATGCTCGTAGCATGTCTTCAAGCGTTTGTGTCGTCCTTTCGCTCTGCCCATCAGTTTGTGGATAATAGGCAGTACTCATGTCTAGACGAGTTCCTAATGCTTGCTGTAATGTCTGCCAAAATCTTGAAATAAATCTGCCATCCCTATCAGAGATAATAGAGATTGGTATTCCATGTCTGGAGACGACTTCCTTCAAATACAGTCGTGCTAACTTCTTCATCTTGTCATCTTCTCTTATTGGCAGGAAGTGTGCTGACTTGGTGAGACGATCAACTATTACCCAAATAGTATCATAACCACTTGAAGTCCTTGGCAATTTAGTAATGAAATCCATGGTAATGTTTTCCCATTTCCATTCCGGGATTTCAAGTTATTGTAGTAGACCTGATGGTTTCTGATGTTCAGCTTTGACCTTAGAACACGTCAAACATTCTCCTACATATTTAGCAATATCGGCTTTCATACCTGGCCACCAAAAATGTTTCTTAAGATCCTTGTACATCTTCCCCATTCCAGGATGTATTGAGTATCTGGTTTTATGAGCTTCTCTAAGTACCATTTCTCTCATATCTCTAAATTTTGGTACCCAAATTCTTTCAGCCCTATACCGGGTTCCGTCTTCCCGAATATTAAGATGCTTCTCCGATCCTTTGGGTATTTCATCCTTTAAATTTCCCTCTTTTAAAACTCCTTGTTGCGCCTCCTTTATTTGAGTAGTAAGGTTAGTGTGAATCATTATATTCATAGATTTTACTCGAATGGGTTCTCTGTCCTTTCTGCTTAAGGCGTCGGCTACCACATTTGCCTTCTCCGGGTGGTAACGAATCTCAAAGTCGTAATCATTCAACAATTCAATCCACCTACGCTGATTCAAATTCAGTTGTTTCTGATTAAATATATGTTGAAGACTTTTGTGGTCGGTATATATAATACTTTTGACCCCATATAAGTAGTGCCTCCAAGTCTTTAATGCAAAAACAACCGCGCCTAATTCCAAATCATGCATCGTATAATTTTGCTCGTGAATCTTCAATTGTCTAGACGCATAAGCAATCACCTTCGTTCGTTGCATTAATACACAACCGAGACCTTGCTTTGATGCGTCACAATAAATCACAAAGTCATCATTCCCTTCAGGCAATGACAATATAGGTGCCGTAGTTAGCTTTTTCTTCAATAATTGAAACGCCGTCTCTTGTTCATCCTTCCATTCAAATTTCTTCCCTTTATGCATTAATGCAGTCAAGGGTTTTGCTATTTTGGAGAAATCTTGGATGAATCTTCTGTAGTAACCAGCCAATCCTAAAAATTGACGTATATGCTTTGGAGTTTTTGGGGTTTCCCACTTTTCAACGGTTTCGATCTTTGCCAGGTCCACCTGGATACCTTCTTTGTTCACTATGTGACCGAGGAATTGAACTTCTTCCAACCAAAATGCACACTTTGAAAATTTAGCGTACAGTTTTTCTTTCCTCAATACTTCTAGCACTTTTCTCAAATGTTCTTCGTGCTCTTGATCATTCTTTGAGTAAATAAGTATGTCATCGATGAAAACAATGACAAACTTATCAAGATATGGCCCACACACTCGGTTCATAAGGTCCATGAACACAGCTGGTGCGTTAGTCAATCCAAACGGCATAACCATAAACTCGTAATGACCATAACGCGTCCTAAAAGCAGTTTTTGGAATATCATCCTCCTTTACTCGCATTTGATGATATCCAGAACATAAATCGATCTTCGAATAAACCGACGAGCCTTGTAGTTGATCAAATAAGTCGTCAATTCTCGGCAGTGGATAACGGTTTTTGATGGTAAGTTTGTTCAACTCTCTGTAGTCAATTCACAACCTAATTGTACCATCCTTCTTCTTGACAAACAAAACAGGAGCTCCCCATGGTGATGTGCTTGGTCGAATGAAACCACGTTCTAATAGTTCTTGTAATTGGCTTTGCAGTTCTTTCATCTCACCGGGTGCGAGTCTATAAGGAGCACGAGCTATTGGTGCAGCTCCTGGTACAAGATCTATTTGAAATTCAACAGATCGATGTGGAGGTAGTCCCGGTTATTCTTTCGGAAATACATCGGGAAATTCTTTTGCGACAGGAACATCATTGATGCTCTTTTCTTCAGTTTGTACTTTCTCGACGTGTGCTAGAACAGCATAGCAACTTTTCTTATTAGTTTGTGTGCCTTCAAATTACTAATAAGATGTAGCTTCGTGTTGCCCTTTTCTCCGTACACCATTAAGGGTTCTTCTTCTTCTCGTACAATGCGAATTGCATTTTTATAACATACGATCTCTGCTTTCACCTTCTTCAGCCAGTCCATGCCAACTATTACATCAAAACTCCCTAACTCTACTGGTATCAAATCAATCTTAAATATTTCGCTACCCAGTTTAATTTCTCGATTCCGGCATATATAATCTGCTGAAATTAATTTACCGTTTGCTAATTCGAGTAAAAATTTACTATCCAACGACGTCAATGGACAACTTAATTTAGCACAAAAATCTCTACTCATATAGCTTCTATCCGCACCCGAATCAAATAAAACGTAAGCAGATTTATTGTCAATAAGAAACGTACCCGTAACAAGCTCTGGGTCTTCCTGTGCCTCTGCCGCATTAATATTGAAAACTCTTCCACGGCCTTGTCCATTCATGTTCTTCTGGTTCGGGCAATTTCTAATAATGTGGCCCGGTTTTCCACATTTATAACAAAGTACATTGGCATAACTTGCTCCGACACTACTTGCTCCGCCATTACTCGTTCCGATACCATTTGTTCCTTTCGTTCTGTTAACCCCTGGTCCGTAGACCTCACACTTCGCCGCGCTATGACCATTTCTTTTACACTTGTTGCAAAATTTGGTGCAGATGCCCGAGTGATACTTTTCACACCTTTGGCATAGCTGCTTCTGATTGTTGTTGTTGTTGCGGTTGTTATTGTTGTTGGGATGATTGTTGTAGTTGCTGTTGCTGTTGTTGTTGTTGTTGTTGGGCCGTTTGTTGTAGTTGCGATTGATGTTGCGATTGTTGGGATAGTTTTTGCGATTATTGTTGTAATTGCTGTTGTTGTTGTATTGGTGATTCTTATCACCGTTTTTCTCCCACTTTCTTTTGACTTGCTTCACATTGGCCTCTTCAGCCGCCTGTTCTTTAATTCTTTCCTCAATCTGGTTCACTAGTTTGTGAGCCATTCTACATGCCTGTTGTATGGAGGCGGGCTCGTGTGAACTTATATCTTCTTGGATTCTTTCCGGTAATCCTTTCACAAACACGTCAATCTTCTCTTCCTCATCTTCGAACGCTCTCGGACACAATAGGTACAATTCTGTGAATCGTCTTTCGTACGTGGTAATATCAAATCCTTGGGTTCGTAACCCTCTAAGTTCTGTCTTGAGCTTATTGACCTCGGTTCTGGGACGGTACTTCTCGTTCATCAAGTGCTTGAATGCTGACCACGATAGTGCGTAAGCATCATCTTGTCCCACTTGCTCTAGATAGGTATTTCACCATGTTAACGCAGTACCTGTGAAGGTATGCGTAGCGTACTTTACTTTGTCCTCTTCAGTACACTTACTTATGGCAAACACTGATTCGACCTTCTCGGTCCACCGTTTCAATCCGATCGGTCCTTCTGTTCCATCAAATTCCAAAGGTTTGCAGGCAGTGAATTCTTTGTAGGTGCATCCTACACGATTTCTTGTGCCGTTAGCTGCATTGCTAGATTCGGAGTTATTGTTGGTATGTAGCGCAGCCTGTACTGCGGCTATGTTTGCAGCAAGAAAGGTACGAAATTCCTCTTCGCTCATATTCATGGTTTGTCGAGTAGTCGGTGCCATTTCCTTCAAATAGTCAAATGAAACAAGTTAATCATACAGAATATTAAGAGTAGTCAATAGTATCTCGTAGCATAATATGAACTCATTTATAAAAGCTTTTTCTTCATATTAGCGTTTTATAAGTTTAAATTCGGGTAGTACCTACCCGTTAAGTTCATACTTAGTAGCTAATATACAATTCAACTACTACAATTCTATATGAAAAACTGATTATAATAATATTTCGCGTTCAAACTTTTTCACAATATTTTACAAACTTACAATACCGCTTATTTTACATATAACATGAAATATAGCACACAATAACTTTGATACAAGATAGTTGTGAAGATAATTCTAGCTAGTACACAAGTCGTTCAGGAAAGGCAATAAAGACACGTAATTCATACGTCCAGAAACAATTCATGCATTATGGTTTTACTAGGACTACTTCCCATCCTTGGTCTTGTGGAACATAACTGTTATGGCCGTTGATAAGACAGTGTGTTGTAACGTCGTCAAAGGGACGAGGGTTACGTAATGTCCAACAGTCCCGTAACAATCTAAAAACCTTGTTTCTCACCCCAACTACTGAGTCCGTCACTTGTGGGAACGTTTTATTTAATAGTTGTAGCCCGATGTTCTTGTTCTCACTTTGGTGAGAAGCGAACATTACTAACCCGTAAGCATAACATGCTTCTTTATGTTGCATGTTAGCCGCTTTTTCTAAATCACGAAGTCCTATATTCAGATATATTGAGTCAAAATAATTTCTTAACCCGTTGCGTAAAATAGCATTTGGGTTCCCCGCAATATATGCGTCAAAGTAAACACATCGTAACTTATGGATTTCCCAATGTGATATCCCCCATTTTTCGAACGAAAGCCTTTTATAAACCAAGGCATTCTTGGAACGTTCTTCGAATGTCTTACAAACTGATCTCGCCTTAAATAGTTGTGCCGAGGAATTCTGACCGACTCTAGACAAGATTTCATCAATCATGTCTCCGGGTAGGTCTCTTAAAATATTGAGTTGTCTATCCATTTTGTGTTTTTATACTGTAAAATAGACAAGAGTTAGATTCATAAAAAAAATACTTATTAATACAAGCGATTTTTACATATATCATAAAGCATAAGCACACTATATTACATATATTACACCACACGAATACAACTATCTTATTCCGACTCGCTCGTTTCTTCTTCTTCGGTTTTGGTTCGTTTTGCCAAGTTTCTAGGGATATATGATGTTCCCCTAATACGAGCCGTCATTTTCCACATTGGTTTAGAAAAACCTGGTGGTTTAGAGGTTCCCGGGTTATTGTCACAACTTAAGAAATACGGGTGTTGACGATACATATAAAGTTCATCGGGTTTGGAATCAAATTTCTCTATTTTTATTCCCTTTCCCTTATTGTTCTCTTTTGCCTTATTAAATTGTGTTGGGGTAATTTCTATAACATCATCGGAATCCTTGTCAGGATCCGATTCATCGGAGAATTGGTAATCCTCCCAATACATTGCTTCCTTGGATGAAACACCATTGACCATAATTAACTTTGGTTGGTTGGTTGAGGATTTTCTTCTACTTAACCGTTTTATTATTTCCCCCACTGGTTCTATTTCTTCTTCCGGTTCCGATTCTTCTTTCGTTTCCGATTCTTCTTCCGGTTCCGACTCTTCTTCCGGTTCCTCTTCGGGAACTTGTGAATCATTCCACGAATCATTCCAATTTACATTTGACTCTTCATTATTATTAGGTGAGTCAATGGGACTTGTTCTAGAGGTAGACATCTATCACATAATATCAAACACGTTAAGAGATTAATATATCACATAATATTCACATGTTAAAAATATATAGTTTCCAACAAAATTTGTTAAGCAATCATTTTTCAAGTAAACACGGTCGAAGTCCAGACTCACTAATGCATCCTAACAAACTTGATAAGACACACTAATGTAAAATTCTTGTTCTCTAAGACCAACGCTCGGATACCAACTGAAATGTCCCGTTCATATTGATTATAAATGTTCCATATTAATTGATTTCGTTGAGATTTTTTGACCTCTATATGAGACGTTTTTCAAAGACTGCATTCATTTTTAAAACAACCATAACCTTTATTTTATCAATAAAGGTTTCAAAAGCGTTACGTAGATTATTAAATAATGATAATCTAAAATATACTGTTTACACACGACCATTACATAATGGTTTACAATAGAAATATATTACATCGACATATGTTTCTTGAATGCAGTTTTTACACAATATCATACAAACATGGACTCCAAATCTTGTCCTTATTTTAGTATGCAACAGCGGAAGCTCTTAGTATTCACCTGAGAATAAACATGCTTTAAACGTCAACAAAAATGTTGGTGAGTTATAGGTTTAACCTATATATATATATATCAAATCGTAACAATAGACCACAAGATTTCATATTTCAATACGCATCCCATACATAGAGATAAAAATCATTCATATGGTGAACACCTGGTAACCGACATTAATAAGATGCATATATAAGAATATCCCCATCATTCTGGGACACCCTTCGGATATGATATAAATTTCGAAGTACTAAAGCATCTGGTACTTTGGATGAGGTTTGTTAGGCCCAATAGATCTATCTTTAGGATTCGCGTCAATTAGGGTGTCTGTTCCCTAATTCTTAGATCACCAGACTTAATAAAAAGGGGCATATTCGATTTCGATAATTCAACCATAGAATGTAGTTTCACGTACTTGTGTCTATTTTGTAAATCATTTATAAAACCTGCATGTATTCTCATCCCAAAAATATTAGATTTTAAAAGTGGGACTATAACTCACTTTCACAGATTTTTACTTCGTCGGGAAGTAAGACTTGGCCACTGGTCGATTCACGAACCTATAACAAAAATGTACATATATATCAAAGTATATTCAAAATATATTTACAACACTTTTAATACATTTTGATGTTTTAAGTTTATTAAGTCAGTTGAACTCGTTAGTAACCTACAACTAGTTGTCCAACGTTAGATGTACAGAAAAAAATTGATATATATTATCTTGAATCAATCCACAACCCAGTGTATACACGTCTCAGGCTAGATCACAACTCAAAGTATATATATTTTTGGAATCAACCTCAACCCTGTATAGCTAACTCCCTCATTACTGCATATAGAGTGTCTATGATTGTTCTAAATAATATATACACATGGGTCGATATGATATGTCAAAACATTTGCATACGTGTCTATGGTATCCCAAGATTACATAATATATTAGAATACATGTATAATACAATATAAGTTAGCTAGGATATGATTAATATAGATTTGTTACCAATTTTCACGTTGCTACAACAAGAAAAATTATCTAATCTTGTTTTACCCATAACTTCTTCATTTTAAATCCGTTTTGAGTGAATCAAATTGCTATGATTTCATATTGAACTCTATTTTATGAATCTAAATAGAAAAAATATAGGTTTATAGTCAGAAATATAAGTTACAAGTCGTTTTTGTAAAGGTAGTCATTTCAGTCGAAAGAACGACGTCTAGATGACCATTTTAGAAAACATACTTCCACTTTGAGTTTAACCATGATTTTTGGATATAGTTTCATGTTCATAAGAAAAATCATTTTCCCAGAAGAACAACTTTTAAATTAAAGTTTATCATAGTTTTTAATTAACTAACCCAAAACAGCCCGCGGTGTTACTACGACGGCGTATGTCCGGTTTTACAGTGTTCTTCGTGTTTCCAGGTTTTAAATCATTAAGTTAGCATATCATATAGATATAGAACATGTGTTTAGTTGATTTTAAAAGTCAAGTTAGAAAGATTAACTTTTGTTTGCGAACAAGTTTCGAATTAACTAAACTATGTTCTAGTGATTACAAGTTTAAACCTTCGAATAAGATAGCTTTATATGTATGAATCGAATGATGTTATGAACATCATTACTACCTCAAGTTTTCTGGATAAAGCTACTAGAAATGAGAAAAATGTATCTAGCTTCAAAGGATCCTTGGATGGCTTGAAAGTTCTTGAAGCAGAATCATGACACGAAAAACAAGTTCAAGTAAGATTTCCACTCGAAATAAGATTGTTATAGTTATAGAAATTGAATCAAAGTTTGAATATGAATATTACCTTATATTAGAAAGATATCTTACTGTAAATAATAAACATTTCTTGAGGTTGGATGATCACTCTACAAGATTGGAAGTAAGCTAGCAAACTTGGAAGTATTCTTGATTTTATGAAACTAGAACTTGTAGAATTTATGAAGAACACTTAGAACTTGAAGATAGAACTTGAGAGAGATCAATTAGATGAAGAAAATTGAAGAATGAAAGTGTTTGTAGGTGTTTTTGGTCGTTGGTGTATGGATTAGATATAAAGGATATGTAATTTTGTTTTCATGTAAATAAGTCATGAATGATTACTCATATTTTTGTAATTTTATGAGATATTTCATGCTAGTTGCCAAATGATGGTTCTCACATGTGTTAGGTGACTCACATGGGTTGCTAAGAGCTGATCATTGGAGTGTATATACCAATAGTACATACATCTAAAAGCTGTGTATTGTACGAGTACGAAAAAGGGTGCATACGAGTAAATTGTTGATGAAACTGAACGAGGATGTAATTGTAAGCATTTTTGTTAAGTAGAAGTATTTTGATAAGTGTATTGAAGTCTTTCAAAAGTGTAAGAATACATATTAAAACACTACATGTATATACATTTTAACTGAGTCGTTAAGTCATCGTTAGTCGTTACATGTATATGTTGTTTTGAAACCTTTAGGTTAACGATCTTGTTAAATGTTGTTAACCCAATGTTTATAATATCAAATGAGATTTTAAATTATTATATTATCATGATATTATGATGTACGAATATCCCTTAATATGATATATATACATTAAATGTCATTACAACGATAATCGTTACATATATGTCTCGTTTCAAAATCATTAAGTTAGTAGTCTTGCTTTTACATATGTAGTTCATTGTTAATATACTTAATGATATATTTACTTATCATAATATCATGTTAACTATCTATCTATATATATATATATATATATATATATATATATATATATATATATATATATATATATATATATATATATATATATATCCATATATATGTCATCATATAGTTTTTACAAGTTTTAACGTTCGTGAATCACCGGTCAACTTGGGTGGTCAATTATCTATATTAAAGCTATTTCAATTAATCAAGTCTTAACAAGTTTGATTGCTTAACATGTTGGAAACACTTAATCATGTAAATAACAATTTCATTTAATATATATATAAACATGGAAAAGTTCGGGTCACTACAACATGCAACCAACATGTACAATACACGCAATCCAACGTGTACTAAACTCAAATAGCATACGTCTGTTTTATAGTTCAGGATAGGGTCTCTATACCTGGAACAGACGGGGATGTCAAGCCCTATGGATCCATATACTACTACTCGCGCCCACCAGTTCTTATAACTGGCAGTTACTAGTTACCAAAGCTAAGATATTTTCGGTTCAAACTCTGTATAGAATTTAGTATGTACTTGTGTCCATTGTTTAAAATAAAGCGCATGTATTCTCAGCCCAAAAATATATATTGCAAAAGCATTTAAAAAGGGAGCAAATGAAACTCACCTTAGCAGCATATAAAGTCGTTCACCAAAATGTGATCGAAACTCGGATTACCAAATAACCGTAGATCTCAACCTAGAGAACATATGTTGGTCAATAAATGTCTATCAAGCTAGGTCAGGTTATAGTGTATCACAATCCTAATGCTCGAGATCGACATACAAAAGTTATTCAAAGTCGTTTCAAAAAGTCAATTTTGACAATAGTTCAACAAAACGAGACATACCTTATATAAGGAGTCATTTACTTGGTTGGTAATATTCAAAAATCCATTTTATCAATCTCGTAAACAAGTTGTTTAAATCTTAATTTCATATTCAAAAGCAATTTCAATTAATATCAATCATAATTCAGTTGACCATATCTTTTGATTCGCTCATCGAAATTACACGATTTCTAAATGAAAAGTTATTGATTTTTCGCCAGCTTTCCAAAAACATGCATATCATATGCCTTTTACCAGTAACATATGTATTTAATTCGTGATTCACCATAAACTATTTAACGATGAAATTTAGCATACAAGCATGTATAAATATATATACTCGAGCACTAGACATGGATACACAATTAATATATAAAAGATAAAATATGAGTGCTTACATATCAATATTGAGATTCAATATTGTAGGAAAGTACGTAGACGCAACGGAGATGATAAACACTAGGTTTGATTTACAAATATACCCCCGAACAGTACCCATAATTTCCTTAGCTCTATCCCGCTCATAAAACCCGTTTTGAAAACACGCGAGCAGAACCTCGTCGTAGTATTTTATGTATAATACTAATATTATCGCTCCTAATAATACTAATACTAATCATATGATTAATAATAATAATAATAATAATTAATATATATATATATATATATATATATATATATATATATATATATATATATATGTATGTATATATATTGAGATTCAATATTGTAGGAAAGTACGTAGACGCAACGGAGATGATAAACACTAGGTTTGATTTACAAATATACCCCCCGAACATTACCCATAATTTCCTTAGCTCTATCCCGCTCATAAAACCCATTTTGAAAACACGCGAGCAGAACCTCGTCGTAGTATTTTATGTATAATACTAATATTATCGCTCCTAATAATACTAATACTAATCATATGATTAATAATAATAATAATAATAATAATTAATATATATATATATATGTATATATATATATATATATATATGTATATATATATATATACACATATATATATATATATATGTATATATATATATATATATATAATTGAGAGAGGTCGAGAGAGTTAGATGAAAGGTTGAATCAGAAAACGAGTACGTTCGATATTTAAATGGACTTGGCCTCACCATCATCCTCATGCGATCGCATGAGTATGTGAGGGGACCTTCATGCGATCGTATGAGGCCCTTTACCAGCTCATGATCGACTAAAAGTCCTGTCGACACTTTCATTACCTATATAACACACATGATACGTAATTATTTAATATATATTATATTTAATCTTTAGAATTAATTAAATATTATATTATATTTACACTCATGATAAAAATATAATTTTTACTAAAATGACACGGACGTGGTCTCATGACTCATGTACCACTTTCGGTTTTTCGAGCGCACTTTCGTACGTTTAGAAAACTAGCCTTTTACGTTATGCGACGTGTACCTTTAATAATAGTTTCATTTATTCATCAATAAATTACCTTGTAAAAATGTATCTTATAAAATTTGAGTGTTGTGGTCATTTGCTTCTATAAATCAGTGACTCGTTGTTTGTCAAAATATTTTATTTTAAATCAGGACGTTTTATGAATAAGTTAAATATATATATATATATATATATATATATATATATATATATATATATATATATATATATATATATATATATTTAGAAATTTAGGTTTGTATTCAAAATCTTTATTTAATAATCTAACATTTGGTTTTTCAAAACTATTTATATTTCAAAGTTTATTTTTATTTCGCTTAGGAAAGTAATTTAACGCGTAACGTTTTCAAGTTATAATATATACACATATTCGTATATAATTAATTACGTTCGTTTAATGGTTCATGAATCATTGGAATTTGGTCGAGGTTAAATGAATGTATGAACACAGTTTCAAATTCTTGTGATTCAATTTGACAGACTTTGCTTATCATGTTGAAAACATTAAATCATTTAAAGATAAAGTTTAAATTTGGTCAGAAATTTCCGGGTCATCACACTGAGAATAAACATGCTTAAACAGCCAACACAAAGATTGGTGAGATATATAGGTTTAAAGTTAGCATCGATATAAATATAGACCACAAGATTTCATAGTTACAAACAGTTCAATAAAGATATTCTATAAGTTGTTGAGCGCTTCGGTAACCATACTTAACCATTAATGAGGCATATTCTCTTTATTATAAAATCTCCCTACACTGTACCAAGTGTAGTAAAAATGAAGTACTATGCAACCGTTAACGATACTAGAGCGACTAGCCCGGTTGGGGTTGTCAAACCCGATAGATCTATCAATAGGATTCGCGCTTACATGTTCTTACAACATGTAAATATTAGTTACCAAGCTATTAGGAAAGATATGCAAAGTGGTACAACTCAATGTAGAATATATTTTAAGTACTTGTGTCCATGGCATAAAACATAAACTGCATGTATTCTCATCCCAAAATATTTTTAGAGTTTAAAAATGGGACTATATACTCACGGTAGTAAAAGTATATTAATAATAAGTTTTCAACTTATTAAAAATATGGCCGTTGTCCTTGGATTCATGAAACTATAATAATAATAACGATTCAGATAATAATACATGTGAACAAAACTAATATAGCAAGTTCATATCATATCTTCAATCACATTTGATTGTTTAAGTTCATACTTTCAATCACGTGTGATTGTTTAAGTTCATACTTTCAATCACGTGTGATTGTTTGTGTTTATATTTTCAATCACGTGTGATTGTTTAGGTTGTCAAGTTAGCAGTCTAACGTTAGTAGTCCGCAATTAGTAGTCCACAGTTAGTAGTACATAGTATACACGTGTTGTATAAGACTCAATCATGACCCATAATACCGCTATTGTAGTTACACGTATTGTGTATGTGGTGTCTTTTGATTTATCCGACGTATTGTGTAACCATGATATGTTACAATACATGTATAATACAAGAAAAGTTAGCTAGGATACGGTTAGTATGGATTTTAATGAATTAATCCCGTAATTAAATTATCTCTAACCAATATTGTTTGCCCATAATTTCTTCGTTATAAATCCGTTTTGAGTGAATCAAATTGCTATGGTTTCGCAACGAACTGTAATTTGTGAAACTAAACTGAAAAAGTGGTGGTTTATAGTCAGAGTTACAAGTTATAATCCATATTTGAAAGAGGTAGTTATTTCCGTCGAAAGAACGACATCTTGATAATCATTTTGAAAAACATACTTCAATTTTGAGTTTAACCATGATTTTTGGATATAGTATCATGTTCATATGAAATATCGTTTTCTCAGAAGAACAACTTTTAAATCAAAGATTATGATAGTTTTTAATTATCCAATCCAAAACAGCCCCCGGTTTTACTACGACGGCGTATGTCCGGTTTTACGGTGTTCTTCGTGTTTCCAAGTTTTAACTCATTAAGTTAGTATATCATATAGATATAAAAAATGTGTTAAGTTATTTTTAAAATTCAAGTTAGAAGGATTAACTTTGTTTGCAAACAAGTTTAGAATTAACTAAACTATGTTCTAGTTTATAAACTCTTATATAGATAGCTATAGACATATGAATTGAACAAGAGTTGAAGTAGAGTTTTTACCTCAAGTTTAGAATGTAAAGTTGCTGGAAAGAAGTAGTAGAACAAAGCTTGAGAGAGTTCTTGCAAGTGTGTGTGAAAATTGGAAGTAAAATTTGGAAAATGAATGTGTAAAAATGAGTTAGAAATGGCGCTTATTTATAGGCTTGAAAATTTGGTTTTTAGTGAAAATATCTAGTATAAGTTAAAATGTATTAAGTCATGGATGACATTTTAAATTGATTAGGTCATGGATGACATATTACACAAATAATTGCAGATTTCTATTGGTATATACCAATAGTAAATACTTCTAGAAGCTGTGTATAATACGGGTAAAAATACCGTATGAATGCGAGTAGAATTCTTGAGAAAATTGAACGGAAATACGAGTATAGCTATCCTTTATATGTATTGGTATATTATAAAGTATATTTAATACTTGTAAGGATGTATTTACACTCGTAATACATTATGTGTAAATACATTTTAACATAAGTTAATTACGTCGTTTAAATAGTAACATATATATTGTTCAAAAACTCTTTAAATTAGTAGTATGAAAATATATATATAATACTTTGTTAATATACTTAATGAGATATTTAATTATCATATTTTCAAGTTAAATATATATAAATCCATATATATACACAATATTAAACAATTAAACAATTAAATCAAGTTATGACGTTCGTGAATCGTCGGAATAAAAGGGTGACCAAAAGCTTGTGTAAAACTCTTTCCGGAGGTTCAAGAGTTATTAAAATTCATTGCTTATCAAGTTGGAATTATTAAATCATATAAATAGCATAATCAAGTAGCCGGAAAAATTCGGGTCGTTACAGTTATGGGTATTGCTTAAGGGTTATGATCACGAGTCAAAGGTCAACCTAGCGTTTATCATCTCCGTTGCGTCTATGTACTTTCCTGCAATATTGAATCACAATATTGATACGTTGAGATCTACGGTAATTTTGCATTCCGAGTTTCAGTCACATTTCGGTGAATGACCTTATGTGCTGCTAAGGTGAGTTTCATATGCTCCCTTTTTAATTGCTTTTGCAATTTATATTTTTGGGATGAGAATACATACAATTATTTTAAACGCAATGGACACAGGTACATACTAAATTCTATACAGAGTTTGAACCGAAAATCCCTTAGCTTTGGTAACTAGTAGCTGCCGGTTATAAGAACTGGTGGGCGCGAATAGTTGTATATGGATCCATAGGGCTTGACATCCCCGTCTGTTCCAGGTATAGAAACCCTAGCCTGAACTTTAAAACAGACGTATGCTACTTGAGGTTAGTACACATTGGTTTGCGTGTATTGTACATGTTGGTTGCATGTATGTTAAAACATGGGTACTTATTATATAGACGTTAAAGTTTAGTTACCAGGGTGCTCAACTTCGTAGAATATCTTGATAAATGTTTCTGGATGAAACAACTGAAATCTTGTGATCCACCTTTATACACAGATTATACGCAACATTAAAACTATGAACTCACCAACCTTTGTGTTGACACTTTTAAGCATGTTTATTCTCAGGTTTCTAGAAGTCTTTCGCTGTATGCTTATATGTTACACAAGCTATGTGCATGGAGTCATACATGTTTTATTCGAGAAAACGTTGTATTCACAAAATCATCACCATGTATCTTATTTTGACTGCATTATCAACGGATGTAGTATTGTAAACTATTATTTATGGAGATTGTCTATATGTTGAAATCATCAAACGTCAAAAACCTTGGAATTAGATATTCATTTATGATGTGCCTTTTCAAAAGAATGCAATGTTTACAAAACGTATAATTAGAGGTCAGTACCTCACTGTGAAATCGATGAATGATGTATTCGTCCAAATGGATTTGGACAGGCCATCACAAGGGGGCACATACTTCGCACCTTGTCGGAATTAGAACTCTCACCATTTGGTGGAGGTTCAACTTTAGAATCAACAGGCCCCTAACTTGATACAGTACCGACTTTTACAAAGCTAACCGGAGTCAACGGAGTGTTCTTCTTTCTATTCTGCTTACGTCTCTCAACACTCTTTTGTGGAGTTTTCTGACTGTCACTCTCCTTATGGGCGTTCTTAGGATTTTTCAGAATAGTGATAGGTTTGGTCACAAGTCTGAAAGGTTTGCTGTCTTTCAAGGTGTCGATATCAGTATCTGACTCCGTTTCATAGACACTTTCTATCGGTTTCTTAACCTGAACATCCTCACTCTTATTTTCAACCTTAACCGGTGTATCACTAAACTCACTGTATTGTTGTTCAACAATATCATCCTTACTCTTCTCACTAAGCTTCTTAAGATATACATCCATAAGAGGAGGTGGACACTCGTTGTAGCTAACACCTTTATGTTTATCAACCTTAGATGGATTAGAGGTCTGTAGCACATACTTTGACCTCTGCCAATTGTCAATCCTAGCCTTCTCAGTCTCATACTTTATCTTAAAGGATTCCTTCTCTTTCTTAAGGCTTTCTATCTGATTCAAGTATAAGGTAATGACTTTCTGATCATCGATAATAGTTGCTTTTAAGAACCCTATCTGGGTTTCTTTGGTCTTAATAACTTCTACGTACTCTTTCTGCTTATTGAGATAATATACCGCATCCTGATAGTTCTTCAAGTTTGTCTGATTATCTAAACTTAAGTTTTTGAGCTCTAACTTGAGTTTAGGACAGTTCTCACATGTTACAGGAATTTCACTAAGCTTAGAAATTACGCATTAAAATCTACCTATTTCCTATTCAAAATCAATGCATTTAGAACAAACAGACTAGGAATCAGTACACACATTATCATCAGTAGAATTGTTGGCCATGAAAGCATAATCTATCCGATCACCCTGTGAATCTGCATCTGATTTTGACTCGGATTCCGAACTTGTACTGTCGGAATAATCAGTATCATAACCTCCTGCGACTTCAACCTTATTAGTACAATCAGAACTCTTCACCGTAACAATCTTCTCATCTGTACCTGTACTATCACCTGTAAATAAATGTTCTAGTTCTTTCCTGAACCATGTACCCGCATGACAACTCATTCCCGAAGACTCATCATCATCGGAAGAACCAGTTGTAAACTTAAAGTCTGACAAATCCTGGGCTTGACGGAACTTATCATACAGACGATCTTGAATTCTCTTTCTGAGACAATGCTTCATAACATCCTCAGCTCTCTTTAATCTAGCATCACACTTACAGACATATCATTTGCAATTAGGATTATCCTTACCCACACAACCAGCTCTCATTCTTGTAACTCTTTCTTCTTCAATTTCAGCTTCACTCTTACCAACAAAAACCACATTAGCTTTCTCAGTATCAATAAAAATGGACCAGTCACACACCTCATCAGCATAATTAGTAGTCAAGGCTTTAGATTGATCACTAGCTGTAGCATCCTTATTCACAGTTGAACCAGTATGTCCAGGATTCACATCAATAGAAGTAGTATGAAATGGGTTATGAAAACCAGGCTTAGGAGGTCTTTTACATTTCCTCTTGAAGTGACCAAGTTCATCACAGTTATGGCATCTAACCTTAGACATATCAAAACCAAATTTAGTATTGCGATTTAAACTCAACGTTCTCTGACCTGTTCTTTTCAAATACTTCTGTGCTCGTCTCACAATACTACCCATTGCATATAAGATATCCATTCTCTCTATCTCATCCTCATCAATTTGATCATAATCTACATTCTCAAGATGACCATTAATTATTTGCCCACTAATCATATCGTTGTAAGAGTTGATAACGATAGCTGCCAGTGCCATATCCTCCTGAATCAACTCTAGAGGTCTCTTTTTGATGTTCTCAGTCCTAAGCACAGATGTCTGACTCTGTTGAATATGAGAGGAATCAATTGTTTTAGCAGATGAGCTCAGTGCTTGTGATTTAGCCTGAAAGTACCCAGACTCTAGCCGCGGTGCTAAAATATGTGAAGCGTTGGTTGAGATGTAAGTTGTTTGCAATGGAACATGTGCTCCTGTCGATGACCTAACAGTGGAAGAAGCAGATACAGTACCAAGTATTTTTTTCTCTTGGCTTCAACTTGAACATCCTTTTCCATAAGCTTGGAGGTAAAGGCTGTCAATGTCAACGTTCGACCTGATGCAATGTACCTGTTCTGAATCTGTTCTATTTCAGTATCCCATCTTTCAGGAAGACCATCTTTTAAAACCCTGATAGCCTTAGTATCTGACACTTCAATTCCATAATCAGTCATTTTAGAGATAAGAAGTCGGTATCTTGACAAAGTCTGTGCAAGAGTCTCGGAAGGAAGAGCAGCGAACACCCTCCATTCATCTTTCAAAACCTTACCTTTAGTTGCACGGTAAGTTGCAGTGCCCTCTGTAGCTGACTGAAGAGCAAGCCAAAGTGTATATGATGTCTTGTTCCGGTTCTTAAACTGCTAGAAAATGTCCTTTGACAATGCCTGAGTAAGCTGAGCATAACACTTACACTCCAAGTTTTATATTGCTCACGTTCAGCTGGATTAAATTGTGAGGTTTCTTTCGGTTCACCATCGCTCCCTTCTGGCCATACATACTCAATCTCAATGAATTCCCACAATCTAGAGTCTATACCATTCAAGTAAATCATAAACCAGATTTTCCAGTCCAAGAAATCTTTGAGGTGTTCAAGTTTCGGGACCTTATTCAAGGTTCCTGACTCACTCTCTGAAAGTAACATTTTTTATAGTCCAGGTGTTATTACGAGAGCACTGTATTCATTAGCCACTTGTTCATTAGTGTCTGACATTCTGATTAATTAAGTGTGATTTAGTTTGTTTCTCAAAATCAGTAATAAAAGAGTGTCGGCCGATGGTCAGTGACTGTCGGTCGATGGTCGATGATAGTCGGTCGGTAGACTATGTCTTACGGCCGATGGTAAATTCTGATTAAGCAGTATGTGAGTTACAAGTACTTCTGTCGATGGAAGTTACTATCGATCGATGATATAAGACGAACGGTCGATGGTCTAAAGACAAACGGCCGTAGGTAAAGACAAACTGCTCTATGGTATGACAAACTCTCCTTCTGTTCTAAGTGAAATGAACGGATGTAACTGGATTGACGAACGGTCGATGGACTTTGTCGATCGTTCGAAGGTCTAAGACGATCGGCCGAGGGTAGTTCTTACGTAATCTGGGCAGAAAAACATAGGATTCACGTCCAAACTTCGATTTTGACACAATTTGACGTCCAAAACACAAACGCTTATGACTAAATCGTAAAGTATAAACACAGACACTTAACGAGACTCAAAAACACGCAAATAACACGTAAAAATTCTAACTTTGATCGAAAAACCCGTTTTGACCAAAAACCCTAACAATAAAAACACAGATTCGACTCAAAAACGGTTTGATCAGCAATACACAGCTCTGATACCACTTTGTGGATGCTAAACGGATCTTAGATCAATCGCTATACGTAGATTAGAGGCGGAAAACACTAATCTAGGTTGAGTAGAATACGGTTACTCTTCGGGATCGAGAAAACCAACTATATGTTGATGAAATCGACGCCTAAAGGTGTGTATTCGGTTGGGGTTTCGTCTGGGACACTTACAGAATCGCTAAGGGTCGGCCACATGGTGTAGGGTTTGTAACATAACAATGAACCCTGACACCCATATTTATATATATCTGCAGTGACCATCGGTTGATGGTCTTTTACCTTTGGCCGATGGTCTTCGTCCCTCGACCGATGGTCCCTACCATCGGTCGATGGTCTGAGTTGCCAACCAATCACCTCTAAATCATTTCTCGACATTGGTCAAATATATCAAACACAATATATCAACCATAATGTTCATGCATGACAGAAATGTAAACGACATAACAAATAGAATGGATTGCAATATAGAACTTGGGATTATGCGCCAACAAAAATGTTTAGTATGGTAGTTATAAGAAAATTAATGGGATGGTTATTAGCATGTTCTCAAAAATTGATTATAAATTATAATTTATGATAATATCTGTTTGTAGCCTTATATACTTTTTCTTTAGCCTTATATACTAATTATACAAAAGGAACCAAAGTAATGTCGTTGGTATTAATAATTTCACATCCAAGGTGAATAAAATAAAGTTTAATATTGAAACTACATTTACTATATAGCCTAACATAGTTGGTGGGGTTTGAATTAGGGTGTGAAATAATGAGAGTATCCAATTGCAAACATTGATTGGAGGAGCAGCCAACAAGAGGGTCTACCAAGTACAAATTAGAGTAACTTTTAACATAAGCAAAGGTCAAATCAACCATGCTAACACACTTGGTTAACAATCATCCACACTTCACATACGTAGCTAAAATGCAAGTTTAAATGAAGTTAGTTTTCCTTATAATTTTTCTTTGATAAACTAAAAATTAACGAAAGGGGACACTTTATCAACAAGTGAAATACCTGCAGGATTCAAATTGAGAGCGCAACAATCCCACAAATGAAACAAAACAAACCACCCTTAAGCATAGAAATGCCACTAAGTGCAACCAAAACCTACCAACTAAACCCGTAAACGAAGCACAAGTCAAAAACAATGCATATAAACTCAAGAGGCACAAAACAAACAATAAATTGCACTACAAAATAACAAGGAACCGAGCTACCAAGCCAAATGAAGGACAAGATAGAAATAAAGATTAAGCTGAGCAAACAGCCTACCACTACCAACTACTTAGTTAATCCAACTACTTATCGCTAATAAATGGTCAAATGGGGATTGGATTTGGACTTGGTCTCGAGAGGATATAGGCCGTCGCAATTGAATTCAATTAAACGACCTTTGTGAGTTGATCAAAGATTTTCGGTTGTCGGATCGTGAGGATCATTGGACTTATACGCTAGCATCAGATGCTTTGTTTACTAGTAAATCCGCCAGGGACTACATCGAACGCAGACTTCTTCCTTTGTCATTCACGAGTACCGTTTGGTTTAAATTTCTTCCAAGAAAGGTCAATATCTTTTTGTGGCGTTTTCGATTGGATACTCTTCGTACTCGTTGGAACCTCTCCGTGAAAGGAATTGATATTAGTTCGATCATTTGTCTAGTTTGTTGTAACAGAACTGTGATTCGGGATCATTTGTTTTATGGTTGTGGCGTGGCGGTGGATATTTGAGTCAAAGTTCGAAGTTCGCTTGGTTGCAACATGCCAAGTTTCAAATCGTGGGATACCTTTCTTTCTTGGATTGAAGGTTTTCAGATTTCCTCCTCCAACAAAGTGCGGATCATTGCAGTTGTGGTTACTCTTTTATGGGTGTTGTGGCGTTTTCGAAACGGAATAGTTTTTAATGATTCTTTTGTAATAGAAGTAGCATGTTTGATTTTGTTAGATTATACTCTTTTCGTTGGCTTAAAAATAGAGGTTATCTAGTTTCTAATTGAAACTTATGGCTATCTATGCTCTTGTAATTCTTTTAGCTTCTTGCTGAGGATCGTTTTTTATAATGAATTTTGTTTTGTTGCCGTAAAAATAATAAAAAGAAGCAAACTTTGAAAAAGAAAAATAACTATGTTTATCATTACTTGTAATCGCTTGTAAAATTAATAAATGTTGAAAATTCACTTCTGTTATAATTCAGTAGGCTTATAACTACCTTTAATGGTTATAAGAACAAAGAGAGAAAAAAGAGAGAAGAAATATTGATATTGATATTTCAAGAGAAATGGTACAACTTAAATGGCTACCATACATGTCTATTTATAGCATAAAATATTACTATGCAAGAAATATAATAATAATAAAATTAACATCCAATCTAGATATTTTATAACACTCCCCCTTGGATGACAATTTTATTAGAGAATAACTAGTACTGCCTCGTTAAAAACCTTGCTAAAGAAAACCCATTGGGATAAAACTTTAGCTAAGGGAAAAAGAGTGCAGCATAGAGTTGACTCCCCCTCAAGTAGGCAACGTCTGAGTTGTTACATCTTCTGAACATGCCTCATGTCAATATTATGAACGTGTGTTCTGAAAATAGCAGTTGACAGTGCTTTGGTATAAAGATCAGCAGAGTTGTTGATTGAACGTATCTCATTTTAATCTGGTTGTCTTTTACGAGATCTTGAGTATATGAGAAGAATCTGAGGTTTTCATCTGAAACTGTATCATCTAAATCTTTTATGTACAAGTTTAGCCCCTGTGATTTGTCTACAGTCTCCTTCATGGTTTGCTCAAACCCTTGTTTCAATTCCTATTCCCTTGTAGTTTTTTCTGAGCCTTACCAACATACCATTCTTTTCCATCAAACTTATGACCGTTAAGACCGTCTATGGCTTTGGCGCCTCGTCAGTATTTATATTTTGTTCAGTCACTTTTGATACTCTTCTTTCATTTGTATTATGCAAGCTGCATTATCTTTATATATAGTTGTTGGTGAAGATAGTTGTTAGTCTTTTATAGCGTTCTAGTCCACAAGAATCAATAATGATTTGTGTCATTGATCTCAACCAAACACATTTTCGAGTAGTTTCATATAATGCAATCACTTCGTCATGATTTGATGATGTTGCAACAAGTGTTTGTTTTAAGAACACCATGATTTTGTGGTACCTCCATTTAGGAATACATATCGAGTTTGAGATTTATCTTTATGAGGATTTGATGAATGACCTGCATATACATAATCAACCAAATCTTGTTTTGAAACGTTAGAATAAAATAATTTTAAATCAGCAGTTTCTCAAGGGTATCAAAATATGTGTTTGTCCCATTCCAATGTCTTTTTGTAAGGACTGAGTTGAACCTTGTCAACAAAATAACTGCAAAAGAAATGTCAGGTCTTGTATAATTTGTAAGATACATAACAGTCCCAATTGTACTAATATATGGAACTTCTGATCCGTTAATATCTTCATGATCTTCACGGGGATGAAATGGATCAGTGTTAATATTGAGTGATCTAACAACCAATTGGTTTTATCTTTAAAAAAAATGTTTTAAAATCTTTTCAGTATAAGTTGTTTGATGTACAAGTAGACCATTAGGTATATGCTCAATTTTCAATCCAAGGTAATACTTGGTTTTTTCAAGATTTTTTATTTCAAAATAATTCTTTAGAAGTTGAATGATTTAATAGATTTCTTTATTTGTTCATATGATGTTAAGAACATTGACATAAACAACTACGATCACATATCCGAACATTGTTTTTATAAAACATACGTGCAAAATAAGTTTATATGTATACCCCTTTTTTTTATCAAGTAGTCATTTAATCGGTAATACCACATACGTCCCATTTGTATAAACCCATTTAGAAATCTTTGTGATTTAATGGAATATATTCCCTTGGATTTTACATTAGATGCTTATGATACCTTAACCCTTTAGGTATATTCATATATATCACTATTAAGTGATCCATACAGATAAGTAGTAACAACATTCATGAGATGCATTTAAATAACTACCAGGTTGATTAAGTGTCTAATAAGTAATTGCATCCATTACAGGAGGATAAGTTTTCCTCCTAATTCATTTCTGGTCTTTGTGGAAAATATTGAGTTACAAGTCTAGTTTTGCCTTGTAACTTCATTTGCACATTTCTTTTCGGATAAAAATTCATTTGTATCCCATACGTTTCACATCTTTAAAAGTGATAACGATTGATCCGAAAACTTTTCTTTTATCGAGCGATTCTAATTCAGCTCGTATTGCTCCTTTCCATTGAGCTCAATCATGTCCATTTTGTATATTCAATGACAGATTTTAGTTCCAGATCATCATCTTTATTCATGATGTCATTGTAACATTATATGAAAATATCTCATAGAGATTTTAATTTCATTTCGGTTCTATAATATTGCATAGTTTATCGCAATTTTAGTATTTACATTTATCAATATCCTCTGCAGAAGGAATATTGATTTGTGGTTCTTCTTGAACACTTTCTTTTACCTCATTATCAGCTGATTTTCTTTTTCGAGGATTTTTATCTTCGGAACCAATTGATCTTCCACGTTTGATGCGTGGCAAAGACTCAACAGTGACATTATTGCCAGCTTTTGGAATTTCAGTTCGAGATGGAGCATTTATCGCTGGTATATATGATTTAGTCACTTTTTTATATCTGTAAATGCATAAAGTAATTAATTTGCAAGTTTTTGCATATGCATTATTTTTGAACTTTCGTTTCACATTCTTTTGTGCGAGTTCAATATACCTTAATTGATGTTCACATCATGAAGCATCATTTTATTTTTTATTTTTTTTTTCTCCCCCTAATCTAGGGAACAATGTTTTATTAAAATGACAATCAGCAAAACGTGCTGTAAAAACATCACCCATCATGGGTTCAATATATCTTATGATTGAAGATGTTTTATATCCAAAATATATTACCATCTTTCTTTGAAGAACCATTTTATTGTGTTGTGGTGATACAATTGGAACATACACTGCACAACCAATGTTATAAGGTGGAAAATATTTGGCTCTTGGCCAAAATCAAGTAGTAAGTGAAAATATTTATGACTTCCACATGGTATAATGCGAATTAATGTCGCAGCATGTAAATTTACATGTCCACATATAAATATTGAGAGTTTTGTACTCATTATCAATTGTCTATTTATTAGCTGCAAGCGTTTATCTATTGATTCAGCTAAACCAATTTTGTGTATGCATATGAGCAACTTGATGTTCAACAACAATCCCTGTAGATATATAATGATCATTAAATGCTTGAGATGTTAACTCACCAGCATTATCAAGTCTCATCCTTTTAATGGTGTAATCAGAATAATGTGTTCTCAATTTAATAATTTGTGCAAGAAACTTTGCAAATGCCATATTACGGCTTGATAACATATAAATATGAGACCATCCGCTAGATGCGTCTATTAGAACCATGAAATATCAAAATGGTTCACATGATGGATGAATTGGTTCATATATCTTACCTTGAATTCTTTCAAGAAACATTTGTGATTCTTTTTCACAATATACTTTTCATTAATCACCATATGTGCTTTCCATTAATCACCATATGTGTTTTTTTTTTTTTTTTTATAAATCACCATATGTGCTTTTTCATCATATATCCTTTTCACCATATACGCTTTTAATCATATGCGCTGTGTTTTTCACCATATGCGCTTTTCATCATATGCGCTGCGCTTTTCATCATATTCGCTTTTTATCATATGCGCTTATTATATGCGCTACGCTTTTCATCATATGCGCTTTTCAGCATATGCGCTTTTATAATATGCGCTTTTTATCATATGCGTTTTTATAATATGCGCTTTTTATCATATGCGCTTTTTATGTGAATAGTAAATTAATTAATTTCGTTTTACTATTCATATGAATTAATTTCGATTTACTATTTTGTTAATTGAGTAATATATATACATCATATACTTGTGACTCCGAAGGCTCAAATGAATTTGACCATATAGTTATATGTTGTACCTTGCACATTAATTTTCAGTAGAAGCTTTAAATGCATATTATTTTCAGTAGAAGCTTTAGATGCACTTTTTTTTAATCACCAAATACCACAAACACTTTGTTTGCGTTTGTTCATAGTCATCAATGAAAACCATTTTCTTTAATTTTATTTTATATAATAAAATTAACGCATCATTATTCTTTTAAAAAAAAACAATAATCTATTGTTATTGTTCACTTGTGCCATGTTTAACAACAAAGGTCAACAACCTCTGTCTTGTTTGTTGTGGCAACCAAAAACAACCTTTGCTTTTGTTACCGAGAATCCAAGACCAAAAAAACAATTAATTTTCAATTAATCTTTTATCAAAACCATAAATGATTTTGTTGATCTACGTTGATATGGCCATAAAGAATTGACGGCTGACCTACTTTTGTAAGTGTATTTCGGCTATTATCCAGAAAACGCACGACGACCTTTTTTTTTTTTTTTTTTTTTTTTTTTTTGATGAACTATTTGTTTCATATCTAGCTTAGGCAATTATTGTGAACATTTGGTCCCTATAAGAGCATTTATCTTTTAGACTTTTAGTTGATTTGTACTCGTCACAATTAGGGATGGCACCCGCGGGTCGTGGATGCGGATCCATTGGATCCATCACCCGTACCCGCGGATTTTTTTATTTTTTTTTTAAATCAAATAACTGGAAATTTGGAATTTTTTTTTTAAGAAACATCCAATTGAACCCTTGTTCGTTGAAACAATTTGACTATCTTTTTAACTCCCCATTATTAAACGGGCCATTTTGATGCACACTCTTAAAAAAAATAATTTGTTTTTTAAGTTTTATTATTCAACTTCCTTTTTTTAACGGTCACATTTTTAACAAAACATTTGACAAGTTTTGAAAAAAAAAGTTTTTTTTTTTACTTTGCTTTCCCCCTTTCTGTAAAACTCATTTAAACACTTTCTTTGTTTTTTTTTAAAAAAAACTTCCTTTTTTTTACGTTACCTGTAAATTATAAATATATAAAAACTTTTTGTTTTAAAAAAAAAACTTTCTAGTTTTTAAAAAGGCCACTTGACTAATTTTTTTAATTCTTTCACAACACCCGATATCGTGATCGTGACCTTTCACCAAATCAAGAGATATTCTTGATAAACTAAACACTGACTCGTGTTTGGAATTGTCGGCCACAAAAAAAATTCATTTGATGAAAGTATATTTTTTTTTTAATTATAGAAGGAGACCACTTCATTTTCAATACTTCATTTTTGACAAAAAGCTACTCCATTTTACCATTACTTTTTTTTTCTTATTTTAACTTTTAAGATTTACTTTTAATAAAAATACAAACTACTTTTTGTATTTTAACTTTTAAGATTTACTTTTAATAAAAATACAAACTACTTTTTTTTATTTTAACTTTTAAGATTTACTTTTTAATAAAAATACAAACTATTTTTTTTATTTTAACTTTTAAGATTTACTTTTAATAAAAATACAAACTACTTTTTCTTATTTTAACTTTTAAGATTTATAAATTTAAGAATAAACATTAGTATGCATGAAATAAATAATGATTAATTGCATAAGTAATCATAAATGTTAGATAACATATAAAGACCCCATCGTATTCGTATTGATCGGAATTAATCTCGACCCATGGTACCGTGTTGTCAAATGACGTGTTGCGTACATAAAGTACCGTGTTGTCAAATGACGTGTTGCGTACAATCATGAGGTCTTATTAACATAAATATAAATGTTAGTGAATTTAATAAGAGTCAGATTACAGAAAATATAATTCAGGCGGTATAACCGGCCATATATAACTTAAATAACATAAATATAAATGTTAGTGAAGTTAATGAAAGTTAGATTACAGAAATATAATTCAGGCGGTATAACCGACCATATATAACTTAAATAACATAAATATAAATGTTAGTGAAGTTAATAAAAGTTAGATTACAGAAATATAATTCAGGCGGTATAACCGACCATATATAACTTAAATAACATAAATATAAATGTTAGTGAAGTTAATAAAAGTTAGATAATTTCTTACCTTGATTAGTGACGTGTGCTTGCTTAGATAAACCTTGATTATAAGGAGCACTTCGTGCTGATAACGTGTTATAATTCAGTAGGCTTATAACTACCTTTAATGGTTATAAGAACAAAGAGAGAAAAAAGAGAGAAGAAATATTGATATTGATATTTCAAGAGAAATGGTACAACTTAAATGGCTACCATACATGTCTATTTATAGCATAAAATATTACTATGCAAGAAATATAATAATAATAAAATTAACATCCAATCTAGATATTTTATAACAACTTCCATTTATTGGTTATAGGTAATTAACCAACCGTAGTTACCATTTTAAAAAGGAAGGTGATCATCTTACAGTAACTTTTATTCCATACACACTAAATTATGTGATCAGATCATATTACTCTTGATGTTAGTTTTAGCTTTTAGTCTTTCTTTCCGGAACTCTCACATGCTAGTTTTATTTTAGCGAACTGCTCCCTGACAAATTCTCATTCAATAATTTATATGTATTCTTACCCTTCAATCTTTTTTAATTTTTTTCTACGACTATCCTTATCTTACTTTACCTTACCTTAAAAATTAGTGTAGGAGGATAAAAAACTTAAAAATATTAAAAAAAGATAATTATATGAAGATGTTGTTATGTAGAAACTTCTTTAACTTGAACTAGAAAAAGTGGCCCGCGCGATGCGGCGGGACTTTTCGGATTGAATATTCATATTTAATGTAGCGTTATGTATTTACAGAATTAAAAACGTGTTACCACGGGTGTATTTGGATACACGTGGTTAGTACATAGTATACATAATTGTCTGCGCTTTTTTGACGACAAGAAGATTGCCTTAAAACATGGAACAGAACCGTCGATATGATGTAATTAGTTTGAGTTGTTTATTGTACGTGTATGTATATGTAAGAAAGTTAGCCCGAAATATTTAACATTTTTTAAAATACGTCCGTTTCGAGTATACTTAGTTGCATTGTGTTTGTAAAATTATTTCGAGTTGAACGGTGATGTCGAATAAATTTAACGTATACCGTGCCAGAAGATGGTACCGTTAAAAAATTTAAATTTTTTTTTTTTTAAATTATGAATTTACACGTTACCCCTTGTTTTTTTTGGGGGGGGGGGGGGGGGGGGGGGGGGTTTTTTTCAGGGGGTTGGAAGTGTAAGGTGGAGAAAGTTTGGAGGAGTGTTTTGTTTCTTTTTTGGATGTCGTTTTTCATTCAACAGACGACTAAAAATTGGATTGCAATTAGTATATAGAATGAGTTTTTTTCAGGGGGTTGGAAGTGTAAGGTGGAGAAAGTTTGGAGGAGTGTTTTGTTTCTTTTTTGGATGTCGTTTTTCATTCAACAGACGACTAAAAATTGCATTGCAATTAGTATATAGAAGATGGTACCGTTAAAAATTTGGGTGGAGTTTATTTAATTTTTTTTTTTTAAATTATGAATTTACACGTTACCCCTTGTTTTTTTTGGGGGGGGGGGGGGGGTTGGGGTTTTTTTCAGGGGGTTGGAAGTGTAAGGTGGAGAAAGTTTGGAGGAGTGTTTTGTTTCTTTTTTGGATGTCGTTTTTCATTCAACAGACGACTAAAAATTGGATTGCAATTAGTATATAGAATGAGTTTTTTTCAGGGGGTTGGAAGTGTAAGGTGGAGAAAGTTTGGAGGAGTGTTTTGTTTCTTTTTTGGATGTCGTTTTTCATTCAACAGACGACTAAAAATTGCATTGCAATTAGTATATAGAAGATTGTACCGTTAAAAATTTGGGTGGAGTTTATTTAATTTTTTTTTTTAAATTATGAATTTGCACGTTACCCCTTGTTTTTTTTTTTGGGGGGGGGGGGGGGGGGGGGGGGGGGGGGGTTTCAGGGGGTTGGAAGTGTAAGGTGGAGAAAGTTTGGAGGAGTGTTTTGTTTCTTTTTTGGATGTCGTTTTTCATTCAACAGACGACTAAAAATTGGATTGCAATTAGTATATAGAATGAGTTTTTTTCAGGGGGTTGGAAGTGTAAGGTGGAGAAAGTTTGGAGGAGTGTTTTGTTTCTTTTTTGGATGTCGTTTTTCATTCAACAGACGACTAAAAATTGCATTGCAATTAGTATATAGAATGAAAATGAAAATGAATTAATAATTAATTAATTAACCCCATTCGTTTAATTTTTTTTTCTTTTAAAGATCAATATTATTATATATTATATTATTAACAAATAAAACAAAGATTTATAACACTATAGGCAGTAGGCTATGCCTATTTACAGTCGATACAATATAACAGGAGACGATAACAGTTAGACAGACTCCAAAGGAGTGTATGATTTTGTACAATTAAACTAATCAAGAAAGTCATCAAATTAAACAAGAGTAGTTAATTACGAGTAATATATTAAATATCAAGCTGAGGCTACTACCTATTGGTCTTTTTATATATAAATCTTCACAATGAACACTGGATGTGTAGTCATTTAGAAATTGTTGATACTATAGTTTACAGCATCAAATGTAACTACGGAGTTAATAGTTTTTTTCTTTCTTTTTTTATATGAATATGTTTTTTTATATATGTAATATGAAGAAGAAGTAAATAAAGGGCTAAAAAAACATAAAATATCATTTGATGTCAACAATATAATAGTTATAGTTATTTAATTAAATACAAACGAGTAATTGACAATATATATATATATATATATATATATATATATATATATAGATTTAATCAAGAGGGAAGCACTTTTTTTGGGGGAAATAATTTTTTTTCGTTTTTTGAAAAAACTTTGTTCACGAACATTATAGATTAGATGAAAATGTGAACATTTAAAAAAGACATGTTGTGATGAATATCATTATTTTGGCAGGAAAACGCTCAAAGAAAAAAATAAAAACATTCAATGCATTGAATGTTTTGCTGCTGAGTTTTTTTTAATAGGTTAGAAAGTAGGGTTTAGAAATTAGGGTTTATAAATTAGGGGTTTATAAATTAGGGTTTAGCTAATAGGATTTAGAAATTAGGGTTTTGGGTTTAGAAATTAGGGTTTAGGGTTTAGAAATTAGGGTTTAGATTTAATATTTTAACACGAACAGTTTAGAGTTTAGGGTTTAGGGTTTAGGGTTTAGGGTTGAGGGTTTACGGAGTAAACCCGAAAACCCTAAAACATTCAATGCATTGAATGTTTTCATTTTTTTTCTTCGAGCGTTTTACCGCTAAAATAATAACATTCATCACAAAGTGTCTTTTTAAATGTTCATATTTTCATGTGTTCTTAAACGGAGCAAAAAAAAAAAAGACGGAGCAAAATGGAGAAACATATGATATATGATTAGGGATGGCAATGGATCGGATATGGATCGGGTGATGCCGTATTCATATCCATATCCATTTAGTTTTTGTTCATCCATATCCATATCCATTTAATTTTAGTTCATCCATCCATATCCATATTCACTGGATTAAGCGGGTTATTGGATATCCAATGGATGTTAAAAAATATTGTTATATTTCCTAATATGCGATAAAAACATAAACGTAATTGATGTTATGCGAGGTGTATATAAAATAGCTTTATTTTTATAACTAAATACTATTAAATACGATACAATTTTACACAAGATATTTATTTATTTATAGAATGGATATACTTAAACCTTGCTACAACACTTATAGGCAGTGTACCTAATCGTTCAGTAGTGTAATTTTTAGTAAGTCCGGTTCGTTTCACATGGAATCTTTTAAACAAAGCTTAACGCTATATTAGTTTTAATTTATAAAAAAATACAAAAATATATAAGTAATATTATTATTAAAAAGGGGGGTTTTTTACCGTTTAATGACCGGTTTGTCGATTTAAAACTTTAGTCGCAGTTAAAACCTAATGTAAAATATTAAATAAATAAAAGACTTAATTTAAAGCGTAAAGTAAATAACGATAATGAAATTGCGATAAATAAAAGTGCGATAAAATAAACTTGCGATAATTAAAAAGTACGATAATTAAAAGTGCAATTAAATACAATGACAATAAATAAAAGTACGATAATTAGAAGTGCAATTAAATATAAAATAAAGGAAATTAAATATGAAATAAAAGAATTATGCTTATTTAAACTTCCGTAATCATGATGTTTGACGTGTTGATTTTAGTTTTATGCCCATGGGTTAATTGTCCTTTGTCCTAGATTATTTAATATGTCCATCTGGTTTTTGTCCATAACAGTCCATCAGTCATAAATATAAAGTGCGAGTATCCTCGTCAAATTATCCTTATACCCGAAGTCAAATATTCCAACTAATTGGGGACTTAAACGGTAACAAGATTTTAATACTTTGTTTAATAATTACACCAGGTTATCGACTGCGTGTAACCCAAGGTTTTAATACTTTGTTATCAATTATGCCAAGTGTCATTGTACATAATTTCACCCCTGTTTTAATAATTCCGTAGACTATTAATCCATTCCCGTGTTCGGTTAAATGAACGATTATTCGTACATATAAATATCCCGCCCATCGTGTCCGATCGAGTGTATATGGTTATTTATAGGGACGTCCAATTGTAAATCTTTATATTAAAATTAACAAACTATCATTTAGTTAAACAAATATAAAGCCCATTAATAGCCCATAGTCTAATTTCCACAAGTGTCGTTCTTTTGTCCAAACCTCAATTATGGTACAAAGCCCAATTATCCAATTTTAGTAATTAGCCCAACATCATGATTACTTCGTTTTAAATAAGCATAATAATAATTTAGCTACGAGACATTAATGTAAAAAGGTTGAACATAACTTACAATGATTAAAAATAGCGTAGCGTTACACGGACAGAATTTCGACTTACACCCTTACAATATGCGCTAACATACTCTTATTATTAGAAATTAAAATTAAAATTAAAATATAAATATATATATATATATATATATATATATATATATATATATATATATATATATATATATATATATATATAATACGTTTATGAATGAAGAGAAAAAGATGTGTTGAATTCAGAAAAATGCGTTGCCTTTTATAGGCCCACACTGAAATTTGGGGCTCCGCGAGTCGCGGCCCTTGTTGCCTTCGAACTCCGCGACTTGCGGAGGTAATATTTACAGCTCACACATCTTTGGATCCTTTCTTGCCGACGGATTTTATAATATAAATATAATATAAATATATAATTTATATAATTAATTATATATTATATTATATTTATATATATATAATTAATTTGTAACTTTCGCTTCGTTGCGTCGCGCGTTGAGAGTTGACTCATGTCCCGGTTCCGGATTTTCGAACGTCCTTGCGTACAATTTAATATCTTGTACTTTTCGTTTTGAATCTTGTACTCTTGTAATTTTGAGACGTTTCTTATCAATAATTGGAACCACTTTGATTGTACTTTGTACTTTTGAGCTTTTTGGTCGTTTGCGTCTTCAATTCGTCGAATCTGTCTTTTGTCTTCACCTTTTATTATTTAAACGAATATCACTTGTAAATAGAACAATTGCAACTAAAAGCTTGTATTTCTTGAGGGATAATGCTATGAAATATATGTTCATTTTTAGCATTATCAAATATTTCCACACTTGAGCGTTGCTTGTCCTCAAGCAATATAGTCTTGTAATACTAGAATCACTTCTTTATTCTTCACACTTTATACATCAGTGATTTCTTTACGGCGGTATAAACAATGGTAGTAACGATGTGGTTTACAGTCTCACATGACTTATGAAAATTTTGATCCATTAAGGAAATTAGATCTTTATGAAAACATTTGATCTTTTGAAAATTAAATCTAGCTTTTACCCTAGATAAGTTTTCCGGAATAACCCTTCACCGGTGTTTGCAAATTCTTTTTGTGGGTTTGGTGGGTTTCATATTTAAAATTTTTAGCTCAAAACTTGTGGTTTTGTGTCACCCACTTGCTAACCTTGTATTGGGAAAGCAATACGTCCAGTATACTTGCTCCGTATATTACCTTTCGGTAAACTACCGTCCGGTTGTAAAGGAAAGCGTTGAACAAGCAACTGTTAAAGCAATGTCCCCTGACATTCTTTTAATTATGGTCTATAACGTGTCGGACGCAATTACTATCCTTTGTAGGAGCAATAGTAAAGCTCACCCTTATAATTTTTCGGTCTGGCACAAGGTCCTGTCTTTGACCATGCTATGCAACCACCGTTCTTACGGTTGACACCCGAATTGGTTCAGGTGACCTAATGAATTCCAGGTGAATTCCTAGGATTTTACGTTCAATGGTAATGAACGCATTGAAAATGGGCTTTCAGAAAACAAATCGGTTTTAATTTGATCAAAATATTTTCTCGTTCAAGCTCGAGTTTAGATATCATCGAATTCCATGAGTTTGTAATTCTCAATCTTTAAAGTCAATCTCAAGGATTGAGTAATATCAGGCTTAAAAGCCGATTTCTAATCTTTAAGGAGATTATCCTTTCTGGGGGCTGATTCATTAGTCTTATCAAGCTAATTTGCACGGCGCCCTCTCCATTTTACGAGACAGATCCTCTCATGGTTAGGATAAGTCTGACCACTTGGCGACCCTGTTTGATGCTGAGGTCCGTGGATTTCCTGCTGATTTTAGAGATGACTTTTCTAGATTTTTCGTCAACCTACAACTGGTCTGGATGAGAACTTCATGACCTAAATCAAGAAGTGCGTTTCTTTTTCGGAAGACTTTACTTCTTTTTAATGATGGAATTGATTCATCGTGTAGATCCATCTTTCTTTCAAATATATTACAGTAAATCGGGTAAAACTGATTAGATTAGTCCAAAACAAAAGTATCTTCAATTATTTGTTACAGAAATATGTGACATATGTTTAAGATAACTTGGTGAATTTTCTCACACTTGGCTTTTATTTTTCCTTTTTGTTCTCCTCTATTTCATTTTAAATGAATTCTAACATTTTGGTTTGTTTCTCAATTTATGTCCTTTCCAAGGTAACAATAATTTCGGTGTTAACACCTAGTTTTATCGTTCATAAATATGTATAAACATGATTTTGAGTTCATTTAATTGAAAATTTTAAAAAAATTTACTAGAATTGGGTAGTCAGTATATAATACTAGGGCTGTTCTATATTATCAGAAGCACTAGATTCTAATACAACTACTGCTTTACTAGTATTTTTAATGGTAACCAAGTGTTAAAATAAAATATACTTTTTTTTTAAATCCGAAAGAATTTAACCCCTTCCCACACTAAAGATCTTGCAATGCCCTCATTTGCAAGAAATCAGTAACAATTTAAATTATTGAGGGTGATTAGCGTAGAAAAATGATTAAATTTTACTAAAGTTTCCAAACATATTGTTGTTTGTGTTGAATGATAAATGGTGCACATCATTTGTTCATTCCGTCTTGTTGTTATTTCACATATATTTTGCATCTTGTCGTCAAAATTAGTTGCTTTTGCTGAACTTAATGTCAGTCTTTGAAAATGCGTTGTTTTACCCTGTTGTGTACATAAGATAAACTGCAAACATATATACATATTTTTGAAGTTTGGTATATTACCCCACATTCAAAAATTATTAAAATCTAATAATAAAAGTTAGAAAATTATAAAAACTATTACAATATCAACATAAGTGTTAAATGTAGTAACGTTACAAAAATAAAATAAATAAAACTAAATAAACTAGGGTTGATACTGATACCAGTAGGGGTTCCATGCATAACCGTATGTGTTATAGAATGCTTCAGCTGGGTTATAAGTAGGATACGGTGGTTGAATCTCTATAGACCAGGGAGGAAATACGGGCTTTGGAGTAGGAATATAGTTTCTACCTACATGTTGGCAATGAGCTATAATGTGGTTTTGATGAACTTGCCAATCTTCAAATGCTCGATGTCTAGCATTTTCATATTCTTGTGAAGCTATAAACCTTTGCATTTCTGTCATTTCATTTCCCCCTCCCACATTACCTGGCTGTTGATTTCTTTCCACCTGTGGATGTCTTCCATTATATGGTACTGCGGCGTTATTTCACCTCTTCAAAACCTTAGCACCATGATATACATTTAAACCAATTGTATCGTGGGGTTCTGGTTCTTTGATTAATAATCCCCCTACTTATATCCACATCGAGATACTCAGCAATTAATGTAATAAATATACCACCTCCTATTATACTGTGCGGTCGCATCCCCCTAACCATAGCCGATAAATAATAACCCACACAATAAGGTATACTTACAGCGCTTTGTGGGTCTCGAATACACATGTGGTAAAATAAATCTTGCTCATTTACCTTTTCCTTATTTTTACCTCACTGTGTAATCGAGTTCGCTAGAAACCTGTGAATTACTCTTAACTCAGCTCTATCTATATCCGTATAGGAGTAATTTCCCCCTTTAAATCGGTGATGGCTAGTCATTTGACTCCATACACCATGCGTATCAAAATTTTCATCAATCTTCCTACCATTTAATATCAACCCTTGACAATCGGCAGATGCTAGCTCCTCAGGCGTATATATACGTAAAGCCTGAGCCATGTCTAGTAGAGACATGTGGCGCATCGAACCTCCTAACAAAAATCTAATAGAAGTTCGATCGGTTAAAGTAGCTACCCGATCATTTATTTCTATACTACACAATAATTCTTCACACCATACTTTATATACAGGTCTACGCATATTGAATAAACGTACCCAATCACTAAAAGTAGAATTACCATACCTTTGAGTAAGTAATTCCCTGATTGGCTCGGCCAATTCCACTACCTCTAATGGTTCCCATTCTATTACCCTAGGTACTTCAACAGCTTTAGAATGAAGAGTGTGCAAGCCCCTTTGGTATTTTGGATAATCTATCCAACGTCTGTCTAATCTCAAGTTCGGGTGCAAATCTTCCACGTGCATATCTGAAAATGTCATAACTGGATGAGGTATATCTTGTTTGTAATAGTTATCAACATCCTGTTGTTCCGCATTCTCAGGAGGAGCAATGCGAGCTTGGGATGAAGATTCACCCCTTTCAGTCTGCAAAACATATCAAACACAATTTTTGTGCATCCAAATATGCATTAGTGTCAGCAAAATCATCAATCAAAATAATTACCATGACATGTTCAATTTATATCAAACTTATGCCCATTTTCATATTTTTATCAAATCTACACTTTTTCAAATAAGCATATACGAAAATGTTCGCCAAGTTCATAGCATTCAACTCAAATAACATGTCAAAATAATCATTATTAGCAATTAAACAAGTTTCAAATGGCATTATCTCTCAAAAATCAAGTTCATGAATTTTAGACTTGAAAAAGTCCACTTTAATTCTCAAAAATCATGTTTAAGCTCAAAGTTTGGATCATTTAACTACCTAAACATGTTACACTACTTAATTTAGCAATAATTCATGACAAAAATTGGCCATAACCTGTCTATATCAAAAAGCCCCAAATTGCTCAAGAACACAAACCCTAGATTGCTCAAAATTTGAAATTTAAGGCTTCTAATCATGTTAAATAGCATCAATCTAGGTTATACAAGCATAATATATAAGCAATTTAAACATAATTACACTAAAAAGCATCAAAATCGAATTGGGTATAAATTTGTTCAAGAACACTAATTTTCGGATTAAATGGGTGTTTTGATGAAGAAATTACCGTTTTCCTTGAGTAATTCCTTGATAGCATCTTTCTCAACATGATTTTGTGAAAGATTTGATGAAAAATGGTGAAAAAAATTCGGATTTGTGTGTGTTTTTGGGTTTATTTTCGCAGTATTTTGGGGTGTGGGTGTGGATACTGATCTGTTCGATCAGTTTATATTTTTTTTTCTGGAATTTTGATGCTCCGCAAGTCGCGGTATTTACCTATTACAAACTCCGCGAGTCGCGGTGTTTGCATTATTATTATTTTTTTTTATAAAAATCTTAACTTATAAAAACAATATTAATAAATTAATTTTAAAATTTTGTTTCCCTTGTTATTTAGAACGAGGTCATTTCAGAACGATGTCCTAATCCGTCCCTCGACAAAATTTTAAAATTTGTCAATTTAAAGCGCGGTTTTAAAAGCAAAGATTTTTGGGTTTTTTTAATTTTTTTTTTTCGCATACTTTAAGTCAATAAGATTAAAAATAATGATAATAAAAATTCTCGTCCCGCCCTCTGGTAAAGCAATTTCGGCTCAACGACCTAGTCTTCAACTTACGACGAATTTTAAAAATCGTATTTTTAACTTAGCGAAATAAAGTAAATTTTTGTTTTTATAATCACGCCAAACTTAAATTTAAAATGCATAAAATTAAAAATTCATATTAAAAATTCACACCAAACTTAAATTATATTTTTGTTTTTATACATACAAACTTATATTAAAAATATTAATTTTTCAAATATTAACAATTTTAAAGAAGTTTACAATATTAATTTAATATTTATATATTAAATTTAAAAATAAAGTAAAAATAAAATTAAAAATCTTTTTGGTCTTTTATTCCACTTTAATCAATCAAATATTATCAAAAATATACGCTCCTCTTTTCGGTAAAGTAATTTCAGTTACATAACCTAGTTTAACTCATGACAAATTTTTGAAATATTTTGAGTTGATTGATTAAAGATATTTATACCTTAAGAATAAACGTTAAATTTCGCAGTGATGTAATAAATTTTTGTATGATATCAATAATTTCGGTCGCAAGACCTAATTTCATCAAATACCAATTTAATACTTTATAGCGAACAAATTAGCGTTTATTATCAAAAGGTTAAAAATAAAAATAAAAATAAAAACTGTACAGACTTACCTGTGAGATAGATTTCTTAGTGATATGCTCTAGCCCACTCATAAGATAGTCGGACTAATTGATTTTCCATGGCTACATAGGCGTAACCTCGAGCATTCAGTGTTTTTTCTTCTAAACATATGAACGGTCCATCTCTGCATAAAGTAACAAATTCGGTGTTTGAATAGGTTTGATTATTTGAACATTTACCTTCGTGTGACTATTTTACGTATTTGTGACATTTTTTAAGGTGTCGTGCTCTTCTTTTCGCTGCGGATTTTGATTTTCCTTTACCAAATTGTAACTTATTATCTTCGCATCTGGATTCTTTTCTTACTCCGTCCAATTTACCTCTTATTAATGATACCAATTCACTTGGAAGTGTGTCATTATTACGTTTAGTGATCAAAGCGTGTAGCATTAGACCATGGTTTAATTCACAGGAAGTCTTCATTTCGAAAAACCTAAAAAAAATAAAAATTCAGAATGGGGGAAGAAGACTAGTTCTTTAGGGTCTGCTAGGGAAAGACCATTCGGGTTCCATTTTCGAGAACTACACGAAAACAGAAAATCTAACTCTAACAGAAATACATATTATCCTTTAAAAGACTTGATTCTCCCCACACTTAGTTAGCTGTGGTGTCAAAATTGTGATTAACTTCGTTGTCAAGTTCCATTGGACTATCTATGTAATGTTTAACTCTGTGACCATTAACCTTAAATTCAATCCCATTTGAATTTATTAATTCTACAGTTCCGTATGGAAAAACTCTTTTGACTATAAATGGTCCAGACCATCTTGATTTCAATTTTTTAGGAAATAGCTTGAATCGTGAATTGAAAAGAAGAACTTTGTCTCATTCTTTAAATTCTTTTGAACTTCTGATTCTTTTATCATGCCATTTCTTCGTTCTTTCCTTATAGATTAACGAATTTTCGTATGCTTCATGTCTTAATTCTTCTAATTCGTTTAATTGACTTAACCGTAGACGTCCAGCTTCATGTAAATCAAGATTACATGTCTTCAAAGCCCAAAATGCTTTGTGTTCAATTTCTACTGGAAGATGACATGCTTTTTCGTAAACGAGTTTAAAAGGTGTGGTTCCAATTGGAGTTTTGTAGGCTGTTCTAAAAGCCCAGAGTGCATCCTCCAATTTCATGGACCATTCCTTCGGATTTGATCCTACGATTTTCTCTAGAATACGTTTTAAAGCTCGGTTGGTATTTTCAACTTGTCCACTTGTCTGTGGATGATAAGCAGTGGAGATTTTATGAGTTACTCCATATCTTTTAAGAACTTTCTCAAGTTGATTATTACAAAAATGAGTTCCCCGATCACTTATTAAAGCTTTCGGTGTTTCAAACCTTGCAAAAAGACGTTTTAAAAAGTTGACTACAACTCGTGCATCGTTAGTTGGGAGAGCTTGTGCTTCTGCCCATTTAGATACATAATCTATGGCTACGAGAATATAGAGATTATTATGAGATTTTGGAAATGGACCCATAAAGTCAATACCCCAAATGTCAAATACTTCACATACTTGAATAACATTTTGTGGCATTTCATCACGTTGACTTATTTTTCCGGCCCTTTGACAAGCATCACAGGATTTGCAAAGAAGGTGTGCGTCTTTGTAAATTGTAGGCCAATAGAATCCAGCATCATAAACTTTTCTTGCTGTGAGTTGAGGCCCATAATGCCCTCCTGTTGGTCCTGTGTGACAATGATTTAAAATTTTACTAGCTTCATCTCCGAATACACATCGGCGTATTATTCCATCGGGACAACTTTTAAACAAATGTGGATCTTCCCAGAAATAGTGTTTTATATCACTGAAGAATTTCTTTCGTTTTTGGTACGATAATCCTTTTTCAAGGAATCCACATACTAAGTAGTTTGCATAGTCTGCAAACCATGGAATTTCATTATAATCTATCTTCAATAGATATTCATCAGTAAAGTTGTCTTGTATGGCCGATTCATTTAGAACTTCTAATTCGGGATTTTCAAGACGAGAAAGATGATCAGCGGCGAGATTTTCTGCTCCTCTTTTATCTCGGATTTCAATATCAAACTCTTGTAAGAGTAAGATCCAACGGATTAATCTTGGTTTAGCATCTTGTTTCGAAAATAGGTATCTAAGAGCAGAATGGTCGGTATAGACCACCGTTTTAGCTAGAACGAGATATGAACGAAATTTGTCAAAAGCAAAGACAATAGCAAGGAGTTCTTTTTCAGTAGCTGTGTAATTTGTTTGTGCTCCTTGTAACGTCTTACTAGCATAATATATAGGTTGAAATCGTTTTTCAATCCTTTGTCCTAAAACGGCTCCCATTGCAAAATCACTTGAATCGCACATAAGTTCAAACGGTAGATTCCAATTTGGAGTTATCATGATCGGCGCATTAGTGAGTTTTTATTTAAGAATATTAAAAGATTTGATACATTCATCTGAAAAGATGAATGGAGCATCCTTTTCTAGGAGTTTATTCATAGGAGTGGCAATTTTAGAAAAATCTTTTATGAAACGTCGGTAAAAACCGGCATGCCCTAGAAAACTCCTAACTCCTCTAACATTGGTGGGATGTGGAAGTTTAGCAATTACATCTACTTTAGCTCTATCCACTTCAATTCCTTCCTTTAAAATTTTATGACCAAGAACGATGCCTTCTTTAACCATGAAATGGCATTTCTCCCAATTAAGAACTAGATTTGATTGTTCGCATCTAATAAGCATTCGTTCAAGATTAGCTAGACATGTTTCAAAAGTATCACCGAAGACTGAAAAGTCATCCATGAAAACTTCCATGCATTCTTCTATCATGTCGTGAAAAATCGCCATCATGCACCTTTGAAAGGTTGCAGGGGCGTTGCAAAGTCCAAATGGCATGCGTTTGTAAGCAAAAGTACCATAAGGGCACGTGAATGTGGTTTTCTCTTGGTCTTCGAGTGCTATTGGAATTTGAAAGTATCCGGAAAAACCATCAAGAAAACAATAGTAACTATTTCCGGCTAATCTTTCCAACATTTGATCAATGAAAGGTAAGGGAAAGTGATCTTTTCTGGTAGCGTCATTTAATTCACTATAATCAATACAAACACGCCATCCTGTTACAGTCCTAGTAGGAATAAGCTCATTTTTCTCATTTGTGATGACAGTCATGCCACCCTTCTTAGGCACGCATTGAACTGGGCTTACCCATGGACTATCAGAAATTGGATAAATTAAACCTGCATCAAGCAGTTTAATAATTTCTTTCTTAACAACATCTTGTATATTAGGATTTAGTCTTCATTGGCGTTGCACATACGTTTTATGACCTTCTTCCATAAGGATTTTATGTGTGCAATACGAAGGACTTATTCCTTTAATATCATGAATCTTCCATGCAATAGCTGGTTTATGAGCTTTCAACACAGAAATGAGTTGTGATTTCTCATTTTCAGTAAGAGAAGACGATATTATTACAGGTAATTCAGATTCACCATGTAAATAAGCGTATTCCAAATGGTTTGGAAGTGGTTTTAACTCTAATATCGGTGGTTCTTCTATCGATGATTTATATCGATATCTGTTGTTGGTTCATATCCATTAGCCATAAGTGTAGCTAACATTTCAGTTTCATCAATTGGTTCAGTACCTTCTCCTAAAGAACATTCTCCTGTTCCTTGTAATTCTGGAAATTCTTCTAACAATTCTGCATGTGATTCTATAGTTTGAATATAATAACATGTATCATCTGCAGATTGCGGTTGTTGCATTGCTCTATCAACTGAAAAGGTAACACTCTCGTCCTCTATACTTAGGGTCAATTTCTTACCAAACACGTCTATCATTGCTTTAGCCGTGTTTAAGAATGGTCTTCCTAATATGAGAGGAACTTGAGAATCTTCTTCCATGTCCAGAACAACAAAATCTACTGGAAATACTAAAGTACCAACTTTAACTAGCATGTTTTCCATTATCCCTCTAGGATATTTTATTGATCGATCGGCTAGTTGTATGCTTATTCGTGTTGGTTTCAATTCTCCAAGGCCTAGTTTAGTGTATAGTGAATACGGCATTAAATTTATACTAGCACCTAAGTTTGCCAATGCTTCTATTGAACTAAGACTACCCAGAAAACATGGAATTGTGAAACTTCCTGGATCTGATAATTTTTCTGGTATCTTATTCAACAGCACTGCAGAACAATTAGCATTCATAGTACAGCCGAGAGTTCTTCTATTTTCTTTCTATTCGAGATTAGATCTTACAGAAATTTAGCATATCTAGGCATTCCTGAAATTACATCAATGAAAGAAAGATTTACATTTATCTGTTTAAACATATCCAAGAATTTGGATTGCTCGGCTTCAAGTTTCTCTTTTTTCATTTTACTCGGGTAAGGAAGTGGTGGTTGGTATGGTTTAACATAAGGTTTAGCCTTAACTGTGTTATCTTCATTAACCTTTTCAACTACCGGTTCTGTTTCCTTATCTTGTTCAGGTTGTAGTTCTTGTGGAGTAGGAATAGCGTCCTCAGAAATTACAGGTATTTCAGGTGGTTTAAGTGTAATACCACTTCTTGTGGTAATGGCTTTAGCTGTTTCATTCCGGGGGTTAGCATTTGTATCACTAGGTAAACTTCCCGGTTTTCTTTCACCTATTAACCTTGCTAGGTTACTTACTTCTTGTTCCAAATTTTGAATAGAAGCTTGTTGATTTCTAAATGCTTGAGCATTTTGTTCATTCGTTTGTTTCTAAGATGTGAAAAACTGTGTTTGAGATTCAACTAGCTTCGTCATCATATCTTCTAAATTCGGCTTTTTATCATCGGTTTGTGGTGGTTTGTTTTGGAAATTAGGTCTTTGCTGGTTGTAAGTATTGTTGGATACTTGTTGATTGCTAGGACCTTGTTGGTTGTTGTATGAAACATTTCGATTATAATTCTGGTTTTGATTGTAAATTGGTCTTGGCGGTTGATAATTATTCTGATAATTATTTCCAGGCCTTTGGTTTATGTATGAAATATTCTCTCTTTGTTCCATTGTTAGTTCAATACTGCGACAATCTTTTGTCAAATGTGGTCCTCCACACTGCTCACAACTAATTCGTATTGAGTGTATATCCTTAGTCATCTTTTTCATTCGTCTCTCGACAGCATCTATCTTTGCTGAAATGGAATCTAAGTCATGGCTAGAATCGGCTCTAGCTGCTTTAGATGATCTAACGATATCTTTTTCTTGGTGCCACTCATGTGAGTGGGAAGCAGTGTTATCAATAATTTTATAAGCATCAGTTTCGGTTTTCTTCATAATAGAACCACCAGCTGCTATATCGATGTCTTTCCTTGTAGTGATGTCGCATCCTTGGTAGAATATTTGTACTATTTGACAGGTGTCTAAACCATGTTGCGGACATCCTCTTAATAACTTTCCAAATCTTGTCCACGCCTCATATAGAGTTTCATTCGATTTCTGTGTGAACGTAACAATTTCTCCTTGAAGTCTTACGGCTTTAGATGCTGGAAAGAATTGTTTAAGAAATTTTTCAACTAAAACGTTCCATGTATCAATCGCCCCTTCTGGTAACGATTCCGACCAATCTTTGGCTTCTCCCTTTAAAATCCAGGGAAATAACATGAGATATATCTGTTCATCTTCCACTTCTCTTATTTTAAATAGTGTGCGGATCCTATTAAAGATACGAAGATGTTCATTTGGATCTTCCTTCGGCGCACCACTAAATTGGCATTGATTAGTCACCATATGTAGAATTTGTCCTTTGATTTCATAATCTGGCGCATTAATGTCAGGATGAGTAATTGCGTTACCTTGGCCAGTGCATTTAGCTCTCATTCGGTCTTCCATACTTAAAGGTTCCAGATTTTCCATGATTGAATTTGTTGAATCAGAATCACTAGAGGATTCTGATTTAATGGTTCGTTCCTCAACAATCTCTGTTTGAATGATTGGTGGTTCCGGAGGAAAGATTAATGGTTCAGGATCTATGAATCGTCCCTGAATATTCTCCGGATTCTCAATTGTGAGGTCGGGTTCAAAAAATGGATTATCGGAAATTTGAATTGGAGTACTTGGTCGACTGGATGACGATTCTAAAGAAAAATCAACGGCGACAATATTAGCTAGATGTCTTGATCTGGTTACAGGTGGTGAACGTACAAAAGGTGGTGAACGTCTTGCTCGGTGCATTCACTGAATATCCTATTAGTTTTTAAAAGGAAAGAAAAATTATATAAGTTATCCAATTAATAGACTTTTCTGATTTTGCCCACGTTTCGAATAGCCAAAAGATGCAGCAGAGGGGCAGGATTCGTTTGATCTCAATATAATTGAGTACTGTTTGGCTCCAATAACCCGGTCCACGTACAAATCCAACTATTACTACGAACCAGAAAATTTTGATGTCTATCAATTTAACCACTTAAAATAAATTTTCGAAATTTTAAGAAGTTTTAGATAAGAAATAGAGAAAATTCTAAGTCCTAAAAACTAGAATGGCGAGAAATAAGAAAGAAAAAGAGCGCGTCGATATTAAAATTAAAATTGGAGAAATAAGAAAGAAAATGAGTGACTTATAAAACTTTGAAACACTCGACTAACCCAACCTTATTATTATCACTAACTTAAAATTAAAATTGCAAATTGAGATTACTAATTGGAGTGATAATTGATACATAGGTAAAAGGCGTCGAAAAATAAGAAAGTAGCGCGTTGAAACTTAAAAAGGAACTAAAAACTAAGAATTAAAAGTTGCGTCTAAAAATATTAAAGCTTACAAGTAAACTATATCCCAAATGGCAATATCTTAAAAAAAAAATACTAAAACTTAGATAAGCGTCGCAAAATTCTAAAGCACCTAAATCTTAGTCTAAAGAGAAAGCACTTAAGGGATTTTACGGCAAAGCCTAAAAATCTAGAAGTAAAAATAACTATGGCAAAAACTATGACTTAAAACTAATTACGAGCGAAAAATACAAATATTATGAATAAACGATTAAAAGATATAAAATTTAAAAAAATATAAAAAGTGATAAATTACTTATTTTTATAAAAATATTATTTTTATATTTTATAAAAGTATTAATTTTTATATATAATAAAACTAATTAAAATTTAAAATACAATTTAATTTAAAAACTTAAACAAATTATAATAATAATTAAGTAAATAGGGTTAAATAAAAAAATAATAAATAATAATTACTCCGTAATAAATGCGAATTAGGGTTGCTGGACACGCTTGTCAGGGCAGCTCCGCGAGTCGCGGTGCCACGTACCAGAATAACTCTGCGAGTCGCGGGGTTTGAAAATTCAAATGAGGTGCAGGTATAAATTCGATAGTTTCAGTTTTTTTTATATATTTTTTCTTTTCTGTTTTTAATTTAATTAAATATTTATATAAATTAAATAAAAGTTATATTTTAAAAACTAAAATAGAAATAAAATACTTTATAATTTTATAAAAATCTTAAAAATAAATTTATATATTTATTTTTTTATTCGGTTTTTAATTTTTTTATTATATTTTTAATATTTAAAATGTATTTTAATAAAAAAATAATAATTAAAACTTAATAAATTTTTTTATAGCGTTTCGCTTCGGTGATCCCCGGCAGCGGCGTCAAAAATACTTGATGTTATGCGAGGTGTATATAAAATAGCTTTATTTTTACAACTAAATACTATTAAATACGATACAATTTTACACAAGATATTTATTTATTTATAGAATGAATATACTTAAACCTTGCTACAACACTTATAGGCAGTGTACCTAATCGTACAGTAGTGTAGTTTTTAGTAAGTCCGGTTCGTTCCACAGGGAATCTTTTAAACAAAGCTTAACGCTATATTAGTTTTAATTTATAAAAAAATACAAATATATATAAGTAATATTATTATTAAAAAGGGGGGTTTTTTACCGTTTAATGACCGGTTTGTCGATTTAAAACTTTAGTCGCAGTTAAAACCTAATGTAAAATATTAAATAAATAAAAGACTTAATTTAAAGCGTAAAGTAAATAACGATAATGAAATTGCGATAAATAAAAGTGCGATAAAATAAACTTGCGATAATTAAAAAGTACGATAATTAAAAGTGCAATTAAATACAATGACAATAAATAAAAGTACGATAATTAGAAGTGCAATTAAATATAAAATAAAGGAAATTAAATATGAAATAAAAGAATTATGCTTATTTAAACTTCCGTAATCATGATGTTTGACGTGTTGATTTTAGTTTTATGCCCATGGGTTAATTGTCCTTTGTCCTGGATTATTTAATATGTCCGTCTGGTTTTTGTCCATAACAGTCCATCAGTCATAAATATAAAGTGCGAGTATCCTCGTCAAATTATCCTTATACCCGAAGTCAAATATTCCAACTAATTGGGGACTTAAACTGTAACAAGATTTTAATACTTTGTTTAATAATTACACCAGGTTATCGACTGCGTGTAACCCAAGGTTTTAATACTTTGTTATCAATTATGCCAAGTGTCCTTGTACATAATTTCACCCCTGTTTTAATAATTCCATAGACTATTAATCCATTTCCGTGTCCGGTTAAATGAACGATTATTCGTACATATAAATATCCCGCCCATCGTGTCCGATCGAGTGTATATGGTTATTTATTGGGACGTCCAATTGTAAATCTTTATATTAAAATTAACAAACTATCATTTAGTTAAACAAATATAAAGCTCATTAATAGCCCATAGTCTAATTTCCACAAGTGTCGTTCTTTTGTCCAAACCCCAATTATGGTACAAAGCCCAATTACCCAATTTTAGTAATTAGCCCAACATCATGATTACTTCGTTTTAAATAAGCATAATAATAATTTAGCTACGAGACATTAATGTAAAAAGGTTGAACATAACTTACAATGATTAAAAATAGCGTAGCGTTACACGGACAGAATTTCTACTTACACCCTTACAATATGCGCTAACATACCCTTATTATTAGAAATTAAAATTAAAATTAAAATATAAATATATATATAATACGTTTATGAATGAAGAGAAAAAGATGTGTTGAATTCAGAAAAATGCGTTGCCTTTTATAGGCCCACACTGAAATTTGGGGCTCCGCGAGTCACGGCCCTTGTTGCCTTCGAACTCCACGACTTGCGGAGGTAATATTTACAGCTCACACATCTTTGGATCCTTTCTTGCCGACGGATTTTATAATATAAATATAATATAAATATATAATTTATATAATTAATTATATATTATATTATATTTATATATATAATTAATTTGTAACTTTCGCTCCGTTGCGTCGCGCGTTGAGAGTTGACTCATATCCCGGTTCCGGATTTTTGAACGTCCTTGCGTACAGTTTAATATCTTGTACTTTGCGTTTTGAATCTTGTACTCTTGTAATTTTGAGACGTTTCTTATCAATAATTGGAACCACTTTGATTGTACTTTGTACTTTTTGAGCTTTTTGGTCGTTTGCGTCTTCAATTCGTCGAATCTGTCTTTTGTCTTCACCTTTTATTATTTAAACGAATATCACTTGTAAATAGAACAATTGCAACTAAAAGCTTGTCTTTCTTGAGGGATAATGCTATGAAATATATGTTCGTTTTTAGCATTATCAGTAATATAGTGAAAATAAATATAACATGATATAATTAAACTTTATCTACAAGAACTTGCAATATTTGTTGAAGATAGAACACTATTTGTTGAACTTACTATTAAACATATATTATAAGAAAATAAATATATAATTTGTATGTTTATTTTATTAGATATACGTGTTTTATTGTAATATATCATAAATTTTTTTATTATAAAGTTGAAAAAAAAAATGTAAATATAACGGTAATGCATTTTTAATAGTAAATATGTAAGCATATATCTATATTTATACATTTGTATCTGTATTTCGGGTTTTAATGGATATATCCATGGATGGAACTTTTCATCCATGTCCATATCCATATCCATGTAGGTTCATCCATATTCGTATCCATATCCATTAAGGTTCATCCATATCCGTTACGAAACGGGTGGATCGGATGGATATCCATCGGATCGGGTGATTATTGTCGGACCTATATATGATAGAGAAATAGGACACGTACTGTTGGTAGTTTGGGTGAGTGATGTGGGTCCATTTATTTATGCTCATTACAAACCACGTTTTTTATTAGTATCTTGAACGTGTCCTATTTTGCCACCTGTCATGATTATGTAATAATATATGTATGTGGCGTTGGTGCAAATGCAATATACTGTATTTATGTAGCTTTCCGGATCCTACATTCTTACTCAATCTCATCCAATGGGTATCTTTTTTTATACATTAAAACGTGTTGCATACTTGTACGGTTTTAATAGGCTACTTGAACTATAATAATTTTAACAAGTATCATGCTTCCAATATATTTATTTTTATTATTATTTTTCTGAATTAAGTTGTTAGTGGAAAAAAAGAAAAATTAGAGACAAGTACTCTAAGGATGCCTCTAGAAAAATGTGTCATAATTTTCATCATTTATTTTAATAATGTTGGATGTGCAAAGAAGATAAAAACAAAGAAACAGGTACCAGTCGCGTTCGGGTGTGGTTTGTCGCGATACGCGACAGTTTGGAACGCGACACATGAAGCTGGAACGCGACAAATGAGGCAGTGTTCTGGACTCGATGGTTATCGCGTTTTGATCAAGTTTGTCGCGTGTGGATGCAGTTTGTTGCGGAACGCGATGGGTTGTCGCGAAACGCGACAATGTTCGTGGCCAGCAAGTTATTTGATTTGTTTCCTAATTTTGATTAGCACTATAAATATACCCATTGTATTCTGTAAACCCATGTACGAAAATCAATAAAAAATCTCTCTAGTTGCCCGTGGACTAAAGCAATCATACCGATTGCATATACCTACGTAAATTCTTGTGTCTTTTACTTTTCTTGCATTTATTCTGTCCGTTTGTCGTTAGTGGGATCACAATCTATTGATTGGTGATCGTTGTTGGGTCCATAAATTCCTAACAACTGGTATGTAGAGCACAAGGTTCGTATCGGGCACGATGGCGGACGAAGGAAAGTTTAGGATTGATCGGTTCGATGGGAAAGATTTTGGTTTCTGGAAGATGCAAATAGAAGACAATTTGTACCAGAAAAAATTACACTTACCACTTGAAGAGAAGAAGCCTGATAGTGTTAAACAAGAAGATTGAGATCTCCTAGATCGCCAAGCTTTAGGAACGGTTAGGATGTCTCTTGCAAAAAAATGTTGCATATAACGTTATTAACGAGAAGACTACGTTTGGGTGCTTAGAGGCACTTACAAACATGTATGAAAAACCTAACGCCGCTAATAAGGTTTTTCTCATGCATCAATTGTTCAACCAAAAGATGAAAAAAGGTGCGTGTGCTGCAGATCATATCAATGATTTTAACAATCTCATTACAAGATTGGCCTCGGTGGAGATTGTGTTTGATGATGAACTTCAGGCACTGATTTTGCTTTTGTCTTTGCCTGAAAGTTGGTCGGGTACAGTTACTGCAGTTAGTAGTTCCACAGGAACCACTAAGCTCAAGCTTGAGGGGATCAAGGATTTGATTCTAGGGGAAGAGACTCGTAGGAGGAATTCCATGGAATCATCGGGGTCGCTCTTAAATACCGACAGGGGTAGGAAGAACGATAAGGGTACGAAGAAGGGTAAGAAATTCAAAAAAAGGTTTAACTCTAAGGACCGAGAATCTGCGGTTTGTTGGAATTGCAATCAAAAGGGTCACTTTTGCACTCAATCTAAGAATCCAAAGGTGGATAAAGCTAGGGTGAACTTCACTTCCGAGGTGTGACGATCGCTCCAAATCCATATGGACAAATACGTCATTCATCGATTTCATTGCGAGGTATTTGACCTCTATATGATACGTTTTATAAACACTGTATTCTTTTGAAAAGGTATACCATAAATGAATACTTAAATCCAAGGTTTTCGACATCTGATGATTTCTACATATAGACAATCACCGTAAATAATAGTTTACAACAATACATCTGTTGACAATGCAGTCAAATAGATACATGGTGATGATTTTGTGAATGCAACGTTTTCTCGAATAAAGCATGTATGAATCCATGCACATAGCATGTCTAACATATAAGCAAACAGCGGAAGACTTCTAGAGAAGCTGAGAATAAACATGCTTTCAAGTGTCAACACAAAGGTTGGTGAGTTCATAGTTTTAATGTTTCGCATAATCTGAATATAAAGGTGGATCACAAGATTTCAGTTGTTTCATCCAGAAACGTTTATCAAAATATTCTACGAAGTTGAGCACCCTGTTAACTAAACTTTAACGTTATAATAAGTACCCCTGTTTTAACATACATGCAACCAACATGTAAAATACACGCAATCCAACGTGTACTAACCTCAAATAGCATACGTCTGTTTTATAGTTCAGGCTAGGGTTTCTATACCTGGAACAGACGGGGATGTCAAGCCCTATGGATCCATATATAACTACTCGCGCTCACCAGTTCTTATAACTGTCAGTTACTAGTTACCAAAGCTAAGGGATTTTTGGTTCAAACTCAGTGTAGAATTTAGTATGTACTTGTATCCATTGCGTTTAAAATAAAGTGCATGTATTCTCAGCCCAAAAATATAGATTGCAAAAGCAATTAAAAAGGGAGCAAATGAAACTCACCTTAGCAGCACATAAAGTCGTTCACCGAAATGTGACCGAAACTCGGAATACCAAATAACCGTAGATCTCAACCTAGAGAACATATGTTGGTCAATAAATGTCTATCAAGCTAGGTCAGGTCATAGTGTATCACAATCCTAATGCTCGAGATCGACATAAGTTATCAAAAGTCATTTCAAAAAGTCAATCTGACTCAATACTATAGTTGAATGATCATGGCAATCGAAACATTTTAACATTTCACATAGTTTCCCAATTCTTGTAAAATTAAACTATAGTTTTTATAAGGCTTTAAAATATGATAAAACAATCAATTTTGACAATTGCTCAACAAGACGAGACGTGCCTTATATAGAAATTCATTTACTCGATTAGTAATATTTGAAAATCCACTTTATCAATCTTATAAACAAGTTGTTTAAATCTTAATTGCAGATTCAAAAGCAATTTCAATTAACATCAATCATAATTCAGTTGACCATATCTTTTAATTCGTTTATCGAAATTACGCGATTTCTAAATGAAAAGTTATTGATTTTTCGCCAGCTTTCCAATAACATGCATATCATATACTCTTTATCAGTTGTATATATGTATTAAATTCGTGATTCCTCATAAACTATCTAACGACGAAATTTAGCATACAAGCATGCATAAACATATATACTCGAGCACTACACATGTATACACTATTAATATATAAAAGATAAGATATGAATGCTCACATATCAATATTGCGATTCAATATTGCAGGAAAGTACGTAGACACAACAGATATGATAAACACTAGGTTTGACTTGCGAACAATACCCATGAACATTACCCATAACCTCTATAGCTATAACCCATAGTTTCCTTAGCTCTATTCCGCTCAAAAACCCATTTTGAAAGTGACACGCTCATGACCTCGTCGTAGTATTTTATGTATAATACTAATAATAATATTACTTCTAGTGATAATAATAAGATTAATAATAATAATATTAATCTTAATAATAATAATAATAATAATTATAATAATAATAATAATAATAATAATAATAATAATAATAATAATAATAATAATAATAATAATAATAATAATAATAATAATAATAATAATAATAATAATAATAAATATATGTATATAAGTTATACGAAGTGTAAGATGAGAGAAATGTGAATCACAAAAAATGAATTCGATCACTTTATAAAGACTTGGCCTCGCCCCCTACACCATGCGATCGCATGGGTCAGAAGGGTAATGGCCATGTGATCGCATGGCCCTAATGTCCAGCTCATAATCCTTTGTTTTGTAGTTCGTCGACATATTTAAATATAATATATATAATATATATAATTTAAATTAATTAATTAATTATATAATATATTATATTCTCTTGCCCAGTTGACTTGAAATTTTTGTTCCGATAATTCGTACGTCGTCACTCGACTTATGTCCCGGTTCCGGTTTTTCGAACGTCCCTTCGTACACTAAGAAATTTGCACTTTACCTTTCGTGACTCGTGCATTTGTCAAAATATAGACTTAAATTATCCATAAATTATACCACTCGAAATATAACTTATACATTTGAGTGTTTTGCTCATTTACTTCTATAAATCATCTCATCGTTATTTATCAAGGTATATTTAATAATATAGTTTTAAATCAAAACGTTTTATAACCAAGTTAATATATATTCAATATTCATAAACACGTTTTAAATACACGTCGCAAGTTATTCATACAATTAATATTCCAACTTATCATATATATTCAAATAGATATTTAAATCAATAAGTTTAATGCACAGTATCATACAATTAATACTTTGTTACGCTTTCAAGTTATAGTGTATGTATGTATTTATTTACATATAATTGTTCGCGAATCGTCGAGAACAGTCGAAGGGTATTTGAATAGTTCAAGAATTTTGAGATTCAACTTTACAGACTTTGCTTATCGTGTCGGAAACGTTAATCATACAAAGATTAAGTTTAAATTTGGTCAGAAATTTCCGGGTCATCACACGAGGATACGGATGATGCTTTGGTGTGTTGTGTTAAAAATTCGGTTGAAGCTTGGATCATGGATTCGGGCGCATCATTCCATGCTAATCCTAGTAAGGAGATGATGAAGAATTTTAAGGCGTATCGGGGGAAGGTGAGATTGGCGGATGACAAACACTTAGGCATAAGAGGCATTGGAGATGTGACATTAAAGACATCCAGTGGTTCCAATTGGACTTTGAAAGATGTGAGGTATATTCCGGATTTGAAAATGAAGCTTATCTCTATAGGTCAATTAGATGAAGAAGGTAATCATACTACCTTCGGTGATCGCAAGTGGCATGTTCTAAAAGATGGTCAAGTCGTGGCATCGGGACATAAAAGGGGAACTTTATACATGGTCGAGGTATTCGATGATGATGAGGTTAATGTGACGAGTAATGTAGGGGCCGATTCTACTCTATGACACCAAAGATTAGGGCATATGAGTGAGAAGGGGATGAAGTTGCTAGTTTCTAATGGGAAGATTCTGGGTTTGAAGAAGGTGGATATCGGGTTTTGTGAGCCATGTACTATGGGGAAACAAAAGAAGGTATCATTCGAGAAATCGGGAATTGCGCCAAAGAAGAAGAAGCTTGAATTTGTTCATTCCGATATCTATGGACCTACAACGGTTGAGTCGCATGGTGGTTCCCATTATTATGTCACCTTCATTGATGCCACAAGAAAGGTATGGATTTACTTTCTCAAAGTTAAATCTGATGTGTTTTTTACTTTTAAAGTGTGGAGAGCTGCTGTTGAAAACGAGACTGTTGAGTCCCTAAAATAATTAAGGATTTAATTATGACAAAACTGTAATTTATTTGCACTAAAGTGTTATGTGCAGTCAGCACAAGTTTGTTCATGTATAGACAGCAGATATTGCTGTGTCGAGTGTTTAGTTTGCTGCTCAGTCTACCAGCACAAGGTAGACAGTGTTCTTCAATCAGCACAGGATGTGTACTCAGCAAATCAAGAACATGAAGTGGCTCAGCAATGAAGAACCAGCACAGCTGGAATGCAACACACTACACAAGACAGCTATGCTCCATTATAAGCATAGTCGTTTCCCAAGTGGTCTACGTCAATGGTACTATTCAACAGAAGTCAAAGACAAAGTTGAACAGAAAAGGACACGCGTCGGCGGCTGACAAGTGACCTTACAAGACCACGTGGGAATGCAAAAGTTTAACGCATGTGCAGACATGGGTTATACTTTGTCATCACCTAGGGAACACAACATTCTATTTGTTTAATCAAATAGTGGTGTCAAACCGAATTGGGGTGTTCCTGCAAATAGCTACCAAAGAGGAAAGAAGAGAGCATGCTCTCTGATATAGTTGTCTCCACAAGTACAGACATCCTATGTACCAGTGGACAATAGAACCATTACACAGTTAATAGGACTACTATAAATTGTTGTATCCACTATTGTAACAACTAGTGGTGTGGGTTTATTTTTTATAGAGTCAAAATGTGTAATACTGTTAGTTTACCTCTTAGCTATAATCTAGGTAATCTGTATCAACCAACTATCATTCTGCCAAGGATAGTTGTGATTCTTTGTGATTCAATCAATAAAGAATAACTGTTGAAAATTATCTGTGACTCTATTTATTTGCATGCTTGAATAGTAATCGGTTTAACTGTTAAGTTATTTGAAAAGAAATTTTATTCACCCCCTCCCCCCTCTACAATACTCCTGTTGTTATCAAGGGACCAACAACTAATATCAGAGCTTCAGTCTTTATAATTAATATCTTGGATCTGAATTCTCTCATAGCTGCATATTCTAATACAGCTTACCTTGAAAATGGCTCATCCAATAGACCACCCAAATTTGATGAAGATGAGTATGAAACTTGGAAGGCAAGATTCATGCTTCACCTTGAGTTTATTGACCCACTCATGCCTGGTATCACCACAGATAGTCCATTTGTGCCTACTGAGACTATTGGTAGTGCACCAGCTACAGCTGACACTCCTGCTGTTCCTGGCAGAGAGGTTATTCTCACTCCTTCTAGATGGGATGCTGAGGATAAATGTCGTGTTGGACTTGACCCTAAGATCAGAACCTTGTTAGCTATAACTTTGCCTAACCCACTGTTCAAACTGATTAAGGGAAAAGAAAATTCCAAGCTTATGTTGGACTATCTAGATGTTACCTATGAGGGTATGGGAGAAGTTAGGCAGAACAGAATGATTGCTTTAAAACGTGAATATGAAATGTTCTTTGCCTACAAGAATGAAACCCTTAAGTAAACCTTCATTAGGTTTAACTCCTTGATTGCTGACCTGATCACTTTGAAGGTCACCTATACTGAGTTTGAACAAGTTAACAAATTCATAGATTCACTGCCTACTAAATGGAAATCTGTTACTGACCCCTTAAGAACCACTCAGACCCTAAAGAACTTTAACATGTCTTCTCTCTATAGTTTACTTTGGAACCATGAGAAGGCAGAGGCTAAATTTGAACTTAACTTGAAAGAAAACTTTAGGTCTGCCCCCACCACTTCAAAATCTTCTAAGACAGATGATACTGCTCTTATTGCTGCTGCTAAAAAGAAATCTCAAAAGGCTTTACTGGTTCAAAAGATGCTGGCAGAAGAAGAGTCAGCTGGGAGTGATGTGGATAGTGGTACTGGGTCTGAAGAAAGCAGTGATGATGAAAGTGATGCAGAAGGGTTTGCTGAAGGTATGGCTTTGCTGGCAAGGCAGTTCAAAAGGTTCAATCGTAATAGAACCAGCAAGTCATACAAAGGGAGTAAGAAACCGAGTGCTAGGTATAGCAGCAAGTCAGTCAAGGGTCCTAAATTTGAGTGTTATAATTGTGGGAAGGTTGGACATTTTGCTGCTGAATGCATGTCCAGGAAACCTTTAACTTCACATGCTAACTCTTTCTCAAAAGCTGACAAGTACAAGAACAAGTACAAAAACAAGTACAAAGCTATGAAAGCTCAGATGAAGGAAAGTGCTAAGACTGATAAGAAGGGTAAAAAGCCAGAAAAGGTTCTCGTCGTCTTCCTCTGATAGTGATACTGATGATGATGGTGCTGGTTATGCTCCAGAAAAGAAGCTGTGTTTAATGGCCAAGGAGGTCAAGGAGTCTGATGAGGATGATAGTGGTAGCAAGTTTTTGGCTGATATGAGGGAAACTGATCAGAAAAGAGATTCTCCTCAATGAAAAACTGAATTGATGTATAAGGTTGATAATTTTCGAACTTATACTGATGATGAAAAGGCCGAAATGTTTGACTACCTAAGAGTTGACTTATGCAGAGGCAGCAAACGTGAAGAAGTTTTGATAACAGACAACAAATCTTTAAATGAGAAACTTAAATGCAAAAATGATGAAATTAAAATCTTGAAAGATGATATTTCCAAATTTGAAAAACAAAATTTTGCTTTAAGGTCTCTTCACGTTGAGGCAGCAGAAGTCAAGAACCAGCTGGATAATCTTAAAAAGGTTGTCGCTTCATGGTGTACATCTGCTCAACGCACAGCAAAGTGTGTTAACGAGCAGGTGCATGCCCAAGTTGAAGCTTTCTTTGCTGGTGACTATGCTGCTGCTGCTGCTATTGCAGAGGTTACTTTCATGGACCCAATTCTTGAAACAGATCCTGAAGCTGTCTTGCCAAATACTTTTGCCAAGATAGTTAAAGGTAAAAAGGTCTTGACAAATAAATTTGTTAGACCTGCTACTGTGTCCCCACCACCTGCCATGAAAGAGATTTTGGAGGATGAGGTTAGAGCAAGAGAAGCCAGTACCTCAATTGATGAGACTACTGACCCCTCAAGCATCTACTACATGACTCCAAAAGAAAGACGTATCAAAAGGGAAATCACTGAAAATAATCTTAGAAAAATTAAACCTACTGATTCCCCTTCGTGTTCGAGTTCCAATTGTGCTGAGCCAGCTGATGACAAACTTACTGGTCAACCAGTAGCTGCAGACAAGCCAGTTAAATGTAATACTGGCAAGTCCAAGGCAGCAGGAAAAACTTCTTCTAGTTCATCAGCTTCAGTAGACAAGCCAGTAACTTCCCACGCTGGCTCGTCAAATGATAAAGGCAAAGTAATACATCATGACTATGGTACTGGTTCCAAGAAGAAAGCTGCCCTTAAGGGAAAAGCAAAAGAGGACTCGAATGAAGAGCTGTCTATCACTGAGATTATGACAGTCAAGCTTGACCAGCTAATTGAGGTAGTAACCAAACATCGCCCCGATCCTCTTTACAATGTGTATGACCCATCACCGATACCAAATGTGAGAAAATGCTACAAATGTGGCAGCAAGTTTCACTTAGCCAACCGGTGTTCTTTTACCCCAACCCCGTCTGCTGCTGCTTCTTCAAGCAAACCAGCAGACAGGAAGAGATCATCAAAGATGACCCTTCCAGAACCCATCCTTGGATGGGTTCCCAAAAAGAACTAATCTCTTAGCTACTGTGCAGGGCATTCAAAACAAGCAAATCTGGTATCTCGATAGTGGATGTTCGAGACATATGACCGGATGTAAGTCCCTACTGATGTACTATCAAGAAAAAGATGGTCCAGTTGTTTCGTATGGAGATAATTCGTTGGGTTACACAAAGGGTTTTGGTACTTTGACTAATGGGAATGTCACATTCTCAAATGTTGCATATGTAGTTGGGCTTAAACATAATTTACTCAGCATAAGTCAACTGACAAGCAAGAACAAGATAGTCCAATTCAGAGGGAAAATTGGCACTATTTTTGATAAGACAGGGAAGCCACTGCTAACTGCAAAACGTCATGAAAACATGTATCAAATTGACATGAACACAGCAGTCACAACAACTGATACTTGTTTCTATTCGAAGGCAGCAGACAACCTGAAATGGCTATGGCATAAGAGACTCTCACATCTCAACTTCAAAGATATTCACAAATTATCCAGTAGAAGTTTGGTGTCTGGGCTACCCACCATGTCTTATGTAAAGGACAGACTGTGTCCTGGTTGTGAAAAGGGAAAACATCACCATGCCTCATTCAAATCAAAGCAAATCTCATCTGTTGAGAAACCATTTCATTTACTTCATATGGATCTTTTTGGTCCTGTTAATGTGGCCAGCTGTAGTGGGAAGAAGTATACACTGGTTATTGTTGATGAATATTCCAGATACACCTGGGTATTCTTTTTGAAGCAAAAGAGTGAAACTGCTGATGAAATTATCAATTTTATCAAAAGAATGGAGCTTTTAAATGGGCAACTGGTGAAACAGCTAAGAAATGATCATGGTACAGAATTCAGAAATGCTACATTAGAAGAATTTTGTGCTGATAAAGGTATTTCACAGAACTTTTCTGCTGTGAGAACACCTCAACAAAATGGTGTTGAAGAAAGAAGAAACAGAACTCTCATTGAAGCAGCAAGATCTATGTTAGCTGAGTCTGGGCTGAAAAATTCATATTGGACAGAAGCTGTGAATACTGCATGTTTTACCCAGAATAGATCTCTAATTATGAAAAGACATCAAAAAACTGCTTATGAAGTTCTCAAAGGAAGAAAACCCTCAATCTCATTTCTTCACGTATTTGGCACTCCCTGTTTCATTCTAAACAATAGGGATCAGTTGGGAAAGTTTGATGCTAAGGCTGATGAAGGTATATTCTTGGGATATTCCAACATGTCAAAGGCATATAGGGTTTTCAATAAAAGAAGGGGTTGTTTTGAAGAATCAATTAATGTTACATTTGATGAAACTGTCTGTAACAGACTGAAACCCGGGCTAGTTGTAAGTTGCCTATTTTACCCTTAGAGTTTGTGCTTAGTCTTAAGTGCTTTTATTTTAATTATTTTATTAGTGTTTTATTATAATTGTGTTGTGACCAGTTTATGACAAGGGTCCCAGAACAGGTTGGTTTATTTAATTTGGACTCCGTTAGGGCCTCCTAACGAAGTACGAAAGATATTAGATAACTGGTAAATACCCGTGTGTTGTGGGGTATGGGTTTTAATAACCCATAAGTGTGTAATATCTGCTCTTTTCTACCCATTTCTTGAATCTTCTAAAAACTAGCTCGTACTTAAACATACACCATCTCAAAACCCTAATCAAATCCAAGTAAGAAATTGGATCAAGTAGCTTAAGTGACTAATTTCTTGTATCCTTGTGATCATCTAATCAGGTTTCTTTACTTGAATCCTTGCTTTGATTCTTGATTAATTGAGTTTTTGTGTTCTTGAATAAAAGTGTGGTTTTTGAGCTTGAATCTTCATGAAATATGTTAGATATGCTTAATTGATGTTAGAAATAGGTTGTATATATGTTTAGTAACTTTCTTGTGCTTAAAATTAGGTCAAAAACACTTAGAAATCGAGTTTTTGGGGAAAAAATCACAAAATCAGCGTATTTGCTACAATACCATCGGAATTGCTACAGTATCACTATTTGCTACAGTGTCACTCTTTGCTACAGTACACGCGTTGCTACAGTATCTCTATTTGCTACAGTACCGAGTTGCTACAGTGTTACTATTTGCTACAGTACCCCCCGAGTTGCTACAGTGTCGCTATTTGCTACAGTGCCCGAGTTGCTACAGTGCCACTATTTGCTACAGTATCTTTTATGAAATTGAAACGGGCATAACTTTCAAAACGTAACTCCGTTTTTGATGAATAAACTATCGTTAGAATCGTAATAAAGAATACTTTTCAATGGTGAACTTTTAAGAAACTAGATCAAACTGTTTATGGGCCGGAAAAGGAGTTTTAGTGTGTATGTCTTGTTTTGCACGCACCTGTATGCCATTATTGAGTGGAGTCATGATGTAGACTCATAAAATTATGAATATATGGTGTTATGACCTAGTTAATCGTATGAAATGATTATATTATTTATTTGATATGTATATTAACTTTGTTTGTGTTGTTCTCAGGTTATAAGGACAAGGAGGAAGCTCAGAAATAATAACTAAGCAGTTGCTGATAATTGGTGAGTGGGTCTATCTCCGGATAGAGTTTAAGTAGCATATCATGCTACTATGGTTGACTCTTTTACCATGCATAGTGTAGAAATTGCCATGTTAGAATAATATAGTATGCCTGATGTTGTATGTGAATTATGTGTACACTGTGTGAATGGCACCAGTCGGGCCTAGGGAGACTGGGGACTCGAGATCGTGCCTAGGAGAGTTAGAGTCCGTATGAGGTCAACTGTGCCTAGGGGAGGTTGGGTCCATAAGCTACTAATTGTGGAGTATAGTGTGAACGATGCATCACCTGCATTTGGATAACTATACTGCGAATTGAGTAGCAGAGACTATCGGTAGACTCAAGTCCGATCAGCTAGGAGTCGTGTGCTCATACAAGCTGCCAATCCTCGTATTGTCTTATTGTATTCTAGTTGGTTGTTAGCGAGTGTTTTTGTTAGTATGTAGCTTGTGTGTAGCTTAAGCTATATCTGTTAGATAGATTCCATTCACTTAGCGGTGCGCTAATCCCCCACATATTCTCCCCTTGCAGGTTTAGGTACTGCTAATCGGGATGGGTGCTGTTGCAGAAGACATATTTGGCAACCCAACTCTGATGTGGACTTTCGTATAAATAATGTCTTGTAATAACGTAACACCGTTGTGTAAACTTAAACGTAATTACACGGATTAATGTAATGACGTGACTTATATTGTGTTTGTTAATAAAGTCTTCCACTGTGTGTTTAAAAAAAAATATGGTCGGTGTTACAAGTTGGTATCAGAGCAAGATTTGGCAGCAAGTACGTGCACGTATTTTGTTCCCAAACCCTGAGGCAAGTCAAACATGTCAGTGGGAGTGGGGGGCTAAGTGAAAATAGGATATACGTGTGTTAGTTGTGATTGAACTAACTGTTATCCACTAAGCTTTTGTGTGAGCTATTTTGTAGCACAGGTATGGCTGATAGAAACGCAACTGGCCCATCCAACCTCGGAACATTCAGAGCACCAGAAGAGGGTGTTGAGTCTGATGATGATCAAAACAGTTACATCCTTCAATTAGAAAGCAAGCTAAAAGAGGCTGAAGACAAAATTAAAGAGCTTGAATTGGCAAGGCATTCTGGAAATGATGATACACCACCTGGATTCCCAACCGCGCAATCTCAAACGATACCTAACGTGCACCAGAACCAGTTTCAGAATCAAATACCTAACCAATACTATACACCACCGCAAAACACTTTTACTTACCAAAATCCAATGATGATGAACCCATACCAAATGCAAATGTTTCATCAACCTTACATGCAACCACCCAAAAGGTGTACTTATAAGAACTTCCGTGATTGCAAACCCTCTGAGTTCTCTGGAAGTACTGATCCAACTGTAACTCTTAATTGGTTGCGAGAAATTGAAAGGGTATTTGAAGCGTGTCAGTGTGAACCTGAGCTGAAAGTAACGTATGCTAGCCGAATGTTGAAAGGTAGGGCTATGATTTGGTGGGATTCTTTGATTTCCAGTATACCAAAAGAGCAAGTGAGTATGATCACATGGGAGCAGTTTTATGGGAAGGTGTGTGAACAGTATTGTAATCCGTTTGATATGAACCGAATTAAGACTGAGTTTCTTGAAATAAAGATGACACCTCAAATGACGATCGATGAGGTAGTAGAGAAGTATATGGATAAACTGAGGTTTGTGCAACAATGGGTGCCAGACGAAGCATCTCGTATTCAGCATTTTGTTAATATAATTCTGTCAGAGTAACAAACTTTCGTTAGAATAGCTACATTATTGTCTCAAGCTGTTGTGATGGCTAAGATGGTAGAAAGTGATGTTCGGGCTGCCAGGAATAGAATGTTTGGTAATGTGCTACAACAAGGTGGGCAAGTATCTGTACAATCAGGATCTAAATCCAAGAACTCTAGTGGGTTTAAATCGAAGGGTAAAAGTGGTCAAAGTAGTTCTGGATCTGGATCAGGTAAAGGGAATTGGTGTCACACGTGTCGATCTTCTCACAGTGGTCAGTGTTCGAAGGCTACAAGAAGATGCTTAAAGTGTGGTGTGGTTGGGCATGAGTCTTCAGCATGTCCGTATCCGAATAGTGTGTGTTGGAGTTGTCATAAACCAGGGCATCGTGCAGTTAGTTGTCCGTCGAAGAGTGGTAGTTCTGGGGCAGAGTCAGGGGCGCGTTCAACATCAGCTGGAGGATCAACTGCCTCGAGGGGGCAAAAGAGGAAGAACCCTTCAACAGCAGAGGCTAGAGCTTTTCAGATGTCAGTTGAGAATGCTGTGGCAACCGACGAAGTGATCACCGGTATGTTTCTAATCAACTCAATACCTGCTCGTGTATTGTTTGATTGTGGTGCCAATAGGTGTTTTATGTCCCTAGATTTCTGTGCTAAGTTGAATTTACCAGCTACTGTGTTACCCAAGCCGGTTAGTGTAGAAGTAGCCGATGGTAAGACCACACCCGTCACAACCTATGTGACTGGGGTTTGTATAGAGATCGAAGGGAAGTCTTTCCCGGTGACTTGTTTAGTGTTACCTATTCCTAGCTTTGATGTAGTATTAGGAATGGATTGGCTGAGCACCAGTGTTAGCTTTACCAGAAGGTTCAGACGACTTCGTGGTATACTGTGATGCATCATATGCTGGGTTGGGTTGTGTATTAATGCAAATAGATAGTTGAAAGTTCATGAGAAGAATTATCCAGTGCATGATCTTGAAATGGCTGTAGTAGTGTTTGCTTTGAAACTGTGGAGACACTATTTGTATGGAACCCATTGTGTTATATGTACAGATCACAAGAGTTTGCAGTATATCTTCTCACAGAAAGAATTGAATATGCGTCAGAGACGATGGCAAGATTTGATCAAAGATTACTGTGACGGCCGGTCAAAATCCCTTTTTACGCAGCACGTTATTCACCGGTTTCATCGCGAGGTTTTGACCTCTATGTGATACGTTTTGTAACATTGCATTCGTTTGAAAAGGTATTTCATAAATGAATATATAAATTTCAGGTTTTTAACATCTGATGATTCCTACGTATAGATAATCACCATTTAAATGGTTTACAATAATACATCTGTTGACAATAAAGTCAAAATAAGGTACATGGTGAATGCAAGTTTCTTGTATATAGCATGTATGACTTCAAGCACATATCTTGTATCACGTATAAGCAAACAGTGGAAGACTTCTAGAAACCTGAGAATAAACATGCTTCAAGTGTCAACACAAAGGTTGGTGAGTTCATAGTTTTAGTGATTCGCATAATCTGTATATAAAAGTGGATCACAAGATTTCAGTTGTTTAATCCAGAAACGTTTATCAATAGATTCTACATAACAGAGCACCCTGGTAACTAAGCTTTAACGTTATAATGATAAATACCCCATTAGTTTTAATACACGCAAACCAACGTGTCCTAAACTCAAATAACACACGTCCGTTAAAAGGCTAGCGCTCTAGCTCGGACGGGGATGTCAAGCCTATGGATCCATATACTGTTATTCGCGCCCACCAGTCCATATCCTATGTACTGGCAGCTACTAGTTACCAAAGCTAAGGGATTTTCGGTTCAAACTCAGTGTAGAATTAAGTATGTACTTGTATCCATTGCGTTTAAAATAAATTGCATGTATTCTCAGCCCAAAAATATATATTGCAAAAGCAATAAAAAATGGAGCAATGAAACTCACCCATATAAATATTGTATATCGGTTAATAAAGCATTTGCATGTATTCTCAGCCCAAAAATGTAGAGAGTAAAAGGGATCATATGAAACTCACTGTTTAATATTGATATACAATATTGCAGGAAAGCACGTAGACGCATCGGAGATGATAAACACGAGGTTTGATTCACAAAAATACCCCCAAACATTACCCATAATTTCCTTGGCAATAACCCATATTTTCCTTGGCTCTAGCTAGCTTGGAAACTTGTTTTGAAAATTACTTGGACAGCACACCGTCGTAATTTTTTATGTACATTATTATTTTTGTATCGCAAAAATAATAACACTAATAATAAAAATAATAAGATTAATAATAATCTTAATAATAATAATAATAATAATAATAATAATAATAATAATAATAATAATAATAATAATAATAATAATAATAATAATAATAATAATAAATAATATAATAAATACGGAGTAAAAATAATGAATTGAATCAGAAGCAGAAATCACGAATTTATAGATGTGGCCAGCAAAAGGGTGCCATGCGATCGCATGGCTTCCCAAGCCATTTCCCATGCGATCGCATGGGGAGGTATGACAGCTCACAAACTTTTAACTTTTTGTTTGTCGACATAATTATTTAATATAAATATAAATATAATATATTTAATTTATATAATTAATTATATATAATATTAAATTTACATGCATAGTTAACTTGTAATTTTTATTCCGATAAGTCGTACATCGTCACTCGACTTATGTCCCGGTTCCGGTTTTTCGAACGTCCTTACGTACACTTAGAAAACTAGCAATTTTCGTTACGTGACGTGTACCTTTATCAAAAATTAAATTTAATCATTGATAACTATGTCACTCTAAGTGTAGCTTTAATCAATTAAGTGTTTTGGTTATTTGCTTCTATAAATCATCGTCTCGCAGTATATATACATATACATATATATATTTTATTTATTTATTTTGAAATAGTGTAGCTTTATTTATTTATACATATATATGTTTTGTAGCACAGGTATGGCTGATAGAAACGCAACTGGCCCATCCAACCCCGGAACATTCAGAGCACCAGAAGAGGGTGTTGAGTCTGATGATGATCAGAACAGTTACATCCTTCAATTAGAAAGCAAGCTAAAAGATGCTGAAGGCAAAATTAATGAGCTTGAATTGGCAAGGCATTCTGGAAATGATGATACACCACCTGGATTCCCAACCGCACAATCTCAAACGATACCTAGCGTGCACCAGAACCAGTTTCAGAATCAAATACCTAACCAATACTATATACCACCGCAAAACACTTTTACTTACCAAAATCCAATGATGATGAACCCATACCAAATGCAAATGTTTCATCAACCTTACATGCAACCACCCAAAAGGTGTACTTATAAGAACTTCCGTGATTGCAAACCATCTGAGTTCTCTGGAAGTACTGATCCAACTGTAACTCTTAATTGGTTGCGAGAAATTGAAAGGGTATTTAAAGCGTGTCAGTGTGAACCTGAGCTGAAAGTAACGTATGCTAGTCGAATGTTGAAAGGTAGGGCTATGATTTGGTGGGATTCTTTGATTTCCAGTATACCAAAAGAGCAAGTGAGTATGATCACATGGGAGCAGTTTTATGGGAAGGTGTGTGAACAGTATTGTAATCCGTTTGATATGAACTGAATTAAGACTGAGTTTCTTGAAATAAAGATGACACCTCAAATGACGATCGATGAGGTAGTAGAGAAGTATATGGATAAACTGAGGTTTGTGCAACAATGAGTGCCAGACGAAGCATCTCGTATTCAGCATTTTGTTAATATAATTCTGTCAGAGTACCAAACTTTCGTTAGAATAGCTACATTATTGTCTCAAGCTGTTGTGATGGCTAAGATGGTAGAAAGTGATGTTCGGGCCGCCAGGAATAGAATGTTTGGTAATGTGCTACAACAAGGTGGGCAAGTATCTGTACAATCAGGATCTAAATCCAAGAACTCTAGTGGGTTTAAATCGAAGGGTAAAAGTGGTCAGAGTAGTTCTGGATCTGGATCAGGTAAAGGGAATTGGTGTCACACGTGTCGATCTTCTCACAGTGGTCAGTGTTCGAAGGCTACAAGAAGATGCTTAAAGTGTGGTGTGGTTGGGCATGAGTCTTCAGCATGTCCATATCCGAATAGTGTGTGTTGGAGTTGTCATAAACCAGGGCATCGTGCAGTTAGTTGTCCGTCGAAGAGTGGTAGTTCCGGGGCAGAGTCAGGGGCGCGTTCAGCATCAGCTGGAGGGTCAACTGCCTCGAGTGGGCAGAAGAGGAAGAACCCTTCAACAGCAGAGGCTAGAGCTTTTCAGATGTCAGTTGAGAATGATGTGGCAACCGACGAAGTGATCACCGGTATGTTTCTAATCAACTCAATACCTGCTCGCGTATTGTTTGATTGTGGTGCCAATAGGAGTTTTATGTCCCTAGATTTCTGTGCTAAGTTGAATTTACCATCTACTGTGTTACCCAAGCCGGTTAGTGTAGAAGTAGCCGATGGTAAGACCACACCCGTCACAACCTATGTGACTGGGGTTTGTATAGAGATCGAAGGGAAGTCTTTCCCGGTGACTTGTTTAGTGTAACCTATTCCTAGCTTTGATGTAGTATTAGGAATGGATTGGCTGAGCTCGCTTAGGGCTAATATTAAGTGTGATAGGAAAATGATTACCTTTCGTTCGACCGATGAAACCCGTGTTGTGGCCCGGGGGAGCGGGGCGGGTATAATTTTCCGTTGATAACCATGATGATAGCGAAAAAATCGATGGCAAAGGGTTGTGATTCGTTTCTTGCGTATGTGATTGATGCGAAGAAAGAAAAGAGAACAGTGGCCGATATTCCGGTAGTATCAGAATTTTCCGAAGTGTTCCCAGATGAGTTACCGGGTCTGCCGCCGGTAAGGGAAGTCGAATATAAGATTGAGTTAGTTCCTGGAACAACTCCAATTGCAAAAGCTCCATAACGATTAGCGCCGTCTGAAATCCATGAAATGATGTCACAGATTCAAGAGTTATTAGATCGTGGGTTTATCCGACCGATTTCTTCACCGTGGGGTGCTCCGGTATTGTTTGTTAAAAAAGAAAGATGGGTCAATGCGCATGTGTATTGATTATCGTGAATTGAACAAAAGAACAGTGAAGAATAAGTATCCGTTACCTCGAATAGATGATTTGTTCGATCAGTTACAGGGTGCTTCATTCTTTTCTAAGATAGACTTACGATCCAGATATCATCAGGTTCATGTTGCTGAATCAGATATACCGAAAATAGCGTTCAGAACAAGGTATGGTCATTATGAATTTCTTGTCATGCCGTTTGGGTTGACGAATGCGCCAGCAGTCTTCATGGATTTAATGAATAGAGTGTGTCGTCAGTTCTTAGATAAGTTTGTGATTGTGTTCATAGATAATATACTAGTGTATTCAAAGACAGAGAGTGAACATGCTGAACACCTGAGACAGGTTTTGAACTTGTTAAAACGTGAGCAACTATTTGTAAAATTTTCAAAGTGTGAATTTTGGTTACGTGAAGTGCAGTTTTTTGGGTCATGTGATTTATGCTGAAGGTATAAAGGTTGATCCGACAAAGATAGAAGTGTTAATGAATTGGAATTCTCTGAAGACTCCGACTGAGATTAAGAGTTTTCTGGGATTAGCCGGTTATTATTGCAGATTTATCAAGGATTTCTCGAAAATAGCGTTCCCGTTGACTAAGTTGACTCGTAAAGATGTAGCCTTTCGATGGACTGATGAACAGGAAAAGGCTTTTCAGATTTTGAAACAGCTACTGTGTCAGGCACCAGTGTTAGCTTTACCAGAAGGTTCAGACGACTTCGTGGTATACTGTGATGCATCATATGCTGGGTTGGGTTGTGTATTAATGCAAATAGACAGTTGAAAGTTCATGAGAAGAATTATCCAGTGCATGATCTTGAAATGGCTACAGTAGTGTTTGCTTTGAAACTGTGGAGACACTATTTGTATGGAACCCATTGTGTTATATGTACAGATCACAAGAGTTTGCAGTATATCTTCTCACAGAAAGAATTGAATATGCGTCAGAGACGATGGCAAGAGTTGATCAAAGATTACTGTGACGGCCGGTCAAAATCCCTTTTTACGCAGCACGTTATTCACCGATTTCATCGCGAGGTTTTGACCTCTATGTGATACGTTTTGTAACATTGCATTCGTTTGAAAAGGTATTTCATAAATGAATATATAAATTTCAGGTTTTTAACATCTGATGATTCCTACGTATAGATAATCACCATTTAAATGGTTTACAATAATACATCTGTTGACAATAAAGTCAAAATAAGGTACATGGTGAATGCAAGTTTCTTGTATATAGCATGTATGACTTCAAGCACATATCTTGTATCACGTATAAGCAAACAGCGGAAGACTTCTAGAAACCTGAGAATAAACATGCTTCAAGTGTCAACACAAAGGTTGGTGAGTTCATAGTTTTAGTGATTCGCATAATCTGTATATAAAAGTGGATCACAAGATTTCAGTTGTTTCATCCAGAAACGTTTATCAATAGATTCTACATAACAGAGCACCCTGGTAACTAAGCTTTAACGTTATAATGATAAATACCCCATTCGTTTTAATACACGCAAACCAACGTGTCCTAAACTCAAATAACACACGTCCGTTAAAAGGCTAGCGCTCTAGCTCGGACGGGGATGTCAAGCCCTATGGATCCATATACTGTTATTCGCGCCCACCAGTCCATATCCTATGTACTGGCAGCTACTAGTTACCAAAGCTAAGGGATTTTCAGTTCAAACTCAGTGTAGAATTAAGTATGTACTTGTATCCATTGCGTTTAAAATAAATTGCATGTATTCTCAGCCCAAAAATATATATTGCAAAAGCAATTAAAAATGGAGCAATGAAACTCACCCATAAAAATATTGTATATCGGTTAATAAAACATTTGCATGTATTCTCAGCCCAAAAATGTAGAAAGTAAAAGGGATCATATGAAACTCACTGTTTAATATTGATATACAATATTGCAGGAAAGCACGTAGACGCATCGGAGATGATAAACACGAGGTTTGATTCACAAAAATACCCCCGAACATTACCCATAATTTCCTTGGCAATAACCCATATTTTCCTTGGCTCTAGCTCGCTTGGAAACTTGTTTTGAAAATTACTTGGACAGCACACCGTCGTAATTTTTTATGTACATTATTATTTTTGTATCGCAAAAATAATAACACTAATAATAAAAATAATAAGATTAATAATAATCTTAATAATAATAATAAATAATATAATAAATACGGAGTAAAAATAATGAATTGAATCAGAAGCAGAAATCGCGAATTTATAGATGTGGCCAGCAAAAGGGTGCCATGCGATCGCATGGCTTCCCAAGCCATTTCCCATGCGATCGCATGGGAAGGTATGACAGCTCACAAACTTTTAACTTTTTGTTTGTCGACATAATTATTTAATATAAATATAAATATAATATATTTAATTTATATAATTAATTATATATTATATTAAATTTACGTGCATAGTTAACTTGTAATTTTTGTTCCGATAAGTCGTACATCGTCACTCGACTTATGTCCCGGTTCCGGTTTTTCGAACGTCCTTACGTACGCTTAGAAAACTAGCAATTTTCGTTACGTGACGTGTACCTTTATCAAAAATTAAATTTAATCATTGATAATATGTCACTCTAAGTGTAGCTTTAATCAATTAAGTGTTTTGGTTATTTGCTTCTATAAATCATCGTCTCGCAGTATATACATATACATATATATATTTTATTTATTTATTTTGAAATAGTGTAGCTTTATTTATTTATACATATATATGTTTTGTAGCACAGGTATGGCTGATAGAAATGCAACTGGCCCATCCAACCCCAGAACATTCAGAGCACCAGAAGAGGGTGTTGAGTCTGATGATGATCAGAACAGTTACATCCTTCAATTAGAAAGCAAGCTAAAAGAGGCTGAAGACATAATTAATGAGCTTGAATTGGCAAGGCATTCTGGAAATGATGATACACCACCTGGATTCCCAACCGCGCAATCTCAAACGATACCTAACGTGCACCAGAACCAGTTTCAGAATCAAATACCTAACCAATACTATATACCACCGCAAAACACTTTTACTTACCAAAATCCAATGATGATGAACCCATACCAAATGCAAATGTTTCATCAACCTTACATGCAACCACCCAAAAGGTGTACTTATAAGAACTTCCGTGATTGCAAACCCTCTGAGTTCTCTGGAAGTACTGATCCAACTGTAACTCTTAATTGGTTGCGAGAAATTGAAAGGGTATTTGAAGCGTGTCAGTGTGAACCTGAGCTGAAAGTAACGTATGCTAGTCGAATGTTGAAAGGTAGGGCTATGATTTGGTGGGATTCTTTGATTTCCAGTATACCAAAAGAGCAAGTGAGTATGATCACATGGGAGCAGTTTTATGGGAAGGTGTGTGAACAGTATTGTAATCCGTTTGATATGAACCGAATTAAGACTGAGTTTCTTGAAATAAAGATGACACCTCAAATGACGATCGATGAGGTAGTAGAGAAGTATATGGATAAACTGAGGTTTGTGCAACAATGGGTGCCAGACGAAGCATCTCGTATTCAGCATTTTGTTAATATAATTCTGTCAGAGTACCAAACTTTCGTTAGAATAGCTACATTATTGTCTCAAGCTGTTGTGATGGCTAAGATGGTAGAAAGTGATGTTCGGGCCGCCAGGAATAGAATGTTTGGTAATGTGCTACAACAAGGTGGGCAAGTATCTGTACAATCAGGATCTAAATCCAAGAACTCTAGTGGGTTTAAATCGAAGGGTAAAAGTGGTCAGAGTAGTTCTGGATCTGGATCAGGTAAAGGGAATTGGTGTCACACGTGTCGATCTTCTCACAGTGGTCAGTGTTCGAAGGCTACAAGAAGATGCTTAAAGTGTGGTGTGGTTGGGCATGAGTCTTCAGCATGTCTGTATCTGAATAGTGTGTGTTGGAGTTGTCATAAACTAGGGCATCGTGCAGTTAGTTGTCCGTCGAAGAGTGGTAGTTCCGGGGCAGAGTCAGGGGCGCGTTCAGCATCAGCTAGAGGGTCAACTGCCTCGAGTGGGCAGAAGAGGAAGAACCCTTCAACAACAGAGGCTAGAGCTTTTCAGATGTCAGTTGAGAATGCTGTGGCAACCGATGAAGTGATCACCAGTATGTTTCTAATCAACTCAATACCTGCTCGCGTATTGTTTGATTGTGGTGCCAATAGGTGTTTTATGTCCCTAGATTTCTGTGCTAAGTTGAATTTACCATCTACTGTGTTACCCAAGCCGGTTAGTGTAGAAGTAGCCGATGGTAAGACCACACCCGTCACAACCTATGTGACTGGGGTTTGTATAGAGATCGAAGGGAAGTCTTTCCCGGTGACTTGTTTAGTGTTACCTATTCCTAGCTTTGATGTAGTATTAGGAATGGATTGGCTGAGCTCGCTTAGGGCTAATATTAAGTGTAGCAAATAGTGATTTTTGAAAACACTGTAGCATTTTTGGGTACTGTAGCAATTTGAAAATACTGTAGCAAATTAGTGTTTTACTGGTTCATCTTAAATGCTTTAGTTAATTCATCTAAATATCAATCGAATCAATAAACGAATGTTACTATTATTTACTAAATAACTTGAAATTATATATATGTATAAATCTTTTTAATATATAAATCAGTTTTTAAATACACCTTGAAAGTTATCTATAAATAAATTTTAATAATAAATATTTCAACTTATCATATATATTCAAATAGATATTTAAACCAATAAGTTTAATGTACGGTATCAAACAATTAATACATTGTTTCCTTTTCAAGTTATAGTATATATGTATCTATTTACATATAATTGTTCACGAATCGTCGAAAACAACCGAAGGGTATTTAAATATATAAAAGTAGTTCAAAAATTTTGAGATTCAGTTTTACAGACTTTGCTTATCATGTCGGAAATGTTAATCATACAAAGATTAAGTTTAAATTTGGTCAGAAATTTTCGGGTCATCACAGTACCTACCCGTTAAAGAAATTTCGTCCCGAAATTTGAGTGAGGTCGTCATGGCTAATAATAAAAATGTTTTAATGACGAATATGAGTTGATAATAGAGTTTTATTTATGTTTGAATAATATGGATAAAATAATCCAATTACTCGAAGCGTATGAGAGAAGTTATCGTAATAGAGTGAAATGGAGAATAGAGATTCGTCTTATCTCTTGACGTAGTAACGATTGATTTCCGGAATTTAAGGAATAGAAAATCTTCATAATCTAAATAAGATTTGATTCTTCGGAATTTGCGGAAATTAGGATTTTCTTTGATTAAATGTGTAATCTGCCTCGATTGCTATGTCTGATATTTCGCTATAAATTGACCTCTTCCATTTCATTTATTTTCACCACTCCTACTTTCTTTCCCAATTAATACATTCAAAAGATTGTGAAAATGCTCAATCCAGTTCTGGTTCTTGACCTAATATTGACGTTTGCCACACTCATCCTTCTTTTCCAGCTCCCACCAGAAGAATCTATTTATTTCTATTATGCTTTAGGGATTGTTGTATTTATCATTCTCCCGTGTCTTTATATTGCTATACGGATTGATATACACGGTTTGTAATTTCAGGTTTGTTATCGGGCTTTATATCTCCCCTTATATTTCAATGTCCCTACTTCTGTCTTCTATAATCATTGTTATTCACAGTTAATACTCCCTCCTATTTGCTGCGATTTATACTCCAATTTTTATTTCGGAGCTTTGTCCCTTCGTTTCTTCTTCTTGCGATTAGGCATCTCTTGTAATGGTCCAGAATTCGTAGGTATGGAGTTTTGGATGAACATAGTTAATGTTCTGAGAAGGTAATCGTAATGGCACGATCTTGATTTGTCAAATTACCAGAATATCCGAAAAAGACCGAATCATCAAGAAAAGTATTTTCTTGATATATTTGGAGATTATATAGAATGAAAGAGTTATGTAACATGGTTCATGATGAGGGTGTGATATGTGAACCTTTATCACATTCTATTAGAAACTCAGCATGACTTACTGTAATATAATCACGTTGATCAAGTGTCATTATATTATACTAACTCATGCTTCAATTCCCAACATTACTTCAAAACATCTATTTTTTGAATTTTTCAGATTTTAGAAACAAAAATAGTTTCTTTTATGATGTAACACAGATAGCGCGAAGAGATGAATGATTTTAGATAAGAATGGTTATAAAAAAATATTTTCAGAAATATGGAGGATATTTATAATGGAAGATACGATGATATCATAGAATATTCAAGATAAGATGATGATGAAGAATATTGTCTGCAAAGGTTTTAGAGTAAGGAGCAAGGTATTCGCTAATGATTTCAGCAGACACTGAATCATTTGGATTCTTTGAAGGTAGATTTAGTCTTTGTGATTTGTCCACAGCCTCCTTCATACTTTGCTCAATCCGTTTTTCAGTTCCAAACCTTCTATTTTTCTCAGCTTTACCACCATACTATTCTTTATCATCAAACTTTTGACTGTTAAGGTCGTTTACAGTTTTTGCTGCTTCATCAATATTTTTCCAAAATTTGGAGAACTAGTTTCGTAGTTTGGGGTGTTTTTCAGAAATTTCACATTCGAAGTATGTAAGTCCAGGAGGTAGACATTATATGTATACATATAACTGTTGGCGTAGACGTGCTGCAAGATTTCAAAATACTGATTGCTAATTCCCGATAGTTGGTACGGCAATTGCCGTTACAAGATGTGGATGAGTACATGATACGGTTTCAATGAGTATAAGGATTTTTCGGAAGATCAAGGATCAATGAAGTTGTTGGTAAATTTACTGCTAATGTGGTGGAACATAAAAGGTTCTCCAGTAACAAAAATGTATATGCCAAAGTTACTAGTCTGAAAGGTCATCGTTGACTGGTTGAACGGTTGATAATACTGGATACTTTTGAAAAGGAATTGCAAGGTTTATTTTTGGTAAAAACAATGCTAATGGATCTTGCACAGATTTAAAGTCAAAGTATAACTTTGAAAGATGTAGATATCTAAGAATGATATCACTTGTTAAATCTTGACTTGGATTCTGATCCGTCAATATCAGAATATGTAATTGAATTTATATGGAAACGATTGTATATCGCTGTGAGCATAGTTAATAATTTTTGAATCAAAGTTGAAGAATGTACAGTATAACATATTAATTGTGAACTTATATATTTCCCAGGGTATTACCTACCCGTTAAAGATTTCACAAGTAATATTTTGTACAAAAGAATTTTTATCACCGTCTTTATGAAAATATATGTATGTATATTTTCTTCAGATGTAATACAGATTTAGTGAGTTAATATCATATTAAACTCATTTGATTTTCGGCCTGACTTAGAAATGATTAATCTCTAAAACATTAAAGATTACATAATCTTTGCGGAGTATTTCGCTAATGTAATCGATACTTCATTATTTATTCTTATTTCACGGTGAAGGATGTTGATGTTTGTGGAATCTTTGTGAACCTTACAAGGCATAGATGATGTTTTCTGGAAAGTTTTGAGTATATAGAAATTGAAAATGTAAAATCAATTATGTAATTGATTAATACACTTGGTTTATTATGAAATGGAATTCATTAGGTTAAAACAGAGATTGTAGTTAACAATGGTTAAGTTGTTAAGGAAGGATGTACATCATTGCATATTAGTAATATGAACTAACCGAGTAGTACCTACCAGTTAAGATTCACATGTAATAGCTTAGTACGAAAAGATTTATTTTGATTTCAAAATTCATATATATTAAATATACATAAAATTTCTTCAGGAGAAATGAGTTAATACTTCATCGGTTATTGTTGCTGGTATTTCTTGGTAACTACGGTGCGTATGACGTTGATGCTCGTGGAACAGATTGTGAAGTTGAGGTTTGCGATGCTGATGTTGTTGGGGGTGGTAATGGTACTGTTGGTGTTGTTGCCGGTGGTACTGTTGATGCCGGTGATGCTGCTGGTGCTTGTAACCTTTACACCATATTCTCTAAAGCCACTACCCGAGCGCGAAGCTCGTTGACTTCTTCTACTACACCGGGATGATTGGTGGTTCGGACGAGCGGATGAATAAGATCCAGAATTTGAGATAGTATATTATCGTGGCGAGATACTCTGGAAATGAGAGAGAAAATGGTGTCTCGAATAGGTTCGCCGGTAAGTGCTTCAGGTTCTTCGCCAAGAGGACAATGTGGTGGATGGAAGGGATCACCTTCTTCTTGTCTCCAATGATTAAGCAGGCTACGAACCCATCCCCAATTCATCCAGAATAGGTGATGGCTGATCGGTTGATCCATTCCGGTTACACTTTCTTCAGAGTTCAGGTGAATATCCATATCGGAATAGCTGTCGGAATTTAAGGAATTTGAATTGAATACGGGATCCATCTTGTATAATTAGATAGGTGATTTTTGATATGAAATATATTATAGAATTTAGATTGGTACTCTTCAATACATAATTTACATATGTATATATAATACCAAAATTCCATAAATCACGGAGAAATTTTTGGAAGATGTTAGGAAAAGTTTACAGTAACAGATACGCTAAGATATGAATTTTGTCTATACACTATTCATGCAATCAATGCAGTAAAACGTGTCTAGACTAGGAATGATAAGCAGGTAATTTCTGACAAGAAATGATAAGCAAAACTTTAGACATGCAGACATGGTCGAAGTCCAGACTTACGAATGCATCTTAACAACTATCAGTTAGATACATTCATGCAAGACCTGGTTCGCTAGGACCAACGCTCTGATACCAACTGTGACGGCCGGTCAAAATCCCTTTTTACGCAGCACGTTATTCACCGGTTTCATCGCGAGGTTTTGACCTCTATGTGATACGTTTTGTAACATTGCATTCGTTTGAAAAGGTATTTCATAAATGAATATATAAATTTCAGGTTTTTAACATCTGATGATTCCTACGTATAGATAATCACCATTTAAATGGTTTACAATAATACATCTGTTGACAATACAGTCAAAATAAGGTACATGGTGAATGCAAGTTTCTTGTATATAGCATGTATGACTTCAAGCACATATCTTGTATCACGTATAAGCAAACAGTGGAAGACTTCTAGAAACCTGAGAATAAACATGCTTCAAGTGTCAACACAAAGGTTGGTGAGTTCATAATTTTAGTGATTCGCATAATCTGTATATAAAAGTGGATCACAAGATTTCAGTTGTTTCATCCAGAAACATTTATCAATAGATTCTACATAACAGAGCACCCTGGTAACTAAGCTTTAACATTATAATGATAAATACCCCATTCGTTTTAATACACGCAAACCAACGTGTCCTAAACTCAAATAACACACGTCCGTTAAAAGGCTAGCGCTCTAGCTCGGACGGGGATGTCAAGCCCTATGGATCCATATACTGTTATTCGCACCCACCAGTCTATATCCTATGTACTGGCAGCTACTAGTTACCAAAGCTAAGGGATTTTCAGTGTAGAATTAAGTATGTACTTGTATCCATTGCGTTTAAAATAAATTGCATGTATTCTCAGCCCAAAAATATATATTGCAAAAGCAATTAAAAATGGAGCAATGAAACTCACCCATATAAATATTGTATATCAGTTAATAAAGCATTTGCATGTATTCTCAGCCCAAAAATGTAGAGAGTAAAAGGGATCATATGAAACTCACTGTTTAATATTGATATACAATATTGCAGGAAAGCACGTAGACACATCGGAGATGATAAACACGAGGTTTGGTTCACAAAAATACCCCCGAACATTACCCATAATTTCCATGGCAATAACCCATATTTTCCTTGGCTCTAGCTCGCTTGGAAACTTGTTTTGAAAATTACTTGGACAGCACACCGTCGTATTTTTTATGTACATTATTATTTTTGTATCGCAAAAATAATAACACTAATAATAAAAATAATAATAATAATAATAATATTAATAATAATAATAATAATAATAATAATAATAATAATAATAATAATAATAATAATAATAATAATAATAATAATAATAATAAATAATATAATAAATACGGAGTAAAAATAATGAATTGAATCAAAAAGCAGAAATCGCGAATTTATAGATGTGGCCAGCAAAAGGGTGCCATGCGATCGCATGGTTTCCCAAGCCATTTCATATGCGATCGCATGGGAAGGTATGACAGCTCACAAACTTTTAACTTTTTGTTTGTCGACATAATTATTTAATATAAATATAAATATAATATATTTAATTTATATAATTAATTATATATTATATTAAATTTACGTGCATAGTTAACTTGTAATTTTTGTTCCGATAAGTCGTACATCGTCACTCGACTTATGTCCCGGTTCCGGTTTTTCGAACGTCCTTACGTACGCTTAAAAAACTAGCAATTTTCGTTACGTGACGTGTACCTTTATCAAAAATTAAATTTAATCATTGATAACTATGTCACTCTAAGTGTAGCTTTAATCAATTAAGTGTTTTGGTTATTTGCTTCTATAAATCATCATCTCGCAGTATATACATATACATATTTTATTTATTTATTTTGAAATAGTGTTTGCTGTAGCAAAGTTACTGTAGCAATTCACTGTAGCAAAGTCAATTTCACTGTAGCAAATAGTGATTTTCGAAAACACTGTAGCATTTTTGGGTACTGTAGCACTTTGAAAATACTGTAGCAAATTAGTGTTTTACTGGTTCATCTTAAATGCTTTAGTTAACTTATCTAAATATCAATCGAATCAATAAACGAATGTTACTATCGTTTACTAAATAACTTGAAATTATATATATGTATATATCTTTTTAATATATAAATCAGTTTTTAAATACACCATGAAAGTTATCTATAAATAAATTTTAATAATAAATATTTCAACTTATCATATATATTCAAATAGATATTTATACCAATAAGTTTAATGTACGGTATCAAACAATTAATACATTGTTTCCTTTTCAAGTTATAGTATATATGTATCTATTTACATATAATTGTTCGCGAATCTTCGAAAACAACCGAAGGGTATTTAAATATATAAAAGTAGTTCAAAAATTTTGAGATTCAGTTTTACAGACTTTGCTTATCATGTCGGAAATGTTAATCATACAAAGATTAAGTTTAAATTTGGTCAGAAATTTTCGGGTCATCACAATTACGATTGTGAAATTAAATACCATCCAGGTAAGGCAAATTTGGTTGCAGATGCGCTAAGTCGTAAAAAGTCAAGTGAAAATGTGAAATTTCTTCGTTTGAATATAACTTCAGATTTGATTAACAGCTTAAAAACCATTCAGGCCTGTGCTTTAGAGGACGAACATATTAAATCTGAACAAATGACCAAACGAAAAGTGGACTTAAGTGATGACTCACGTGGACTAAAGACCTTAAACAACCGTGTTTGGGTGCCTAAGCTTGGAGATTTGAGGGATTTAATCTTGATAGAAGCTCACAAATCCAGGTTGACAGTACATCCGGGTAGTAATAAGATGTATCATGATTTGAAAATAGTGTATTGGTGGCCGACAATGAAAACAGATATCGCTCGATATGTCGAAAAGTGTCATATTTGTGCTCAGGTGAAGGCAGAACATTAGAAACCTTATGGTTCGTTACGTCAGTTGCAGATTCCAAAGTGGAAATGGGAACATATAACGATGGATTTTGTGACCAAATTACCTCGAACTCAGAAAAGACATGATATGATTTGGGTAATAGTGGATCGTCTAATTAAAAGTGCTCATTTTCTTGCTACTCGTGAAACAGCTTCGTTAAGTGAGTTAGCCGAATTGTATGTGAAAGAAATAGTTAGTCGACATGGTGTGCCGTTATCGATCGTTTCAGACAGAGATTCCAGATTTGTGTTGAATTTTTGGAATAGTCTACAATAGAATCTGGGTACACGTGTGAATTTAAGTACAGCTTACCATCCTCAGACAGACGGTCAGAGTGAAAGAACGATACAGACTTTGGAGGATATGTTAAGGGCTTGTGTGTTAGAATACGGTGGTTCGTGGGATACCCATTTGTCATTGGTTGAATTCGCGTATAATAATTCATATCATTCGAGTATAGGAATGCCTCCCTATGAAATGTTGTACGGTCGTCGTTGCAGAACTCCGACTTGTTGGTTAGAAGCCGGGGAGAAACAGTTTGCAGGTCCCGAAATTGTTCAAATAACAGCCGAAAAAGTTGCAATTGCGCGAGAAAAGTTGAAAGCCGCTAGAGATAGACAGAAAATGTATGCTGATCCGCGTAGACGTCTGGTAACCTTTAGTGTGGGTGAACGAGTGTATTTAAAAGTTTCGCCGTGGAAAGGGGTTATCAGATTCGGGAAACGTGGTAAGTTAGCACCGAGATTTATTGGCCCATTTCCGATCAGTGAAGTGTTGAATGATCAGACTGTGGTGTTAGATCTTCCGCCAGAGTTAGCCGGTATTCATAATACATTTAACGTGTGTTATCTTCGTAAGTGAAAAGTCGATGATGAAACGCAACTCCTTTCTTTAGAAGATTTAAGGGTCGATTTGAATAAGAAATTGGTGGAAGAGCCGGTCCGTGTAGTTGACCGAAAGGTGACTAAGTTGAGAAATAAAGAGATACCGATGGTGTTGATTGAGTGGAAACACAGTTTGGGGTCTAATCTTACGTAGGAAACGGACGAGTTGATGAGAAATCGCTACCCTCATTTGTTTGACCAAGACCAGATTCCGAGGAGGGAATCTTCTTAAGGGGGTAGATTTGTAACAGACTGAAACCCGGGCTAGTTGTAAGTTCCCTATTTTGCCCTTAGATTTGTGCTTAGTCTTAAGTGCTTTTATTTTAATTATTTTATTAGTGTTTTATTATAATTGTGTTGTGACCACTTTATGACAAGGGTCCCAGAACAGGTTGGTTTGTTTAATTTGGACTCCGTTAGGGCCTCCTAACGAAGTACGAAAGATATTAGATAACTGGTAAATACCCGTGTGTTGTGGGGTATGGGTTTTAATAACCCATAAGTGTGTAATATCTGCTCTTTTCTACCCATTTCTTGAATCTTCTAAAAACTAGCTCGTACCTAAACATATGTAACGACTCAACCCGTTATCCAATCGAATACGTAGCAAAAGATTTTTTTTTTTTATTTCAGAAGGGTGCGCGGCGCGCAACCCTTTAGGTGCACGGCGCGCACAAGGCCTGACAGCCTCTGTCCGGATTTTCCAAATTTTGATTAAAGATCTCCCACTTCCCGACACTTTTAGACGAAATGCTTTTCACAACACATTATAATAAACAAGACTAACGCGTTCCAATAATAAAATGAGTTTTACGACACCGGGCCCACGTCGGCCGTTTTACGACTTTCGTACAAAATACAAGTTTCAATACCAATTTACACTTAGACGAGTTAGGACTCTATAACCCAACCCGATACCAAGAGCATAATCCCGGGGACTACCAAATCCCCAATCCGCGTCCACATATCCAAAAGCTACCCCATCGAGCCCAAGCGCTCCTACGCAACTAGTCTAACAACTAGCTAGCCTCATAACAAAATACCTGAAAAAGGTAAACAACGAGAGGGGTAAGCATAAAGCTTAGTGAATGCAATAATTATACGAATACATATATAATTATACCTACTTGCAAACACTTACACAAACCGCAAACACGCTAGCAAACATAATTAGCTTATCGTCACAATAACAAGTTATAAATCTCCAATACCACAAGCTAGCATAACAACCGCATATAAATAACTCGAATAATATAATATGCTTACAACATAAATAACCATGGTCGACCAATAGTACAAGGGAATGGCGCTCGTGAAAACGCCATCGGTGTTCATAACATCCGTTAGGACACTTAACACCTCGCACCACTAACCCCTAGGGTGGAACCTTAACACCTCGGCACATCACCCCGAGTGGCATCTTAACACCTCGATGCAACACTCATTATTTTACGGAGTGGTGTCTTAACACCTCGACACTACACTCCTAGGTGGCATCTTAACACCTCGATGCTACACCCGAGTGGCATCTTAACACCTCGATGCTACACTCTTCACGTGAAATGTGGTGTCTTAACACCTCGACACTACACCTTTCACGCTACAACAAATAGATACATTATATACATACGCATATAATTATTCCACTCACCTTGGAATGCCCGCATAAGTCATGTACAACATGATCTTCGTCCTCAAATCCGAGCAAGTAATCACCTATAATACACATAGGCATAATATACACATAAATTACACATTCTCTAAAAGAGAACCCGACACAAACATCCCTTAACCGAGGGATTACACTTTGCTCGCCAAAACCCGCCCATTTAAAACCTAATGGACACTAACACATCACCACTTCGGGTGGTAATTCAAACCAACACAACAAAGTACGATTTAACCCTAAATCATACTTTACACCCATTAGACCAAACCTTGGTCTTTAAACTAAATTACTACTTAGGTAGTAGTCATTTCAAACGCCAATTACACAAAAACCCCAACACGTGCAATATTGACCCATAACAAGGTTGACCACGTTTGACTAAATCTTAAAATATCATTTTAACTCAAAATTACTTCTTGCGTGTAATTCATTCCAAAAACATCATTTAACACTTAACAAAATCGTTTAACATCCATTTAATCCAAATTAGTGTCATCCTTAATTTTGACCCAATTCAAATTACCCATTTTGACCAAAGTCATAAAACGCCCCAAAATCACTAACGACTAGTGATTATATTTCCAAGACAACCACTAACACTTAAATCAAGTATTTACCTACTTGACTTACCAAAACTTGACTTGAAACTTAATTTAACACCGAATCAAGCTTACTTGTCCCTAAATACCCATTCGGCCCGTTTTGACCTAAATTAGGGTTTACACCCAAAAAACCAAGTCAACACAAGTGTTCTAAGGTTTAACCAACACACGCAAGATCCAAACTTACAATTTAATCAATCGAAACCCTAAGTCACCCATTTAGGCTTACTTACATGAATCTTACCCAAAACCCCCAAATTTCACAATAAAATGGGTTTATAACTCTAACTAACACAAACCCTAACTCAAACAAGAAATCAAACACTACAATTCGGATTAGGGTTTACCTCAAGCACCAAAACGAGCTCTAGTAGCTAGAAACACCAAGGAGAACTAAAACCCGCTTCCAATTTGGGCAAAAATCATCATCTTCATCATTAACTCAAGCTTCCTCTCTCTAGAAACTCATCTCTCTCTCTAAGATTGGGAGTGTTTGAATGGATGTCAAAATGATCCAAAAGTGGATCTAAAACTGATATTAAAGCCACAAATCCGTCCATAGGTGAAAGGACCAAAGTACCCCTCATTTGACCCTTTAAAATGCTGAAAAAACGCATCAGGCACTTTCGGCGCACCGCGCCATATGGTGGGGCGCCGCTCCACCCTACAGGTCAGATTTCAAAAACTTGTTTTGGCCATAACTTTTTGACCGTAGCTCCGTTTTCGATGAATCAAATATCGTTGGAAATGTAATAAGATTTCCTTTCTAATGGTGAGGTTTTGAAACATCAACTCAAATTTATTTGGGGTCGAAAAGGTACGTACACACCTTGTAACTCCAAACAACGTCCAGTTTTCTTCGACGTTCGAGCAAGCAACACGTACATGCTTCGTACACTTCATACACACATCGTACACCATAAATACATTATGCGCAATAAATATTTGAGTCTTACAACATACACCATCTCAAAACCCTAATCAAATCCAAGTAAGAAATTGGATCAAGTAGCTTAAGTGACTAATTACTTGTATCCTTGTGATCATCTAATCAGGTTTGTTTACTTGAATCCTTGCTTTGATTCTTGATTAATTGGGTTTTTGTGTTCTTGAATAAAAGTGTGGTTTTTGAGCTTGAATCTTCATGAAATATGTTAGATATGCTTAATTGATGTTAGAAATAGGTTGTATATATGTTTAGTAACTTTCTTGTGCTTAAAATTGGGTCAAAAACACTTAGAAATCGAGTTTTTGGGAAAAAAAATCAAAAAATCAGCGTATTTGCTACAGTACCATCAGAATTACTACAGTGTCACTATTTGCTACAGTGTCACTATTTGCTACAATACCGAGTTGCTACAGTGTCACTATTTGCTACAGTACCCGAGTTGCTACAGTTCCACTATTTGCTACGGTACTGAGTTGCAACATTGCCACTATTTGCTACAGTACCTTTTATGAAATTGAAACGGACGTAACTTTCAAAATGTAACTCCGTTTTTGATGAATAAACTATCGTTAGAATTGTAATAAAGAATACTTTTCAATGGTGAACTTTTAAGAAACTAGATCAAACTGTTTTTGGGCCGAAAAAGGAGTTTTAGTGTGTATGTCGTGTTTTGCACGCACCTGTATGCCATTATTGAGTGGAGTCATGATGTAGACTCATAAAATTATGAATATATGGTGTTATGACCTAGTTAATCGTATGAAATGATTATATTATTTATTGGATATGTATATTAACTCTGTTTGTGTTGTTCTCAGGTTATAAGGACAAGGAGGAAGCTCAGAAATAATAACTGAGCAGTTGCTGGTAATTGGTGAGTGGGTCTATCTCCGGATAGAGTTTAAGTAGCATATCATGCTACTATGGTTGACTCTTTTATCATGCATAGTATAGAAATTTCCATGTTAGAATAATATAGTATGCCTGATGTTGTATGTGAATTATGTGTACACTGTGTGAATGGCACCAGTCGGGCCTAGGGAGACTGGGGACTCGAGACCGTGCCTAGGAGAGGTTAGAGTCTGTATGAGGTCAACTGTGCCTAGGGGAGGTTGGGTCCATAGGCTACTAATTGTGGAGTATAGTGTGAACGATGCATCACCTGCATCTGGATAACTATACTGCGAATTGAGTAGCAGAGACTATCGATAGACTCAAGTCCGATCAGCTAGGAGTCGTGTGCTCGTACAAGCCGCCGATCCTCGTATTGTCTTATTGTATGCAAGTTGGTTGTTAGCAAGTGTTGTTGTTAGTATATAGCTTGTGTGTAGCTTAAGCTATATCTGTTAGATAGATTCCATTCACTTAGCGGTGCGCTAATCCCCCACATATTCTCCCCTTACAGGTTTAGGTACTGCTAGTCGGGATGGGTGCTGTTGCAGAAGACATGTTTGACAACCCAACTCTGATGTGGACTTTCGTATAAATAATGTCTTATAATAACGTAACACCGTTGTGTAAACTTAAACGTAATTACACGGATTAATGTAATGACGTGACTTATATTGTGTTTGTTAATAAAGTCTTCCGCTGTATGTTTAAAAAAAAAATGGCCGGTGTTACACTGCCCCAGCCTCATCTTCCAGTCAAGAAGATGAAGAGTTATTGTTTGAAGAGCCTACTCAGCAAGCTCTTGACGATGAAGAGGAACCAGCTGCAAATCCCTGGCCAATCCATGTTGCTGGGTTCTCTGATGATGAGATGGAACATTCTGTTCCATCTGTGTGTAAACCATGTGGACCTACTGGCTCTACTGAAGTCCTACAACTTGAGCATAGGTCTACTGGTTCTGAAGGATCACAAGCTGGTACTGGTTACATTAATGCTGAACAGCTATCTCCAATTGCTGCTCATACCTTTGAACCAGCTGATGATTTAGATGATGTGTGTTCCACGACAAGCTCACCTGTTCATAACACTAGATGGACAAAAAGAGCATCCAATTGAGCAAGTCCTTGGTAATCTGGCTAGTGGTGTTAAAACAATAAGGCATGCAACCAGTAATTTCTGTATGCATGTAAATTTTGTGTCTACCATTAAACCTAAATGTCCTGATGAAGCAATCAAAGATCCAAGCTGGACAGGAGCTATGCAAGAAGAGATCTCCCAGTTTGATAGGAATAAGGTTTGGACATTGGTACCTAAACCTGATGATGAAACTAAGAAAATCATTGGTACCAAGTGGGTTTTCAAGAACAAGATGGATGAAGATGGGATTGTGATCAGAAACAAAGCTAGATTGGTAACTCAAGGGTTCAAACAGGAAGAAGGATTGGATTATGGAGAGACTTATGCTCCAGTGGCTAGGATGGAAGCTATCAGACTGTTCTTGGCGTATGCTCCTAAGATGAACTTTAGGGTATTTCAGATGGATGTTAAATCTGCATTTCTAAATGGGAAGCTGCAAGAAGAAGTTTATGTCAAACAGCCTCCTAGTTTTGTAAGCAGTAAATATTCAGACCATATCTACAAGCTAGACAAAGCTCTTTATGGCCTCAAATAGGCTCCAAGAGCATGGTATGAGACACTTCATGTGTATCTCACTGGTATAGGTTTTAAAGTTGGAACAATTGACACCACTCTATTCTCAAAAGAGACAGATGGTGATCTCTTGCTGGTACAGATATATGTGAATGATATTATTTATGGATCTAAAAATGAGAAACATTGTCAAGATTTTTCAAAACTTATGTCAAAGACATATGAAATGAGCTTACAAAGAGACTTGCAATACTTTTTGGTATTGCAAATTAAACAACTTGATGATGGAATTTTTATAAGTCAGGATAAATATATCAAAGATATGCTAAAGAAATTTGGTCTGACCTGTTTAAAAGATATAGGGACTCCAATGGCAGCAACTATTAAAATAGATGCTGATCCCAATGGTGAACCAGTCAATATCACTGAATATAGAGGTATGATTGGATCCCTACTTTATCTCACAGCCAGCAGACCAGATATTATGTTTGCCACATGTCTATGTGCCAGATATCAAGCTGATCCTAAAGAGTCACACTTGCTAGCAGTCAAAAGGATATTTAGGTATCTGAAAGCTACTGCTAAACGTGGTCTTTGGTATCCCAAAGACCAGGATTTTGAGCTAATTGGGTATTCAGATGCTGATTTTGCAGGGTGTAAAATAGACAGGAAAAGTACTACTGGTGGTTGCCAGTTACTGGGTGGTAGGCTAGTCAGCTGGACGAGCAAAAAGCAAAATACTGTGTCCACATCTACTGCTGAGGCAGAATACGTTTCTGCTGGTAGTTGTACTGCTCAAGTACTGTGGATGCAAAGCCAGCTGAAAGACTATGGTGTTCATGTTACAAAGACTCCAATCTACTGTGACAACACAAATGCAATAGCTACCACCAACAATCCTGTGATGCATTCAAGAACAAAGCACATTGACGTTCGATATCACTTCATAAGGGATCATGTTCAAAAAGGAGATGTGGAGCTACACTTTATTTCAACAGACCAGCAGTTAGCAGATCTATTCACAAAGCCCTTAGATGAGAAACGTTTTAACTATCTCATCTCTGAGCTGGGTATGCTTGAACTTTAAATAAAAGACAATTTTTGTTGGTGTGCTGGCTCTACAACATGTAGGGAAAACCAGTAAGTCATTTTTGTTAACTTACTATCTACATGTAAAACACTCAGCACAACAAGGTCTTTTATATTTTGGTTACTCAAAATGTTTTTAATTGAAATAATAAATAGCTCATAAAATTAAATGATTCCTTAAATATGAAACTCATTTACTCCCAATGATTTAAATTAAATTCATGATATATTAAATGTAACAAAGTATTTTGTATTTAATACAAAACTTATTTTGTGGTTTTTAAATTTTTTTGAATTAAAACCTGCTGCATTTAATGTTGAATGGGAGGTATGAGTGTTCAAGCCGTATATACGTCAAATCATCAGTCTGTGTCCCCTCGAGTGTGCCAGTCTGTCACATCTGCCCACGCGCCTGCTAATGGCAGTTGTCATTTTCTCTCTCCTGCCTTTTTCACCCAATCAAAACGGTTAAAAGAGTGTTTTATCTTCCATAATAACCTTCGGTTATTCAGTTTTCAAATTCACACTCTTCTCTCTAAAAATCCTCAAATCTTCAAATCAATTCATACATCCATCTTCTACGAAATCATCAATCACAGAATAACAACAACAACATCAATCACCACCTGCTGCAAACTAGCCAGAGGAACAACAACCACAGCAACAACAACCGGTAGCACCACAACAACTGGAACAGCAACCACCACCTGTCATCGAAGAACAAGTGGTGCAGGGCCCTCTGTTCAACCTGCACCCAAGCCTTGTTAGGGCTACAAATGCACCAGAACACTCTTCCATTCGCCTATCAAGAGGCAATGCTGCTCATGCCCTTTCAATTCCCAAATCCAAAGCCAACTTGGGCTATGATATGCTTATCGATTACATAAGACAATCATCACTGGCTCGAGCTATTACCGGCGTACCTTCTCGTCTTTATCCGGCTTGTTTGGCCAGATTCTGGTATACTGCCACCACGACCACCACTCAACAGAACATTCCATGTATTCGTGGCATGGTGACTGAAACCCTAGCCTGCTCCATCACTGTTGATGCCATCAGACGTGCTCTCCAATTACCCATTGGTCTGTTCATTAATTCACCAACCAGTGATGAGTTTAGAAGAGTGGCACTGGAGATTATAGGGTTTGATGGACCAGTGGCTCATACACCCTTAAGGAAGCAGATACCACCTCTGTAGAACTATTTCTTTGGCTTGCTGACTCATTGCATCAGTCAGAAGTCTGGGAGCTTTGATCAGTGCTCAGACTTTGAGCAGAAGATTGGTCATGGGATGCTGTTCAATCGAAATATTGATTATGCCGGTGAAATTTACTTAAGGCTAAGGGAAACGGTGCTTGCACCTAAACGAACACACTTAATCCCCTTTTTAAGGTTTTTGAGCCTTATTTTTGAAAATGAGCTGGGTGAAGCTTACCAGCAGATTGCTGATGAATCATTCGACCTGCCTCCAAAATAAGGGGGAATTCCAAAAGATGCTCCTGCTACTCCATATAATGTCCTGACACCAGGCATGCTTGAGTATCTTGCTGTTCGAGGTGGAGTGAACCAACCGGCTGCCTCTGGTGCTGCACCAGCTGAGGGGGAGGGACCTCAGTGAAAGCCAGCTGTAAAAAGGAAGAAGCCAGCTACCTCAACTAGTACAGCCACCGTCTCGCATACTGGTAAAGCAGTAGTTGTATTCGAATCTAGTGCTCTCTGATCATAAAGAATAGCCCTAGTCTTATATACTGACTATCCACTTCTAGTATTGGAATCTGTTGCTTAACTATTTCTTGGTAACAGGCAAATCCAAACGAGCAAAAGCTGGCTCCAGGCTCACCACAGGGGAGATTAAACCAGTCTCAACTGCTGCCCCTGCAAAGGATGTGGCTATGGAACCTGGTGCGTTTCTAGAACAAACAGCAGAAAATTCTAACATAATTAAAAATCTTTTATCTGCTGACTTGAAAAATGAAAGAGGAGTTAAAGGTATAACCCTGGCTCCCAAGCTGACTGGTTTTAAAACTAGTGTTAAGAAGAGTAGAAACCCATACTCTTCTAGCCAGACACTTCCACATTTTTCAAACTTGAACTTAATGCTATATCCTCTGCTGACAGTACAACCAGCAGAGCACATACCTGACCCCCAAAGCAAACTTGAGCTGGGTTCTCATCGTGTTGAACCAGCTCAGGATACTGCACAGCCATTATGTTACTCGGATCATGATAAGAGTCTCACTCCTACATCATTACCAGCCAGAACTCTTACACTATCTGGGTCAACATGTGTCGCCAATGAGTCAGCAGAGTCACAGCTGTACTTACAGACACCTTATTCTGTCTCATTCGAAGGGCTGACCAAATCACTAGTCTGTCCCCAGAGACCAACATCTGATGCAATTGTTGAGTCAAATTTATTTGGTTCTACAGTTGTTAACAAAAAATGTTCTATTGTTTCAGTTCTTAGCAGGGTAGATGAACAGGCAGAGGGGGAGCAAGTTAAAGATGATATTATTCCTACTGAGCAGATTGCTGCCTCTGCTACTGGTATTGGTGCTACTGTTTCTCCTACTGGTGGTGCTGATGCTAGTACTGTTGCTTCTACAGCTGCTGGTGATACTGCTCCCAGTATTGCTGCTTCCACTACTACACCTGAAGTGGAAGATGAAATCATAGTGGATCCTCCTATTCTTAAAAAGGTAATTGACAATATTGTTAAGGATGTTCTACTTGATGAACCTGTCACTGAACCAAAGGGTGACATTGCGTCTGCTGCTGCTACCGATGCACAAAATGTTATTGTGGATGCTAGTACTTGTGTTACTTTTCCATCTGATGTTATCATGGAAGCTGGTACAAGTGCTACTTTTCCATCTGATGTTATCATGGATGCTGGTAAAAGTGCTACTTTTCCATCAGATTCTGGTTCACAGGGTAATACTGTCCTGGAGGGTCTTGATTTTGTTAATGATGGCTATGTTGGCTATGTCCCCACAGAGCCAACGGTGGATACTGATGCTACTAGTGTTATTTCGGATGTTTCTGATCTTCAATCGAGACACTTTATTACTGTGGATTCCACTGGTAATCTACAGGTGTCTGATTCCACACCGGATACTTTCTTTAAAGATGCTGCAGATGCTGCTTCTTCACCTACTGCACATTTATCTACCACTGCTACTGGTTCTACGGAACCCATTGTGGATGCTGGTACCTCTGCTATTGGCACTACTGATTCTTCTCAGGCTTCTGTTTCTGCTGAGAAGAAACCTTATGTGTGCCAGGTACCATATCCTAATGAAGTTGTACCTAACTTCATCTATCAGGGAGCGTCTATTACTCCCAGAGTCGCTCTGCTGGTGAATCAGCTAACTATTGATCCTCAAACTGCCATAGTCTCATCCAGCAAATTGCCTCGCAAGGAGCTGACTGAACTATTGTCTCAGCTTGATCGACCAGCTCGAGAAGAAGTTTATGAGAGGCTAGCTACTTTAGAACAGATCAACGAGCAGCCATATTATCATTTTTTTTGGCATGGCTCCAGCTGCTTTTCCATGGCCTGGTACATGAAGGCCTCTCAAGTTCATCAGAGATCCCTCTACTGGTAAATATGTTATGCAGAATATTCCTGATTCACCAGTACCTTCTGATTCATCAGCTTCTTCCTCATCATCTTCTTCTTCTGATGGTGATGCTGATAAAGGTACTGGTAAGGATGAACCAGTCACTCATGATAATGTGACTGGTACCAAAGATAAACCAGTGGATCTCACTGATGATGCTGATCTTGATGCTAACAAGGATACCGGTGGTTCTAAACCTTCGGGTAAAGGTAAAAATGATGGTGATCATGGTGACGAGTCAGATTCTGACCTTCCACCTCCACCACCCCATGGAGGTAATCCTGTGTTAGCTGCTTCTGACCACTCCTCAACCAGCTATGTTAAATTTAATGCTGATGAGGTGGCTGACATCTCCACCCTGGCTGTCTATAAGACACTAGCCGAGGTTACACCTGATCTACAATCCACCATTCGCACTGCTATTGTTGATAGTGTGACTGAAGCCATACGTAACGCTGGGCAAGCTACCACTTCCAATATTGAAGCCCAGCTTAAACAAGTATATGCCTTTGCAGATCTTGCGGTAGCTGCCATTGTCAAACAACATGAAGAGGAGGAGGACTTAAAGAAACGAATCATCTCACACAATGAGTATACTGAGGACATTGCCCGTCTTCAAGCTGATTTAAATGCTGCTAATCGTAGAATTCTTTTTCTTACTGAAGAAAATACAGTGCTACATGAGAGATTGGATTCACAGGAATAGCAAATGGCTAACATGATTCCTGCTTCTGCCTATGTTCAAATGGTTGAAAATATGCATCGACTGGCTACCCTACAGGGTGATGTTAGGGCCATTGTTGAACAGATGGCTATGGGTGTTGCAAGGAATGAAGTTAGGTCTTCCAACCTCCTTCTTCGACAATTTGGCATGGATCCTGGTGCCCATCTCACTCCTGAAGTTGTTGACTGGAACAATTTTGCATTCTCTGTTCCAGATTCAGATAGTGACCTTGATGCACAGGTCTCCCCTATTCACCTTTCTGCCCCTGCTGATGACAAAAAGGGGGAGAAGAAATCTAAAAAGAAACTCAAAAAGAGAAAACAATCAGAGGGGGAGCATGAGCATGAAAAGGCTCCAAAACAACCAAGGAGAGATGGTGATGGTTCTACTGGTCAAGACTCTGGTACTAAGCCCAGTAACGCTCATACTGAAGCTGGTGTACGGGCAGCTGGTGAATCTCAACCCAGTGTGTCTGCCACATCAGTAGATGATATTGATTCTGGCAGTAAGCCCAGTGATGTTTCTGCACTGGCTATTGCTGAAGCTTTTGTTGTCTCTCAAACTATTGAAAGAAGAATGAAAAGAAAACTGGAGAGACATCAGAAGAGACAGCAAGAATTAAATGATGCCTTCAATGTCAAATCGGATGCCTATGTTCCTCTTAAACACCACAGAATTGAGCATAGGAGATGGCTGACCCCGAAAAAGAGGGACATTGATGATGACCTGATTGGCATTGATAAATTCAAAAAGAATGCACGAAAAAGAAATGCCAAATTCATGATCAAATACGACAAAAAGAGGGCAAAGCTGTATGCTAAGCGAGCAGATAGGATCAAATGGATGACTCCAAAAGAAATGAAAGATTATCTTGCATCTACTGAGTCAGGGGGATGTGACGACCCGGGAATTTCCGACCAAATTTAAACTTAATCTTATTTGATTTCGACACGATAAGCAAAGTCTGTAATGTTAAGTTTCGAAAATTTTGGAACTATGTTCATATAATCAAATGCCCTTGACTGTGTTCGATGATTCACGAACAATTGTTTGTAAATAAATATGTATGTATGTATATATATATATACATATATAAATGTAAGTATATAAAATAATTTAAAATCTTAACATATAATTTAAACATTAAAATTAAATATGTAAAATATGATACAAAATAATTAATTATGAGCATATAAATATATAAATATATACATATATATCTATATGGTTTACATTAACAATTATTTGCAATACATATAAAATATATTAATAAATGTTATCATATAATATAATCTTATATGAATGTAATATTAATATCTGTATTACTAATTAGATTGTAATATGAAATTTGATACAAACAATCTATTATAGTTATTATTGTTATCATTGTTAGCATCATTATTAATATAATTAGTAGTAACGTTATAATTTTAGTTATTATGAATAATATTAGTATTATTATTAAATACCGTTATCATTAAGGATTATTGTTATTATTATTATAAATTATATCATTTCTATCAGTATTATTTTATCATCTATTATTTTATCATTAAAAATAATATCATTATAAGAAGTATTATTAATAGTATTATTGTCATTTTTTATTATGATTATTATTAAACTTAATAAGAATTTCATTTTTTATGAATTATAATATTATTATTATTATAAATACATTTTTATTGTTATTAGTAGAATTATTAATACTATTACCATTATTATTAATTTTATTTATATAATTTTATTGTATTAAAATATACTTGTTTATTTATTAATAAGAGTTGTAAATGATCAGATACATAGAATTAATTACATGTCTTTATATATCCATAACAAACTTTGTTTTATGTCTTTGGATACTTTGAAAACACAATCCATCATACAAATTAGTAGGTAATCACAATCAACTTTTACATATTTTGTTTCTTCTCCTTGATTAAAGTTTCCTCTCTCTTGCACACTATCACATTTATACTATAGTTATACATATGCATAACATACAAAACACCCTCTCCTACTTTCTTCTCTTGTAAACCCAGTTGCACATCTTGTTCTGTTCGGGTTCAAGAATCAAGTCACCCCTATCATATCCTTGTTGCTATGAACTTCCAACACCTACACCTGCCATATACTTCTATTACCAGTACATCTATTTGAATCGACCAAAAACAACTAAACAAGAACCACTATCTACTCCTGGTCCTATTATTTCTGTTCAAGATTCAACTACACTTTCAAAGTTATACCATTCTTCTATTCCTGAACGAAGGTAAACACCACAACACGCCACTTTGTTTCTCGTTTAATCTTTTCTGTTGATTGTTATGCTTCTGAACCTGCAAAACCCATAAGATTAATTAGTATTGCCTATTCTAATTATAAAACCCAGTTACTTGATTACCAATCCAAAAGAAACCACTTCCCTTACACCTGCAACTACAGCTCAGTATGAATCCCAATTCATGTTAAAGACATAGCAAAACCACCTCAACATATAATTATTAAACCAACCACCATCGATCTCCTTCTAACCTGATGTATAATTCTATTCTTCTGTTTCAAACACTTAAAACAAAAACAAATCAAAAACCCATTACCATTGATAGCAAGCACAATTCTGTTCGAGAAATGAAACATAACAAACTCACCAATAATTCTGCTGATTTCTTATTCAATATCAACAAACAAACTTTCAACCTCTCCCACAACATACCATAGAATTTGTTACACCAAATCAAGTCAAACCTATTTACAATTCAACAAAAGAAAACATAATACTTCAATACTTCATATATGAACCAACAGATAGATTAATTCACAGTAAAGTCGAATGAATTGATTTTACAACCTACGATGGACGATGATGAATAATAAAAGTATATAATTATATAAACGATGGAGTAAATAAATAAAAAGGAACACCCATTTATGGGTTCAGTTCTTTGAAGTGACCTGGTGGTGATAATCACCGATGATAATTAGGTCGATGAATGATGCAATACCTGCAGTAATCGATTGTCGATTTCCTCATAATTGAACAAACCCCAAATGCTACTTCAATCTTTTATTGATTCGATAACAATAATAAAGATGAACCGACTACTTTCTGTATCTTGATAAAGGTTGCCTGATCAATCGATTGATTAACAAATTGAAGAAAACCTCGATCTGTGATATTTCCCCTGCGTTTTGATACTGTTATGCTCGATTCCCTTTTTGAACCGACAATTGAAATATATACAGCGTACAACGAACTAGGTACCCGATTTAGTATTTGGATTTCTATTTAAATTGTTGATTGGGCCGAAGGCTTTTAAATAGTGGGTTAGCTGAAAACTGCCTTTGTCATTGGGCCGTGTATAACGCTGTTGGGCCAAGTATGATTAGACTATTTGGATTTGAAACAGAAAGGGTTATAAATAATTAGATTGCGTTTAAATCAGAAAATCAAGGACAGTTGAGTGGTTTGGAAGGGAATTTGTTAAGTGAGAGGTCATGGTTTCGAGTTCGGGCATAAGCAATTATTTTTGGAACTTTTCTTGAGAGGTAGTTATACTTATCACTATTATTATTATTATTATTATTATTATTATTATTATTATTATTATTATTATTATTATTATTATTATTATTATTATTATTATTATTATTATTATTATTATTATTATTATTATTATTATTATTATTATTATTACCATTTATTTTTATTATTATTATTAAAAGTAACATTATTATTAAAGTTATTATTATAATTAAAATTATCATTTTAATTAAAATTACCATTAAAAGTATCATATTATTAAGAGTATCATTATTATTATTATTATTATCATTATTATTATTACTATCATTAAACATGATTTTATTTTATTATTATTATCATTATCATTATTTTCATTACTAGTATTATCATTATTATAAGTATCATCATTTCTAATATACTATTATTATCATTATTATTAATTATTATTACTACAAATAAAATTCCTAGTATTATTATCAAAAAAAAATTAATATTGTTATTATTAAATCTAATTATTATTATTACCAACACTATTTTAGTATTATTAAAGTCATTATTTAAACAAACCAAAAGTTATTTATATAAAATATATCAAATACATATATAATAACTATATAACTATTACATTACTATTTTAAATAAGTAATATATAATTAATATATACAAACGGGTTTGATTATTATTACATGTTAATTTTATGTGTTAATATATATATATATATACATGATATAGGTTCGTGAATCCGAGGCCAACCCTACACTTGTTTAATGTCGTCATATGTATTTTTACTACAAAATACAGTATGGTGAGTTCATTTGCTCCCTTTTACTCTTTATATTTTTGGGACTGAGAATACATGCGCTGTTTTTACAACTGCTTTATTAAATGCTTTTGAAGTATATTTTGAACTGCGAATACATGAAATGCTTTTATAAATGTTTGACGAGATAGACACAAACAAAACATTTCTCGAATGAATTATTATGCAGACAGAAGTTCTGCGGATCATTATTGAATTATGTGGACATGATAATTGCCACCATTGAATTATGTGGACATGATAATTGCCACCATTGGATTATGTGGACATGATAATTGCCACCATTGAATTATGTGGACATGATAATTGCCACCAATTGAAGTGAATGTTATGTATCGAGAGAATGATTTTATACACAGGTTATGTGTATGTTATTTTTGTGCACAAGATATGTGTACGGTTACTAAGATTTATGAAAGATGATTTCGTACACGAGAAAGGTGTACAGTATTTAAAAGATATCGCATGTACATTACAGGTGGGTATAGGATTCGGGCCCATTTGTACCATGCAGGATTTAAATCTTGTGGTCTATTAAAATGATTGAAATGATTATTTATGTTAAACTAATGAACTCACCAACCTTTTGGTTAAGACTTTAAAGCATGTTTATTCTTAGGTATGAAAGAAATCTTCCGCTGTGCATTTGCTCATATTTCAAGGAGTCGTTCATGGCATATAGAGGTCAGAACCTCGCAATGGGACCAACTGTTGAAGACTTCGTCCAGATGGATTAGGACGGGTCACTACAGGTGGTATCAGAGCGATGGTCTTAGCGAACCAGGTCTTGCATTAGTGTGTCTAACAGATAGTCATTAGGATGCATTAGTGAGTCTGGACTTCGACCGTGTCTGCATGTCAAAAGTTTTGCTTATCATTTCTAGTCGGAAATCATCTGCTTATCATCCTTAGGAAATTACCTGCTTATCATTCTTAGTCTAGACACATCTTAATGCATTGATTGCATGAATAGTGTATAGACAAAAATTCATATCTTAGCGTATCTGCTAATTCATATCTTAGCATATCTGTTACTGTAAACTTTGCCTAGCATATTCCGTAGATTCCTCCGTAACTTATGGGATTTTAGTATTATATATGCATATGTAAACTATATATTGCAGGGTACTAATCTACATCCTATAATCTATTTCTTATCGAAAATCCTTCATCTGATCGTACGAGATGAATCCCTCAACCAGTTCGAGTCCCTTAGATTCCGATAACTATTCTGATAGTTATTCCGACATTGAGTTTCACTCAAGCTCCGAAAGCAGTGTCACCGGAATGAATCAATCAATCAGCCATCCCCAATTCATCTGATGGATTCGTAGTCGACTTAATCAATGGAGACGCGAAGAAGGCGATCCTTTCCACCAACCAAATTGCCCTCTTGGCAAAGAACCTGAAGCACTTACCGGCGAATATATCTGAAACACCATTTTCAGCCTCATTCCCTGAGTAGTTCGACACGATTATATTCTATCCACAATTCTAAACCTTATTCATCCGCTCGTTCCGACCGACAATCACCCCGGAATAATAGAAGAAGTTAGCAAACTTCGCGCTCGAATAATCAATTTGGAGAATATGGTGCAAAATTTACCAGCTTTAGCAACATCACCGGCACCAATAGTACCATCAACAACCCAAGTTTCAACATCACATGTCTCAACATCTCATTCTGTACTTCGAGTATAATCATCGTTCTACGAATCGTTCTACATCAATTATCTTCGTTCTTCATGGCGATTAAGTAATCTCTAATGTTTTAGAGATTATGTATTCTAGTTCTAACGATAAATTAAATGAGATTAATATCATATTAACTCATTAAATCCATGATTGCATCTGAAGAAAATATATATGTATATATGTTTTCATAAAGATTGTAAAAAAAAAATAAAAATCTTTCGTACAAACTGTTAATGGTGTATATATTTTAACGGGTAGGTAATACTCGAGGAATATTTAGATTTCACATTAATAAGTTAAACTATACATTCTTCGAATCTGATTCAACAGTCATTTACTATCCTACTTACACCCACAGCTATACGAATCCATTCACCACAGAATAACCATTTTTATTCAATTTCATATTTGGATTTTGATTTACCAGAATCCAACAAGTGGCATAATAAAGAAAACATTGGACAAAATAAAATTTGTTAGAAACAAACAAATTAACTATAAAAAAAATTCTATTAAGAATCCACGCTAACTGTTCCTAGCTAACTGATTACATTTTATTTATCGCAATTTAATTATCGCAATTTATATTCTCTCAATTTTATTTATCGTCATTTAATTTCTGTTATTTACTTTACGCATTTTATTTATCGTCATTTAAATTCTGTATTTATTTTACGCACTTTAAATAACGGGACACGTATACAAGGTTTTGACATATCATATATATATATATATATATATATATATATATATATATATATATATATATATATATATATATATATATATATATATATATATATATATATTAATTATTTGGAATAACCATAGACACACTATATGCAATAATGATCGAGTTCTCTATACAGGGTTGAGGTTGATTCTATAATAATATATATATACTTTGAGTTGTGATTGAGTCTGAGACATGTACACGGGTCACGATACGTATTAATTAATTCGAATATTATATATTAAATTATATATGAATTATTATACTGTTAACTGTGGATTATCGACTGTGGACTAATGATATTGGACAATTAAAATGAATTAAAATATTGATTATAATATATGAAACTAAATAATTCTTCAAGTTTGCCACTTGATTTCATCTTAAACCTCATTGCATCTTGACGATTACAATCTGCGTTCAAACCTTTCATGATTCTTGAAAACACCTCAATCGAGAGGATGAACCAACTGCACTTCATCTACGGAAGGAAAGATTTATGCATATAGTATTGCACCTGAAAACTCTCGAAAACTGAGTAAACGTTTAACGCGTAGCTGTGCTAATCCCTTTAGCGTTATTATTACCGAAAATAACTTTGCAATCTCTTTCCAAATTAGCCAATTTTGTCACAGCTCCAATAAGTCAACTTCGATTTTTCGTTCGAAACAACCTTATTATAATCTTGATATATATGTGTGCTCTTTTATTGTTAACGGGGAACTTTTTATATTCCATCATATTACCAGCAGACGTACCAGCAACCTCGTTGCTTAAATCCCTCTGATAAATCATTATATTTATTCATTGAAACCCTATCATATACTCATCCGTATCTTGTAATGAGAACTGCCATACCAATTACCGGGAATCAGCAATCAGTACTTTGAAAACTCACAGCATATCTACATCAACAGTTATATGTATAACATTTATCTCTTAGAATTATGATCTTTCATTCTGAAATTCTGAAAAGCACTCAGTCTATAAATCAATACTCTGAATGTTGAAAAGGCTGAATGAAGCAGCAGAAATCATAGACAACCGTAAACGACCTTAATCATCGGAAGTTTAATGATAAAGAATAGTATATTGGAAAAGCTCAGAAAAGTTGGAACTGAAAAATGGATTGAGCTAACCACGAAGGAGACCAAGGACAAATACAAGGACCATACCCTATATTCAAAGAATCCAGGTAATTCTGGATTCGTTGAAATCTTTAGAGAATATCTTGCTCCGAAGTCATGTTAAAATCTTGCGGAAAATTTTTCTTCATCAACCTTCAAACTTAGAAATTCCAAAATATCATCATAAATATCTTCGATATTTCTGAGGATATTTTCGTAAATATTCTCGTCCGAAATTATATACCTCTTCGTGCTTCCTGTGTTTCATTATATTGGAAACTTCTGTAAAATCTAAGTTTAATTTATGAATGAATTCTGGAGAAATGTAAAGAAATTGATGCATAAATTAGTATAATATAATGACACTTGATCAACGTGATTATATTACAGTAAGTCATGCTGAGTTTCTAATGGAACGTGATGATTTACAGATCATAACGTCATCATGTGCCATGTTACATAACTCTGTCATTCTGCTTAACTTCTGAACATATCAAGAAAATATATTCTTGATAGTTCTATTCTCAGTGATTTTGATAAATTTGAAAATCAAATTGTGCTATCACGTCCTTCCTGCTTAGAACATTATAATCATTCGAAACTCCATACTTACGAATTCTGGACCATTACTCGCTTTACTAGGAGTCGAGATGAGAATAAAAAAGGCAAAGAGCTCCGGTATATAAGGGAAAATATAAAGCCCAATGATAACACTGAAATTACAAACCGTAGATATCAGTGTGTATAGCAATAAAAAGACACTGAAGGGTTATACATACAATAATCCCTAAAGCATAGTAGAAATAAACAGATTCTTACGGTGGGAGTTGGAAAAGAAGAACGATCATTACGATAGTCAGAATAAGAACAAGAATTAGAACCGGATTAAGCATTATTATAATCTTTTGGATATATGAACTAAGAAAGAAAGTATAGGAATGGTGAAAACTAATGGAACGAAAAAAGTAGAATTTATAGTGGAAATACCAGACAGAGTAATCAAGGTAGATCACCGTATTTAATTATAGAGATCTTAATTCGCCGAAGAATCAAATCTTTTGGATTTCGAAGATTTTTTTTAAATTCCTTAAATTCCAGAATTCAACCCTGACTACGTCAAAAGTTAAATCTCTATCTCAATCTTTTGTGATAGCTTCATTCGTACTCTTTGAATAATCGAATTATTTTATCCACATTACTCAATGATGATAAAACTCTATTTATCAACTCACATTCGTCATCAAAACATATTTATTGTCAGCAATGATGATCTCACTCAAATTTCGGGATGAAATTTCTTTAACGGGTAGGTACTGTGACGACCCGGGAATTTCCGACCAAATTTAAGCTTAATCTTATTTGATTTCGACACGATAAGCAAAGTCTGTAATGTTAAGTCTCGAAAATTTTGGAACTATGTTCATATAATCAAATGCCCTTGACTGTGTTCGACGATTCACGAACAATTGTTTGTAAATAAATATGTATGTATATATATATATACATATATAAATGTAAGTATATAAAATAATTTAAAATCTTAACATATAATTTAAACATTAAAATTAAATATGTAAAATATGATATAAAATAATTAATTATGAGCATATAAATATATACATATATATCTATATGGTTTACATTATCAATTATTTGCAATACATATAAAATATATTAATAAACGTTATCATATAATATAATCTTATATGAATGTAATATTAATATCTGTATTACTAATTAGATTGTAATATGAAATTTTATACAAACAATCTATTATAGTTATTATTGTTATCATTGTTAGCATCATTATTAATATAATTAGTAGTAATGTTATAATTTTAGTTATTATGAATAATATTAGTATTATTATTAAATACCGTTATCATTAAGGATTATTGTTATTATTATTATAAATTATATCATTTCTATCAGTATTATTTTATCATCTATTATTTTATCATTAAAAATAATATCATTATAAGAAGTATTATTAATAGTATTATTGTCATTTTTATTATGATTATTATTAAACTTAATAAGAATTTCATTTTTTATGAATTATAATAATAATTTTATTATAAATACATTTTTATTGTTATTATTAGAATTATTAATACTATTACCATTATTATTAATTTTATTTATATAATTTTATTGTATTAAAATATACTTGTTTATTTATTAATAAGAGTTGTAAATGATCAGATACATAGAATCAATTACATGTCTTTATCTATCCATAACAAACTTTGTTTTATGTCTTTGGATACTTTAAAAACACAATCCATCGTACAAATTAGTAGGTAATCACAATCAACTTTTACATATTTTGTTTCTTCTCCTTGATTGAAGATTCCTCTCTCTTGCACACTATCACATTTATACTATACTTATACATATGCATAACATACAAAACACCCTCTCCTACTTTCTTCTCTTGTAAACCAGTTGCACATCTTGTTCTGTTCGGGTTCAAGAATCAAGTCACCCCTATCATATCCTTGTTGCTATGAACTTCCAACACCTACACCTGCTATATACTATACATCTATTTCAATCGACCAAAAACAACTAAACAAGAACCACTATCTGCTCCTGGTCCTATTATTTCTGTTCAAGATTCAACTACACTTTCAAAGTTATACCATTCTTCTATTCCTGAACGAAGGTAAACACCACAACACGCCACTTCGTTTCTCGTTTAATCTTTTCTGTTGACTGTTTTGCATCTAAACCTGCAAAACCCATAAGATTAATTAGTATTGCCTATTCTAATTATAAAACCCAGTTACTTGATTACCAATCCAAAAGAAACCACTTCCCTTACACCTGCAACTACAGCTCAGTATGAATCCCAATTCATGTTAAAGACATAGCAAAACCACCTCAACATATAATTATTAAACCAACCACCATCGATCTCCTTCTAACCTGCTGTATAATTCTATTCTTCTGTTTCAAACACTTAAAACAAAAACAAATCAAAAACCCATTACTAAGATTTATTATTATTATTATTATTATTATTATTATTATTATTATTATTATTATTATTATTATTATTATTATTATTATTATTATTATTACCATTACCATTTATTGTTATTATTATTATTATTAAAAGTAACATTATTATTAAAGTTATCATTATAATTAAAATTATCATTTTAATTAAAATTACCATTAAAAGTGTCATATTATTAAGAGTATCATTATTATTATTATTTTTATCATTATTATTATTACTATCATTAAACATGATTTTATTTTATTATTATTATCATTATCATTATTTTCATTACTAGTATTATCATTATTATAAGTATCATCATTTCTAATATACTATTATTATCATTATTATTAATTATTATTACTACAAATAAAATGACTAGTATTATTATCAAAAAAAAAATTAATATTGTTGTTATTAAATCTAATTATTATTATTACCAACACTATTTTAGTATTATTAAAGTCATTATTTAAACAAACCAAAAGTTATTTATATAAAATATATCAAATATATATATAATAACTATATAACTATTACATTACTATTTTAAATAAGTAATATATAATTAATATATAAAAACGGGTTTGATTATTATTACATGTTAATTTTATGTGTTAATATATATATATACATGATATAGGTTCGTGAATCCGAGGCCAACCCTACACTTGTTTAATGTCGTCATATGTATTTTTACTACAAAATACAGTATGGTGAGTTCATTTGCTCCCTTTTACTCTTTATATTTTTGGGACTGAGAATACATGCGCTGTTTTTACAACTGCTTTATTAAATGCTTTTGAAGTATATTTTGAACTGCGAATACATGAAATGCTTTTATAAATGTTTGACAAGATAAACACAAACAAAACATTCCTCGAATGAATTATTATGCAGACAGAAGTTCTGCGGATCATTATTGAATTATGTGGACATGATAATTGCCACCATTGAATTATGTGGACATGATAATTGCCACCATTGAATTATGTGGACATGATAATTGCCACCATTGAATTATGTGGACATGATAATTGCCACCAATTGAAGTGAATGTTATGTATCGAGAGAATGATTTTATACACAGGTTATGTGTATGTTATTTTTGTGCACAAGATATGTGTACGGTTACTAAGATTTATGAAAGATGATTTCGTACACGAGAAAGGTGTACAGTATTTAAAAGATATCGCATGTACATTACAGGTGGGTATAGGATTCGGGTCCATTTGTACCATGCAGGATTTAAATCTTGTGGTCTATTAAAATGATGGAAATGATTATTTATGTTAAACTAATGAACTCACCAACCTTTTGGTTGACACTTTAAAGCATGTTTATTCTCAGGTATGAAAGAAATCTTCCGCTGTGCATTTGCTCATATTTCATTGAGTCGTTCATGGCATATAGAGGTTAGAACCTCGCAATGGGACCAACTGTTGAAGACTTCGTCCAGATGGATTAGGACGGGTCACTACAGGGGAGGAGTTAGAGCTGACATTTTTATGAAGTGGTTAGATGCTATGTTAGAAACCAGCTCATCTTCTCGCCCAACATCTTCTGCACAGCCAGCTACACAACATAAGCCAGCAGAAACAATCAATCTTGATGATGATGATGATATTTAAGGGGAGCATCTTACTATCGTTCCCTACCTGCCTCCAATTGAGCCAGTATCAACACAAGAACCATCAGTTGAACCCATGCCCATAAATAAACAAAGGGTAAAATCTGCTCCTAGAGACAATCAGCCCCTAAGGAAAGGACCCTTATTTGAGGCAGCTGATGAAGATACTGAGGTGGTTGTACCAGCTGATACTAATCAGTCTGCTGGTACTGAAGACACAGCAAGGAGTGCTGTGAATGAAGACACAGCCAGAAGTGTGATGCTGGGTGTTACATGTGTTGAAGACCCAGCCAAGGTGGTTGAGCTGGGTGCTAATCAATATGATGATACGGTTAATCCTGCTGACTTTACAGTCTGGGGTAGTGGAGATCATTTATTTGTTCAATCACCTATCTCTCCCCAGACCCTCACTTATTTTAATAGAATAAAGGATAATCGTGTTAATTAGTTTGTAGTGAGTTCATCTGGCATAGGTGAATTAATCATGTATCCTCCATCTTCCCCAAAACGTCATGGTAAACACAGAACTTGGGAAGATGATTCATTTACCCGTAGTGAGCCAGACTTATTTAAAATGAATCTAGATGAAAGAGATGCTTACTGGCTGGAGATCACTGTACAGGAATTGCTTGAGCAAAGACAAGCTGCTATCAATGAAAGGATACGCCAAGTTAGATTACTGCATCATCCCCTTGATCAGCCACTCTACATCACTGCCTTGACTTATGGCATTGAAATTGGTTTATACTTAAACAACAGTGGTCAAAGGCTCTCTACTGATGAGGAGAAAGCTCAATTTCAAGAGGCTCACCAGCTGGGTATAGATCTAAGGGAGTATCGTGCTGCCCTGAGAACTGAAGAGGGTAGAAAGATGATTGAAACAGCAAAATCCCTAAAAATCACTGCCGATGATTATTTGTTGGGTCTACAAGCTGAAATTCAAAGAAGGGAGGCTGCTGATGCTGAACTCGCTGAAAGGGTAAGGCTCCAGGATATAGAAGACAAATTGGCAGCTGATAGAAAGCAAGAGGCTGAGTCCCTAGAATTAGCCAAAGCCATTGTCAAAGGACAGGATAAGGCTTTTGATAAGATGGAAGCTGTTGAGAAAGCACCTGCTACTGCTCCTATAGAATCTGATCTCATTAGGTATTTTAACAATGAGTTATATACATAAAATTGAGTTTATTGAATTAAGAAACTCGAAACGATATATATAACGATTATCGTTATAACAACGTCTTACTAAATACATATGAATCATATTAAGATATTGATACACTATGTTTAATCATGATAAATGATAAGTAAACATGTCATTATGTATATTAACAATGAACTTCATATGTAAAAACAAGACTGCTAACTTAAGGTTTTCGAAACGAGACATATATGTAACGATTATCGTTGTAACGACATTTAAATGTATATATATCATATTAAGATATAGTAATATATCATAATATCATGATAATATAATAATTTAACATCTCATTAGATATAATAAACATTGGGTGAACAACATTTAACAAGATCGTTAACTTAAAGGTTTCAAATCAACATTTACATGTAACGACTAACGATGACTTAACCACTCAGTTAAAATGTATATACATGTAGTGTTTTAATATGTATTCATACACTTTTGAAAGAATTCAAGACACTTATAAAAATACTTCTATTTAACAAAAATGCTTACAATTACATCCTCATTCAGTTTCATCAACAATTCTACTCGTATGCACCCGTATTCGTACTCGTACAATACACAGCTTTTAGATGTATGTACTATTGGTATATACACTCCAATGATCATCTTTTAGTAGCCTATGTGAGTCACCTAACACATGTGGGAACCATCATTTGGCAACTAGCATGAAATATCTCATAAAATTACAAAAATATGAGTAATCATTCATGACTTATTTACATGAAAACAAAATTACACATCCTTTATATCTAATCGATATACCAACGACCAAAAACACCTACAAACACTTTCATTCTTCAATTTTCTTCATCTAAGTGATCTCTCTCAAGTTCTATCTTCAAGTTCTAAGTGTTCTTCATAAATTCTATAAGTTCTAGTTTCATAAAATCAAGAATACTTCCAAGTTTGCTAGCTTACTTCCAATCTTGTAAAGTGATCATCCAACTTCAAGAAATCTTTCTTATTTACAGTAAGATATCTTTCTAATACAAGGTAATACTCATATTCAAACTTTGATTCAATTTCTATAACTATAACAATCTTATTTCGAGTGGAAATCTTACTTGAAATTGTTTTCGTGTCATGATTCTACTTCAAGAACTTTCAAGCCATCCAAGGAGCCTTTGAAGCTAGATCCATTTTTCTCATTTCCAGTAGTTTTATCCAGAAAACTTGAGGTAGTAATGATGTTCATAACATCATTCGATTCATACATATAAAGCTATCTTATTCGAAGGTTTAAACTTGAAATCACTAGAACATAGTTTAGTTAATTCTAAACTTGTTCGCAAACAAAAGTTAATCCTTCTAACTTGACTTTTAAAATCAACTAAACACATGTTCTATATCTATATGATATGTTAACTTAATGATTTAAAATCTGGAAACACGATGAACACCATAAAATCGGATATACGCCGTCGTAGTGAAACCGGAGGCTGTTTTGGTTTGGATAATTAAAAACTATGATAAACTTTGATTTAAAAGTTGTTCTTCTGGGAAAATGATTTTTCATATAAACATGAAACTATATCCAAAAATCAAGGTTAAACTCAAAGTGAAAGTATGTTTTCTAAAATGGTCATCTAGACGTCGTTCTTTCGACTGAAATAACTACCTCTACAAAAATGACTTGTAACTTATATTTCCGACTATACACCTATACTTTTTCTGTTTAGATTCATAAAATAGAGTTCAATATGAAACCATAGCAATTTGATTCACTCAAAACGGATTTAAAATGAAGAAGTTATGGGTAAAACAAGATTGGATATTTTTGATCTTTTTAGCTACGGAAAATGTTTAACAAATCTATACAAATCATATCCTAGCTAACTTATATTGTATTATACATGTATTCTAATATATTATGTAATCTTGGGATACCATAGACACTTATGCAAATATTTTGACATATCATATCGACCCATCTATATATATTATTTGGAACAACCATAGACACTCTATATGCAGTAATATCGGAGTTAGCTATACAGGGTTGAGGTTGATTCCAAAAATATATATAGTTTGAGTTGTGATCTAGCCTGAGACGTGTATACACTGGGTCGTGGATTGATTCAAGATAATATATATATCGATTTATTTCTGTACATCTAATTGTGGACAACTAGTTATAGGTTACTAACGAGGACAGCTGACTTAATAAACTTAAAACATTAAAACGTATTAAAAATGTTGTAAATATATTTTGAACATACTTTAATATATATGTACATATTTGTATAGGTTCGTGAATCGACCAGTGGCCAAGTCTTACTTCCCGAAGAAGTAAAAATCTGTGAAAGTGAGTTATAGTCCCACTTTTAAAATCTAATATTTTTGGGATGAGAATACATGCAGGTTTTATAAATGATTTACAAAATAGACACAAGTAAGTGAAACTACATTCTATGGTTGAATTATCGAAATCGAATATGCCCCTTTTTATTAAGTCTGGTAATCTAAGAATTAGGGAACAGACACCCTAATTGACGCGAATCCTAAAGATAGATCTATTGGGCCTAACAAGCCCCATCCAAAGTACCGGATGCTTTAGTACTTCGAAATTTATATCATATCCGAAGGGTGTCCCAGAATGATGGGGATATTCTTATATATGCATCTTGTTAATGTCGGTTACCAGGTGTTCACCATATGAATGATTTTTATCTCTATGTATGGGATGTATATTGAAATATGAAATCTTGTGGTCTATTGTTACGATTTGATATATATAGGTTAAACCTATAACTCACCAACATTTTTGTTGATGTTTAAAGCATGTTTATTCTCAGGTGAATATTAAGAGCTTCCGCTGTTGCATACTAAAATAAGGACAAGATTTGGAGTCCATGTTTGTATGATATTATGTAAAAACTGCATTCAAGAAACATATGTCGATGTAATATATTTCTATTGTAAACCATTATGTAATGGTCGTGTGTAAACAGTATATTTTAGATTATCATTATTTGATAATCTACATAATGTTTTTAAAACCTTTATTGATAAAATAAAGGTTATGGTTGTTTTAAAAATGAATGCAGTCTTTGAAAAACGTCTCATATAGAGGTCAAAACCTCGCAACAAAATCAATTAATATGGAACGTTTATAATCAATATGAACGGGACATTTCAGGAATGCAGCTCACTACACAAGACAGCTATGCTCCATTATAAGCATAGTCGTTTCTCGAGTGGTCTACATCAATGGTACTATTCAACAGAAGTCAAAGACAAAGTTGAACAGAAAAGGACACGCGTCGGCGACTGACAAGTGACCTTACAAGACCACGTGGGAATGCAGAAGTTTAACGCATGTGCAGACATGGGTTATACTTTGTCATCACCTAGGGAACACAACATTCTATTTGTTTAATCAAATAGTGGTGCCTAACCGAATTGAGGTGTTCCTGCAAATAGCTACCAAAGAGGAAAGAAGATAGCATGCTCTCTGATATAGTTGTCTCCATAAGTACAGACATCCTATGTACCAGTGGACAATAGAACCATTACACGGTTAATAGGACTACTATAAATTGTTGTATCCACTATTGTAACAACTAGTGGTGTGGGTTTATTTTTTATAGAGTCAAAACGTGTAATAGCTGTTAGTTTACCTCTTAGCTATAATCTAGGTAATCTGTATCAACCAACTATCATTTCGCCAAGGATAGTTGTGATTCTTTGTGATTCCATCAATAAAGAATAACTGTTGAAAATTACCCGTGACTCTATTTATTTACATGCTTGAATACTAATCGGTTTAACTGTTAAGTTATTTGAAAAGAAATTGTATTCACCCCCCCTCTACAATACTCCTGTTGTTATCAAGGGACCAACAGAGACTAACTTAAAAGTTAAGTGCTCGAAATCTGACAATGGATGAGAATACAGCAGTAAAGAATTTAAAGACTATTGTGCGGAACATGGTATTCGTATGTTGAAAACTGTTCCAGAAACACCACAGCACAATGGCTTGCCGAACGCATGAACCGGACGCTCAATGAGCGGGCTAGGAGTATGCAGTTACATGCGGGTCTACCAAAGATGTTTTGGGCAGATGCCGTGAACACGGCAGCTTATTTAATTAACAGGGGACCCTCAACACTATTAGAGTTTCGAATTTTAGAGGAAGAGTGGACCGGTAAAAAGGTGAGTTTGGCTCACTTAAGGGTTTTCGGTTGTAATGTGTATGTGAAAACCAAAGACATTGACAAAGACAAGCTTGAAGCTAAATCAAGAAAATGTACTTTTATCGGGGGTATGGGTTAGATGACATGGGTTATAGGTGTTGGGACAATGAGGTGAGGAAAGTGATTAGTAGTAGAGATGTTACTTTTGATGAAAGCTCGTTGTATGGCACCAAGGTAACGGTTAATTCTAATCATAGTCCGGTTATGCTTGATAAGTTTGTTAATGTGAATACAGGTTCTAGTGGGAGTTCGAGAACTATTGAATTGTCAATTGACGGTGAGGATCAAAGTGATGGAGATGATTCGGAGAGTGGTGCAAGCTCCAAAAATGATGAGAGCTCTATTGGTGGGGATGACGGTGACTTAACTCGATTACCATCACCCGTTAATCCACCATTGAGACGCTCTAGTAGAACGCCCAAACCTACTGTTAGGTTTTCTCCATCAGCAAACTATTTATTCTATACCGAAAATGGTGAACCCGAGAGTTATTTTGAAGCAAGACAATCTAAAGAATCCATACAGTGGGAGCTTGCTATGAAAGAAGAGATGGGGTCACTTATCAAGAATAAGACATGGTCTTTAGTGAAATTACCTCCAATGAAAAAGGCATTGCACAGTCAATGGGTCTTTCGGGTCAAAGATGAGTTGAACGGGAAAAAGCGGTACAAAGCTCGGTTGGTAGTCAAGGGGTTTCAACAAAGGGAAGGAGTTGATTATAATGAGATCTTTTCTCCAGTTGTGAAGATGACTACTATTCGCTTAGTTTTGAGTATTGTTGCTGCTGATGACTTACATCTAGAACAATTAGATGTAAAGACCGCATTTTTACATGGGGATCTTAAAGAAGAGATTTATATGGTGCAACCAAAGGGATTTGAGGTAGTTGGTAAAGAGAGATGAGTTTGCAAATTGAAGAAAAGTCTGTATGGGTTAAAACAAGCACCACGGCAATGGTACTTGAAGTTTGATGAATTTATGACAAGGAGTGGCTTTACAAGAGTCGGATCATTGTTACTACTTGAAGAAATTCAAGTCCTCCTATGTTATATTGTTACTTTATGTTGATGACATCTTGATTGCAGGTTCGGACATGTTAGAGATCAACAGGTTGAAGAGAAAGTTGTCTCACGCGTTCGAGATGAAAGACTTAGAGGCTGCTAAACGGATACTCGGAATGAGTATTGAAAGGAATCGGGTTGAAGGTACTTTAACTTTGTCTCAAACCAAGTATATCGAGAAAGTGTTAGAGCGGTTCAACATGGGTGATTCAAAGGCAAGATCCGTGCCTTTAGGCGGTACTTTAAAGTTAACGAAAAGTCAAGCACCTACAACGGAAGTAGACAAAGAGGAGATGGCTCAAATTCCGTACGCGTCGGCAGTGGGTAGTATTATGTATGCAATGATTTGTTCAAGACCCGATATAGCTTATGCAGTGGGAGTTGTGAGTCGGTTTATGTCGAATTCGGGTAAAGAGCATTGGGAAGGTATAAAGTGGCTTTTGCGCTACTTGAAAGGTACTTCTAAAATGGGGTTGCAATTCATGAAAGGTGATTCCATTTTGAGAGGGTACGTTGATGCTGATTTGGGTGGTTGTGACGATTCGGGTAGAAGCACTACGGGGTATGTTTTCACGGTTGGTAAGACGGCTGTTAGTTGGATGTCTAAACTTCAAAGTTGTGTTACGATGTCAACAACGGAGGCTGAGTATATGGCAGCAGCAGAAGCAAGCAAAGAACTTGTATGGCTGAAGAATTTTATGTTTGAGTTGGGACGAGTTCAACAAGATTATGTCTTGCACTGTGATAATCAAAGTGCCATTCATTTAGTGAAGAACCCGGTGTTTCATGGTCGTACGAAACACATAAAGCTAAGGTATCATAAAATTCACGAACTTATTGAAGATGGTACTTTAGTTGTCAAGAAAATTCCTGGTACGGAGAATCCTGCTGATATGTGTACTAAGGTGGTTACGATCGGAAAGTTGAAGCTTTGCATAGCTTCAACTGGTCTTCTTGTTACTTGATGAAAGAAGACAGCAACTAGAGAGCTCTAAGGGTTATTGGTTTTTTGATTTCGACAAGTAGTGTTGAAGACCTTGTATCAAAAGTCTGCTCTTCCAGCGATGTTGAGTTTGCGTGTCCCATGTTTGATTGGCAGTATGAAAGGTGGTTCGACGTTCTTGGTTGAAATGGTTGGTTTTGGGGTTGGCGAGATTTCTGGGTTTTGCTCTCCTTTGAGTGGGAGATTGTTGGATGTGCAAAGAAGATCAAAACGAAGAAACAGGTACCAGGTCACGTTCGGGTGTGGTTTGTCGCGATACGCGACAGTTTGGAACGCGACACATGAAGCTGGAACGCGACAAATGAGGCAGTAATCTGGACTCGATGGCTATCGCGTTTTGATCAAGTTTGTCGTGTGTGGATGCAGTTTGTCGCGGAACGCAATGGGTTGTCGCGAAATGCGACAGTGTTCGTGGCCAGCAAGTTATTTGATTTGTTTCCTAATTTTGATTAGCACTATAAATATACCCATTGTATTCTGTAAACCCATGTACGAAAAATCAATAAAAAAGCTCTCTAGTTGCCCGTGGACTAAAGCAATCATACCGATTGCATATAACCACATAAATTCTTGTGTCTTTTACTTTTCTTGCATTTATTATGTCCGTTTGTCGTTTGTGGGATCACAATCTATTGATTGGTGATCGTTGTTGGGTCCATAAATTCCTAACAAATAACTAGTGATAGGCCAACCCCGTTTCGCTGGGCCAAAGCCCAATGAAAATAAAAACTACTCATAAAAAGAAATAAATGGGCTACAGGCCTACATCCATCCATCCATTAAAACTAAAATTGAATTTTACCTATTTATCTCTATTAACCTACGGAGTACTACTGTACTCATTTTCCTAAAAACTAAACAAACCTAGATCTAAAAATATATCCACCTCTTATATGTAGTGACCCGAACTTTTCCATGTTTATATATATTAATTGATATTGATATTTACATGATTAAATGTTTCCAACATGTTAAGCAATCAAACTTGTTAAGACTTGATTAATTGAAATATGTTTCATATAGACGATTGACCACCCAAGTTGACCGGTGATTCACGAACGTTAAAACTTGTAAAAACTATATGATGACATATATATGGATATATATATATATATATATATATATATATATATATATATATATATATATATATATATATAGTTAACATGATACTATGATAAGTAAACATATCATTAAGTATATTAACAATGAACTACATATGTAAAAACAAGACTACTAACTTAATGATTTTTAAACGAGACATATATGTAACGATTATCGTTGTAAAGACATTTAATGTATATATATATCATATTAAGAGATATTCATACATGATAATATCATGATAATATAATAATTTAAAATCTCATTTGATAATATAAACATTGGGTTAACAACATTTAACAAGATCGTTAACCTAAAGGTTTCAAAACAACACTTACATGTAACGACTAACGATGACTTAACGACTCAGTTAAAATGTATATACATGTAGTGTTTTAATATGTATTTATACACTTTTGAAAGACTTCAATACACTTATCAAAATACTTCTACTTAACAAAAATGCTTACAATTACATCCTCGTTCAGTTTCATCAACAATTCTACTCGTATGCACCCGTATTCGTACTCGTACAATACACAGCTTTTAGATGTATGTACTATTGGTATATACACTCCAATGATCAGCTCTTAGCAGTCCATGTGAGTCACCTAACACATGTAAGAACCACCATTTGGCAACTAGCATGAAATATCTCATAAAATTACAAAAATATGAGTAATCATTCATGACTTATTCACATGAAAACAAAATTACATATCCTTTATATCTAATCCATACACCAACGACCAAAAACACCTACAAACACTTTCATTCTTCAATTTTCTTCATCTAATTGATCTCTCTCAAGTTCTATCTTCAAGTTCTAAGTGTTCTTCATAAATTCTACAAGTTCTAGTTACATAAAATCAAGAATACTTTCAAGTTTGCTAGCTCACTTCCAATCTTGTAAGGTGATCATCCAACCTCAAGAAATCTTTGTTTCTTACAGTAGGTTATCATTCTAATACAAGGTAATAATCATATTCAAACTTTGGTTCAATTTCTATAACTATAACAATCTTATTTCAAGTGATGATCTTACTTGAACTTGTTTTCGTGTCATGATTCTGCTTCAAGAACTTCGAGCCATCCAAGGATCCGTTGAAGCTAGATCCATTTTTCTCTTTTCCAGTAGGTTTATCCAAGGAACTTAAGGTAGTAATGATGTTCATAACATCATTCGATTCATACATATAAAGCTATCTTATTCGAAGGTTTAAACTTGTAATCACTAGAACATAGTTTAGTTAATTCTAAACTTGTTCGCAAACAAAAGTTAATCCTTCTAAATTAACTTTTAAAATCAACTAAACACATGTTCTATATCTATATGATATGCTAACTTAATGATTTAAAACCTGGAAACACGAAAAACACCGTAAAACCGGATTTACGCCGTCGTAGTAACACCGCGGGCTGTTTTGGGTTAGTTAATTAAAAACTATGATAAACTTTGATTTAAAAGTTGTTATTCTGAGAAAATGATTTTTATTATGAACATGAAACTATATCCAAAAATTATGGTTAAACTCAAAGTGAAAGTATGTTTTCTAAAATGGTCATCTAGACGTCGTTCTTTCGACTGAAATGACTACCTTTACAAAAACGACTTGTAACTTATTTTTCCGACTATAAACCTATACTTTTTCTGTTTAGATTCATAAAATAGAGTTCAATATGAAACCATAGCAATTTGATTCACTCAAAACGGATTTAAAATGAAGAAGTTATGGGTAAAACAAGATTGGATAATTTTTCTCATTTTAGCTACGTGAAAATTGGTAACAAATCTATTCCAACCATAACTTAATCAACTTGTATTGTATATTATGTAATCTTGAGATACCATAGACACGTATACAATGTTTCGACCTATCATGTCGACACATCTATATATATTTCGGAACAACCATAGACACTCTATATGTGAATGTTGGAGTTAGCTATACAGGGTTGAGGTTGATTCCAAAATATATATAGTTTTAGTTGTGATCAATACTGAGATACGTATACACTGGGTCGTGGATTGATTCAAGATAATATTTATCGATTTATTTCTGTACATCTAACTGTGGACAACTAGTTATAGGTTACTAACGAGGACAGCTGACTTAATAAACTTAAAACATCAAAATATATTAAAAGTGTTGTAAATATATTTTGAACATACTTTGATATATATGTATATATTGTTATAGGTTCGTGAATCAACCAGTGGCCAAGTCTTACTTCCCGACGAAGTAAAAATCTGTGAAAGTGAGTTATAGTCCCACTTTTAAAATCTAATATTTTTGGGATGAGAATACATGCAGGTTTTATAAATGATTTACAAAATAGACACAAGTACGTGAAACTACATTCTATGGTTGAATTATCGAAATCGAATATGCCCCTTTTTATTAAGTCTGGTAATCTAAGAATTAGGGAACAGACACCTTAATTGACGCGAATCCTAAAGATAGATCTATTGGGCCTAACAAACCCCTTCCAAAGTACCGGATGCTTTAGTACTTCGAAATTTATATCATGTCCGAAGGAGGATCCCGGAATGATGGGGATATTCTTATATACATATTTTTAATGTCGGTTACCAGGTGTTCACCATATGAATAATTTTTATCTCTATGTATGGGATGTGTATTGAAATATGAAATCTTATGGTCTATTGTTACTATTTGATATATATAGGTTAAACCTATAACTCACCAACATTTTTGTTGACGTTTAAAGCATGTTTATTCTCAGGTGAATACTAAGAGCTTCCGCTGTTGCATACTAAAATAAGGACAAGATTTGGAGTCCATGTTTGTATGATATTGTGTAAAAACTGCATTCAAGAAACTGATTTCGATGTAACATATTTGTATTGTAAATCATTATGTAATGGTCGTGTGTAAACAGGATATTTTAGATTATCATTATTTGATAATCTACGTAAAGCTTTTTAAACCTTTATTTATGAAATAAAGGTTATGGTTTGTTTTAAAAATGAATGCAGTCTTTGAAAAACGTCTCATATAGAGGTCAAAACCTCGCAACGAAATCAATTAATATGGAACGTTTTTAATCAATAAGAACGGGACATTTCAGTTGGTATCCAAGCGTTGGTCTTAGAGAACTAGAAAATTTGCATTAGTGTGTCTTATCGAGTTTGTTAGGATGCATTAGTGAGTCTGGACTTCGACCGTGTTTTCTTTAAAAATGATTGCTTAACATTTTTGTTGGAAACTATATATTATTAACATGTATATATTATGTGATATATTAATCTCTTAACATGTTTGATATTGTGTGATAGATGTCTACCTCTAGCACAAATCCCATTGACTCACCTAATAATAACGAAGAGTCGAATATATATTGGACTGATTCACAAGTTCCCGAAGAAGAACCGGAAGAAGAATCGGAACCGGAAGAAGAATCAGAACCGGAAGAGGAGGAACCGGAGGAGGAAATAGAACCGTTGGGGGAAATAATAAAATGGTTAAGTAAAAGAAAATCCTCAACCAACCGACCAAGGTTAATTTTGGTCAATGGTGTTTCCGCCAAGGAAGCAAAATATTGGGAGGATTACCAATTCTCCGATGAATCAGATTCCGACGAGAATTCCGATGATGTTATAGAAATTACCCCACCTGAATTTAAAAAGGCAAAAGAAAATAATAAGGGAAAGGGCATAAAAATAGAGAAATCTAATTCCAACTCCGATGAACTTTATATGTATCGTCAACCCCCGAAGCCCTTAAGTTGTAACAATGACCCGGGAACCTCTAAACCACCAGGTTTTTCTAAACCGTTGTGGAAAACGACAGCTCGTATTAGGGGAACATCATATATCCCTAGAAACTTGGCAAAACGAACCAAAACCGAAGAAGAAGAAACGAGCGAGTCGGAATAAGATAGTTGTATTCGTGTGGTGTAATATATGTAATATAGTGTGCTTATGCTTTATGATATATGTAAAAATTGCTTGTATTAATAAGTATTTTTTTTTATGAATCTAACTCTTGTCTATTTTACAGAATAAAAACACAAAATGGATAGACAACCTAATATTTTAAGAGATCTACCCGGAGACATGATTGATGAAATCTTGTCTAGAGTCGGTCAGAATTCTTCGGCACAACTATTTACGGCGAAATCAGTTTGTAAGACATTCGAAGAACATTCCAAGAATGTCTTGGTTTATAAGAGACTTTCGTTTGAAAGATGGGGGATATCACATTGGGAAACCCATAAGTTACGATGTGTTTACTTTGACGCATATATTGCGGGACACCCAAATGCTATTTTACGCAACGGGTTAAGAAATTATTTTGACTCAATGTATACGAATATAGGACTTCATGATTTAGAAAAAGCGGCTAACATGCAACATAAAGAAGCATGCTATGCTTACGGATTAGTAATGTTCGCTTCTCACCAAAGTGAGAAAAAGAACATCGGGCTACAACTATTAAACAAAATGTTCCCACAAGTGACGGAGTCGGTAATTGGGGTAAGAAATAAGGTTTTTAGGTTATTACGAGACTGTTGGTCATTACGTAACCCTCGTCACTTTGACGACGTTACAACACGCTGTCTTATCAACGGCCATAACGGTTATGTTCCACAAGACCAAGGATGGGAAGTAGTCCTAGTAAAACCAGAATGCATGACTTGTTTCTGGACGTATGAATTACGTGTCTTTATTGCCTTTGCTGAACAACTTGTATACTAGCTAGAATTATCTTCACAACTATCTTGTATCAAAGTTATTGTGTGCTATATTTCATGCTTTATGTAAAATAAGCGGTATTGTAAGTTTGTAAAATATTGTATAAAAGTTTGAACGCGAAATATTATTATAATCAGTTTTTCATATAGAATTGTAGTAGTTGAATTGTATATTAGCTACTAAGTATGAACTTAACGGGTAGGTACTACCCGAATTTAAACTTATAAAACGCTAATATGAAGAAAAAGCTTTTATAAATGAGTTCATATTATGCTACGAAATACTATTAACTACTCTTAATATTCTGTATGATTAACTTGTTCTATTTGACAATTTTGAAGGAAATGGCACCGACTACTCGACACACCGTGAATATGAATGAAGAGGAATTCCGTACTTTTCTAGCTTCAAACATAGCCGCAGTACAGGCTGCGCTACATACCAACAATAACCTTGGATCTAGCAGTACAGGAAATCGTGTAGGATGCACCTACAAAGAATTCACTGCCTGCAAACCTTTGGAATTTGATGGAACCGAAGGACCGATCGGATTAAAACGATGGACCGAGAAGGTCGAATCGGTGTTTGCCATAAGTAAGTGTACTGAAGAGGACAAAGTGAAGTACGCTACGCATACCTTCACATGTTCTGCGTTAACTTGGTGGAATACCTATCTAGAGCAAGTGGGACAAGATGATGCGTACGCACTACCGTGGTCAGCATTCAAGCACTTGATGAACGAGAAGTACCGTCCCAGAACCGAGGTCAATAAGCTCAAGACAGAACTTAGAGGGTTACGAACCCAAGGATTTGATATTACCACGTACGAAAGACGATTCACAGAATTGTGCCTATTGTGTCCGGGAGCGTTCGAAGATGAGGAAGAGAAGATCGACGCGTTTGTGAAAGGATTACCGGAAAGAATCCAAGAACATATAAGTTCACACGAGCCTGCCTCCATACAACATGCATGTAGAATGGCTCACAAACTAGTGAACCAGATTGAAGAAAGAATTAAAGAACAGACTGCTGAAGAGGCCAATGTGAAGCAAGTCAAAAGAAAGTGGGAGGAAAACGGTGATAAAAATCACCAATACAACAACAACAGCAATTACAATAATAATCGCAACAATTATCCCAACAATCGCAACATCAATCGCAACTACAACAAACGACCCAACAACAACAACAACAACAACAACAACAACAACAACAACAATAACAATAACAACAACAACAGCAACTACAACAATCATCCCAACAACAATAACAACCGCAACAACAACAACAATTAGAAGCAGCTATGCCAAAGGTGTGAAAAGTATCACTCGGGGTTCTGCACTAAATTTTGCAACAAGTGTAAAAGAAATGGTCATAGCGCGGCGAAGTGTGAAGTCTACGGACCAGGGGTTAACAGAACGAAAGGAACAAATGGTGTCGGAACGAGTAATGGCGGAGCAAGTAGTGTCGGAGCAAGTTATGCCAATGTAGTTTGTTATAAATGTGGAAAACCGGGCCACGTTATTAGAAATTTCCCGAACCAGGAGAACACGAATGGACAAGGCCGCAGAAGAGTTTTCAATATTAATGCGGCAGAGGCACAGGAAGACTCGGAGCTTGTTACGGGTACGTTTCTTATTGACAATAAATCTGCTTACGTTTTATTTGATTCGGGTGCGGATAGAAGCTATATGAGTAGAGATTTTTGTGCTAAATTAAGTTGTCCATTGACGCCGTTGGATAGTAAATTTTTACTCGAATTAGCAAACGGTAAATTAATTTCAGCAGATAATATATGCCGGAATCGAGAAATTAAACTGGGTAGCGAAATATTTAAGATTGACTTGATACCAGTAGAGTTAGGGAGTTTTGATGTGATAATCGGTATGGACTGGTTGAAAGAAGTGAAAGCAGAGATCGTTTGTTACAAAAATGAAATTCGCATTATACGAGAAAAAGGAAAACCCTTAATGGTGTACGGAGAAAAGGGCAACACGAAGCTACATCTTATTAGTAATTTGAAGGCACAAAAACTAATAAGAAAAGGTTGCTATACTGTTCTAGCACACGTCGAGAAAGTACAAACTGAAGAAAAGAGCATCAATGATGTTCCCGTCGCAAAAGAATTTCCCGATGTATTTCCGAAAGAATTACCTGGATTACCCCCACATCGATTCGTTGAATTTCAAATAGATCTTATACCAGGAGCTGCACCAATAGCTCGTGCTCCTTACAGACTCGCATCCAGCGAGATGAAAGAACTGCAAAGCCAATTACAAGAACTTTTAGAGTGTGGTTTCATTCAACCAAGCACATCATCGTGGGGAGCTCCTGTTTTGTTTGTCAAGAAGAATGATGGTACATTCAGGTTGTGTATCGACTACCGAGAGTTGAACAAACTTACCATCAAGAACCGCTACCCACTACCGAGAATCGACGACTTATTTGATCAACTACAAGGCTTGTCTGTTTATTCAAAGATTGACTTACGTTCTGGGTATCATCAAATGCGGGTGAAAGAAGATGATATTCCAAAGACTGCTTTCAGAACACGTTACGGTCATTACGAGTTTATGGTCATGCCGTTTGGTTTAACTAATGCACCAGCTGTGTTCATGGACCTTATGAACCGAGTGTGTGGACCATACCTTGATAAGTTTGTCATTGTTTTCATTGATGACATACTTATTTACTCAAAGAATGACCAAGAACACGGTGAACATTTGAGAAAGGTGTTAGAAGTATTGAGGAAGGAAGAATTGTACGCTAAATTTTCAAAGTGTGCATTTTGGTTGGAAGAAGTTCAATTCCTCGGTCACATAGTGAACAAAGAAGGTATTAAGGTGGATCCGGCAAAGATAGAAACTGTTGAAAAGTGGGAAACCCCGAAAACTCTGAAACACATACGCCGGTTTTTAGGACTAGCTGGTTACTACAGAAGGTTCATCCAAGACTTTTCCAGAATAGCAAAACCCTTGACTGCATTAACGCATAAAGGGAAGAAATTTGAATGGAAGGATGAACAAGAGAAAGCGTTTCAGTTATTGAATAAAAAGTTAACTACTGCACCTATATTGTCATTACATGAAGGGAATGATGATTTTGTGATATATTGTGACGCCTCAAAGCAAGGTCTCGGTTGTGTATTAATGCAACGAACAAAAGTAATTGCTTATGCGTCTAGACAATTGAAGATTCACGAACAAAATTATACGACGCATGATTTGGAATTAGGCGCGGTTGTTTTTGCATTAAAGACTTGGAGGCACTACTTATATGGGGTCAAAAGTATTATATATACCGACCACAAAAGTCTTCAACACATATTTAATCAAAAACAACTGAATATGAGGCAGCGTAGGTGGATTGAATTGTTGAATGATTACGACTTTGAGATTCGTTACCACCCGGGGAAGGCAAATGTGGTAGCCGACGCCTTGAGCAGGAAGGACAGAGAACCCATTCGAGTAAAATCTATGAATATAATGATTCATAATAACCTTACTACTCAAATAAAGGAGGCGCAACAAGGAGTTTTAAAAGAGGGAAATTTAAAGGATGAAATACCCAAAGGATCGGAGAAGCATCTTAATATTCGGGAAGACAGAACCCGGTATAGGGCTGAAAGGATTTGGGTACCAAAATTTGGAGATATGAGAGAAATGGTACTTAGAGAAGCTCATAAAACCAGATACTCAATACATCCTGGAATGGGGAAGATGTACAAGGATCTCAAGAAACATTTTTGGTGGCCGGGTATGAAAGCCGATGTTGCTAAATACGTAGGAGAATGTTTGACGTGTTCTAAGGTCAAAGCTGAGCATCAGAAACCATCAGGTCTACTTCAATAACCCGAAATCCCGGAATGGAAATGGGAAAACATTGCCATGGATTTCATCACTAAATTGCCAAGGACTGCAAGTGGTTTTGATACTATTTGGGTAATAGTTGATCGTCTCACCAAATCAGCACACTTCCTGCCAATAAGAGAAGATGACAAGATGGAGAAGTTAGCACGACTGTATTTGAAGGAAGTCATCTCCAGACATGGAATACCAATCTCTATTATCTCCGATAGGGATGGCAGATTTATTTCAAGATTCTGGCAGACATTACAGCAAGCATTAGGAACTCGTCTAGACATGAGTACTGCCTATCATCCAAAAACTGATGGGCAGAGCGAAAGGAAGATACAAACGCTTGAAGACATGCTACGAGCATGTGTTATTGATTTCGGAAACAGTTGGGATCGACATCTACCGTTAGCAGAATTTTCCTACAACAACAGCTACCATTCAAGCATTGAGATGGCGCCGTTTGAAGCACTTTATGGTAGAAAGTGCAGGTCTCCGATTTGTTGGAGTGAAGTGGGGGGATAGACAGATTACGGGTCCGGAGATTATACAAGAAACTACCGAGAAGATCATCCAAATTCAACAACGGTTGAAAACCGCCCAAAGTCGACAAAAGAGCTACGCTGACATTAAAAGAAAAGATATAGAATTTGAAATTGGAGAGATGGTCATGCTTAAAGTTGCACCTTGGAAAGGCGTTGTTCGATTTGGTAAACGAGGGAAATTAAATCCAAGGTATATTGGACCATTCAAGATTATTGATCGTGTCGGACCAGTAGCTTACCGACTTGAGTTACCTCAACAACTCGCAGCTGTACATAACACTTTCCACATCTCGAATTTGAAGAAATGTTTTGCTAAAGAAGATCTTACTATTCCGTTAGATGAAATCCAAATCAACGAAAAACTTCAATTCATCGAAGATCCCGTCGAAATAATGGATCGTGAGGTTAAAAGACTTAAGCAAAACAAGATACCAATTGTTAAGGTTCGATGGAATGCTCGTAGAGGACCCGAGTTCACCTGGGAGCGTGAAGATCAGATGAAGAAGAAATACCCGCATCTATTTCCAGAAGATTCGTCAACACCTTCAACAGCTTAAAATTTCGGGACGAAAATTATTTAACGGGTAGGTACTGTAGTGACCCGAACTTTTCCATGTTTATATATATTAATTGATATTGATATTTACATGATTAAATGTTTCCAACATGTTAAGCAATCAAACTTGTTAAGACTTGATTAATTGAAATATGTTTCATATAGACAATTGACCACCCAAGTTGACCGGTGATTCACGAACGTTAAAACTTGTAAAAACTATATGATGACATATATATGGATATATATATAGTTAACATGATACTATGATAAGTAAACATATCATTAAGTATATTAACAATGAACTACATATGTAAAAACAAGACTACTAACTTAATGATTTTTAAACGAGACATATATGTAACGATTATCGTTGTAAAGACATTTAATGTATATATATATCATATTAAGAGATATTCATACATGATAATATCATGATAATATAATAATTTAAAATCTCATTTGATATTATAAACATTGGGTTAACAACATTTTACAAGATCGTTAACCTAAAGGTTTCAAAACAACACTTACATGTAACGACTAACGATGACTTAACGACTCAGTTAAAATGTATATACATGTAGTGTTTTAATATGTATTTATACACTTTTGAAAGACTTCAATACACTTATCAAAATACTTCTACTTAACAAAAATGCTTACAATTACATCCTCGATCAGTTTCATCAACAATTCTACTCGTATGCACCCGTATTCGTACTCGTACAATACACAGCTTTTAGATGTATGTACTATTGGTATATACACTCCAATTATCAGCTCTTAGCAGCCCATGTGAGTCACCTAACACATGTAGGAACCACCATTTGGCAACTAGCATGAAATATCTCATAAAATTACAAAAATATGAGTAATCATTCATGACTTATTCACATGAAAACAAAATTACATATCCTTTATATCTAATCCATACACCAACGACCAAAAACACCTAAAAACACTTTTATTCTTCAATTTTCTTCATCTAATTGATCTCTCTCAAGTTCTATCTTCAAGTTCTAAGTGTTCTTCATAAATTCTACAAGTTCTAGTTACATAAAATCAAGAATACTTTCAAGTTTGCTAGCTCACTTCCAATCTTGTAAGGTGATCATCCAACCTCAAGAAATCTTTGTTTCTTACAGTAGGTTATCATTCTAATACAAGGTAATAATCATATTCAAACTTTGGTTCAATTTCTATAACTATAACAATCATATTTCAAGTGATGATCTTACTTGAACTTGTTTTCGTGTCATGATTCTGCTTCAAGAACTTCGAGCCATCCAAGGATCCGTTGAAGCTAGATCCATTTTTCTCTTTTCCAGTAGGTTTATCCAAGGAACTTAAGGTAGTAATGATGTTCATAACATCATTCGATTCATACATATAAAGCTATCTTATTCGAAGGTTTAAACTTCTAATCACTAGAACATAGTTTAGTTAATTCTAAACTTGTTCGCAAACAAAAGTTAATCCTTCTAAATTAACTTTTAAAATCAACTAAACACATGTTCTATATCTATATGATATGCTAACTTAATGATTTAAAACCTGGAAACACGAAAAACACCGTAAAACCGGATTTACGCCGTCGTAGTAACACCGGCTGTTTTGGGTTAGTTAATTAAAAACTATGATAAACTTTGATTTAAAAGTTGTTATTCTGAGAAAATGATTTTTATTATGAACATGAAACTATATCCAAAAATTATGGTTAAACTCAAAGTGAAAGTATGTTTTCTAAAATGGGCATCTAGACGTCGTTCTTTCGACTGAAATGACTACCTTTACAAAAACGACTTGTAACTTATTTTTCCGACTATAAACCTATACTTTTTCTGTTTAGATTCATAAAATAGAGTTCAATATGAAACCATAGCAATTTGATTCACTCAAAACGGATTTAAAATGAAGAAGTTATGGGTAAAACAAGATTGGATAATTTTTCTCATTTTAGCTACGTGAAAATTGGTAACAAATCTATTCCAACCATAACTTAATCAACTTGTATTGTATATTATGTAATCTTGAGATACCATAGACACGTATACAATGTTTCGACCTATCATGTCGACACATCTATATATATTTCGGAACAACCATAGACACTCTATATGTGAATGTTGGAGTTAGCTATACAGGGTTGAGGTTGATTCCAAAATATATATAGTTTGAGTTGTGATCAATACTGAGATACGTATACACTGGGTCGTGGATTGATTCAAGATAATATTTATCGATTTATTTCTGTACATCTAACTGTGGACAACTAGTTATAGGTTACTAACGAGGACAGCTGACTTAATAAACTTAAAACATCAAAATATATTAAAAGTGTTGTAAATATATTTTGAACATACTTTGATATATATGTATATATTGTTATAGGTTCGTGAATCAACCAGTGGCCAAGTCTTACTTCCCGACGAAGTAAAAATCTGTGAAAGTGAGTTATAGTCCCACTTTTAAAATCTAATATTTTTGGGATGAGAATACATGCAGGTTTTATAAATGATTTACAAAATAGACACAAGTACGTGAAACTACATTCTATGGTTGAATTATCAAAATCGAATATGCCCCTTTTTATTAAGTCTGGTAATCTAAGAATTAGGGAACAGACACCCTAATTGACGCGAATCCTAAAGATAGATCTATTGGGCCTAACAAACCCCATCTAAAGTACCGGATGCTTTAGTACTTCGAAATTTATATCATGTCCGAAGGAGGATCCCGGAATGATGGGGATATTCTTATATACATATTTTTAATGTCGGTTACCAGGTGTTCACCATATGAATGTTTTTTATCTCTATGTATGGGATGTGTATTGAAATATGAAATCTTGTGGTCTATTGTTACTATTTGATATATATAGGTTAAACCTATAACTCACCAACATTTTTGTTGACGTTTAAAGCATGTTTATTCTCAGGTGAATACTAAGAGCTTCCGCTGTTGCATACTAAAATAAGGACAAGATTTGGAGTCCATGTTTGTATGATATTGTGTAAAAACTGCATTCAAGAAACTGATTTCGATGTAACATATTTGTATTGTAAACCATTATGTAATGGTCGTGTGTAAACAGGATATTTTAGATTATCATTATTTGATAATCTACGTAAAGCTTTTTAAACCTTTATTTATGAAATAAAGGTTATGGTTTGTTTTAAAAATGAATGCAGTCTTTGAAAAACGTCTCATATAGAGGTCAAAACCTCGCAACGAAATCAATTAATATGGAACGTTTTTAATCAATAAGAACGGGACATTTCATTATACTCTTCCATGATTGAGTCTCCTGAAATTGCCATCCACACATAACCTTTTCGATTAAACCACTACTTGTGATGCTTTTTATGATGGTTCATACTCCATTATTCTTCTTAGCGTTTCGTGGTTGTTGACGGTGGTCTTCATCGTTCCTGTTTTTCGGAGAAATTAAACCCTTATCGCCTCGTCTTCTTGTCCATCGACCACCAAACCACCTTGGCCGTTCATCACCGAAGTCGCCAATGTTTAGATAAGTTTATCTCCTTTATGAATCCGAATTCTTTTTCTTAAGATTTATCTTTTTTTTTGTTTAGATCCGAGTTTATTTTCAGATCTAGTTCTGTTTTTCGTTTATATATTGTTTTTGTGTTTTAATAGCATTTCCTTGTCGTAACTGCGTTTATTTTTTTCAGAGCTGAGTGGTTGTGTTTGTGACCGACGTCTTGTGTTGCTGGAACTCGTCGTCGTCGATGGTGGCTTTATTGTTAATTTCTATTTTTTTATAGTTTAGGATTTGTTAACTTTTATTTATTTAAGTATTTTTTGTTTATCAGTTTGAGGTTTTTAAGTTTTTATTTGTTTATCAGATTTGTTTTAACATCTTGTTTTTGGTTCTTGATTCAAGATCTTTGGTGATTTTTGTTTAAAGATCTTTGTTAATTTTTGTTATTCTTGTTTCAAGATCTTTGTTTTTATTAATTTAGTACCTATTGCTTTGAAAATCCACATTTTTTTGGTTTCGCATCTTTTTCAGATTTTGTTGGTGACAGTGGTACTGACGGTGGTTGTTGCCCGAAGTAGTCATCTGTGGTGGTTACATACGTCAACCGATAAGGTTATGATGGCGTATGCCGGCGGTCATTGTTGCCGGAATTCGCTCCCGTGGCGGCTAACTGTGAAGGAGGTAGTTGATTTTTGGTAGAAGCATGTGCATTAGCAACTTGTATTAAGTGTGCTAAAAATAGTACCAACATCAAAGAAGGGTGCTAAAAATGTGCATTATAAAGTTGTATCAAGAGCATTAGGAATTGTAATTTGCACCAAGTGCTTTATGAGGTGTAGTGTGCATGAATGAGTTGTACTAATTGCTTGTAGAGTAATAATTTTTACTGTTCCTAGTTTATGAGTTTGAGATAAAGGGAGTAATAAAAAAAAACTGTAGCTATAGTATAACAGTAAAAAAGTGATATGTGGCGGGTCTCCATTGGGCTTCCATTTACGCAATTATAAAGGGAGTAATAAGAAAACCAAAAAAAAAAAAAAAGAAGAAGAAAATACTGTAGCTACGGTATGACAGTGAAAAAGTGGTATGTGGCGGGTCCCCGTTGATCTTCCATTTACGCAATTTAGTATATATAGTAATTTGTGTTTGCAATATCCAACAATCATATACGGAGTATCACTTAAAAAACGAATCTTAAACACCCCTTACAAAATTAGAAGAGTTTATCAAATTGTTAATTTATTTAGAGGATATTATTGTTCTTGGTCAATGTTCCATGTCAATATTTGAATTTCAATATTTGTGTTGTTGCTCATGTGGTAGTGGTTTGTCTCTCTTAGCGAGAGGTCAGGAGTTCGACTCCCGTGGGGTGCAACATTGTACACAATGTTGCCCCTTTGCCCTTGAATTCCACTAAAGGGTGTCTTTAGCACATCGCGTTGCGGGGTAGTGGGGGAGGGGGTTTTTACCGCTCATGCCCTCGGATTGGGCCTGGTTTCCTTCTGTGTAGCAGTTGGGGGCAGATTATGCAACTGCAGGGAAAATGGGAGATGAACGCGTGGGTGGTTAAGTCTCCCCTGGGTGATCCCATACTGCTGTTAAAAAAAAAGATAATTTAAAATGAAGTAGAATAGAATATGGTGAAAGTGCAATGGAGATTACTAGTCAACTGGTCACTTTGTTTTCTTTGTATTTGTTCTATGATTTGGCTTGGTCTTTTTGCAAGAAATTTGAAACATGTGTAAATATAAATGTATAACCCATACAATATAGAATTAAATTTTAGGGCTTCTGTTAGTATTTTATTAGTGTTTGTGCATTTAGTTTTAAGGAGGTTTGTTTGAACTTTTTTTGTAAATATTTATACGAGCTTTCTTCCATTTTCAACATCTCAATTTAATACTTACATATTTGTACCATTAAGCAAATTTATATACCCATCAACTTCTAGTTTTTATCTTTGTATTAAAGTATTTGGTACCAAATATCTCTTCGGGCGATCAAATTGTAGAAATGCTAAGAAAAACCAGACTACATTACATTACACTTTCAGGTTATAACAGATATGAGAACATATCAATTTTTTGAACACAATGTATTAGTTCACAATAACTTGATTATGAACACTAAACTCTCAATAAACAATAGATACAAATTATATGAACAAAATTGAGAGAACACGAATGATATATAATATGAAAGACAAAGTAATCGTGCTTGAGAGATACAAAATACAATGAACATCGTACCCCTATTTATACAAGGTTAAACCAAATCTCCAAGATTTGGTTTCCAAAACTACTTGACTAAAAGATAGGAAAAGATAAACTAAAACTTATTAATATTCTAAACAAATCAGTGTTTATCTTCTAGAGATAATATCAAATCAAAACGTGATCTTCTAAATATTTATCCAGATCTCCAGAATTCCCATAGCTTCTTTACCAAGTAATTAAACCGTTCACACAAACAGATTCTGCAACTTGCATCTCCAGACTCTAACTTCCAGACTCTAACTTCCTGCAAAACATTTTGACTCATCAGATCTTATTCCAACAATCTCCCCCTATCTGATGATGTCAAAAACTACCCTTTCTACTTCTTCAGTTTTGCAAGCTCTTTTTCGATCAACCTACATTTGCTCTTCATTGACTTAATGCTCTTCAACATAAACAACTTACCTTCCAAATGTTTCAACAATTTAACCCGAAAAGGATGATTCTGTTTATTCGTACACCTAGTTAACAGTCCAAGCAACAAGTTAATGTCAGCACCTTCAAACTGCTCTACTCTAATCAGCATCCTTTGGTTTCTAGTCGTTTTAATCATCAGAGCATCTAGATATTCAACATAACATTCATCAATGAACTGCAAATGTTCTGGAACAGAGTATCTACCAACATGTCCTCTAAATCTTCTCTCTTTCATCTCCAAATTGAACATACTACAGAAAACTTCATAGTCCTTCGAGCTAATAAAACCTTCTTCAAACACAAGATGAACTAAATTACAAACTTTCTTAAACACTTCATCAACAATTTCCTTATCTCCCTCACATCTTTGAATACAAACAGCCAACCCTCTCCATTCACAAAAACCAAGTCTCAAAATATGACTCACTTTCACCTTTATTCTTCTATCAGACAAATGGGTCATGGTTAATAACAAACTCACCTCAGTTTCAATCTTCACAATCTCAACACTGACAACATCTCCTTCATACCTTTTAAACCTAAACCTTTTATTCATCAAAGACCTCAGCCTCTCTTGAGCAGCAGCAATATCAAGAACACTTTCTTGACCACCAACTATAATTTGAGTACCACTTTCACCAACATCGGTTTGAACACCAGATTGATCAACACTAGCACCACCCTCTTCAACATTCATTTGTACATCCTCACCTGTGTCAACACCATCACTTGTACCAACATCTGTACCTGTTTGATTCACACATGCAACAACTGCTTGATCATGAATTTGAGAAACTTGAACACCAACATCTCTAGCAATAACTCCAGCATCAACCATTAAAACATCAACAACAGGTTCAACAACTCCAGTTTCAACTTGATTTTGATTAACAATCACCTCAGTTTCAGTTTCCATTCTTTCACCATCATTACTCTCCCCCTCAACCTGTAACTCCCCCTCAACGTGAGCTCTCTTTGATTGCTCCCCCCTCAACATTTACAAAACCTGCATCTGCAGTACCTGTACCTGCATCATCTGACCTCTTTCTTTTCTCCCCCTTTTTGACATCATCTAAAGGCAGAGAAGATATGACCTTTCAAATTTCAGTTTGTTGATTTTTGAGGGAACAAATATCAGAAGCAAACCCAGTAAAGCATTGTCTCAGTTCATCAACACCAACCATCCTTTTCTCCAGCTCAGCCAACCTGTGATTAATTTCTGCAACAGACCCTGAATCACCTGCACTAGACAACCCCTGCATATCCCCAACCAACCTCCTTACCTCCAACAACTCATCTTTTGATACAAAATTATTATTAAAGTTAAGATTATTAATCTTAGACTGCACACCAGAGAGCTTGTCATCAAACTCCTTAGCCAACTTGGTCAAAGCCTGATGAAGGCCAACCATAGTGACTGGTGCCTCAGTCTGAGATGTAGTGCCAGAAGATAAGGGTAGGGTTGGTATGTCCTCACAGCCTTCCTGTTGTAAAGAAAGCTGATCCTTAGACATAGAAGCTTTTGAGGCCTGTACTTCATCCTGTGATCTGAATGAAGCATTGGCAGCCTGTGCAAGAATGTGTAAGGATTGGACATTTTGAGAGAGAGGTGGCAGACTGATGTCTGAGGTAGGTTTAGCCATAGATTGGTCTTGAGTTTGGTTTGATAAGTCCAGGATTGAGACTTGAGTTAAGTTATCTGAGGGGGTTGGCTCAGTAACTGTAATGAGGTTATCCAAGCTCACTATCCTAGATGGTTTAGGCTGGGTTAAAGTACTCCCCTCACCAACCTCTAGCAGAGGTGATGGAGTTGCACTTGCAGCACCTTGCCTAATAGATGTTTGATGTGCATCTATGGGTGCTGGAACAACTAGGTTTGCAGACATGTGAATATTCTCAGTATGAGCTGGTGAGCTCACAAGGTTGTTTAATGAAGAATTTTGTTCTTGAGCAGTGGGAGAAGGTGGGTTTGAATTGAGTGGGATTTCCTCATCCATCCCTTCTGTCTGCTCTGTCTGTGTAACATCATGGGATGGAGTATACCGTTAATTCCAATGATACCAAAAAGGCTCTCGTTATTGGTTTTAGCCCCAATAAGGCTCTAGTGTGCGGTTCATCCGCGGGTTACAAGCTTGTGTATTCAAAGTTGTTCCCTGTTTCGAAACAACCACACGTCGAGTAAAATTACCGAGCCAACTAAACCCGGTGTCGGTGTAGGGCGGAAAAGATACTCGAGAATGGCAATTTGTACAATCAATTCAATTCAATTCTGCGGTAACAACTCAGACTTCGATTGCTCAGAATCTGCAGGTTGGTCTGTACGGTCAAGATTGACCCAATGCATCATAACAGAAAGTTATCAAAAAGATTGACACAATCATTATCAAATTAATACTCCTGACCAAAATTTTCAAAAAAAATTACCATTAACTCCCTTCATTAATACCAAATTTGACCCTTTTATTTTAGGAAATAGAATAAAGAAAAAAAAAACTTTAACCTAAAAATGAAATTTAAAAAAAACTTTATTTGACTGAAGAAGGAAACAAATTTATACAAAAAAATACACTTGAGTAAACTTTCTCAGACTCTGAACAATATTACGTCACCCAGACTCTAAGAAAATAATTCAGACTCAAGAAATTTCATTACTGGACAACATTTCAGCTGATGGATTTAACATTCCAAGTTGTCCAAGAAGATAAAAATGCCTTTCTTCAGGAAGTGCTTTAGTGAAAATATCTGCCAATTGATCTTTTGTGCCAATATGTTTTAACACCACTTTGCCTTTCTCAACACAATCTCTTATAAAATGATGTCTGATCTCTATGTGCTTGGTCCTGGAATGAAACACTGGATTTTCAGTAATAGCAATAGCACTTTCATTATCACACATGATTGGAGTTTTGGTTAATGATAATCCAAAATCCAATAACTGATGTTGCATCCAAAGCAATTGAGCACAACAACTCCCTGCAGCTACATATTCAGCTTCTGCTGTTGAAGTAGCAACTGAATTCTGCTTTTTACTTGACCAGCTCACCAATTTGCCACCTAACAATTGACAACCACCAGATGTGCTTTTTCTGTCTAACTTACAACCTGCATAGTCTGCATCTGTATAACCAATTAGATCAAACCCTGAGTCTTTAGCATACCAAAGACCCAGGTTAGGAGTACCTTTCAGGTATCTAAAAATTCTTTTCACAGCCTTATAATGAGACTCTTTAGGATCTGACTGATAACGTGCACACATACATGTAGCAAACATTATATCAGGTCTACTAGCAGTTAAGTATAACAAAGATCCAATCATACCTCTATAGGTTGATTGACAAGTTGGTTTTCCAGATTCATCTTTATCAAGCTTTTCAGAAATACTCATTGGGGTTCTTAAAGTGGAACAATTTTTAAAACCAAACTTAGTAAGCATATCAGAAACATAATTACTTTGGTTAATAAAAATACCCTCTTGACTTTGCTTAATTTGAAGCCCAAGAAAATAGTTTAGAGTACACAAATTACTCATCCTATATTCTTTTGACATTATATCTGAAAACCATTTTCTCAAAGTTGGATTAGTAGACCCAAAAATAATGTCATCAACATAAATTTGAACCAGTAACACATCACCTTTCTCCTTTTTGATGAATAGAGTCTTGTCAATAGCTCCTCTAGAAAATTTCTTTTCTAGAAGAAATGTTGACAGAGTATCATACCAGGCTCTGGGAGCTTGTTTCAGACCATACAAAGCTTTCTTCAACCTGTAAACATGCTTTGGAAACTTCTTATTTTTGAAACCAGGAGGTTGTTTCACATACACCTCTTCTTGCAAAATACCATTCAGAAAAGCACTCTTCACATCCATTTGAAACACCACAAAGTCTTTATCTGAGGCATAAGCTAGAAACAATCTGATTGCTTCAATTCTAGCAACAGGAGCAAATGTCTCATCATAATCTATACCTTCTTCTTGTCTATACCCTTGAGCCACCAACCTTGCTTTGTTTCTAACCACAATACCATCTTTATCAACCTTGTTTCTATAAACCCACTTAGTGCCAATTGCAGTTTTACCTTCAGGTTTTGGAACCAATTCCCACACATCATTTCTTTCAAACTCTGTCAATTCTTCAGTCATAGCTTCAACCCAATCATTATCTGACAATGCTTCATCTACTTCTTTGGGTTCAATGAGTGAAAGAAAATTTGAGAAGAAACAATAATTAGCAATTGCAAAATCAGACACAGGTGTCTGAGATGAAGAACCAGTTTTAGGTAAACCAGTAGGATCTACAACATAATCTTCAAGATGCTTTGGAATAACAATATTTCTAGAAGATTTTCTAATAGGAACAACAGGATTCACAGTAGTATTGGAAGGTTGATCATCTTTATGAATAACAATTGGCTCATCTTCTTGTTGAACTTCTTCAGTGAGAGCATTATCTGCAGAATGTTTCAGTCCAGACAAATTAAATTCATCTGTCTCAGACTCTGAATCTAGAGTCTGAGTACTGTTACCAGAAATTAAATTTGACAATTCACCAAGTGCAGAATGCTCAGAACTAGAGGATTGATCCATTTCAATGGGACTTTCATCAAAGGAAACATTAATGGATTCTTCAATCTTCATCCTCCTCTTATTATACACTCTATATGCTTTAGACACAGAAGAATAACCAATAAACACACCTTCATCAGATTTTGGCCTCATCTTTTCAAGCTGATCCCTTTGATTCAAAATATAGCACTTACATCCAAATACATGAAAGTAATGAATAGTAGGCACCTTTTTATGATACAATTCATAGGGAGTTTTGCCATGTCTCTTCACAATTAATGACCTGTTTTGAGTATAACAAGCTGTATTGACAGCTTCTGCCCAGAATCTGAGTGCAACATTTGATTGACATAACATGGTTCTGGCTGCCTCAATAAGTGTTCTATTTCTTCTCTCAGCAACTCCATTCTGTTGTGGAGTTCTAACAGCTGAGAAATTTTGACCAATTCCAGATTCTTCACAAAATTCAATTAAAGTAACATTCTTGAACTCAGTGCCATGGTCACTTCTCAATTGTTTAACAAGAACACCTTTTTGAACCTGCTCTTTCTTGATTAAATTAATGATTTCTTCAGGAGCATCACTCTTTGCAGCTAAAAAGATAACCCAGGTAAACCTTGAATACTCATCAACAACAACCAAAGTGTATCTTTTCCCACCTAGACTACTAGTGTTCATTGGACCAAAAAGATCCATATGAAGCATATGAAGTGGATCACTAATAGTAGCTAGGGATTTTGAGGGAAACTTTGTTTTGGTTTGTTTACCCATAATGCAAGCAGAACAAGGTTTATCTTTCTTGAAAGGTTGCTGAGGCAAACCTCTAACAAGCTTCTTTTTGGAAAGCTCATTAATATTTTTAAAATTCAGATGAGATAGCCTTTTATGCCAAAGCCAATTAAGTTCTGGAACAGACTGAGAATACAAGCATGTTTCAATTTCAGAATCAACAGAATCCAAATCCAGCATATACACATTTTGAAATCTCCAGGCAACAAGAGTTGGTCTTCCTTTAGGATCATAAATAATTCCAGCTTTCTTTCTTATTCTGATCTCACAATCTTCATCAGCAATTTGACTCACACTTAGCAGATTATGCTTTAACCCTTCAACTAAAGCAACTTTCTTGAATGACACACTTCCAGCAATAACAGTACCATAACCAATAGTTTTTGCAACAGAATTATCACCATATCTCACAGAAGGACCCTTTTCTTCTACAAACCCTACAAGATGCTCTTTGCATCCAGTCATGTGTCTTGAGCAACCACTGTCTAAATACCACTTATTACCCTGCTACACAAGACACAAGCAAAAGAAAAATGATTAAATCTTAGGGGGAACCCACTTTGCAGTGGGTTCAGATGGAGTGTATTTAACTCTCCATACAAAAGCTTTGTTACCAATCCAGACCAACTTATCCATCACTGTTTTCAAAACACCTTTATTTTCACAAACTTTAGGTTTCCATACCTTTTTAAAATTTTCAGGAAAACAAGATGATTTTGAGAATTTTTCTTGACCCTTTAATCTTTCACTAAGCTTTGAAATTCTCCTTTTCAGTTTTTTAATAGTCTTAGCCTGTTTTGACTTTGACTTTCTTTTAGTTGACCATTTAGGATCTGGACAAGTGACACTATCAGAAGATGATTCAGTATCACTTATGCTACTTGATTCTTGGGTGTCAGATTCTAGGTCAGAACATACACTTTCACTTTTAGAGACTAAACTGTTAGAGTCTGAAGGTTTCAATAGTTCAGACTCTGATGGATTTCTACAGTCTAAAATTATAGTCTCTGAAGGTTTAACAGGTTCTAATGATTTTACAAACTCAGTTGATCTTACAAAAGCATTAGTTAAAATTTTTCTCTCACCATCAAATTTTATAAAAGTATTTGGTAAAATGTCAGGCTTAAATATAATAGGATCAACTTCCACATTATTATCTAATGTGTAGTTTTCACCAAGTATAGCTTTGACATCATTTGGTACTTGCTTAGCAATAGCATCAGAATTCTTTTTGGAAGAAACACACCAAGATTTGCAAATATTTTCATAATGGTTTGCCTTTTTAATTGATCTTCCTAATTCAGTATTTAACCGTTTAGTTTCTTCTGAATATGCCATTTTGTATGTGTCAAGTTCTACCTCACATTCTTTTAATACTTTAATTTCAGCATCTTTATCTTTGATGGTGTTCTTAAGCTCAATGATCTGTGTTCTTAACCTGTCACTATCTTCTAAGCACCAATTGAAATCAAGCAACAAATACTGAAACATTCTCACTTTTTCATTATTAAGATAGTTTACAAAGTTTTGTACCTTATAGGCAGAACCTTTGTTACAAGTAGAGTCTTTATCCATCTTCTCAATAGCTTTCAAATCTTCCTCAAACTTGCTAGACTCACTATCCTTTTCAATTATAGCCATCAGACACTTATCCTCTTCATCATCAGATGATGAATCTTCATCTTCCCATGCTTCTGTGTACAATGCTTTCTCCTGTTCTTTATTCTTCAACTTTTCTGCTTCACCTTTCATCTTCTTGTACTTGAGTTTATACTTTCTTGCTTTGTCAACAGGTTCGTTGAAACTTGAACCTCCTTCACTCTTGGACCAGCAATCAGCAGCTATATGACCTACCTTGCCACACTTGAAACATTTAGCTTTCTTTGGATCAAAAGAACTCTTGCCTTTACCCTTCTTAAAACCAAACTTCTTCTGCTCAATCCTTTGAGTCAAAAGAGCCACTTGACTTTCCAGATCCTGAATCTCCTCATCTACATCAGAATCACTATCATCAGAGGTCTCATCACTTTCAGAATCAACCCTACTAGAGTAACTAGAGAACAATTGCTTGTTCTTCTTAGTAGTAGCTATCAATGCAGCTTCTGGATCTTTAACAACTCTCTTAGCATTGATCTTGTTCTTCAACTGTGATTCTTCAAAGTTTGACAATATGCCAAACAACTCACTTAGTTCATAAGTGTCTATCTTTTCACTGATTACCATTGATGTAATCACAGATTCAAAGTTTGAAGGTAACAGTTCAATGAACTTTTGACACAACACTTGTTGTGTTTTCTCTACACCAACACTTTCAAGATCATTAATCAGAACCTGGAATCTTGAATGAAGATCACTCAATGATTCTTTAGGCTGAGCAGCAAAATTTTCATAACACCTTATCAGATTCTTTTTCTTCTGAGTCTTAACAACTGTGACACCTTCATAGTCATTAAGCAAGAGATCCCACATAGCTTTTGCAGTTTTAGCATGACTGATCTTCCTGAGAATTGGAACAGTAACACCATTACCTATAATACTTCTTATCTTGCTATCAAGCTTGAACTTTATGGCTTCTGCTTCTGTCCACTTATCTCTTGGTTTTTCACGAAGATAAGCAGGTTGAGCAGAAGCAGTACTTGTAGCAGGAACAGCTTCAACCATTGTACCAGGTATAATAGGTCCTACTGTAAGGACTTGTTCGGCATCTTCATGAATCGAACCAAGAAACCATAGAACTTTTAGTTTCCAGGTTGCAAAGTCTGTGCCATCGAAAATTGGCACTCCTTTACCAGCCATAACTGGAGTTGGGATGGTACTGGAGGACATCTTTGAACAATATATGGATCGTTTTAAGATTACCGAATTGGATTTACACCAAACCCGCTCTGATACCAGTTATTAGTTCACAATAACTTGATTATGAACACTAAACTCTCAATAAACAATAGATACAAATTATATGAACAAAATTGAGAGAACACGAATGATATATAATATGAAAGACAAAGTAATCGTGCTTGAGAGATACAAAATACAATGAACATCGTACCCCTATTTATACAAGGTTAAACCAAATCTCCAAGATTTGGTTTCCAAAACTACTTGACTAAAAGATAGGAAAAGATAAACTAAAACTTATTAATATTCTAAACAAATCAGTGTTTATCTTCTAGAGATAATATCAAATCAAAACGTGATCTTCTAAATATTTATCCAGATCTCCAGAATTCCCATAGCTTCTTTACCAAGTAATTAAACCGTTCACACAAACAGATTCTGCAACTTGCATCTCCAGACTCTAACTTCCAGACTCTAACTTCCTGCAAAACATTTTGACTCATCAGATCTTATTCCAACACAATGAATGATTCCGTTTAACACATCATACTTTTTCAAGAACTAGGTCACTTTATTATATATATGTCGACAAACTTAAGGGTACATTCGAGTGATATATTTATTGTAACATTTACAGATAAATATGTACGTTTATTACAAAAGAAAGAAATATCTTAAGCTGATTCTGCAAACCCAACTTGCGAATTACCATAATCAAACACCGTATGGTACTTACCCATGAAAACATCTCCCAGGATCCTGCATCAAAAATCTCATATTATTTCATCTATCAAAAATGTCCAGCTAAAACCATTACAATGCAAGTCTAAATTACGAGTGCTTAACAAATATTTTAAGAGGTTGTAAGCATTTATATATAACTTGGGTCACTTTCAACACATTAAACCCATTTGACATATTTCAATATTGAGTAAGTTTTTTTCCCTTCAGAGTTGAGATATAGACCCATGTTAACCAATTTATAATGGATTATAGTTACCACCTCAAGGATACACATGATGGCATCAATAACAAGTGATCTTACCATAGAGGTCCGCGAGGAGGTGGCACATCAAGAGCAGTAAATCCACTTATGCATTGAGCTTCTTCTCCCTCACCGACTTTAAGGATGTACTGATTGATCATGGGAGTTTAACAAATACAATTATACATATACACAATCAGATACATATAAACATTCAAATAAAAAAAACTTAGTAACACATACAATGATAGACATGTGAATTGAATTATATATTATTACCTCTTCAGGGGAGAGAACAAAATTTTTACCGCCAATAGTAAACGAAATATTGGGCATGGAGGAAAGATTGTTGCAGTCAACCCCAGATTCTCCCATTGGACTAGGAAAGCGTTCACACAGCTGAAAAAATGTAAATGCTTAGAATGTACGTAGTAATAATCACTGAAAGATCATCAATGATAAATTTATCTCGTATCTTTTGATAAGAGGTGAAAATTATTGTTGTCCAATTTTTGATATGATTACAATATTTATGTAATTTCTGTGGTGAACTTACTTATGCATAAATGGTTTTGAAAGTTTTATACGTTCAGTTACACTTTGGAAAACCTTCGACCCATTTGACCCATTTCTTTTCAAGCTATTCTTTACATGTTCGACCCATTAGATATAAATATTAATCCAAATGCGAAACATTTCACATTTGGTTTTCTAATTCCTCACCTGATCAACATGGTGAATTATTTCTTCTTCACTCTCATTTCGCTTTATCTGATTTTCCATCCAAACAACCGCCATTTCACAGAGATTACACATCTGATCATGTACGCTTGATGATTTTCCATTATTCTTGTTAACCACAGTCTCAATTAGCATGCTGTCAAAACATACATGTTAGATAACTGTGATATATAGACGAACAACAATACATGTGACAAATCAAAGTACCCAAAGTAAAAAAACATGAAACTCACTTGGTATGATGAGAGCCATCAAAGGAGCATAAATTCAATTCAGAGCAGATTTTTTCAGGTTTGGTCTACAAAAATATCAAATGGAATATTACCTTACTTATCCAAGTAAAATTCCATTAATGAACATGTGTAGCACCAAACAATTTTACATAAATTTAGTATAAGTACCTCAGACAACAACATGTCAAGTATAGTCTTTCCATAGTCATCGACCAATGTCTTACATTGTTGGTTCATAACACCCGCAGTGCCAATGGCTTGATTGATTTCATTGATAGCTTTCTAAAAAGGTTGTATATAGTTAAAGGGTGTTGTTAGTCCCTTGTTGTACAAAATAAGAGGATAAGCAAACATACAAACATTGAAAAATGAAGAATGGTAAGGTTAGTGAAAGGTCCATTCAACTAAAATGGTAACATACACCATAAATTGGCTTGAGACATACAAACAGTACTACATAACTGAAATTTATTCGTCCAATTTACTTCACAAAGTAGTATACATACCGTTGGACCAGCCAACAAAGAGGTTCCAGAATCAGCAATTGCTGCACACCCTTCGGAGCAAAATCCTGAAATATACACGATGGTCTGAGAGATCTTATAGGATGCAAAATTCTAATAATCTTTAAATTCACAATGATTTAAGAAAGTTACCAGTTGTGTTATCATTGATAAGGACGTCACACATGTCAAACTATAACAAGAAAAAAGACTAAATAAGATTAAGCTTTATAAAGAACAATCTCCTTGAAATTGTTAAAGATAATATCCGTATTACTCATCGTTCATTATTATTCCTAGTATATTAGTATTCTAGTTTACTTTAATTCCATGAAATTATCCGCGTCCTTGGTTACTAGCCTTGTACCCCATTATATATATATATATATATATATATATATATATATATATATATATATATATATATATATATATATATATATATATATATATATATATATATATATATAGTGGTAGAATCAAGAGGGAAGTAACCAATCGGGGGAAGCGGGGGAAGCAAAAACTTTTTTTTTTTCGTTTTTTGGAAAAACTTTGTTCACGAACATTATAGATGAGATGAAAATATGAACATTTAGTAGAGACACTTTGTGATAAATGTTTTTATTTTGGCGGAAAAACGCTCGAAGAAGTAATATATAACAATTATCGTGTTTTTCGAGCGTATGTTGAGGTTTTAGCTATTGGGGTTTAGATATTAGGGTTTATAGGGTTTAGATATTAGGGTTTAGAAATTTAGGGTTTAGGGTTTAGATTTAGGATTTAGATTGAGTTTTTAATATGAACGGTTTAGAGTTTAGGGTTTAGGGTTTGGTGTTTTGGGTTTATGGAATAAACCCAAAACACCAAACCCTAAATCCTAAACCCTAAATCAGGCTAAATTTTACTTCACAAAACATGGAAAAAAAACGTTCATATTTTTCACGAACAATATTATCTTGAATGTTATTTTTGTCGATCGTTTTCCCGCCTAAATAATAACATTCATCACGAAGTGTCTCTTCTAAATGTTCATATTTTTGTGTGATCTTGATGCCGGAAAAAAAAATCCAAAAAAACGAAGAAAAAAAATTTTGCTTCCCCCGCTTCCCCCCGATTGGTTACTTCCCCATTGATCCTGCCATATATATATATATATATATATATATATATATATATATATATATATATATATATATATATATATATATATATATATATATATATATATATATATATATATATGGTTTAACCACTAAAGCAACTCATTTGCATATTTTTCTAAAACTATCATACTTTGTGTAAGAGTAAGTTTATGTGGGAAAACACATTCTGTTCATGTAACGCTCTAATCCTTAATTTATTATATTTGTTGGGGTATATACCCCTTTACCACACACACACTCACACAAAAAGCGCAAGAAAACTTGCCTGCCAATAGCCTTTATGAGTGACTGGGACAAATGTGTGTTCACCATTAAAATGATTGGGATCAACCCCACCAAAAACAAGTTCACCCCCTTCAACCTCATCAGCATTGCGATTAAGCCAGAATGAAAATATAGGTTCATTAACTAGACCTTGCTTCACCATGTTGTACCTAACATGATATACAAAATATATAATAAACGATCAATCATGAAACTTTAAACAAAACTAATCAAAATTCAGTGAGTAAATTACCAAACAGGATCAACATCTCCCACAGAGATCTCTTTAAATCCAAGGCCGAGTATACCGTCAAATTTGGCTGCTACGAAAGTGAACCCCGGTTCTTTAGTTGCCTCGATAAAATCCTAACAAAAGTAAAATGTCAAAACAAAGAGACTTAATGAATATATTGCGCTTATTATGTCTACATTTCACAATTTTATAAATTTAACCTGCTCTTTAACAACAAGATCACCAAGCATGATAGAATCTTGGCTAAAGAAACCTGAGATTGAACCACTTCCGTACTGAATTGCAGCAGATTTCCCTGAATTAAAAAAAAAAAATGAAACAATTATAAGTTCCAAATAACATAGTGGACAAGTGCTCATATAACTATAAGTTTTTTAACAAAAAAAGTGGGAACCTGGAGCGGATATCATACCGTTTTTCTTATAGGAACTCGATTGACCAGATTTATACTTTTGATGAACAAAGCAAGCTACCTGATATTTATTGAAACACAAAGACAATGATATACAAAGATAAGAAAACTATTGTGAGTTAAAAAAACATTAATAGACACTCACTGATAGGTAGCACTTTGAAGAAGGGACCCACAGATTAGAACTTCCGGTGTCAAAAATCACAGTGAATGGTTGAGGTGGAGTGCCGATACCAATCTCACCATAATACTGAGCATCCATATAGTTGTCGAGCGGAATATTGTCGATGTCTGAATCATTAAAATATTTAAGGATACCATAATTTGTTGTAGAAGGTCGACCAAATAGGTTTAGTTGGTTGGATTTCATCTTTCTAAGTCCAACTCTAACCAAACCATTATTAGGAGCCGAAGATGAAGTAGGTGACAGAAGAAACAACATGAACATCGAAAGTAAGCTCGCTTTGATTTGTGTACCCATATCTACAGCATAGATGAAGCTTTCCTTTTAGAATACTTGTTTAACATTAGAAAACATAAAGAATTGCAAACTGAGTCAATAATTTCACTTTAATACAAATATGAATATGCATGGCTGCTTTATGACAGCAAGAATGAGAAAAAACAACTTTTCAAAGAGAATGAATGCTGAACCATTCAGCACGTTTGTTTCCGACCTCTGAATGACATCTCGTGCTGAATGGTTCAGAATTCAATGATGAACCATTTAGAGTAAAAATACTCTCTTAACCATTAAACACCTAAATTTTATGACATATCCTCTTTAAATTATATCAAGAACACTTATACAGAACTATATTGTTGTTTTTATTTATTTATGTAAAAGGTTAATAAGGTAATTTATATTATTCACATTGTTCATTCAAAATGATTATTAAAAAAAGTTAATGTCATTCAGTTTTATCACACCCTTAGTCATTATAAACCATTTATAATTTTTAATTCGATTACAATGAACTATAATTAAGTAATTATGAGTATAACAATGCAATTGATAAATCATTTTTATACAAGGACTAAACACTAAATCACAGTTAAAAGACCATTAAAGCACAAATGATAACTCTAGCTATAGCAACTAAATTTCAAGATCATGTATGTATTCAACAACAACAATACCAAAGCACAAATGATCAGCAAATATATTAGTAAAATCAATAATTAAGCAATAGTATATATGTATAAACATGAAAAGCAGAAATGAAGTGACTAAATACAACTGATAGGTGTAGAATGAAGAAGCGTTACCTGCGTGATACAGAGAGAATGTATTTATGAAGTGTGAATTAGATCAAATGCGTCTAACGAATTATGGTGGGCAGTTTCTTCGTGCACTTAAGTATGCACTTAAGATGTCTCTCATTCTTCTAATTTCTCTATGTATTTATAATTTTACACATTTCTATATAAACCCCTTTCAGGTTATCTATTTTGTCAATTAGCACCCTTGTTGTTTCCGTGTTTTCCAGTTACTCCTCATTGTCCATATTCATTGTCTGTGATTTTAATATAGGTTTATGTTTGTGTTTTTCAGTTACCACGGTGTCTTCGGACATGTGTAAAATGTTCAGTCGAACAGAGTCCGAAATTTTAGGAGCCCAATATTTTGTAACTATATACAGTTATATACATTTATTCATATTTTTCTAAAAAAAATTGCGAACCGCGAACGAAGGTTATAATATCTGATAATTTTTTCTATTGTTATTATATTTCTTTATGTACTAAAATATCTGTTGTTGATGACTCAAGAAAACTTGCGAAGCAAGTTGTCGATCTAGAATTAATCACTTCGTAAAGCGGATCAGATATTCAAGTTAACTCAAAAAAGGAGTAATTAATGTTTAAGGGGCTCATTTCTATGTCTCACACAGGGTCTTCGGAATCAATGAGACGCCTCTGTCAGTTACTCCCCATTCTTACCAGGTAATCTAAGGCTACATATATTTTTATACTGATTTATTAAATACTTATCATTTAATACTGACAGATTTTTTAAAAGGAGAAAAAGATTCAAAAGTGAATAGTACTCACGCCTTTTCAAATTTGATGTATAAGGTAATTATTTATTAATTAATCTTGTAATACTAACCATGGTTTGCTTCTTTTCACGTTTTAAGAAACAAAATGGGGATGTTTTATATAGAAAAGGCGTTCTTCGTATTCATACTCTTTTCTTTAAGAAATATATATCATTTTTTAGAAAGATATATTTGTTGGAAGCTTCGACGAGCCCAACACACCCACTATAGAGGATCTAGACTATACAAGACTCACTACACCAACACTTTGACGTTGTTTAGCCTTTAATTTTATAAATCCTTAGTGCACAATGTACTTAGGCGACAGTGTCGACCATATATCTTTAGGCGGTATAACCGACCATGTATTACTTAGGCGGCAGAGCCGACCATATAATAAGAACAACAAAAGTGCACTAAGAACTTAAACACAAACTAAGGCTTGATCGGGAAACTTAACAAAAACACTTATATTAAATTACAATTACAATATTACTTACAAGTTTTCTCTTCTCTACTTTCGCTAACTCACACTCTTCTTCTCTTCTTCACAACTCACTTCTTATTTCACTCTTACTCACAACTCTCACACACCACAAATGAAATCTCCTCCCATATTTGTACTACTCCATGGAACATTCTAGAACCTAGATATTTCCATGGATATATAAATATCTAGATATTTCTACAACCTACAAATATCTAGATTTTTCTTTTACATTTCAATTTCTAGATTTTTCTCTCATATTCTAATATCTAGATATTTTCTTATACATATTAATATCTAGATATTTTACCCATATACATTTACTAATTCCATATTATTCTAAATTTGCATTGTATTTTAACACTCCCCCTCAATGCAAATTTTCTTCCAACGATGTCTTGCAGACCATTCCAAGTGCTTCTCTGAATTTTTCAAACTTTGATTTACTTAGGCTCTTGGTGAATATATCTGCAACCTGTTCATCTGTCTTTGTTGGCACCATCATGATTTTTCCTTCAAGGACCTTCTCACGAACATAGTGATAGTGCACTTCTATATGTTTTGTTCTTGCATGAAAGACTGAATTTTCTGCTAGTCGTATAGCTGATAGGTTATCGCAAAGAAGATTTACTTGATAATCTGTTGATTGATGAAGATCTTCCATTAGTTGTTTCAACCATGTAATTTCTTGTGTTGCTGATGATGCCGATCGATATTCTGCTTCAGTGCTTGATAAGGATACAGTTGGTTGTCTCTTGCTGCACCATGATATTACTCCCGATCCAAGACTAAACATGTATCCAGTTGTTGACCGTCGTGTATCATAGTCTCCAGCGTAATCAGCGTCACAATATCCAGTCACCCGACATTCTTTTGTTCTCTTATATAAAATACCAAAGTTAATAGTGCCTTTAACATACCTTAAGATGCGTCGTACAACATCAAGGTGAGGCTTCTTCGGATTGCTCATGTATCGACTAACCACTCCAACTGCATAAGATATATCTGGCCGGCTTAGTGTGAGATAAATAAGACTTCCGACCATCTTTCGATACATGGTAACATCGTGAAGACTTTTTCCTTCATCTGCTCGTAGTTTTGTATTCGGATCCATTGGGGTTGAGATAGGTTTGCAATTAAGCATTCCGTACTTTTGTAAAAGATCTCGCGCATATTTCTGTTGTCTCAGAAATAATCCTTCTCTTTTCTGCTCTATTTCGAGTCCAAGAAAATGTTTGAGTTCTCCAAGCTCCTTCATATGAAATCTGATAGACAGATTCTCTCTTGTTCTTTGGATCTCCTCATAGTGATCTCCCGTGATGATTAAGTCATCCACATATACTAGCACTATGGCTAGTTTTCCTTGATATTGTTTCACAAATAAACTAGAATCTGAAGGAGCAACTGTGAAACCACTTTGTACTAAGAACTCGCCAATCTTCCCGTACCAAGCTCTTGGAGCCTGCTTCAAGCCGTATACTTTCTTTAATTTGCAGACATGCTCAGGATGGATCTTGTTCTCAAAGCCTCTTGGTTGCTCCATATAAATGTCTTTGTCAAGTTCTTCATGTAAGAAAGCGTTCTTGACATCCATCTGCCATAACTTCCAAGATTTGCTAGCAGCTAAAGCTAGTAGAGCTCGAATTGTTGTGATCTTCGCCACTGGACTAAACGTTTCTTCATAATCCAGCCCATATTGTTGAGAAAAACCTCTAGCAACAAGTCGAGCTTTATACCTTTCAATGGAGCCATCTGATCGAGTCTTCACCTTGTAAACCCATTTACAAGATATTGGTTTTACATCTTTTGGCTTTGGAACTAAACTCCATGTCTGGTTTTCTTTTAGTGCATTAATTTCTTCTTCCATCGCTTTCTGCCATTCTTGACTTTGTGCTGCTTCTTCATAAGTGGAAGGCTCAATAGGTATTGATTCATCCACATGAGCAGCATTGGCATACCTCGGATTAGGTTTCCTTGACCTTGTTGATCTCCGTAATTCTTGCACATGCTCCTCGGCATCCATTTGGCTTGGACGAACCTCTTTGGATATAGATTGATGTACCCCAGTTTTCCATGGACTCATTTCCTTAGAGTACGATCCATCTCCTTCTTTAATTGGATCCGATATGTGCTCTTTATGTTCTTCTTTTTCTTCTGGACCTTCTTCTAATCCATGAGATTCTGGAAGCTCTATCTTTTGAGGTGACCACCATGAAGAAGCTTCATCAAATACCACATTTCTTGAAGTATGACACTTTCCAGTATTTGGATCACAACATCTCCATCCTTTTCTTGATTCATCATAACCGACAAAAATGCACCGAATTGCCTTCTTATCAAATTTGCTTCGTAGATGATCTGGTACGAAGACGTAGCATACACATCCAAAAACCTTGAGATGGTTGATGGTTGGCTTGATCTTCCATAATCTTTCATATGGTGAAATATATCCCAACTTTGTTTGTGGGAGTCTGTTAATCACATATGAAGCCGTCCTCATACATTCGGCCCAAAATCTTCCTGGTACATTCTTACCATGAAGCATACTTCGACAAGTTTCAGCAAGATGACGATTCTTACATTCTGCCACTCCATTCTGTTGTGGAGTATTAGGGCAAGTTAATTGCCTTCTGATCTTGTGCTTCTTAAGATAGATATTGAACTCGGTTGATAAATATTCTCCTCTATTATCTGTGCGTAAGCATCGAATCTTAGTATTGAGCTCACTTTCTACCTTGTTCTTGAACTCTTTAAACTTCAGAAAAGTCTCCGGCTTCTCCTTCATGAAGTAAACCCACACATATCTTGAGAAGTGATCAATGAATGTCACCATATATTTCATACCTCCAAGTGATGTTTGTTTCACTGGGCCAAAGACGTCTGAGTGTATGAGCTCTAGTGGTGTCTTGGACTGATGTTGTGACTCCTTGAATGGCAATTGGTGAGCTTTTCCAAATTGACATCCATCACATATTGTATCTATTCGGATATCAATTTGAGGAAGCCCATTTACTATGTGTTTCACCATCATCTCCTTTAACTTGTTGTAGCCCACATGTCCAAGACGTTCATGCCAAAGATCAGCCGTCTCATTCTTTCGAGTCTTATCCACATATGCTGTTTCAGCAGATAGTACATAGACCGACTCTATTCTTCTTCCTTGCATAATTGGATTGCCAACCACCTTCACTCTCTTGAATACGGACACATCTTCTGGTCCAAAGAGCACATAATTCCCTTCTGCTGTCAATTGTGGTACTGATAGTAAATTCTTCTTTAGGCCAGGGACAAGATACACCTTCTCGAGTTGGAGCTTATGAGAGTCGCCTTCATTTGGAATTATTGTCTTTCCAATGTGAGAAATAGACAACCTTGAATTGTCGGCTGTCAACACGACTCTCTTTCCTTTGTAATCCTCCATTTCTTGCAGCTTCATCTCATCATTGGTCATATGATTTGAGCACCCAGAATCGATGATCCAATCATCTTTGTAGTTTATTTTTGACTTTAAGGTTGCTGCAAGAGCTTGATCATCCATGTCATCTTCAACGGAGAGTCCTGCTTCTGCATCCCATGTTTCCTCATTAATGGTTGCTTCGAATGTGACCTCTTTCTTCTCATCTCTTGCGGCAGCCACATTTCCTTCAAAAGTTCGCCTTCTGGGGAATCTACAATCTCGAGCAAAATGACCCTTCTTGCCAAAATTGAAGCATTCACCATTCTTTCTCTTATCATTTTCCCCGTATTGTTGGCGATGATCTCTTCTTCCTTGTTGAGCTCCCCCTGAAGCGTTGCCTTTTGATTTTGGGTGACCCTTCCACCCATATGTCTTACTTTCTTTCATCGCCTCTTGTCTTCGAGATGTTGCTTTCTTTTTATTGGTGAAGAGTGCATCTTCTCCGTCTTTTATGGTTACTTCATTCATCTACTTGGCTAATGCCTCTTGATTAGCCAACAAATTCTCCAGCTCTATTAATGATGGTTGAGTAGGCCATCCTCTCACAGCGGCTATAAATCCATTATACTCGGACCTTAAGCCATGGATGATAATTCTCTTCATCCTTGCATCACTCACTTTCTCTTCAGGAGCAAGTTGAGATATCTCACGGCAAATTGATTTCACCTTGGTGAAATACTGAGAAATAGACAGACTTCCTTGTGAGATACCCGCGAGCTCATTTTCCAAGAACTGGAGGCGTGCTTCATTCTTCTTTGAAAATAATTTTTCAAAAGTTTCCCAAGCTGCCTTTGGTGTTTTCTCGTCACGGATGTGCTCCAATAGATCCTCCTCGATTGTAGTCTTCAATATAAATAAAGCCTTCCCGGCCTTGATGTTCCATTTTCTCAAGGCTTCAGCATTTTCTTTCGGTGGAGGCGTTGTGTCACTGCCAGCAACTATTTCCCATAAATCATGTCCTTGTAGGTAGGATTCTATACAAGTCCGCCAATAACCATAGTTGTGGTTATTGAGACTCTTGATTCCACTGCTCGTACTTGCAAGATCTGCCATCATGACGTCCAACGTCCAATAAGCTTGGTCCCTGACCGATGAGCTTTCACAGTTCCTAACTATGCTCCGACAGAATCTTCCTTAGAGCCTTGGTGAAAACAAACCGATGTAAACGTCCAACGTTTACCGATTTCCTCCACTAGAAATGGTCCCGAACGACCCGCTCTGATACCAATTGTTGGAAGCTTCGACGAGCCCAACACACCCACTATAGAGGATCTAGACTATACAAGACTCACTACACCAACACTTTGACGTTGTTTAGCCTTTAATTTTATAAATTCTTAGTGCACAATGTACTTAGGCGACAGTGTCGACCATATATCTTTAGGCGGTATAACCGACCATGTATTACTTAGGCGGCAGAGCCGACCATATAATAAGAACAACAAAAGTGCACTAAGAACTTAAACACAAATTAAGGCTTGATCGGGAAACTTAACAAAAACACTTATATTAAATTACAATTACAATATTACTTACAAGCTTTCTCTTCTCTACTTTCGCTAACGCACACTCTTCTTCTCTTCTTCACAACTCACTTCTTATTTCACTCTTACTCACAACTCTCACACACCACAAATGAAATCTCCTCCCATATTTATACTACTCCATGGAACATTCTAGAACCTAGATATTTCCATGGATATATAAATATCTAGATATTTCTACAACCTACAAATATCTAGATTTTTCTTTTACATTTCAATTTCTAGATTTTTCTCTCATATTCTAATATCTAGATATTTTCTTATACATATTAATATCTAGATATTTTACCCATATACATTTACTAATTCCATATTATTCTAAATTTGCATTGTATTTTAACAATATTATGAAATTTTTTCCCACAAATATATACATGTTGCCAATTATTTATAAGACTTAAACCATCATGTTTATAATTAGAGAATCATGCGAATGGGTCATTTACTTATTTTTTTGGACATCAGTTTAGGATCACTCCGGGGACTTAACCACCCACGCGTTCATCTCCCGTAGTTGCATAACCCACTCATAACTACTGCCCTGAAGGAAACCCGGACAAATCCGAGGGCATGACCGGTAAAACCCCCTCCCCGTTGCCCCCACACTAAACGAAAGGCGATCTTGGTGGATGTTTCAGACCAGAGATAACATTTAGTGCAATGTTGCAGTCTAGCGGAATCAAACTCTTGACCCCTCGCTAAAAGAGGCATGCCACTCCAGTTGAGCTACAACTCAATGTTAATAGTCCATTTACATTTTGATATTCAAATATTCGTATTCATAGTTATATTCATATAATACTCATATTATATTATATTTATATTATTTTAATAAAAAATCTTAAAATAATAAAATGTAGTCGTGACAAGCCTTTTATAAAAAAACTTAATAATAGGAAGTTAAGTGAAATAGGAAGTTAAGTGAAGTATTACTAGCAAGTTCTTTTTCAATTATGTTGATATATGCTACAGTCATTTTTAATTTAAATTACTGTAGTAAGTTTAGAATATTTGAATGATTGATATGTTAATCAATTGAAATTTTGAAAGGTTGCATGTGCTATGGATACTACTGAGTAAAGTTGAAGTGAGCAAAAAATTGCCTCGACAATATATAGATGGAGTTGGGCCTAAAAAGGCATGATGGGTCGTTATTGATTAGGTATGAGTGTTAAAAATAAGTTAAAAGAATTAAAATAAGTATAAGATCAAATTAAACATCATGTTGTTCATTGATAATTGCGTACAAGCACAAATCATTTCCTTATAAAACATGTCTTTTCATCTAACAGTAGTACACGATATGTGATCAGCTTCTTGTCTTGGATTTCTTACAATTGCTGAACGCAATGAGTAAACGATTAAGAACAGCCACACGTCATTCCTTCTATGGCAACATTATTATGATTAATAATAATTTAATTTAATATGATAAGATATACTCCTATGATAGCGTAAAAGTATGGTTAAAGTATTGTGGGATGGTTAATGATCCATATTAATTAATGATTCCTTATAAAGTAAACATATGGTTTAGGCCCAGTTCAAGTTTTGGCCCATATTCATATAGTATTACTCCGTATTTCAGTAATATCCAGATATCCTTCTTCAAGTATTGGCCCATTATCAAGTAGGATCAATCGCTCAAACGGGCCCATTATCTAGTTTTTTAACGGGTAATTGCCTCAAATACACTTTTTTTTTTTAAGTTTTATTTCAAAATATACTTTTTAGAAAAAAATTGTCTATTTACACCATTAGGTCGACCACCATTTTTTCAAGGTGGTCGACCAACTATTTTCAAAGGCTCGGTCGACCACAATACAAGCTTGGTCGACTACATAGTCGACCATCCTTATATTGTGGTCAACCAAGTTTTTGGTCGACCACCCCTAAGTTATTTACTCAGCTCGTGCAAATTCAACACACAATTATGGGTTTGATGGTCTTCGTCTTTTTGTTGGTAATATAAATAAAACCAAAACAATTTCTTTTTAACTTTCCAATTGAATCAGATACCATTTTGAACATGTTTTTAAGCTGTTTTGAACATGCAAAAGGAAGAAGCAGAGTAAGAGTGAGAGCCGACTGCCGAGTGTAGACTTTACAGTTGTTTTAAGAAAAATAACTCCCGAAGAAGAAGCGGAAATAGCTCAATTAAAAGTTCACAATTTAACTCACTAAGCGTGAAAGACAGCTTGTTCCTCACCAGCTTATTGAGACGACCCCAAATTGGAACGGCAAAAGGTAAAGCTAGAGATCATGGAGAAGAAGTTGATGCTATGGCTGCTTGAGATTTTAATCCTAATCCCTTAAAGAATAACATGTTAGGATCTTAAAAGAATTGTTTCTGTTATGATGTTTTTAATCTAAGTAGGTGAAATTGTAAAAAACAAAATGCTATTATAATCGAAGTGAGTAAGTTATAAGTTTGGTTGGATGATGTTAAAGTTAGTTGTTGAATCTGAAAAATAAGTAACCTTGAAACGAAATGTGTTTGGTTTTGGTCAACCATAATACTTATGAGTTTGGTTTTGGTCGACCATAGTAGCTCAATAAAGCACAACTTCATGCAAACATCACACTCTAAAAATGGATTTAGAGGTAGGCACCAAAAATATGGTCGACCACAATGTAAGGACGGTCGACTATGTAGTCGACCAAGCTTGTATTGTAGTCGACCAGGCCTTTGAAAATAGTTGGTCGACCACCTTGAAAAAGAGGTGGTCGACCATGTTATGAGGTAGTCGACCAAAAACTTGGTCGACCTAATGGTGTAAAAAGACAATTTTTTTTTAAAAAGTGTATTTTGAACGAAAATATTGAAAAAAGTGTAGTTTGGCGAATTTCCCTTTTTTTACGATTATATATCATATGATATACAATGTACATTGTACAACGCAATGTAATCTGCAAACTATTTCACTAAACTTATCCAATGCGAAAAAATGAAAGATATATAATTGAAGTGAGTAGAAATAACAAAATTTTAAATCGATTTATAATTATGAAAACAATAGACAGAATGACTATATAAGTAAAAAGTTAACAACTAAATATCGATCGATCATATAATATATCAAAAGAAAACGAGTTCATATAACTGAATTAGTTGCATACTTACAGAATAGAACGTAAAATATGAGGTAACGAATAATAAGATTGGATGAAAATATCAAAAAAGTTTCCCTGCCTTATTTCAAACCAAAAAGAATGAAACAATCTACACCAACTCCATTCATCTTATCCTAATAAAGTGTGCACACTGTACAGTATATGATAACCAAAAATATATCCTTTTTTAAAATGAAAACTTCGAAAAAAAGTAAACCCTCTAAATTGGTTAGCTAATTGCCTTGAAATCTTGAGTTATTGACATTATGATTCCGGTGCCTGTTATTGTTGCTAGTAGTTGCACTGTAACTGTTGTTACTAAGAACAGAAGAAACAGCTGCCTTTAAAAGATCTAAGAAATATGGATCAGCAGTGAGAGCTGTCACAATATCCGCCAATGACACCGATGACCAGCCGGGTTGCAAGCTCGACCCACCTTCGATATCATTTGACATTTGCAGCCCCGAGATTATCGATTGGTTGTACAATGCCTGTCTGTCAGTATAAGGCAGTAGCGTAGCGTTTTGGCCAGTGAAGTTTTGGTTTTGGAGGTGGGAATAAGGTACTTGAAACCGACCCAGCCGGGCCTGTTGTACTGGGTTTGGAGTTTGGGTCAGATAACGCAATGGGCTGCCGGAAGCGGAAATTGTTGCCATACTTGAAGAAGGAGAAGGAGATGTTCTAGTTCTAGCTATATAATTGGAGTTCGTAATACCATACGAACTCGGCATTGACCCCGAAGGAAGCGTTCTTGCAGCCGAAGCGGTAGTTGACATCAAAGCCGCGGCGGTTGGCGGTAAGGGGTGGTTGTGGTTTCCTTCATATGTTGTGATCCACATTGCACTATTTCCTACATATCTTTGCACCTACACCATAATAACACTTTTTAATTTAGTCAACAAATTTCACCAACCTATAAAGAACTAGATGTATCTATATATAAAAAGGCCAAAAGGGTTGATATATATACAATGAATTTTTATTTTTATCATTTTTGTTTGCATTGCGTTGATCGGAGGCTAAACTTGGATTCAGTAACGTTCTCGGTACGATTTCAAGTCCACCTCCAGAATCATTAACGGCTTTACGATCTTTTTCTTCTTGTTCTCGTTGTTTTTGTTTCATAATCGGTGCAAGATTTGTTTGTAACTTGCTGTAATTTGCAGTTACTTGATTCAAGTCTTCTCTTAATTTTATAATCTCCTTGTTCATTCTCTCTTGTTCGGCTTGAATCACTGTTAACTGCAAACAATTAAAGTACTCTTTATATGCCATTTATAAAAAAATAAAATAAAAATAAAATTAGTTATCGAAAGACGAAAATTAGATCAAGTTTCACCTCATTGTTAGGTCGTTCGGAATTGGGAGAGATTCCGTCACCGGCTACGGATTGATTACTACTTGTGTTTCCGGTTACAAGATGTAAACCAGTCTATATGTACGAACAAAATGTAATTAAGTTGTTGAAAATAAATAATATTTTTTTCGATAACATGAAGTAATTGAAATGAACTGAATTACGTACGTTGATATTCAGGTTTGAATCGGTAACAGGAGCGGTTGGATCGAAGGTAGAACAAGGTAAGGTAGAGCAATGAATTTCGTCTTCTTGTTCTTTAGTGGGGAAGAAATCTATCTCGTTGATTTGATGATTATAATTATGATTATGATTATGATGATCATTATTGGAGAGACTAAGAGAGTTGTTGTTGTTGGTGGTGGTGGTTTCCATAACTACGGTGGCTAGGTGGTGACGGTTGTAAAAATATAAGTTGAGTGTAAGAAAATGATAACAGTAAAATGATGATTGGATGCGGATCCAATGAGAGTCCACTGCCAATTTATGTTAGTCTTTGAAAGGGCCCGTGGACTCGCTCATTGACTCATTTCTAAAGCCCATAAAGTGATTGTTATGTGGAAATAAATTTTGGATTTTCGATCTTTGATCGACACTTAGCAGTGTTAAATTTTGATGGTTTATTAGGTTAAATGTTAGAGAAATTTACCCAAATAGAGGCATATCGCTCTCCCTCTCCAACATAAACAATGTCATACGTTTTTTCGTCAAATTGACGTTGACTTCTCGATCAACCATCGCGCATCGCGAAAAAGTGCTAGGACCAATTAGAAACACCCACGTGTTATAGACACTCGTGAATCGCGAAATATTTGTCTCAAAAATATCAAATTTCGTGCAAATATCAAATTTTACTCTCGAAAATGGAAACAGTAAAATAATGATTGTTATGGTTGTCTGAAATGAGTTGAGCGTAAGAAAATGGAAACAGTAAAATGATGATTGGATCAAGTCTTTGAGAAGGGCCAGTGCACTCAGCAATTAGATGATTATTATCATGATCATCCGCACATCAGTCATACCAATTGAGAGGAAGTGAATAGTACTCGCCTTTTCAAATTTGATGTATAAGGTAATTATTTATTAATTAATCTTGTAATACTAACCATAGTTTGCTTCTTTTCACGTTTTAAGAAACAAAATGGGGATGTTTTATATAGAAAAGGCGTTCTTCGTATTCATACTCTTTTCTTTAAGAAATATATATCATTTTTTAGAAAGATATATTATGAAATTTTTTCCCACAAATATATACATGTTGCCAATTATTTATAAGACAAACCATCATGTTTATAATTAGAGAATCATGCGAATGGGTCATTTACTTATTTTTTTGGACATCAGTTTAGGATCACTCGGGGGACTTAATCACCCACGCATTCATCTTCCGTAGTTGCATAACCCGCTTATAACTACTGCCCTGAAGGAAACCCGGACAAATCCGAGGGCATGGCCGGTAAAACCCCCCTCCCCGTTGCCCCCACACTAAACGAAAGGCGATCTTGGTGGATGTTTCAGACCAGAGATAACATTGAGTGCAATGTTGCAGTCTAGCGGAGTCGAACTCTTGACCTCTCGCTAAAAGAGGCATGCCACTCCAGTTGAGCTACAACTCAACAATACGAGCCACAAGTTTATATTTGATCATATTTTGGGTTGAGGGGCATTTTCGTTATTTAAAATTTTTTTATTTGTAAACTTTTTTAAAATAAATATTATTTTCTGGAAATTTTATTTTCTCAAAAAACATTATTGTTTTCGAACAGTATTTTACCATTTTTAGAGTTGAAGTACCAAAATATTTACCATTATGTTTATTCAATTGTTATTATTCTCTTTTATAGGTAATTAGTGAAAATTGGTGATAAATATTATATTTTATGGAAATTTTTGCTATATCTATTACATTACATCTTATAAATCATGAAGTAAAATCCAACTTGTCACTCCATTAGTAAATCTTAATCATGTTAATCACTCCACTAATTATCATTAAAACTAGATTTTGAGAGCCCGTGCGTTGCACGGTAGCTCAAAAAAATAGTTTGTGTGTTTGTTAAAAGTGTAATGCATTGGTCGATGTTGATAGCATGTTTATGATGAAACACTTAAGTACTATATATATTGAAAGTAAGGAAATGTTAAAAGTGACGTTCGCTAATTCTCTGAATAATTAGCATTATAATGCAAGAATGACATATTGATATTAGTTGTAAAGTTAAATTTGTAAAAAACATAACACTAACAATTGATATGATCAAAATAAAGAGTTAAAAAATACATTATAAAATTCAACCTTTTATACATCATTGTCATAAATTATATTCAGATATTACAAATAAATCCTCAACAACACAATATTTAATACACTTACTACTACAAAATAATGTTAATAATTCTTTGATTTTAGTTTGATGACTACTACAACATTTAAACCAAGGCATATAACATAAAATTATAAAGAACAGTTGTGTAATTATACAAAACATATTGTAAATATTTTAGGTGCATTGCAACCTCAAAGTTGGGCAACCCAAAGATGATTTACCTTGTGAGAACATAATAACATATAGTCAAGGATGAGACAATTCGAGTATTTGCCTGTCAAGTCAACTGGTCAGCTACAAAGCACAAAGTAAAACACGAAGGAGTGTATATAGTTCAAACTGGTCAACCATAAAAAGGGTGCGTATAAACTAACTTTAATTTTATACAGATACACGACAATCCCTTATTTCATTCTACCTTGTTTTGTAAGAAGACGTAAAAGTAAGATCGGGGCTTAAGAACCAAGAGTTGTGTCGAATGCATCAAACATGAAGCGCGGATGGAGTCAGACAGTGTTGGTTAGATATCCTAAATGCGTCAAACATAAAAAAGAATATTAGGAGATTCACAGCAGCAAATAAAAATAAGTAAACGCTCAATGGCATTGAGTCTAAATGTAAACATTACGAGTCTGATTATATGATGTGAACTTGAGTTGCAGTCATTCAAAGAGGTTTCCCACACTTGTACACTCCTTCATAATTTACATTACCATATCAAACTCGATCAAGTATGATCCTTTAACTGCACCAACAATTCAGGTCGAAGTGTGCATCTCTAAGACAGATAAAAAAGAAACATAGAAGTTGGGGAATCTATAATTAAACATTAGATTTAATAAAGTAAGGACCCGTTAACTGCATGATATATTAATTTGAAATGAAACCAAATTATATAAATAAATATATATGTCTGCAAGTTAATTTAATTCTTCATATGTAATCTTGCATTCCAAAAAAACTTGTTTAAAAATAACCACATAACCATGATACCATACATGTCTTTATTAGTACCAAAAAAGTATACAACAATGGTTAACAGTTTGAGCTTCTGGTGTTCTGCTCAAACTAATCAGCGAACTCCAACCATGTGTTTGTGGGTTACTGTCCCACTTATGACAAAGATGTAGAGTTGCGACCAACCTAACCCAGCCTATATCGATTATTATGTATATCAACATTGTTACAATTCAAACTAATAGTGCATCTTTACTAACTTGCCCAACCCATCCATGTTGACATCTCAAATACAACAGATGTAATAGCATTAAAGTTTAGTAGATATCAACATGCTACTATAGGTTCTGCAACACTTCCTTGAAGACCACTTTTTGTGTTGATTTTGTATATACATTACTAACACGCATTAGCAGTACTAATGCATGTCAGTTAAATACAAGACCCATATTAATTTAGAGTGGTTTGATGGAAACTAAATGAAAAACAAAATCAAACGCATAGATAAATTTGTAAAACAGATAATATATTGTGCGATTGAATCAAAGTATTAGATTTACACCATATAACTATACTTATAATGAATAAAATTGGTTGATATATTAATGAAGGTATTAAAAATTGCTATAGAATATTAAAACTCCGAACAGGTGAACTAATAGTAAAAATAAAATTCTTACTTGAACAGATGTACTTCTTAAAATTCTACATTGACTAAAGAACATATTGATGATTAAAATGTACACAAGTAAATCACATCAAACACTAACATAATTTCAATGAAGAACTTACATAATTGAAGATTTGAATATATGCATAAGCCATCTTGATTGTGTTCAGTGAACAAAAATCACCGAAGCTTCAATAACCACTCTTTTATAAAGGAAACGTGTTACACCAATTTCAATAACTGTAACCTACCCAGGTGCACACTCGACCATCGTTTCTTCATTATCTTGTTCTTGAGTGGTACCCAAAACCTTTGATTCGATACGATTAACGAATTCTAAGGCTTGCATTCATTATGTTTGTTCAGGAAATAAATTAAATTTTGAGATTAACCACTATTAGAAGTACAGCTGCATAATCACAACACATAAAACCCACAAATCATCTATAGACAAATAAAAATCGTCGTGGCCCGAATCAAACTCTTGTTAAAGACAAACTATCATATATAGATGTATACAATAATAAAATTCCTATAATATACATTGTTGAATACCACAAATTGTTTTGCCCGATTCACAAGATTTCATAGATTGTTTCTTGTCCAGATTGACACTTCCAGGAGATACATCAAATGACTGAAAAACAACATATAGAAGTAAATTAATCAATAAAAGAACAGCTAAGTTCCAGAATAGTAATTCATTAAATGCTAGGTCCTCTGCAAGCAGCAAGATAACGGGTCAAAGTGAGTCAAGTTTGTGAGTTGTAATTGATCAACCCCATTTAAACATGGTAATCTTTTCCCATCCTGATCTCCATGGGTCAAATAGGACATATCAAAACCATAAGCTTAACATGTAACGGGTCAAATGTTGGACAAAGTCAATGGGTCAAATAGGACATGTCAAAGCTTAACATGGAACGGGTCAAACGTTGGACAATGGGTCAATGGGTCAAACAGGACATGTCAAAAAAATAAGCTTAACATGTAACGGGTCAAATGTTGGAGAAAGGGTCAATGGTGGACAAAGATGTATAAAACGTCTAATACCGGGAAGCCAAAAATCAAACGTAAAGGAACTTTGGTTAAACACATTGAGTTTAAGTTCACTGCCGGTTCGATATTGCCTCGGTATTTTCAGAATGAGTTTACTTTAGTAATGACCTGGATGAAGTAAACAACACTGGAAAAAAAAAAATGGAAAAATCATGTAATGAAGATCAAACAATATGGAGTACATCAATCTAACAACAGATGCCCCTTTTTAGACATATAAAATAATTATAATTAACTGATTGTTCTGAACTGCCGCTCTAACCCACCGATTTGATTACCCCAATATCAGGAAAAAAACAATGAAACTCACCATCGTTTATTTTGTTTTGTTTCTTTCTCTTCGCAATAGCGTCAAATACAACCGAAGCTATGAGTTCTACAGGAACAAAACACGTTTGAAGATTCAAAATAACAGAAGGATATCCATATAATTGCAGCAAAGAAAGGAAAATAAGGTATAAATCATTTTTCTTTTTGTTATGCTTCTACCTGTTGTGGCACATACCATGTCTTTTCTTTTCGCATAACTATACCTAAATAAAAATATTACAGCTATACCATCAATGTGTTGTGCAATGTGTGAAACAGAGAAAGAAGATTATGTAATTAACATCTACCTTCGGGTTCAACAACTACAGGAACCTCAAATAACGGGAACACTGATTCATCAGCATGCTAACAAATGGCTGCAAATGGTCTTCAAACCAAATAGCAGGTATACTATAAACGTGATAATATCATGATTTAAAATATTTTTTAACTACAATCTTCGAACGTGTTACAATCTTCAAACTTGTAGAAGATAGGTAATCGATACCATCCCCAATTCATTTCATACCCAAGCATTTAATCAAACACTTGGTGTGCAATCAAAATTTAGTAATCATCATTATTTAAACTCAAATATGAACAATCAAATAGGAACTAATATTTGATTAGAAAACACGTAATCAAATATGAACAATCAATCACCTTTTTCGGCAAGTCGTTTCCATCCTTACGAATCTAAATAAACAACAACAAATAATTTTAAAGAGACACTCGATCATTTAGCGGTTGGTTTATTTCTGATGTCGATGTGATATGTATCAACACATCAACCGTCGTCAGTACTATCATCATCATCGTGACCACGAAACACAGAATAGGATGACGATTTGTGTCTGTATATAATATTAAATAAAATAAATTAAATGAAGAAGCCGGAAAATTATGAATCCTAGAATACTGAAGAAAGAAAATAATAGCCGTTTCAATTTTCGGAGAATAGTGGAATGGAATTTTGGGAGAATATTGCTGAGATGACACCGGTGGTGGAGCAGAGAAAATAGGGTGACGGTTATTCAATCGAGTTTAGGGTGAAATAACGCACAATTAAGGTTGTACACTTGTATTTTCCTCATATTAATTAGCACTAATAATAAATTAAACCTATTAATTACACCTCAGCACAATTCCCGAAATCCACTCTGCAAACGACACGTCAGCAAATAACCACACGGTTTGTAAGATGCAGAGAAGATTAATCATGCCACGCTGTCAAAAAAAAAAAAAAAAAAACCGATCGTACATCTTCTTCTCCTTCTTCGTCTGTTGAACCAATCCAATAGCAACCCTAAATCCCATCCTTCGTCGTCTCTTTCACCCATCAATACAAACCCTAAATGTCAATTGATTACATCGATTGACAAAAAACAAACACAACCATAAGTTGCTCTCAAATACGCTAGGGTTTCTAATTGTTGGTGTTCATCGTCGGTTCCGGATCTTTTATTGTGTTTAGTACCTGCCGTATTTTGTATTCAATTGTTTCTCTCAATCAATGAGGTAAGTAAATTTTATACATTATTCTATAAACATTTCCTTTATAAGCTTTTATTCTTATGTATTGTATTAATTGTATAAGATCTATGTTATTTAAGATCTCTGTTATTTAAGCACGATTGATAAGTACGGAGTATTAGGTTACTATTAAAATTGTATAGTTTAAAAATTCGCAGAAGAAGATTTATATTTATTAGCTTGATAAAATGCAGATGTAAAATGCAGATATAATTATTAGCTTGATCAAATGGAATACTATAAATTAAAATTACGTTGTTGACGTTTTTGTTGGTCATAGTAGAAACATCAACAGACTGAAACTAATATGGTGGCCGTAGTTGACGTTTTGTGTTTTTCACCTCGCTGTCACGTACTTTGCTTTTTTCATAATCGAACTTTATTTTGGTTTGCTTTGTACGTATTACATTCTCTATGGCTACTGGATTTTGATTTCTATGTTTGGTGTTGCTTTTTCAATTCGAGTTACGTTTATTTAATTGCTCATATCTGTGTTATTGTGATTTTTAATCTGATGTTTGTATTTACTTCCGTTTTCATTACTATGGAGCTCCTTATGTTGTAGTAAGTCGTCGTTATACTGTGTTATAATACCACCTAAGTGTAGCTGTTTGCTCAAGTATTCCGATTGTTAAAAAGAATCTTGTTAGGAAATCATCTGTTAGATATGATAGTAATGTCGGTAACTTTTCCGAACAATGTAATCGTATAGAATATATGGGATCTTCAATGTTACGTCTGTGCTTTATGTTGACAATGATTTTTCATTGGTTGGACCATCTAATGTTACAGGCATGTCTATGTGATTGTTCTTATCATATGTTGTATGATTATGTTAGTTTGTTTTTTCTATTTATCAAAGTTTGTAAAGTTAATATGTAGATGTCTTTCCCCTGTTTTCAGTTTACGATATTCGCTCCCTACTGCAGTTATGCCACAAGCTCTATTGCAAGTATCTCAGCTCGACTATTTAGTGGTTTATGATTATATTCATGTGGTTGTAATAATTTGGTTCATAATAGTTTATAATAATATCTTTTTGTATGCATTGTTGGTTTTACAGGAGTAACACGTCATTATGACGATATTGGTGACCATGAATGTGCGTGGCTATTATGGTGATGTGTTTTGGTACGAAAAAAAGGTTACGATATTCTTCCATTAGTATGTCTTTTAACCGTTGTTGTGAGGGTGATCGTGTCGATTTACCTAGGGAGCAAAGCCACCTGGAGCTATTATTGAGTTGCTGAAAAGTAAGAATTATCTTGCCATCACTGTATCACTAAGGGATTGTTTAATCGTTTTCAATCGGCATTCGTGTTTATGTCCTCTTTTCCCGTTTTTCAGATCGAGTGAAGATTTGGGTTTAGGTGATTTAACTCAAATCGTTGACATCACTTTTTCACGACTCAACTTTCAGCTGGTCTGCATTTTCGGTTCGTCTTTATCTCTGTCCTAATAGTTCTTTCAATTTTTAAAAACAACAGTTGCCTTCACTTGAACTGATGCATACTTATTTGTTCACAACATTAGCTTGCACTTTAATACTAATGTTTAATCTATTTTTATGCTAGGTATTTTAATGTTAATCTGCATAACGCTGAGGTTAAGGAATTTGCAAATTGGCCATCCAGTTCTGGAAAAGTCAGTAACAATTTTTGAGGTATTGTCCCGTTTTAAAGTACTTAGTGTGTTTATAAGTTAATATGTAAATTTGAATGTTCATTTATGCCACAACTTTGATTCTGTACAGTACTCTGATTTGGTGAATATCTTAACCACTTCAAAAGGCTCAAAATCTTCACCTTAAAACGAGTACTTTTTAATGAAATGCGTCAGTAAAAAAAACTAACTTCAAACAAAAATTTGATAGACTGTATATCTTATCCAAAATGGTGCTGAATTTAGTTTTTTGGATTGTTTTCTTAATAACGTAAATTTTTTTAACCTTTCGAATGTTAAGTTGTTATTAATTTTAGAAAGCTATGTTTTTTAAGAATTTGAAACCTTTTTAGGGGCTTCACAATTAATAATGAGTAACATAATGGAAGGTAGAAAAATGCAAGACAAAATTACTCCCGTCGTCCTTGAACATATATCTAAATCACTGACGTCGTCCTTGAACTTTTTTTTTTGCTTGGGTCATCACTAAACTTTCATAAAATAACACTCGTCGTCCTTCCGTCTAGTTGCCGTCTCTTTTCTCTGTTAACTTGAAACATGTGCATGTCATGTGAGGGTAGTTTAGTCTTTTTATCTTTCTTTAAAATATTATATTATATATTAATATTTAATATTATATCTTTCATCTTCATCATCTTTCGTATTAGAAATTTACAAAGCTTCTTAATTCCAAAATCAAACATAAAAAATAGTCATAATCACCAGAAACTCATATTCAAATAAAGAGATGAATTTAAACCCAATTTTAAACCCAAATTAATTCATCTTCATAGACAGTATATTATATATTATATATATATATATATATATATATATATATATATATATATATATATATGTGTGTGTGTGTATATATATATATGTGTATATATATATATATATATATATATATATATATATATATATATATATATATATATATATATATTATATAAATAAAAATAAAAATAAAAACAAACCGGTTTTCGATATTTACAAAGTTCATACCAATGTTTACGAATACTGTATATACAATATAAAAGATTCAAACCCAAATTTTGTTTCCGATGTTTACGAATACTGTATATACACTTAAAATGGGTATATAAAACGTGAGTAAATGGGTACCTCAACATCGATTTGTTCTAGACCACAAGATCTAAGTTTCACATCTCCCGATCTGGGTTTGAAGAAAAACCGCCGATGAGTTCCGATAGTCCTTTCGGTGGTGGGTTCGATCTGCTTTAATCCTGGTTGTCAGCTCCGGCGGTGGGTTTGAAACTTCCGCGGTGATGGTTTTCCCTCAAATCTAAGTGATGAAGTGAATCATTGATCCGTTCATCTGTTAATATAAAACATGTTTGGATATATTTGTTTTCAGATCATGATTGATAAATAATTTGATGTTTAAATTTCTTGCAATTAGCCACTGTGAGGGTATGTTGTTTTGAGTCTGTTTGTTAGGTGTTCTGTTGCTATTACAGACATAATCTTGGTGTGGTGGTTCTCTACCCAAAAAGGTAGAGGCTTGTACTTGTGTTTTCTTAATAATAATTCTGCCTTTCAAAAAAAAAAATTTCTTGCAATTGTGATTTGAGATGAAAATAGGGGTATGATATTGATACAGAGAAAAAAGACGGAAGAAAAAAGTGAAAAGAGACAAGAGAGAACAGAAAGGAGAAAAGATGAAAGAAAAAAGAGAGAAGAATAAGAAAAGAAAAATTAAACTATTTAATTAGAAAGTTATAAAAAGACTAAACTACCCTCACATGTTTGGCACATGTTTCAAGTTAACAGTAAGTTTAGACGGTAATGAGACGGAAGGACGACAGGCGTTATTTTTTGAAAGTACAGTGACGACCTAAGCAAAAAAAAAAGTTTAAGGACGATGTCAGTGATTTGAATATATGTTCAAGGACGACGGGAGTAATTTTGTCAAAATGCAAACTAAATGTGGCAATCGGGTATGTGTGTCCAGTGAGTTCTTGACTGGCAATGACATGGCATCTATGTCCACGTCACCGAGGCAAGCGGTTAAAATAGGTGTATTGTGTTATGGAAGTTATATGAATCGGGTCACCTCTACTAAAATAGCTGAAACTCTAATGCTTTTGTTTCTGCTGCAGCCGATGTCGTTGAAATTGCAGCACCACCTGTGGTGGTACTCCTGCTGCTTCAACCGCTACATGTAGAGCGCTCGGTTCTGTTTGTGTAATTTGATATGTTGGTTTTTCTTTTGTAACCTGAACTAATGCTAATGTTTTCACTTGCAGATAGTTTTCCCGTACTCATCAGTTGGCTTCCAGTATAGGTGGACAGGATCGGTCCTTAATGTGTTTTCAAGTTGCCTGGAACATGAAGGTGAGTACATGTGCTCTTATTCATTTAATATGTTGTTGACTGATGTGTGGTGTGCATGTAATGATTTCTATACAAGTGTTTAGTTTAATTTACTCACCTTGATTTTAGTTATGTCTACCCACTTTGATTATATCAGTCATAAATGTTGAACTCATATTTATTAATAAAGCGTCAAAAGTCTTAAAAGGGCTTCTTTATATGCAAATATCTGAATAGCACGTTCACAGACGTGTCGGGCACATGAATGTTAACCTTCTCAAAACCAGCAGACAAATTACTTGACATTAGCTGTGAAAACAATGGTAACACCAATGGACAACCCAAATGAACTACCTCCAGCAATCAAAAACCTCGAAGGGAACCAGACACATACTCCACTTTCAGTTCAGCCAAAGCAACAGCAGATGAAACAAACCTCAACAGGTCAGCCTCGACATATTTACTTTGTTAACTGCTGTCATATCCTATTCCTATAGCTACATAAAAAAAAATGTAATTTAAAACGACCACAAAAATGCAGACGATAAATATGTTACAACAACCCCAATAGCCGTAACACCAACGCCAGATAATCAGGAAGAACATGCAAACAAACATGATGAACAGGGAAGAAACACAATTGAAAAAAGAGTGCTCATTTCTGGAAATGAAGACAAAAATCCCAAGACATACTACTAATATAGAGTTAGAGAAGGTAAAATTATAGGACAAAATTAGCATATGTATTCCAAGGTTATGATATTATAAGTAAGTATGTATTTCTATGTATTAGTCAAGTTTTATTTAGTTCACGTCGAGCAACTTTAAAGTTTGGTATATGCGATAAAACTAGAGTAAGTGTTATTTATAATACATGTCTAGAGGAAATGTTGATACCTTTGAAGATACCATAATCTGACTATCTTTATCATCAACAAGTAGGCTTTATACTGTTTGGCTACATCAGAAAATTGTACTCTTTACGTCACTCTATCCCACCCGTTTTGCCATCTTTACCAGTCACATTTACCTTCTCATTCGGCATTTGGAACAATGAAATCGAAAAAGTGTTGTATCAAAACTTGTGATATATAATGGTATTATTGGTATTTTGATTCTACGCATAGGTTCTATAAATGCTACTTATGCAATGTCTAAATCCGAAATTAGAAAGCGTCAATCATAACTACAAATGATACAACATTTTACGTTTCAATTTAGTTTGATTATAAGTTCCCCGTGCAACGCACGGGCTCTTAAATCTAGTATATCATATATTATAATAGTAATAATAATAATAGTAATAATTATTTTTACTTTCTATGATTTCTTTTTAATTCACGTTATACATTAAACGTTTTACTATATATCCGAGAATAATTTTTAGAAATTCATCTTCTCTTCATCTTTTATATATTTCATAACCGTAATAATTATTCTTCATTCCCTGTAATGTGGTTTTTCTTTTTTGTTGAAAAGCAACTATATTAACAAAAGAAAACACAACTACACTGAGATTGAGTGGGAGCAACTAAGCTTTTGCCACCCACATACATATATACACGACTACATACAGGTATACACATTCAACACAACATATACATAATCGAAACTCAAATATACACGACAAAATAGATAGCTGAAGGGACTCAACCCAGATCGCGACTATTTTGATGAGGGAAACATAGCGAACTCGGATTAAGGATCCATTGAAGCCACTCGATTGATTGTAAGCCCGAACGATTCTTGATCCATTCAAATGATTTAACTTGAATCTCACTAACAATTTTGGATGCTGCCCAACTTGTTAATCGATGGTGTATTCCTTGATTATTGATCGGCTCATTTACAGTATATAAATAGGGAAATACATCAAAACCTAATGGACTAAGGCTAGGCTAAATGGGCCTTATAAGTACAGGCCAATACATAAATAATCCACTACAGCTAATAATGATAATCCGTCTAACATCCCCCCGCAGTCGTAGCGGGAGCTGAGCGAACGCTGAGACTGGATCGAAACTCATCAAAGAGGGCACTGGGGAGACCCTTGGTGAAGATATCCGCAAACTGAAATCGAGACGGAACGTGAAGAACCCGTACATGACCTTTCAGAACCAGTTCACGAACAAAGTGAATGTCTATCTCTATGTGTTTGGTGCGTTGATGTTGCACCGGGTTGCCAGACATGTAGACAGCACTCACGTTGTCGCAATATACTAGGGTGGCTGATGTGAGGGGGCAGTGAAGCTCGAGTAGAAGGTTGCGGATCCAACATGTCTCTGCGACGGCATTAGCGACGGCACGATACTCGGCCTCAGCACTGGAACGTGACGGAGTGTGCTGACGCTTAGACGACCATGAAAGCAGATAATTACCAAGAAAAACACAATACCCAGATGTGGAGCGACGAGTAGAGGGGCAGCCGACCCAGTCAGCATCAGAGTAAGCAACCAATGTAGAAGTGGTAGATGAAAATAGCTCAAGCTCGAGATCCAGGGTACCCTGGACATAGATAGCGGATAATCCGTCTGAGAGCAGCCATGTGAGGTTCCCGAGGATCGTGCATGAAAAGACATATCTGCTGAACTGCATAGGAGATGTCAGGGCTGGTGAAGGTCAAACACTGAAGAGCACCGGCGAGACTACGATATAAAGTGGGATCCTTAACCGGAGGACCCGAAGTGGTTAATTTGGTGCTGGTGTCTATCGAAGTGCGACTAGAATTTCTTCCAACCATATCAGCGCGCTCAATAATCTCGGAGGCATACTTCTTCTGGGATATAAACATCCCAGAAACGGTGCGAGTAACAGAGATCCCAAGAAAGTAGTTCAACGGGCCGAGGTCTGTCATAGAGAATTCCTGATGCAAGGAGGTGACGACCCGCTGAAGAAACGCAGTGGAAGAAGCAATCAAAATGATGTCATCCACATATAATAGTAGGTAGGCTGTGTCCGTACCCTTTTGTAGATGAACTGGGAAGTGTCACAATGGCTATGCTGAAATCCAACACGCTGAGCGTATCCGGAAAATCGCTGAAACCAGGCTCTCGGAGCTTGCTTCAGATTATATAGAGATTTTTGCAGAAGACAGACATGATCTGAGCGAGTAGGGTCACGAAAACCCGGTGGTTGATGCATGTAGACGGTCTCAGAAAGAGACCCGTGGAGGAAGGCATTATTGACATCTAGCTGATGAATGGACCAGTGTCGAGATGCAGCAAGGCTAAGAACAGTCCTGATGGTAGCCGGTTTGACAACCGGGCTGAAAGTCTCATCACAGTCAATACCAACCTGCTGGCTACGACCGTTGGAAACAAGTCGAATCTTATATCTGCTCAAAGTACCGTCAGCATTAAACTTGTGCTTGAACAACTACATGGAGCGAACTATGTTCGTGTCCGATGGGCGTGGCACAAGAGTCCAAGTACCATTTTTAATCAAAGCATTATATTTTTCAGTCATAGCTTTATGCCAGTTAGGGTCGTTAAAGGCGTGGGAGTAAGATTTAGGAGTAGGGGAGGTTGTAGTGACATGGAGATTAAGACGTTGGACAGGTTTGGTGGTACCAAGACGGTGACGAGTAACCATAGGGTGAGTGGATGTGGTTTGTTGAGGTTGCGTTTGTGGTGGAGGATCGGGTATTTGAGTAGTGGTGTTGTCGGGTGTGGGTGGTGTTGGTGGAGTGGGAGGAGGGCTGAGATTGTTTGGTGGAGGAGGCGATGTATCTGAGAGAGTGCGGGAGAATAGATTTGGTGGTGGATCAAGAAACTCATATGATGGAGGCGGGAAGGGGTTGGTAGAGCTGTAGGGAAAGGAGGTCTCATCAAAAGTAACATGTCAGGAAAGGATAATTTTATGTGTAGCTAGATCGAGGCATCGGTATCTGTGATGATTGGATGGGTAGTCGAGGAAGATGCATGGAGTGGAACGAGGGGCGATTTTGTGGGTGTTGTTGAGGTGAGGGTAGCAGAGGCATCCGAATACACGGAGGGTAAAGTAGTTGGGTGGGTATTTGTATAGGCAAGTGTGTGGAATGTCATGTTGAATGGCGGAGGAGGGTAGCAGATTTAGTAAGTAGGTGGCCATGTGGAGTGCCTCGACCCAAAATGTAGGGGGAAGGTGTGCTTGGAAGAGTAGAGTCCGAATAAAGTTGTTAATTGTGCGGATCATGCGTTCGGATTTATCATTTGGTTGGGAGGTTTGAGGGAATGAAAAACGTATTTGGATGCCGTGATTTTGGAAAAGTTGTTTGAGTTGGTTGTTATCGAATTCACCTCCAAGATCGCATTGGAAGGCTTTTATCTCAGAATTAAATTGTGTTTTAATATATGTGCGAAATTGAGTAAATTTAGTAAAGACATCGGACTTATTTCGTAATGGAAAAATCCATAAATAATGAGAGTAATGATCAAGAAAAATAACATAATATTTATAACCACTGAGACTCGAAACCGGTGAAGTCCAAAGGTCCGAGTGAACAATATCAAATAAAGAAGAAACATGCGAAACAGAACTACTAAACGGAAGTCTCACATGCTTGCCAAGTTGACAGGCATGGCACAAAGGTGGAGACTTCGTATTATTACATGAAATAGAATTATTAGAAATGAGTCTACGAAAAACGTCAGTGCTTGGGTGTCCGAGTCGCTGATGCCATATACTGGGTGTGGTGACAAGTGCATGTTGAGCTGGAGATACGGTGGAACCAGTAAGCGGGTAGAGATATTCGGTGCTATCACATCGGAGGAGCAGGCGGCGAGTCAAATAATCCTTCACAGAAAAATCAAACTCGTCAAATGAAACAGACACTTTATTATCACGAGTAAAACGTCGAACAGATATAAGATTTTTAATTATGTTGGGGGTAACGAGGACATTGGATAAATGTAAGGGTCGGTTTATATTTGGCAAAACGCTATGACCTGTGTTGACAACGGGAATGTGGTTCCCGTCACCAACAGCAACTGAAGGATAAATGCAATGATTAAAGACAGTACTTAAATTATTAATGCTGGATGTGAGATGGGAAGACGCACCAGTGTCCATGGTCCAACCGGAGTTGCCATAGTCCGGAAGAGTATTGGAATTAAAAGCTTGAGGAATAAAGGTCTCCTGAGTATGCAATAGACCAACAAATGGACTGCTAGGGGTGGTAAGCCAACTGTAAAAAGCTGCAGGCCCTGTTAATTGTTGCTGTGGGCTGTGAGCAGCGGGTGAAGGGATAGTAGACTGGCCAAAGTAAGTGGGCTGAGTTCCAGGAGCAGGCCCAAATAGAGCAGAACCTGAGTTACCTGTAAATAAATTGGGCTGATGGTTTGCAATAGGCCCAACAGACTATTGAGTGATTGTGGCAGGCCCAATTTGCTGACCCGTTTGAAGATGGTAAGCAGGCTGCCCAATGTAGGTGGCTTGTGGTACATTTGCTGCGAATCCGGGCGACCCAATAAAACTGGACAACGGAGTGCGAGTCCCAAACTGAGTGACAGCGGTCCGAGTAGCATGTTGTTGGGCCAATAACTGTTGTTGAGCTGCTATAATACCCAATAATTGAGCCTGGGTATTACCTTGGGGTCGTGAATTTTGATTTCCAGGTGCAGAAACAGAAGCATTACGCAAAGCATTATTTGATAATTGATGAATGTACCTACACTTTTCCCCAAAACGACAATTACCACGATTGAAGTTCCTGCATATTTGAGTGTTTGATGATGTCGTGCGTGGTGGTCCGACAGCCTGAGCAACAAGAACAACGGGGTTTGATGGCGAGCCAGAAGAGTCATTGGTGGTGCGTGTGATCCATTGAGCTTGCATTTCTTCCAAGGTAATCATGGATCGAACTGTTGCTAGATCGGGAAAAGGAGTGCGATGAATGATGATGTGATGAGCATGAGGGTACCGATTTTGGAGACCATTAATTGCATATGTAACGAGTTCGTCTTCTTCAATGGTGGAACCAAGGTTTGTAAGCATGGCTGAGATTGCATCAATTCGACGAAAGTACGGTTCAGCAGAATCATCACCCATGGTGATTGAACGAAGTTCGGCCATAAGTTCGACTGTTTTAGAGCGTTTGTTATCTTGAAACAATTTTTTCAAGAATTCCCAGGCAGCATGAGACGTACCTAGTTGCGAGTTTAGGAGGCGTTCTAGGAGCGGTTCTGAGATTGTTAAGTAGATCCAACCGAGCACAACAGCGTCGGCCTTTTTCCATTCATCGGTTGGAGGTTTTGAAGATGTCGCAGCCTCCAAGAATGAATGAACATTGAAGGCGGCACAATGGTTACTGAAAAGCGTGCTCCAATGCGTGTAATTGAGTTTAGATACATCGAATTTGATAGGGATAAGATGCGTGACAGATGTAACAACCCAACCCGTAATCCTTACAATAAATTTTTTTTTTTACAACACAATTACACGCCAATTAAATATGTAACCCATTTCACGAGTTCTATTTAAAACGCACAACAATTAATTGTTTACAATAGGCACGAGGGCCACGAATAAAGTTTAGTACAAGTTTGACCCATTACAAATGATAGTTTATAAACCAAACGACGTTCCGAGCATGGTTTGGGACTAAACTACCCAAGGCTAGGCCAACTTCCAAAAGCTCCAACATAACAACAACAAGGGACACCTAGTGCCCAACGACCCCTTTGCCCTTGTTCGCGCCTGCATCTAAAAAGATAAACAATGAGAGGGGTAAGCAAAGCTTAGTGAGTAGAATAAATATATACATGCATATAAGACTTACCCACACGCATCCACGATATCATATAACGCACACAATCGCATAACATCTCGATAAATAAGCTAGTATCGTCAAACCGTACAACTAGCCACATTAATAACATAAATATCATAATCATAAATCAAATGCTAGCATCACCAACTATAAACCATGGTTAACCAAAATCCTTCGCAAGGGGAATGACTTTGCGAAACAAGTCATCGATGTTCATAACAACCGTTAGCTCCCAAACCCGGCTATGGTATACTAACCCCCGAGGTGTTCCAAAAACGGCTATGGCATCACCCCCAAGTGTTCCCAAAAATGGCTATGGCATCACTTGATCAACATGTGAGTAAAACACGGCTATTACTCACAATCTTGTACACAAACACGGCTATGTGCACAAATAACACGGATAACAACGTGGGAGTAAAACACGGCTATTACTCGCCACTATATGCACAAACACGGCTATGTGCATAAATAACATACGTAGACAAAAACGGCTACGTCTCGCAACTATGGTCACAAAACGGCTATGTGACACCATCAATACGGCACATAAATCATATACATACATATATAGATATTCCACTCACCTCAAGTCCCTTGTGAAAGCTAACCGAGCTTGCAACCCTTCAATGTAACGTACCTATTACATTATGCATTTATTAACATACAATCTAGTTGAATTAAATGCCAACCACTAACCCTTGAGCATTAAATGACTCAACTACACCAAAACCGCCCATTAATGGCCATGCCTCGTCATAAATCACTAAAAGCTAGTGATTAGGGTTTAATAACATCAACTAACATAAACTTGGTGTATTTCATAACCATTTCACCCGATTAGGCCAACTAGTGCTCTTTTGACTCTTTGACTCACAAATCAAGTCAAACTTACACAATAACAACTCTTTCATCCTTTTAAAAGTGCATTAATGACTAACAACATCATTTAGCACTTACAATCACAAATCACAAGACCAAACCCTAGATAATAGCTACTTAGGGTTTCCTTTCAACAATCCCACCCAAAATCCACCCATTTAACCCTCAAATGGGTCGCACAAGTTCCATATGAACCAAACCCTAGCTTAAACTAAATGAAACTCAAAACTTAGAGTTGAGACTTACCAAAACTATCCTCTTGTAGCTAATAACAAGGAGAACAACTTTAATTCTTGCTTCTAGGATTGATTCACAAAACTTCACCTTCAAATCTTGAGTTTAATCTAAGTGGGTTTTAGGATTTGAGAGGAAAATGTGAAAGAAAATGGAAAAGAAATAAGAAATGGAGAACAAGTGGTTGATATTAAAAGCTCCAACCAGATCTACATGCAAAAAGACCAAATTGCCCCTAAACCCTATTTAATTTGAGTGAAATTCGGAGTCAGAACTGCAGAATTGCCGCGGCGCGGCACCTTTGTCGCGGCGCGACATAAAGAAGGAAAAACGACCCTTCTTAACTCAAGTTCTGATCTGGATTTGCTTTGTTTGTCGCGTCGCGGCCCCATTCCTCGCGGCGCGGCACTGGCTTGTTCCTGGTCACTTTGACAACAAATCATAAAACGAAGGTTCATACAACTAGCACACCTCGTTCACAATTCCAATGCACGTCTAAGCTTCGCCCTTAAGTCTCACATGACTCAACACCATCGCGACACATACATAAACACGTACACGCACGCATTCGCATATATATATATATATATATATATATATATATATATATATATATATATATATATATATATATATATATATATATATATACATACATGTACTTACTGTAGTGACCCGAACTTTTCCATGTTTATATATATATATATATATTAAATGAAATTGTTATTTACATGATTAAGTGTTTCCAACATGTTAAGCAATCAAACTTGTTAAGACTTAATTAATTGAAATAGGTTTCATATAGACAATTGACCACCCAAGTTGACCGGTGATTCACGAACGTTAAAACTTGTAAAAACTATATGATGACATATATATATATATATATATATATATATATATATATATAGTTAACATGATATTATGATAAGTAAACATATCATTAAGTATATTAACAATGAACTACATATGTAAAAACAAGACTACTAACTTAATGATTTTGAAACGAGACATATATGTAACGATTATCGTTGTAACGACATTTAATGTATATATATCATATTAAGAGATATTCATACATCATAATATCATGATAATATAATAATTTAAAATCTCATTTGATATTATAAACATTGGGTTAACAACATTTAACAAGATCGTTAACCTAAAGGTTTCAAAACAACACTTACATGTAACGACTAACGATGACTTAACGACTCAGTTAAAATGTATATACATGTAGTGTTTTAATATGTATTCATACACTTTTGAAAGACTTCAATACACTTATTAAAATACTTCTACTTAATAAAAATGCTTACAATTACATCCTCGTTCAGTTTCATCAACAATTCTACTCGTATGCACCCGTATTCGTACTCGTACAATACACAGCTTTTAGATGTATGTACTATTGGTATATACACTCCAATGATCAGCTCTTAGCATCCCATGTGAGTCACCTAACACATGTGGGAACCATCATTTGGCAACTAGCATGAAATATCTCATAACATTACAAAAATATGAGTAATCATTCATGACATATTTACATGAAAACAAAATTACATATCCTTTATATCTAATCCATAAAACAACGACCAAAAACACCTACAAACACTTTCATTCTTCAATTTTCTTCATCTAATTGATCTCTCTCAAGTTCTATCTTCAAGTTCTAAGTGTTCATAAATTCTACAAGTTCTAGTTTCATAAAATCAAGAATACTTCCAAGTTTGCTAGCTTACTTCCAATCTTGTAGAGTGATCATCCAACCTCAAGAAATCTTTCTTATTTACAGTAATATATCTTTCTAATACAAGGTAATACTCATATTCAAACTTTGATTCGATTTCTATAACTATAATAATCTTATTTCGAGTGGAAATCTTACTTGAACTTGTTTTCGTGTCATGATTCTGCTTCAAGAACTTTCAAGCCATCCAAGGATCCTTTGAAGCTAGATCCATTTTTCTCATTTCCAGTAGCTTTATCTAGAAAACTTGAGGTAGTAATGATGTTCATAACATCATTCGATTCATAGATATAAAGCTATCTTATTCGAAGGTTTAAACTTGTAATCACTAGAACATAGTTTAGTTAATTCTAAACTTGTTCGCAAACAAAAGTTAATCCTGATAACTTGACTTTTAAAATCAACTAAACACATGTTCTATATCTATATGCTATGCTAACTTAATGATTTAAAACCTGGAAACACGAAGTACACGGTAAAACCGGACATACGCCGTCGTAGTAACACCGCGGGCTGTTTTGGGTTAGTTAATTAAAAACTATGATAAACTTTGATTTAAAAGTTATTCTTCTGGGAAAATGATTTTTCTTATGAACATGAAACTATATCCAAAAATCATGATTAAACTCAAAGTGGAAGTATGTTTTCTAAAATGGTCATCTAGACGTCGTTCTTTCGACTGAAATGACTACCTTTACAAAAATGACTTGTAACTTATATTTCTGACTATAAACCTATACTTTTTCTGTTTAGATTCATAAAATAGAGTTCAATATGAAACCATAGCAATTTGATTCACTCAAAACGGATTTAAAATGAAGAAGTTATGGGTAAAACAAGATTGGATAATTTTTCTTGTTGTAGCAACGTGAAAATTGGTAACAAATCTATATTAATCATATCCTAGCTAACTTATATTGTATTATACATGTATTCTAATATATTATGTAATCTTGGGATACCATAGACACGTATACAAATGTTTTGACATATCATATCGACCCATGTGTATATATTATTTGGAACAACCATAGACACTCTATATGCAGTAATGTGGGAGTTAGCTATACAAGGTTGAGGTTGATTCCAAAAAATATATATACTTTGATTTGTGATCTAGCCTGAGACGTGTATACACTGGGTCATGGATTGATTCAAGATAATATATATCAATTTTTTTTTCTGTACATCTAACGTTGGACAACTAGTTGTAGGTTACTAACGAGGACAGCTGACTTAATAAACTTAAAACATCAAAATGTATTAAAAGTGTTGTAAATATATTTTGAATATACTTTGATATATATGTACATATTTGTTATAGGTTCGTGAATCGACCAGTGGCCAAGTCTTACTTCCCGACGAAGTAAAAATCTGTGAAAGTGAGTTATAGTCCTACTTTTAAAATATAATATTTTTGGGATGAGAATACATGCAGGTTTTATAAATGATTTACAAAATAGACACAAGTACATGAAACTACATTCTATGGTTGAATTATCGAAATCGAATATACCCCTTTTTATTTAGTCTGGTAATCTAAGAATTAGGGAACAGACACCCTAATTGACGCGAATCCTAAAGATAGATCTATTGGGCCTAACAAACCCCATCAAAAGTACCGGATGCTTTAGTACTTCGAAATTTATATCATATCCGAAGGATGTCCCAGAATGATGGGGATATTCTTATATATGCATCTTGTTAATGTCGGTTACCAGGTGTTCACCATATGAATGAATTTTATCTCTATGTATGGGATGTATATTGAAATATGAAATCTTGTGGTCTATTATTATGATTTGATAATATATAGGTTAAACCTATAACTCACCAACATTTTTGTTGACATTTTAAGCATGTTTATTCTCAGGTGATTATTAAGAGCTTCCGCTGTTGCATACTAAAATAAGGACAAGATTTGGAGTCCATGCTTGTATGATATTATGTAAAAACTGCATTCAAGAAACTTATTTTTGATGTAATATATTCTTATTGTAAACCATTATGTAATGGTCGTGTGTAAACGGTACATTTTAGATTATCATTATTTGATAATCTACGTAATGCTTTTTAAACCTTTATCGATAAAATAAAGGTTATGGTTGTTTTAAAAATGAATGCAGTCTTTGAAAAACGTCTCATATAGATGTCAAAACCTCGCGACGAAATCAATTAATATGGAACGTTTATAATCAATATGAACGGGACATTTCAGTTGGTATCCGAGCGTTGGTCTTAGAGAACCAGAATTTTGCATTAGTGTGTCTTATCGAGTTTGTTAGGATGCATTAGTGAGTCTGGACTTCGACCGTGTTTACTTGAAAAATGATTGCTTAACAAATTTTGTTGGAAACTATATATTGTTAACATGTGAATATTATGTGATATATTAATCTCTTAATTTGTTTGATATTATGTGATAGATGTCTACCTCTAGAACAAGTCCCATTGACTCACCTAATAATAATGAAGAGTCAAATGTAAATTGGAATGATTCGTGGACTGATTCACAAGTTTCCGAAGAGGAACAGGAAGAAGAGTCGGAACCGGAAGAAGAATCGGAACCGGAAGAAGAAATAGAACCAGTGGGGGAAATAATAAAACGGTTAAGTAGAAGAAAATCCTCAACCAACCGACCAAAGTTTATTTTGGTCAATGGTGTTTCCGCCAAGGAAGCAAAGTATTGGGAGGATTACCAATTCTCCGATGAATCGGATCCCGACAAGGATTCTGATGATGTTATAGAAATTACCCCAACACAATTTAATAAGGCAAAAGAGAACAATAAGGGAAAGGGCATAAAAATAGAGAAATTTGATTCCAAACTCGATGAACTTTATATGTATCGTCAACACCAGTATTTCTTAAGTTGTGACAATAACCCGGGAACCTCTAAACCACCAGGTTTTTCTAAACCAATGTGGAAAACGACGGCTCGTATTAGGAGAACATCATATATCCCTAGAAACTTGGCAAAACGAACCAAAACCAAAGAAGAAGAAACGAGCGAGTCGGAATAAGATAGTTGTATTCGTGTGGTGTAATATATGTAATATAGTGTGCTTATGCTTTATGATATATGTAAAAATTGCTTGTATTAATAAGTATTTTTTTTTTGAATCTAACTCTTGTCTATTTTACAGTTTGAAAACACAAAATGGATAGACAACCCAATATTTTAAGAGACCTACCAGGAGACATGATTGATGAAATCTTGTCTAGAGTCGGTCAGAATTCCTCGGCACAACTATTTAAGGCGAGATCAGTTTGTAAGACATTCGAAGAACGTTCCAAGAATGACTCGGTTTATAAAAGGCTTTCGTTTGAAAGATGGGGGATATCACATTGGGAAATCCATAAGTTACGATGTGTTTACTTTGACGCATATATTGCGGGGAACCCAAATGCTATTTTACACAACGGGTTAAGAAATTATTTTGACTCAATATATCCGAATATAGGACTTCATGATTTAGAAAAAGCGGCTAACATGCAACATAAAGAGGCATGTTATGCTTACGGGTTAGTAATGTTCGCTTCTCACCAAAGTGAGAACAAGAACATCGGGCTACAACTATTAAACAAAACGTTCCCACAAGTGACGGATTCGGTAATTGGAGTAAGAAATGAGGTTTTTAGATTGTTACGGGACTGTTGGACATTACATAACCCTCGTCCCTTTGACGACGTTACAACACGCTGTCTTATCAACGGCCATAACGGTTATGTTCCACAAGACCAAGGATGGGAAGTAGTCCTAGTAAAACCAGAATGCATGACTTGTTTCTGGACGTATGAATTACGTGTCTTTATTGTCTTTACTGAATGACTTGTGTACTAGCTAGAATTATCTTCACAACTATCTTGTATCAAAGTTATTGTGTGTTATATTTCATGCTATATGTAAAATAAGCGGTATTGTAAGTTTGTAAAATATTGTGTAAAAGTTTGAACGCGAAATATTATTATAATCAGTTTTGCATATAGGATTGTAGTAGTTGAATTGTATATTAGCTACTAAGTATGAACTTAACGGGTAGGTACTACCCGAATTCAAACTTATAAAACGCTAATATGAAGAAAAAGCTTTTATAAATGAGTTCATATTATGCTACGAGATACTATTGACTACTCTTAATATTCTGTATGATTAACTTGTTTCATTTGACTATTTGAAGGAAATGGCACCGACTACTCTACAAACCATGAATATGAGCGAAGAGGAATTTCGTACCTTTCTTGCTGCAAACATAGCCGCAGTACAGGCTGCGCTACATACCAACAATAACTCCGAATCTAGCAATGCAGCTAACGGCGCAAGAAATTGTGTAGGATGCACCTACAAAGAATTCACTGCCTGCAAACCTTTGGAATTTGATGGAACCGAAGGACCGATCGGATTGAAACGGTGGACCGAGAAGGTCGAATCGGTGTTTGCCATAAGTAAGTGTACTGAAGAGGACAAAGTCAAGTATTGTCACACCCCCAAAATAGGGCCTAGGGTATTTGTGACTAATTATATCAAATCACAGTTGTATATACGAGAACGACTCTATATGAGACGTTTTGAATAAAACATTTATTAATAAAACAGCGAAAGCATTAAAAGTTTTACATCAAATTTAAACTGAAATAATAATAATAGTCTTAATGCAAAGTAAATGTAATGAAATGAAGACTCCATGTAGCAGCATTCAATTCATCAGGTAGCAATCATGGCAATCATCTTATTCGTCACCTGAGACAAAACATGCTTAAAGTGTCAACCAAAAAGGTTGGTGAGTTCATTAGTTTATCAAAATCAATCATTTCCATTATAATAATAGGCCACAAGATTTTAGTTTCATAAATATCCGTACACCAGCAAGTGTATAAAAGCATTCTATAAGTTGTAGGCACCCGGTAACAAGCCTTAACGTTCATGTTTTACCCTCTGAAAGTACACCGAATCAGGTGTGTTATATAAACCTCGAAGTACTAAAGCATCCCATAGTCAGGATAGGGTTGTCAGACCCAATAGATCTATCTTTAGGATTCGCGCCTACCGTACATAGACAAGTAGTTTAATGTTACCAAGCTAAGGGTATATTTCTGGTTTAAACCCACATAGAATTAGTTTTAGTACTTGTGCCTATTTCGTAAAACATTTATAAATCAGCGCATGTATTCTCAGCCCAAAAATATATATAAAAAGGGAGCAAATGAAACTCACCTTAAATAGCAGTTGAAGTATTCCACGCAAGAAAGGAAAGTAAAGCAAGTAAGTGACCGAGATATCAACTAGAAGTAGTTCTTTAAGAGAGAAATGAGAGATTAAGGTGTAAGTTTGAAATGAGAAATGTATGTGGTATTTATAGTTGAAAATGTTAGGTAAAAAAAAATTAAAATAAAATAAGTAAATCTTAAAAGTTAAAATAAAAAAATTTATTTTGTATTTTTATTAAAAGTAAATCTTAAAAGTTAAAATAAGAAAAAGTAGTTTGTATTTTTATTAAAAGTAAAATCTTAAAAGTTAAAATAAGAAAAAGTAGTTTGTATTTTTATTAAAAGTAAAATCTTAAAAGTTAAAATAAGAAAAAGTATTTTGTATTTTTATTAAAAGTAAATTTTAAAAGTTAAAATAAGAAAAAGTAGTTTGTATTTTTATTAAAAGTAAATCTTAAAAGTTAAAATAAGAAAAAGTAGTTTGTATTTTTATTAAAAGTAAAATCATAAAAGTTAAAATAAGAAAAAGTAGTTTGTATTTTTATTAAAAGTAAAATCTTAAAAGTTAAAATAAGAAAAAGTATTTTGTATTTTTATTAAAAGTAAATCTTAAAAGTTAAAATAATAAAAAGTAGTTTGTATTTTTATTAAAAGTAAATCTTAAAAGTTAAAACAAGAAAAAGTAGTTTGTATTTTTATTAAAAGTAAATCTTAAAATAAAAGTAGTTTGTATTTTTATTAAAAGTAAATCTTAAAAGAAAAAGTAGTTTGTATTTTTGTATTTATTTATTAAAAGTAGATATAGTTTTGATTTTTTTTTTATAAAATTCTAAAAAAAAAATTTGTTTAATATATTTCTAAGAACATTTAACATTTTATTTCTATATTTGTTTAATTATTAAATACGAATTTTATATAAAAATTATTATTATATTTAGTTTTTATAAAAATTAAAATTTATGATTATTAATTTATAGTTTTTATGAGTTTTATAAATGTTATAATATTATGTATTATTTAGTTAATTATATATTCTATTAACTAAATAACAAAAGTAATATAAGTATTATATATATATTCATTGATGTAATTATGTTATATTATATATCATAATCTTATTTTTAATATTTATAATTATATTATTTATTTTAAGCGTACGTTTATTCGGTCAACGTTAAATTTATTCGTATATAACAACTCTAGGTATTTTAGTAAAATCGGAAGTCGAAAAGTGAGGGTTGTTATAGTACCTACCCGTTAAAAGAAATTTCGTCCCGAAATTTAGTTTTTGCCATCAATCAGCGTTGTTCGTACCTAAACGAGGATATTTACATTTTATCTGGTCTTCACGTTCCCAGGTAGGTTCGGGGCCTTTCGTGAATTCCAACGGATAGAATATTGTTCTGTTTCATGCATTTAAATAATACGAACCCTAATTTCTTACAGGTTCTTCTATAAAGTGCATTTTATCATTAATGCGGAGGTTATCTAAAGGATTAATAAGAGTGTCATTTGACTAGGTTATCCTCAAAAGGGATGATGGTGTTATACGAGCATTTTAGTAAACTGAACACATGAAATGTGTTATGAATAGTATTGAGCTTATTTAAAACTTTGAGTGTTTATGTCACAATATTAGGGTAGACAAAACAGAGAGTAGTTCATGAAAATTATAGTCATGAAGTTTGATAGAGATCATCATTGTTTACAACAAGAATATTGTAATGATGAATATAAGGTGAAAAAAAATAAAGTTTTATCACTACTGAATAATATGGATAAAACGATTTGATTATAGGAAGCGTATAAACGAAGCTATTGTAAAAGAGTGAATGAGAAATTAAATGTTCGTCTTAACTTTTGACGTAGTCACGATTGATTTTTGGAATTCAAGGGATTAAAGGAAATCTTCGTAATCCATAAGATTTGATTCTCCGGTAATTAAGGAATTTGAAATTTTCTTTGATTAAATGAGGTGAATTGCTTCAATTGCTGTGTTTGGAATTTTGCTATAAATTAGCTTCTTCCGTTTCATTATCTTCACCACTTCTATACTTTCTTCCTCAATTCATACTTCCAAAGATTGTGAGAATGCTCCATCCAGTTCTTATCCTGGATATTTTTCTGACTATCATTTCAGTCATTCTTCTTTTTCATTTACCACTAGAGGAATTTATTTTCTTCTACTATTACCTTGGGGTTATAGTGTTTTTAATTCTCCCATGTCTTTACGTTGCAATACGTATTGATATACACGGTTTGTAATTTCGGTATCGTTATCGGGCTACATATTTTCCCTTATATGTCGGAGCTCTTTGCCTTTTTATTCTCCTCTCGACTCTAAGTAAAGCGAGTAATGGTCCAGAATTTGTAGGTATGAAGTTTCGAATGGACCTACTGTTCTAAGCGTAATATCACGATTTGATTTGGTAAATTACCAGAATTACTGAGGATAGAACTATCAAGAATATATTTGCTTGATATGTTCAGAGATTAAGTAGAATGTAAGAGTCGTGTAACATGGCAAATGATGATTATAAAGTCTATGAATCATCATCTTCCATTAAAAATTTAGCATGACTTACTGTAATATAATCATGTTGTCCTGACGTCATTATATTATACTAACTCATGCTTCAATTCTCAACACTACTTCAAATCATTCAAAATTTGAATTTAAATTTTAAGGAATATAGAAACTTAAACAGTTTTCCTTTATGATGTAATAAAGATATTGCAAAGAGATAATTAATTGCGGACAAGAATCGTTATGAAGATATCTTTAGAAATATCGAGGATATTTATAACGAAAGATATGATGATATTTTAGAATTTCTAAAATCAATGGATAATGAAGAAATTCTTCTGTAAGGATTTAGAATGCGTAAAAAGATCTTCTGTGATTTCCTTCAGAAATCGAATCATCTAGATTCTTTGGTTATAGGTTTAGTCCTTGGGATTTGTCCTTGGTCTCCTTCATGTTTTGCTCTATCTGTCTTTCAATACCAGATATTCTTTTGAGCTTTTCCAACACACAATTCTTTATTATCAAGCTTCTGGTCATTAAGGCCATCTACAGCTTTTGCTGCTTCATCAGCATTCTCAAGGTTAACTGATCTGAATCATTGATTATCAATCTGATATGTTTTCAAGGATTTTGAAGAATGTACAATGTAATATATTAATGTGAATGTTAGATATTTCTTGGGTATTACCTACCCGTTAAAATATTTTCACAATTAACAGTTTGTACAAAAGAATTTTTAAATACAATCTTTATGAAAATATACATACATATATATTTTCTTCAGATGTAATTATGGATTTAATAAGTTAATACAATATTAAACTCATTTGATTTACGGTTGAAACGAGAATAAATAATCTCCGAAACTTTAGAGATTACATAATCGTCGCGGAATATTTCTTTAATGAAGTTATGAATCAATACTTCATCGTTCATTGTTATTAATATACCTCAGTAAATGATGTTGATGCTCGTGGATTTCTTGTGAAATTCATAAGGCACAAATGATGTTTTCGAGAAATTTTCGAGTACATCGAAAAATAGGAGTGTAAAATCACACATGCATTTGAATAATACACTTAGTTTATTATGAAATGGAGTTTATTGTACTGAAGCAGTGATTAATGATTGTTAAGTCATTAACGAAGGATGTACATCATAGCGTATTAGTGATATGAATTAACCAAGTAGTACATACTAGTTAAGATTCACACGTAATAGTTTAGTACGAAAAGATTTATTATTGTTCCAAACCATATATATATAAAGTATACATATATAATTCTTCAGGAAGAATGAGTCAATACATCTTAACTCATTATTACTAATATTCCTTAGTATCTATGGGCGTATGATGTCGATGTTTGAGGTACCGATTATGATGTTGAGACGTGGGATGCTGATGTTGTTGTTGGTGAAGCTGATGCTGTTGGTGGTGATGCTGATAGTACTGGTGGTGCTGGTGCTGGTGCTGGTGCTGCTGTTGGTGCTGCTTGTGGTACTTGGTTAGTAAGTGTGAGCCTAGCTACCAAATCGCGCACTATTTCCTCCAGGGTTTCTACTTTACGCTCGAGTCTATGGATTTGTTCTACCCATTCCTCTGTAAGGTTTGTCAATTCTTGATATTTAGTTCGAAGTCTTCTAACTTCTTCTAATAACCCTTTCTGGTTAGAATTCGGGAGTAGAGGACGAATATTGTCGTTGGTTACATCGAGTCGACCTTCGAGGGGGAAAATCCTTGCGAAAAGAGTGAAAACGGTATTGCGAACAGGTTCGCCGGTAAGTGGATCGAGTACTCCGACGTTTGGTGGTAAGTTTGGCTCGTGATAAGGAGTACCTTCTTCATTTCTCCATAGGGTGAGTATTTCGCGAACCCATCCCCATTTTCAAAAAAAATCACGGTAATTGATCGGTGGGTGTGCTCCTGTCACGCTATCTTTGGAGCTAGAAGAACTTGAGGAATCAGGTGAGAAATCCATATTATGCGTTTGAAATAGGGTTTGATATGAAATGGGTGTTGAATATTGAATGATATATTCGTCTCCTTGAATACGTATATATAGCAGAAAGATTTCCGTAATTTACGGAGGAAATTTAGGAAAAGTGTTAGACAAGGTCTATTGGGAATAGATATGCTAAGATATGATTTGTCTATACTCCAATAATGGCAGTATGACGTGTCGAGATTATAAAATGATAAGTATGTAATCTAATAATCTTTCGATTAAAGACTTTCAATTCGTATACTGTGATAACCCAATGACATTTCCCGGTTCGCAAACCGATGCATATAGGCATAAGGCATATAGGTACGTGATATAACAGGGAGTTATATACGTTTGAGTATGAATTATAGGAGTTTCAAAAATCTTGGATAATATTTCATGTAATACATATGTAATACACAAAACCAGGATAGATGACTAAGTGAGTTGTTCTTAATAAGTTCACCACTTATTAAGTGCGTAAGTGACTAAGTGTTGTATGATCACTATAGTCAGGTTTGATATTGTGCACCATACCCAAACATCTATGCCACCGCCGAGTCACTTGAATGATCAATTGTTACCGGTTGGCCCAGGAATTCTCAACCAAAATCTAAGTTTGGCATTCGAAATCCACAAGCACCCCATAGTGGTACCAAGGATCACCCTAGGCCTTAAGTAGCGTTGACGTTCGAGTAATTTCACATTATCGTGTATGTTATAATCTTAAGATTTAAGTATAGTTTCTAAGGTATAGTGTAGCATTTATCAATTAAAGGCACTATGGTCAAAGAAAGTTGTAGTCCTACATTGCTAAGGTACCTAATTGTATAAGGCACACATAAAATGCAATCCTGGTTCTCTACAACAACCTGGCTCTGATACCAATCTGTCACACCCCCAAAATAGGGCCTAGGGTATTTGTGACTAATTATATCAAATCACAGTTGTATATACGAGAACGACTCTATATGAGACGTTTTGAATAAAACATTTATTAATAAAACAGCGGAAGCATTAAAAGTTTTACATCAAATTTAAACTGAAATAATAATAATAGTCTTAATGCAAAGTAAATGTAATGAAATGAAGACTCCATGTAGCAGCATTCAATTCATCAGGTAGCAATCATGGCAATCATCTTATTCGTCACCTGAGACAAAACATGCTTAAAGTGTCAACCAAAAAGGTTGGTGAGTTCATTAGTTTATCAAAATCAATCATTTCCGTTATAATAATAGGCCACAAGATTTTAGTTTCATAAATATCCGTACACTAGCAAGTGTATAAAAGCATTCTATAAGTTGTAGGCACCCGGTAACAAGCCTTAACGTTCATGTTTTACCCTCTGAAAGTACACCGAATCAGGTGTGTTATATAAACCTCGAAGTACTAAAGCATCCCATAGTCAGGATAGGGTTGTCAGACCCAATAGATCTATCTTTAGGATTCGCGCCTACCGTACATAGACAAGTAGTTTAATGTTACCAAGCTAAGGGTATATTTCTGGTTTAAACACACATAGAATTAGTTTTAGTACTTGTGCCTATTTCGTAAAACATTTATAAATCAGCGCATGTATTCTCAGCCCAAAAATATATATAAAAAGGGAGCAAATGAAACTCACCTTAAATAGCAGTTGAAGTATTCCACGCAAGAAAGGAAAGTAAAGCAAGTAAGTGACCGAGATATCAACTAGAAGTAGTTCTTTAAGAGAGAAATGAGAGATTAATGTGTAAGTTTGAAATGAGAAATGTATGTGGTATTTATAGTTGAAAATGTTAGGTAAAAAAAAATTAAAATAAAATAAGTAAATCTTAAAAGTTAAAATAAGAAAAATTATTTTGTATTTTTATTAAAAGTAAATCTTAAAAGTTAAAATAAGAAAAAGTAGTTTGTATTTTTATTAAAAGTAAAATCTTAAAAGTTAAAATAAGAAAAAGTAGTTTGTATTTTTATTAAAAGTAAAATCTTAAAAGTTAAAATAAGAAAAAGTATTTTGTATTTTTATTAAAAGTAAATTTTAAAAGTTAAAATAAGAAAAAGTAGTTTGTATTTTTATTAAAAGTAAATCTTAAAAGTTAAAATAAAAAAAAGTAGTTTGTATTTTTATTAAAAGTAAAATCATAAAAGTTAAAATAAGAAAAAGTAGTTTGTATTTTTATTAAAAGTAAAATCTTAAAAGTTAAAATAAGAAAAAGTATTTTGTATTTTTATTAAAAGTAAATCTTAAAAGTTAAAATAATAAAAAGTAGTTTGTATTTTTATTAAAAGTAAATCTTAAAAGTTAAAATAAGAAAAAGTAGTTTGTATTTTTATTAAAAGTAAATCTTAAAATAAAAGTAGTTTGTATTTTTATTAAAAGTAAATCTTAAAAGAAAAAGTAGTTTGTATTTTTATATTTATTTATTAAAAGTAGATATAGTTTTGATTTTTTTTTTATAAAATTCTAAAAAAAAATTTGTTTAATATATTTCTAAGAACATTTAACATTTTATTTCTATATTTGTTTAATTATTAAATACGAATTTTATATAAAAATTATTATTATATTTAGTTTTTATAAAAATTAAAATTTATGATTATTAATTTATAGTTTTTATGAGTTTTATAAATGTTATAATATTATGTATTATTTAGTTAATTATATATTCTATTAACTAAATAACAAAAGTAATATAAGTATTATATATATATTCATTGATGTAATTATGTTATATTATATATCATAATCTTATTTATAATATTTATAATTATATTATTTATTTTAAGCGTACGTTTATTCGGTCAACGTTAAATTTATTCGTATATAACAACTCTAGGTATTTTAGTAAAATCGGAAGTCGAAAAGTGAGGGTTGTTATAAGTATGCTACGCATACCTTCACAGGTACTGCGTTAACATGGTGGAATACCTATCTAGAGCAAGTAGGACAAGATGATGCTTACGCACTACCGTGGTCAGCATTCAAGCACTTGATGAATGAGAAGTACCGTCCCAGAACCGAGGTCAATAAGCTCAAGACAGAACTTAGAGGGTTACGAACCCAAGGATTTGATATTACCACGTACGAAAGACGATTCACAGAATTGTGCCTATTGTGTCCGAGAGCGTTCGAAGATGAGGAAGAGAAGATCGACGCGTTTGTGAAAGGATTACCGGAAAGAATCCAAGAAGATATAAGTTCACACGAGCCCGCCTCCATACAACAGGCATGTAGAATGGCTCACAAACTAGTGAACCAGATTGAGGAAAGAATTAAAGAACAGGCGGCTGAAGAGGCCAATGTGAAGCAAGTGAAAAGAAAGTGGGAGGAAAACGGTGATAAGAATCACCAATACAACAACAACAGCAATTACAACAATAATCGCAACAACTATCCCAACAATCGCAACATCAATCGCAACTACAACAAACGGCCTAACAACAACAACAACAACAACTACAACAATCATCCCAACAACAATAACAACCGCAACAACAACAACAATCAGAAGCAGCTATGCCAAAGGTGTGAAAAGTATCACTCGGGGTTCTGCACCAAATTTTGCAACAAGTGTAAAAGAAATGGTCATAGCGCGGCGAAGTGTGAGGTCTACGGACCAGGGGTTAACAGAACGAAAGGAACAAATGGTGTCGGAACGAGTAATGGCGGAGCAAGTAGTGTCGGAGCAAGTTATGCCAATGTAGTTTGTTATAAATGTGGAAAACCGGGCCACATTATTAGAAATTGCCCGAACCAGGAGAACACGATTGGACAAGGCCACGGAAGAGTTTTCAATATTAATGCGGCAGAGGCACAGGAAGACCCGGAGCTTGTTACGGGTACGTTTCTTATTGACAATAAATCTGCTTACGTTTTATTTGATTCGGGTGCGGATAGAAGCTATATGAGTAGAGCTTTTTGTGCTAAATTAAGTTGTCCATTGACGTCGTTGGATAGTAAATTTTTACTCGAATTAGCAAACGGTAAATTAATTTCAGCAGATTATATATGCCAGAATCGAGAAATTAAACTGGGTAGCGAAATATTTAAGATTGATTTGATACCAGTAGAGTTAGGGAGTTTTGATGTAATAGTTGGCATGGACTGGCTGAAGAAGGTGAAAGCAGAGATCGTATGTTATAAAAATGCAATTCGCATTGTACGAGAAGAAGGAGAACCCTTAATGGTGTACGGAGAAAAAGGCAACACGAAGCTACATCTTATTAGTAATTTGAAGGCACAAAAACTGATAAGAAAAGGTTGCTATGCTGTTCTAGCACACGTCGAGAAAGTACAAACTGAAGAAAAGAGCATCAATGATGTTTCCGTCGCAAAAGAATTTCCCGATGTATTTCCGAAAGAATTACCGGGACTACCTCCACATCGATCTATTGAATTTCAAATAGATCTTGTACCAGGAGCTGCACCAATAGCTCGTGCTCCATATAGACTCGCACCCAGCGAGATGAAAGAACTGCAAAGCCAACTGCAAGAACTATTAGAACGTGGTTTCATTCGACCAAGCACATCACCATGGGGAGCTCCTGTTTTGTTTGTCAAGAAGAAGGATGGTACATTTAGGTTGTGTATTGACTACAGAGAGTTGAACAAACTTACCATCAAAAACCGTTATCCACTGCCGAGAATTGATGACTTATTTGATCAACTACAAGGCTCGTCAGTTTATTCGAAGATCGATTTACGTTATGGATATCATCAAATGCGAGTAAAGGAGGATGATATTCCAAAAACTGCTTTTAGGACGCGTTATGGTCATTACGAGTTTATGGTTATGCCGTTTGGATTGACTAACGCACCAGCTGTGTTCATGGACCTTATGAACCGAGTGTGTGGGCCATATCTTGACAAGTTTGTCATTGTTTTCATCGATGACATACTTATTCACTCAAAGAATGATCAAGAGCACGAAGAACATTTGAGAAAAGTGCTAGAAGTATTGAGGAAAGAAAAACTGTACGCTAAGTTTTCAAAGTGTGCATTTTGGTTGGAAGAAGTTCAATTCCTCGGTCACATAGTGAACAAAGTGTAGAGACCCGTCCTAATCCATCTGGACGAAGTCCATATCAATTATAAACGATTCACAATAGTTGGTTACATCGCGAGGTACTTGACCTCTATATGATACATTTTACAAACATTGCATTCGTTTTTGAAAAGACAATCTTTCATTACATCGAAAGTTGATGACATGCATACCACTTCATAATATATCTAACTATAATTGACTTAATAATAATCTTGATGAATTCAACGACTCGAATTCAACGTCTTTTGAAATATGCCAGAAATGGCTCCATGTAATATCTTTAAAGTGAGCAAATGCACAGCGGAAGATTTCTTTCATACCTGAGAATAAACATGCTTTAAAGTGTCAACCAAAAGGTTGGTGAGTTCATTAGTTTAACATAAATAATCATTTCCATCATTTTAATAGACCACAAGAATTTCATTTCCAGTTCTCATAAATATACGTCCCATGCACAGAGACAAAAATATCATTCATATGGATTGAACACCTGGTAACCGACATTCACAATATGCATATAAGAATATCTCCATCATTCCGGGATCCTCCTTCAGACATGATATAAATTTCGAAGTACTAAAGCATCCGGTGCTTTGGATGGGGCTTGTTGGGCCCGATAGATCTATCTTTAGAGTTCGCGTCAATTAGGGTGTCTGTTCCCTAATTCTTAGATTACCAGACTTAATAAAAAGGGCATATTCGATTAGATAATCCAACCATAGAATGTAGTTTCGATTACTTGTGTCTATTTCGTAAAACATTTATAAAAGTTGCGCATGTATTCTCAGCCCAAAAATATAAAGGGTAAAAGGGCAAATGAAACTCACCTATTGTATTTCGTAGTAAAAATACATATGACGGCACTTGAACAAGTGCAAGGTTGGCCCCGGATTCACGAACCTATATCATTTATATATATATTAAACACGTATAATCGTAATCAAATAATTTCATCTATTAGTTATATATATATATATATATATATATATATATATATATATATATATATATATATATATATATATTTTATTTATATATATATATATATTTAATGTTGTAGTTATATAACTAAATTCCAATTAAAGTATATATACTTTATTTATATATTATATTTTCAATTATATGTTACATATATTTATGTTGTGAAATAATTAATATTATATATATATATATATATATATATATATATATATATATATATATATATATATATATATATATATATATATATATAATTAGTATTATATCAAAAATCAATACTTATTATATGTAATATTTGTATAATTAATGTTTAATATGTTTATTCTATAATTTTATGTACTACTAATATTATTCTTAATTATAATATTATTACTAATGTTAATAATAATAATAACTATATTAATAATAATCATACTTAATGATAACACTAGTAATAACAATGATAATACTATTAATTAGATTAATGATAATAATAATCATACTTCTAAATGTTAAGAAATAACAACAATTATCATAATAATAACAATAATTAATAATAATAATAATAATAATAAAAATAATAATAATAAATATAATAAAGTACAACCTTTGAAGAAAAGCTTTTAAAACGTCGCTGCCCAGGCTCGAACCCGAGACTTCTCATTTAACTGTCCGCAACCTTAACCATTCCGCTATCCGTTCTTTTCTTATTTATTTAGGATTTAAATCCTTTAAATCCATCTTCGGTTATTTCATGTTTTACCTTCCTCACTTTGATTCACCATCATAGTTATATCATAATCATCAACATCATCGATCCATCAACACGATCATCATCATAATTGAAATGTCCCGTTCTTATTGATTAAAAACGTTCCATATTAATTGATTTCGTTGCAAGGTTTTGACCTCTATATGAGACGTTTTTTAAAGACTGCATTCATTTTTAAAACAAACCATAACCTTTATTTCATAAATAAAGGTTTAAAAAACTTTACGTAGATTATCAAATAATGATAATCTAAAATATCCTGTTTACACACGACCATTACATAATGGTTTACAATACAAATATGTTACATCGAAATCAGTTTCTTGAATGCAGTTTTTACACAATATCATACAAACATGGACTCCAAATCTTGTCCTTATTTTAGTATGCAACAGCGGAAGCTCTTAGTATTCACCTGAGAATAAACATGCTTTAAATGTCAACAAAAATGTTGGTGAGTTATAGGTTTAACCTATATATATCAAATCATAATAATAGACCACAAGATTTCATATTTCAATACACATCCCATACATAGAGATAAAAATCATTCATATGGTGAACACCTGGTAACCGACATTAACAAGATGCTTATATAAGAATATCCCCATCATTCCGGGACACCCTTCGGATATGATATAAATTTCGAAGTACTAAAGCATCCGGTACTTTGGACGGGGTTTGTTAGGTCCAATAGATCTATCTTTAGGATTCGCGTCAATTAGGGTGTCTGTTCCCTAATTCTTAGATTACCAGACTTAATTAAAAAGGGGCATATTCGATTTTGATAATTCAATCATAGAATGTAGTTTCACGTACTTGTGTCTATTTTGTAAATCATTTATAAAACCTGCATGTATTCTCATCCCAAAAATATTAGATTTTAAAAGTGGGACTATAACTCACTTTCACAGATTTTTTACTTCGTCGGGAAGTAAGACTTGGCCACTGGTTGATTCACGAACCTATAACAATATATACATATATATCAAAATATGTTCAAAATATATTTACAACACTTTTAATATATTTTGATGTTTTAAGTTTATTAAGTCAGCTGTCCTCGTTAGTAACCTACAACTAGTTGTCCACAGTTAGATGTACAGAAATAAATCGATAAATATTATCTTGAATCAATCCACGACCCAGTGTATACGTATCTCAGTATTGATCACAACTCAAACTATATATATTTTGGAATCAACCTCAATCCTGTATAACTAACTCCAACATTCACATATAGAGTGTCTATGGTTGTTCCGAAATATATATAGATATGTCGACATGATAGGTCGAAACATTGTATACGTGTCTATGGTATCTCAATATTACATAATATACAATACAAGTTGATTAAGTTATGGTTGGAATAGATTTGTTACCAATTTTCACGTAGCTAAAATGAGAAAAATTATCCAATCTTGTTTTACCCATAACTTCTTCATTTTAAATCCCTTTTGAGTGAATCAAATTTCTTTGGTTTCATATTGAACTCTATTTTATGAATCTAAACAGAAAAAGTATAGGTTTATAGTCAGAAAAATAAGTTACAAGTCATTTTTGTAAAGGTAGTCATTTCAGTCGAAAGAACGACGTCTAGATGACCATTTTAGAAAACATACTTCCACTTTGAGTTTAACCATAATTTTTGGATATAGTTTCATGTTCATAATAAAAATCATTTTCTCAGAATAACAACTTTTAAATCAAAGTTTATCATAGTTTTTAATTAACTAACCCAAAACAGCCCGCGGTGTTACTACGACGGCGTAAATCCGGTTTTACGGTGTTTTTCGTGTTTCCAGGTTTTAAATCATTAAGTTAGCATATCATATAGATATAGAACATGTGTTTAGTTGATTTTAAATGTCTAGTTAGAAGGATTAACTTTATTTGCGAACAAGTTTAGAATTAACTAAACTATGTTCTAATGATTACGAACATCATTACTACCTCAAGTTCCTTGGATAAACCTACTGGAAATGAGAAAAATGGATCTAGCTTCAAAGGATCCTTGGATGGCTTGAAAGTTCTTGAAGCAGAATCATGACACGAAAACAATTTCAAGTAAGATTTCCACTCTAAATAAGAGTGTTATAGTTATAGAAATTGAATTAAAGTTTGAATATGATTATTACCTTGTATTAGAAAGATAACCCACTGTAAGTTACAAAGGTTTCTTGATCTTGGATGATTACTTGGAATGGATTTAGAAAACTTGGAAGTAAACTTGAAATCTTGAAAGTATTCTTGATTTTATAAAACTAGAACTTTTGGAATTTATGAAGAACACTTAGAACTTGAAGATAGAACTTGAGAGAGATCAATTAGATGAAGAAAATTGAAGAATGAAAGTGTTTGTAGGTGTTTTTGGTCGTTGGTGTATGGATTAGATATAACGGATATGTAATTTTGTTTTCATGTAAATAAGTCATGAATGATTACTCATATTTTTGTAATTTTATAAGATATTTCATGCTAGTTTCCAAATGATGGTTCCCACAAGTGTTAGGTGACTCACATGGGCTGCTAAGAGCTAATAATTGGAGTGTATATACCAATAGTACATACATCTAAAAGCTGTGTATTGTACGAGTACGAATACGGGTGCATACGAGTAGAATTGTTGATGAAACTGAACGAGGATGTAATTGTAAGCATTTTTGTTAAGTAGAAGTATTTTGATAAGTGTATTGAAGTCTTTCAAAAGTGTATGAATACATATTAAAACACTACATGTATATACATTTTAGCTGAGTCGTTAAGTCATCGTTAGTCGTTACATGTAAATGTTGTTTTGAAACCTTTAGGTTAACGATCTTGTTGAATGTTGTTAACCCATTGTTTATTATAACAAATAAGATGTTAAATTTTTATATTATCATGATATTATGATATATAATATATCTTAGTATGATGTATATACAGTTAAATGTCGTTATAACGATAATCGTTACATATATGTCTCGTTTCGAAATCATTAAGTTAGTAGTCTTATTTTTACATATGTATTTCATTGTTAATACACTTAATAATATATTTACTTATCATTTAACATAATTAACCAAGTGTATCAATATCTTAATATGATTCATATGTACCTAGTAAGACGTTGTTATAACGATAATCGTTATATATATCGTTTTCGAGTTTCTTAAATTAATAGTCTCATTTTTATGTATATAACTCATTGTTAAAATACCTAATGAGATACATACTTATAATAAAATCATGTTAACTATATATATAACCATATATATGTCATCGTATAGTTTTTACAAGTTTTAACGTTCGTGAATCACCGGTCAACTTGGGTGGTCAATTGTCTATATGAAACCTATTTCAATTAATCAAGTCTTAACAAGTTTGATTACTTAACATGTTGGAAACACTTAATCATGTAAATAAAAATTTCATTTAATATATATATAAACATGGAAAAGTTCGGGTCACTACAGTACCTACCCGTTAAATAAATTTCGTCCCGAAATTTTAAGCAGTTGGAGGTGTTGACGTATCTTCTGGAAATAAATGCGGGTATTTCTTCTTCATCTGATCTTCTCATTCCCAGGTGAACTCGGGTCCTCTATGAGCATTCCATCGAACCTTAACAATTGGTATCTTGTTTTGCTTAAGTCTTTTAACCTCACGATCCATTATTTCGACGGGTTCTTCAATAAATTGAAGTTTTTCGTTGATTTAGATTTCATCTAACGGAATAGTGAGATCTTCTTTAGCAAAACATTTCTTCAAATTCGAGACGTGGAAAGTGTTATGTACAGCCGCGAGTTGTTGAGGTAACTCAAGTCGGTAAGCTACTGGTCCGACACGATCAATAATCTTGAATGGTCCAATATACCTTGGATTTAATTTCCCTCGTTTACCAAATCGAACAACGCCTTTCCAAGGTGCAACTTTAAGCATGACCATCTCTCCAATTTCAAATTCTATATCTTTTCTTTTAATGTCAGCGTAGCTCTTTTGTCGACTTTGGGCGGTTTTCAACCGTTGTTGAATTTGGATGATCTTCTAGGTAGTTTCTTGTATTATCTCCGGACCCGTAATCTGTCTATCCCCCACTTCACTCCAACAAATCGAAGACCTGCACTTTATACCATAAAGTGCTTCAAACGGTGCCATCTCAATGCTTGAATGGTAGCTGTTGTTGTAGGAAAATTCTGCTAACGGTAGATGTCAATCCCAACTGTATCCGAAATCAATAACACATGCTCGTAGCATGTCTTCAAGCGTTTGTATCATCCTTTCGCTCTGCCCATCAGTTGGTGGATGATAGGCAGTACTCATGTCTAGACAAGTTCCTAATGCTTGCTGTAATGTCTGCCAGAATCTTGAAATAAATCTGCCATCCCTATCAGAGATAACAGAGATTGGTATTCCATGTCTGGAGACGACTTCCTTCAAATACAGTCGTGCTAACTTCTCCATCTTGTCATCTTCTCTTATTGGCAGGAAGTGTACTGATTTGATAGACGATCAACTATTACTCAAATAGTATCAAAACCACTTGCAGTCCTTGGCAATTTAGTGATGAAATCCATGGTAATGTTTTCCCATTTCCATTCCGAGATTTCTGGTTGTTGAAGTAGACCTGATGGTTTCTGATGCTCAGCTTTGACCTTAGAACACGTCAAACATTCTCCTACGTATTTAGCAACATCGGCTTTCATACCCGGCCAACAAAAATGTTTCTTGAGATCCTTGTACATCTTCCCCGTTCCAGGATGTATTGAGTATCTGGTTTTATGAGTTTCTCTAAGTACCATTTCTCTCATATCTCCAAATTTTGGTACCCAAATCCTTTCAGCCCTATACCGGGTTCCGTCTTCCCGAATATTAAGATGCTTCTCCGATCCTTTGGGTATTTCATCCTTTAAATTTCCCTCTTTTAAAACTCCTTGTTGCGCCTCCTTTATTTGAGTAGTAAGGTTATTGTGAATCATTATATTCATAGATTTTACTCGAATGGGTTCTCTGTCCTTCCTGCTCAAGGCGTCGGCTACCACATTTGCCTTCCCCGGGTGGTAACGAATCTCAAAGTCGTAATCATTCAACAATTAAATCTACCTACGCTGCCTCATATTCAGTTGTTTCTGATTAAATATGTGTTGAAGACTTTTGTGGTCGGTATATATAATACTTTTGACCCCATATAAGTAGTGCCTCCAAGTCTTTAATGCAAAAACAACCGCGCCTAATTCCAAATCATGCGTCGTATAATTTTGCTCGTGAATCTTCAATAGTCTAGACGCATAAGCAATCACCTTCATTCGTTGCATTAATACACAACCGAGACCTTGCTTTGATGCGTCACAATAAATCACAAAATCATCATTCCCTTTAGGCAATGACAATATAGGTGCCGTAGTTAGCTTTTTCTTCAATATCTGAAACGCTTTCTCTTGTTCATCCTTCCATTCAAATTTTTTCCCTTTATGCGTTAATGCAGTCAAGGGTTTTGCTATTCTGGAAAAGTCTTGGATAAACCTTCTGTAGTAACCAGCTAGTCCTAAAAACTGGCGTATGTGTTTCGGAGTTTTCGGGGTTTCCCACTTTTCAACAGTTTCTATCTTTGCCGGATCCACCTTAATACCTTTTTTGTTCACTATGTGACCGAGGAATTGAACTTCTTCCAACCAAAATGCACACTTTGAAAATTTAGCGTACAATTCTTCCTTCCTCAATACTTCTAACACCTTTCTCAAATGTTCACCGTGTTCTTGGTCATTCTTTGAGTAAATAAGTATGTCATCAATGAAAACAATGACAAACTTGTCAAGGTATGGTTCACACACTCGGTTCATAAGGTCCATGAACACAGCTGGTGCATTAGTTAAACCAAACGGCATGACCATAAACTCGTAATGACTGTAACGTGTTCTGAAAGCAGTCTTTGGAATATCATCTTCTTTCACCCGCATTTGATGATACCCGGAACGTAAGTCAATCTTTGAATAAACAGACGAGCCTTGTAGTTGATCAAATAAGTCGTCGATTCTCGGTAGTGGGTAGCGGTTCTTGATGGTAAGTTTGTTCAACTCTCGGTAGTCGATACACAACCTGAATGTACCATCTTTCTTCTTGACAAACAAAACAGGAGCTCCCCACGGTGATGTGCTTGGTCGAATGAAACCATGCTCTAAAAGTTCTTGTAATTCGCTTTGCAGTTCTTTCATCTCGCTGGGTGCGAGTCTGTAAGGAGCACGAGCTATTGGTGCAGCTCCTGGTACAAGATCTATTTGAAATTCAACGGATCGATGTGGGGGTAATCCCGGTAATTCTTTCGGAAATACATCGGGAAATTCTTTTGCGACGGGAACATCATTGATGCTGTTTTCTTCAGTTTGTACTTTCTCGACGTGTGCTAGAACAGCATAGCAACCTTTTCTTATTAGTTTTTGTGCCTTCAAATTACTAATAAGATGTAGCTTCATGTTGCCCTTTTCTCCGTACACCATTAAGGGTTTTCCTTTTTCTCGTATAATGCGAATTGCATTTTTGTAACAAACGATCTCTGCTTTCACTTCTTTCAACCAGTCCATACCGATTATCACATCAAAACTCCCTAACTCTACTGGTATCAAGTCAATCTTAAATGTTTCGCTAACCAGTTTAATTTCTCGATTCCGACATATATTATCTGCTGAAATTAATTTACCATTTGCTAATTCGAGTAAAAATTTACTATCCAACGGCGTCAATGGACAACTTAATTTAGCACAAAAATCTCTGCTCATATAGCTTCTATCCGCACCCGAATCAAATAAAACGTAAGCAGATTTATTGTCAATAAGAAACGTACCCGTAACAAGCTCCGGGTCTTCCTGTGCCTCTGCCGCATTAATATTGAAAACTCTTCCACGGCCTTGTCCATTCATGTTCTCCTGGTTCGGGAAATTTCTAATAATGTGGCCCGGTTTTCCACATTTATAACAAACTACATTGGCATAACTTGCTCCGACACTACTTGCTCCGACATTACTCGTTCCGACACCATTTGTTCCTTTCGTTCTGTTAATCCCTGGTCCGTAGACCTCACACTTCGCCGTGCTATGACCATTTCTTTTACACTTGTTACAAAATTTGGTGCAGAACCCCGAGTGATACTTTTCACACCTTTGGCATAGCTGCTTCTGATTGTTGTTGTTGTTGCGATTGTTATTGTTGTTGGGACGATTGTTGTAGTTGCTGTTGTTGTTGTTGTTGTTGTTGTTGGGCCGTTTGTTGTAGTTGCGATTGATGTTGCGATTGTTGGGATAATTGTTGCGATTATTATTGTAATTGCTGTTGTTGTTGTTGTATTGGTGATTCTTATCACCGTTTTCCTCCCACTTTCTTTTGACTTGCTTCACATTGGCCTCTTCAGCCGTCTGTTCTTTAATTCTTTCCTCAATCTGGTTTACTAGTTTGTGAGCCATTCTACATGCCTGTTGTATGGAGGCGGGCTCGTGTGAACTTATATCTTCTTGGATTCTTTTCGGTAATCCTTTCACAAACGCGTCGATCTTCTCTTCCTCATCTTCGAACGCTCCCGGACACAAAAGGCACAATTCTGTGAATCGTCTTTCGTACGTGGTAATATCAAATCCTTGGGTTCGTAACCCACTAAGTTCTGTCTTGAGCTTATTGACCCCGGTTCTGGGACAGTACATCTCGTTCATCAAGTGCTTAAATGCTGACCACGGTAGTGCGTAAGCATCATCTTGTCCCACTTGCTCTAGATAGGTATTCCACCATGTTAACGCAGAACCTGTGAAGGTATGCGTAGCGTACTTCACTTTGTCCTCTTCAGTACACTTACTTATGGCAAACACCGATTCGACCTTCTCGGTCCACCGTTTCAATCCGATCGGTCCTTCGGTTCCATCAAATTCCAAAGGTTTGCAGGCAGTGAATTCTTTGTAGGTGTATCCTACACGATTTCCTGTACTGCTAGATCCAAGGTTATTGTTGGTATGTAGCGCAGCCTGTACTGCGGCTATGTTTGAAGCTAGAAAAGTACGGAATTCCTCATCATTCATATTCACGGTGTGTCGAGTAGTCGATGCCATTTCCTTCAAAATAGTCAAATGAAACAAGTTAATCATACAGAATATTAAGAGTAGTTAATAGTATTTCGTAGCATAATATGAACTCATTTATAAAAGCTTTTTCTTCATATTAGCGTTTTATAAGTTTAAATTCGTGTAGTACCTACCCGTTAAGTTCATACTTAGTAGCTAATATACAATTCAACTACTACAATTCTATATGAAAAACTGATTATAATAATATTTCGCGTTCAAACTTTTATACAATATTTTACAAACTTACAATACCGCTTATTTTACATAATGTATGAAATATAGCACACAATAACTTTGATACAAGATAGTTGTGAAGATAATTCTAGCTAGTACACAAGTCGTTCAGCAAAGGCAATAAAGACACGTAATTCATACGTCCAGAAACAAGTCATGCATTCTGGTTTTACTAGGACTACTTCCCATCCTTGGTCTTGTGGAACATAACCGTTAAGGCCATTGATAAGACAGCGTGTTGTAACGTCGTCAAAGGGACAAGGGTTACGTAATGACCAACAGTCTCGTAATAACCTAAAAACCTCATTTCTTACCCCAATTACCTACTCCGTCACTTGTGGGAACGTTTTGTTTAATAGCTGTAGCCCGATGTTCTTTTTCTCACTTTGGTGAGTCTCGAACATTACTAACCCGTAAGCATAGCATGCTTCTTTATATTGCATGTTAGCCGCTTTTTCTAAATCATGAAGTCCTATATTCGGATACATTGAGTCAAAATAATTTCTTAACCCGTTGCGTAAAATAGCATTTGGGTTCCCCGCAATATATGCGTCAAAGTAAACACATCGTAACTTATGGGTTTCCCAATGTGATATCCCCCATCTTTCAAACGAAAGTCTCTTATAAACCAAGACATTCTTGGAACGTTCTTCGAATGTCTTACAAACTGATCTCGCCTTAAATAGTTGTGCCGTGGAATTCTGACCGACTCTAGACAAGATTTCATCAATCATGTCTCCGGGTAGGTCTCTTAAAATATTGGGTTGTCTATCCATTTTGTGTTTTTAAACTGTAAAATAGACAAGAGTTAGATTCATAAAAAAATACTTATTAATACAAGCAATTTTTACATATATCATAAAGCATAAGCACACTATATTACATATATTACACCACACGAATACAACTATTTTATTCCGACTCGCTCGTTTCTTCTTCTTCGGTTTTGGTTCGTTTTGCCAAGTTTCTAGGGATATATGATGTTCCCCTAATACTAGCTGTCGTTTTCCACAACGGTTTAGAAAAACCTGGTGGTTTAGAGGTTCCCGGGTCATTGTTACAACTTAAGGACTTCGGGGGTTAATGATACATATAAAGTTCATCGGGGTTGGAATTAGATTTCTCTATTTTTATGCCCTTTCCTTTATTGTTCTCTTTTGCCTTATTAAATTGTGTAGGGGTAATTTCTATAACATCATCGGAATCCTTGTCGGGATCCGATTCATCGGAGAATTGGTAATCCTCCCAATACTTTGCTTCCTTGGCGGAAACACCATTGACCATAATTAACTTTGGTCGGTTGGTTGAGGATTTTCTTCTACTTAACCATTTTATTATTTCCCCCACTGGTTCTATTTCTTCTTCCGGTTCCGATTCTTCTTCCGGTTCCGACTCTTCTTCCGGTTCCTCTTCGGGAACTTGTGAATCAGTCCACGAATCATTCCAATTTACATTTGACTCTTCATTATTATTAGGTGAGTCAATGGGACTTGTTCTAGAGGTAGACATCTATCACATAATAACAAACACGTTAAGAGATTAATATATCACATAATATTCACATGTTAAAAATATATAGTTTCCAACAAAATTTGTTAAGCAATCATTTTTCAAGTAAACACGGTCGAAGTCCAGACTCACTAATGCATCCTAACAAACTCGATAAGACACACTAATGCAAAATTCTGGTTCTCTAAGACCAACGCTCGGATACCAACTGAAATGTCCCGTTCTTATTGATTAAAAACGTTCCATATTAATTGATTTCGTTGCGAGGTTTTGACCTCTATATGAGACGTTTTTCACAGACTGCATTCATTTTTAAAACAAACCATAACCTTTATTTCATAAATAAAGGTTTAAAAAGCTTTATGTAGATTATCAAATAATGATAATCTAAAATATCCTGTTTACACACGACCATTACATAATGGTTTACAATACAAATATGTTACATCGAAATCAGTTTCTTTAATGTAGTTTTTAAACAATATCATACAAACATGGACTCCAAATCTTGTCCTTATTTTAGTATGCAACAGCGGAAGCTCTTAGTATTCACTTGAGAATAAACATGCTTTAAACGTCAACAAAAATGTTGGTGAGTTATAGGTTTAACCTATATATATCAAATCGTAACAATAGACCACAAGATTTCATATTTCAATACACATCCCATACATAGAGATAAAAATCATTCATATGGTGAACACCTGATAACCGACATTAACAAGATGCATATATAAGAATATCCCCATCATTCCGGGACACCCTTCGAATATGATATAAATTTCGAAGTACTAAAGCATCCGGTACTTTGGATGGGGTTTGTTAGGCCCAATAGATCTATCTTTAGGATTCGCGTCAATTAGGGTGTATGTTCCCTAATTCTTAGATTACCAGACTTAATTAAAAAGGGGCATATTCGATTTCGATAATTCAACCATAGAATGTAGTTTCACGTACTTGTGTCTATTTTGTAAATCATTTATAAAACCTGCATGTATTCTCATCCCAAAAATATTAGATTTTAAAAGTGGGACTATAACTCACTTTCACAGATTTTTTACTTCGTCAGGAAGTAAGACTTGGCCACTGGTTGATTCACGAACCTATAACAATATATACATATATATCAAAGTATGTTCAAAATATATTTACAACACTTTTAATATATTTTGATGTTTTAAGTTTATTAAGTCAGATGTCCACATTAGTAACCTACAACTAGTTGTCCACAGTTAAATGTACAGAAATAAATCGATAAATATTATCTTGAATCAATCCACGACCCAGTGTATAAGTATCTCAATATTGATCACAACTCAAACTATATATATTTTGGAATCAACCTCAACCCTGTATAGCTAACTCCAACATTCACATATAGAGTGTCTATGGTTGTTCCGAAATATATATAGATGTGTCGACATGATAGGTCGAAACATTGTATACGTGTCTATGGTATCTCAAGATTACATAATATACAATACAAGTTGATTAAGTTATGGTTGGAATAGATTTGTTACCAATTTTCACGTAGCTAAAATGAGAAAAATTATCCAATCTTGTTTTACCCATAACTTCTTCATTTTAAATCCCTTTTGAGTGAATCAAATTGCTATGGTTTCATATTGAACTCTATTTTATGAATCTAAACATAAAAAGTATAGGTTTATAGTCGGAAAAATAAGTTACAAGTTGTTTTTGTAAAGGTAGTCATTTCAGTCGAAAGAACGACGTCTAGATGACCATTTTAGAAAACATACTTCCACTTTGAGTTTATCCATAATTTTTGGATATAGTTTCATGTTCATAATAAAAATCATTTTCTCAGAATAACAACTTTTAAATCAAAGTTTATCATAGTTTTTAATTAACTAACCCAAAACAGCCCGCGGTGTTACTACGACGGCGTAAATCCGGTTTTACGGTGTTTTTCGTGTTTCCGGGTTTTAAATCATTAAGTTAGCATATCATATAGATATAGAACATGTGTTTAGTTGATTTTAAAAGTCAAGTTAGAAGGATTAACTTTTATTTGCGAACAAGTTTAGAATTAACTAAACTATGTTCTAGTGATTACAAGTTTAAACCTTCGAATAAGATAGCTTTATATGTATGAATCGAATGATGTTATGAAAATCATTACTACCTCAAGTTCCTTGGATAAAACTACTAGAAATGAGAAAAATAGATCTAGCTTCAAAGGATCCTTGGATGGCTTGAAAGTTCTTGAAGCAGAATCATGACACGAAAACAATTTCAAGTAAGATTTCCACTCGAAATAAGATTGTTATAGTTATAGAAATTGAATTAAAGTTTAAATATGATTATTACCTTGTATTAGAAAGATAACCTACTATAAGTAACAAAGGTTTCTTGATCTTGGATGATTACTTGGAATGGATTTAGAAAACTTGGAAGTAAACTTGAAATCTTGGAAGTATTCTTAATTTTATGAAACTAGAACTTTTGGAATTTATGAAGAACACTTAGAACTTGAAGATAGAACTTGAGAGAGATCAATTAGATGAAGAAAATTGAAGAATGAAAGTGTTTGTAGGTGTTTTTGGTCGTTGGTGTATGGATTAGATATAAAGGATATGTAATTTTGTTTTCATGTAAATAAGTCATGAATGATTACTCATATTTTTGTAATTTTATGAGATATTTCATGCTAGTTGCCAAATGATGGTTCCCACATGTGTTAGGTGACTCACATGGGCTGCTAAGAGCTAATAATTGGAGTGTATATACCAATAGTACATACATCTAAAAGCTGTGTATTGTACGAGTACGAATACGGGTGCATACGAGTAGAATTGTTGATGAAACTGAACGAGGATGTAATTGTAAGCATTTTTGTTAAGTAGAAGTATTTTGATAAGTGTCTTGAAGTCTTTCAAAAGTGTATGAATACATATTAAAACACTACATGTATATACATTTTAACTGAGTCGTTAAGTCATCGTTAGTCGTTACATGTAAATGTTGTTTTGAAACCTTTAGGTTAACGATCTTGTTGAATGTTGTTAACCCATTGTTTATTATAACAAATGAGATGTTAAATTGTTATATTATCATGATATTATGATATATAATATATCTTAGTATGATGTATATACAGTTAAATGTCGTTACAACGATAATCGTTACATATATGTCTCGTTTCGAAATCATTAAGTTAGTAGTCTTATTTTTACATATGTATTTCATTGTTAATACACTTAATAATATATTTACTTATCATTTAATATAATTAACCAAGTGTATCAATATCTTAATATGATTCATATGTACCTAGTAAGACGTTGTTATAACGATAAGCGTTATATATATCGTTTTCGAGTTTCTTAAATTAATAGTCTCATTTTTATGTATATAACTCATTGTTAAAATAACTAATGAGATACATACTTATAATAAAATCATGTTAACTATATATATAACCATATATATGTCATCGTATAGTTTTTACAAGTTTTAACGTTCGTGAATCACCGGTCAACTTGGGTGGTCAATTGTCTATATGAAACCTATTTCAATTAATCAAGTCTTAACAAGTTTGATTACTTAACATGTTGGAAACACTTAATCATGTAAATAACAATTTCATTTAATATATATATAAACATGGAAAAGTTCGGGTCACTACAATAATCATCTAGCATCACGATCATCATCACCTACACGGAGTCATCACGTATCACCATCACTCATCCCCACTATTCATCGTCTCCTTCGTTGAGTAGTAACCCGAAATGAAGCAACAAAAGTAAATAGAATCTTAGATTCAAGTGGTTTTCGGTGGTGGGTCATGTTGGTGGTTCCGTTTGTTAACAACAAGAACGAAACAGAAATGGTGCTCAACAGTGACGGTTCAATCATGGTGGCGGTTCTTGAATGTGATATTCGAATGGTGATGTTTGTTTTCAGCTGCTCGTAAAACAGAAATATAAACAGTAACAGAGATAATTGATGGTGTAGGTTGTTGTGGGATTTGATCATATGAACGGAAGTTGAAACAGGAAGCTGGTAATAGTATCAACCAGATGATGATAATCGATGGTGGTGGTGGTTTATGATAGAGAGGTGGTGAGGATGATGACCGGCTGTTTGCAGCAGTCAGGGATGGTGATAGTTGTCGGGTGGTCTTCAAGTCACGATGGTTGTGGTGGTGGATGATGGAGGTTCTTTGCTGCACTGAACCCGCAAAACAGTAGCGGTAGCAGCAGTCTACAAGCTGCAGTTTAGCCGCTTTGTGGTGGTCATTTTGTGGTATAAGCTCACGGTGGTGTTGGGTTGTGATGGAGGTGGTGAACGTGGTGATAGTGGTTGTTTAGTGGTGGTTTCTAGTGGTGGCTCGAGGTAAAGGAGTGTTCTTGGTGTTCAATGGAAATAGAAACAGAAAATAAAAAGGATAGATGGTTGGTGATTGAAGATGATAAGAGTGGTCCTTGACCAAAAAAATATAACAAGGCAAGTTCCATGGTAATGTTGATCGATATACATATATAATTGATATAATAAATTTAGGATATGGAATATTAAAAAGGAAACAAGTACAGTAGAAGTGATTGGGGATTTTGTTTGTGGGGTTAGTGGAAAGATGAGTGTAAATTGAGATGATGGTGATAAAGTTGTCTCATAATATATATATATATATATATATATATATATATATATATATATATATATATATATATATATATATATATATATATATATATATATATATATAAGTTAATAGGTGTTAGTGTTTGTGTACGTGTGATGCTATGCATGTATTGTCCATCAAATAAAAAAAAAATAATCATTAGAGTTTGAGTGGGTTAGAGGTGATGAAGTGAAATTGGTTGTTGTGATTCTAAGTGATGATTAAAGGTAGATGGTTGTAAAGTGAAAATTTAAGATGGTTAATTTATATATATATATATTTTTGGCGAAAAGAGAATATCGTAAAAAGGGAAGATCATCAAACAGATGATCATTACCGAAGCATACAAAGAGTATCAATAGTTGGACTTGTAAAACCAGCAGTTAAGAGATACAGGCTATTAGAGGTTAAAAAAAATTACACCGTAAGAATTAACACTGCTTCGTCTCTACTGGTACCACGAGAAGCAAAAATTTAAAATGGTGAATGGTTGTTGGAGGAATATGAATTTAAATATGGTTGATGGTGGGTTTTATATATATTATTAAAAGAAATAAAAATTGTGCAAATGCATGTATATATGTGTATGCAGTGTCAAGTGGGTTTGAATAATAATATGGGTTTCATAAGAGTCAAATGGTGATGTTTATTGAAATAAAAAAAAAACAGATAGATTCGATGCATGTATATATTATATCCATATATAATATGTGAAAAAGCAATAATGAATCTCAATTAAATTTCAATTAGGCATAGTAGGTGTCTTTATCTAGTTCACGGATATGTGATAGACAAAATTTAGAATAGAATATATATAATATACTAATACAATCATTAATATAATAATAATTTCTAATCGTGCAAAAATAAATTAGCAGCCATCGAATTGGCACTTTGTACCGATGGTTTTTACAGGTGCTATATTGCGCTACGTTAATATTTAATGGCGGATAAAAGTATTCCGAAAAATCCTAAACTTTCACAGTAATAATATTTATTTATTTTGGTCATTATGGTATAAAATTCGATCCTTAATTTGTTAAATGAAAATTACATCAACTGTCCCTCTCATTTCTGGGTAAAATATAAAAAGTGTTAAAATTTAATAACTAGATCTTAAATACATTTTTAGTAAGCCTAAAATTTATAGAACTCATTTTCGAATCACCGTTTATTTTAAAATTACATAAGTTCGAATTAAACTTCTCTAAATAATAATCAAAACGTCCAACGAGTATTACAACTATTAAATAATTATATTTAATATACTCTATACATATATTTATATTTATTTTTATATGTACACACATTTATACACAAATAATGGTTCGTGAATCATTGGAATTTAGTCGAGGTTAAATAAGTGTATGAACACAGTTTAAAATTCTTGAGATTCAACTTACAAACTTTGCTTATCGTGTCGGGAATATATAAAGTTTAAAGTTTAAATTTGGTCGAAAATTTTCGGGTTGTCACACAAAGAAGGTATCCAGGTGGACCCGGCAAAGATCGAAACCGTTGAAAAGTGGAAAACCCCAAAAACTCTGAAGCATATACGTCAATTTTTAGGATTGGCTGGTTACTACAGAAGATTCATCCAAGATTTCTCCAAAATAGCAAAACCCTTGACTGCATTAATGCATAAAGGGAAGAAATTTGAATGGAAGGATGAACAAGAGAAGGCGTTTCAATTATTGAAGAAAAAGCTAACTACGGCACCTATATTGTCATTTCCTGAAGGGAATGATGATTTTGTGATTTATTGTGACGCATCAAAGCAAGGTCTCGGTTGTGTATTAATGCAACGAACGAAGGTGATTGCTTATGCGTCTAGACAATTGAAGATTCACGAACAAAATTATACGACGCATGATTTGGAATTAGGCGCGGTTGTTTTTGCATTAAAGACTTGGAGGCACTACTTATATGGGGTCAAAAGTATTATATATACCGACCACAAAAGTCTTCAACACATATTTAATCAGAAACAACTGAATATGAGGCAGCGTAGGTGGATTGAATTGTTGAATGATTATGACTTTGAGATTCGTTACCACCCGGGGAAGGCAAATGTGGTAGCCGACGCCTTGAGCAGAAAGGACAGAGAACCCATTCGAGTAAAATCTATGAATATAATGATTCACACTAACCTTATTACTCAAATAAAGGAGGCGCAACAAGGAGTTTTAAAAGAGGGAAATTTAAAGGATGAAATACCCAAAGGATCGGAGAAGCATCTTAATATTTGAGAAGACGAAACCCGGTATAGGGCTGAAAGAATTTGGGTACCAAAATTTGGAGATATGAGAGAAATGGTACTTAGAGAAGCTCATAAAACCAGATACTCAATACATCCTGTAACGGGAAAGATGTACAAGGATCTCAAGAAACATTTTTGGTGGCCAGGTATGAAAGCCGATATTGCTAAATACGTAGGAGAATGTTTGACGTGTTCTAAGGTCAAAGCTGAGCATCAGAAACCATCAGGTCTACTTCAACAACCCGAAATCTCGGAATGGAAATGGGAAAACATTACCATGGATTTCATCACTAAATTGCCAAGGACTGCAAGTGATTTTGATACTATTTGGGTAATAGTTGATCGTCTCACCAAATCAGCACACTTCCTGCCAATAAGAGAAGATGACAAGATGGAGAAGTTATCACGACTGTATTTGAAGGAAGTCGTCTCCAGACATGGAATACCAATCTCTATTATCTCTGATAGGGATGGCTGATTTATTTCAAGATTCTGGCAGACATTACAGCAAGCATTAGGAACTCGTCTAGACATGAGTACTGCCTATCATCCACAAACTGATGGACAGAGCGAAAGGACGATACAAATGCTTGAAGACATGTTACAAGCATGTGTTATTGATTTCGGAAACAGTTGGAATCGACATCTACCGTTAGCAGAATTTTCCTACAACAACAGCTATCATTCAAGCATTGAGATGGCGCCGTTTGAAGCACTTTATGGTAGAAAGTGCAGGTCTCTGATTTGTTGGAGTGAAGTGGGGGATAGACAGATTACGGGTCCGGAGATAATACAAAAAACTACCGAGAAGATTATCCAAATTCAACAACGGTTGAAAACCGCCCAAAGTCGACAAAAGAGCTACGCCGACATTAAAAGAAAAGATATAGAATTTGAAATTGGAGAGATGGTCATGCTTAAGGTTGCACCTTGGAAAGGTGTTGTTCGATTTGGTAAACGAGGGAAATTAAATCCAAGGTATATTGGACCATTCAAGATTATTGATCGTGTCGGACCAGTAGCTTACCGACTTGAGTTACCTCAACAACTCGCGGCTGTACATAACACTTTCCACGTCTCGAATTTAAAGAAATGTTTTACTAAAGAAGATCTCACTATTCCGTTAGATGAAATCCAAATCAACGAAAAACTTCAATTCATCGAAGAACCTGTTGAAATAATGAATCGTGAGGTTAAAAGACTTAAGCAAAACAAGATACCAATTATTAAGGTTCGATGGAATGCTCGTAGAGGACCCGAGTTTACCTGGGAACGAGAAGATCAGATGAAGAAGAAATACCCGCATTTATTTCCAGAAGATACGTCAACACCTCCAACTGCTTAAAATTTCGGGACGAAATTTATTTAACGGGTAGGTACTGTAGTGACCCGAACTTTTCCATGTTTATATATATATTAAATGAAATTATTATTTACATGATTAAGTGTTTCCAACATGTTAAGCAATCAAACTTGTTAAGACTTGATTAATTGAAATAGGTTTCATATAGACAATTGACCACCCAAGTTGACCGGTGATTCACGAACGTTAAAACTTGTAAAAACTATATGATGACATATATATGGATATATATATATGGATATATATATATATATATATATATATATATATATATATATATATATATATATATATATATATATATATATATATATATATATATATATATATATATATATAGTTAACATGATATTATGATAAGTAAACATATCATTAAGTATATTAACAATGAACTACATATGTAAAAACAAGACTACTGACTTAATGATTTTGAAACGAGACATATATGTAACGATTATCGTTGTAACGACATTTAATGTATATATATCATATTAAGAGATATTCATACATCATAATATCATGATAATATAATAATTTAAAATCTCATTTGATATTATAAACATTGGGTTAACAACATTTAACAAGATCGTTAACCTAAAGGTTTCAAAACAACACTTACATGTAACGACTAACGATGACTTAACGACTCAGTTAAAATGTATATACATGTAGTGTTTTAATATGTATTCATACACTTTTGAAAGACTTCAAGACACTTATTAAAATACTTCCACTTAATAAAAATGCTTACAATTACATCCTCGTTCAGTTTCATCAACAATTCTACTCGTATGCACCCGTATTCGTACTCGTACAATACACAGCTTTTAGATGTATGTACTATTGGTATATACACTCCAATGATCAGATCTTAGCAGCCCATGTGAGTCGCCTAACACATGTGGGAACCATCATTTGGCAACTAGCATGAAATATCTCATAAAATTACAAAAATATGAGTAATCATTCATGACTTATTTACATGAAAACAAAATTACATATCCTTTATATCTAATCCATACACCAACGACCAAAAACACCTACAAACACTTTCATTCTTCAATTTTATTCATATAATTGATCTCTCTCAAGTTCTATCTTCAAGTTCTAAGTGTTCTTCATAAATTCTACAAGTACTAGTTTCATAAAATCAAGAATACTTCCAAGTTTGCTAGCTTACTTCCAATCTTGTAGAGTGATCATCCAACCTCAAGAAATCTTTCTTATTTACAGTAATATATCTTTCTAATACAAGGTAATACTCATATTCAAACTTTGATTCAATTTCTATAACTATAATAATCTTATTTCGAGTGGAAATCTTACTTGAACTTGTTTTCGTGTCATGATTCTGCTTCAAGAACTTTCAAGCCATCCAAAGATCCTTTGAAGCTAGATCCATTTTTCTCATTTCCAGTAGCTTTATCTAGAAAACTTGAGGTAGTAATGATGTTCATAACATCATTCGATTCATAGATATAAAGCTATCTTATTCGAAGGTTTAAACTTGTAATCACTAGAACATAGTTTAGTTAATTCTAAACTTGTTCGCAAACAAAAGTTAATCCTGCTAACTTGACTTTTAAAATCAACTAAACACATGTTCTATATCTATATGCTATGCTAACTTAATGATTTAAAACCTGGAAACACGAAGTACACGGTAAAACCGGACATACGCCGTCGTAGTAACACCGCGGGCTGTTTTGGGTTAGTTAATTAAAAACTATGATAAACTTTGATTTAAAAGTTATTCTTCTGGGAAAATGATTTTTCTTATGAACATGAAACTATATCCAAAAATCATGATTAAACTCAAAGTGGAAGTATGTTTTCTAAAATGGTCATCTAGACGTCGTTCTTTCGACTGAAATGACTACCTTTACAAAAATGACTTGTAACTTATATTTCTGACTATAAACCTATACTTTTTCTGTTTAGATTCATAAAATATAGTTCAATATGAAACCATAACAATTTGATTCACTCAAAACGGATTTAAAATGAAGAAGTTATGGGTAAAACAAGATTGGATAATTTTTCTTGTTGTAGCAACGTGAAAATTGGTAACAAATCTATATTAATCATATCCTAGCTAACTTATATTGTATTATACATGTATTCTAATATATTATGTAATCTTGGGATACCATAGACACGTATGCAAATATTTTGACATATCATATCGACCCATGTGTATATATTATTTGGAACAACCATAGACACTCTATATGCAGTAATGTGGGAGGTAGCTATACAGGGTTGAGGTTGATTCCAAAAAATATATATACTTTGAGTTGTGATCTAGCCTGAGACGTGTATACACTGGGTCGTGGATTGATTCAAGATAATATATATCAATTTTTTTTCTGTACATCTAACGTTAGACAACTAGTTGTAGGTTACTAATGAGGACAGCTGACTTAATAAACTTAAAACATCAAAATGTATTAAAAGTGTTGTAAATATATTTTGAATATACTTTGATATATATGTACATATTTGTTATAGGTTCGTGAATCGACCAGTGGCCAAGTCTTACTTCCCGACGAAGTAAAAATCTGTGAAAGTGAGTTATAGTCCCACTTTTAAAATCTAATATTTTTGGGATGAGAATACATGCAGGTTTTATAAATGATTTACAAAATAGACACAAGTATGTGAAACTACATTCTATGGTTGAATTATCGAAATCGAATATGCTCATTTTTATTTAGTCTGGTAATCTAAGAATTAGGGAACAGACACCCTAATTGACGTGAATCCTAAAGATAGATCTATTGGGCTTAACAAACCCCATCCAAAGTACCGGATGCTTTAGTACTTCGAAATTTATATCATATCCGAAGGGTGTCCCGGAATGATGGGGATATTCTTATATATGCATCTTGTTAATGTCGGTTACCAGGTGTTCACCATATGAATGAATTTTATCTCTATGTATGGGATGTATATTGAAATATGAAATCTTGTGGTCTATTATTATGATTTGATAATATATAGGTTAAACCTATAACTCACCAACATTTTTGTTGACGTTTTAAGCATGTTTATTCTCAGGTGATTATTAAGAGCTTCCGCTGTTGCATACTAAAATAAGGACAAGATTTGGAGTCCATGCTTGTATGATATTATGTAAAAACTGCATTCAAGAAACTTATTTTTGATGTAATATATTTGTATTGTAAACCATTATGTAATGCTCGTGTGTAAACGGTATATTTTAGATTATCATTATTTGATAATCTACGTAATTCTTTTTAAACCTTTATCGATAAAATAAAGGTTATGGTTGTTTTAAAAATGAATGCAGTCTTTGAAAAACGTCTCATATAGAGGTCAAAACCTCGCGACGAAATCAATTAATATGGAACGTTTATAATCAATATGAACGGGACATTTCACTTACACAAAAACTAACACTTGGCTCACTTAATCACACAAACGAACAAGTTATAAGCGTGCTAATAAATAAGGTTGTACCTTTAAACGCGTACGGAAAAACGGGGTGTTACAACAGAGGTCACAGTGTATATTTTATCATATTGCCCAGTGGGGGCCATGGATTTTGATGAGCAGAAGCAGTGAAAAAAAAACGAAAAAGAAAGAGGCAGGTTAGGGTTTATGGCTTTTCTGATACCATGTTAATCGATGGTATATTCCTTGATTAATGGTCAGCTCATTTACAGTACATAAATAGGGAAATACATCAAAACCTAATGGACTAAGGCTAGGCTAAATGGGCCCTTATAAGTACAGGCCAATACATAAATAATCCACTACAGCTAATAATGATAATCCGTCTAACACAACTATCATTACGGAACACCTAGGAATGAATTCGAAATAGAGATATTACTTGATGCACTCTTACCCCACCATTTGTATACACCATCCCAAACCTCCTTTGCATATTTACATGAAATAATAACATGTTCCACCGATTCTACATCCTTATCACACATGGGACAAAGATTAGAATCGATTTCAATGCCACGTTTCTCGAGTTCAAATCTAACTGGGACACGAGATCTCAAAACTCTCCACACAAAAATAGCTATTTCTTGCGGTATAAGTTTGTTTCTAATGGTTTCAACATCACTAGGATTCTCGGATAGAAATTTTTCGTCAATTTTCTTTGCAACCAACTTTGTTATATAATCTTCTTTCACATTTAGATTACACACCCACTTGCTGCTACCATCCTCAATCTTTGTGTTGCATGTGATTCTGTCCACCAGTCTTTTGCATTCCCCGATAAGCCTTCCTGAAAGATTCCTAATCCAGCTTCACGATACTATCACAGCTCCATTGACACTTGAACCCGATCACAGACCCGAACCTCCTTGTTACTTTCTAGTCTATAGAGTCTTGGGAAATCATCCCTAAGGCGAGTTGTCCCGAGCCAAAGGTCATCTCAAAACAAAATATCCCGACCGTCACCAATCTTTCTTTCAAAAAAACCTTCGATATTAATACCCATCTTGCAAAAATCTGCATCAACTTTAAGTATATTCCACCAAGCTGAACGATGTTTAACATGAAGTGAATTGTTAGAACCAAGATGCCCCAACCCCCCGTCCCGCCCATTTATACTTTTTATGACAATGACCCATAGGGAGTTTTGTTCAACCCTAAAGCGCCACCACCATTTCCCCAAAAGTGATAAGTTCTTGGATTATAATGACCCGATAATTAACCCACCCTCCCCGTAAGGACTAAGTATAGTCTCCCATTTGACCCATGCAAGTTTTGAATTATCCCCCGACCCGCCCCAGAAAAACTTACAGCGCATACTTTCGAGAAGGTTGAGGACGTTAGGGAGAGCACGAAACAATGAGAAGAAATATATGGGTAAACTACTAAGTACCACTTTAATGAAAGATAACCACACATCTAATGACAACGTTCTAGTAAGGTCGTAATCGTAGATTTAATATTTTTCGATAAATGTTCACTATTTTTTTTATCAAAAATGTCCACAAAAATCTTCAAAATTATATAATATAATTGTGATTATTACATACAATATTTTTGATTAAATGGGGGTTCCACCTGAAATGTCCCGTTCTTATTGATTAAAAACGTTCCATATTAATTGATTTTGTTGCGAGGTTTTGACCTCTATATGAGACGTTTTTTTTTCAAAGACTGCATTCATTTTTAAAACAAACCATAACCTTTATTTCATAAATAAAGGTTTAAAAAGCTTTACGTAGATTATCAAATAATGATAATCTAAAATATCCTGTTTACACACGACCATTACATAATGGTTTACAATACAAATATGTTACATCGAAATCAGTTTCTTGAATGCAGTTTTTACACAATATCATACAAACATGGACTCCAAATCTCATCCTTATTTTAGTATGCAACAGCGGAAGCTCTTAGTATTCACCTGAGAATAAACATGCTTTAAACGTCAACAAAAATGTTGGTGAGTTATAGGTTTAACCTATATATATCAAATCGTAACAATAGAGCACAAGATTTCTTATTTCAATACATATCCCATACATAGAGATAAAAATCATTCATATGGTGAACACCTGGTAATCGACATTAACAAGATGCATATATAAGAATATCCCCATCATTCCGGGACACCCTTCGGATATGATATAAATTTCGAAGTACTAAAGCATCCGGTACTTTGAATGGGGTTTGTTAGGCCCAATAGATCTATCTTTAGAATTCGCGTCAATTAGGGTGTCTGTTCCCTAATTCTTAGATTACCAGACTTAATAAAAAGGGGCATATTCGATTTCGATAATTCAACCATAGAATGTAGTTTCACGTACTTGTGTCTATTTTGTAAATCATTTATAAAACCTGCATGTATTTTCATCCCAAAAATATTAAATTTTAAAAGTGGGACTATAACTCACTTTCACAGATTTTTACTTCGTCGAGAAGTAAGACTTGGCCACTGGTTGATTCACGAACCTATAACAATATATACATATATATCAAAATATGTTCAAAATATATTTACAATACTTTTAATACATTTTGATGTTTTAAGTTTATTAAGTCAGCTGTCCTCGTTAGTAACCTACAACTAGTTGTCCACAGTTAGATGTACAGAAATAAATCGATAAATATTATCTTGAATCAATCCACGACCCAGTGTATACGTATCTTAGTATTGATCACAACTCAAACTATATATATATTTTGGAATCAACCTCAACCCTGTATAGCTAACTCCAACATTCACATATAGAGTGTCTATGGTTGTTCCGCAATATATATATAGATGGGTCGACATGATAGGTCGAAACATTGTATACGTGTCTATGGTATCTCAAGATTATATAATATACAATATAAGTTGATTAGGTTATAGTTGGAATAGATTTATTACTAACTTTCACGTAGGTAAAATGAGTAGTTTTTATCAATCTTGTTTTACTCGCCATTTCTTCATTTCTAATCCGTTTTGAGTGATTCCAGTGGCCACGGTTTCGTATTGAACTTAACTTTATGAATCTAAATAGAAAAAGTATAAGTTTATAGTCAGAAATACAAGTTACAAGTCGTTTTTGAAAGAGGTAGTCATTTCCGTCGAAAGAACGACATCTTGATGACCATTTTGAAAAACATACTTTCACTTTGAGTTTAACCATGATTTTTGGATATAGTTTCATGTTCATAAGAAAAATCATTTTTCCAGAAGTATAGCTTTTAAATCAAAGTTCTTCTTAGCTTTTAATTATCCCAACCAAAACAGCCCCCAGTTTTACTGCGACGGCGTATATCCAGTTTTATGGTGTTTATCGTGTTTTCGAGTTTTAAATCATTAAGTTAGCATATCATATAGATATAGAACATGTGTTTAGTTGATTTTAAAAGTCTAGTTAGAAGGATTAACTTTATTTGCGAACAAGTTTAGAATTAACTAAACTATGTTCTAGTGATTACAAGTTTATAACGTTGAATAAGACAGCTTTTTATGTATGAATCGAATGATGTTATGAACATCATTACTACCTAAAGTTCCTTGGATAAACCTACTGGAAATGAGAAAAATGGATCTAGATTCAAAGGATCCTTGGATGGCTTGAAAGTTCTTGAAGCAGAATCATGACACGAAAACAATTTCAAGTAAGATTTCCACTCGAAATAAGATTGTTATAGTTATAGAAATTGAATTAAAGTTTGAATATGATTATTACCTTGTATTAGAAATATAACCTACTGTAAGTAACAAAGGTTTCGTGATCTTGGATGATTACTTGGAATGGATTTAGAAAACTTGGAAGTAAACTTGCAATCTTGGAAGTATTCTTGATTTTATGAAACTAGAACTTTTGGAATTTATGAAGAACACTTAGAACTTGAAGATAGAACTTGAGAGAGATCAATTAGATGAAGAAAATTGAAGAATGAAAGTGTTTGTAGGTGTTTTTGGTCATTGGTGTATGGATTAGATATAAAGGATATGTAATTTTGTTTTCATGTAAATAAGTCATGAATGATTACTCATATTTTTGTAATTTTATGAGATATTTCATGCTAGTTGTCAAATGATGGTTCCCACATGTGTTAGGTGACTCACATGGGCTTCTAAAAGCTGATCATTGGAGTGTATATACCAATAGTACATACATCTAAAAGCTGTGTATTGTACGAGTACGAATACGGGTGCATACGAGTAGATTTGTTGATGAAACTGAACGAGGATGTAATTGTAAGCATTTTTGTTAAGTAGAAGTATTTTGATAAGTGTCTTGAAGTCTTTCAAAAGTGTATGAATACATATTAAAACACTACATGTATATACATTTTAACCGAGTCGCTAAGTCATCGTTAGTCGTTACATGTAAATGTTGTTTTGAAACCTTTAGGTTAACGATCTTGTTAAATGTTGTTAACCCAATATTTATAATATCAAATGAGATTTTAAATTATTATATTATCATGATATTATGATGTACGAATATCTCTTAATATGATCTATATACATTAAATGTCGTTACAACGATAATCGTTACATATATGTCTCGTTTTAAAATCATTAAGTTAGTAGTCTTATATTTACATATGTAGTTCATTGTTAATACACTTAATGATATATTTACTTATCATTTAACATAATTAACCAAGTGTATCAATATCTTAATATGATTCATATGTACCTAGTAAGACGTTATAACGATAATCGTTATATATATCGTTTTCGAGTTTCTTAATTTAATAGTCTCATTTTTATGTATATAACTCATTGTTAAAATACCTAATGAGATACATACTTATAATAAAATCATGTTAATTATATATATAACTATATATATGTCATCGTATAGTTTTTACAAGTTTTAACGTTCGTGAATCACCGGTCAACTTGGGTGGTCATTTGTCTATATGAAACCTATTCCAATTAATCAAGTCTTAATAATTTTGATTGCTTAACATGTTGGAAACACTTAATCATGTAAATATAAATTTCATTTAATATATATAAACATGGAAAAGTTCGGGTCACTACAGTACCTACCCGTTAAATAAATTTCGTCCCGAAATTTTAAGCTGTTGAAAGTGTTGACGAATCTTCTAGAAATAGATGCGGGTATTTCTTCTTCATCTAATCGTCATGCTCCCAGGTGAACTCGGGTCCTCTACGAGCATTCCATCGAACCTTAACAATCGGCATCTTGTTTTGTTTAAGTCTCTTAACCTCACGATCCATTATTTCGACGGGTTCTTCAATGAATTGAAGTTTTTCATTGATTTGGATTTCTGAGACGACCCGACCCAATCCATAGGGACGAATACAATAACATATGATAACATTGCGAGGTACTTGACCTCTATATGATACATTTTACAAACGTTGCATTTATTCTTAAAAGGCAAACTATCATTACATCAATATTTGACATTTTCGTCTAACATTTCATAATATCCAAATGACCTAATCTGTCATTTACTTATTTATATTCTCTATTGAACTCCAATGACTCGAATGCAACGTCTTTGTATCATGGCTTAAAAGGTCCCAAGTAGTATCCTTAACATGAGCTAATGCACAGCGGAAGACTTAATTCATACCTGAGAATAACATGCTTTAAAACGTCAACATAAAGTTGGTGAGATATATAGGTTTGATGCTAGCAGCGTTATAACAATGGAACACAAGATTTCATATATAAACATTTTAATAAAAATATTCTAAGTGGTTGAGCACTTGGTAACCATACTTAACATTTAATCACGTCGCATATTCACTTTATTATGAAATCTTACTACACCGTACCAAGGTGTAGTCACGAAACGAAGTACTGTGCAACCGTTGAATACTGGTCGTCCAGTCCGGTTGGGGTTGTCAGGCCCGATAGATCTATCAACAGGATTCGCGTTTACAATACCGCTGTAAATATTAGTTACCAAGCTACAGGGAAGTATGCCAGTGGTACAACTCAACGTAGAATATATTTTTCAGTTACTTGTGTCCATAGCGTAAAACATAAAATACATGTATTCTCATCCCGAAATATTTAGAGTTTAAAAGTGGGACTATATACTCACTTTTGTCTTGAAGATATGTAATTTCGACTTGGTCTCCGATTGATATCACGAACCTATCCATATATAATATATCAATACCTTTTCTTTTTAAACAATCGTCACATATATATACTTATAATACTTTTAATACTTTTAATAATTCCTTAGTCCGTAGTTAGCAGTCCGATGTTAGTAATTCAATTTTAATGGTTCATATTTAGTTGTTTAATAAACCTCCAATGAAATAAATAAAACCCCCATCGTATATGTATTGGTCGAGATTAATCTTGACCCATGGTACCGGTGTTGTCAAATGACGTGTTGCGTACATAAAGTACCGGTGTTGTCAAATGACGTGTTGCGTACAATCATGGGATCTTATGATTAATCTTCTCGTATTGTTTACGGGTGATCCTGAACCATATAAAATTAAATTATGAGTACATATGTATAAAATATCATGTTACTTTAGGAAGATGTGATTTATTTAATTTTCTCCAATTATTTTCGTGGCTAAACTAGTCTTGGATATCCGATTTTGTTTTGGTCATAATTTCTTCGTTACAACTCCGTTTTCGTTGATTCAACTTTCCACTTCCTTGGATCGAGTCCCTCTTTAAGAATATGAACTGTAAATACCTTAGTTTGTATTCGAAATCATAGGTCATAGGTCAAATTTTGGTGAAACTTATGAAGTTAATCATTTTTGTTACAAAAACATCATTTAATGACCATTTTTCTAAAAATACTTATACTATGAATTAAATCATGAAATTTTTATGTGTTAACATATTCATAAGAAATATCATTTTTCCAGAATATAAACCTCCAATTCAAAGTTCAAGATGGTTTTTAATTATCCAACCCAAAACAGCCCCCGGTTGCACTCCGACGTCATAAAAACAGTTTTTTAAGGTATTCTTTGAAAAACCAAGTTATACCTTGTTAAATTAGCATATATTTAAGTTATATTACAGGTCTTGAAGTATTTTAAAAGTTAAGTTAGAAGGATCTATTTAGTTTGCAAACAAGTTTGAAATCATTCAAACTATGTTTTTGTTGTTAAAATTGTATACCATACAATAAGATAGCTATATATATATGAATCGAATAAGGTTATGAACAAAGTTACTACCTCAAGTTACTTGGACAAGATTGCTGTAAAAGAGGAGTAAAAACCTAGAACCAAAAGAGTGATGAAATTGGATGAAAGATTGGAAGCAACTTAAGACATAAACTTGAATTGAAAGTTGTATTTTTGTAGTGTTTTTGTTGATCTTTTTATGGTGGTGTTTAAGGTGATTCTTGAGAGGATTTTTGCTGGAGTTCTTAGAGAGACATGAGGCTAGTAAGTGTGTGTGTTTAGCTAGAGAAATGATGTTCCAAAAATTGAAAATGGATGCATGTATTTATGGTGGTGTAAAAGGTGTATAAATTTGTAATTTTGTGAAAAGATCTTTTAATCATGTGAAATTGTCATACTAAATAACAAAAGTAGTTACCTTATACATAAGGCATGAACAAGGGCTGGTTGGTGGTGATTTGATGTGTATATACCAATAGTAAATATGTATAGAAGCTAGGTATGATACGAGTACTTATACTCTAGATATACGTATAGAAATCTTGTGAAAAATGGAATGAGGATTCAAATATAGCTATCTTTTGTGAATATACTTATATTGTTTTATGTATTTAAGTCTTTAAAAGTGATTAAATACATTATATATACGATATATGTATAAACATTATAGGTCGTAAGTATTTATGTCAAATAACGTTACGTATAGTTATCGTTTTGAAAGCTTAAGTTAGTAGTTTCAAAATATACTTATAACTTATTGTTATTAATACAAAATGAGATATTTAAACATCCTTAAATCATGTTAAATATGTATATATACATATATATACACAAACGTATAATTAACATATATTGTATAGTTCGTGATATCATCGGTCAAACTAGACGGTTAAACGTTATGTAAAACTCTTTTCAAAATCATAAATCTCAATAATTTAGATTGCTTATCATGTTGGTAAGTTTTAATTTATGTAAATATTAATCTTATAAGTGTAAAACGATCGGAAAAATCCGGGTCGTTACAGTACCCACCCGTTAAAGAAATTTCGTCCCGAAATTTGGTAGAGGTTGTCATAAATAACAATAGGAATGTTTTCATGACGAATATGAGGTATTAATAGAGTTTTATCATTATTGGAAGATATGGATAAAACGATTCGGTCATGTGAAGCGCACGAGTGAAGCTATCACAAAAGAATGAAATGAGTGAATATAGAATTGTTTTAACCGATGTCGAGATTAGGATTGATTTCCAGAATTTAAGGGATTTAAAGAAAATCTTATGTAATAAGATTTGGTTCTTCGATGATTTAGAAAACAGGATCTCCTTTGATTTAATGCGATAATCTGTTTCGATTTCTTTGTCGGATATTTCACTATAAATCCACCTCCTTCCCTTTCTTACTTCCATACCTCACATCTCTTACTCTTCCTCCTCTAATTCATACCTTAAGGTATCCTTTAAAATGCTTCATCCCGTTCTGATTTTTGTTATACTTCTAACTTTCATATCTTTCATTCTTCTCTTTCATCTACCGCTAGAAGAATCTATTCACTTTTATGATTTTCTTGGAATTATAATGTTTCTAATTCTCCCGTGTCTTTACGTCGCCATACGTATTGATACACACGGTTTGTAGTTTCTGGGTGGTTATTGGGTTTGATATCTTTCCTTATATTTCGATGCTCCTGCTTCTGTTTTCCATAATCATTGTCATCCATAGTTAATACTCTCTCCTATTTGCTGTAATCTATACCCCAATTTCTATTTTGGGACTTTGTCCCTTCGTTTCTTCTTCCCGTCCTTGAGTCAAGCGATCAATAGTTCGAAATTCGTAGGTATAAAATTCGGAATGAACATAGCTAATGCTCTAAGAAAGGAATGGTAATGGCACGATTTTGATTTGTCAAATTACCAGAATATCCAGGAAAATAGAACTATCAAGATGATTTGTTCTTAATATGTTTCGGAATTGGATAGAATGTAAAAGTCGTGTAACATGGCACATGATGACGGTACTGTGAATCATCATATTCCATTAGAAACTTAACATGACTTACTGTAATATAATGAAGTTGATCAAGTTTCATTATATTATACTAGTTCATGCATCAGTTCCCAACACTGCTTCAGAACATTCCTATTTTAAACTTGAAGGATTTAGAAACTAACACAGTTTCCTTTATATTGTAACGCAGATATTACAGAGAGATAAATGATTTCAGATAAGGATAGTGGTGAAAATATCTTCAGAAATATTGAGGATATTTATAATGAAAGATATGATAATATCTTGGAATTTCTAATGTCGAAGGATGATGATGAAGATTGACCCGTAAGGGTTTAGATTCAGAAGCAAGGTGTTTGCTACAGAATCGTCATAATTCTTTATGTACAAGTTTAGTCCTTGTAACTTGTTCAGAGTCTCCTTCATGGTTTGTTCAATCCGGTTTTCAGTACCAATTTTCTATCGAGCGTTCCTAACACTTCCTTCTTTTATCATCAACATTTGGTCATTAAGACCTTCTACAACATGCTGCTTCGTCAGTATTTTCAAAGTTATCGGATCTGGGTCATTGGTTATCAAACCAAGATGGTTTAAGGAGAATTGTATTTTTAGATGATTAAACGCTGATGGTAATATGATGGAATATAAAAGGTTCTCCGGTAACGATGGCGAAAGAACAACGTATATATATATATCGAGATTGTAATAAGAGTAGTCTTACTGAGATATCGAAGTGGAGCTGTGACAAAATTAGTTAATTGAAAAGGAATCGCGTGATTGTTTTTGCTAATGGATGATAAGGAATTCGATGCGGATACGTTTTAACTATAACTTCGAGTTCAAAAATTTTTAGGTGCATAACTGTATGCATAAATCTTTATTCCGTAGACGAGGTGCGGCTGGTTGAACTTCTCGATCGAGATGTTTTCAAGAATCATGAAAAGTTGTGAATGCGAATTGTAATCGTCAAGATACAAATGAGGTTTAAAATAGAATCAAGTGGCAAACTTGAAGGATTGTTTAGTTTCATATGTAATAATCATCATTTTAACTCATTTTTAATTGTCCAAAGTTAGCAGTCCAATAGTCCGATTGTCCAATGGTTCAATAAATTCATATATGAACTAAATATATAATATTCGAATTACTTAATACGTATCGTGACCCGTGTACTGGTCTCGGTGTCGATCATAACTCAAAGTATATATATATTTTGGAATCAACTCCGACCCTGTATAGCCAACTCCCACCTTCACATATAGAGTGTCTATGGTTGTTCCGAAATATATATATATAGATGGATCAATATGATAAGTCGAAACCTTGTATACGTGTCCCGTTATTTAAAATGCGTAAAATAAATAAATATATATCATGACCCATTATACAACGTGTTGTCTCAGAATTAATCCGACGTGTTGTTGTACATGTGTCCCGACGGTATGTAAAGTACAGAAATTAAAATTGCAAGAATGTAAATTGCGATAAATTAAATATTAATCAGTTAGCTGGGAACAGTTAGCCGGAATAGTTAGCGTGTAATCCTATCACAATTTCAATTAATTAATTCATCTGTTTCTAACAATTTTTATTTTGCCAATGTTTCTTCATTATGCCACTTGTTGGATTCGGATAGGTAAAAATCCAAATATGAAATTTAAATGGAAATGGTTAATCTGGGGTGAACGGATACGTATATCGGTAATTGTAAGTAGGATAATAAATGATCGTTGAATCAGATTCGAAGAATGTACAGTGTAACTTGTTAATGTGAATTCTAAATATTCCTTGGGTACTACCCACCCGTTAAAATATTTTCATCATTAACAGTTTGTACGAATGAAATTTTTAATTACAATCTTTATGAAAATATATTTGCATATATATTTTCTTCGGAGGTAACTATGAATTTAATGAGTCAATAAAATATTCAACTCATTTGATTTATCGTTATTACTAGATTACATAATCTCCAAAACATTAGAGATTACATAATCGTCATGTTGAATGAAGAACGATACGTAAAGAAGAGGTAATCGGTGTAGAATGATATGTAGAACAAAGATCATATTCGAAGTTCAGATGATGATGTTGAGGTACGTGGTGCGGATGTGATTGTTGGTGGTGGTAATGATACGGTTGGTGTTGATGCTGATGATGTCGTTGACGTCGATGATGCTACTGGTACTGAAGATTGCGAGGTTGATGTTGTTAACGGTACTGGTTATGCTGCTGGTGCTGCTGCTGGTGTTTGTAACCTTCGCACCGTGTTCTCCAAAGCCGTCACACGAGCGCGAAGTTCGTTAATTTCTGCTAGTACACCAGGATGATTGGCGGTTGGAGTGAGCGAATGAACAAGATCCGAAATATGGGATAGGATATAATCGTGACGAGATACTCGAGAAATGAGAGAGAAAATGGTTTCTCGAACAGGTTCGCCGGTAAGTGCTTCAGGTTCGTCGCCAATGGGGCAATTCGGTGGGTGAAAGGGATCACCTTCTTCTTGTCTCCAATAATTTAGTATACTACGAACCCATCCCCAATTCATCCAGAATAGATGATGAGAAATTGGTTGATCCATTCCAGTGACGCTGCCTTCGGAGCCCGAATGGAAATCCATATCAGCGTAGCTGTCGGAGTCGGAGGAATTCGAACTGGACGCGGAGTTCATCTTGTACAGTCGGGGAAATGAATTTTTGGTTTGGAATAGATTATAGGAGTTGGGTTTGGTATTCTTCAATACATAATTTACATATGTATTTATAATACTCAAAATCCCGTGAATTACGGAGAATCTTTGAAATTCGTCAGGCAATGTCTATAGCAACAGATACGCTAGGATACGAATTTTGTCTATACACTATCGATGCACCAAATGCAGTAAGACGTGTCTAGACTTAAGAATACTAAGCAGGCAATTCTTAAGGATGATAAGCAGATGATTTTCGACTAGATATGATAAGCAAAACTTTTGACATGTAGACACGGTCAAAGTCCAGACTCACTAATGCATCCTAACAACTACCAGTTAGACACACTAATGCAAGGCCTGGTTCGCTAAGACCAACGCTCTGATACCACATGAGACGACCCGACCCAATCCATAGGGACGAATACAATAACATATGATAACATTGCGAGGTACTTGACCTCTATATGATACATTTTACAAACGTTGCATTTATTCTTAAAAGGCAAACTATCATTACATCAATATTTGACATTTTCGTCTAACATTTCATAATATCCAAATGACCTAATCTGTCATTTACTTATTTATATTCTCTATTGAACTCCAATGACTCGAATGCAACGTCTTTGTATCATGGCTTAAAAGGTCCCAAGTAGTATCCTTAACATGAGCTAATGCACAGCGGAAGACTTAATTCATACCTGAGAATAACATGCTTTAAAACGTCAACATAAAGTTGGTGAGATATATAGGTTTGATGCTAGCAGCGTTATAACAATGGAACACAAGATTTCATATATAAACATTTTAATAAAAATATTCTAAGTGGTTGAGCACTTGGTAACCATACTTAACATTTAATCACGTCGCATATTCCCTTTATTATGAAATCTTACTACACCGTACCAAGGTGTAGTCACGAAACGAAGTACTGTGCAACCGTTGAATACTGGTCGTCCAGTCCGGTTGGGGTTGTCAGGCCCGATAGATCTATCAACAGGATTCGCGTTTACAATACCACTGTAAATATTAGTTACCAAGCTACAGGGAAGTATGCCAGTGGTACAACTCAACGTAGAATATATTTTTCAGTTACTTGTGTCCATAGCGTAAAACATAAAATACATGTATTCTCATCCCGAAATATTTAGAGTTTAAAAGTGGGACTATATACTCACTTTTGTCTTGAAGATATGTAATTTCGACTTGGTCTCCGATTGATATCACGAACCTATCCATATATAATATATCAATACCTTTTCTTTTTAAACAATCGTCATATATATATACTTATAATACTTTTAATACTTTTAATAATTCCTTAGTCCGTAGTTAGCAGTCCGATGTTAGTAATTCAATTTTAATGGTTCATATTTAGTTGTTTAATAAACCCCCAATGAAATAAATAAAACCCCCATCGTATATGTATTGGTCGAGATTAATCTTGACCCATGGTACCGGTGTTGTCAAATGACGTGTTGCGTACATAAAGTACCGGTGTTGTCAAATGACGTGTTGCGTACAATCATGGGATCTTATGATTAATCTTCTCGTATTGTTTACGGGTGATCCTGAACCATATAAAATTAAATTATGAGTACATATGTATAAAATATCATGTTACTTTAGGAAGATGTGATTTATTTAATTTTCTCCAATTATTTTCGTGGCTAAACTAGTCTTGGATATCCGATTTTGTTTTGGTCATAATTTCTTCGTTACAACTCCGTTTTCGTTGATTCAACTTTCCACTTCCTTGGATCGAGTCCCTCTTTAAGAATATGAACTGTAAATACCTTAGTTTGTATTCGAAATCATAGGTCATAGGTCAAATTTTGGTGAAACTTATGAAGTTAATCATTTTTGTTACAAAAACATCATTTAATGACCATTTTTCTAAAAATACTTATACTATGAATTAAATCATGAAATTTTTATGTGTTAACATATTCATAAGAAATATCATTTTTCCAGAATATAAACCTCCAATTCAAAGTTCAAGATGGTTTTTAATTATCCAACCCAAAACAGCCCCCGGTTGCACTCCGACATCATAAAAACAGTTTTTTAAGGTATTCTTTGAAAAACCAAGTTATACCTTGTTAAATTAGCATATATTTAAGTTATATTACAGGTCTTGAAGTATTTTAAAAGTTAATTTAGAAGGATCTATTTAGTTTGCAAACAAGTTTGAAATCATTCAAACTATGTTTTTGTTGTTAAAATTGTATACCATACAATAAGATAGCTATATATATATGAATCGAATAAGGTTATGAACAAAGTTACTACCTCAAGTTACTTGGACAAGATTGCTGTAAAAGAGGAGTAAAAACCTAGAACCAAAAGAGTGATGAAATTGGATGAAAGATTGGAAGCAACTTAAGACATAAACTTGAATTGAAAGTTGTATTTTTGTAGTGTTTTTGTTGATCTTTTTATGGTGGTGTTTAAGGTGATTCTTGAGAGGATTTTTGCTGGAGTTCTTAGAGAGACATGAGGCTAGTAAGTGTGTGTGTTTAGCTAGAGAAATGATGTTCCAAAAATTGAAAATGGATGCATGTATTTATGGTGGTGTAAAAGGTGTATAAATTTGTAATTTTGTGAAAAGATCTTTTAATCATGTGAAATTGTCATACTAAATAACAAAAGTAGTTACCTTATACATAAGGCATGAACAAGGGCTGGTTGGTGGTGATTTGATGTGTATATACCAATAGTAAATACGTATAGAAGCTAGGTATGATACGAGTACATATACTCTAGATATACGTATAGAAATCTTGTGAAAAATGGAATGAGGATTCAAATATAGCTATCTTTTGTGAATATACTTATATTGTTTTATGTATTTAAGTCTTTAAAAGTGATTAAATACATTATATATACGATATATGTATAAACATTATAGGTCGTAAGTATTTATGTCAAATAACGTTACGTATAGTTATCGTTTTGAAAGCTTAAGTTAGTAGTTTCAAAATATACTTATAACTTATTGTTATTAATACAAAATGAGATATTTAAACATCCTTAAATCATGTTAAATATGTATATATACATATATATACACAAACGTATAATTAACATATATTGTATAGTTCGTGATATCATCGGTCAAACTAGACGGTTAAACGTTATGTAAAACTCTTTTCAAAATCATAAATCTCAACAATTTAGATTGCTTATCATGTTGGTAAGTTTTAATTTATGTAAATATTAATCTTATAAGTGTAAAACGATCGGAAAAATCCGGGTCGTTACAATTTCGTCCAACAGAATAGTGAGATCTTCTTTAGCAAAACATTTCTTCAAATTTGAGACGTGGAAAGTGTTATGTACAGCCGCGAGTTGTTGAGGTAGCTCCAATTGGTAAGCTACTGGTCCGACACGATCTATAATCTTGAATGGTCCAATGTACCTTGGATTTAGTTTCCCCCGTTTACCAAAGCGAACAATGCCTTTCCAAGGTGAAACCTTAAGCATGACCATTTCTCCAATTTCAAACTCTATATCTTTTCTTTTACTGTCCGCGTAGCTCTTTTGTCAACTCTGGGCGGTTTTCAATCTTTGTTGAATTTGGATGATTTTCTCGGTAGTTTCTTGTATTATCTCCGAACCAGTAATCTGTCTATTCCCCACTTCATTCCAACAAATCGGGGACCTGCACTTTCTACCATAAAGTGCCTCAAACGGCGCCATCTCAATACTAGAATGATAACTGTTGTTGTAGGAAAATTCTGCTAATGGTAGGTGTCGATCCCAACTGTTTCTGAAATCAATAACACATGCTCGTAGCATGTCTTCAAGCATTTGTATCGTCCTTTCGCTCTGCCCATCAGTTTGTGGATGATAGGCAGTACTCATGTCTAGACGAGTTCCTAATGCTTGCTGTAATGTCTGCCAGAATCTTGAAATAAATCTACCATCCCTATCAGAGATAATAGAGATTGGTATTCCATGTCTGGAGACGACTTCCTTCAAATACAATCGTGCTAACTTATCCATCTTGTCATCTTCTCTTATTGGCAGGAAGTGTGCTGATTTGGTGAGACGATCAACTATTACCCAAATAGTATCAAAACCACTTGCAGTCCTTGGCAATTTAGTGATGAAATCCATGGTAATGTTTTCCCATTTTCATTCCAGGATTTCGGGTTGTTGAAGTAGACCTGATGGTTTCTGATACTCAGCTTTGACTTTAGAACACGTCAAACATTCTCCTACGTATTTAGCAACATCGGCTTTCATACCCGGCCACCAAAAATGTTTTTTGAGATCCTTGTACATCTTCCCCGTTCCAGGATGTATTGAGTATCTGGTTTTATGAGCTTCTCTAAGTACCATTTCTCTCATATCTCCAAATTTTGGTACCCAAATCCTTTCAGCCCTATACCGGGTTCCGTCTTCCCGAATATTAAGATGCTTCTCCGATCCTTTGGGTATTTCATCCTTTAAATTTCCCTCTTTTAAAACTCCTTGTTGCGCCTCCTTTATTTGAGTAGTAAGGTTATTGTGAATCATTATATTCATAGATTTTACTCGAATGGGTTCTCTGTCCTTCCTTCTCAAGGCATCGGCTACCACATTTGCCTTTCCCGGGTGGTAACGAATCTCAAAGTCGTAATCATTCAACAATTCAATCCACCTACGCTGCCTCATATTCAGTTGTTTCTGATTAAATATGTGTTGAAGACTTTTGTGGTCGGTATATATAATACTTTTGACCCCATATAAATAGTGCCTCCAAGTCTTTAATGCAAAAACAACCGCGCCTAATTCCAAATCGTGCGTCGTATAATTTTGTTCGTAAATCTTCAATTGTCTAGACGCATAAGCAATCACCTTCGTTCGTTGCATTAATACACAACCGAGACCTTGCTTTGATGCGTCACAATAAATCACAAAATCATCATTCCCTTCAGGCAATGACAATATAGGTGCCGTAGTTAGCTTTTTCTTCAATAACTGAAACGCTTTCTCTTGTTCATCCTTCCATTCAAATTTCTTCCCTTTATGCGTTAATGCGGTCAAGGGTTTTGCTATTCTGGAAAAGTCTTGGATGAACCTTCTGTAGTAACCAGCTAGTCCTAAAAACTGGCGTATGTGTTTCGGAGTTTTCGGGGTTTCCCACTTTTCAACAGTTTCTATCTTTGCCGGATCCACCTTAATACCTTCTGTGTTCACTATGTGACCGAGGAATTGAACTTCTTCCAACCAAAATGCACACTTTGAAAATTTAGCGTACAATTCTTCCTTCCTCAATACTTCTAACACCTTTCTCAAATGTTCACCGTGTTCTTGGTCATTCTTTGAGTAAATAAGTATATCATCAATGAAAACAATGACAAACTTGTCAAGGTATGGTCCACACACTCGGTTCATAAGGTCCATGAACACAGCTGGTGCATTAGTTAAACCAAATGGCATGACCATAAACTCGTAATGATCGTAACGTGTTCTGAAAGCAGTCTTTGGAATATCATCTTCTGTCACCCGCATTTGATGATACCCAGAACGTAAGTCAATCTTTGAATAAACAGACGAGCCTTGTAGTTGATCAAATAAGTCGTCGATTCTCGGTAGTGGGTAGTGGTTCTTGATGGTAAGTTTGTTCAACTCTCAGTAGTCGATACACAACCTGAATGTACCATCTTTCTTCTTGACAAACAAAACAGGAGCTCCCCACGGTGATGTGCTTGGTCGAATGAAACCACGCTCTAAAAGTTCTTGTAATTGGCTTTGCAGTTCTTTCATCTCGTTGGGTGTGAGTCTGTAAGGAGCACGAGCTATTGGTGCAGCTCCTGGTACAAGATCTATTTGAAATTCAACGGATCGATGTGGGGGTAATCCCGGTAATTCTTTCGGAAATACATCGGGAAATTCTTTTGCGACGGGAACATCATTGATGCTCTTTTCTTCAGTTTGTACTTTCTCGACGTGTGCTAGAACAGCATAGTAACCTTTTCTTATTAGTTTTTATGCCTTCAAATTACTAATAAGATGTAGCTTCGTGTTGCCCTTTTCTCCGTACACCATTAAGGGTTTTCCTTTTTCTCGTATAATGCGAATTGCATTTTTGTAACAAACGATCTCCGCTTTCACTTCTTTCAACCAGTCCATATCGATTATCACATCAAAACTCCCTAACTCTACTGGTATCAAGTCAATCTTAAATGTTTCGCTAACCAGTTTAATTTCTCGATTCCGACATATATTTTCTGCTGAAATTAATTTACCATTTGCTAATTCGAGTAAAAATTTACTATCCAAAGGCGTCAATGGACAACTTAATTTAGCACAAAAATCTCTACTCATATAGCTTCTATCCGCACCCGAATCAAATAAAACGTAAGCAGATTTATTGTCAATAAGAAACGTACCCGTAACAAGCTCCGGGTCTTCCTGTGCCTCTGCCGCATTAATATTGAAAACTCTTTCACGGCCTTGTCCATTTGTGTTCTCCTGGTTCGGACAATTTCTAATAATGTGGCCCGATTTTCCACATTTATAACAAACTACATTGGCATAACTTGCTCCGCCATTACTCGTTCCGAAACCATTTGTTCCTTTCGTTTTGTTAACCCCTGGTCCGTAGACCTCACACTTCACCGCGCTATGACCATTTCTTTTACACTTGTTGCAAAATTTGGTGCAGAACCCCGAGTGATACTTTTCACACCTTTGGCATAGCTGCTTCTGATTGTTGTTTTTGTTGCGGTTGTTATTGTTATTGGGATGATTGTTGTAGTTGCTGTTGTTGTTATTGTTGTTGTTATTGTTGTTGGGCCGTTTGTTGTAGTTGCTATTGATGTTGCGATTGTTGGGATAGTTGTTGCGATTATTGTTGTAATTGCTGTTGTTGTTGTATTGGTGATTCTTATCACCGTTTTCCTCCCACTTTCTTTTGACTTGCTTCACATTGGCCTCTTCAGCAGTCTGTTCTTTAATTCTTTCTTCAATCTGGTTCACTAGTTTGTGAGCCATTCTACATGCCTGTTGTATGGAGGCGGGCTCGTGTGAACTTATATCTTCTTGGATTCTTTCCGGTAATCCTTTCACAAATGCGTCGATCTTCTCTTCCTCATCTTCGAACGCTCCCAGACACAATAGGCATAATTCTGTGAATCGTCTTTCGTACGTGGTAATATCAAATCCTTGGGTTCGTAACCCTCTAAGTTCTGTCTTGAGCTTATTGACCTCGATTCTGGGACGGTACTTCTCGTTCATCAAGTGCTTGAATGCTGACCACGGTAGTGCGTAAGCATCATCTTGTCCCACTTGCTCTAGATAGGTATTCCACCATGTTAATGCAGAACCTGTGAAGGTATGCGTAGCGTACTTCACTTTGTCCTCTTCAGTACACTTACTTATGGCAAACGCCGATTCGACCTTCTCGGTCCACCGTTTCAATCCGATCGATCCTTCGGTTCCATCAAATTCCAAAGGTTTGCATGCAGTGAATTCTTTGTAGGTGCATCCTACACGATTTCATGTACTGCTAGATCCAAGGTTATTGTTGGTATGTAGCGCAGCCTGTACTGCGGCTATGTTTGAAGCAAGAAAGGCACGAAATTCCTCTTCGCTCATATTCAAGGTTTGTCGAGTAGTCGGTGCCATTTCCTTCAAATATTCAAATGAAACAAGTTAATCATACAGAATATTAAGAGTAGTCAATAGTATCTCGTAGCATAATATGAACTTATTTATAAAAGCTTTTTCTTCATATTAGTGTTTTATAAGTTTAAATTCGGGTAGTACCTACCCGTTAAGTTCATACTTAGTAGCTAATATACAATTCAACTACTACAATTCTATACGAAAAACTGATTATAATAATATTTCGCGTTCAAACTTTTACACAATATTTTACAAACTTACAATACCGCTTATTTTACATATAGCATGAAATATAGCACACAATAACTTTGATACAAGATAGTTGTGAAGATAATTCTAGCTAGTACACAAGTCGTTCAGTAAAGGCAATAAAGACACGTAATTCATACGTCCAGAAACAAGTCATGCATTCTGGTTTTACTAGGACTACTTCCCATCCTTGGTCTTGTGGAACATAACCGTTATGGCTGTTGATAAGACAGCGTGTTGTAACGACGTCAAAGGGATGAGGGTTACGTAATATCCAACAGTCCCTTAACAATCTAAAAACCTCATTTCTTACCCCAATTACCGTCTCCGTCACTTGTGGGAACGTTTTGTTTAATAGTTGTAGCCCGATGTTCTTGTTCTCACTCTGGTGAGAAGCGAACATTACTAACCCGTAAGCATAACATGCTTCTTTATGTTGCATGTTAGCCGCTTTTTCTAAATCATGAAGTCCTATATTCGGATACATTGAGTCAAAATAATTTCTTAACCCGTTGCGTAAAATAGCATTTGGGTTCCCCGCAATATATGCGTCAAAGTAAACACATCGTAACTTATGGGTTTCCCAATGTGATATCCCCCATCTTTCAAACGAAAGCCTTTTATAAACCAAGGCATTCTTGGAACGTTCTTCGAATGTCTTACAAATTGATTTTGCCATAAATAGTTGTGCCGAGGAATTCTGACCGACTCTAGACAAGATTTCATCAATCATGTCTCCGGGTAAGTCTTCTAAAATATTGGGTTGTCTATCCATTTTGTGTTTTTATACTGTAAAATAGACAAGAGTTAGATTCATAAAATATACTTATTAATACAAGCAATTTTTACATATATCGTAAAGCATAAGCACACTATATTACATATATTACACCGCACAAATACAACTATCTTATTCCGACTCACTCGTTTCTTCTTTTTCGAACTTGGTTCTTTTTGCTAAGTTTTTAGGGATATATGATGTTCCCCTAATACGAGCCGTCGTTTTCCACATTGTTTTAGAAAAACCTGGTGGTTTAGAGGTTCCCGGGTTATTGTCACAACTTAAGAAATACGGGTGTTGACGATACATATAAAGTTCATCGGGTTTGGAATCAAATTTCTCTATTTTTATGCCCTTTCCCTTATTGTTCTCTTTTGCCTTATTAAATTGTGTTGGGGTAATTTCTATAACATCATCGGATTCCTTGTCGGGATCCGATTCATCGGAGAATTGGTAATCCTCCCAATACTTTGCTTCCTTGACGGAAACACCATTGAATATAATTAACTTTGGTCGGTTGCTTGAGGATTTTCTTCTACTTAACCGTTTTATTATTTCCCCTACTGGTTCTATTTCTTCTTCCTGTTCCGATTCTTTTTCCGGTTCCGATCCTTCTTCCGGTTCCGACTTTTCTTCCGGTTCCTCTTCGGGAACTTGTGAATCAATCCACGAATCATTCCAATTTACATTTGACTCTTCATTATTATTAGGTGAGTCAATGGGACTTGTTCTAGAGGTAGACATCTATCACATAATATCAAACACGTTAAGAGATTAATATATCACATAATATTTACATGTTAATAATATATAGTTTCCAACAAAAATGTTAAGCAATCATTTTTAAAGAAAACACGATCGAAGTCCAGACTCACTAATGCATCCTAACAAACTCGATAAGACACACTAATGCAATTTTTTCTGGTTCTCTAAGACTAACGCTCGGATACCAACTGAAATGTCCCGTTCTTATTGATTAAAAACGTTCCATATTAATTGATTTCGTTGCGAGGTTTTGACCTCTATATGAGACGTTTTTTTTTCAAAGACTGCATTCATTTTTAAAATAAACCATAACCTTTATTTCATAAATAAAGGTTTAAAAAGCTTTACGTAGATTATCAAATAATGATAATCTAAAATATCCTGTTTACACACGACCATTACATAATGGTTTACAATACAAATATGTTACATCGAAATCAGTTTCTTTAATGCAGTTTTTACACAATATCATACAAACATGGACTCCAAATCTTGTCCTTATTTTAGTATGCAACAGCGGAAGCTCTTAGTATTCACCTGAGAATAAACATGCTTTAAACATCAACAAAAATGTTGGTGAGTTATAGGTTTAACCTATATATATCAAATCGTAACAATAGACCACAAGATTTCATATTTCAATACACATCCCATACATAGAGATAAAAATCATTCATATGGTGAACACCTGGTAACCGACATTAATAAGATGCATATATAAGAATATCCCCATCATTCCGGGACACCCTTCGGATATGATATAAATTTCGAAGTACTAAAGCATCCGGTACTTTGAATTTGGGGTTTGTTAGGCCCAATAGATCTATCTTTAGGATTCGCGTCAATTAGGGTGTCTGTTCCCTAATTCTTAGATTACCAGACTTAATAAAAAGGGGCATATTCGATTTCGATAATTCAACCATAGAATGTAGTTTCACGTACTTGTATCTATTTTGTAAATCATATATAAAACCTGCATGTATTCTCATCCCAAAAATATTAGATTTTAAAAGTGGGACTTGTAACAACCCAAACCATCCAACGACAAAACCACGTGAAAACAGCAAAATAAAAAAAAAATTCCTGAACAGCATGTGGCGCGGCGCGCCATATAGGCCGCGCGGCGCGCCAAAGTGGACTGTCCAAAAAGTCCTTAAATGTGAAAATGTTTGACTAGTTCCCGACGTATTTAGACAAAACGCTTTTAACCCCATGTTCCATATATAATTACTAGCACGTTCTCGAATGTCATAAGTACACAAGTATACAAGATAAATATTCGGGTCTTACAACTCTCCCCCACTTAAACTCGATCACGTCCTCGTGATCCTCGTCACTTAACCAAATGGACCCCACTCAACGGTCCTCAGCATACGTCCCAATCCGACTTTCCTAAGCAATTTCTCCCAACGAATCGCCTACAACAACTAAAATCATCACCCACGATTTTCACTAATCCACAATCCGAGCACTAAAACTATGCTCCCTCCCTAACATCGGGAAAAACTCAACTAATCTCGTACCGAGATATCAATCCCTTAGCGTACTATTACCGAGTATAACGCCAAAAGCAACAAGGTCTCAACCTAAGGTCAACAACCCGAAACGATGAAGACCGAACCAAACGAACCCTTACGGATTACACCAATCACTAAACATCCCTTGTAGTGCGCCATACGACCAATACACAACTACCGTAACATCATAATCCAACGGCTAGAACCGATAGCGCCCAAAACGACTATGGAAACGCAAAACCCAAGGTGTACGAAATCAACCATCGTCACACCCGTAACAAACATGTGAGCGAAACACGGCTATCGCCTCACTAATCCCACAACATGGTCCTCACGACCCCACCATCGACGTATAAAATGACCGATAGTTCCCGTAACATGGTCCTTACGACCTTACCATTAGTGTATCAAACAACCAATAGATCATACGACACGAAGGCTGGCCGAAAACACACGCGCCCTAGTGAATCCGAACTACACGCGACTCACTACCTTCACCACAACAACAATCGGGAATGGCCGAACTACACGCGCCATAGTGACTCCGAACTACACGAGAGTCACTATCCCGGAGGAATGACCGAACTACACGAGTCAATTGTGAATCCGGACTACACGAGACTCACTCCTCAATACAATGACCGAAACCACACGAGTCATTTGTGAATCCGAACTACACGAGATTCACTTCCACAACATCGAGGTTGGCCGAACTACATGAGCCTTAGTAATCCGAAACCACACGAGATTACTACCTCAATAAGATGACCGAACTACACGAGTCACCATGAATCCGAACTACACGAGATTCATGCCAATAAGATGACCGAACTACACGCGTCATCGTGAATTCGAAAACACACGCGATCCACAATCTCAACACAGGAATGATACTCGCATTTCCCACCGGTACTCGCATTTCCCGATAGTGTTACACCATACCGACATAACACTACTCCCTTGATGAAGTCAGCGGACCCCGAAGGTCATGCTCCACCAATCACAACACCGGATGAAGTCAGCGGACCCGAAGATCATGCTTCACCGATATAACACCACACTCATGATGAAGTCAGCGGACCCCGAAAGTCATGCTCCACCAATCACGTATTCCCATGATGAAGTCAGCGGACCTTAAAGATTATGCTTCATCAAACAACCATACCATAATCGAGCAAGAACCACCTATACCAAGCATAGGTACAAAACAATAATTCTCTAAAAGAGAATCCGACACACACATCCCTTAACCGAGGGATTTCACCTTGCTTGCCAAACACGTCCATTATCTCTCAACGAGATTTACCACATTACCACCTTGGTGATAATTCAAATCCAAAATCATAAGTACAATTTAACCGAAATTGTACTCTACCACAATCGACCAAATCTAGGTCCCGACACAAGTTTCGGTTTACTAAAACATTGTCCGAAATCTCACACTAAAACCTCCTCGTGCGGGAGTGTAACTCCTCCACTTGGAATTACATTCCATAACCGCATCTCGTACACCCGTACAATGCTGCCAAAGGTAGACTTTATCAATAATTGGGTTCGCACGGCCCATCACCATGTCTTGTTCCAACTTTGAGCATACCAAGGATCCTAACCTATTCTTGAACATTTCGAACGAAAAGTGTACCACAAATTACACGAACTATACACTCGCAATCATCCCATTGCTTTAGTTTGTTGAATTTCACCCGATCACTCATGAACCTAAGGGTTTCACTTCGGTACCCTGAGTAAAATGTAACCGCAACACAATCGGAGTCGAACACCACACTAGTAGGTATAAAAGAGGCACCTAATATCGCGTCACGTAGAATCCTTTACCAACATACATTGAGATCCAAAACACTCGATTTCTCGGGTTTCATCCCACCCGTCGAACCTCATGGTTCATCAACTTCAACATGAGAGCGAACACGCTCTAACATCCGAACACCAAAACTCATTTCCATGGCTTGGTAGAGACATTTCCCAAATACTAAGGAATGCTTGGTTACGCCAAGTCTTACGCCCTTCGCCCGACAATCCAAAGTCACCATAGGGTACTTCCATTAGGAACGTCACCCATATCAATAACATGCACAACACAATTGAGACCTTAAGGGTCTCACTCGAACGAGCTAAACAACCCGATACCAACCAAAATGCCTAAGCACCCAAGGATTCACACCATAGAGTCAAGGCACAACACATCACTTATACGCTCTGCTGAGAGCAAACCGGAACCATAAACGTAAACCGCCCGCTTGCTACAAATTATTTCCAACGGAGAATAAAGTTTAGCTAAGACTTACGCACATACCGCATGTTATTACAAACGAATGACATATGATTTCGTACTAAAAGTACCTGATGTAGCGCTGTTGGGCTTCCGTGCTCCACTTCCCATCATATATTCGGGCTCTAACCTCCTGACCCGATCGTCATGCGATTCGGAACACTCTGACTTCCGGTGTCCCTCCATTCGGAAAATGAAACATCTGATTGAACCTAAAGGCACCACCGTACAATCTTGACCCAAATGACCCCGTTCCCCACACTTAAAGCACGTAAGCTTGTAACCCTTCTTACTCTTCTTCTTCACATTCTCGAAGCCTTCAGGCGTACTTCGTGCCCTCTTACCATGAGCACCATGTAATCCTAACCTTGCAAGTACATCTTCATCATCGCTACCTCGAGGTTTGGGAAACCTCTTTTCAAACTCTTCCTTTACAACTTTAGTCACTTGGTCTCGGACCACTTTCGTCATTTGTCCTTCGACCAACTCCTTGGTTACTTCTCTAACTCTGCCGGTGAAAATCGAGACATATCGTTCAAACACAGCCTCAATCTTTAACGTTAACTCATCCTTCCCTTCGTGAATAGGCTCACTCGTTCCGCATCCATCTTCCGTTTTCATTCTAAGGAATGCAAACGATTAGATCACGAATGTATAAACCACACGCACAACACCGTCCCATCCTGCTAAACACTCGTCGTACATCACTTACTAGACACGATTTGCACCCGTAATAAGGTTTGCAAGTCCTTATTACGCATACACGCCGTATCAGCTCGTTAGTACAACGACCGCCTCGCTCGATGATATATGCAACCGCAACATAAACAAAGCACAAACAAAATCCTACGCGATATAAACACACTCGAGAATTATTATCACATCACAATAATATATTAATAATATCCGCATTACTAATATACAAGTTAGTCAATCTATAAACAAGGCACTAACTAAACCCATTCCGACCCGTAATCCTACAAGTCCCGAAACAATTAAGCACACACACAAGTCTAAGTCTAGGCACCTATCTCAAGTCACCTAAATCCCTTAGACCAGGCTCTGATACCACTTGTAACAACCCAAACCATCCAACGACAAAACCACGTGAAAACAGCAAAATAAAAAAAATTTCCTGAACAGCATGTGGCGCGGCGCGCCATATAGGCCGCGCGGCGCGCCAAAGTGGACTGTCCAAAAAGTCCTTAAATGCGAAAATGTTTGACTAGTTCCCGACGTATTTAGACAAAACGCTTTTAACCCCATGTTCCATATATAAAAACTAGCACGTTCTCGAATGTCATAAGTACACAAGTATACAAGATAAATATTCGGGTCTTACAGGACTATAACTCACTTTCACAGATTTTTACTTCGTCGGGAAGTAAGACTTGGCCACTGGTTGATTCACGAACCTATAACAATATATACATATATATCAAAATATGTTCAAAATATATTTACAATACTTTTAATACATTTTGATGTTTTAAGTTTATTAAGTCAGCTGTCCTCGGTAGTAACCTACAACTAGTTGTCCACAGTTAGATGTACAGAAATAAATCGATAAATATTATCTTGAATCAATCCACGACCCAGTGTATACGTATCTCAGTATTGATCACAACTCAAACTATATATATATTTTGGAATCAACCTCAACCCTGTATAGCTAACTCCAACATTCACATATAGAGTGTCTATGGTTGTTCCGCAATATATATATATAGATGGGTCGACATGATAGGTCGAAACATTGTATACGTGTCTATGGTATCTCAAGATTATATAATATACAATATAAGTTGATTAGGTTATGGTTGGAATAGATTTATTACTAACTTTCACGTAGGTAAAATGAGTAGTTTTTATCAATCTTGTTTTACTCGCCATTTCTTCGTTTCTAATCCGTTTTGAGTGATTCCAGTGGCCACGGTTTCGTATTGAACTTAAATTTATGAATCTAAATAGAAAAAGTATAAGTTTATAGTCGGAAATACAAGTTACAAGTCATTTTTGAAAGAGGTAGTCATTTCCGTCGAAAGAACGACATCTTGATGACCATTTTGAAAAACATACTTTCACTTTGAGTTTAACCATGATTTTTTTATATAGTTTCATGTTCATAAGAAAAATCATTTTTTCAGAAGTATAGCTTTTAAATCAAAGTTCTTCTTAGCTTTTAATTATCCCAACCAAAACAGTCCCCGGTTTTACTACGACGGCGTATATCCAGTTTTATGGTGTTTTTCGTGTTTTCGGGTTTTAAATCATTAAGTTATCATATCATATAGATATAGAACATGTGTTTAGTTGATTTAAAAGTCTAGTTAGAAGGATTAACTTTATTTGCGAACAAGTTTAGAATTAACTAAACTATGTTCTAGTGATTACAAGTTTATAACGTTGAATAAGACAGCTTTTTATGTATGAATCGAATGATGTTATGAACATCATTACTACCTCAAGTTCCTTGGATAAACCTACTGGAAATGAAAAAAATGGATCTAGCTTCAAAGGATCCTTGGATGGCTTGAAAGTTCTTGAAGCAGAATCATGACACGAAAACAATTTCAAGTAAGATTTCCACTCGAAATAAGATTGTTATAGTTATAGAAATTTAATTAAAGTTTGAATATGATTATTACCTTGTATTAGAAAGATAACCTACTGTAAGTAACAAAGGTTTCTTGATCTTGGATAATTACTTGGAATGGATTTAGAAAACTTGGAAGTAAACTTGCAATCTTGGAAGTATTCTTGATTTTATGAAACTAGAACTTTTAGAATTTATGAAGAACACTTAGAACTTGAAGATAGAACTTGAGAGAGATCAACTAGATGAAGAAAATTGAAGAATGAAAGTATTTGTAGGTGTTTTTGGTCATTGGTGTATGGATTAGATATAAAGGATATGTAATTTTGTTTTTATGTAAATAAGTCATGAATGATTACTCATATTTTTGTAATTTTATGAGATATTTCATGCTAGTTGTCAAATGATGGTTCCCACATGTGTTAGGTGACTCACATGGTCTGCTAAGAGCTGATCATTGGAGTGTATATACCAATAGTACATACATCTAAAAGCTGTGTATTGTACGAGTACGAATACGGGTGCATACGAGTAGATTTGTTGATGAAACTGAACGAGGATGTAATTGTAAGCATTTTTGTTAAGTAGAAGTATTTTGATAAGTGTCTTGAAGTCTTTCAAAAGTGTATGAATACATATTAAAACACTACATGTATATACATTTTAACTGAGTCGTTAAGTCATCGTTAGTAGTTACATGTAAATGTTGTTTTGAAACCTTTAGGTTAACGATCTTGTTAAATGTTGTTAACCCAATGTTTATAATATCAAATAAGATTTTAAATTATTATATTATCATGATATTATGATGTACGAATATCTCTTAATATGATCTATATACATTAAATGTCGTTACAACGATAATCGTTACATATATGTCTCGTTTCAAAATCATTAAGTTAGTAGTTTTATTTTTACATATGTAGTTCATTGTTAATACACTTAATGATATATTTACTTATCATTTAACATAATTAACCAAGTGTATCAATATCTTAATATGATTCATATGTACTTAGTAAGACGTTATAACGATAATCGTTATATATATCGTTTTCGAGTTTCTTAATTTAATAGTCTCATTTTTATGTATATAACTCATTGTTAAAATACCTAATGAGATACATACTTATAATAAAATCATGTTAATTATATATATAACCATATATATGTCATCGTATAGTTTTTACAAGTTTTAACGTTCGTGAATCACCGGTCAACTTGGGTGGTCATTTGTCTATATGAAACCTATTCCAATTAATCAAGTCTTAATAAGTTTGATTGCTTAACATGTTGGAAACACTTAATCATGTAAATATCAATTTCATTTAATATATATAAACATGGAAAAGTTCGGGTCACTATACCACCCCCTGCTGAAATAGTTACGTAGTTGCTCTTAATTTAGTTGGGGGAAGGAGCTGAGCAAGCACATAGATGCTAACATTGTTTTCATGGCAGTATATGAGTATGGGCTCATGTTCTAAGTTGACATTTTCTTGAGAAAAAAATTTAGACTCACTATATTAATTAAATAAATTTATTTGTAAGTGTTAAAGTTGTATATCGAAACAAATATTTCAAAATCTCACCCTCAAATGTGCTTAAAAAGCACAAAATGGAGCACGGAATGTGTGAAAAAATTGAGGGCGGAGGGAGGACACCATCGTGCGATTCGTCTCCTCTGAAGACATGTGAGAGTTGAGGGGAAGCACACCACCATTACCAATCTTATAACAACCCTTATCCCACAAGACTATTACATCAACATACGATTACACATCATCACAATACTTAAAAAATAAAAAGAAATGGTCAAATACTACCCACCTTTTTATCTTTCTATTTTTTTTTTATGCATTTGTGACAAGATTTTTTTTTTTTTTTTTTTTTTTGTATAATTGTCTACATTATATTCTACCTCCCTATATACTCTAAATCAAAGAATTGAGTAACGTTGTTGTTGTTGTTGTTGTTGTTGTTGTTGTTTGGATTTTATGTGTTTTGTTATGAATCACGAGTCTAAATGTCTAATAGCCTAGCCATTGCTTATCCGGAGTCGAAAGAAGCCATAAGGCTGGGCTACGTATGTGGCCCGGTTCACAATCAGCTATGGTTGACAAAATAGCATTACTGAATGGACATTGCAATTGGGGTCACTATATGTCATAACCCGTCCTTAACCATAAGAACGAGTTAGATAACGTATGATTTCATTGCGAGGTATTGACCTCTATATGCGACATTTTTAAAAGAACAACTGCATTTATTTTACATTACAAACCATAACTCTTATTTTAATACAAGCTTTAGACAATAAAAAGATGATTATCGTTTAGCGATAATCTTAGACTTACAAACTTTACATGTGATGATAACAATACGATTTCTAGCATATTTTACATTACAAATCCTCCGATATGCAGTTTTATTTTTGACACAAATATGCATACTCAAGATCTTGTTTAAATTCAACATGTTGCAGCGGAAGCTTCTAATTATCACCTGAGAATGAACATGCTTAAAACGTCAACATAAAGTTGGTGAGATATAGGTTTAATGCCGGCAGCGATATAAATATAGACCACAAGATTTCATATGTAAACATTTTAATAAAAATATTCTAAGTAGTTGAGTACTTGGTAACCATACTTAACATTTAATCACGTCGCATATTCCCTTTATTATGAAATCTTACTACACCGTACCAAGTGTAGTCACGAAACGAAGTACTGTGCAACCGTTGAATACTGGTCGTCCAGTCCGGTTGGGGTTGTCAGGCCCGATAGATCTATCAACAGGATTCGCGTTTACAATACCGCTGTAAATAGTAGTTACCAAGCTACAGGGAAGTATGCCAGTGGTACAACTCAACGTAGAATATATTTTTCAGTTACTTGTGTCCATAACGTAAAACATAAAATACATGTATTCTCATCCCGAAATACGTAGAGTTTAAAAGTGGGACTATATACTCACTTTTGTCTTGAAGATATGTAATTTCGACTTGGTCTCCGATTGATATCACGAACCTATCCATATATGGTTTATCAATATATTTCCATTTTAAACAATCGTCACATATATATACTTATTATACTTTTAATAGTTTTAATAATTTCTTAGTCCGTAGTTAGCAGTCCGATGTTAGTAATTCAATTTTAATGGTTCATATTTAGGTGTTTAATAAATAAAAACCCCCATCGAAATAAATAAAACCCCATCGTATTTGTATTGGTCGGGATTAATCTTGACCCACGGTACCGGTGTTGTCAAATGACGTGTTGCGTACATAAAGTACCGGTGTTGTCAAATGACGTGTTGCGTACAATCATGGGATCTTATGATTAATCTTCTCGTATTGTTTACGGGTGGTCCTGAAATATATAAAATTAAATTATGAGTACATATATATAAAATATCATGTTATTTTAGAAAGATGTGATTCATTTAATTTTTCTCCAATTATTTTCGTGGCTAAACTAGTTTTGGATATCCGATCTTGTTTTGGTCATAGTTTCTTCGTTACAACTCCGTTTTCGTTGGTTCAACTTGCCACTTCCTTGGATCGAGTTCTTCTTTAAGACTATGAACTGTAAATACCTTAGTTTGTATTCGAAATCACAGGTCATAGGTCAAACTTTGGTGAAACTTATGAAGTTAATCATTTTCCCTTATGTAAACAACATTAAATGATTATTTTTCTAAAAATACTTATACTTTGAGTTAAATCATGAAATTTTTATGTGTTATCATATTCATAGTAAATATCATTTTTCCAGATAATAAAACTCCAATTCAAGGTTCAAAATAGTTTTTAATTATCCAACCCAAAACCGCCCCCGGTTGCACTCCGACGTCGTAAAAACAGTTTTTAAGGTGTTCTTTGAAAAACCAAGTTATACCTTGTTAGATTAGCATATATTTATGATATATTACATGTCTTGAAGTATTTTAAAAGTTAAGTTAGAAGGATCTATTTAGTTTGCAAACAAGTTTGAAAACATTCAAACTATGTTCTTGTTGTTAAAATTGTATACCATAAAATAAGATAGCTATATATATATGAATCGAATAAGGTTATGAACAAAGTTACTACCTCAAGTTACTTGGACAAGATTGCTGTAAAAGAGGAGTAAGAACCTAGAACCAAAAGGGTGATGGAATTGGATGAAAGATTGGAAGTAAACTTGTGTTCTTGGAAGGATTCTTGAAGTGTTTTTGTAAGAGTTTTCTTATAGTGATTAAGTGATGTTTTTATGGCTAGATCTTCATGGATTTTAGCTGAATGGTTATGGAGTTTCTTAAGAGTGTGTTTTTGGTTAAAGAAATGAGGTAGTAAAATTTGAAAATGAAAGATGTATTTAAGGCCATAAAAACATGATTAATGGAAAAACATGGGCAAAATTTCATGTTGTATTTTTATGTAATTAGTCATACTAAACATCAAAAGTAGTTACCTTATACATAAGGCATGAACAAGAGAGTTACCTTATACATAAGGCATGAACAAGGGCTGGTTGGTGGTGATTTGATGTGTATATACCAATAGTAAATACGTATAGAAGCTAGGTATGATACGAGTACATGTACTCTAGATATACGTATAGAAATTTTGTGAAAAATGGAATGAGAATTCAAATATAGCTATCTTTTGTGAATATACTTATATTGTTTTATGTATTTAAGTCTTTAAAAAGTGATTAAATACATTATATATACGATATATGTATAAACATTATAGGTTATAAGTATTTATATCAAATAACGTTACGTATGGTTATTGTTTTGAAAACTTAAGTTAGTAGTTTCAAAATATACTTATAACTTATTGTTATTAATACAAAATGAGGTATTAAAACATCCTTAGATCATGTTAAATATGTATATATACATATATATACACAAACGTATAATTATCATATATTGTATAGTTCGTGATATCATCGGTCAAACTAGACGGTCAATCGTTGTGTAAAACTCTCTTTGAAAACATAAGTCTCAACAATTTGGATTGCTTATCATGTTGGTAAGGTTTAATTTATGTAAATATTAATCTTATAAGTATAAATTGATCGAAAAAGTGCGGGTCATTACAGTACCTACCCGTTAAATAAATTTCGTCCCGAAATTTTAAAATTGTACCTATTTTGCGTCATCTAGAAACAAGTGTGGATACTTTTGTTTCATATGATCCTCTCGTTCCCAAGTAAACTCAGGACCTCTTCGAGTATTCCAACGAACCTTAACGATCGGTATGTTGCTCTGCTTGAGCCATTTAACTTCACGGTCCATGATCTCGATTGGTTCTTCTATGAATTGTAGTTTCTCGTCAACTTGAATTTCTTCAATAGGAATGGTGAGGTCTTCCTTTGCAAGACACTTTTTAAGGTTCGAGACGTGAAATGTATTATGTACTCCGGCGAGTTGTTGCGGTAACTCGAGTCGATAAGCTACCGGTCCGATGCGTTCGATAATTTTGAACGGGCCTACATACCTTGGGTTTAGTTTACCCCTTTTTCCAAAACGTATTACACCTTTCCAAGGTGACACCTTTAGCATAACCATGTCACCGATCTGAAACTCTAATGGTTTCCTTCGGACATCGGCGTAGCTCTTTTGGCGACTACGGGCTGTTTTCAATCTCTCCTTGATTTGTACTATCTTCTCAGTCGTTTCGTGTATGATCTCGGGACCAGTTAATTGTCGATCTCCTACTTCATTCCAACAAATAGGAGATCTACACTTCCTTCCATACAATGCTTCGAATGGCGCAGCTTTAATGCTCGCATGATAACTATTATTATACGAGAATTCTGCTAATGGTAGATATTTATCCCATCCGTTTCCAAAATCGATCACACATGCCCTGAGCATGTCTTCAAGAGTTTGAATTGTTCTTTCACTCTGCCCGTCGGTTTGCGGATGATATGCGGTACTCATATCCAAACGAGTTCCTAGTGCCTCCTGTAGTGATTGCCAGAACTTTGAGGTAAATCTACTATCACGATCAGATATAATGGAAATAGGTATTCCATGCCTTGAAACTATTTCCTTTATATATAATCGTAATAATTTCTCCATTCTATCTGTTTCCTTTATAGGCAAGAAATGTGCAGATTTGGTAAGACGATCAACAATTACCCAAATGGTGTCGTATCCCCAGGCAGTCTTTGGTAACTTCGTGATGAAATCCATGGTAATACCGTCCCATTTCCATTCTGGAATTTCTGGTTGTTGAAGTAACCCTGACGGCTTCTGGTGTTCTGCTTTGACTTTGGAACAAGTTAAACATTCCCCAACATATGTTGCAACGTCTGTCTTTAAATTAGGCCACCAATAATGTGTCTTAAGATCTTGATACATCTTTCCAACTCCAGGATGTATCGAGTATCTTGTCTTATGTGCCTCGTTCAATATCAACTTCCTTAATCCACCCAACTTCGGTACCCAAATACGATTTACAAAATATCGAGTTCCATCTTCCCGCATAACGAGTTGCTTCTCATACTTCTTCATTATTTCATTTCCTATATTTTCTTTAGTAAGTGCTTCTCGTTGAGCCTCTTTGATTTGTGAGTTGAGATTCATGCTAATTTTTATGTTCATCGCTCGAACTCGAATTGGTTCTCGTTCCTTTCTGCTTAAAGCATCGGCCACCACGTTCACCTTCCCGGGATGATAACGAATTTCACAATCATAGTCGTTTATCAGCTCGACCCACCTACGTTGCCTCATGTTCAACTGTTTCTGATCAAAAATATGTTGAAGACTTTTATGATCAGTAAACACAGTGCATCTAACCCCATATAAGTAGTGTCTCCATATCTTCAACGCAAACACGACTGCTCCCAGTTCTAGATCGTGCGTCGTATAATTCCGCTCGTGAATCTTTAATTGTCAGGATGCGTATGCAATAACTTTCTTTCGTTGCATAAGAACACAACCAAAACCTTGTCGCGAAGCGTCACAATATATTTCAAAATCATCGTTCCCTTCAGGTAACGATAAAATAGGCGCCGTAGTTAACTTCTTCTTCAGTAATTGAAATGCACTCTCCTGCTCAGATGTCCATTCATATTTCTTCCCTTTTTGCGTTAACGCTGTCAACGGCTTAGCTATTCGGGAAAAATCTTGAATAAACCTTCTATAATAACCGGCTAAATCCAAAAATTGGCGTATCTGCGTTGGTGTCTTAGGAGTCTCCCATTTTTCAATGGCTTCAATTTTTGCTGGATCAACCTGAATTCCTTTGCTACTAACAACGTGGCCAAGAAATTGCACTTCTTTCAACCAGAAAGCACATTTAGAAAATTTAGCATATAGCTGTTCTTTTCTCAACAACTCTAATATCAACCTTAAATGCTGCTCATGCTCTTGCTCACTCTTGGAATAGATAAGAATATCATCAATGAAAACGATAACAAACTTATCTAAATATGGACTACAAACTCGATTCATGAGGTCCATGAATACAGCTGGCGCATTTGTCAACCCAAACGGCATGACCAAAAATTCGTAATGACCATAACGTGTCCGAAAAGCAGTTTTCAGTATATCTTCTTCTTTGACGCGTAATTTATGATAGCCCGATCTTAGGTCAATTTTCGAGTACACACATGATCCTTGGAGTTGATCAAATAAGTCGTCAATTCTCGGTAGTGGATACCGATTTTTGATAGTTAACTTATTTAATTCACGATAAACTATACACATCCTAAAAGATCCATCTTTCTTTTTAACAAATAGAATCGGAGCTCCCCACGGTGAAGTACTTGGTCGTATGAATCCACGATCCAGTAATTCTTTTAACTGACTCTGAAGTTCTTTTAACTCGGACGGTGCAAGTCTATATGGAGCACGGGCAACTGGTGCAGCTCCTGGTACTAAATCTATTTGAAATTCTACAGATCTAAATGGAGGTAATCCCGGCAACTCTTCCGGAAAAACTTCAGGAAAATCTCTTGCCACAGGAACGTCGTTGATGCACTTCTCTTTTTCTTTCTTTTCGACTTTATTAACATGTGCTAGAATAGCATAACATCCCTTTTCTAAACACTTCTTGGCTTTCAAACAGCTAATGAGTTTTAGCTTTGAGTTACCCTTCTCTCCATAAATCATCACCGGCATTTTATCCTTACAAGGAATGCGAATTGCCTTCTTGGCACACACAACTTCAGCTCCTACTTTGGACATCCAGTCCATGCCGACTATTACATCAAAACTTCCTAATTCTACGGGTATCAAGTCAATTTTAAACGTTTCACCGGCTAAATTTATTTTACAATCACGACAAATTTTATCGGCTTTAATTAGTTTACCATTAGCTAACTCAATCATGTACTTAGCATCTAGAGGTAATGATGAACAATTCAATTTAGTGTAAAAATTTCTACACACGTAACTTCTATCGGCACCAGTATCAAATATAATAGATGCTGATAAGTTATTAATGGTAAACGTACCCGTAACAAGCTCCGGGTCTTCACATGCCTCTCTAGCATTAATAACAAATGCTCTCCCACGTGCAGGTCCGATATTCTTCTCTGGATTCGGGCAATGGCTCTTATAGTGACCTTGTTTTCCACACCCAAAACAAGTAATGGTAGCCAAAGCAGTTCTATTTGCATTGGTGGCAGGAGTCTTGATACCATTTGTATTTGTAACGAGAGCCCTACAATCTTCAGCAAGATGACCCTTTCGATTACATTTGTTGCATACCACATTACAGTAGCCAGAGTGATGTTTGTGGCATCGGTTACATAAAGGATTTTGTCCTTTGTAACCAAAGCCTGAACCACTACCCGCACCTTGCGTGGTTTCTTGTTTCTTAATGGATTGTTGTTGATTACCTCGATCATAATTTCCATTCCACTTTCTTTTGTTACCTGATACCTTCACATCAGTATTGGATGCTTTCTTATCCAAGATGACCTGATCCATTAACTCGTTTGCCATGGTTATAGCTTCATGAATTGTCTTAGGTTTCGATGCTGTAACATTTGCCTTGACCTTTTTGGGCAAACCATCTTTGTACATTTCAATCTTCCGTTCTTCGGTTGGAACCAATTCAGGACATAGCAAAACTAATTCCATGAATCGCTGATTGTAGTTGGTGATTTCAGTACCAATAACCTTCAGACTTCGTAATTCATCTTCCAACTTCCTAACCTCGTTCCTTGGACAATATTCGTTGATTAACATTGTTTTGAATTCTTCCCATGGAGTATCATAAGCAACATCTCCTCCTACAGCCTTCACAAAATTTTTCCACCACGTGAGTGCACTATCTTGTAAAGTGCACGATGCATACTTGGTCATGTCCTTTTCAACACAACCACTGATTTTAAACACAGTCTCCATCTTTTCTATCCACCGGGTTAAACCGATCGGTCCTTCCGTTCCACTGAATGATGAGGGCTTGCAAGCTTGAAAAGTCTTGTAGGTACATCCTACACGAGGATTTGGGTTAACTGCAGTAGCTCTTGTAGCTTCGACCCATAACATTCTGTCGTTCACTCGCTGGTTGATGAATTCCTCGACTTCTTGTTCCGTCATTCGATTCAATCGCGCCATTTCCTAATGAAAGAAAATAATTATTCACATGGAATATTATAGATGTAGTGTGTATTTATAGTACATTATAGCTTGTTAACAATATGAACCAGGTATTATTATAAAAGCCTTTTCTTCTTATTAGCATTTTATAATTATATCTAGGGTAGTACCTACCCGTTAATGTTCATACTTAATAGCTTAGTACAGAACCAATTACTACAATCTAAATAATACTTAACCATGGAAAATTATTGCATTTCATACTTCACTATTTTACATATGCTTATCTTACATCAAACATTAAGCAAACCACACTAATAATATTATACAAAACATTATATGATCCCATGGTTTAATACGGCAGCGCATCGTTTGGTCTATTTTCTAGGACGTTTAGGTTCAAGGAATGGCCTAACGCTTATCCTAGCTGTCTGCCTATATTTTGGCTGTGGGGCTGAAGAACTAGATGCCGGGATAGAACGAATAGGAATAGCGGGTATAGGGGTGGTAGTGTCTAGTGGAGTTGGTGCCACATCATCCTCACTAAACTCGGGATTTGAATTTTCTAATTCATTAGCCTTTCGTTTCTTTCCTAGTTCGAACTTGTCTTTTGTAATTTCCTGTATTTCTTCCTCGGGTTCACTTTCCTCCTCGGGTTCACTTTCCTCCTCGGGTTCACTTTCCGGGTTCTCTATAGTCGGTTCATCCGGAATTTGTGAGTCTTCCCCAAAGATATTATTTTCGTCATCGGATAGGTTAATGACTGGAACACCATCTGAAGATTCTGGTTCGGAGTCGCTGAATGTGATAACAAGTTTTGAGCCTGACATCTATCACACAACAACTAACCCATTAGTACTACATAATATTTACATATAAATTTTAACCAACAATGATAAGCAATGGTTTTTAAATCAGACCCGGTCAAAGTCCAGACTTACTAATGTATCCTAACGACTTATCAGTTAGACACACTAATGCAAACCTGGTTCGCTAAGACCACCGCTCTGATACCACATGTCATAACCCGTCCTTAACCATAAGAAAGAGTTAGATAACGTATGATTTCATTGCGAGGTATTGACCTCTATATGCGACATTTTTAAAAGAACAACTGCATTTATTTTACATTACAAACCATAACTCTTATTTTAATACAAGCTTTAGACAATAAAAAGATGATTATCGTTTAGCGATAATCTTAGACTTACAAACTTTACATGTGATGATAACAATACAATTTCTAGCATATTTTACATTACAAATCCTCCGATATGCAGTTTTATTTTTGACACAAATATGCATACTCAAGATCTTGTTTAAATTCAACATGTTGCAGCGGAAGCTTCTAATTATCACCTGAGAATGAACATGCTTAAAACGTCAACATAAAGTTGGTGAGATATAGGTTTAATGCCGGCAGCGATATAAATATAGACCACAAGATTTCATATGTAAACATTTTAATAAAAATATTCTAAGTAGTTGAGCACTTGGTAACCATACTTAACATTTAATCACGTCGCATATTCCCTTTATTATGAAATCTTACTACACCGTACCAAGTGTAGTCACGAAACGAAGTACTGTGCAACCGTTGAATACTGGTCGTCCAGTCCGGTTGGGGTTGTCAGGCCCGATAGATCTATCAACAGGATTCGCGTTTACAATACCGCTGTAAATAGTAGTTACCAAGCTACAGGGAAGTATGCCAGTGGTACAACTCAACGTAGAATATATTTTTCAGTTACTTGTGTCCATAACGTAAAACATAAAATACATGTATTCTCATCCCGAAATACGTAGAGTTTAAAAGTGGGACTATATACTCACTTTTGTCTTGAAGATATGTAATTTCGACTTGGTCTCCGATTGATATCACGAACCTATCCATATATAGTTTATCAATATATTTCCATTTTAAACAATCGTCACATATATATACTTATTATACTTTTAATAGTTTTAATAATTTCTTAGTCCGTAGTTAGCAGTCCGATGTTAGTAATTCAATTTTAATGGTTCATATTTAGGTGTTTAATAAATAAAAACCCCCATCGAAATAAATAAAACCCCATCGTATTTGTATTGGTCGGGATTAATCTTGACCCACGGTACCGGTGTTGTCAAATGACGTGTTGCGTACATAAAGTACCGGTGTTGTCAAATGACGTGTTGCGTACAATCATGGGATCTTATGATTAATCTTTTCGTATTGTTTACGGGTGGTCCTGAAATATATAAAATTAAATTATGAGTACATATATATAAAATATCATGTTATTTTAGAAAGATGTGATTCATTTAATTTTTCTCCAATTATTTTCGTGGCTAAACTAGTTTTGGATATCCGATCTTGTTTTGGTCATAGTTTCTTCGTTACAACTCCGTTTTCGTTGGTTCAACTTGCCACTTCCTTGGATCGAGTTCTTATTTAAGACTATGAACTGTAAATACCTTAGTTTGTATTCGAAATCACAGGTCATAGGTCAAACTTTGGTGAAACTTATGAAGTTAATCATTTTCCCTTATGTAAACAACATTAAATGATTATTTTTCTAAAAATACTTATACTTTGAGTTAAATATGAAATTTTTATGTGTTATCATATTCATAGTAAATATCATTTTTCCAGATAATAAAACTCCAATTCAAGGTTCAAAATAGTTTTTAATTATCCAACCCAAAACCGCCCCCGGTTGCACTCCGACGTCGTAAAAACAGTTTTTAAGGTGTTCTTTGAAAAACCAAGTTATACCTTGTTAGATTAGCATATATTTATGATATATTACATGTCTTGAAGTATTTTAAAAGTTAAGTTAGAAGGATCTATTTAGTTTGCAAACAAGTTTGAAAACATTCAAACTATGTTCTTGTTGTTAAAATTGTATACCATAAAATAAGATAGCTATATATATATGAATCGAATAAGGTTATGAACAAAGTTACTACCTCAAGTTACTTGGACAAGATTGCTGTAAAAGAGGAGTAAGAACCTAGAACCAAAAGGGTGATGGAATTGGATGAAAGATTGGAAGTAAACTTGTGTTCTTGGAAGGATTCTTGAAGTGTTTTTGTAAGAGTTTTCTTATAGTGATTAAGTGATGTTTTTATGGCTAGATCTTCATGGATTTTAGCTGAATGGTTATGGAGTTTCTTAAGAGTGTGTTTTTGGTTAAAGAAATGAGGTAGTAAAATTTGAAAATGGAAGATGTATTTAAGGCCATAAAAACATGATTAATGGAAAAACATGGACAAAATTTCATGTTGTATTTTTATGTAATTAGTCATACTAAACATCAAAAGTAGTTACCTTATACATAAGGCATGAACAAGAGAGTTACCTTATACATAAGGCATGAACAAGGGCTGGTTGGTGGTGATTTGATGTGTATATACCAATAGTAAATACGTATAGAAGCTAGGTATGATACGAGTACATGTACTCTAGATATACGTATAGAAATTTTGTGAAAAATGGAATGAGAATTCAAATATAGCTATCTTTTGTGAATATACTTATATTGTTTTATGTATTTAAGTCTTTAAAAAGTGATTAAATACATTATATATACGATATATGTATAAACATTATAGGTTATAAGTATTTATATCAAATAACGTTACGTATGGTTATTGTTTTGAAAACTTAAGTTAGTAGTTTCAAAATATACTTATAACTTATTGTTATTAATACAAAATGAGGTATTAAAACATCCTTAGATCATGTTAAATATGTATATATACATATATATACACAAACGTATAATTATCATATATTGTATAGTTCGTGATATCATCGGTCAAACTAGACGGTCAATCGTTGTGTAAAACTCTCTTTGAAAACATAAGTCTCAACAATTTGGATTGCTTATCATGTTGGTAAGGTTTAATTTATGTAAATATTAATCTTATAAGTATAAATTGATCGAAAAAGTGCGGGTCATTACACTATATGTTCAATGCCAGCAATTGAGGTCACTATATGTTCAATGCCAAACATTCTCGCATCACTGCTTATGTCAACGTTGTATTCTAGAATAACATGGACCCTTATTATTTGGGGTATTAGTTTACTAGACTTGTGACAACAAATAACCAAATAATAATATATAAGCAAATGTAAATAGTTATGCAAAACGAGTCAGAAATTCAAATTAAAAGAAAATTTTGATGCAACATTCGTTACATGCTAACATATTTCCACAACACATATTTCGGCCATAACAACATAAAAAAAACATTGTGTATTAGACCATTGTAAAAAATAATTTTTATATGAATATAACATAACAACTAGGATGAATTTGAGGTAAGGAAGGCTTCCACAGACACTAGGAACCGAGAGCCAAATGAAAGAAGCCAATTAATATTTCTGTTTTTAATATGTAACGAGATAATTTGTATATACTCCGTACTAAATAATTTTCATGTATCACTTTAAGCTTTTATAGTATTTTTTTAGCGGATCTATTGAGGGAAGTTGTGTTGTCATCAATACATCAATACCTTGCTGATTGCGTTGTATAGTATTTTAATATACCATATCATAAAATATACTATATTTAATAAGAATATTTGATGATGCATGAAATATTTTTTATATATATATTAACGTTAACTTTTCCCAGTCACTAGTTCGCATTCGTCCAAACTTACGACCAGACATGATCAGCAGTAGGCCACGATTTTTTATCTTCACCTTTATAGTCTTTGCTAAAATTATTCTTCCCATAAATAATGATTGGTCGTAACTAAAGAGAATCACAATTGATCACGACACTTATTGCTTCTGGAATCATATCGGATGTATAGGAGTAATAAATAATATATAATCGAAATTCAACAATAACAATAACAATTTAAGTAATTGATATGAGCACTTAACCGAAATACAGATACCATGTGCTCCTTTTTGTTAAAATATTACTGCACAACTCAAACTCAAGTGGCTCAATTTGCTCAACTTGATTTTGGAATTTATTGATCAAGTTTTTCAACTTGTTCAAATGGGTTTAGGCCATTATTGACCAAATTAATAGTTAAGGTGTTTAGTGGACAACTTGACATTATCTTTTATAGCATAATCAAGTTGTCTTTTATCTTGTTTTATTAGGTCTAGTTGTTAGTGTGCTCACATGTATGCTAGTTGTCATATTGGTGTGTTCACATGTATGCTAGTTGTCAATTTGTCATCTAACTTTACTAGTGGGTCTAGTTGTTGGTATGTTATGATTATGTTTTGCTTTAATCCACTATATAAGGATATAAGGATTTTATTGTAACCATTTGAAATCAATCCAACACATTTAGTTTTTCATATTCACTACTACATTTCGGTTCATTTAGACGTGTGGAAAAGCTTATTTAGACGTGTTATTTAACACGCCTAGATGGCGCGGCTCTAATTGATAATGTTAATTAGTGCGGTTCCTTGAACCGGTCTAATAAACTCAATTAGACGTGTTACTCATTTTTTGTCAATTAGACGTGTTCCCGGAACACATCTAATTAATTAAATTAACACGTCTAATTGATTAAATTAACACGTCTAATTGTAAATGACACGTCTAATTAATCAAATTAATAAGTCTAATTTATTAAATTAGACGTGTTCCCGGTATCAACTAGACGTGTTCCCGGTATATGTTAACTCAAATATTTCAAATATTACCCCGCAAATACCAGAATTTCTCCAGCGCCAAATAAAATAAAATCTCAAATATTTTAAATGTTACCCACAAATTCCAAATGCACCAAATTAATTTACTACAAAACCAAACTATATATATATATATATATATATATATATATATATATATATATATATATATATATATATATATATCATGTAAATATTTTTAAAGTATTTACAAAAAAAATCGTTGAATGTAATTTACAATTAAGGAAACTCAAAACTAAAAAAAGTAGCTATAGCTGGTTCTTATAGCACCCATCCAACATGTGATCTCTCTACCAAGGCACTTTTGTATGAAACTCTTCTATCTTCTTATTGGCATCGTCCCCATTAGTCCCCTCTTGCCTTCTTAACAGCATCATCAAGCTCTTCAATATCTAGAGAAGATTACATAATGCATATACAGCTATATAGTTGAAACGATTTGCATTTATCAATTCATTTTCTTCAGCTCGAAACACTATCCCTTATCATTGTTAAAAATATACTATTCCTAGTCCTTATTATAAGTTACATTCTGGTTGTTCGTTACGTGTTACCTAAAAGGCTGCCATTTTCTGATTGTTTTTCTCTGTTCCGTTGCAACAGCTTGTAACAAATGTATCCACATTGAGGCTTTCTATGGATAACTTGCTCCTAACATATGAAATCAAAGTCTCACAATATAAAAATTTAATAACACAACTAAATAGTAACATCAGAAGAATACACACACTACACACATACCTTATGGCAATATTTGCGATTCCAAGTATAATAATCTGTGAAGATGAAAGTACCTATGAGCTGTAAACACACAAGCAACAGTATAAACATCAAATGTGAAAAAGTTAGATACGAACGAATTTGAGATGATACACATAATTTTAAAGCTCACTTTTTGATTGTTTCCATTCACCTAAGGACTAAAAATAACAGAACATTCATCTAACACTGTTGTAGTTCTATACCTTCACAAACACACATAAAATCAAAATCAATTCAATAAAGCTAGCTTCTTCAAATACCATACACATATATCATCAAATCGAATCAAATATTGTAAAGTAAAATTTAGTAGGTAAGTGTGTAGTTGGTAAACAAAGTTACACCAACTGAGTGTAGTTATATACTCCCAAAATAATAAAGCACGCACCTTTGTAAGATGGTTGAAACATCTGCTTCAGTAATGGCTTATTTCTCTTCTTTTTTGATTTTTCATTAACTACTGAAATTTTAAACACATAAGACCCACTGAAACAAAAATTAAGATGATGAAAAGGACACACTAAGAAACAAGTTCTGAACTAATTCAAATTTGTTACTTTGTGTGTGCCAAAATTAAGGCATACCATTTTATTGGTCTAACTATACACATAAGCCTAGAAACATATGGTACCTTCCATAGTGATAGCCATGAGCCCATGATTGCTGTTCCTTCCATTACCCAAGACTTAAGTATTTATTTCCAAAAAGCATAGAAAAACTTGAGTATTCATTTCAATATGAATTGCAAAATAAAGGTATAAGAATAATTTGTTAATAATCGAAATATAAGCATACATATCTTGTTGAATGTATGAATAAGTAATTGTACCAAACCAACAGCTTATTTGTTGTTAGCCTCGAGTGCCATTGTTTAGTCCTTGTTTATTTGTCCCATTTTCTGCTTCAATCAAGACCATTGTTTGTGTTAAGAAATAAGAATGTGCCAAGCATAAATCGAACAAAAACCCACATTATTGGATGCTACACAAATTGTTATGTAATCAAGCACCTTTCTTTGTTTCTCATCTGCTGTCTACTGTTTTTATAGAAACATAAATATAAACTAATCCAAAATATTAAAACAATCTCATTGATTCAATGTTTTGAAATATCTCAAAACGTGTTATATGAATAAGTCACCATCGATGATATGAACATAAAAGGAGCAAAAATTGATTCAGTTACCATCGAAAAGCAACCTAATTTTTTCCATCAAAAGCGCTAATTTTTGCAATAATATAAACATAAAAGAAACAAAAAGTGATTCAGTTGCCATCAATCTCTACTCGTGATGGAAGAATTGAATTGAGATGACTAACTGCTTCAATTGACCTATATGAATCTGATCTCCATCTACGCTTTTGGAATGGTGGTTTGATAATTTTTCCAGTTACCATCGAAAAGCAACCTAATTTTTTTCATCAAAAGCGCTAATTTTTGAAATAATATAAATATAAAAGAAACGAAAAGTGATTCAGTTACCATCAATCTCTACTCATGATGGAAGAATTGAATTGAATTGCGGTGACTAACTGCTTCAGTTAACCTATATGAATCTGATCTCCATCTACACTTTTGGAATGGTGGTTTGATAATGATGGAACACGAAATAATGATGCCCGTGTTTTTTCCTTCTACTGTAATTCTTAAGGGTAATTGGAGAAGATTTTTTTTATTATTATTATTTTTTTTTAAAGAAAGGACTTGTTGCTCTTGCTCTATTATATAAATAAATAAAATAAATGTATTTTAGATTTTAGATGGTTAGATCAAAAGATAAAAAGATTATAAATGTAATTATCAAATCAATGGTTCATATTAAATTCTAATTATACTTATTGCTCAGAGAATAGAGATATAACAATAGGCATACTTAGAAAAAAATAACATGTCTAAATAATAACATATTTAGACATGTCAGGTGTCAAACACGTCTAAATAATAACATATGTAGACGTGTTCCTCCCATTTGGTCAAGTAGACGTGTCAAACACGTCTGAATAATATGTTAATTAGAGGTGTTCCGCCCTTTTTATCAACAACACGTCTAAATATGTCAATTAGACGTGTCAACACGTCTAAATAACACGCTAATTAGGGGTGTTCCGTCTTTTTTCTAATTAGACGTGTCCAATTGTTTATATAGACGTGTTAATTTATTAACGCGTCTATATATGGGGGTCTAAATGAGGATAAATGTAGTAGTGATTCTTGTTCATATTATTTCCTTAACCTTTTATTCATAGCAAATAACTTGTTGTTTTATGGTATCTAGAGCTTGGTTCTAAGTTAAACTCTTGTGTGCAACTACTCAATGTTTACTCAAAGTTCCAAACTAGTTATCTTGCTATAAAAAATGGAAGGCACAAACGGAAATAATGGTGGTATGGTCAATGGAATGGAGAAACTTGTAGGTAACAACTACAAGTATTGAAAGATGTGTATGGAGGCTTTTCTTCAAGGTCATGATCTATGGGAACTTGTGGCCGGAGGTGATGCCATAATTCCCGTAGAAACTCTAGAGAATGTAGAGTCTCGAAGAAAATGGAAGATACGATGTGGAAAGGCTCTCTTTGCATTGAGAACTTCAATTAGCAAAGAGTTCATAGAGCACGTTCGTGATATTACTTCTTCAAAAGAAGTATGGGATACTCTTGTGAAACTCTTTTCTAAGAAAAACACCGCAAGGTTACAATTCTTGGAAAACGAGTTAGCAATCTTAAGACAAGAAGGAATGACTATTTTCGAATATTTCTTATGGGTTAAAAATCTCTGTTCTGAAATATCAGAGATTGATGCCGACGAGAAAATTAGTGAAGCACGTTTACGAAGATATCTAATTCGCGGTTTGAAGAAAGAGTATGTCCCGTTCATAACCTCTATTCAGGGGTGGGCTACTCAACCTTCGGTTGAAGAATTGGAGAATTTACTCTCTAATCAAGAAGCTTTGGCCAAGCAAATGGCTAAAGGATTTGAAAATGATGCGGTATTGTTCTCGAAAGGAAAGAACAAGAAGAAGATTTCATCCAACAAAGACGACAAGGAAGATTCATTCCACAAGAAGAATGAAGAGGAGAAAGAGTCGTCAAGTGATGATGAAAGTGAATACAAAGGAAGGAAACCTCCAACATGTTACAAATGTGGAAAGGTTGGTCATATTAAGAGATTTTTTCGTTCTAAAGTAACAAAAGCAAATGTGGCTTGCACAAGCAACGATGATGAAGTGAAATGGGAACAATGTTTTACCATTGACACGGTTAGGAAGACGAATCAATGGGATTTAGATTCGGGTAGCTCTCGTTGTATGACCCGTGATGAAACCATCCTTTGTAATAAGGAAGTTGTTAGTAATGTTCTTTTCTCGGAAGAAAAGAAAGGTTTAAGTGTTGATGAAAGTTGGGAGCATTGTCTTTCTATCGAATTTAATAATTCGGTTGGAACTTCTCATGGTGAAGACTCTACACAAATTTCAGAATCAAGGAGTTATGATGCTAAAAATGGAGTTGAAAATGAAGAAATAAGTGACAAACCGGAGGAGAAAAAATCAACAAAGGAGGAAAGACAACCCGGGCATCTCAATTATGATGAGATGGACATCAACAAGGTATTTACATGTTTTTCTTCATGTGGCATTTCCGAGGAACCGACAAGTTACAAGGATGCCAAAGATTCTCCAGATTGGAGAATAGCAATGCAAGAAGAGAATGGTACATTGGAGAAGATTGAAACATGGGAGGTTGATAAGAAGCCGGAAGCAAATAATTCGATTACTTGTAAGTGGGCTAACCTCTTGAAGAAGAACTCATATGGAACCATTAATAGGTTCAAGGCTCGGTTTAGTGATGATCTTTCGGGTCATTGTAAAATGAAGAATCTGGGGGAGATTGGTTGTTTTCTAGGGGTGGAAACCGGTAAGCTAGAAGATGGATTTTTAATCTCTAACAATGGTTATGCAAGGGGTATCTTGGAGCATTCCAACATGGGGGAGTCAAGACACATGATTACTTCAATAGAACCAAACCTCAAGCAAGAGAAAGATTGTGAAAAGGAGCCAAAAGAGTTTACTTGGTTAAAGGGATTTATTGGTGATATACTTCAACAAGTATATGGTGTTGTCAAATTGAATTGTGACAACAGAAGTGCAATCAAGGTAGCTTCGATGCCTATGTTTTGTTCACGTGTTAAGCATATAGAAATGCTTTGTTGGTTTATTTGTGAAAAGGTTCGTAGCGGGGATATAAAGCTCAAAAAGGTAAAGACACATGATGTCTTTACTAAAGCTTTGATGAAGATTAAGTTTCTAGAGTTTCGAGAGGTTGTCAGAATTTTTGATCGGGAGTTTGCACTAAGGGGGAGTGTTAAAATATTGCACAACTCAAACTCAAGTGGCTCAACTTGCTCAACTTGATTTTGGAATTTATTGATCACGTTGCTCAACTTGTCCAAATGGGTTTAGGGCATTATTGACCAAATTAATGGTTAAGGTGTTTAGTGGACAACTTGACATTATCTTTTATGGCATACTTGCATAATCAAGTTGTCTTTTATCTTGTTTTATTAGGTCTAGTTGTTAGTGTGTTCACATGTATGCTAGTTGTCACATTGGTGTGTTCACATGTATGCTAGTTGTCAATTTATCTTCTAGTTTTACTAGTGGGTCTAGTTGTTGGTATGTTATGATTATGTTTTGCTTTAATCCTCTATATAAGGATTTGATTGTAATCATTTGAAATTAATTCAACACATCTAGTTTTTCATATTCTTTTTTATATTATTTTCTTAACCTTTTATTCATAGCAAATAACTTGTTGTTTTACTTTTGCCTCAATTATTTAACTCTTCTTTATTTACATTTTTCTTTATTGTCAAACAAACATATGAAAAGATTCGATGTCCTATTTTAAGTATATCTACTCAATAAAAGGAATATTTACCGCGAATATACTACTCTATAAATTTTTATGTATTCGAAACAGAAAAAAAGGTAAGATATATAAAAAAAAAAGTTAGCGAGTTGTCTAACTATATATAGTCTTTAGTAAGTGATGTTTATAAAATTATTGTATACATAGTTGATAGTATCTTAGGGTAACGGACATGGCCCGGTCCTGAATATTTTGATGTCCGGTGCAGAACGACCAAATAATGATCCTTAAGTGATCGGCTCTTAGGAGTCAACAGCAAACGTAGATTTACTGGCGTCTTGACTGCCGTTTAGAGTTTAAATTGAATTCCAGGCAGGATTTAAAACCCCATGTGATGAACCGAAAAATTTCGACTAATTTAAACCAATTCTCTTTATGATTTAATATTATGTAAATATACATATATGTATGTATATATATATATATATATTATAAGATGTACAAGTAAAAACGACTTTCCTACAGTAAAACATTAATTGCTACAGTAAAAATGACTTTGCTACAGTAAAACACTATTTGCTACAGTGAAACCGTATTTTGCTACAGTGCTACAGTGAAAACGACTTTGCTACAGTGATTTGCTACAGTAAAATACTATTTGCTACAGTAAACACTATTTGTTACAGTAAAATACTATTTGATGTCGACGACTAGCAAACAAAAACAGAAAAGGCGGCCATGCGATCGCATGGCAAAAACACTGAAAACTCATGCGATCGCATGAGCTACAGTAAATCGAAAAGTAATATAAATATGCCAGTTTTGCTCGACGAATTCCTTACAATTTAGTTTCTTCTGTACTTTAAATTTAAATTTAAATTTATAATTATAATTATAATTTAAGTTTAATAATAATAAGGTATATTCGAGGGTGTTTTAATTCGGGTTTCAAACCGCTTTAAGCTAAGGAAATATTGGGTATTATTCGGGGTATTGTTCTTGAATCCAAGGCCAACCATACAGTCGTCTACCATCATTACGTCTACGCAATTTGCCTACAATATTGAATCGCAATATTGAACTGTGAGTTTATAGTCTCCCTTTTTAAATACTTTAAATATTTTTGGGCTGAGAATATATGCAATTTATTTTAAACGCTATAAGACACAAGTACATACTAAATTCTACACTGAGTTAAACCGAAAATCCCTTAGCTTTGGTAACTAGTAGCTGCCAGTACATAGGATATGGACTGGTGGGCGCGAATAATTGTATATGGATCCATAGGGCTTGACATCCCCGTCCGAGCTAGAGCGCTAGCCTTTTAACGGACGTATGTTATTTGAGTTTAAGACACGTTGGTTTGCGCGTATTAAAACGAATGGGGTAATTATCACTATAGCGTTAAGTTTAGTTACCAGGGTGCTCTGTTACGTAGAATCTATTGATAAACTTTTGATGAAATCTTGTGGTCTATCTTTATATATGTTTATGACTCGAGCAATTAAACCTATAACTCACCAACATTCGTGTTGACTTTTTTAGCATGTTTTATTCTCAGGTCCTTAGAATGCTTCCGCTGTGATGTGCTTGTTGCCTGCATGGAGTCTCTCATGCTTTGTACAAAGTTTATTGCATTCAAAATAAAACTGCGTTGTGTAATAAATAACTGGACTGTGATGTCAACCTGTAAATTAAAGACTTATGTATTTCGGGGTTTTGCTTATACCTAAGCACTCGCCCACATGTTTATAACTTTCTGTGTTTAGAAAGTCACTTATTTTAATGAATGCAATATTTTATCAAAACGTATCATATAGAGGTCAAAACCTCACTGTGGAATCAATGATTAACGTGCCGCGTCAATAGCGATTTTGACGGGTCGTTACACCCCATGGAAATTTGATTCTACCATTTTCATGGCGTCTCAATTTTAATTTTAATTTTATTTTTATTATACTTTTTTTATTATTATTTTTTTATTTTTTTTAAAGAAATTTCCTACTTATTGGCCGGAGGTCCATTCGAAAGCAATCTCTTTATCCGTCGAATAGAGATAGGTATGATTTTCTCTACTTTTGAGAGTATTTCACCCTGTGTGGAGAAATGACTTGTCTTTATTCTCGGGTAGGGGAAGGATTGTCTACATCTCACCTTCCCCATACACCACTCATGTGATATTGGTTGTTGTTGTTGTTGTTGTTGTTTATCTTATAAAGGTGTTTCGAACCTAAAATAACTACCATAATTTTTTACTCCTATAATGTAAAAATTTGCTAAATTAATACTCCGTAGTATATAGTAGTACTTCCTTCATCCATCTGCAAATACATGTGTATTTCTAATTTTGTTTTCTCCAAAATAGACAATCAATTTTACTTTTTTACTTATATATATATATATATACTTTTATTTACAAGTTTATAATACTAGAATTGACATTAACTCTTGTTCTCTCAGAAGAGAAATTTTTATACTTACTTAAAGTTACACCAATAGAACATATGTTTTTAGACGAAGTAAATACATAGTTATTTACTTGAGATGATATATAAAGAGTAACACCATGCAGTATAAAACATTTAGTGAAGTTTATAAAAATAATACTAACTGAATATATAAAATAAAATTAATCATTGTATCGTAAATGAAGTATGAAGTAAATAGAATATGACTTTTTTCTTTGAAGAAATAACTTAAGTCAAGAAAACTTTTAAAACCAAGTTCAATACTCTATTATTAAAATCAGACATTTCTCATTCTGCCGCCTACATTTTTAATCAAAAGTTTAAATTTTACACGAATTATAAGTGAATGGTTTGTACAATACGTTGTAAAAAATGTACCATATTTTGAAGCTAAAACTAAATATTTGGAAAAAGGAACAAAAGCTTACAATAATGAACCTGACGCGTATAAAACTAACAAAGGTTAACTAAATATCTATAAAATTATTTTTCTCTCACTCAAACTTTTTACCTACCTCTTTTTTTTTTCCCATTTCCTTCTCCTCATGCATCTTTCTGCAACTTTAAAAAAAAAAAAAAAACCTCCATTTGATGCTCCTTAAATCTTGAAGCCCGGTGCGGTCGCACTTATGGCCCACCCCCAGGTCTGGCCATGACTAACGGATGATGTTGTTATCAAAAGTTACTAGGTAATTATTACAAGAGTAAAACAAAAAATGTATATGTGAAAAGGGAGTGTGACTAGAAGATGCGCATAATGCGCAATTCATCTGGAATAAGGTCTTGTGCTCGGGGGGCCTTGATTACCCGAGATTTTACCTTTTGTGGGGAGCCAATGTGCTCGTCCATAGGATGATATTCCTCGTTTACCAAAAAAAAAAAAAAATCTAAAGATAATAACCCTTAGAAAAAAAAATTCCTGAAGTTAACTTTTTTTTTTTTTTTTTTGAAAGACAAACTCACCCACTCGCCTAATACTAACACAAATATATACACCACGAATTGTCCTAAGCAGGACTCGAACCTTCACCCTCAAGATTGTAAGGGTGACCTCAATACCGGAAAGTCATTGACTATTTGGTGCTAAAGTTAAATTTAGTTTATTTCACGAGAAGTTTAAGTTTAACCACTAATATCAAGGTCACAATTTATACAAACAATTTGGGAAAGGATCCGCAAATGGTGGAAACTTGACCAAATCAACTTAAACAACATCTCTGAAATTGCAAAAGCACACAACCCTTCCCTTACTACCCATATCGGTTCACGGATTTGGCAAGCAATCGTTTGGATCTCTTGCTATTTTATTTGAAAAAACATGAATGGCCTCACTTTCGGTAAACAAACGCGAGTTGCCCAAAAATTATCTCCGACATACAAGAACGAAGGTTTGTATGGCTAAATAGTCGAGCAAAGAAACTAAATCTCGAGTGGCTAACGTGGATGAACAACTCATTGATCTTCGATGTAAACCCTTCTGATAGAGATGGAATCGGTTGATCTCAGGTTTTTTACCCGATCCCTTGATCTTGCGCCTAGTGGGAGATAAAATGGGTTGTCCCGGGGTACTTTGTCGCTGTTTTATCAGCACTGTATCCAGTTGTCATCCCAGCTTGTCTTTCAAGTCACGTCTCCTTCTTGTTAAAAGTGATTGGGTTAGGGTGTTTTCCTGCTACCGAGTCCCTTATACTTGTCACCTTAATTTATCGAGTCTATGTCTTGTTACTAGTTTACTTGTATAGAGTTCAATATATAGTGGCATAATCCTCCAGTATGTACAAGGCTTTAAGCCTAAACATTTGTAATTATGTTTGTTTAATAAAGTTGATCTTTTAAAAAAAAAAAAACCTTCAAATGCCAATTATAATTTTGCCTATTGATTCTATCACTACCTGAAAAAGCCGTATACATACAAATTTATAGCTAACAAACATATATACGTAATTGCAATATATATTAAATAAATTAAATTAAATGTATATAGTACACAAAAAGGCAATATCAACGTCTTTATCCATATTGTTTTATTTTACCACTACTTATAAAACTATCGCTATTGAAAAATAACGTAACAATTACAATTTCCAGAACCTTTGGGTACGTTTTGCAAAATACTAGTAGAATTTATCGTGTATATTTTGGTCACATATAGATACTTTATTGGATTCTTAAACAATCCTCTATATATAAGTAAACTCATTTCAACATTCTTTGACATACATTTAAAGCACACACACACATATATATAGTTTTAGAATTTTGTGCATCATGTCTTCAAACAATGAAGACTACTCAAGTTATCTCCCTTTACAAGAAAAATTAGTCCATAAAAATACGGCATCCCGAGCCGTAGAGCTCGTGATTCTTTCTCTTCTTGTTTCTGTCCTTGTTTATCGTATCGTTTGTTTCAAAGACCAAGACCATTACCTTCCTTGGGTTGTCGCGTTTTTGTGTGAGTCGTGGTTCACTTTTAACTGGATTCTTTGTATGTGTCTCAAATGGAATCAATGCAGCACCAAAACTTACCCGGAACGACTCTTGCAGAGGTAACTTATATTTTTATTATTGATTTAGCACATTTTATATGTCAGTAAATGTCATTTTTTTTATTATAATATATACGGAGTTACATTTTTTTTAGTGTCCTTAGATGTTATCACCTATGTACTAAAGATTAGTAAACATACAGGGTAAATGAGACTGAGTTTCCAGCAGTCGATATCTTTGTGACAACGGCAGACCCCATACTTGAACCGGCTATTATAACAATGAACACGGTATTATCGTTATTAGCAGTGGATTATCCAGCTAACAAGTTAGCTCTTTATTTGTCTGATGATGGCTGCTCTCCAATTACATTTTATTCACTTGTTGAAACGACAAAATTTGCAAAACTTTGGGTCCCATTTTGCAAAAAGTTTAATGTTCAAGTTAGAGCTCCATTTCGATACTTCACTCCTAACTCCACACCTTTAGAAGATGATTCATTGGAGTTTCAACAAGAATGGAAAAAGATGAAGGTACACTCAAAATATTTTTAAACGTCATATTGTAGTTCTAGAAAACATTCACTGCATCAAATTATTTTCACACTTTAACTATTTTATCAAAGAAATATACTTCACACTTACAATTTTATCAAAAAAAATTAACATTTAATAGCGTGGATATAAGGTTAATCAAGTTTAAAGTGTAAGTAAATTTGTGCCACTCATTTCTTCACACAAAGGAGTGTGACTAATTTAACTTAACATTTTTAAGTGTGATAAGTTTAAATAAATTTGAACTTTTTTTTTCTTACAATTTTATATAAGAAAGTAGGGTAATATTGTACAGTTAACAATATTTGTTATGGAGTATTAATTTAATCAAATTCATAACTGAGAAATTGAACTAAAATTCACACTTTTAAATAGTGTGGGAAAAAGTATGTGAGCAAATTAAAAATTGTTGTAGCGACTCTTGTTTTTTATTTTCCTTTTCTTTTTCTTGGAAGATTTTAATGTAAAACTTAAAATTGATTTTTGAAATGTGAATTAGTGATGATAATATAAGTTACGTCCCAATGTGATATAAGTACATGTGTGGATTAGGTTTCATTTTGGTGCCGAAATTTGTTACGTCAAAGAAGATTTGGAGACGAGATACAAATTCTGACGTGTTATTATTATTATTAATTTTGTATGATTACAGAAGGAATATGGGGATCTTTACAAAAAGATTGAGGTTGCAAGTCGTCAGCCATTCGAATGTGATCCTAATTCGGAATTTGCTGTTTTTTCTGATGTGAAACGTTCAGACCATCCATCTATCATCAAGGTTAGTTGAATCACACACGCACATCCGTTTTCAAATTATTTCAACTTTTATTGTCGTCCAAACATTTTAATGACATGCGCGCCTAAATGAGATATATACTTCTATATCACCATCATTATTCGGTGGTTCCAAAATTTTGATTTTGGATCCATTTGTATGTGTCTGTGTCAAGATAAGAACTTGATGAATATGACAAAATAAACCCTTATTTTTATTTTATTTTTTGTTTCTATATATTTCAAAATTCAATTGACAAAACTAATGGTGGTATTTTGAACAACTTCTCTCCATTTATCATAAAAATATCAAAATTAATGTATTTCTTGATCATATATTAGGATAAAAACACAGAATTACATTTTGCGGGCTTGTTATTGTACATTTTAACAAACTAGCCCTCAAGAAAAATAAAAAATAAACAATATCAGAGTAGTAAGAAATAAACAATAGTTAGACTTTAAGATAACAGTACAGATTTGTACTAAGCGTAGTGTAAAAGGCGATCCTTTTAATGAGTAATGACAAATCAAAAACAAATTAGTGTCTAAAAATCACCTTTGATATTTTTGTTGTAGGTTATATCAGAGAACAAAGAAGGTACTCCAAGTGATATACCGCATGTAATATATATCTCAAGACAAAAGAGTCCCAAACATCATCATCATTACAAAGCTGGAGCTATGAATGTTCTGGTTAGTTGAATTTATCTCCGTTTATTTGAACATCTAGAAAAGTTAACGAACTTTGCTCTGATTCATGTTTAGTTAATACAGAATTTTACCGGATCGTTATAAGTTATAACCAGCTCGTACTACCTTTCATAATATATTACGACATTTATTTGTCATTTTCTATCAAAAGTTTGATACTTTTTGAATGGGTGAGAAAAAATGATTACCAAAAAATAAGTCACTATCAAGGATAGCTTGACTTCATAATTAATTTTAATTGTATTAATTTATCATTATCAACATATATGAAAAGAATCTTTAAATTACCAATATCTTTTTATTTTTGCGTAAGTTTAATAGTTATGTTCTTTTTAGACAATGGGGGATCATGGGACATATAAAAAACATTGTATTTTTAGACCAATAACCCTTTTGGTTATCATTTTGTTAAATTTATGTTACATATAGTAGAGTAAAATAGAAGTAGTATTAACATTGTTTAATATATGATGAACAGTGTAGAGTCTCAGGGCTAATGACAAATGCACCTCTGATGATGAATGTAGACTGTGATATGTATGTCAACAATCCACAAGTTTTTCTTCATGCAATGTGTATGGTGTTCGGTTTCGAAAATGAAAAAGATTGTGCTTTTATCCAGTTTCCTCAAGCTTTTTATGATGCTTTGAAGGATGACCCTTTTGGAAATCAACTTGCTGATATATATGTGAGTATATTTTTTACTGTAATAATCTTAATATAATTTATTATATTAATATTAATATTTATTCTAATCTTTTTGGTGTGTGTGATTATAACAGTATGTGGCTAATGGAATACAAGCACTTCAAGGATCATTCTATGGAGGAACAAATTGTTTTCATAGGCGAAAGGTTATATATGGTTCGTCTCCAAACGATACACTAAAAACTGGTATGTTAATGAAAAATAATTTAACAAATTTGCCAATGCATGTCTAACTTTGAACTGACTCTTCATCATAATATTCTTCTGTTGAATAGAAAATATAGGTACTGAAGATCTACTTAAAATTTTCGGACAATCAACCGAATTGAGAGAATCAGCTTCTCAGATATTATCAAATGCAAAGATGGAAAATCGACCGAGTCCTTCTAATTTGATTGAGGCAGCTATTCGTGTTGCCGGTTGTAGCTACGAGTATGGTACCAACTGGGGTAAAAAGGTAAAATATCAATTCATGACGATTATAAAATATTTTGCAGCATTGAAATAAAATTAAGTAGCTTTAGATTAATCACACCATCATCACGACTTGATTAGTTTTTAATTTTTAACTATACATAGTGTCACGAATGGTCAATGTGGTTTGTATCAGAAATCATGGTGGTCCCTGTATTTTTTTCCCGTCAAGGATGGTCCATGTAGTTTGCATTTTGAATCACCGATGGTCCTTGTGGTACAATCCACAGGGACCCTCCTTGACGAAAAAATGCAAATTAGAGGGACCACCGGTGATTCAAATGAAAATAATAGGGATCAGACGGAAAATAATACAAGGACCAAAAATACAAGGATCACTGTGATTTCTGATACAAACCACAGAGACCATTTGTGATATTTTGTGTTTCCACTACTTGATAAAATCCAATGTTATACATTGTTTTAAATCTAATCTTAGGTTGGGTGGCTATATGGATCAACAACAGAAGATATTCTCACAGGACTTGCCATCCATGGAAGAGGATGGAAAACCGTTTTTACGTCAACTGAACCGCTTGCATTTCTTGGTTCCGCACCTTCTACATACCCTTCTTCATTGATACAACAAAAAAGATGGGCTGCTGGGCTTTTTGAGAATTTGTTCACCAATAAGAACCCGATATTTCTTACCGTGAATGGAAATATGTGGTTTCGACAAGCCCTTGCATACTTATGGATATGTTTATGGGCAGCCCGTTCGGTTCCAGAGTTATGCTACGCAATTCTTCCAGCATATTGTATCATAACCTGTTCAAATTTCTTGCCCAAAGTCAATGAGTCAACTTTTCTCATTTTTGTAACTGTTTTCGTGATTTACAATGTTTACACGCTATGGGAAGTTAGACGTTTAGGTGTATCGCTTCGAATGTGGTGGAATATTCAGAGAATGAGGAGAGTAAATATCATGACAGCATGGTTATTTGGATTTGTAACTGTTATGCTTAAACTTATAGGCTTATCAACGGTAGTTTTCGAAGTAACACAAAAGGAACAAAAATATGACGGTGATGATGATGATGTAGATGCTGGTAGGTTCACTTTTGACAAGTCACCCATTATCGTGCCAGGTGTAGTTATTTTATTGGTCAACCTGACTGCATTGGTCAACAACATGTCAAGATTATTGAAAGTTGACTTTCATGAGAATTGGACAGGGGTACATGAATTGGGAATAGGAGAGATGTTTTGTAGTGTTTGGGTGATATTATGCTTTTGGGAATATTTGAAAGGGTTGTTTGGTAATGGAAAATATGGGATTCCATCGTCGACGATTTTGAAATCTGGCGGTTTGGCTTTGTTTTTCGTTCAACTATGTAGAAGATCATCTCGATTGTTTTAGATGGTTTTATTGATATATGATGTATTCGTGTACACTTCGAATAGATGGATGTTAATCATTGTAAGAGGGAAATGCAAAACTTAGGTTTGTTGCAATGTATGTAGCTTCGTAAAAACCATAAATAGAAAGATGATAAAATATTACCAAATGTACTATGTTAGTAGAGCAAAACATCAAAAGCAAGTTCATGTTAATATGGTAATAATGTATGTACTGTTACATTTATCAACAAAGAAATATAAAGAAACAAACTAATTATCAAAAAACATGATGTAATAATCTAACTTTTGACACTCATAATTCAAGAAAAATTTGATAGAAATATAAACAGATCAAATGGGTCAGTGACAATAAAAAATGAACTTTTAAAAGCATAAGAAAACTCATTGACCACTATATTCAAAAAAGTTATTATCATTCTAAATAGCGTAGTCGTATTTAACAAAAAGTAATTATATAAATATTTTTAAAATGGACAAATGGTCCTCCTGCACCGAAGTAGTGTTTTCGACACCACTTTTCTACGAGTTAGTATTTTCAAACCAATGTGTCGGTGCATCGTTTTGATATCGCGCAAAGATCCATCATTTAAATCTTCTAACAAGTCTAACTGATCAGCCTGCTGAGAGATGGCAACGTTAGCAGTAATTTTCAACATGACCCAATAACCCAACATCTGCTTTAACACCTGAATCCAACATCTCAATTGCAAAACCTACATTTGAAAACAGGTCACCTTGAAACAAATCTGAATCATCATTCAAATTTTTGTTACTGAAGCTATCCTTCTGTCCAAAAACGGAGTCTAATAAGATGAATTTCCATCACTAACATCAACGGGGGAAGTGACAGGTGTCTCAAACGGAAAGACATCATAATATCTTGAACCCCAAAGGCTTTTATTCTCTTCATAGGCAGTTTTTCACGTACATAAGACACAATATTCCTCTTTGAAAGATTCAAACAAGAATGCAGTTTACACAAATTAGATTGAAAATTAAGTACTAATCAATATGAAACAGGAATTTGCATAAGCAATAACTAGAGAACCAATTCAAAAACTACAATAGTTTCATGATATCTCTTAAAAATATATTTCATAGAAAAAACGTATACGTATAATTTGCATTTACTATTACTAAATCCAAAATAACAAGAGTCTAATAATTTAATTGTGAGCAGAAAACAGTATATCTGTAATTGATCGAACAAAAGAAAATTTATAGGTATGCCGTGGGTTTGGTTAGATCGTTTTTAGCATTCGGGGGTGTCTCTTGCTCGTGAATTCGTTGTATTGCTAGCTACTTGCTAGTTGTATTTACTTCCTTTTAATTATAATAAAATTCTTGCCTTTCGAAAAAAAAAGAAAATTTATAGGTGAAAAAGAAAAAACCTTAACTGATCCATTAAAGTTCAATGATTGAAGTAACCATTTATAACCAATGCTGAACTTGAAGGCTATAGTATCAGGATGAACATCTTTCTTATGAAATCACTAAATAATAATAATAATAATAATAATAATAATAATAATAATAATAATAATAATAATAATAATAATAATAATAATAATAATAATAATAATAATAATAATAATAATAATAAGTCTCTCAAAAGCATTCCTTTACAGAATTTGCACATGTTCGATGGCGACGGGTAGTAGAGATAGACGCCGCAACTGTGAAAAGAGAAGGTAGAGTGGTGTCGTTAAGGTTGAATGATTCGGAATCCGGTCTTAATAAAGTGTTTCTGTACACCTTTTAATTCAATAACTAGATTTTTGTTTATTTATCTCTTAATCTGCTTTTTAATTTGAAAATTGATCTGTTTGCAAAAGAAATAGAATCAGACACATCTTTAGAATAAGAGACAAATGAAAACAGAGGCAAACTCAGAAAAAAAAATGTAACAACCCCGGAGTCTTTTTAGAAACTAATTTATGAAAATAATTTGTCATCTTTACCATTAAATGAAATACTCCTTTCGTCTCATAATAATTATCATTTTTGACTTTTTAAAAATAGATGACGTATATAAAATGTCTATTTTACGAATTTCTTAATAAAAAAGAAAGCTTATCATTAAACGTTTAGAGAGTGCTTGGCTTAGCGATTAAAACATGATTATTTGTTATTACGTTTTAGATTTTTTTTTTTTTTTTTTTTTTTGAAACGACGATATCGACATCAAATGCCCTCATTTGCCACCCACACACGCGTTAGCAAGCAATGTTGTAAATCTCCTTATTTCTCTTCAAGATCTCGTTTTATGAAGGCAGCCGAGGCGAGATGTCCTTCTCCCGAGACTTCTCAGTCAACGAGGTCAAACTTGATAAAAGCCACAATTTATCAGATTTTCTCGGTCATTTCTTGGATTTTCTCATAAAATCTAATAATTTCTCGGGTTTTCTCACTCATTTATTTGATTTTTTTGTAAAAACTCGTAAAAGTATATATAAATATACAAATATTTATAGATATATTTATATTTATATTAAAAAACGGAAAAGTCAACATAAGTCAACGTCCGAGATCTCCCCGAGAAATTTCCGAGATGCCGAGATCTCCTCAAAAATGTCCAAACGAGATCTCCTCGATATCCGAGTTCTCCAACCTTGTTAGCAGGAAACCCAATTCCCGACGATGTTGGCAGAAATAGCGAAGGTTGGTAAAACCCCTAGAGACCTTCCAAAATCGCATTGATAATCGCATTGATGTAGACAGTACCATAAAGGTTGGAAACTCCCTGCGATTTGAGAAACTTAATACGTGAAAATAAAAATGCAGGTCATCTTTACTGCAGGAATACGTATTATTAGATTATCCGATTCTTAATTTTCTCGCATTTTTTTTTCTTAATTATTTGTTTATCAATGAATTTGATTTACTAAAACTAACAAAACTGATTATTAGATTATAGCGTTATCAAACATTATAATTATCAATTCTAGTTTTATCCAAACATCATTAATGTATAAAATGTTTTTTTAAGAAATTTATCGAAAGAAGAAAAGCTGGAACAAGAATACAACCATAGAACTGAAAGGACCCGTTCATATCGATTATAAACGATTCACAATAGTTGATTACATTGCGAGGTTCTGACCTCTATATGATACATTTCACGAACATTGCATTCGTTTTTAAAAGACAACTTTCATTACAACGATAGTTGACAATATGCATACCATTTTCCAATATATCCAAACTATAAATGACTTAATCTGTCATTTACTTAATAACAATCTTTTTGAACTCGATCGACTCGAATGCAACGTCTTTTGAAATATGTCATGAATGACTCCACGTAATATCTCTAAAATGAGCAAATGCACAGCGAAAGATTTCTTTAATACCTGAGAATAAACATGCTTACAAGTGTCAACCAAAAGGTTGGTGAGTTTATTAGTTTAACATAATCATTCATTTCCATAATTTTAATAGACCACAAGATTTCATTTTTCAGTAACCATACACTCGCAAGTGTAAAAATCATTCTATCGAAATTCAACACATGGTAACTGACATTAACAAACGCATATAGAATATCCCCCGCATACAAGTGATTTGCACTTAGTATGCTCACAGCATACAAATAGGCCATCCCTTTTAAAAATGACGGTTGTATACACCTTACAACAGGTCATAACTTTTAAAGATGGCGGTTGTATACTAAAAGTCGAAGTACTAAAGCAGTTCAAATTCTCTGACTGGGGCTTGTCAAGGCCCATAGATCTATCTTTAGGATTCGCGTCAATTAGTGGCAATTATAATAAACACTAATTCTTAGGTTACCAGCAAAAAGGGGTGATATCCGGTGTACTCATATCTTGGTGGCAATTATAATAAACACCAATTCAATCGTAGAATATTTTTTATGTACTTGTGTATATTTTGTAAAATATTTATAAAAGCAGCGCATGTATTCTCATCCCAAAAATATATAAAAAGGGAGTAATGAAACTCACAATACTGTATTTCGTAGCAATTATGTAAATGACGGCACTGAACAAGTGCAGGGTTGGCCTCGGATTCACGAACCTATATTAAGTATATATATTTATATGTTGGTCATTATCTGTCTAACAATTTAGGTCAAGTCGTAGTGTATCACAATCCTAATGCTCGAGATCGATATGCAAAAGTCAACAAAAGTCAACTTTGAAATGTCCCGTTCTTATTGATTAAAAATGTTCCATATTAATTGATTTCGTTGCGAGGTTTTGACCTCTATATGAGACGTTTTTCAAAGACTGCATTCATTTTAAAACAAACCATAACCTTTATTTCATAAATAAAGGTTTAAAAAGCTTTACGTAGATTATCAAATAATGATAATCTAAAATATCATGTTTACACACGACCATTACATAATGGTTTACAATACAAATATGTTACAACAAAATAAGTTTCTTGAATGCAGTTTTTACACAATATCATACAAACATGGACTCCAAATCTCGTCCTTATTTAAGTATGCGACAGCGGAAGCTCTTAATAATCACCTGAGAATAAACATGCTTAAAACGTCAACAAAAATGTTGGTGAGTTATAGGTTTAACCTATATATATCAAATCATAATAATAGACCACAAGATTTCATATTTCAATACACATCCCATACATAGAGATAAAAGTCATTCATATGGTGAACACCTGGTAACCGACATTAACAAGATGCATATATAAGAATATCCCTATCATTCCGGGACACCCTTCGGATATGATATAAATTTCGAAGTACTAAAGCATCCGGTACTTTGGATGGGGCTTGTTGGGCCCGATAGATCTATCTTTAGGATTCGCGTCAATTAGGGTGTCTGTTCCCTAATTCTTAGATTACCAGACTTAATAAAAAGGGGCATATTCGATTTCGATAATTCAACCATAGAATGTAGTTTCACGTACTTGTTTCTATTTTGTAAATCATTTATAAAACCTGCATGTATTCTCATCCCAAAAATATTAGATTTTAAAAGTGGGACTATAACTCACTTTCACAGATTTTTACTTCGTCGGGAAGTAAGACTTGGCCACTGGTTGATTCACGAACCTATAACAATATATACATATATATCAAAGTATGTTCAAAATATATTTACAACACTTTTAATATATTTTGATGTTTTAAGTTTATTAAGTCAGCTGTCCTCGTTAGTAACCTACAACTAGTTGTCCACAGTTAGATGTACAGAAATAAATCGATAAATATTATCTTGAATTAATCCACGACCCAGTGTATACGTATCTCAGTATTGATCACAACTCAAACTATATATATATTTTGGAATCAACCTCAACCCTGTATAGCTAACTCCAACATTCACATATAGAGTGTCTATGGTTGTTCCGAAATATATATAGATGTGTCGACATGATAGGTCGAAACATTGTATACGTGTCTATGGTATCTCAAGATTACATAATATACAATACAAGTTGATTAAGTTATGGTTGGAATAGATTTGTTACCAATTTTTACGTAGCTAAAATGAGAAAAATTATCCAATCTTGTTTTACCCATAACTTCTTCATTTTAAATCCGTTTTGAGTGAATCAAATTGCTATGGTTTCATATTGAACTCTATTTTATGAATCTAAATAGAAAAAGTATAGGTTTATAGTCGGAAAAATAAGTTACAAGTCGTTTTTGTAAAGGTAGTCATTTCAGTCGGAAGAACGACGTCTAGATGACCATTTTAGAAAACATACTTCCACTTTGAGTTTAACCATAATTTTTAGATATAGTTTCATGTTCATAATAAAAATCATTTTCTCAGAATAACAACTTTTAAATCAAAGTTTATCATAGTTTTTAATTAACTAACCCAAAACAGCCCGCGGTGTTACTACGACGGCGTAAATCCGGTTTTACGGTGTTTTTCGTGTTTCCAGGTTTTAAATCATTAAGTTAGCATATCATATAGATATAGAACATGTGTTTAGTTGATTTTAAAAGTCAAGTTAGAAGGATTAACTTTTGTTTGCGAACAAGTTTAGAATTAACTAAACTATGTTCTAGTGATTACAAGTTTAAACCTTCGAATAAGATAGATTTATATGTATGAATCGAATGATGTTATGAACATCGTTACTACCTTAAGTTCCTTGGATAAACCTACTGGAAAAGAGAAAAATGGATCTAGCTTCAACGGATCCTTGGATGGCTCGAAGTTCTTGAAGCAGAATCATGACACGAAAACAAGTTAAAGTAAGATCATCACTTGAAATAAGATTGTTATAGTTATAGAAATTGAACCAAAGTTTGAATATGATTATTAACTTGTATTAGAATGATAACCTACTGTAAGAAACAAAGATTTCTTGAGGTTGGATGATCACCTTACAAGATTGGAAGTGAGATAGCAAACTTGAAAGTATTCTTGATTTTATGTAACTAGAACTTGTAGAATATATGAAGAACACTTAGAACTTGAAGATAGAACTTAAGGGAGATCAATTAGATGAATAAAATTGAAGAATGAAAGTGTTTGTAGGTGTTTTTGGTCGTTGGTGTATGGATTAGATATAAAGGATATGTAATTTTGTTTTCATGTAAATAAGTCATGAATGATTACTCATATTTTTGTAATTTTATGAGATATTTCATGCTAGTTGCCAAATGATGGTTCCCACATGTGTTAGGTGACTCACATGGGCTGCTAAGAGCTGATCATTGGAGTGTATATACCAATAGTACATACATCTAAAAGCTGTGTATTGTACGAGTACGAATACGGGTGCATACGAGTAGAATTGTTGTTGAAACTGAACGAGGATGTAATTGTAAGAATTTTTGTTAAGTAGAAGTATTTTGATAAGTGTATTGAAGTCTTTCAAAAGTGTATAAATACATATTAAAACACTACATGTATATACATTTTAACTGAGTCGTTAAGTCATCGTTAGTCGTTACATGTAAGTGTTGTTTTGAAACCTTTAGGTTAACGATCTTGTTAAATGTTGTTAACCCAATGTTTATAATATCAAATGAGATTTTAAATTATTATATTATCATGATATTATCATGTATGAATATCTCTTAATATGATATATATACATTAAATGTCTTTACAACGATAATCGTTACATATATGTCTCGTTTAAAAATCATTAAGTTAGTAGTCTTATTTTTACATATGTAGTTCATTGTTAATATACTTAATGATATGTTTACTTATCATAGTATCATGTTAACTATATATATATCCATATATATGTCATCATGTTAACTATAAAAATCATTAGGTGGTCAATTGTCTATATGAAACATATTTCAATTAATCAAGTCTTAACAGGTTTGATTGCTTAACATGTTGTAAACATTTAATCATGTAAATATCAATCTCAATTAATATGTATAAACATGGAAAAATTCGGGTCACTACAGTACCTACCCGTTAAATAAATTTCGTCCCGAAATTTTAAGCTGTTGAAGGTGTTGACGAATCTTCTGGAAATAGATGCGGGTATTTCTTCTTCATCTAATCTTCACGCTCCCAGGTGAACTCGGGTCCTCTACGAGCATTCCATCAAACCTTAACAATTGGTATCTTGTTTTGCTTAAGTCTTTTAACCTCACAATCCATTATTTCGACGGGTTCTTCGATGAATTGAAGTTTTTCGTTGATTTGGATTTCATCTAACGGAATAGTGAGATCTTCTTTAGCAAAACATTTCTTCAAATTCGAGACGTGGAAAGTGTTATGTACAGCTGCGAGTTGTTGAGGTAACTCAAGTCGGTAAGCTACTGGTCCGACACGATCAATAATCTTGAATGGTCCAATATACCTTGGATTTAATTTCCCTCGTTTACCAAATCGAACAACGCCTTTCCAAGGTGCAACTTTAAGCATGACCATCTCTCCAATTTCAAATTCTATATCTTTTCTTTTAATGTCAGCGTAGCTCTTTTGTCGACTTTGGACGGTTTTCAACCGTTGTTGAATTTGGATGATCTTCTCGGTAGTTTCTTGTATAATCTCCGGACCCGTAATCTGTCTATCCCCCACTTCACTCCAACAAATCGGAGACCTGCACTTTCTACCATAAAGTGCTTCAAACGGCGCCATCTCAATGCTTGAATGGTAGCTGTTGTTGTAGGAAAATTCTGCTAACGGTAGATGTCGATCCCAACTGTTTCCGAAATCAATAACACATGCTCGTAGCATGTCTTCAAGCGTTTGTATCGTCCTTTCGCTCTGTCCATCAGTTTGTGGATGATAGGCAGTACTCATGTCTAGACGAGTTCCTAATGCTTGCTGTAATGTCTGCCAGAATCTTGAAATAAATCTGCCATCCCTATCAGAGATAATAGAGATTAGTATTCCATGTCTGGAGACGACTTCCTTCAAATACAATCGTGCTAACTTCTCCATCTTGTCATCTTCTCTTATTGGCAGGAAGTGTGCTGATTTGGTGAGACGATCAACTATTACCCAAATAGTATCAAAACCACTTGCAGTCCTTGGCAATTTAGTGATGAAATCCATGGTAATGTTTTCCCATTTCCATTCTGGGATTTCGGGTTGTTGAAGTAGACCTGATGGTTTCTGATGCTCAGCTTTGACCTTAGAACACGTCAAACATTCTCCTACGTATTTAGCAACATCGGCTTTCATACCCGGCCACCAAAAATGTTTCTTGAGATCCTTGTACATCTTCCCCGTTCCAGGATGTATTGAGTATCTGGTTTTATGAGCTTCTCTAAGTACCATTTCTCTCATATCTCCAAATTTTGGTACCCAAATCCTTTCAGCCCTATACCGGGTTCCGTCTTCCTGAATATTAAGATGCTTCTCCGATCCTTTGGGTATTTCATCCTTTAAATTTCTCTCTTTTAAAACTCCTTGTTGCGCCTCCTTTATTTGAGTAGTAAGGTTATTATGAATCATTATATTCATAGATTTTACTCGAATGGGTTCTCTGTCCTTCCTGCTCAAGGCATCGGCTACCACATTTGCCTTCCCCGGGTGGTAACGAATCTCAAAGTCGTAATCATTCAACAATTCAATCCACCTACGCTGCCTCATATTCAGTTGTTTCTGATTAAATATGTGTTGAAGACTTTTGTGGTCGGTATATATAATACTTTTGACCCCATATAAGTAGTGCCTCCAAGTCTTTAATGCAAAAATAACCGATCCTAATTCCAAATCATGCGTCGTATAATTTTGTTTGTGAATCTTAAATTGTCTAGACGCATAAGCAATCACCTTCGTTCGTTGCATTAATAAACAACCGAGACCTTGCTTTGATGCGTCACAATAAATCACAAAATTATCATTCCCTTCAGGCAATGACAATATAGGTGCCGTAGTTAGCTTTTTCTTCAATAACTGAAACGCTTTCTCTTGTTCATCATTCCATTCAAATTTCTTCCCTTTATGCGTTAATGCAGTCAAGGGTTTTGCTATTCTGGAAAAATCTTGGATGAACCTTCTGTAGTAACCAGCTAGTCCTAAAAACTGGCGTATGTGTTTCGGAGTTTTTGGGGTTTCCCACTTTTCAACAGTTTCTATCTTTGCCGGATCCACCTTAATACCTTCTTTGTTCACTATGTGACCGAGGAATTGAACTTCTTCCAACCAAAATGCATACTTTGAAAACTTAGCGTACAATTTTTCCTTCCTCAATACTTCTAACACCTTTCTCAAATGTTCACCGTGTTCTTGGTCATTCTTTGAGTAAATAAGTATGTCATCAATGAAAACAATGAAAAACTTGTCAAGGTATGGTCCACACACTCAGTTCATAAGGTCCATGAACACAGCTGGTGCATTAGTTAAACCAAACGGCATGACCATAAACTCGTAATGACCGTAACGTGTTCTGAAAGCAGTCTTTGGAATATCATCTTCTTTCACCCGCATTTGATGATACCCGGAACGTAAGTCAATCTTTGAATAAACAGACGAGCCTTGTAGTTGATCAAATAAGTCGTCGATTCTCGGTAGTGGGTAGCGGTTCTTGATGGTAAGTTTGTTCAACTCTCGGTAGTCGATACACAACCTGAATGTACCATCTTTCTTCTTGACAAACAAAACAGGAGCTCCCCACGGTGATGTGCTTAGTCGAATGAAACCACGCTCTAAAAGTTCTTGTAATTGGCTTGCAGTTCTTTCATCTCGCTGGGTGCGAGTCTGTAAGGAGCACGAGCTATTGGTGCAGCTCCTGGTACAAGATCTATTTGAAATTCAACGGATCGATGTGGGGGTAATCCCGATAATTCTTTCGGAAATACATCGGGAAATTCTTTTGCAATGGGAACATCATTGATGCTCTTTTCTTCAGTTTGTACTTTCTCGACGTGTGCTAGAACAGCATAACAACCTTTTCTTATTAGTTTTTGTGCCTTCAAATTACTAATAAGATGTAGCTTCGTGTTGCCCTTTTCTCCGTACACCATTAAGGGTTTTCCTTTTTCTCGTATAATGCGAATTGCATTTTTGTAACAAACGATCTCTGCTTTCACTTCTTTCAACCAGTCCATACCGATTATCACATCAAAACTCCCTAACTCTACTGGTATCAAATCAATCTTAAATGTTTCGCTAACCAGTTTAATTTCTCGATTCCGACATATATTATCTGCTGAAATTAATTTACCATTTGCTAATTCGAGTAAAAATTTACTATCCAAAGGCGTCAATGGACAACTTAATTTAGCACAAAAATCTCTACTCATATAGCTTCTATCCGCACCCGAATCAAATAAAACGTAAGCAGATTTATTGTCAATAAGAAACGTACCCGTAACAAGCTCCGGGTCTTCCTGTGCCTCTGCCGCATTAATATTGAAAACTCTTCCGCGGCCTTGTCCATTCGTGTTCTCCTGGTTTGGGCAATTTCTAATAATGTGGCCCGGTTTTCCACATTTATAACAAACTACATTGGCATAACTTGCTCCGACACTACTTGCTCCGCCATTACTCGTTCCGACACCATTTGTTCCTTTGGTTCTATTAACCCCTGGTCCGTAGACCTCACACTTCGCCGCGCTATGACCATTTCTTTTACACTTGTTACAAAATTTGGTGCAGAACCCCGAGTGATACTTTTCACACCTTTGGCATAGCTGCTTCTGATTGTTGTTGTTGTTGCGGTTATTATTGTTGTTGGGATGATTGTTGTAGTTGCTGTTGTTGTTGTTGTTGTTGTTTTTGTTGTTGTTGTTGGGCCGTTTGTTGTAGTTGCGATTGATGTTGCGATTGTTGGGATAATTGTTGCGATTATTGTTGTAATTGCTGTTGTTGTTGTATTGGTGATTCTTATCACCGTTTTCCTCCCACTTTCTTTTGACTTGCTTCACATTGGCCTCTTCAGCAGTCTGTTCTTTAATTCTTTCTTCAATCTGGTTCACTAGTTTGTGAGCCATTCTACATGCCTGTTGTATAGAGGCGGGCTCGTGTGAACTTATATCTTCTTGGATTCTTTCCGGTAATCCTTTCACAAACGCGTCGATCTTCTCTTCCTCATCTTCGAATGCTCCCGGACACAATAGGCACAATTCTGTGAATCATCTTTCGTATGTGGTAATATCAAATCCTTGGGTTCGTAACCCTCTAAGTTCTGTCTTGAGCTTATTGATCTCGGTTCTGGGACGGTACTTCTCCTTCATCAAGTGCTTGAATGCTGACCACGGTAGTGCGTACGCATCGTCTTGTCCCACTTACTCTAGATAGGTATTCCACCATGTTAACGTAGAACCTGTGAAGGTATGCGTAGCCTACTTCACTTTGTCCTCTTCAGTACACTTACTTATGGCAAACACCGATTCGACCTTCTCGGTCCACCGTTTCAATCCGATCGGTCCTTCGGTTCCATCAAATTCCAAAGGTTTGCAGGCAGTGAATTCTTTGTAGGTGCATCCTACACGATTTCCTGTACTGCTAGATCCAAGGTTATTGTTGGTATGTAGCGCAGCCTGTACTGCGGCTATGTTTGAAGCTAGAAAAGTACGGAATTCCTCTTCATTCATATTCACGGTGTGTCGAGTAGTCGGTGCCATTTCCTTCAAAATAGTCAAATGGAACAAGTTAATCATACAGAATATTAAGAGTAGTTAATAGTATTTCGTACCATAATATGAACTCATTTATAAAAGCTTTTTCTTCATATTAGCGTTTTATAAGTTTAAATTCGGGTAGTACCTACCCGTTAAGTTCATACTTAGTAGCTAATATACAATTCAACTACTACAATTCTATATGAAAAACTGATTATAATAATATTTCGCGTTCAAACTTTTATACAATATTTTACAAACTTACAATACCGCTTATTTTACATAAAGCATGAAATATAGCACACAATAACTTTGATACAAGATAGTTGTGAAGATAATTCTAGCTAGTACACAAGTCGTTCAGCAAAGGCAATAAAGACACGTAATTCATACGTCCAGAAATAAGTCATGCATTCTGGTTTTACTAGGATTACTTCCCATCCTTGGTCTTGTGGAACATAACCGTTATGGCTGTTGATAAGACAGCGTGTTGTAACGTCGTCAAAGGGACGAGGGTTACGTAATGTCCAACAGTCCCGTAACAATCTAAAAACCTCATTTCTTACCCCAATTACCGACTCCGTCACTTGTGGAAACGTTTTGTTTAATAGTTGTAGCCCGATGTTCTTGTTCTCACTTTGGTGAGAAGCGAATATTACTAATCCGTAAGCATAACATGCTTCTTTATGTTGCATGTTAGCCGCTTTTTCTAAATCACGAAGTCCAATATTCGGATATATTGAGTCAAAATAATTTCTTAACCCGTTGCGTAAAATAGCATTTGGGTTCCCCGCAATATATGCGTCAAAGTAAACACATCGTAACTTATGGGTTTCCCAATGTGATATCCCCCATCTTTCAAACGAAAGTCTCTTATAAACCAAGACATTCTTGGAACGTTCTTTGAATGTCTTACAAACTGATCTCGCCTTAAATAGTTGTGCCGAAGAATTCTGACCGACTCTAGACAAGATTTTATCAATCATGTCTCCGGGTAGGTCTCTTAAAATATTGGGTTGTCTATCCATTTTGTGTTTTTATACTGTAAAATAGACAAGAGTTAGATTCATAAAAAAATACTTATTAATACAAGCAATTTTTACATATATCATAAAGCATAAGCACACTATATTACATATATTACACCACACGAATACAACTATCTTATTCTGACTCGCTCGTTTCTTCTTGTTCGGTTTTGGTTCGTTTTGCCAAGTTTCTAGGGATATATGATGTTCCTCTAATTCGAGCCGTCGTTGTCCACATTGGTTTAGAAAAACCTGATGGTTTAGAGGTTCCCGGGTCATTGTTACAACTTAAGGACTTTGGGGGTTGACGATACATATAAAGTTCATCGGGGTTGGAATTAGATTTCTCTATTTTTATGCCCTTTCCCTTATTATTTTCTTTTGCCTTTTTAAATTCAGTTGGGGTAATTTCTATAACATCATCGGAATTCTCATCGGAATCTGATTCATCGGAGAATTGGTAATCCTCCCAATATTTTGCTTCCTTGGCGGAAACACCATTGACCATAATTAACCTTGGTCGGTTGGTTGAGGATTCTCTTTTACTTAACCGTTTTATTATTTCCCCCACCGGTTCTATTTCTTCTTCCGGTTCCGATTCTTCTTCCGGTTCCGATTCTTCTTCCGGTTCCGACTCTTCTTCCGGTTCCTCTTCGGGAACTTGTGAATCAGTCCACGAATCATTCCAATTTACATTTGACTCTTCATTATTATTAGGTGAGTCAATGGTACTTGTTCTAGAGGTAGACATCTATCACATAATATCAAACGCGTTAAGAGATTAATATATCACATAATATTCACATGTTAAAAATATATAGTTTCCAACAAAATTTGTTAAGCAATCATTTTTCAAGTAAACACGGTCGAAGTCCAGACTCACTAATGCATCCTAACAAACTCGATAAGACACACTAATGCAAAATTCTGGTTCTCTAAGACCAACGCTCGGATACCAACTGAAATGTCCCGTTCTTATTGATTAAAAATGTTCCATATTAATTGATTTCGTTGCGAGGTTTTGACCTCTATATGAGACGTTTTTCAAAGACTGCATTCATTTTAAAACAAACCATAACCTTTATTTCATAAATAAAGGTTTAAAAAGCTTTACGTAGATTATCAAATAATGATAATCTAAAATATCATGTTTACACACGACCATTACATAATGGTTTACAATACAAATATGTTACAACAAAATAAGTTTCTTGAATGCAGTTTTTACACAATATCATACAAACATGGACTCCAAATCTCGTCCTTATTTAAGTATGCGACAGCGGAAGCTCTTAATAATCACCTGAGAATAAACATGCTTAAAACGTCAACAAAAATGTTGGTGAGTTATAGGTTTAACCTATATATATCAAATCATAATAATAGACCACAAGATTTCATATTTCAATACACATCCCATACATAGAGATAAAAGTCATTCATATGGTGAACACCTGGTAACCGACATTAACAAGATGCATATATAAGAATATCCCTATCATTCCGGGACACCCTTCGGATATGATATAAATTTCGAAGTACTAAAGCATCCGGTACTTTGGATGGGGCTTGTTGGGCCCGATAGATCTATCTTTAGGATTCGCGTCAATTAGGGTGTCTGTTCCCTAATTCTTAGATTACCAGACTTAATAAAAAGGGGCATATTCGATTTCGATAATTCAACCATAGAATGTAGTTTCACGTACTTGTTTCTATTTTGTAAATCATTTATAAAACCTGCATGTATTCTCATCCCAAAAATATTAGATTTTAAAAGTGGGACTATAACTCACTTTCACAGATTTTTACTTCGTCGGGAAGTAAGACTTGGCCACTGGTTGATTCACGAACCTATAACAATATATACATATATATCAAAGTATGTTCAAAATATATTTACAACACTTTTAATATATTTTGATGTTTTAAGTTTATTAAGTCAGCTGTCCTCGTTAGTAACCTACAACTAGTTGTCCACAGTTAGATGTACAGAAATAAATCGATAAATATTATCTTGAATTAATCCACGACCCAGTGTATACGTATCTCAGTATTGATCACAACTCAAACTATATATATATTTTGGAATCAACCTCAACCCTGTATAGCTAACTCCAACATTCACATATAGAGTGTCTATGGTTGTTCCGAAATATATATAGATGTGTCGACATGATAGGTCGAAACATTGTATACGTGTCTATGGTATCTCAAGATTACATAATATACAATACAAGTTGATTAAGTTATGGTTGGAATAGATTTGTTACCAATTTTTACGTAGCTAAAATGAGAAAAATTATCCAATCTTGTTTTACCCATAACTTCTTCATTTTAAATCCGTTTTGAGTGAATCAAATTGCTATGGTTTCATATTGAACTCTATTTTATGAATCTAAATAGAAAAAGTATAGGTTTATAGTCGGAAAAATAAGTTACAAGTCGTTTTTGTAAAGGTAGTCATTTCAGTCGGAAGAACGACGTCTAGATGACCATTTTAGAAAACATACTTCCACTTTGAGTTTAACCATAATTTTTAGATATAGTTTCATGTTCATAATAAAAATCATTTTCTCAGAATAACAACTTTTAAATCAAAGTTTATCATAGTTTTTAATTAACTAACCCAAAACAGCCCGCGGTGTTACTACGACGGCGTAAATCCGGTTTTACGGTGTTTTTCGTGTTTCCAGGTTTTAAATCATTAAGTTAGCATATCATATAGATATAGAACATGTGTTTAGTTGATTTTAAAAGTCAAGTTAGAAGGATTAACTTTTGTTTGCGAACAAGTTTAGAATTAACTAAACTATGTTCTAGTGATTACAAGTTTAAACCTTCGAATAAGATAGATTTATATGTATGAATCGAATGATGTTATGAACATCGTTACTACCTTAAGTTCCTTGGATAAACCTACTGGAAAAGAGAAAAATGGATCTAGCTTCAACGGATCCTTGGATGGCTCGAAGTTCTTGAAGCAGAATCATGACACGAAAACAAGTTAAAGTAAGATCATCACTTGAAATAAGATTGTTATAGTTATAGAAATTGAACCAAAGTTTGAATATGATTATTAACTTGTATTAGAATGATAACCTACTGTAAGAAACAAAGATTTCTTGAGGTTGGATGATCACCTTACAAGATTGGAAGTGAGATAGCAAACTTGAAAGTATTCTTGATTTTATGTAACTAGAACTTGTAGAATATATGAAGAACACTTAGAACTTGAAGATAGAACTTAAGGGAGATCAATTAGATGAATAAAATTGAAGAATGAAAGTGTTTGTAGGTGTTTTTGGTCGTTGGTGTATGGATTAGATATAAAGGATATGTAATTTTGTTTTCATGTAAATAAGTCATGAATGATTACTCATATTTTTGTAATTTTATGAGATATTTCATGCTAGTTGCCAAATGATGGTTCCCACATGTGTTAGGTGACTCACATGGGCTGCTAAGAGCTGATCATTGGAGTGTATATACCAATAGTACATACATCTAAAAGCTGTGTATTGTACGAGTACGAATACGGGTGCATACGAGTAGAATTGTTGTTGAAACTGAACGAGGATGTAATTGTAAGAATTTTTGTTAAGTAGAAGTATTTTGATAAGTGTATTGAAGTCTTTCAAAAGTGTATAAATACATATTAAAACACTACATGTATATACATTTTAACTGAGTCGTTAAGTCATCGTTAGTCGTTACATGTAAGTGTTGTTTTGAAACCTTTAGGTTAACGATCTTGTTAAATGTTGTTAACCCAATGTTTATAATATCAAATGAGATTTTAAATTATTATATTATCATGATATTATCATGTATGAATATCTCTTAATATGATATATATACATTAAATGTCTTTACAACGATAATCGTTACATATATGTCTCGTTTAAAAATCATTAAGTTAGTAGTCTTATTTTTACATATGTAGTTCATTGTTAATATACTTAATGATATGTTTACTTATCATAGTATCATGTTAACTATATATATATCCATATATATGTCATCATGTTAACTATAAAAATCATTAGGTGGTCAATTGTCTATATGAAACATATTTCAATTAATCAAGTCTTAACAAGTTTGATTGCTTAACATGTTGTAAACATTTAATCATGTAAATATCAATCTCAATTAATATGTATAAACATGGAAAAATTCGGGTCACTACAAACTTGACCCAAAATGACTTCCAAAATCTATACATATTTATTATATAGCTTAAATATAGTCATTTTATATATTTAAATATATTTATCAGAATTTATTAGAGTAAATAATCCAAGTCATATGTTAATAAATAAAAATTTATATTAAAATTTATATATGATAAAAATATTCTTTTATATATCTCAGGTAATAAAATTTATAAAGTTCATTTAATATCATAAAAATATAATGGTATGTATTATTAATGTAATTATATTACGTGTGGTAAAAATATCATTGTATCACATATTTATTTGATAAAATAATATCGATAATAATAATAATGAGTAAAAGTTGTATTATTTTGTAATAATAATAATTATTATTATTCTACTAATAATAATAATAACAATATTTATATTTACTAATGATGATATTAATAAAATGATAATTCTAATCATGATAATTTTAATAATAACAATACTTTTTAATATTAACTGTAATAATATTAATATTTTATATAAAATAATAATTCTTATTCAAAATGATAATTCTTAATAATATTAATACTAAAATGATAATAATAATGATATTTTATAATAACAATGATATTTCTATTAAAAATGATAATTTTAATAAAAATGATAGTTTTAATATTAATGATACTTTTAATAATAATAATAATAATAATAATAATAATAATAATAATAATAATAATAATAATAATAATAATAATCATCATCATCATCATCATACTAATAATATTAATAATAACCTTGGTGATAATAACGATAGTATTAATAATAACAATAACAATTTTAATGATAATACTTATATTGATAACGATAATGATAATAATAATAATAATAATAATAATAATAATAATAATAATAATAATAATAATAATAATAATAATAATAGTTATTAGATAATAATAATAACGATAGCAATACGACGATAGTAATAATAATAATAATAATAATAATAATAATAATAATAATAATAATAATAATAATAATAATAATAATAGAATTAATGATAATTCAATTAACAATATATTTTAATCCGTTCATCGAAACCACAAGATTTCTAAATGAAAAGTTATTAATTTTTCGTCAGTTTTCCAACGACATGCATATCATATACCTTATCTTAGTAGCATATATTAAATTCGTGATATATCATAACTATTTAACGACGAAACTAAGCATACAAGCATGCATAATCATATATACTCAATCACTAGTCAGGGATACACTATTAATATATATAAGATAAGATATGAATGCTCACGTATCAATATTGAGATTCAATATTGCAGAAAGTACGTAGACGCAACAGAGATGATAAACACTAAGTTGACCTCAAGAGCTATACCCCCGAACAATACCCATAACCTCCATAGCTATAACCCATAATTTTCTTACCTCTATTCCGCTCGAAAAACCATTTTGAAATCACTCGGACAGTACTCCGTCGTAATATTTTATGTATAATCATACTAATAATAATACTCCTAACTATAAGATTAATAATAATATTAATCTTAATAATAATAATAATAATAATAATAATAATAATAATAATAATAATAATAATAAATATTATTATTATTATTATTATTATTATTATTATTATTATTATTATTATTATTATTATTATTATTATTATATATTTATATTAGAGAGTAGAGATATGAGAGTGAATGAATTCGGAGCAAAAACTACGAGCTTTATGGATGTGGCCTGACTCCCCTTGCCATACGATCGCATGGGAATAAAGGGGCACAGCCATGCGATCGCATGGTCCCTCTGTCCAGCACTCAAATGTTTTAAAACGTGGCTGCCGACAGTTTTTATTATATAATAATATATATATTTAATTTATATAATTATATATATATAATATTATATTCTAGTGCATAGTTAAAACATAAAATTAGTTCCGATGACTTGTACGTTGGAAACGGTTTATGTCACGGTTTCGGTTTATCGAACATCGTTACGTATGCTTAGAAAACTTGTACTTTACGTTTCGTGACATGTACCTTTGTCAAAATATAGACTTAAATTATCAATGAACTATATCACTTGAAATGTAACTTGAACGTTCGAGTGTTTTGGTCATTTGCTTCATTAAATCATCGTCTCGTTATATATATATATATATATATATATATATATATATATATATATATATATATATATATATATATATATATATATATAATATTATTTTAAATCAAAACGTTTTATACCAAAGTTAATATTATATTTTATCATATTGTAATATATATATATATATATATATATATATATATATATATATATATATATATATATATATATATATTCATTTCGAAATATAAATTTGAAATATTCATTTAATAATATAATATTAAGTTTTAAAAAACTAATTATATTTCAAAGTTTATTATATAATTTAAAATCTTTTCGAAATTATTATTCAGTGATACTTTTACCTTTTTGAAACAATAAAATATATTTGCAAATTTATAATACAAAGCTTTAATTAAGTTCTTCAAATTTTATATTCATAAACAATTTGTCTTATAAAACATTTTAATAATAAAGTTCTTTTTAAACTGAAAACGTTTTATTACGTTTGAAACTAAAATAAATTTAAAACTTTTGTTTTTCAGACTAAATATATCATTTTGTTAAAAGGTTAAAATAATAGAAATCGTTATATCATAAAATATTTTAGAAAGATAAAAATATATATACTTATAATAGGTTTCAAGTTTTTAAATTACCGTTTGATGATGAAGCGTGGGATAAAGTCCAATGGTTAAATAACGTATAAAATTATCTTAATCTAAATCGTTGATTACTTAACTTGTCACAATCCGACATCTAAGTTATCTACATTCTACATTCTTACTTTCATATTAAATAAAATGAAAGTTAAAATAATTATCTTATCCAAGTCACGGGAAAAACATTGTAAAGCATGAATTGGAAATCAAATATGAATCTCCACTAACCTTTGTCTAGTTCCCGTTAATTGACACATTTGTTCTTACTTGTAAATTATTTTACCATTTTCCGAATAAAACTGATTTCTTAAATCACAGTGGACCTCATAACAGAGACCCATAATCATATCATAATGTATCTGATAAATCAATCATTTGATATTATCTTTTAATCTAGTCGATAAATATAATAAACTTATATTGAAACAAATACGTTCATGTAAAGTATTATACATCTAATACTTTGTTAACGTTTTCAATTAATATAACTATATATTATATTTACATATCTATACACTTAAATGTTCGTGAATCGTCGACCACGGTCAAAGGGTAATTGATTACATGAATGTAGTTACAAAATTTTTGAGACTCAACATTACAGACTTTGCTTATCGTGTCGGAAACATATAAAGATTAAGTTTAAATTTGGTCGAAAATTTCCGAGTCGTCACAAGAACCAGCAGGGTTCGGGATTAGAATGCAAAACAACCAAAAAATAAACGACAAGCTCTCGCTATCTACACCCGAACTTAACAGTAAAAACAAACAAACAATTACACATACAAAAGAAGCTACAAAACTAATCAAGTAATACCCTTAAACAACTAATACTCATGTATAACATATTTAGTTACAGCTAACTATTTAATTTTAATACTATTAGTAATTACTTAAAATGCATAATCGGTTTTCCAAATTAAAATCCAAACACCCTTGGTAAATGAAAAAGAATTGGATCTTGAAAATCGCCGTGGTGAATTGAGATTTGTAAAATTGCTCAATTTAAAAAAAATAATAATAAATAAATAAAACTTGAGTTGCAGTAAAAAGATAAAAATCTTTCACTCCCCTTTTTCTGTCGGTGATCAAGTGAAGAATACAGAGACCCAAATTTAAAAAGAAAAATAATAATCTTAATTTGCTCCCTGTTTTCCACTTTATACACAAGATCAGATATCAAACCACATTACACTTTCCTCAAACATCAACTCCATTTTTTCTTTCTTTTGATTTTCTCAAATATACATACACTTCCAATTATATCTATATCTATATCTATACATATACAGAGAGGTAAAGTGTGTACAAATGGCTTTAAACAGGCCTGGATCATGTAATCCGGCTGTTGTAAAGATCGGAATTACATTTTTAGGATTGTGTATGGTGGGTTATTTATTAGGTCCGCCGTTATATTGGCACGTTCTTGAAGGATTAGCCGCCGTCCGCCGCTCATCCTCCGCCGTATCTTGCCCTACTTGCAACTGTGACTGTGATTCTCAACCACTTCTTACAATTCCTCAAGGTGGGTTCATTTTAAATCTTGTAAAGTTTTAATCTTGTTACTTTTTAGCATCTGTGTATCACTTATTATTGCACCAATTTGCTCTGATCTGTTGAAATTATAAATCTTGGTTTGGTTATTGGACTGAATATGAACTATATAGATCTTGAAACCTTTATAAACATAACTATTAGATCTTTGCTGTTACATGTTTCTATGGATCAAGTAAACTACTTTTTCATCTATATAAGCTCAAATTTAATGTGAGTTTGAATTCAAATAGCACTAGTATGGCAAAGGTACTCATTTTTTTCTGAAAAGGGTAATCAAATTTGTGACAAAATTGCATATAAATAGCACTAGCTTAGCAGCTGGACTAACTGGATCTTTGTTTCTGTGTACATAAAAATGTAATTTACTTCATTTGATTTACTCTGCAAGTAAATTGTTAGAGGAAAAGCTGTTCATTTTTGTTCTGTAAGGCACAAAAATCATTCCTTGATATGGAACTATAAAAGACATTTATTACAGTTTCAGATAACTTCAAATTTGGGTTATTTATTTTTCATGCCAACTGTGGGAACCATAAAATTTGATGCTGTGGTAGTGCATTGTTTTTTCAGCATTATTATTATTTAGAGACACAATGTTGATTACTTTTTGTGTGTAATGCAGGGCTTAGCAATGGTTCCTTCACAGGTTAGTAATACTGTCATGAAGAAAATATTCTAAATTTTCATATATTATGTGAAATATAGCTTCTTCATCTATTTTAGTTTACCACGTAGCCGGCACTTTTTGTCCAGTTATTTTATGGTTTCCAATACAATATGCAGTATCCACATGACACGTGCAATCTTTAGATCAATATGTGTATAGTCGTTAATTCATTATGGTGGTTTTCCCCTATACTAGACACACAAATAGCTACATCGAAGATTTGAGAAATTCATATTGGCCAAGACAATATTGATTTATTTTTTGATAATAAAGCTTATCCCCCTCCTTGCAATATTTAGTGTGTGTGTGTGTGTATGTCTCTGATTGTTGACCCCAAGTTGTGATGGGATGTACCGGCGATGGTACAGTTTAACACTAACGAAAACATAGAATATGAAAATTACATGGACTAAAAATTAAGACGGAATATGTAAACCATTCATGCCTAGTACGTAGTAGATAAAAGTTCAAGATAAGGTGACATTTTAGATAGCCAAGAATAGGCTTGAGCGTTACAATCTGTTTATTTTTGACTAATTGCATGTAAAATGAACATAATCACGATCAATTTCTATATCACTGCGCTTTTTTTAGCCCAGGTAAACCATGGGTTGAGGTTTTTTGCTTCTGCGAAAGCCTTCTTTCGATGAGAAATGCGAGTCTGTTTTGTCCACTTTCTCCATCCCCCTCTAGAAAAATGAAAAAAAAAAGGTAATGGAACTCCTTCTTAGAACAATGGATCAATTCGTTCAACAAGATCCGTTCGGATCAGACCAGGATGAATGGGATTGGTTTGACCTCTCGCTCGGAATTAACCCGCCGCCGACAGATGTCCCATGCCACGTTTCGTGAACAGCTAGGAATTGCCTTTTTCTCTCTTTTTCGCCTTTGGCCTGGTCAAAGCAAATCGCCAAAAGGCCTCATCTCTAAAAGTCCGGCTCGCGAGGCGTCCCTCTCGCTAAAGAAGTCGAGGAGGCATTCTTCCGGGAAAAGACAGACGGCAGAAAGCAATCCTTCCAACCGCGGAGTTGAACACAACACTGACTTCGGCCAGTTTCTTTCATCAATCTCCTGGCCCTTGCTTAACTCCTTGTTCCGTAAAATAAGAGTAGTACCAAAGGCAGCACCTTCTGATTTCATAATCAAAAATGGAAAATTGGCTATGGAGATTCCGTGCGGTCAGAAATTAATACAGACACAAAGGGCTTCGACAGAAAAGTCGTTTCGGATTGATGATGTGCACCCAAATGAAACTACTTCCACTTGAGAAAGCAAGAAGACGACTTGCAGGGGAAGACTCTGTGTACTAACTTTCTCTTCTTTCTTCTTCTTTGAAATCCCTTGCCACTTCCCTTCTTAGGCGAGTCGGAACATGTATGAATATAACCACGCGGAGCGCCGTACCGGCCTATCGAAGCGAAGAAAGAGATCATTGAGCCTATTGGCCAAAGGTGTGCGTTCATGAGCCCATACTAAAGTTTCAATCGATTCCTGCCAATATCCACGCTAGGAAATTAAGAATAAGTAATATCACAAATTGAATCCCTGAAACTTCTTTTTTTGGTTCAGAAAAGAAACGAGAGACAAGAAAACATCTTTGATTACGATTAAAAGGAACAATCTCAAATAGACTTTCAGATCCACTAACTTTTGATTTCTTTCTCATTTTTCGGATCTGATTGGAACAATTGAGAAGCTGAGTTGGTTTCGAGAGCATTCCGCCACTTTTTGGCGACTTTCACTTTCAACCCGATTCACCGCTTCGGATGGCATTCCCTTAACTATAGGTTTGAGCTCCAACCTGGAACTTCCTCATCCCCCTTCTTTGCTTTAAACTCAGTAGTAGTACTTTATTCCCCCTTTTAGTAGCAGTACTGAACAAGCGAGTCATCGGTCCGGGGAAAGAAAAGGACTGCCTTTGAAAAATGAAAAAAGGACAATAGCTGACTAAACCTCTCAGGCCCCTTTTTTATTCTTTCTATTAGTAAAGCGCTAGCGCCCCTATAGAGTCAGGATATTCTGCTATCAATGAAACCGAAAGAAAGAAAAAACTCAGTGCCTTTCGTTGGACTTCTCTTTGTTGGCTGCATCAGTTGTACTTGACTTTTTCGAACGAAGTTTGAAGTTTTACTTTTAATAACCTTGTTTGGAACAAGACGTGCAATATCGTTCAAGATAAGGTGACATTTTAGATAGCCAAGAATAGGCTTGAGCGTTACAATCTGTTTATTTTTGACTAATTGCATGTAAAATGAACATAATCACGATCAATTTCTATATCACTGCTTACGCTTTTAAGATCATCGTTTTAGGACCCTAGCGTAAGTTTACGATCAAACATGGGTCTGGTTACCGCTATAACCCTTTACCAAGTAACAGGGTCCCTTATTTTATTATATACTTATGAAACTTAGCCCCTTAGTTGCCAAGTTTTTGCCCGATCCGAGTTACCGTTTTGGCCGAGTTGCCGAGAACTCCCCGAGTTGACCGATATGACCTAGAATTCCCCGAGTTGGCCAAGAAACTCGGTCGTTGACCGGGTAACTTGGTCGTTGACCGAGTTGGGCACCTAGAAGTCGGCTGGTGATCTAAACCGAGAACTCCCCGAGAACTCGCCGAGTTTTACAACATTCTCGGTATCAGTGTAACACCAACAAAAACACAAAATATGAAAATTACATGAACTAGAAATTAAGACAGAAAATGCAAACCATTCATGCCTGGTAGAAAGAATTTCTAGATGAGGTGACATTTTAGATAGTCAAGAATAGGCTTGAGCGCGTTACAATTTGTTTATTTTTGACTAATTGCATGTAAAATGAACATAATCACAGTTAATTTGTATATCACTGCATACGCAGATACGCTTTTAAGATCATCGTTTTTTAGGACCCTATCAAAAGTTTACGATCAAATATTGGTCTGGTTACCGCTATAACCCTTTACCAAGTAACAGGGCCCCTTATTTTAGTATATACTTGTAAAACTTAGCCCCTTAGTTGATTTACAACCATTTAATTTAATATCTAATACTAGGATATTTGAATATTTCAAGCAGATTGTGCAAAGCATGATCCCGAAGTAAGTGGAGACACAGAAAAGAATTTTGCAGAGCTTCTATCCGAGGAATTGAAGATACGAGAGGCTGAAGCTTTAGAAAGTCAACAACGTGCTGACATGGCGCTACTCGAGGCCAAGAAGTTGACATCCCAGTATCAAAAAGAAGCTGATAAGTGCAATTCAGGAATGGAAACTTGTGAAGAAGCTCGTGAAAAAGCCGAAGCAGCTTTACTTGCACAAAAACAACAAAGTGAGATGTGGGAATCAAGAGCCCGACAAAAAGGTTGGAAGGAAGGCAGCACCAAGTCTGTAAACACTGCATAGTGATTCTGGTTTTTGTTCTTGAGATAAGGTTCTCTTATATAACCATTTGTTAGCTAATCCCTCGAAATCAGTTGTTGTTTGGAGTAAACTTCTATGTACTACTAGTTCAAACATTTATATTAGAATGTTTAGTGCTTTGTTGGTTAATTTATTTGAAATGTTGCTTGCAGAACACTTGTTTAGTTAATTTTATTTGGTGTTATGTTCATCACTTGCCTTAAGATTAGCCTCATCAGTGTGCGCTGTCTTACACATTTCTATATGCAGAGGTGGCAAAATGGTCAGAGTGCACAACTTTAATAAATGTGATGAAACTAAAAGCTTACTGTAACAATTCGTTCGCTTGAATCATGATTCGGATATGAGAACACAATCTTATGTGGTGCATATATGAAGATCAGAAGCCAATACTATTCTCTAATGTTTTCGGTTTGTCAAGATTTAGAAATACTTTTGATTTTCATAAGCGACAAGATTATAACGAAAGCCGTGGAATGAATCAATGTATTACTTGGCAGTTATTAGCACGAGCACAAGGGACCTAAGGTTTAATACACTTTGCAAAAGAGGGTTAAATAAAAATATATATATTTTTTACAAGGAGCTCATGAGGAACCCCTTTTTAAAGTACATTACAGAATGTACACAATCATAAATACAGCAAATCCAGTAGCTAAAAGCAGCTGAATTCTTTACATTATACAGCTTAACCAATGCGATCATAGTCTGTAGAACAGAAAGTTGTGCCCTTAGTTAGATGCTTTCATCACGAGTGCCACCATGAAACCTAACACGGCCCCTGCAACCACCTGTTCCAAGTCAAGCTAATTCATTATTGTTGCATTAAGAAGTTTGTCATTACAGAAACTCAGATTTGAAATCAACCATTTTATGTGTAAATGGGCCAAAATCGCCACATCTTGGTTTCAAAAGGGATCAGGGTCCTTAAAGTTTCCATTTTTGTTGTAGTAAACTACTATTTCGCTCCCTCTCTCTTTTTTGACATTTTGTTGCTTTTAGCACAAAGGATTCTTACGATATAAAACTAGCAATTTCTCTTCCATTTCATAATAAAGATCACTTTGAAAAACTTTATGTTCCAAAATTAGTCCCCCAATGTGTCTGAGGTTATGTACGATACAAGTAGTTGAGTACCACGTTTTCTGCAAATCTAAAGTGGACTCTGATTATATAATAGTATCCGTAATCAAGACGACCATCCAACGTGGCAATGTGTATATGCAATCAACTCTAACTTCAACAAGAAACAGAATGATGATTAATGTTATTTAAATGAAAGTGAAACCTGGAATGGAGTATGCCCAAGAGAATCACGTAGAGGTATGGATGTGGATAAAGGGTGTTCAGGTGGAAGTTCACATACAATCTGGTTCAATAACTGCAAAAGTGTATCAAAAATAATCATGAGGACAAATATATATACCCACTCGGGAACAGTAAAAATAAACCAGCAAACAGCTGATATGTATGAAATATACTGTAATACGCTTCTAAGCCGTTCAATTATGTAAACCCAGCATCATTGTTCAGTTAAGAGCCACTATGATTGACAACAACAACAACAACAACAACAACAGTACCCAATACCACTTGAGTGGTGTATGGGGGAGGTGAGATGTAGACAATCCTTCCCTTATCCGAGAATAAAAACAAGTCATTTCTCCACCCAGAAAAGTAGAGAAAGTCATCCCTCTCTTTATTCGGCGGATAAAGAGATTGCTTCCGAGTGGACCTCCGGCCTTTTTTTATTTATTTATAAAAATAGTAAAATAAAATAATAAAAAAAAAAAAAAAAAAAAAAAAAAAAAAAAAAAAAATGAACACAAATGAACACAAAAGGCCAATCATAAGCTACTGATATTATGCAGGTCATACAATCATGAATCATCCATGATTAATATTAACTATATGGTTGTTGGATTCAATCAAGCATAACAGCTGTCTAAAAATTTTCATTTGACTAGTGGAATTTCTTACTTCAGCTTGGCGACCAGCATGGAGTCTGACTCCAGATGCATCATACATAACCTGCATAATGTCACCGTATAAATTTTGAGACCATATAACAAAAAAATACATACACCATTTCACAACCAAATACGTAGTATATAATATAATTGCAACTTAATAGATCATAAAAAACAGTATATGTTATTATGTAGTACAGAACACATACAATAAAAGCTAAGACAACAGCAATCGCGAATGTTGATGATCCAACTCCTTCATGTAGACCTATAGATACCGCAAGTGCCACAACAGTTGAAGAATGAGAAGATGGCATTCCACCTGAGCCAACAATCTTCTTAGGATCCCATTTCTTTTCCTTATACCTGAACTCCTAACAATCACATATACAGAGGTCAGTAACTGCAACTATATTACTCACATTTCTTTCATCCTTTCACAATCAAAATAAATTAATAAATATTTAATCATTGGTAATTAAAATAATTCCTGTACTAAATTGAACCGATACAAATGGACCTATTATCAAATTCAACCTCAGCAATTTGTCAATTAATATATATGCATATATATACAATTTAAGTTACAGGTATGCAGGATGTAATATGAATGTACGGACCAGGTGGTAATGACTTTGAGGAATTGAGCAATAGCAAAAGCAAGGAATGCTGTTATCAGTGGAACACTGTACGACGGAATCGGAGCTGATGACGTTGGCGTTACCGCCACCGACTTGCTAGCGCGGTACGCCGCATCGGCCATGGTGATCACCTCTTCCATTGACCTAACTAAAATCAAATTTACCCTAGAAATTGCTTGAATTCTTCAACCAGAGTGCCCTCGATCTAATATGATATTAAATTAAAAAAAATTGTGGTCGATTTGAATTGCTATAGTTTGAATTCTGACGGACGGCAACGTTGACTGTGGGAGCCACCACGCAAACGACGTCTAAATTTCAACGAAACGGCAGTCTACGGTTATGTGATTCCGTAGCGGTTGGGTTTTAGTCACTTATAGATCTAGTATATACTGCTACTAGTTTTGATGCGTTGTGTATAAGTAATGAGTGTTGTTATTTATGGACAAAATAAGACAGCAGTGTTGATGATTTCAATTGGTGGAATCTTAATTATCTGTACATAGACGGAAGCTTCTGTAATGGATTTTTTTCCGAGATACTAGTTCTGTTTGCTTATGTCAATTGGTTATATGATTTTTTTTTTTTTTTTTACTATTACTATAATCCTTACGTCCACGTTAACATGTAAAAAAGAATCGTATATTTCAAGAACCGATATTAAAAATTCAATATTAACCGCTTGCAATAGGGATGTCATCAGGTCGGGTTTCGGCCGAGTTTAGCTAATTTTATACCCGAACTCGATTAGAAAAACTCGTCTCAAACCCGGAACCGGACCCGTCGGGTCCCAATTTAGTTACTAACTAGCGGGTAATCAAGTTTCCCTACGGGTATTTGGGTCCCCAATTACTTAAGAACTATTGGATAAATGAATTATCCCACGGTTATTCGAGTCTTATTTCGGGTATACAGACCAGGTAATCGGGTATACGGACCGGATAATCGGGTAAACTGGCCGAGTAACTGAGTATACGGGCCGGGTATATGGACTCGGGTCTTTTTCGGGTATACGGGACAGGTAATCGGGTTTGTGTCTAAAACTATCCCGGACTTGAAGAGTTGAATCCGCAAAAAAAATAAAAACTATCCCATACCCGACCCTAGACTCATTTACTCGGCCCGGACCCGGCCCAAAAATATTGAGTTTCGGGTTTCCCCAACTGGCATGGTTTTTTTTTTTTTTTGTCATCCCTATTGCAGCAGATATTAAAGCACATTTTTTTTTTAAGACTAACATATCAATGCACCTTTGCAGCAATTAAAAGAGCTGAAATGTGTTTACCGTCAGAAAGAGTGTGGTGGTAAACATATATTGTTTTTTTGCTTGTATTGATATTAAGCATACCAACCAAATTATGTGTTTTAAGTATAATGTATTTAATGCAAGGTTGAAAAAGACGTGAGACGGGACCGAAACGTTAGCGACCTCAAAACGTCGCAACGAAAAAAACGGGGTCGAAACGGATGTTGACTAACGTTTAATGTTGACATATATATATATATATATATATATATATATATATATATATATATATATATATATATAAAGTGTTTTTTTTCCGTCTTTTGACCGGTTTTTAAGCGTTGTTGACCATTTTTTAAGCGTTGACCGTCTTTTTTGACGTCTCAAGGTCCGTTGCAACGATACTAAGGCAAATCCGTTGCTGCGTCCGTTGCGGCGCCCGTTTCGGCCGTTTTTTACAACACTGATTTAATGTATAAAGCATTAAACTATAAAGTATAATTGAGTGTTGATAACACAATTCATCTGCAAGACTAAATACATGAAATAAAATGATCCATCTGGGTCATGTGCAATCAATCCATTGATTAATAATAAACCACAATCAGTACCATCAATTTACACAAATGACAGCCCTTGGTACATAAGAAAAAATTATACATATAATCATCACCCACAATGGTAGTATCAATTTTTCTGATGAACAGCTACTTGATGAATTTCCATTTCTTTCAACATTACTGACCGACCACACGAGTCACATGGTGCAGTTCTGGACCCACAAAGACTCTCATGCTCAGACAATCCTCTTAACCTATCTCGTGTATCAGCAGCCAACGAACCAGCTTGGACCATATCCCCACAAAATCGACATGTCACAAGACGCAATGCACATTCTGAAGACTGGTGTTGCACCTGCAATTAAGGAGATGAATAGAGTCAACCACCCTGAGAAAACTTGCTCAAACAAATCAACAAGACTACAGATGACAAGATAAACAGGTTGGGTCATGATTCAAACATGATGGGCAGAAACAGTATTTAATCGCGGATCAAAATATCACTGGTCAACCCATAAACAATCATCGCCCATTATTATCTATGAAAAATTAACATATAAACAATATTTAATACGGAGTACAAGACACTACGTTTATAGAAGAAAATTGCTTACCATCTGTGTCTTCTCAAGGACGACCCCACAAGGACAGCTCATCGGCTCATGAAACACTTTCATATGTTTGTCTATCTCCCCACTATGAAAAGCCAGTCCGCATTTTATGCAGTGCACATGGTTCTTAACCTCTTCGGTCCTAAGGACAATACCGCAACCTGCATGTTGACAGATAACATTGTGTCTTCTACAATAAGCCTCATGAAGTGCAATGGTTCTCAATGGTATGTAATGTTTGCAGTTGCTGCACTCTACAGTATCTGCGGTCAACGAAGAAGATGACACAGGTTGTTGACCAACTTTTGAGATAGAATTTTCATTAATGGTTACAGATATATGGTATTTTGTGGCTCCCTTGAAGCCATATACACCGATACCGTAGGTACCAGTACCGAAACTGTGGTCTTTCGAGCCAAGAACCAAACACTTTGAACCCATGTCATGACTAGACCAACCATGTTGGTGTGTGTTTGGGAACAAAAGCGGGTGTCTTGAAAGATAAAGATCGGTATCTCCATCTTTAGCCTCTGAATCCAGCTTTACTTCAATTTCAACATCTCCTGATGTAATTCTACCCCATGTATCATCATCTATTGAAAATTTGTAATAAACGTATTCGCCTTCGTTAATAACACCAGATTCTGACTTCCCAAAAGTTAGTGGCTTCAGTACATGCTGGTTACTCTTCTCGGGAAGTGAATCGGGACCCATGATGTCAACTTCAATGTCCGTTTCAAGGACAGATACACTTGACGACGGTTTCAACTCAAGGACACGAAGATGATAAGTCAACACACCGTGTTTGACAGTCAAAACATCGTCTTGAGAAAGAGTTGCATGCTGACGAAGGGTTGTTTCAAGAACAGCTTTATGGTTGGGTATATCTGAAAACCCGAGTTCTTCTGATTGAAGCTTTGCGTACGTTCCTTTTGCTAGCCACACGTATTTAACTTCAATCAAAGGCGTCATTGGATCTTGTTTAGAATATAAATTATTCCAAATGTGAGGAGGTATCCCAACAGAACCTTCTTCTGCTGTGAACTCCAAGACCCCTGCGTGGGTTGACCCGTGGTCAACATTTTCAGCAGGCTTCGATTGTGACGAATCGTTCTGTTGAACTACTGACAACTGGAAATGTAAAGGACCTTTGTCGAAAGCACCTTCACTAGATAAATCGTTAAAACAAGAAGGTGGTAGTTTGATCTTATCTCCAGAACCCTCAAATGGCACAGCCTCTAATATACGGTTAAATGACACTCCTCTCCCAGCAAATATACTTTCTTCCATCTGCTGATCCACCTGAAAGGTCAATACGAAATTTGTAATCGTATAATTAGATCTATGATACCATTGAAAGCATACCTAAACACAGGCTCTAATATAGTCTATTTAGATGCCAACTACAAATTAGGTTTTTTCAGGATAAATTGGCATTTTCTGCAGCCCTAAAAACAAATTTCTAATTGCTTATTTTAGGTTAGATCCAAAATTAACCAGCACACTGTTTTTGATAGATTGTGATACAACACTACTAACATGCCCTAAAAATGATGAAACAGATTAAATGAAACAACATAAAATAAAAATAACCAACGAATTAAGTAAAATAAATCATAAACAAAACACGATGAATAATAACCTTAAGTTGGGCTTCCATAGCTTGGATTCTACGAGATCTTTGAGCAGCTTCAATGGCTTCACGTTGACGAATAGCTTCTTGTTTAGCTTTTCTTTCTCTTTCTGTTCTTAATCTCGCTTGCTCTTTTCTATCTTTCTGTTCTTTTTCCAATTTCTCTCTCGCCCTTCGTAACTCAAAATCCATTCTGATTGATTACTTTTGCAGATCTTAAAAAAAGAAAAAATCAATTCGATAAGATATCCTATAATCGATCCGTTGGTGACTTGGTGTTGGTGTTGGTGTTGTTGTATCAGGTAGTTTCCTAAGTTTGCCCTGTTCTCCAAGAAACTTGTTGGTGTTTTGGTGTATTATTATTATTATTTTCTTTCTATCTCTGGCTTTTTTTACCGTAAATTTGTAGTGTTTGATGGTGGTTTGGATTAATGGATCGAGAACATTCCAAGGGCTTCTTGAGTTTTAGTCTGATAAGAAGGCTGGCTGGCCCGTGTTTCTGGAAGCCCAATTCAACGCGTCATAAGTTTTTACTACTCTTCTGGAATATTACAATTTTGTTAGAATCACAGTATTGTATTGACTTCGCACAGAGAAAACTTAACCACTTTCGCAATAATGTGTCACACACTTACACGTTAGAAGGAAAAACTCCTCACACACACCATTGTACAATGCGTATCCGATGTGCTTTCGGTTAAACCAAGTGACTTACGGCATGAAACCTTGTCAGCACAACATAACATGGAGAAACCCCCCCCCCCCCCCCCCCCCCACGAATCAATGGCGGATCCTGGAAATTTTTTCACCGGGTGCGAATTTTTTTTTTTTTTGCCAAAATACGAAGGTTTTAGGGCAAAAAATATAGTTTTTTTTAGCAAAACTTGGAGGTTTTTGGGCATAATACGAAGATTTTAGGGTAAAATATGGAGGTTTTGGAGCAAAATATGAAAGGTTTGGGACAAAAAAAATTCACCGGGGGCAAAACCGAAAAATCGAAAAAATTTACACTCAAAATTGCAAATTCACTTGGGTTGGGTGCCCCACCCTGCCCCTTCATAAGTCCGCTCCTGCCAAGAATTAGAACATGCACCGATTTTCTTCACGGATACAAGCCCGCAAACAATATGAGGCTTTTTGCTACTTAGCTACTAGCTCGGTGGCCAATCGCAACTACAATTATATCTTATTAAGAGCAACCCCAATATAATCTTGAAACTCATTGCCACCCTCATGCCAATCAATTGGCACCATTGGGAGCAGCTTGCCAATGCTTAGGTAATGTTTAGCCAATTGTTTTCGCGAATGGTTTCGTCTAAATCCAACATATTTGATCACGAATGCACTAGCTACTTTTTGTTGTATTTTGTGTGATAAAACTTGTACATTATATTTATTGATTAATATATTGGGTCTATGTTAGTTTGAATAAGTGTCTGATCGTTGTGAGTAAAATGTGATGAGTTAGTGATATGAATGAAATTGAAAGGAAATGATAATGTTTCGCTGATGTGACAGTGTGTTAATTTGAAGAAGAGTGTCATAGTTGAAAATGGTCGAATAAACGATATACTTTTAGCATTGTTTATATACAAAGTATACCTTGATACAATAACTTTTATTCTTTTATGCAAAAAATTAAAATTATAATAGATCAGAACATTTATTGGAGTCACAAATCTGCGTCTGATTGCTAAGATCTATTACATTAGACTAGACCCAAAATACTACATATTACATTGAACATAAATAAACATCAACAATAAAACTAAACATGTGGAAATCATTGTGGCATCGAAACGATCGATGCTAACTAATTGAAAAACCAAAACGTGAAACATACCATTCAAACTCCCCAATATCCAGTCGCTACAGGATCGATGTCCAAAACATTATCAACATATTAAAACAACAAAGAAACAATTGGAACCTAAACGACTATAACCACCGCAAACCCCATTAAAATCGGGACAAGAAGTCACCTAAACTACACCCGAATATCACAAGACACGGCCACAGGTCGCAAGAAACTGATGAATGAAATTAAGGATTTGCTTTTATTAATGAAAACTGTAGATTATTAAATTTGTATGAGTTGACTATTCTTAAGTTTCAGTTACATTGCTTTCTGAAATTCTGTTGTTCAAAAGGTAGTTACATGCATCCTCAGCTGCTCTGTTCAGTGCGATTTCTTTTTTAGCTTTGTATTCGCCTCTTCCTATTAGTCGATTATCCACAAACACTTCATACACTCCTATTTTCGACCATTTATCTCTAAAACGTATCATTAATTTCTTCTTGTGGCAGAGTTCATTGAGCCTCCTTACTGGATTGTGTTGCAGCATTTCAGGAGTAATCATAGGCTCCAGTAGAATCTTAGTCACCTTCACAAAAAAAAATAAAAAATCAACATAATCAGATAATAAATCAAGCATTATGAATCAAAGATAATAAATCAAGAATTATGAATCAATAAATATGTAAGAAACAAAACCTCCCAGGTCGTATCAATTGACGAGTTGCTGTCAACATAGATGGCCCCTATTGTTGATTCAACAATATCAGCTAAAGTCTTCGGAGCATCGATTAATCCATATGAATGGAAAGGATATTTTTCAAGAGCTCTCATAAATACTCGAATCTGTATAAAATAATAATACTGCATCAAAACTAAGTACATTGATTAAATTACACACACACACACACACACAAAAATGAGCTGGAGTAGCATACTTGCTTGCTAAGCATCGGATTTTCATGTCGCAGGTATTTATGAAAGTTATATTTAACTGCAACACGTGCAAGCTTCTCAGTGTCAACATTTGCAGCTCGAAGAGCAGTTAATGACCCTGGCGGGAGATTCGGGTACATATAGAATTGCTGTTTACTAATCAGAAAATTGAGTATAGAATCACCAACGTACTCAAGTCTTTCATAGGATTCAGCTCCCTGATAACTTGGATGCGTAAACGCTTGTTGCAAAAGATTCTTTTTCTTGAACTCGTACCCTATAATCTTCTCCATCTCCTTAAGACTTGCTAATGCTTTTGTCTCCTGTGATGATGATCTCATCACCTTAACTTTGACTTTAATGGCTGTTTGAAAAATTCCAAGTAGCATGATTAAGTTACAAAGTATTTATGACGTTTTTCCCTGTTTCAGGTTATGATGTTTTTCCCTGGGAGGGCGAGTCTTTGACTCAGGTGTACGAGCCTTAACCGGGGTCTACCCGTGACCGTTTCCAAAACCCGGTTGAAACATATATGATCAAAATGCGATATGGTGTAACAATGAGATCTACGGCATTATAGTTGTGCAGCAAAAAAGTTAATTAACTGATTGACATCCATATTTCTAATTTTTTGTTCTAATTAACGCATCATAAACAAGACAATAAGCCACCATATATTGTTGATTAGTATTAGTATGTTAAGACCACCAAAGTATTCAACTTTATTAAAACTAAAGGGCAAGCAAGTATGATAATGATATTCACTTAAAACTAGAAGGCACACAAGAAATGTTCTTACACTTTTGAAGAAGATACATTTAATTGTGTCTAACTTGTTATTGATCAAAAAGTTCTTTTCTAATAACTTTGATTTAGTATTTGTTATAAAGCATGTTCCTTTGGCAGGAATTTGTGAAAAAATGGAGTTAAATACATACTTTTACTGCATAACAAATAAGGGTATATACAATATTGATGGCTGACAAAAACTGTTGAATACTGGATTAATTGCGTAATCAGATGCTTTTAACTACAATTAGGAAAACAAAAATGTTAATAAATGAGAAAACGCAATGCAAATTAAATTCACTAACCCTAGAATGCTAGAACTGTTCACTAACTGGTTAACCCTAATTCTCTAATTCGACATATCAAATAATACATATTCGTTTAAAGATCAAATAGTATGAATTAATGCGCGTGTAGTTTGAAAAAAGAGAGAATAAAAAGGCTAACCGTATTCATGGAGGCGTTTGAAGCACTGGCCGGTGAATGAATTTTTGGCCGGAGAGAAAAGTGATTGCCACCATGATGATGAAGATGAACAAGACATTGATTGAATATTATTTGATAAATTATACACAAGATTTGATCAATTTCAGTTGAATAATATATTTGGTAGATGTTGATCATACTCTCATCTTTTGTTCATGTGCTCAAGATCTATGGTCCCACGTGGGAATCGCGGTCTCTTCTCAAGTTTTTCCTTAAATGAACTCCTCCGTGATAGTGTCTCCTCGGGTTTGGTTTGGCAAGGGTTGTTTGAATTACTTCTTACTTTATTTTTATTTGGAAGTACTAATATAGTTTTCCAAGATAAGGGATGGAGTACTTTGGTGGCTCTTTGCGAAATCCAAGCGTTATCGTTTGATTGGTTTTCGTGTAAACTAAAAGACAAAAAGCTAGATTGGAATACTTGGCTATCCAAACCGGATGCCTACTTGTAATAATTGTATAGTCGTTTGAGATGCAATCTCTGCATCCTCCTATCATGTAATTGTATTCGTGTTTGTTGGGCAATTTTGGCGCATCATTGTGTTATTAATGAAATTACCTTGCTTTTCAAATATATATATATATATATATATATATATATATATATATATATATATATATATATATATATATTTCGTAGATGTTGCTGCTGATTGGTCGAATGAGACTGACGCCATTGCACAAACACAAATCGCCGTAAAAAAAAGTTAAGTACTCCGTAAATCTTTTTAATGCCTATACTTTTCTGCGTGAAAAAAATGTTGCATAATAAACTAATTAATTACGAGTATTAACTTTGAAAATAAAATTATTTAATTAATTATATAGAGGAATATTCATATGAATCCAACTTTTAAGTTGAGATCCAATCAGAGTGCGACATATGGCGCGACAATCACATGTGATTTAAAAAAAAATATTCAAAATTTTTAATTTTTTTTTTCAATAACGTGTGATTGGATTTGAAATACAGTAAATCACATGTGATTCTGCATGCCAATCATTTGTGATTGTCGCGCCACATGTCGCACCCTGATTGGTCCCTTGAATTTTAAGAAAATTGTTGGATTCACATAATTACAACTCTAATTATATAATATTTTTAGGGATTTATAAGAACACATAACAAAACCATCGTCACATAAAATAATTTAGTTACAACAAAAACCTCAAATAGTCTAGTTATTATTATTTCTTGACAAACACAATCGAAAAGCTTAACTCATCCCATTTTGACAGAAGACGGTCGACACAACTACTTCAAACACCAAACTAAACCTAAACGAAGAAATCACCTAATGCCGCATCTAAATCCTCAGTGCGATACCACAACTGCACCAACAACCAATCCAAGAAATTAACTACACCCGACCGGGATCAAACTAGGAAATGACCTATAAAGGAGGCGTTGTTGGGCTCAGCCCACCAAAAACAAACCGCAAGTAAATCGAAGTGACAACATATGTAAAGGAATAACCATAAGAGGAGAGCAATGTCGATATATATAATGGGCATCAACACAAGGCAACCAAACAAAATGGGAGACAAACAATGATGAAAAATGCGTTTTCTAGTGAAAAATTGTAGCGAAATTCTCAAAGAGGGGAGCTTGGACAACATATAAATTGACAGACTATACGAAGTCACGAGAATATGAAGAAACAACATTCAACTATCTACAACGAACAACTGAATAACCAACTACATACGCAAACAACACCACCAAACCGACCCATGAATACAAGTGACTCACCACAATATTCGTCGCCTGCGCACAACAACAGTAGCCTGTCGAACTCGAAATGAATCACAATGAGCCATAGTCCGGAGACCCCATGAAAAATTCACCCGATTTATGTCCCTTCATCTTGATTGATGTTTCCAAACAATATTCGGTTTAGCTCCTTTTCAACTAATTTTCTTCTTATTATACGTCCTATCTCACCGATCACTAATTGTTAAACTTGAAACCTACAAGACTAAAATGACTTTGTATCAAACGAATAAATGACAGACACGTGGCCACGTCAACATCAATGTAATGTTCATGGGTGTGTGGGATCCATGAGTTTGGCATCAATTGTAATTGAAAATAGAAATAGTCAAATCTAAAAGTGTTGCGACTTTTGAACAACATTCCTAATTATAATTCTATTAACGTGATAGTATCTCAACAGCTAAGCATCTTTAGTTAAGCAACATCATCATTAGTTTCCTTCGACTGTGTTATATTTAGTAAAATGTATATACATCGAATTAAACTAGAGAAATTGAGAAAGATTTCCTTCGAATGTGTTTTAGAATTATTATTTTCAAGAACAAACAACCACTGAACCACGTAGTTGATAAAGTCTTATTTATTAATAAGTTTTCCCGATTTAGTCTTTTTGATTATGGTAATGGTCTAATATTTATTTTCTGCTTGTAGGTTTACTCGAAAATCATTTGTATATATTAATTTTTGGCATTGAAAGATTTTGTGTTAAAACTCAAATGGTAGTGGCCTGGGTTAGTGGCCGGATACTCTTTGTCATAGGTCAGGAGTTCGACTCCCGGAGAACATTGCACACAAGGTTATTAATTAACCTTGAATTCTATTCAAGGTCGTCTTTCGTACATTGCGTTGTGTGGGCGGGGGGGTTTACTGGCTATGCTTTCGGATTGGTTCGGGCTTCTTCTAGGGCAGCAGTTGGGACGGATTATGCAACTGCGAGAGATGATCGCGTGAGTCACCTCTGGGTGGTTCCAAACTGTTGTTAAAAAAATGGCATTGAAGAAGTAGAATTAGGTCTTGTATAATTTGCTTGAAGCATTTGCAATAAAACTCATTTCCCGTTGGATAATTTTTTTTAATTATAATGTTTTTGGTGTTTATATTTTATTATTATTTTTTTAAAAGGCAAGAAAATATGTAAATTAAAAGAAATAGTCAAAAGCTAACAAATACAATGAGATCAAACGACTATCACAACAACTTTAACAACAAGCAAGAAAATGATACCTAATAATCTTTCTAACATATACCACACTATACAAACCACAAAATACGAATCCGAAGATCACACCTTAAAAATAAACCAAACTCCATCTAGATTGCCAGGGGCGGTACTTAGTTATACCCAGAGGGGGTGCCCGACCCGTCCGAATTTAAGAAAAAAAAATACACTAAAAAAATATTTTTTTTTATCAAAACTAAAGTTTTTTTTAGTGTTTACCCATATTACTAGTTTCGCCTCATCTGTGGTTGGCTCCAAATTCCGTCAGTGTAGATTGCCACAGAGCTATGAGAGATAAACACCAAAGAATATAAGAGCATGGATCGAAACATGAGTATTCTAACTATCAATCACTATTGATGATCAAAAAACTGATAGTAGAGTCTTCTAAGAATTCTAATCATATGAAAAATCTTCATCTTCATCGTCTTCTTCTTCCATGATCACCCATCATATCAATGGATCAAAGACACCATTTAGTCTATTACGATATTTGTTACGTATCAATTATTTTCTTTCCCGAATGTAATTAAATAAGTGATGATTATTTAATGCTTTATTAGTAATCTTCTTCTTATGACGAAAAGGAACTAGCATACGTTTTCCAAAATATCCACAAAATTAGTGGATCATATCAACGCTTTATTAATTTTCATCTTATGGCAAAAGCAAACTACCAAACATGTTTCTATTGTATTTTGTATACAGTTAAAAGTTATCAAAAATAAAAAATAAGTCTAAGTGACACAAATATGTTTAGACAAACCTCACAATGGATGCAAGTAGATATAGATATATCTTATAATATGCTCTTTAAATAAGATAAACTTTTGTTCTGCGAACTGAAAGGATATTATTTTTTTTTTTTTTTTTCTGAAAGGCAAAAGGATAATTTTATCTTATTTATTCATCATCTTAATTCTAGTTATTTAAATTGAGTAGTAGAATGTGTTCTTTATAAAAATATATGACTCAATATATTACCCCACCACCTATTATTTTAATCTTTAGACCATTTCTAACTCTGAATGTCTGACGTAAGAGTTAAATTATGCACTTTTTGGTAAAGAAAAATTAGATTTTTGACTGTGATTGTATTTGACATTCGTTAACTCAAAAGTTCAATTTTTTTGTGTCAAATATTTGTAGAGTGATTCACGCTCAAGGTAAATTTTTTCAATATTCCGACAAATGCTCAAAACTAACGTCTAGTTAATAGGCGTCAGTGTCCAAAAAAAAAAGCCGAATAAATTAACGGATGAAATGTAACGCTCGATTAGAATTGGTGTTAAATCTCATTTTTCCAATCAAGGCTTTAATATTTCATCTACGCATGACTAACAGCGCATGACTAACACCGCAAGACTTTTCATAAAAAAATAAAATAAATGTATCACTTGACTTTTTGTTAAATTTAAAATGTATTAATGATTTAACTGATTTTCCTAATTTGTATAAATCCAACAATTTTTGTGCATTACATATTATACAGTATTAGTAATTAGTATAATCCATAATGTACAAAGATAGGTGCATTATACGGAGAAGTGGTTATTTTAGTTTCAGAATTAGGTGAGGAATATTTCGGAAGGTGATTCTCACATACCACTTATTGATCAATGTAAATTTTTTCCCATAAATTTACAGTTATGTCCCTAGAGGGTTAAACTTATATTATTATTATAAATATAAAATAAAGGTAAAATAGGTATTTAGGTGTAAATGAATTAAAAAGTAGTATGTAAAAGCACGAGGTGCCCGTGGTCCTCTTCAGTGTCCATTTTCAGTGTCCATTTTGGACACTGAGATTGACTGACTGACTGGATGTTGGGTGAGGGTGTCCACAGTGTCCATTTTCAGTGTCCATTTTTTTTAAATTAAAAAATTAAAATTAAACAAAATTAAACACACTAAAATTATTATATTAAAATAGTACGATTACACATAGATTAAACGGATATGATATGATTACATTTAAATAAAAAAGTTCTAATAAATCGAATCCTGACTCACGTAACCTGATTCAATGCTACTCGAATCAGAGTACTCCGGATTAACCGGAGAAACGCCCATGTTTACAAGATACAACTCAATTCGACACGGTCGTGTCCGGGCTCTCTCTTTTTGGGCATCCCATTGCTCATCCGTAAACAGAAACTTCAACTCTTGCGCTTCTTCGGAAAAAAACACAATTTGCGTAAACACATACGGTGTTTCTTTTTGAAGAAACTTGGTCAACTTTGTCCAATCTTCAACCTCGGAAAGTTCGACATCTTCAAACGATTTTTTTTCACTGTCAGCGTACGACTTCCAGTCGTACGCCGCTCGGCCCCCGTAGTGTACGTCGAGAGAAACTTTTGTGGAAGACATGATTTTTGTAGTTTGAGAATGTGTAGTTGGAGAAGAATAAAGATTTGTTTGTAGAAATTGGTGTGCAAAAATGAAAGAATAATGTGAGGTATTTATAGGGGGAAAAAAAAGAAAAAAAATTAAAAACGTTCAAATTCAAACGGTCCTCTTGAATATCAATGTCAAACGGTCATTTTTTGCAGCGTCTTTGGCCCGAAATTGAAAATCGACGGTGGGATTCGACCCTGGCGACGGCGAGTCGGTGTCGACGACGGTGAATTCACCGTCGATTTTTGAGGGATGGCGAGATTGGAGACGACGGGCACCGTGTGCTCTAAGGATCACCCTCTATTTCTAAAAGTTAGCAAATCAATTAAATTAAGTGATCAAGTAAGTAGGAGAAATGTCATAATTAAGTCAACAAATTCTACTTCTAAGTTTCAACAGTCTAATTGAGTGTTTATGTCGGCTTCTTCACTTGACAAATTATCATAAGATTTCAAAAAGGAGTCAGGTGATCGATACTTTGAATTATTATATATTTCAACCAAACAGATAGTCAAACACGTAATAATAAAAAACACAATAATCATAAATACTTTAAGAATATTGCTAACGACAGCTTAAGATTAGTCGTTAAAACGCATAGAACACTTATACAATCAGGTCACCGTCACATTTTAGTTAATAAGCAACTACCCCCCCCCCCCCCCCCCCCCCCCCCCCCCCCCCCGGGGAAGTTTGTATATTCAGGTAACCACCACATTATAGTTAATAAGGAACTAACATGTGTAAGGATTCTAGGTGTTTTAACGAAAACCCTTAGCTGGTTTTAGCAAAATTCATATTCATACTTTCTCTTTTATTGTACTCTTCCCATCATATTATTCGTATATGTCATTACCCAACAAGGGCACAAACGGAAATTGACAAATGACAAATCACAAATCACTCAGAGTGGAGGATTCAAGAATACTTTTCGACGGGGACAGAATTTATTTAAAAATATTTAAATTATAAATATTGGGTAAAAATTTGACTATTACAAGTCTATAATTACATTATAACCAACTAAGCTAATCTGGTACACTGTTATTGATTTCTAAAATTTGTTTTATAACTACATAACTGTTCACATATTTCACTAAAATTAATTTTTAGAAATGGTCAGGGTGGGCGACCTCTGTTGTATTAGGTGGATCCGAACCTGATCATACCCCAAATTTAATTCAGTCATGTTCATAATATAATTTTAAATTCATGTCAATTTCTTTTTTTTAAGAGAAAAATTTCATCACAATATTTAAGAAAATTCATTCTATTATCTACAATTGTTAATGCATGTAGTATAACTATTTATATTACATAGTTCTTATAAATCTATCAAAAAGAGTGGTGAAAATATCATACAAATATGTTTTTCTTAAAAATATTATTATTATATATTAAAAAGAAATTTATTACAAACCATATATACTAAAATATAAAATGTATTGGTAGCATGCTATTGGTTGAAAATGAAGTTATTACTAACACTTAACTTTTTTCCTCGAATTTTACCTTTTCATTTTTTATTTTTTTTTCCTTTTTACTCAATTGAGTATGTATTCTTTACTCATTTTGTTTTTGTTTTTTTTATTAATCGAATGTAACAAACGTTACTTAATAATGTAAACATAAATAAGGTGATTTTTAAAAAATTATTTTGAAACTATTTATTATGTCACATTAATATGTCACATTATTTTTCTTAAAAACTTGATTACAAGTTTGAAGGCACCTACCCTTTTCATATATAGAAAAAAAGATCGAGTAGTTCGCACTACCATACCTTTCTATCTTCTCTACAATATTATTTACATATTCTCATTCTTCGTAAAATGATCATCATGACTCGTTTTCATATCATTCTTTCATTTACTTTCTTACTCTTTACCACCACCACCTCCTCCACCGCTACTACGACTTTTAGGCTCCCTTCGCCACCTCCTGCCGCGGCAAAACAACTATTCCAACCATCAAGAACCATGCCTCCAATATCCGACAACTTTTCTTCAGACAAACGGACAGTCCCCACCGGTCCAAATCCGCTTCATAACAAACGATAGTCCTACTACTATTCCAAGAGTTTGTAAGAATCAAAGTTTTTTTCTGTTATATTTGTATCTATAATTACTTAATGGTGGTGATTCATAATTTATCATTGTTTCAATATGTTAAACTTTGAATCACCACAAAGGTTGTACTGTATAGACATATCAACGCCGTTTTTTATTATATGATTCATTGAGATGATATAGATCCAAGTGTTTTCTATTACGTTATTGTGATACTAAAATTGTATTTGATTTTTATGTCGTCTTTAGAGGTCGTTGCAGTCAAAATACTTATAATTGAGCTAAAGTTAACACTACAAGTATACAAACAAATTTCATACCATAATTCGGAAAGAAACGAGCTTTCTAACATGTAACCCTTATATATACGGCGTAGTGAATTAGTAGCTTAAAATTTTGTTGTACAATGAGCGACATGCAAATATGTAATTAACCCGAATTCGTTATCCTGTTTATTACTCGTATTATTTTTATAGACCAATGATTAGTCATTTAAGAGTTGTAATAATGTTTAATTTTGATTGAAATTAAATGTGTACCTTTGGTTGAAGTTATATCGACTATCTCTCTCTTTGTGGTATTTAGATGTTGCACGTAGAATAATCATGTACATAAAGTCGTATGAAGCCAAATTAGGTTTGATTAAACTTGAAAATGATTATAAGGATATCATAATCAAATGATTTATGGATTTGCCCTAAGAGGACGACGTTTTATATAATGATATAATATTATAATATAAATATAATTATAGATTATAGATATCATGTATAGATACTGTAGAAGACGTTTGAGATTTAAATGTGAAAGGAAATATGGGACCAAATTTAATTTAATATAATTGAATATATAGGTGGTGTTAAATAAGGTAAGTATAATAATAACATACAACCACCGTGCACTAAATTACTCTGAATCAAACCCTTACGCAAATAAAGTCCATGCATGTGTTTCTTCTATTAATTTTAGAATCGAGCTGTTCTCACCTTTGAAATGCATGCTCACTTTATGGTACATATAACCTATATAAAGGTATAAAGATAATGAGCGATGACGGACATTTTTACAGTTTGCTAAAATGATTGAGTGTAAGATATTGACTTTACAATGTTTTTGCGAGTTTAATTAATCAGATGAATTTATTTATTCAGAAATTGAGAACACGTTGCTTCACTTTTTTTTTTTTTTTTTTTTTTTTTTTTGTCAATTTTATGTTGTTCGTTGATGTTTGTTTTAACGCTCGTGCAAATGCAATAGTAGTTGGGTTTGTGTTCATTAGTTACTTTTTCAAATAGATTGATGGATTTAGTCATTTCAGACTGAGACTGGCATGGTCTGTGTCAACTTGTACACAATTGGATAGTTGAATCTACTTTAATTTAATTCATATATTTTGCCAAAATAAAATACTCGTAATCAATACTAGTAATGATAATAAAACTAGCAGTGAACTAAAATTGTGTAAAAAAAAACCTTCGTGCGTGTTTTAAAATTTATGGGTACTAATAAAACCGGGAGATAACTAAGTCACTCGATGGTAAGTTTAAGAGGGCGGGACCTAGCGGTTGATAAGTTAGGTTTGTCTCCGGTTTATTCGTTTTCTTTTTTATGTTCGTTGATTTTGCTTTGTTCGTGTTAGTTATTATCGCGGTGTATTCGGTTTAGTATTGTTTTTAAGTTTTTCGGGTTGTTAGAGGAAGCTCGTTTATAGATAGTTTTTGTTTAGATGGTTAATTTCTAAGTGCGAGCTTCCCTATTTTTCCCATTCTTTTGTATTCCTTTTTTAAGGCGTTTTCTTTTAGAAAACGATCTCCTTTCTATACGAGTTTTAGTTATTTTCCCCAAAAAAAAAAAAAAAAAGACAGTGGAACATGTAGACCCGTGCCAATGAATTGCAAAAACTTTTAAATCCAACAACTGTTATAATTCAGTAGGCTTATAACTACCTTTAGTGGTTTGATTCTTGATGTTATAATTCAGTAGGCTTATAACTACCTTTAGTGATTTGATTCTTGATTAAGAATACTAATAATGAAGTGTAAGAACAAAGATGATAATGGAGAGAAAGAAAGAAACACTTTGTAAGTGTGAGAAATGGTGCAAGTTTAATGCTTGCATTCATGAGTATTTATAGCCTAAAATCTCAATATAAAAATACATACTTTGTGTACCAAAATTGACTATATGTATACACCAAAATTGACTATCCATATCTATATTATTATTATTATTATAACACTCCCCCTTGGATAGCAATTTTATTTTGTTGAAGATCAACTATAAATTACTGCCTCGTTAAAAACCTTGCTAAAGAAAACCCAGTGGGAAAAAACTTTAGCTAAGGGAAAAAGAGTGCAGCATGGAGTTGACTCCCCCTCAAGTAGACATCGCTTCAGCTGTTACATCTTTTGAACATGTCTCATGCCAATGTTATGAACGTGTGTTCTGAAAATAGCAGTTGGAAGTGCTTTCGTGAAAAGATCAGCAGAGTTTTTGCTAGATTGCACATATCTCATTTCAATCTGGTTGTCCTTAATGAGATTTTGAGTGTATGAGAAGAATCTAGGTGGTATGTGTTTTGTTCGGTCACTTTTGATATACCCTTCTTTCATCTGTGCTATGCAAGCTGCATTATCTTCATAGATAGTTGTTGGACTTTTATCGCGTTCTAGTCCACAAGAATCAGTAATGAGTTGTGTCATTGATCTCAACCAAAAACATTCTCGAGTAGCTTCATGTAATGCAATCACTTCGGCATGATTTGACGATGTAGCAACAAGTGTTTGTTTTTGAGAACGCCATGATATTGCAGTACCTCCATTTAGGAATACATATCCAGTTTGAGATTTAGCTTTATGTGGATCAGATAAATAACCTGCATCTGCATAACCAACCAAATCTTGTTTTGATTCGTTAGAATAAAATAATCCTAAATCAGTAGTTCCTCGAAGGTATCGAAACATGTGTTTGATCCCATTCCAGTGTCTTTTGGTAGGAGCAGAGCTGAATCTTGCCAACAAATTAACTGCAAAAGAAATGTCAGGTCTTGTACAATTTGTAAGATACATAAGAGCTCCAATTGCACTAAGATATGGTACTTCTGGTCCAAGAATGTCTTCTTGATCTTCACATGGACGAAATGGATCAGCTTCAACATTGAGTGATCTAACAACCATAGGAGTACTTAATGGTTTTGCCTTGTCCATATTGAAACGTTTCAAAATCTTTTCAGTATATGTTGTTTGATGTACAAGTAAACCATTAGGCATATGCTCAATTTGTAAACCAAGGCAATACTTGGTTTTTCCGAGATCTTTCATTTCAAATTCTTTCTTTAGAAGTTGAATGGCTTCATGGATCTCTTTATTTGTACCTATGATGTTAAGATCATCAACATAAACAGCTATGATCACATATCCGGATGTTGTTTTCTTAATGAAAACACAAGGGCAAGTAAGATTATTTGTATACCCTTTGCTTATCAAGTAATCACTTAATCGGTTATACCACATACGTCCCGATTGTTTTAACCCATATAAAGATCTTTGTAATTTAATCGAATACATTTCTTTGGGTTTTGCATTTGATGCTTCTGGTACTTTAAATCCTTCAGGTATCTTCATATATATATCACTATCAAGTGATCCATATAGATAAGCAGTCACAACATCCATGAGATGCATTTCTAAATTTTTAGAAACTGCCAGACTGATTAAGTACCTAAAAGTAATTGCATCCATAACAGGAGAATAAGTTTCTTCATAATCAATTCCCGGTCTTTGAGAAAAACCTTGAGCTACAAGTCTAGCTTTATACCTTGTAACTTCATTTTTCTCATTTCTTTTTCGGACAAAAATCCATCTGTATCCTACAGGTTTCACATCTTTAGGAGTGAGAATGATGGATCCGAAAACTTTTCTTTTATTGAGTGATTCTAATTCAGCTCGTATTGCTTCTTTCCATTGAGCCCAATCATGTCTATTTTGACATTCAACCATAGATGTTGGTTCTGGATCATCATCATTATTCATGATGTCATATGCAACATTAAATGAAAATTTATCATCAAGATTTTTCATTTCATTTCGGTTCCATAATATTTTTGAATATGCATAATTGATTGCAATTTCTGTATTGACATCATCAATCTCCTCTGCAGTAGGAGTACTGATTTGTGGTTCTTCTTGAACACTTTCTTTTACTTCATTATCAGCTGATTTTCTTTTTCGAGGATTTTTATCCTTTGAACCGATTGGTCTTCCACGTTTCTGACGTGGCAAAGATTCATGAGTGACGTTATTGCCAGCTTTTGGAATTTCAATTCGAGCTGGAGTATTTACTGCTGGTATATATGATTTTGTCACCGTTTTTGTATCTGTAAATGCATCAGGCAATTGATTTGCAAGTTCTTGTATATGCATTATCTTTTGAACTTCTGTCTCGCATTCTTTTGTGCGAGGATCAAGATACTTTAATTGAGGTTCACACCATGAAACATCATTTTCTTTATTTTTCATTTCTCCCCCTAATCTAGGGAACAATGTTTCATTAAAATGACAATCAGCAAAACGTGCTGTAAAAACGTCACCTGTCATAGGTTCAATATACCTTAATATTGAAGATGTTTCATATCCAACATATATTCCCAACCTCCTTTGAGGACCCATTTTTGTACGTTGTGGTGTCGCAATTGGAACATACACTGCACAACCAAATGTTCTAAGATGGGAAATATTTGGCTCTTGACCAAAAGCAAGTTGTAGGGGGGAATATTTATGACTTGCACTTGGTCTGATGCGAATCAATGCAGCAGCATGTAAAATTGCATGACCCCATATAGATACAGGGAGTTTTGTTCTCATTATCAATGGTCTAGCGATTAACTGTAAACGTTTAATCAATGACTCGGCTAAACCATTTTGTGTATGCACATGAGCAACAGAATGTTCAACAACAATTCCTATAGACATGCAATAGTCATTAAATGCTTGAGATGTAAATTCACCAGCATTATCAAGTCTCACCCTTTTAATGGTGTAATCAGGAAAATGAGCTCTCAATTTAATAATTTGGGCAAGAAATTTTGCAAATGCCACATTACGGCTTGATAACAGACAAACATGAGACCATCTGCTAGATGCGTCTATTAGAACCATGAAATATCTAAATGGTCCACATGGTGGATGAATTGGTCCACATATATCACCTTGAATTCTTTCAAGAAACATTGGTGATTCTTTCTCAACCTTAAGTGGTGAGGGTCTAGTTATCAATTTTCCAAGAGAGCAAGATGTACATGGAACCATTGTATCATGATGGATTTTTCTATCCTTTAATGGATGTCCATGAGTACATTCAATAATCCTTTTCATCATTGTTGATCCTGGATGGCCTAATCTGTTATGCCATAAACTGAATACACCAGGATCAATATATTTTTTGTTAACTACCATATGTATTTCTGGTACATTTATATGTGTATAATGTAATCCAGAACTAAGTCTTGGCAGTTTTTCAACCACATGACTCTTGTCAGTGATACTTAAATATTTCTCATTTTCTGTTGTCACTGACTGATAATCATACCCGTTAAGGTATATGTCGGAGAAACTCAATAAATTTCTGCTTGACTTGGGAGAAAATAAGGCATCATTTATTAAAAATTTTGTACCATTTGGTAGTATGAAATTTGCCTTTCCTATCCCTTTTATCAAGTTAGCAGGTCCTGATATTGTATGTATAGTTCCTTCCGTTGGTTTTAGATCAATAAAATATTTCTCGGATTTAAGTATAGTGTGTGTAGTTCCACTGTCTGCTATACAGAGATCTCCACCACTTGATTGATGTTGTATTCCAGCAAAATTCATATTGAACTTCATATATAAGAAATAAATAGTGAGTACATTAATATTACACAATATTTTAAACGCAAATAGATAGTACTGAAACATTTAGCAAACATAATGTCAAAGACAGACGATATTAAATCGTTTATTTTTCAAAAAACACACAACTTAAACATTCAAGAAATCTTCATATAAATCAGATGGTTTCTCAGTGACTGTTGGGTCAATATTATCCACAAAATTTACTTCCTTTTCTTTACCTTTCAGCGAATCCTGATACATCTTAACAAGATGTTTAGATGTTCGGCAAGTATTAGCCCAGTGGCCCATTCTACCACATCTGTAGCAAGATTCTTCAGAATTTTTAGAAGAATTTTCTTCAACATCTTGTTTAATGGGCTTGTTTTGTGGTTGATATTTATATTTTCGTGGATTACTATTTCTTTGACCACCACGGCCACGACCACGACCACGTCCACGCCCATTACCATTACCATAAGGATGGTTTCTACCATAGTTATAGCTTTTGGCATGATGATGGTGATGGTTATTATAACCACGACCTTGCCCGCGTCCTTGTCCCTGTTTATAATTATTTGCAGTATTTGCTTCAGGGATTGCAAGTGTACCAGTAGGACGGGATTGCTGATTTTTCATTAATAGCTCATCATTTTGCTCTGCAACTAAGAGATATGAATTAAGTTCAGGATATGTTTTGAACTTTAGCATTCTCAAATTTCTTTGCACTGTGATGTTTGCAGCATTCATTGTGGAGAAAGTTTTCTCCATCATGTCTGCATCACTAATTTCATGTCCACAGAATTTAAGTTGTGAACATGTATTATACAGAGCTGAGCTGTATTCATTTACTTTCTTAAAGTCTTGGAACCTTAATGTTCTCCATTGTTCCATTGCAGCTGGAAGTAAAATTTCTCTTTGATTATTGAATCTGCTTTTGAGACCTTCCCATAAAACATGGGGATCTTCTACAGTCACATAATTATTTTGTAAGCATTCATCAATATGTTGATGAATAAAGCAACATGCCGTAGCTTGTTCTTTTTCAGAACAAGTGTTGTTTTCATTTATGGTTTCAAGAATGCCCATTGATTTAAGATGCATTTTTACTTTTATAACCCATGGCATGTAGTTGTTTCCAGTTGATTCTAAAGGAGTAAATTTAAGCTTTTCCAGATTCGACATTTTCTATTATCAAAAATTAAAACAAACATCATGATAAATTAGAGTCAATTTATATTCATAAGTATATAAACATTAAACATAAATTTAATATAACATAAATGATAAGTAGGTGACAGTGTCGACCATGTGTAAGCAATCATAAATAAATGTTATATAACAAAAATATAAATATTAGTAAACATAAATGAAAATTTGGCGACAGTGTCGACCATATATTTTTTCAGGTGGTATAACCGACCTATATCATTCTGGTGGTATAACCGACCATATATCATTTTGGTGGTATAACCGACCATATATCATTTTGGTGGTATAACCGACCATATATCATTTTGGTGGTATAACCGACCATATATCATTTTGGTGGCAGAGCCAACCATATTTAGTATTAAGATTATCGTGCTGATAACGTGTTATAATTCAGTAGGCTTATAACTACCTTTAGTGGTTTGATTCTTGATGTTATAATTCAGTAGGCTTATAACTACCTTTAGTGATTTGATTCTTGATTAAGAATACTAATAATGAAGTGTAAGAACAAAGATGATAATGGAGAGAAAGAAAGAAACACTTTGTAAGTGTGAGAAATGGTGCAAGTTTAATGCTTGCATTCATGAGTATTTATAGCCTAAAATCTCAATATAAAAATACATACTTTGTGTACCAAAATTGACTATATGTATACACCAAAATTGACTATCCATATCTATATTATTATTATTATTATAACAACAACATATTTGTCATGTTGTAAAATTAGGATCTTTTTTGTTTCACAACCATTTACAACAAGGAACAGACTGCCATAGAAACGTACACTTATATTATTAATATTATTATAAATGGAAAAATATAAATATAAATACCTTTCCAAAGTGTACATTCGGTACCACATATACATATGCAAATATATTCTCTTCCAAGTTCCAACTGCATTTTACAGTTATCCCCACGCACCATTGAAGGCATGTCAGGATACAACATACATGCTGTATCATTACAATCAGAATTTGCTGTAACAAAAAAATATAATTTATTTTGTATATGATAGTGTCACATATATTTAACCATTCAAGTTCATTTGACTGAATAAGGACTATTATATTTATCCAAAATCAATCAACTCAATTGAAATATTTAAAAGAATGTTAAAATGTTTTTATACATCAACAAATACACTGAATCTCGGATTTAGACTTTGACCTGTTACTGTAAATCTGTAATGAACAATAAAAAAAAAAAAAAAAAAAAAAAAAAAAAAATAAATAACTAGTAACGTTTTATATATCACAAACAAACTTTGATACAAATGAAAAGGAATGAACAAAAAACAAACGAAAATAAGATTACATAAGAGTAAAAATCTTGATTTCTTCTTCAAATTTAAGCATTTATAATTGTTTGTGTCAAGATCAATTGATTCACAAAACCTTTTCAGTTCATGTAACTATTTGGTCAATCCCAAAAGTCAAACTTTGACCAATTGATTGACTCGTTAGTTCACAGTTGTGGTAACAGGGGTGGTGATAGTGACAGAAGAAGTAGCAAACCTCGAGATGACTAGATTAGTCTTGTTTTGGGTGGCTGCAATTGCATCCAAGCGGTTCCATATTAACTGTCGCTTTTCGAGTCTTTGTTTCTCACTAGTTTCGAATTCTCGGTAGTTGACAAGGCATTGTTGGAATAGTAATTGATCGGCTTCTGAGAAGATTTTTCTAAGGTTTACGGTTAGGCTTTGAACTGATTGGTTCCAATGAAATTGTGTGTTTTTCTCTAAGGACGCGATTATAATTAGAAGAATCACCTTACGATTTCGATTTATCAGATTCCTTATATACTCATTATTCCACAAGAACAACGCACGTTCTGCTACCTGTGACCAAATGAGATTAAACAAGAAATGTCACCTTTACCCGTTTCGCCACCTCTAGTTAATACAGTACCAAAGTTATCAATACTAATCTGACCCGTTTGACCCATGATCGATTACAACCCAAAACCGTTTTGACCCATTACCCAAATTGACCAAAACTGACCCGTTTTCCATGTATATCAATGGTAAACAAGAAAAAGTCGAAATGTGTACCTGAAAATGTGAACTGTTGAGACACTGACTAATCTGTCTAAACAAAGGGACCATACATTTTTCGAATTCGGCAGCCTTCGTAGCTTCAAGAATTTCCTCCAATTCACTTAAATACATAACCTCTTTCGAACTATTAGTTACAGGCCAATACTTCAATAACCCCCGAATAACCATATCAGCCAACTTAAAATCTTTTTCAATAAACTGACCAACACAATACGATAACTGCTACTGATATATCGACAAATTTCTAGGCTTATGAAGTGGGATCAAAACATGTGCAAGAAAAGCCTTATGTTCTTCCTTTAATGGCAAAGCAAACCCATTAATTATACTACCCAAAAGCTCAAGCAATTCAGAAACCCCGTTATGCTTGTCCGTTTCAAATATGAAAAGATAAAAAATATTGTTTATCGCTTTTCTAATAAACGGCCTATGCACCATAAACTTGCCATAAATTCGGTGCATGATCATTTTTAAATACTCCCGTTCTCTTTGGTCCTCGGAATCAAAAAGACCGAGTAGTTTTAAAACGAATGAATGATCGATATATCTTTTTGCAAGTTTTAAATCTGTTTCTGTTGAAGCTATGAATCTAAGAAGTAATTCGTACACTATTTGCAAATGTGGCCATGATGGATCCATACAAAATTCATCATCTTCTTGATCATACAAATCTATGACCTTGTTTTCGTAATTCAAATTAGGTAAACAACGAAACAAATTTGCAGCAACCATTTTCGTGATTTGCTGTATTGTGAAGTCGTTGAATTTTGTGGAAACTGAAGATACATATTCAACTAGTTCATGTAAAGTTTGTTTCTTTACATCCCTTTCTTTAGCATGCTTAGACGAATCGTTAAAATTAAACACCACACAGCACATATTTAACTTCTTGATTAATAAATTGTTTTTTTCTGAATTCGATAGAGCCCGAAAACTAGGTAATGCTTCATAAGAATCATGAGTAAATACTTCCAATACTTGGATCACACTAACAGGACCTGATTTCTTAGAATTAGGTTCAGCATTCGATCTAAATGAACTCGAATTCGAACTCGAACTCGAATTTGAAACTTTAACAGATGATGAATCTATAGCAGCAGAATCTAATTCATTTTTTCCTTCATCATTATGTGAAGATTTTAAAGATGTTTTCTTTGGAAGCTTATTTAGTATTTGCTTAATCATATCCTCAATATTGAAAAAACCTAAAAGTATGTAGCTTTTCTTTTTCAAAGATTCAACCTTGAACTAGAATAAATTACATTCATTCTAAAATATAAATATCCAAATGAAAAGTTTGAAGCTTTAACATTAGTTGGATTGTACCTTACTTGAATTGAGTCATGTTGATGGTTGGATCGGAAGGTCACATGAAAATGATTACAAGAACCCTAGAGGAACAGGGGAAGAGGGGTTCTGTGTGATTTCGAAAACCTACAGTTTTTATAATTATTTCTTTGAGCTTTATTCAAATTTTTTAAAGATACACAAGGTTGAATGTGACCGACAGAAGACAAAGAAGAAGTGGATTAAGTTAAGGATTATAATAATCCTAATGATTTTGGTTGTTAGATAATGTGATAAATTTTTTATTTATTTACTGTACTTTTTAAGCAAAAATAACGAAAACTTCATAAATAACGAAAACGTTTTAAAAAAAAAAACGTCTTCAACCGAAATAATAATAAACTAGTGAAAAGACCCGTGAAATCACGGGATTGTTTAAATGAAACAGTTGAATGATATATTTTAGGCATTAAGCGAATATAAATGCTAAAGTCGTATAGTTAATATTACGTTGACAATAAGATACACAAAAACATGCTAAAATAGAATTGAGTATTACATATTACATAGAGATTTAATTAAAGAGTGTAATTAAACCTAAACACATGAAAATGGTTACTTTATTAAAACTAATAGCAGATGAGATTGAAAACGTGAAAAGAAGAATTTTATATGCTATCTTAGACAATAAAATCACAGAAAGCGAAGATTAGAATTACTAATTATAAAATTACGGGTTTGTTTAATATACTAACAAATAGATGTCAATTGATTAATAGATATCAATGCATTCGTAACACTTGATAGTGTTTCAGGAATAAATTGAATTTCTCTGTCATATGCATACTAAATACTAAAAATAAAAAACAAAATTACCAATAATTCAAATAAGTCACTCATATCCATTTAGATCATTCAGTTTTAAGTGAATTTCTAGAAAATATGTTCAAGATCAAAGCTTAAGTGAGATCTTCCTTGATGGAATTACATTTAGTATCAAAACTTGATTGGTAAGGATCTCTAACCCATTACATTTGGACACAAAGGTACTGTAATCATAAATGTTCAAGACATATAAATCAAACCGTTTGTCATTTCATGTAATGCCTTTGCAAATATAACCATTGTAACTTAAAGTGTTAGAATTATACATACAATATATAACCAACAAATAGAATATCATAAATAGATGACATACTGAAACACATTTTGAAGTTTTCTTCATATGTAAATGTCATTGATGAGTTTTCTTTATCCTCATTACATTGTGAATCCTTGCATTTTTTTTACTTTTGAGAAAAATTTCTTTATTCTCGTTACATTGTGAATTCTTGCGAATTTTACTTTTTAGAGATCTCATACATTATTGCATAGCGCCTTTGTAGTTGTACGGAATCACATCATCTGCATTAGAAAGAACGGGTCATAAACATATAATTTGGCCAAACTATATGTTTAAAGAAGTGAGGCGTGGAAACACAAAAGGTATTTAGAAGGTATAGATACATTAATAGCTGATTCATTTAAATGGGTCCAATGTAAATGGATGGGTCAACATAGAAAAACGTAATAATCCATACAAAAAATGAAAATAGGTCAAAATAGAAAAAGGTCAAATCCAATACATGTTCACACTAAATATTCAAATGGCTAATTATACATGATTCAAAAGTTGGACAATCAATATATACTTACTTGTATAAGAAGTTGAACAATAAGAATAATCCACAAGAGCATTTTAAGGCTTTCAGGTGCATTGAAGCATTGATTAAACGAAACCAATAACATTTAGTTTAACTCACATTTTATTTTTACATCTGCAGAAGCATAATTAGACACAATCCAAAAACTTATAGAAGCATCATAGAATAGACACTACCCAAAAATGCACCGTGAAGACATTTATGTTATTTGCTCTGAGTTGAGACTTGATATGTAGATGACTACAAAAAAAAACATGTTTTACTTGCTTACTCTCTAATTTTAATTGTATATTGGACCTATAAGTTACTGCAAAATAGACCATCTACCAACTAATTTCTAAAGATGACCCACTTCCATGCTCTTGGAAGCTACTAGATTTATAAGAACGGAAATTATAACAGCACCAAATATAGCAGCAACAAATACAATAATCAACAATGGATGTAATAATGAAGTAATAGCGAATAATGAAGTAATAACGAATATGTATTTAATTTTGTAAAGTATAAATATAATAGAGTAATCAACAACGGATGTATCAACTATAAGTTGAAAAGGTTGTTCCGAACCTGAATAAGACAATCACATTAATCGAAACCTAACTGTAGAAGAAGTGAGGAAGCAAGGTGTGCCAACGGCTTCAAATGCCATACATGGATGAAAGAGAACTTTAACACAAAAATGAACATAAACGATTGACTATATAATTAACGATCACATAGCATATATGATGATAGATATAGCAACAAAATCGAAAATATTTGACAACCTGTATATGAAGAAATATTAAAGCAGTAGAGCTATTAAATCTAATTTCAAACGTACTATTCTTATAAACCATTTCAAATCTACATCATGAACACTTTAGAGTTGAAACTAAGATAAATTAAAATCTCTAAGAGTATTGCCATAACTTTAAGCACGTAAAGATTACTTTTGGGTACAGACCCATTTTGAACAAATGTAAGCTTTCCAGATTAAAACATCTAGATAAAAACAGTAAATGAGTCTAGATTGGCACATCTAATACATGTGTTATTTGTTATTGAGTACAGACCAAAATTTGTTATTGAGTAAAATACCTTATCATTCATGACGATCATGGAGACAGTATCATGTAGAAAAGAAAGCAACATCAGTGTCTTATCTGAAATCTAAAGCTAAAAAATACCAATTAGAATCATAAGGAAAGTCAAAAGAAACTTTAACAAATACAGTAAAAGAATAAGAGATACCTTGAAGTATATCCAACTCATAATTGTCACCCTCACTGTTTAAGTTAACTTATAATCGTCACCCTCACCGTTTTTACCAAACCTAAATATAAACAAAAATTAAAGTCCATGTTTTATGGTCAGAGAATGGATCCAAGGTTAATGAAACAAAAAACAAAGTCCATGTTTTATGAGTCAGATGTAATGAATCTAAGGTTGATGAATGTGTGTTTTATACTTTTATATACAAACGAAATTTATCAATAGAGTATGACGTCTCAAATCAAATTTGGCAAAATAACAATTTATTAGGAGAAAATTGTTTCAGGTCACAAAATCAAGTCTTGATTGCCTTATCAATACATGAGAGATTGAGGGTAATACTATTTTCAACATACAATGATCCCGTACAATACCAGAAACTGCAAGTAACCTTACCTTAAGTTGTGTGTCAAACAAATGAACCCGTACAATGATCCTGAGTTACAACATCTCATCTATTTCAAAATTCAAATCTTCTCCACTTTTGTTAAATGTGTCAAAACCTACCCATTTTCGAGATAAGAAATCAACCTAATATCACAAAATTAACTATGTTTTGTCTGATTGTTCAAAGGCTCAAACAAAGAACACCCCCCTTCCATATTGACATTGGGTGCATGTTTCAAAACTATTATTTCGGAAAGTGATATTCATACCTTTAGATGTCAGGTAAGATCATTAGCAAAAAGAATGTTGGCCTTGATATATATTGTACCTGTACAACATAACATAATCAAGTTACAGTGAATTTGAAATATGTTATACACTAATATACATGCTTATTAAATTATAAAAAAGTATCACCTGGAACAATGAATAAGACAACTATACAATAGTTGAAGTTAACCATACTTTGCAAGAACATGTAGGCTTACATGATTTGTATCAAGTGTAGCTTAGTTTCAAAAAAATAATCCTCTGATTCAGCTAAAACGGATTAATGTATGCCCATGTTTCATACAACAACAATACGAAATCAGTCGATCAAAGAAAAGATATGGTCAATTTCAATTCTTCATATTTTATCAAACCTATTATAAATCGAAAAACCTGGAATCTTCGTTTGAACCACCACCAACAGTTCTGTCCAATATCGTAGGAGTCAATTTATAGTTCATACCATGTTCACTTTTTGTCTCAGACATTTCATCGAACACCTTTCATGCACTCAATAATCGCCATTTAACCACTAGCCTTTTCGTACGGGTGTATAATCCATGGAAGACCTCTTTCAAACTTCTTAAGGTTGAGATCAACAACAGGTGCAACAACCACATCAGAAGGGACCGAACCGCTCCCATTTTCTGCTTCTTGTTCATTGAAAACAATGAATGTATAAGAAATTTTACGTATTTAACATCTAACAATTCATGAAATTGAGTATAGTGTAACATATTAAACCTAAACACATGAAATTGTTAATTATCAAAACTAAAAGCAGATGACCGTAACCTAAAAGGAAGACGAAGTAATAATCGAGTAATTGGAGAAAAGAAACCCTAACCTGAAAGGATGAAGACGAAGCTGCTGATGATTCGTTAGGAAGTATGCAAAGCTTAAAAAGAAATCCTAATCTGGAAAGGAAGAAGAAGAAGAAGCTGTTGAGTTGAAAGGGCGTCTTTTTTCTAGAATTATTTTTATTTGAAAAAAAAGAGCGTATCTATTTGACCGAATGAAACTAACATAATTGTAAAGATTATATTTTTAATTGTAAATTAAGTGATTAATGATGTCACCTAAGTTGTTTAGATTTTCTTCTAATTATTTTTTAATTTTTTTTAATGAAGGAAAAGGCTTATTTATGATGTCATCATTTTAGGAATTTAATAGAATCTATAGATGTTGATGATAAACTTAGGGAGCTTTTTTGAGATTTATGAAATAATAATAAAGTAAATAAAGTAATACAAACTTGTAGTAATTACTATGATGGATTTTTTTTCTCTTTTTTTTACAAAAAAACGAAAACTTTATAACAAACTTTATAATAAATGTGTAATTACTACTACGTATGATGATGTAGAGTCCTTATACAGAGTACTTTATATTTTTTGCCGCACAAAAGAATTTATAAACTAATATAAATTTGATATCATGTAAGGTAATAATTTATTTATTTTATATTAATATTAATGTGTAATTAATTATGTTTTATAAAATTGTGAGTAACGGAAATTATAATCTATACTAATTGTCTTGACTCATTATCATTATAATTATCACATTATCACATTATTATCTGTGACTTTTGAAGTCTTTTTACGTTAACTTTAACCGTAAATATATCTATTTGTGCTAAATAATATTTGTAAAAATGTATATGATTGAATTTTGTTTATAATGTGATTTTTATTTATATATTTTTTATTAAATAATATATAACACAAATAAGAATATGTATGAGCAAAGTTGATAAAGAAAGTCTTTGTAAGTCAAATGTGAACACTTAATTTATTGTAACAATAAAAAATTAAAACGATTTCTAAGAATGTCTGGAGGCAGTGTTGTAAAAATCCCGACTACTCGCCGATTAATCTCCGATTAATCATTTTTAGGATCAATCCGTTCCGATTTCCAAAAATCCGTTTAATTAAACGGTCAACGTCAATTGATGAATCAAAATCGAATTTAATAATCAAAATCAGTCAAAGTAAGAAATGGTTAAATTTTAACATCAATTTAAACAAGAATTTTATAGTTTTAAAGCAAAATGAACAATTTTAGATAATTATGTTACAAATTATCTTTATATTTATGATTTTTTTCTATAGTAACACATATGATTTCTAAAATTTAATATTTAAATGTATACAGTACAATCCGATTAATCTCCGATTAATCTCCGAATTGCCGATTAATCCTTCCGAAATCCCAACCGATTAATCCTCGAAAAGCGAATTTTGCAACCTTGTCTGGAGGTACTAGCACAAGCAAAATGTGCCTGCGAGACTTTTATTATTTATTGCAATTTGCAAACCGGAAATTATTCAAATGGAAATGTTTGTTAGTAGAAAACTATAAATCAAGAAATGTAAAATGTAAGGTCTTTTTTTTTTTTTTTTTAGTAAGCTAGGAAGCCCTCCTATGAATGAGCACATTGGCTCCCCCATAGAAGGTAAAACCTCGAGTAATCAAGCCCCCCGAGCGCGAGATCTGGTACCTGGTGAATTGCGCATTATGCGCACCCTCTAGTCACACTCCCTTTTTGAACAATTTGACATAGCCAGGAATTGAACCCGGGTGGTGTGCTTCATTGGGCAACTCGGTGGCCACTCAGGCAAGCCGGAATGGTTAATGTAAGGTCTTGTTTGACGTGACTAATATCTTTTTAATATATAAAAACTACTCCGTAATAAAATGCTTGAAATATTTTTTATTTTATTTTTTTGAAAAGCTCAATAATATTAAAGAAAGACAAAAGGCCCAAGAATATACAATAGCCCACAGGAAATGGGCAAATGGATACATGATAAATGGACTCCAAAAAACACCTAAACAACAATTATAACACCACAAAATTACAAAGCAATGAGACTCATCTCCAGGCGACTCCAGCATCCAAAACTCCATTTGGGTCTGCTCTCCAAGCTTCAAATTAGGGAGTAACCAATGATCATGCATATTTTTACCATTGGGTTTAACATGCCTGGTCAATGCGTTAGTGGGGTTTAAGAATCTTAGAACAAGGCTCTCCGGTCCGGCTACCGTGAATAACCCTGGCCGACATGATGATGTCGGCGGGGTGGCCAAGCGATTAAGTCCACCTTCGATAGCGGTCGCTGATCGGAAGGCCCCAAATAAGGTTGTAGGTGCTAGCTTAATGAAGAACTAACCTGTTAACCTTGAAGAGACGAAGAATGATGCTCAATTACGTAAGGCGTGTGGCAGATGGTAGTTACGTAATGTCACGATCTTTAGAATGATAGTTAGGGTTTGTATATATAGGCAAACCCTAATTCTAGAACCATCCGAGATAATGGCAATCCTTTCCATAACAAACTCCCCCGAATCACGGATGTAATTATGGAAAAGATATTTACTTCATAGCTAAGTAATCACTGTTCCGGGAACAAAGGCATTATATACGAATCCGCATACCGCATAACGCACATGAGCACATGCATACGCACCCTAGAAGGTGCCCGCATAGATTTGTAGGTGCGCATGCGGATTGCGGTATCATTATGTCCCCCCAGTTTGATGTTATATGGCGCAAGACATATGACATCAAACTATTAAGCGAAAAAACAAGCAAACGGCTAGCATTCAATGTTCCGCGTGCGTTTCGAGGTCATTTAATGCCTGTCACTGTCGCAGAAGACCATTCGGCTGACAAGACGTAAAGTGGCAGTTGGCAGGCGCGTGTCAGCCATGCGCTCATAGGTAACCATACCCAACTGACATCCACGCGCGCACTTAAAATGCCACCTGTTGATCGCGTAACACGTGTACAGCCATGATCAACGCATTCCACCCCATGACTCCAAATCGTCACTATAAATAGCCCCAATTCACACACATTTCCATTTTTATGCTCCAAGCTTCCCCAATACGCTGCTATATTCAATTCCGATCAAATCCTAAATATTCCGGCCACCGTCTAAAGGTTAGTAATTCTCCAACCACTCTATAAAAAATGACTAAGGCTAACGAGACCTATGTAGATAGTGTTATATCGGTTATATAGCAGAAACACATTGATTACTTAGTCAAACAATACCCACCATTAGCAAAGTACAATCCGGTTCCACCCCTATCTAATCAGCGTGCTCACGAGCCACCGGAGAAGAAGGTGGCCATCTACGAACATGCGTTCAAGCACGGCAACTTTAGGGTTTCCCCCTCTGACTTCTTCCTAGGCGTACTAGACCACTTCAGGGTGGGATTAGGGCAGCTACACCCGTATGCCATAGGTAAAATAGTACTGTTTGAGATGTGGTGCGTCGCACTCAACAAGGTACCGCTGGTTAAAGTTTTCTGTCATCTATACCGCTTAGCCAATCACCACAAATCCTGGTTCACCTTCTTCGGCCGACAAAATTTCACAAAAACCCCAAAGTCGAATGCGGGTAACTGGAAAGAAACTTTCTTTTACATTGACCAAACTGTAGTTGGTACCAATTTTTCGCAAACGCTTATATGGTGCGAGAAGGTGAAGAAGGATGTGAACAAAACCTCGGTCCTTGATGACGAGGAAACAAAGCTATTGGCGGAGTGCGATAACGCACAGCTGGTGCACCGGTCATACGGGAACGTAATGTTGCGGTTAGGGAAGATCTCCGCACACTGGCCATGGGAAGATGTGCGTCCAGCCATAGTCGGACCGGATGGAAAGGGTAGGAATAGTATAATCACGTACTAACATAACAGAGTGCTATTTTATATGTGCTAACACATGCGTGCATGTTTGCAGAGATGAAGATGAAGAAAGTACTGACTGCGGAGGAGATTGCAGGCATCGCCTTCCGCAAGCAGAATGTGAACCAGCAGCTAGAGCAGGAGAAAACTGGCGAGAATGCACCTGCCACCTCCGGTAACAAGCGCAAGGCCACCGAAGCCTCCCAATCCCAACAGAAGAAGAAGAAGAAGAAACTCACTCCCAAACAGAGGGAGGACAAGCGAAACGACAACTTCGTTCCTATCGAACCCCGTTCTGCGGATCTACCTCCCCCATCTGGTAAGAGTTCTGCTTTCGCGCATACCGCATACTTAAGTTTGCATTTATCTAACCATACGGTATAAAACGCAGAGCATGCTGAAGAGACGCATCACACACCACCACGGGTCAATCTGGACCTTGAAGCTACCGTCGAGTCAAAGAACAAGACGATACACCTGGACTCCGAGTCTACACCAACCCCGCCACACGGTAGCTTCCGATTGGTGAATCTGGCGCAGCTCACCCAGTCGTCGGCGGAAAACGCCGCAGAGTAATCCGCCTTCCTCCAACAAATCTTCCCGGCTGAGTTCCACAACCAACTAGCCGCACTGCCTTTTAATCAGGCGCTTAACGCCTTCGTTCAAAACGGCCTCGTCTTTTTTGGCATGGTTGCGGATCAAGCCCGCCGTTCCACTAACTTGTATCAAGTGGCCGTGCGGAAAGAGACAGAATTAGGGCTGCTGCAAGCGGGAGTTGAGTAGGTTAAGAAAGACAGGGACGCCACGGAAGAAGCGCGCAAGGCGGTAGAGTTAACTGCGGCGGAAACCAAAACCGCATTGATTGAAGAGAGAAAGAAAAACCGCGAGCTGGTTGGGGCAGTTGACCAGTCCAAAGGGGAGACTGAGCGTCTGCGGGTGGAGCTGGAAAAGGTTACTAGGGAGAAGGATGACGCGGTGACTGGCCGCGAGCTAGCGCAGGCGGACTTGACAAAACTTCGCACCGCACTTCCTACCATTGCGCAGAAGGTGATGGATTCCGGGCCCGTGTCCGACAAGTTCAACGCCTATGTTGACGCGGTTAAAGACCACGAAATCAACAAGGTAGTGCTAGAGGTGATCCAAGCCTGCGGGCTCACACCGCCGTACCCCGACGTCGTGCAGAAAAAGTTGAAGGAGAGTACGGCTGCGGTGCTCATGGAAGCGGAAGAAGCCATCACTGCCATCCCGATCCCCCTAATTAATGCGTTTGCGGCGGACCCAAACATGTCGATTGACGGGTTCCTCAAAGAGGATTATTAGGTTGTTGTAATAGTTTGTGCCGTAAGTCCTATGCTTAGGCAGGCAATTGTAAATACAATTTTTGGGCCTTAAGTCCCGTGATGGGCAGGCGCTTTAAACAATTACCATTTGTAATAACTTTATGTATATATTATCGTGTCATGCGTAGTGTATTAATTTGTTTATATATCGCGAATCAAAACAAAGAATTAACCGCATGCCCATGCGCAAAGTTAACCAAAACTTATGCGTATGATCAGGTACTGCGTAAAATAAACCAATACTTTAGCGATTTTTACCTTGAACAACTTAGACTCAAAAGCTACTGCGTTATTGCTTTGTCATGTACTAGGGGTGCACTTTAGCTGTATGGTAAGCAACGCAACTAAAAACAAACCAATGCTTTTATGCTTAAGAGTTCCACACGCAAACCAATGCGAGAGTAATTACGCACAAGCAAACCAATGCTTGTATTTTTAAGTCGACTTGGCAGCCATCTAGTCTCCGTGGCGCTTGGCTAGGGGAAAACCAATTCCCTTCGCCTGCCGTTAATGTCTAGCCTTGTAACCAAACAGGCTTTTGCCGCACGGGGGCTAGAGGACACCCCTTAAGTAGGCAGGAACCGCATACAAAAAGAAATAAACAATAAAAGTATGCGCGAGTAAATATTTAATTGGCATTAATCATGATTACAACCGCGACACATCCAAACGGACGGAAAATACATAGAAAAAATAATGCGCTAAAATAAATTGGAGTGATCAAGTCCATCCAGCTACATATAACATTTTTTCAATAATGTCGCGTGCCAAGTGCGTTTCACCACTTTTCCATCTAATGTCTCGAGATGGTATGCCCCGGTGTTGCTTGCTTTTGCTACCCTATACGGACCTTCCCAGCGGGGGCCTAATTTCCCAGTATCCTCCGCATGACTTGCGTCATTCTGACACCAAACTAAGTCCTCGCACTTATAAGAGCGTGAACGCACACGCTGATTGTAGTACTTTGCAATTTTCTGCTTGTTATTGGCTTCGTTTACCGCCGCAGAGAGTCTGCGTTCTTCAAGAAGATTAATATTTTCCCGCAAAGCTTCTGAGTTATTTTGTTCGTCAAAATTCTGTATGCGGAACGTTGGTACCCCAATCTATGCGGGCACAACAGCTTCTGACCCGTAAACCAAACTGAACGGAGTTTCGCCAGTGCTTGCTTTCGGTGTTGTTCTATGTGCCCACAAAACTTTTGGTAGTTCATCCACCCAACCAACTCTGCCATGGCCCAATCTAGCTTTGATTCCGGCTACTATATCCCGGTTGGTGACTTCGCACTGGCCATTCTCCTGCGAATGCGCAACGGAAGTAAAAGTTTGCTTAATATTAAGCTCTGCGCACCAGCTACGAAAAGGATCCCCTGCAAACTGTGTACCGTTAGCACTAACGATTTCGTTTGGTATGCCGAATCGACAAACAATGTCTTCCCATACAAAGTTTCGCACCCTTTTTCCCGAAATTGTTGCCAGCGGTCGCGCTTCAACCCACTTCGTGAAATAATCGATTGCAACAATCAAGAATTTGATGTTTCCTGCGTGTGCAGAGTATGCATAAGATACTGACGTAAATAGAATATGGTATAAAATAAATGATAATATTACCTCGGCCTTTTGGAAATGGTCCGACTATGTCAATTGCTCATTTGCAGAATGGCCATGGTGAGGAGACTGGTATCATTGGATGCGCAGGTGCCCTGCTGATAGGTGCATGTATTTGGCAGGATTCGCATTGCTTAACTATTCGCGCCGTATCTGCGTACATTGTGGGCCAATAGTAACCTACCCGCATAATTTTTGACACAATAGACCTGTGCCCCGAATGAAGAGCACATGCACCCTCATGCACCTCGCGTATAACCTCCTCTGCCTCTTTCGGACCAATACATCTTAAGTGCGGCCCTAAATAATTTTTTCGATATAGGACATCACCCTCAAGGGCATACAGTGGTGCCTTGATGCAGACCTTCTTCGCATCAACGGAATCCGCAGGTGATGTGCCGTCCCGCAGGAAAGCAATAATAGGTGTCATCCATGTTGAGCTAGATTCCTCAACAGGTGCTACCAAAGGCATCATAACAATGGATTTCGTATGCAGTTCTTCAATAAGAACTTTCTTCCCCAGATGATCAAAAGCCAAAACAGCCAATTTGCTAAGCGCATCCGCTTTCTTATTTTGCCCCCGCATCACGTGGGAGATTTGAAAAGCTTCGAATTGGTCAGCGAGGTTATGAACAAGCGATAAATATTGCTCCATGGCAATGTCGTGCGCTTCAAAGTCCCCGCTGACTTGACTACATACCAGCTTTGAATCCACATAAGCGTGCAGGATTTTAACATTCAACTTATGCGCAATGCGCATACCCGCTAACAGAGCCTCAAATTCTGCTTCGTTGTTCGTAACGGCGAAATTAAACCGTAGCGCATATGTATGCTCTTCGCTTTCTCGACCAGTTAAAATTACACCCGCACCCGCGCCAGCTGCGCTGCAGGCACCATCGGTATATAACTCCCATGGTGACAGAGTTGGTGCATGCGTATCTTGATGTTCTGCTGATGCCTCAACATCCGCAGGTAACTCTGCTAGGTAATCCGTAAGTATTTGACCCTTAATCGCGCTTCGCGAAGAAAAATTTATTTCATGCTCCCCTAACTCAACAGCCCATTTAGCCATTCGGCCAGAGATTTCAGGTTTATAAAGTACGTGAAACATAATATGATTGCGTTAGTCAATGCGGTATTCCCAGTCATTGCCGCAAATTAGGTTTTTACCAACCTGCTTGATTGGTTGATCAGTTAGAACCACAACTGGGTGTGCTTGAAAATATCGAAGCAAACGCCGCGCCGTGTGGACTAGCGCATACACTAGCTTTTCTATTGGTGCATAGTTTACTTCGCTTGCTGTCAGCGTCTTGCTTACAAAGTAGACCGGCATTTGCGTCTGAGAAAACCTCAGCATTAATTGTATACGAAATAAATAATTCACTAGTAAAAGGGAATGGATTACTTTTTCGCAATCTGCGATAAGAACCGAGCTGATTGCTTCTTTTGATGCCGCAAGGTACAGCGTAAGCGTTTCTCCTGTTACTGGCGCGGTGAGTGTTGGTAATTCAGCGAGCACCTTCTTCATCTCCTGAAAGGCTGATTCCGCCTCCTGAGTCCATACAAAGTCTTTTTTCTTTAAGCAATTCTTCAAAGTATTGAAGAATGGCAATTGTCGCTCTGCGGCCTTCGACAAAAACTGCGTGATCGCCGCAAGCTTCCCGGTTAGACTCTGCACGTCTTTCTTTGTTTTCGGAGATGGCAAACTATCAATGGCTTCAATATTTTTGGGATTTGCCTTGATTCCCCGCGCTGTCACCACTTGACCTAGAAACTTGCCTTCATCTTCCCCAAAACTACATTTGAGCGGGTTAAGCTTCATGTTTATTCTGCGTAGAGACGCAAACGTTTCTAGGATGTCCGCGAGCATTTCTTCTTCAGTGTTGCTCTTAATTACCAAGTCGTCAATGTACGCTTCAAGATTCCTACGAATTTGGTGTTTGAATGCCGCATCAATTACGCGCTGATAGGTTACGCCTGCGTTTTTTAATCCGAAGGGCATCTTCTTATAACAGTAGATACCTTGCGGCGTATGAAAGGCAGTTTTGTCCTCATCTTCCGCAGCCATTAAGATTTGGTGATAACCCTTGTATGTATCTAGAAAACACTTGTACCGAAAACCTGACAGTGATTCCACCTTCCAATCTATCTCCGGGAGAGGATAGTTGTCCTTGGGACATGCTTTATTAATATCCTTAAAATCAACACACATCCGCCAGTTACCGTCAGCCTTTTTCACCAACACAGGATTAGCAACCCATGTCTGATAGCGCACTTCCCGCAGAATGTTTGCTTTGACTAGGTTATCTACTTCTGCGCACAACCAATCACTGCGTTCAAGAGCCATATGCCGCTTCTTTTGCCTAACGGGCGTGAGTGATGGATTAACATTCAATTTATGTTCCGCAATATCTCGCGGAACCCCAGTCATGTCTGATTCGCGCCACGCAAAAACATCTGCGTTTGCGGATAATATTTCATGTAGCTTAGCCTTGGTTTCAGCTGACAAACCTGCGCCGATTTTAATTCGCTTATCCGGATGTAAAGGATTCGCTATGACCGCACAGTTTGCGAGTTGTTCCCCCACGCTGGGAGTGCTTATAGGCACAACTGAGCCACACAACTCGGTTGTTTGATGTGACACAATCGTGGCAACGCCTCCCACTGTAGGAAACTTAATCAAGCCATGCACCACGGATGGTATAATGTTAAAACGCCGTATGAAGTTTCTTCCTAGCAGCGCGTTATAACGCGAAGTCGATCGGACCACATAAAAATCAACCAACTCATGTCTGATCATCTGTGGATTCCTGTCATCCGCAAGCTCTACCATCAGCTCTATCCGCCCTATCGGCCATGAGCTTTCTCCAGAGAACCCATATAACGTAACATCAGACTGGCGTAGCTGCGTCCTAACTTCTGCAGGAAGGAAACGATAGCAATGTTCGTACATAATGTCGACGCCACTCCCGGTATCAACATGCATGCGTTTAATTTGTACTCCGCAAGTAGGGATACGACACTTGATGATAATGGGCTAGTTAACTGTGTCGATTGACATTACAGGAGGAAACGTGATTGGGAGAAGTTCCCAGTCATGATGATCATTGTACTTTCTCCGCTGGCAAACTTTCTCTGCGTCAACCATATTGATGGTTAAGTCAGCGTTTTTTGCTTTATCAACTTTTTGCCATGCGAAAGTTTTAGCCTTCGAACCTTCCTATGCGAATTTTCCCTTGTCCTTCTTAGGTGGTTTTAAGTGATCCAATTTACCTGCGCGTAGTGCCTCGAGCACTCGTTCCATAAAGTTTTTGCATCGATTAGTGTCATGCCCGTAATCATCATGGAATTCGCAATACTTTATTTTATCCCGCTTACCAAATTCTGTAAGCGGAGTTGGAACCGCAAAGGTTGCGCATACCGGTTCGGTTGCCAAAATTTCTTTTAGCGTTTTAGACAAACTTTTAAGCAGTGCATAGTTCTGATTATTGATGTCGCGCTGATTATTGTTTCGATAATTGCCACTTGATTTCCCTTTATCATTCCTGATAGGACCACCGCTAGGATACCTTCCGTGAGAGTTGTTACCACGATTTTAATCGCACGAACGATCATCGTCGTCCTTCCTCTCGTTGCGTGAGCTAGCTGTTGGGATATCATTATCTTCGCCACTCCGCATATAGTCGTGGCATTCATTAAGCGCCTCAGCATAAGTTGTTGGGACTGTATGGCGCAGACGCCTTACCAGTGTTGGATGACGTTCTGAGTTTATACCATGTATGAGTCCGGAAATCTGTTGCTCTGGTTTGAGATCTGGTATGCGCAGACACTCATTAGTATATCTTGTGAGAAATTCACCCAAAGAATCCTTGGATTTCTGCACAATATCATGACATTCAATATGAGTGCGTTTGCGTGGCCTCTGATTCTGATATTGCAGCAAGAATTTAGTCCGCAGATCCATAAACCCGGCTATACTACCCGCCGGCAGTTTATTAAACCATTCACGAGCAATACCCTGCAGTTTCATTGGAAATATCAGACACGCAACCGGATCCACCCAACCTTGAGTGCGCATTGCGCCTTCAAAACGCTGTAAGAAGTCATCCGGATCAGTTAAGCCATTGTAAGTACCTAACGTATGAGGTATCTTTGGCGCAGATGGAAACGGATATGTAGCTATATGCGGAGGAAACTTATCAAAAGTTGTTAGTAGCTCAAAAGGTGGTTTAACAGGGTCACCTTTGAGCCCTGCGAAGAAACGCATCATCATATCCTGAACAAAATCAGGTTGTGAAAACAGGTGGACCATGTCGGGAGGTGCCGCCTGCATAAATTGGCCTGCGAGATTCGCTTGCCCCTGAATATTTTGCCAGGGCTGCCCTGGCGTCTGCGGATACAACCAAGGCTGATTTGGAAAAGAAGGCAGGCTTGCCGGCGCAGAGTATACGGGTATCTGAAAAGGTATCGAAACCTGTGGCGCAGATGCCTGCGAGACCTGAGGATATGCCGCTATAAGCCCAACCGTATGCGCAGTGCTTTGCTGTTCTGCGGTTATCGGCGTCAAATGAGAATTGGCATCCGGAATGACACCGAACCTCCAACTATTAAGTAATGTCTGCGCATCCGCAGGAGTCAAAAACTGCGAAATTGGACGCGGTGGTTGCCAAGGTTGCAACGGTGTAAACGATGAATTCTGTTGAACACTCTGCGTCTGCAGAGGGATTGAAACCGTGGTACTATAAATAGGTACCTGGCCGCAGCATACTACGTGCGAGCCTACTGTTTCACCGCTAGTGCCTGCCAAGATGACCCTTGGATCCACTTCGGAAAAATCCAACCGCGTAGTGGTAACTGGCGAGTTTGCCCTTGGCGGTGTAATCCCATCTGGATATATCGGCTTATACCTCTGAAAAGGCTCGCCGGATACAGGTGGAAGATATGGCGCGTATCCCGCCCCCGTAGTCATAGCCTGCGTATGCTGACTGCCAGATGGTGTGTTTTGATTATCCGTTTGAGTACGTTCCGACGAGTCCCCGGAAGTCATGATACTGTTAAAAGAAAAAATTCAAAAAATTTCTTGAACAATAAGCCTTATAATTCAAAACCTTTTAAAAGAGAAAGCAATTAAACAGTCTTGAACTAGTTCGACTCTCAATGAAAGCACCACTTGATCATGCATATTTTTACCATTGGGTTTAACATGCATGCTCAATGCGTTAGTGGGGTTTAAGGATCTTAGAACAAGGCTCTCCGGTCCGGCTACCGTGAATAACCCTGGCCGACATGATGATGTCGGCGGGGTGGCCAAGTGATTAAGTCCACCTTCGATAGCGGTCGCTGATCGGAAGGCCCCAAATAAGGTTGTAGGTGCTAGCTTAATGAAGAACTAACCTGTTAACCTTGAAGAGACGAAGAATGATGCTCAATTACGTAAGGCGTATGGCAGATGGTAGTTATGTAATGTCACGATCTTTAGAATGATAGTTAGGGTTTGTATATATAGGCAAACCCTAATTCTAGAACCATCCGAGATAATGGCAATCTTTTCCATAACAAACTCCCCCGAATCACGGATGTAATTATGGAAAAGATATTTACTTGATAGCCAAGTAATCGCTGTTCCGGGAACAAAGGCATTAGATACGAATCCGCATACCGCATAACGCACATGAGCACACGCATACGCACCCTAGAGGGTGCCCGCATAGATTTGCAGGTGCGCATGCGGATTGCGGTATCATTAACCAATTTGCTACGAGTCGAAATCCAAAGGTGGGTTAATATTTTTGTTTTCGCCAAAATGTCTTCTTTTAAAAATAACAGGTCTTCGCCTATCATCGCTGTGGATTAAGTCGTTTCTCCATCGCCAAATCAACCAAAGCGAAGTGTATCGTGTGACCAAATTCACCAAATTAAGGGAGTCAGACCTGGTTAAATAGTTAGCCGAGTTGATCGCGTTTAACACACCATTTGGGAGTGTGTCATTTTGATTCCACCATGAGATAAGCCCGCGCCACAAATGAGTTACATAACGACATGAAGTGAAGAGATGATCCGTTGTTTCTTGATCTCCACCACAGAATGGGCATTCATCATTTGAAATATAAAATACTTGAAATATTATATACCGAGTATTATGTTACCCTTAGGGACCATTATGTACTAGTTGGTTCATTAAATTGTCAATATCTTTATTAAAAATTGATTAATATACAATAATTATTCCTAAGCGCGTGAATGAACTCTTAAATAAATACAGTACCAAACAATATGATCATTATTCTACAATATTTAGAACTAACGATATTACGGAGTACTGTATGTATGTCTATATTTGTTACTTTAAAATATATATTTAGCCAATAATTTAGGGGCAAGTTCATTTCAGGAGCATCATATAAATTACATAACCCCATCTACCATAGTCAGAGCCCAGAGGTCACATTCCTTGACAACTAAGAGTTTGACCCGCGAGTCAATCAAATTTGATTCGCAACCAATTTATGTACCGTCACTTTTTTGTCAGCATACATTTCAGTTGGATTTTAGTATTTAGCCAATAGATAAACAGCTTTAGAACACAAAGATAGAAATTTAGATTCGTATCCTAAAAGAACAGTAACACGTTTCTTGTTTGGTCTAACCCGTAATAAAAGCGCATGTTTGGCCCATTTTACCAGCCTGTTTGACCCGCCCATTTTGTCACCAGAACAGCCGAAACTATAAGTCCAATTACGGAAACGGAACAACACAAGATGTCAAGATTGAAAAAGGATTCAATATCACTTGATTTGATACCTCTAATTCTACTCTGAATTTAGGATTGCACCAAAAGATTTAAAAGAAAAACTCAATCTTACACACTAGTCTAGCAAACATAAATAAAAAAGATAGATACATATCATGCATAACTTTGAACATAAAGCTTCTTGACTGTTTAAGCATGCTCTGTTCTGCACAACTGTACATTTCACCACTACACTTGTTACCACTTTCTACGCTTGGATTCCAGCTACAAACATCAAACACGTGCTTTCATTAAGATATGACAATAGCTTACATATAGAAACAAAAGGGGCCAGGCCAAATTGGGTCGACCCGTAAACAGATTTATCCGTTATTCAAACTTTTTAAGTAATTAACATGCTTAATGATTCGATAAAAAATATTATCATAATATTTTTACTTGTAAGTTTTACGCACTTGGGTACACACTTCCGATGCCTTTTAAACCATTTGATCATAACCTACCAACCAATTTACATGTAAATGGGTTGAAATTGCCACATCTACTATTGATCAATTCAAGAAGTATCCAAATGTTTGTGGATAAATATCTACATCGTAGCTTATCAAATATTAGTAAAGATTTCCACATAAAAAAAAAAATTGTTAACAGTGAATGAGATGGATTTTCACCTTAGCATCAAGAGATGGTGGAAACGAGTTCAACGATTCTTTAGCATCATCATTATCAGCACAATCTGAGCACACAAACTGCTCCATTTTCTTTGCAACTTCAATTGTCATTCCCATACATACCGGATGAAACCTACAGGAAAAGTGGATGTTCATGGTCAATAACATGTTCAAATCTGGCAACTATTGTCCCTTAGACAGTGAGTAAAACAGCAAACTAATGGTCCATACAAAAAGAACAAAGTATTAAAGCTAAACTCGCACTATTATCTATACTCTAGAGTGACAAATAAATCAAATCATTAGCAGGGTAGGGTGTAGAGAACTAGATGTATTAAGCAGCAATTTTCAATTTTTCATGCAGGTACACTGAAAGGATTTGTTTGTAGAACAACTAGCAATTACAACCATTTACCCAACATCCAAAACTAAAACTCGTTTAACCAAGAATATGAAGTATGTTCTTTTTTACTAACTAGTTGGGATTGGACATAAGGTACTTTTATTCATACATTAACGCTATTATAGGTTAAAGATGTCCTAAAAACACACACACACACACACAGAGAAACAATTAATGAACATAAATTACCATAATTGAATGTTCAGGTGATATTAGGTATTTCCAAAAAGACATAATTATCAACTAACATATGGGTAAACTATGTACACTATGTTCATCAACTATTTCCTAACATATGCCCTTAAGTATCATGTTAAACACACTGTTTGTAAACCACCATTTAGCATGTAAATGTTAAAAAAGTATAGTAACATAATTCAACATACCAGTCCTTGCATTCTTCACATTGCACCATCAAATCATCCGGATTGTAAGGCATTTCACACTTGCAGTACTTGCATATATCATATATAAATCCCCAATTAACACTTGCACCAAATTTATTTATTAAAAAATAAAAAAATTAAGTTAACATTCATAAAAAAGACTACACTTACACTGCAACACGATCAAGCGTAAAACCACAAGTAGCAACCTTATACTCAAACCTACGAAAATAATCTTCCGTACCAACATTTTCAAGCTTCGTATAATTCTTAAACGAATGAACAATACACTTGCCTTCAATCGTATGTGCACTCTGCAAATCATAATGATCAGATAAAAACAGTTCCTTAACACCGTGAAATGGGCGTCTTCCTCCCATTGACTCTTCGGGTCTGTAATACCACCGAACCCTAACTTTAACGCTGTTCCGATGATCCGCTTCCAGCTTCTCCACTCGAGCCACGTACGGTGGCTTATCGGAGTCTGTAGGCCTCATTAACACGCAATCGCCAGCTGTCTAAACAACTCCGTAAAATCAGCATTTTCAAAATTAAAACATTTTGCGCTTATATGTCACAAAACCTAATACAGAAATGATTCAGAGGATTTAGCGACAAAATCGAAAATTTCAGCGAAATATCAAAAAATTTAGCGAAAATTTATAAAATTTCAGCGAAAATTTAATAATTTCAGCGAAAGATGGAGAATTTCAAATTAAAAGTAGATTATTTCGCATCAAATTGAGAGATGAAAGACGTACGTCTGACGAATTTGTTGGTGCCTTTGATGCAGTAGGAATCAATATCTTTTTTTCCAGGTTTTGTTTTAGCCATTGAAAGTTTGAGCTGATTTTGCTGCTATAATATACTCCCGATATAATTGAGAGATAGTTTATAGAAACCATAGTTTTTAGGTCTGAAGAAATGAGAGAGAGTTCTGGGTAGGGGGAGTGCATATTGCGCAGAGTTTTCGCAAATACTTCAATAATTTTTTTTTTTTTTCGCAAATACTTCAATAATAATTTTGTACTCGTAATAATAATAAACATAAACATTTTGATTGTATTACAAAAGGAAATTGATTTAAAAATTACTCCGTATATCTTTTATGACAAAGTTTATCAAGCATTTATAAAAGAAATTTTTTAGATAAGTAAATTTTTCCTTAAATAATTAAGTCAAATAATATTTAATTGCTATTAAATTTATCAAAGAATCTGTAAGTAGATATAACTAATATATTCATTCTTTCCAAAAACAAAAATAATACAAATTTCATAAATCACGATTCATGATTTCATAATAATAATAATAACTAAAACTAATAAAAATAATGCCTTTAGATTTGACACCAAACAATAAAATTTGATTATATGTCTTTAATATTAATAATTACATGGTGACTATCTCAATATTTATATATATTTCTAAAATCCCTTAACTTTCTTAATAATATCATTAAACACTATTTATTGAATTATTTATATTTTTAATTGTATAAAGCCAAACAAGAACCATTATACATCTAAATATGCTCGCAATTTCCATTTTACTTTTTATTATATGAAAAGTTAAATAATAATAAATATTAAATAAATTTATTTTCCATATAAGACAAACATTAAACAGTACCAAATTAATACACTGCAATCATATTATTTATACGATTGTAATGTATTAATCTTTTAAAGTTCTAAACACACTCATTACTGTTATTAAAATAACTATCACCATCTCGCCATCTTCATCATTTCTGAATTATTTTTGAAGATCGCAACTTGGGCAGAAAAAGTTTTTTCGATTTATTGCTTCTTCATAAGTTAAATCGACACATGTAAAATGGAACCTGCGAAAACAATCAAGCGTGTACAAAAATTAGGGATAAATTAATCAACCAATAATACCTCTTTATAACTTCATGCTAGCTTAGCCTAGAAGCTCAAAGTATCAGATCGAGTTGATCAATTTCATATATACATATACTCATTATGTGTCACTAGATTTTTTTCAAAAAAGTAAATAATAAAAACAGTCACTTTTAGTTTGTAGGGTTATTTGAGTTCTTTCTAAATTTTTTCAATATATATATATAGAGAGAGAGAGAGATTGCAAAAATATTCATCAAGACAATAACAATAATATATCATGATATATACCAGTCACCACATCCATCGCATCCCACCATATTTTCATCTGGATTGTATGGCAATCCACATCTACAATACCTTTATATTTCATAAAGGAAAACAATACATAATAATTAATGACTAAAAGTATGTAATATTACATTTTAAATAAAGTTGAATGAGGTGATAATAAAAGAGTACTTACACATCAACATTTTTAGGGCTCATACCTAAACCTTTGGAAACAAAAGGCCTGTATTCAAACCTAGAGAAATAATCTTCTTCCTTAATGATTTTAAGCGCTTTGTAACTCGTTAGAGAGTGTACCACACACTTCCCAACGATCGCATATGCGCTTTGCCAATCATAATGATCGGACAAAAGCAATTCCTTTTCGCCATGAAAATTCCGCCTTCCTACCTTTGAATCCTCGGGACGATAATACCAACGGACATAAACATTCACATTTTCGTCACGATCTTTTTCGAGTTTCACAACTCGAGCGACGTAAAGTGGGTCGTCTAAGTCTTCAGGCTGCATGAGGACACAATCGCCACCTGTTGTCACAAGTGAAGTAAATCAACGTTATTACTTGAATGAACATGTGCACTTACAAAATTGTACGAATTTCATTTACGAAATTTACATGTGTTTACACAAACTCTAACGATTGAAACTGTAGTGTTTGCATAAGTTTGTTTAGATATTCGTGTGTGAATATACACTTATATATATATGGGCAACTAACAAACAAAAATGATAGACGTACGTCTGATTATTTTTTCGGTGCCATTGATGGAATATGATTCTAAATCTCTCCTTCCACTTCTTGTGCTCGCCATTAAAGATACAGAAACAATGAAAAATATTGTGCAAGACAATTTAACAAGAAATAGCGTGTTTGAGAAAAAAAGAAGAACAAGCACTAGGTTTTAGCTTCTCATGTTGAAAAAAGTGTGAATTGGAAGATATATAGGAATTTATGAGAAATTTGTATTAATTGCTTGATTGTATAATACTATTATTTTATTTATTATTACTCCGTATATTACATAGTACAAATTTTGTATATTAAATAAATATGTAACAATTATTTGTCTTTATGACCATTAAATATATAACACATTAATATTTATATTCATTCTTCTTCTTCATAACATTTAATTTGTTTGTTGTATTAAATGATAGAATAATAAATATATTTATAAGTAGTTAACAAAATTGTAGGTAGATATAAATTTTAATGGAACACATAAGTATAAGTATGGGACAATTAATGTAATTAACATTACTATTCCATATATATATATATATATATATATATATAAAGTCGAGTCTTTTTTGTCGAGTGTGTTGGTAGCTAGTTCAATGGATAAGATTTCAATGGATAAGATGGTCGCGCTCTAGCTCACTCAAGAATGGGACGACAGTGGTCCACCGGCAAGCTCGTTCTGATCTTGGATCGAGGTTAGGGTTGTATTGCTAGCTTCTTGCTAGTTTCTTCTTTTTATATAATTCTTATTGCCCTTCAAAAAAATATAACACATAAGTATAATATATATGTAAGACTCAAATATTTATTGTACATAATGTAGATATGGTGTACATAAAGTGTATGAAGCTTTGCATAATTTAAAAGTTGACAGGACCTGCTCAGCCCTTTGTGCACGCCGCGCAGGGGTAATGGTGCGCGCCGCGCACTGTTCCTGCGACAGAATTCTGCTTTTTCTAATTAAGTTAAATGAAGGGCATATTGGTCTTTTCACTTGGGGGACGATTTTAGGCCATAAAAGGCAGATTGGTGGACTCAATCAAGTCCACAATCTTATCCCCATTCTTTCATCTTCAACCTCAAATCCTAGAGTGAGAAAAAGAGTTTAGAGAGAGAAAGCTTCATTTGGAGAAGAAGAAGCTCAAAGCGATCAAAATCGCAAGTGTTAAAGTTGTTCATCTCGTTCACGGCTACATTGTGGTAGTACTGGTAAGTTCTAACTCCGAGTTTTCATAGTATGATTAGTGTTCATAATTGGGGTTTTGATTTGGGTGTTCTTGAGTAAACCCACTAGTTGATAGTTGGGTGTTTGAGCTAGTAAATGGTGTAAATGACCATTGTTGGTTGATTTGGGTTGGTTAGTGAAATTGATTGGTTGATAATCATGTTTGATTGTTGAAATCACTAGTTAATTAAGGTTATAAGTGATTAAAGGTATGAGCTTGCAAAATGGGTGTTTTGACTAGAGATAAGGTCAAAAAGGGATTTGTGTCAAAATGATGCAAGTAAGTGTTTTGATGTTGAAACCTTTAGTATAATGGGTTGTTGGAACATAATCATTAGTTAATTGTGATTATGGTTGTTTTGGGCGAGATTTGACTTAGTCAAAGTGGAAGTAAGTGCAAAAGGGTCGAAATTACACTTATGGTGTTTTGGGCATAAGCTAGAGTGTTTAGCTTATTTGTTTGTGAATTATCTAGGTGATTCACATTTGGACGGTTAGGATGTAACATCCCGCCTTTTTCCATTTACTTTTCCGTTATACTAATATAAAGTCCGTTATATGTTTATAACATCTCCCGTTGATACGCGTTTTAAATTATCTCGTTTAGGTAATTCACGCACCCGAACGAAAGTTGAGGGACTAAACTTGACAAGGGATCAAACCCTTGACTAGGTCAAAGGGTCAAACCCCTTTCACCCATTCATTATCATCTCCATCTCTCTCTCTTTCTCTCTAGCAAGAACACACACACCATTACCAAATTCATTCAATCATCATCTAAATCCGATCTAGGAGGCTTACAACAAAATAAATTACATATTCGTAATCCTCTCTTCATCCTCTTCATTTTGGTACCAACTTCATCTCGTTTGGGTAACATTTCTAAAACTCTAGATTTCTCTAAATTCGTGTTTTTGACTTGAAATGGTGTTAGTTAGTGTCTATGGCTCATTGTGATGTCGTGTGTGTAATTTATATGCTCGATCTCGTTGTTTTAGTGTAACTAGCATGAACTTGAATTTTGGTGTGTTGTTCTTGAATTTTGGATGATCATATGTTGTTAGATGTTAAAAGTTCATGTTCTAATTGTGTTCCTAGTATCACTAGCTTCAATTTGATGTGTAGGTTGCTTTAGAAAAGTTCATGAACTTGATTTATGATTTTGGTGAATTTGGGTTAGGGTTGATGAACTTGAAATGGACTTTTGATGCATTGAATGCCATGGATTATTATTGGTAAGTGTTTAGTTGGATTGTATGCTTGATTACCTTCGAAACGGCATATCATTCATGTAAATTGGTTGCCCGAATCATTGAATTGCATTTATGAACTTGTATGCGGTTAATGTTAAGCATTAGATGCGGTTTTGGTTGTTGTACTAGGTAGATTGATTGATGAAATGTGTTTAGTTGTTTTCCTCGTCAAATTACCTTCCCAACGGTATAAGATACTTGTCTCGATTGTTTGCGGATCATAAATGGTGATTGTTTGAAGTTAGGTTCGTGCATAAAACTTAAAAACTGCCAGAATTCTCTGCACAGGTAATGGCGCGGTGCGCCATATACCCGCGCGGCGCGCCAAAGTGGTCTGTCCAACTTTGTCAATTTTCGAATAATGTTTGCTATGCTACGCACCTCCGATTCACATGTAACTTGTTCTAACATGCTCATACATGATTAAAAACCTCAGAAAAATAGTTCGGGACCCGACCCGAACGTGTTGACTTTTTCGTTGACTTTGACCGACCAAAGTTTGACTTTTTGTCAAACTTAACCAAATGATTATGCAACCTTCCTAACTTGTTTATATACTTGTACCTTGCATGAAACTTGACAATTTGATTTCACATGCTACATAATCGAGTCGTAACGAGCCATAGGACTAATTGAACATCTTTGACCTATCGTGTTTACCGTTATTGATACGACCTATTTGTTTAGGTCAAGACTAGCACTATCCTTCGCACACGTTATTTTGTGAAGTACTTTTCTTACGTGCACTCAAGGTGAGATCATAGTCCCACTTTTACTCTTTTGCACTTACAATTGGGATGAGAAAAACATAAACGTTTCGTTTTACTAAGTGAACACAAGTACAGGAAAACAAACATTCTACATACGAGTTTGAACAAAAATCCTCAATTCGATTATCATTAGTTACACTTGCCGGGTGTAAGCGAGAACTTATGTTATATGGCCATATGGGTTTGACAAACCCTCATTCAAACGGTTCGCTACCGTTTACGAATGAAATGTATTTTCGAGAAACAGTGTATGTTCTAACACTATTGTGATGGGGTTCTATGGAATGAATGTTAAGCATTGATAATTGGGTGCTCGTGAAACAAACTTTTGGAATGTATTACTATTATCTCATGGTTGCAAATCTTGTGGTTCACTTGTACTTACTTACTTAAACCTATGATTTCACCAACGTTTTCGTTGACAGATTTCTATGTTTTTCTCAGGTCCTTGAACGATACATGATACATGTTTCCGCTCATTATTTTGATACTTGCATTGGATGTCGAGTATATATGCATACATGGAGCGTCTTTTGGCTACTTTTAAATTGTGTCGCATAAGTTTCATTTGTACTTAAAACTTTGTATCGTAACTTGTGGTGGAACTATTCTTGTAAACTTTGAAGAATCTTTACATTTGAAATGAATGCGACATATCTTTAGGTCAAACGTTGTTTTAAAGACTTATGACCACGTAACGGGACCTAAGTAGACGGCACCGTCAAACATGATTTGGTCGGTTCGCTACAGATGGTATCAGAGCGTTGGTTGTAGGGATTTAGAGTTCATTGGTGTCAACCTCGAGTCATAGGGTACATTGGTGAGTCTAGACTACAACCGGCATATAGACTTGAAGTAGGAATTACTTGACTACTTGTGCATTTATACTCGAACGCTTCTACTCATATCTACTCTTAGTTCATCTTAATCTCACGTTGTTTAATTTGATTGACGCGCCACCTTGACTATATGAAATGATGTCGAATGCACATATGAATCAGGGTAATATAATTTCCGGGATTATATTACGGTGACTCATATGAACGTTCCGACATTATGGCATAAAGAATTTAAGGCAAGTCGAGGAAAAACTTCTCTTTATCTTTATTCTATATCACGGTTAGTATTATTGAGAATACTAATCAATGATATTCTTGTGTCTTGAAGGAACAATGGCTCATCGTCGTGTACGCCGCAATGAAACTCCCGAACAAGCTCTCGAACGGATGATAGCTACCGCCGTAGATGCGGCCATGGCTGGTGACTCATCCAACAACAACAACAATAATAACAACAACCACAACAACAACAACAATGGAGCCGGTAACTCAAACGAGGGATGCTCCTATAAAGCTTTCATGGGGTGCAAACCTCACACTTTCGATGGAACCGGGGGACCGGTCGTGCTCACCCGATGGTTTGAGCAAACGGAAGCCGTCTTTAGCATAAGCGGTTGTCGGGACCAAGACAAGGTCAAATACTCCACTCACACCTTCGCCGGTGTCGCTCTTACATGGTGGAATACTTATGTACAATTGGTGGGTACCGATGAAGCTCACGCCCTCTCTTGGGCCGACTTGAGGGAAAAGATGATTGTCGAATATTTCCCTCGTGAAGAAACCCGAAGACTCGAACAAGAGCTAAGAACTTTAAAGGCGATCGGAAATGATCTCAAGGCTTACAATCAACGATTTTCCGAACTAGCCTTGATGTGCCCAAATCTTGTGAACCCCGAAGCTTTAAGGGTTGAACTTTACATGGATGGTCTTCCAAAGAGTATCAAACACGTAGTAATGTCATCCAAACCCACTAATCATCAAGAAGCTTTGAACATGGCCCGCAAATTGATAGAAACGGTTGACGAAATCGTAGTTCCGGCACCTAAGGCTGAGGATAAATCGGGCGGCAACAAAAGAAAGTGGGAACCCTCCCAATCAAACAACAACAACTTTGCTAAGAAGCCTTACACCTCCGACGGCAAGAAGGGTTATGCCGGGAACCTACCTCTTTGCAACAAATGCAACAAACATCACTTTGGCGAATGTAGTAAGTTAATTTGCCACCGGTGCCAAGGAGTTGGTCATAAGGCCAACGATTGTAAAAGTGCCACTCCCGTCGCTCGAAAGTGGCCCAATGCACCAAAGACGGGCACTTGTTATGAATGTGGTCAAACGGGTCATTATAGAAATGCATGCCCAAAGAAGAAAGATAACCCTAATACGCGCGGCCGAGCTTTCAACATCAACATCGAGGAAGCCCGGGATGACACTGAACTAGTCACGGGTACGTTTCTTCTCAACAATTCTTATGTCTCTTGCTTATTTGATTCGGGTGCCGATAAATGCTTTGTATCCAAGACTTTGACTCATTCTTTTAGCACTCCACCTCTTCCATTAGATACCACTTATACCATTGAAGTGGCTAACGGGAAACTATTAAGTGCCGACACATATTACCGGGGGTGTACGTTAAACATTTTGGGTAAGGAATTTGAAATTGACTTGATACCCATGGAACTAGGAAGCTTTGATGTAATAATCGGTATGAATTGGTTAGTCAAAACGAAATCTCACATCCTTTGTGATCTTAACGCAATCCGAATTCCTATCGAGAATGGTGAACCTTTGATTGTTTATGGCGATAAGAGTTGCACCAGACTCAACCTCGTTTCGTGCCTTAAAGTTAGAAAACTACTCCGTAAGGGTTGTTTTGCGATCCTTGCCCACGTTAAGAAAGTCGAGTCCGATGAGAAGCATATCGATGATGTGCCAATTGTTAGTGACTTTTCCGATGTATTTCCCGACGAATTGCCGGGTCTTCCACCTCATCGACCGGTTGAATTCCAAATCGATCTTATTCCGGGAGCCGCACTCGTAGCACGTGCACCGTATAGACTTGCTCCATCCGAAATGCAAGAATTGCAAAGTCAAATCCAAGAACTACTTGACCGTGGTTTTATCCAACCTAGCCATTCACCATGGGGCGCTCCGATTTTGTTTGTTAAAAAGAAAGACGGATCCCTACGAATGTGCATTGACTATCGTGAACTAAACAAATTGACGGTTAAGAACCGATATCCTCTTCCTCGCATCGATGACCTCTTTGATCAACTACAAGGGTCTTGTGTATATTCGAAAATCGATCTCCGCTCGGGTTATCATCAATTGAGGGTTAAGGGGGAAGATGTCTCCAAAACCGCTTTCTGAACTCGTTATGGTAGTTATGAATTCCTTGTCATGCCATTTGGTCTCACTAACGCACCGGCGGTGTTCATGGATCTTATGAACCGCGTGTGCAAACCGTATCTCGATAAATTCGTTATTGTGTTCATCGATGATATATTGATCTATTCTAAAAATGAAGAAGAGCACGAACAACATCTCCGACATGTGCTTGAACTCTTGAGACAAGAACGACTTTATGCCAAATTCTCCAAGTGTGAATTTTGGTTGAAGGAAGTTCAATTTCGTGGTCATGTTGTAAGTGATCAAGGTATTAAAGTCGATCCCACGAAAATCGAAGCCATTAGTAAATGGGAGACTCCTACTGAAATGTCCCGTTCTTATTGATTAAAAACGTTCCATATTAATTGATTTCGTTGCGAGGTTTTGACCTCTATATGAGACGTTTTTCAAAGACTGCATTCATTTTTAAAACAAACCATAACCTTTATTTCATAAATAAAGGTTTAAAAAGCTTTACGTAGATTATCAAATAATGATAATCTAAAATATCCTGTTTACACACGACCATTACATAATGGTTTACAATACAAATATGTTACATCGAATTCAGTTTCTTGAATGCAGTTTTTACACAATATCATACAAACATGGACTCCAAATCTTGTCCTTATTTTAGTATGCAACAGCGGAAGCTCTTAATATTCACCTGAGAATAAACATGCTTTAAACGTCAACAAAAATATTGGTGAGTTATAGGTTTAACCTATATATATCAAATCGTAACAATAGACCACAAGATTTCATATTTCAATACACATCCCATACATAGAGATAAAAATCATTCATATGGTGAACACCTGGTAACCGACAATAACAAGATGCATATATAAGAATATCCCCATCATTCCGGGACACCCTTCGGATATGATATAAATTTCGAAGTACTAAAGCATCCGGTACTTTGGATGGGGTTTGTTAGGCCCAATAGATCTATCTTTAGGATTCGCGTCAATTAGGGTGTCTGTTCCCTAATTCTTAGATTACCAGACTTAATAAAAAGGGGCATATTCGATTTCGATAATTCAACCATAGAATGTAGTTTCACGTACTTGTGTCTATTTTGTAAATCATTTATAAAACCTGCATGTATTCTCATCCCAAAAATATTAGATTTTAAAAGTGGGACTATAACTCACTTTCACAGATTTTTACTTCGTCGGGAAGTAAGACTTGGCCACTGGTTGATTCACGAACCTATAACAATATATACATATATATCAAAGTATGTTCAAAATATATTTACAACACTTTTAATATATTTTGATGTTTTAAGTTTATTAAGTCAGCTGTCCTCGTTAGTAACCTATAACTAGTTGTCCACAGTTAGATATACAGAAATAAATCGATAAATATTATCTTGAATCAATCCACGACCCAGTGTATACGTATCTCAGTATTGATCACAACTCAAACTATACATATTTTGGAATCAACCTCAACCCTGTATAGCTAACTCCAACATTCACATACAGAGTGTCTATGGTTGTTCCGAAATATATATAGATGTGTCGACATGATAGGTCGAAACATTGTATACGTGTCTATGGTATCTCAAGATTACATAATATACAATACAAGTTGATTAAGTTATGGTTGGAATATATTTGTTACCAATTTTCACGTAGCTAAAATGAGAAAAATTATCCAATCTTGTTTTACCCATAACTTCTTCATTTTAAATCCGTTTTGAGTGAATCAAATTGCTATGGTTTCATATTGAACTCTATTTTATGAATCTAAACAGAAAAAGTATAAGTTTATAGTCGGAAAAATAAGTTACAAGTCATTTTTGTAAAGGTAGTCATTTCAGTCGAAAGAACGACGTCTAGATGACCATTTTAGAAAACATACTTCCACTTTGAGTTTAACCATAATTTTTGGATATAGTTTCATGTTCATAATAAAAATCATTTTCTCAGAATAACAACTTTTAAATCAAAGTTTATCATAGTGTTTAATTAACTAACCCAAAACAGCCCGCGGTGTTACTACGACGGCGTAAATCCGGTTTTACGGTGTTTTTCGTGTTTCCAGGTTTTAAATCATTAAGTTATCATATCATATAGATATAGAACATGTGTTTAGTTTATTTTAAAAGTCAATTTAGAAGGATTAACTTTTGTTTGCGAACAAGTTTAGAATTAACTAAACTATGTTCTAGTGATTACAAGTTTAAACCTTCGAATAAGATAGCTTTATATGTATGAATCGAATGATGTTATGAACATCATTACTACCTTAAGTTCCTTGGATAAACCTACTGAAAAAGAGAAAAATGGATCTAGCTTCAATGGATCCTTGGATGGCTCGAAGTTCTTGAAGCAGAATCATGACACGAAAACAAGTTCAAGTAAGATCATCACTTGAAATAAGATTGTTATAGTTATAGAAATTGAACCAAAGTTTGAATATGATTATTACCTTGTATTAGAATGATAACCTACTGTAAGAAACAAAGATTTCTTGAGGTTGGATGATCACCTTACAAGATTGGAAGTGAGCTAGCAAACTTGAAAGTATTCTTGATTTTATGAAACTAGAACTTTTGGAATTTATGAAGAACACTTAGAACTTGAAGATAGAACTTGAGAGAGATCAATTAGATGAAGAAAATTGAAGAATGAAAGTGTTTGTAGGTGTTTTTGGTCGTTGGTGTATGGATTAGATATAAAGGATATGTAATTTTGTTTTCATGTAAATAAGTCATGAATGATTACTCATATTTTTGTAATTTTATGAGATATTTCATGCTAGTTGCCAAATGATGGTTCCCACATGTGTTAGGTGACTCAAATTGGCTGCTAAGAGTTGATCATTGGAGTGTATATACCAATAGTACATACATTTAAAAGCTGTGTATTGTACGAGTACGAATACGGGTGCATACGAGTAGAATTGTTGATGAAACTGAACGAGGATGTAATTGTAAGCATTTTTGTTAAGTAGAAGTATTTTGATAAGTGTATTGAAGTCTTTCAAAAGTGTATAAATACATATTAAAACACTACATGTATATACATTTTAACTGAGTCGTTAAGTCATCGTTAGTCGTTACATGTAAGTGTTGTTTTGAAACCTTTAGGTTAACGATCTTGTTAAATGTTGTTAACCCAATGTTTATAATATCAAATGAGATTTTAAATTATTATATTATCATGATATTATCATGTATGAATATCTCTTAATATGATATATATACATTAAATGTCTTTACAACGATAATCGTTACATATATGTCTCGTTTAAAAATCATTAAGTTAGTAGTCTTGTTTTTACATATGTAGTTCATTGTTAATATACTTTATGATATGTTTTCTTATCATAGTATCATGTTAACTATATATATATATATCCATATATATGTCATCATATAGTTTTTACAAGTTTTAACGTTCGTGAATCACCGATCAACTTGGGTGGTCAATTGTCTATATGAAACATATTTCAATTAATCAAGTCTTAACAAGTTTGATTACTTAACATGTTGGAAACATTTAATCATGTAAATATCAATCTCAATTAATATATATAAACATGGAAAAGTTCGGGTCACTACAGTACCTACCCGTTAAATAAATTTCGTCCCGAAATTTTAAGCTGTTGAAGGTGTTGATGAATCTTCTGGAAATAGATGCGGGTATTTCTTCTTCATCTGATCTTCACGCTCCCAGGTGAACTCGGGTCCTCTACGAGCATTCCATCAAACCTTAACAATTGGTATCTTGTTTTGCTTAAGTCTTTTAACCTCACGATCCATTATTTCGACGGGTTCTTCGATGAATTGAAGTTTTTCGTTGATTTGGATTTCATCTAACGGAATAGTGAGATCTTCTTTAGCAAAACATTTCTTTAAATTCGAAACGTGGAAAGTGTTATGTACAGCCGCGAGTTGTTGAGGTAACTCTAGTCGGTAAGCTACTGGTCCGACACGATCAATAATCTTGAATGGTCCAATATACCTTGGATTTAATTTCCCTCGTTTACCAAATCGAACAACGCCTTTCCAAGGTGCAACTTTAAGCATGACCATCTCTCCAATTTCAAATTCTATATCTTTTCTTTTAATGTCAGCGTAGCTCTTTTGTCGACTTTGGGCGGTTTTCAACCGTTGTTGAATTTGGATGATCTTCTCGGTAGTTTCTTGTATAATCTCCGGACCCGTAATCTGTCTATCCCCCACTTCACTCCAACAAATCGGAGACCTGCACTTTCTACCATAAAGTGCTTCAAACGGCGCCATCTCAATGCTTGAATGGTAGCTGTTGTTGTAGGAAAATTCTGCTAATGGTAGATGTCGATCCCAACTGTTTCCGAAATCAATAACACATGCTCGTAGCATGTCTTCAAGCGTTTGTATTTTCCTTTCGCTCTGCCTATCAGTTTGTGGATGATAGGCAGTACTCATGTCTAGACGAGTTCCTAATGCTTGCTGTAATGTCTGCCAGAATCTTGAAATAAATCTGCCATCCCTATCAGAGATAATAGAGATTGGTATTCCATGTCTGGAGACGACTTCCTTCAAATACAGTCGTGCTAACTTCTCCATCTTGTCATCTTCTCTTATTGGTAGGAAGTGTGCTGATTTGGTGAGACGATCAACTATTACCCAAATAGTATCAAAACCACTTGCAGTCCTTGGCAATTTAGTGATGAAATCCATGGTAATGTTTTCCCATTTCCATTCCGGGATTTCGGGTTGTTGAAGTAGACCTGATGGTTTCTGATGCTCAGCTTTGACCTTAGAACACGTCAAACATTCTCCTACGTATTTAGCAACATCGGCTTTCATACCCGGCCACCAAAAATGTTTCTTGAGATCCTTGTACATCTTCCCCGTTCCAGGATGTATTGAGTATCTGGTTTTATGAGCTTCTCTAAGTACCATTTCTCTCATATCTCCAAATTTTGGTACCCAAATCCTTTCAGCCCTATACCGGGTTCCGTCTTCCCGAATATTAAGATGCTTCTCCGATCCTTTGGGTATTTCATCCTTTAAATTTCCCTCTTTTAAAACTCCTTGTTGCGCCTCCTTTATTTGAGTAGTAATGTTATTATGAATCATTATATTCATAGATTTTACTCGAATGGGTTCTCTGTCCTTCCTGCTCAAGGCATCGGCTACCACATTTGCCTTCCCCGGGTGGTAACGAATCTCAAAGTCGTAATCATTCAATAATTCAATCCACCTACGCTGCCTCATATTCAGTTGTTTCTGATTAAATATGTGTTGAAGACTTTTGTGGTCGGTATATATAATACTTTTGACCCCATATAAGTAGTGCCTCCAAGTCTTTAATGCAAAAACAACCGCGCCTAATTCCAAATCATGCGTCGTATAATTTTGTTCGTGAATCTTCAATTGTCTAGACGCATAAGCAATCACCTTCGTTCGTTGCATTAATACACAACCGAGACCTTGCTTTGATGCATCACAATAAATCACAAAATCATCATTCCCTTCAGGCAATGACAATATAGGTGCCGTAGTTAGCTTTTTCTTCAATAACTGAAACGCTTTCTCTTGTTCATCATTCCATTCAAATTTCTTCCCTTTATGCGTTAATGCAGTCAAGGGTTTTGCTATTCTGGAAAAGTCTTGGATGAACCTTCTGTAGTAACCAGCTAGTCCTAAAAACTGGCGTATGTGTTTCGGAGTTTTCGGGGTTTCCCACTTTTCAACAGTTTCTATCTTTGCCGGATCCACCTTAATACCTTCTTTGTTCACTATGTGACCGAGGAATTGAACTTCTTCCAACCAAAATGCACACTTTGAAAACTTAGCGTACAATTCTTCCTTCCTCAATACTTCTAACACCTTTCTCAAATGTTCACCGTGTTCTTGGTCATTCTTTGAGTAAATAAGTATGTCATCAATGAAAACAATGACAAACTTGTCAAGGTATGGTCCACACACTCGGTTCATAAGGTCCATGAACACAGCTGGTGCATTAGTTAAACCAAACGGCATGACCATAAACTCGTAATGACCGTAACGTGTTCTGAAAGCAGTCTTTGGAATATCATCTTCTTTCACCCGCATTTGATGATACCCGGAACGTAAGTCAATCTTTGAATAAACAGACGAGCCTTGTAGTTGATCAAATAAGTCGTCGATTCTCGGTAGTGGGTAGCGGTTCTTGATGGTAAGTTTGTTCAACTCTCGGTAGTCGATACACAACCTGAATGTACCATCTTTCTTCTTGACAAACAAAACAGGAGCTCCCCACGGTGATGTGCTTGGTCGAATGAAACCACGCTCTAAAAGTTCTTGTAATTGGCTTTGCAGTTCTTTCATCTCGCTGGGTGCGAGTCTGTAAGGAGCACGAGCTATTGGTGCAGCTCCTGGTACAAGATCTATTTGAAATTCAACGGATCGACGTGGGGGTAATCCCGGTAATTCTTTCGGAAATACATCGGGAAATTCTTTTGCAATGGGAACATCATTGATGCTCTTTTCTTCGGTTTGTACTTTCTCGACGTGTGCTAGAACAGCATAGCAACCTTTTCTTATTAGTTTTTGTGCCTTCAAATTACTAATAAGATGTAGCTTCGTGTTGCCCTTTTCTCCGTACACCATTAAGGGTTTTCCTTTTTCTCGTATAATGCGAATTGCATTTTTGTAACAAACGATCTTCGCTTTCACTTCTTTCAACCAGTCCATACCGATTATCACATCAAAACTCCCTAACTCTACTGGTATCAAATCAATCTTAAATGTTTCGCTAACCAGTTTAATTTCTCGATTCCGACATATATTATCTGCTGAAATTAATTTACCATTTGCTAATTCGAGTAAAAATTTACTATCCAAAGGCGTCAATGGACAACTTAATTTAGCACAAAAATCTCTACTCATATAGCTTCTATCCGCACCCGAATCAAATAAAACGTAAGCAGATTTATTGTCAATAAGAAACGTACCCGTAACAAGCTCCGGGTCTTCCTGTGCCTCTACTGCATTAATATTGAAAACTCTTCCACGGCCTTGTCCATTCGTGTTCTCCTGGTTCGGGCAATTTCTAATAATGTGGCCTGGTTTTCCACATTTATAACAAACTACATTGGCATAACTTGCTCCGACACTACTTGCTCCGCCATTACTCGTTCCAACACCATTTGTTCCTTTCGTTCTATTAACCCCTGGTCCGTAGACCTCACACTTCGCCGCGCTATGACCATTTCTTTTACACTTGTTGCAAAATTTGGTGCAGAACCCCGAGTGATTCTTTTCACACCTTTGGCATAGCTGCTTCTGATTGTTGTTGTTGTTGTTGCGGTTATTATTGTTGTTGGGATGATTGTTGTAGTTGCTGTTGTTGTTGTTGTTGTTGTTGGGCCGTTTGTTGTAGTTGCGATTGATGTTGCGATTGTTGGGATAATTGTTGCGATTATTGTTGTAATTGCTGTTGTTGTTGTATTGGTGATTCTTATCACCGTTTTCCTCCCACTTTCTTTTGACTTGCTTCACATTGGCCTCTTCAGCAGTCTGTTCTTTAATTCTTTCTTCAATCTGGTTCACTAGTTTGTGAGCCATTCTACATGCCTGTTGTATGGAGGCGGGTTCGTGTGAACTTATATCTTCTTGGATTCTTTCCGGTAATCCTTTCACAAACGCGTCGATCTTCTCTTCCTCATCTCCGAATGCTCCCGGACACAATAGGCACAATTCTGTGAATCGTCTTTCGTACGTGGTAATATCAAATCCTTGGGTTCGTAACCCTCTAAGTTCTGTCTTGAGCTTATTGACCTCGGTTCTGGGACGGTACTTCTCGTTCATCAAGTGCTTGAATGCTGACCACGGTAGTGCGTACGCATCATCTTGTCCCACTTGCTCTAGATAGGTATTCCACCATGTTAACGCAGAACCTATGAAGGTATACGTAGCGTACTTCACTTTGTCCTCTTCAGTACACTTACTTATGGCAAACACCGATTCAACCTTCTCGGTCCACCGTTTCAATCCGATCAGTCCTTTGGTTCCATCAAATTCCAAAGGTTTGCAGGCAGTGAATTCTTTGTAGGTGCATCCTACACGATTTCCTGTACTGCTAGATCCAAGGTTATTGTTGGTATGTAGCGCAGCCTGTACTGCGGCTATGTTTGAAGCTAGAAAAGTACGAAATTCCTCTTCATTCATATTCACGGTGTGTCGAGTAGTCGGTGCCATTTCCTTCAAAATAGTTAAATGGAACAAGTTAATCATACAGAATATTAAGAGTAGTTAATAGTATTTCGTAGCATAATATGAACTCATTTATAAAAGCTTTTTCTTCATATTAGCGTTTTATAAGTTTAAATTCGGGTAGTACCTACCCGTTAAGTTCATACTTAGTAGCTAATATACAATTCAACTACTACAATTCTATATGAAAAACTGATTGTAATAATATTTCGCGTTCAAACTTTTATACAATATTTTACAAACTTACAATACCGCTTATTTTACATAAAGCATGAAATATAGCACACAATAACTTTGATACAAGATAGTTGTGAAGACAATTCTAGCTAGTACACAAGTCATTCAGCAAAGACAATAAAGACACGTAATTCATACGTCCAGAAACAAGTCTTGCATTCTGGTTTTACTAGGACTACTTCCTATCCTTGGTCTTGTGCAACATAACCGTTATGGCCGTTGATAAGACAGCGTGTTGTAACGTCATCAAAGGGACGAGGGTTACGTAATGTCCAACAGTCCCGTAATAATCTAAAAACCTCATTTCTTACCCCAATTACCGACTCCGTCACTTGTGGAAACGTTTTGTTTAATAGTTGTAGCCCGATGTTCTTGTTCTCACTTTGGTGAGAAGCGAACATTACTAATCCGTAAGCATAACATGCTTCTTTATGTTGCATGTTAGCCGCTTTTTCTAAATCACGAAGTCCAATATTTGGATATATTGAGTCAAAATAATTTCTTAACTCGTTGCGTAAAATAGCATTTGGGTTCCCCGCAATATATGCGTCAAAGTAAACACATCGTAACTTATGGGTTTCCCAATGTGATATCCCCCATCTTTCAAACGAAAGTCTCTTATAAACCAAGACATTCTTGGAACGTTCTTCGAATGTCTTACAAACTGATCTCGCCTTAAATAGTTGTGCCGAAGAATTCTGGCCGACTCTAGACAAGATTTCATCAATCATGTCTCCGGGTAGGTCTCTTAAAATATTGGGTTGTCTATCCATTTTATGTTTTTAAACTGTAAAATAGACAAGAGTTAGATTCATAAAAAAAATACTTATTAATACAAGCAATTTTTACATATGTCATAAAGCATAAGCACACTATATTACATATATTACACCACACGAATACAACTATCTTATTCCGACTCGCTCGTTTCTTCTTCTTCGGTTTTGGTTCGTTTGGCCAAGTTTCTAGGGATATATGATGTTCTCCTAATACGAGCCGTAATTTTCCACATTGGTTTAGAAAAACCTGGTGGTTTAGAGGTTCCCGGGTCATTGTTACAACTTAAGGACTTCGGGGGTTGACGATACATATAAAGTTCATCGGGGTTGGAATTAGATTTCTCTATTTTTATGCCCTTTCCCTTATTATTTTCTTTTGCCTTTTTAAATTCAGTTGGGGTAATTTCTATAACATCATCGGAATTCTCGTCGGAATCCGATTCATCGGAGAATTGGTAATCCTCCCAATATTTTGCTTCCTTGGCGGAAACACCATTGACCATAATTAACCTTGGTCGGTTGGTTGAGGATTTTCTTTTACTTAACCATTTTATTATTTCCCCCACCGGTTCTATTTCTTCATCCGGTTCCGATTCTTCTTCCGGTTCCGATTCTTCTTCCGGTTCCGACTCTTCTTCCGGTTCCGACTCTTCTTCCGGTTCCTCTTCGGGAACTTGTGAATCAGTCCACGAATCATTCCAATTTACATTTGACTCTTCATTATTATTAGGTGAGTCAATGGGACTTGTTCTAGAGGTAGACATCTATCACATAATATCAAACGCGTTAAGAGATTAATATATCACATAATATTCATATGTTAAAAATATATAGTTTCCAACAAAAATGTTAAGCAATCATTTTTAAAGAAAACACGGTCGAAGTCTAGACTCACTAATGCATCCTAACAAACTCGATAAGATACACTAATGCAAATTTTCTGGTTCTCTAAGACCAACGCTCGGATACCAACTGAAATGTCCCGTTCTTATTGATTAAAAACGTTCCATATTAATTGATTTCGTTGCGAGGTTTTGACCTCTATATGAGACGTTTTTCAAAGACTGCATTCATTTTTAAAACAAACCATAACCTTTATTTCATAAATAAAGGTTTAAAAAGCTTTACGTAGATTATCAAATAATGATAATCTAAAATATCCTGTTTACACACGACCATTACATAATGGTTTACAATACAAATATGTTACATCGAATTCAGTTTCTTGAATGCAGTTTTTACACAATATCATACAAACATGGACTCCAAATCTTGTCCTTATTTTAGTATGCAACAGCGGAAGCTCTTAATATTCACCTGAGAATAAACATGCTTTAAACGTCAACAAAAATGTTGGTGAGTTATAGGTTTAACCTATATATATCAAATCGTAACAATAGACCACAAGATTTCATATTTCAATACACATCCCATACATAGAGATAAAAATCATTCATATGGTGAACACCTGGTAACCGACAATAACAAGATGCATATATAAGAATATCCCCATCATTCCGGGACACCCTTCGGATATGATATAAATTTCGAAGTACTAAAGCATCCGGTACTTTGGATGGGGTTTGTTAGGCCCAATAGATCTATCTTTAGGATTCGCGTCAATTAGGGTGTCTGTTCCCTAATTCTTAGATTACCAGACTTAATAAAAAGGGGCATATTCGATTTCGATAATTCAACCATAGAATGTAGTTTCACGTACTTGTGTCTATTTTGTAAATCATTTATAAAACCTGCATGTATTCTCATCCCAAAAATATTAGATTTTAAAAGTGGGACTATAACTCACTTTCACAGATTTTTACTTCGTCGGGAAGTAAGACTTGGCCACTGGTTGATTCACGAACCTATAACAATATATACATATATATCAAAGTATGTTCAAAATATATTTACAACACTTTTAATATATTTTGATGTTTTAAGTTTATTAAGTCAGCTGTCCTCGTTAGTAACCTATAACTAGTTGTCCACAGTTAGATATACAGAAATAAATCGATAAATATTATCTTGAATCAATCCACGACCCAGTGTATACGTATCTCAGTATTGATCACAACTCAAACTATACATATTTTGGAATCAACCTCAACCCTGTATAGCTAACTCCAACATTCACATATAGAGTGTCTATGGTTGTTCCGAAATATATATAGATGTGTCGACATGATAGGTCGAAACATTGTATACGTGTCTATGGTATCTCAAGATTACATAATATACAATACAAGTTGATTAAGTTATGGTTGGAATATATTTGTTACCAATTTTCACGTAGCTAAAATGAGAAAAATTATCCAATCTTGTTTTACCCATAACTTCTTCATTTTAAATCCGTTTTGAGTGAATCAAATTGCTATGGTTTCATATTGAACTCTATTTTATGAATCTAAACAGAAAAAGTATAAGTTTATAGTCGGAAAAATAAGTTACAAGTCATTTTTGTAAAGGTAGTCATTTCAGTCGAAAGAACGACGTCTAGATGACCATTTTAGAAAACATACTTCCACTTTGAGTTTAACCATAATTTTTGGATATAGTTTCATGTTCATAATAAAAATCATTTTCTCAGAATAACAACTTTTAAATCAAAGTTTATCATAGTTTTTAATTAACTAACCCAAAACAGCCCGCGGTGTTACTACGACGGCGTAAATCCGGTTTTACGGTGTTTTTCGTGTTTCCAGGTTTTAAATCATTAAGTTATCATATCATATAGATATAGAACATGTGTTTAGTTTATTTTAAAAGTCAAGTTAGAAGGATTAACTTTTGTTTGCGAACAAGTTTAGAATTAACTAAACTATGTTCTAGTGATTACAAGTTTAAACCTTCGAATAAGATAGCTTTATATGTATGAATCGAATGATGTTATGAACATCATTACTACCTTAAGTTCCTTGGATAAACCTACTGAAAAAGAGAAAAATGGATCTAGCTTCAATGGATCCTTGGATGGCTCGAAGTTCTTGAAGCAGAATCATGACACGAAAACAAGTTCAAGTAAGATCATCACTTGAAATAAGATTGTTATAGTTATAGAAATTGAACCAAAGTTTGAATATGATTATTACCTTGTATTAGAATGATAACCTACTGTAAGAAACAAAGATTTCTTGAGGTTGGATGATCACCTTACAAGATTGGAAGTGAGCTAGCAAACTTGAAAGTATTCTTGATTTTATGAAACTAGAACTTTTGGAATTTATGAAGAACACTTAGAACTTGAAGATAGAACTTGAGAGAGATCAATTAGATGAAGAAAATTGAAGAATGAAAGTGTTTGTAGGTGTTTTTGGTCGTTGGTGTATGGATTAGATATAAAGGATATGTAATTTTGTTTTCATGTAAATAAGTCATGAATGATTACTCATATTTTTGTAATTTTATGAGATATTTCATGCTAGTTGCCAAATGATGGTTCCCACATGTGTTAGGTGACTCACATGGGCTGCTAAGAGCTGATCATTGGAGTGTATATACCAATAGTACATACATCTAAAAGCTGTGTATTGTACGAGTACGAATACGGGTGCATACGAGTAGAATTGTTGATGAAACTGAACGAGGATGTAATTGTAAGCATTTTTGTTAAGTAGAAGTATTTTGATAAGTGTATTGAAGTCTTTCAAAAGTGTATAAATACATATTAAAACACTACATGTATATACATTTTAACTGAGTCGTTAAGTCATCGTTAGTCGTTACATGTAAGTGTTGTTTTGAAACCTTTAGGTTAACGATCTTGTTAAATGTTGTTAACCCAATGTTTATAATATCAAATGAGATTTTAAATTATTATATTATCATGATATTATCATGTATGAATATCTCTTAATATGATATATATACATTAAATGTCTTTACAACGATAATCGTTACATATATGTCTCGTTTAAAAATCATTAAGTTAGTAGTCTTGTTTTTACATATGTAGTTCATTGTTAATATACTTTATGATATGTTTTCTTATCATAGTATCATGTTAACTATATATATATATCCATATATATGTCATCATATAGTTTTTACAAGTTTTAACGTTCGTGAATCACCGATCAACTTGGGTGGTCAATTGTCTATATGAAACATATTTCAATTAATCAAGTCTTAACAAGTTTGATTACTTAACATGTTGGAAACATTTAATCATGTAAATATCAATCTCAATTAATATATATAAACATGGAAAAGTTCGGGTCACTACACCTACTACTCCTACTCACATTCGTCAATTCTTGGGTCTCGCCGGGTACTATCGTAGATTCATCGAAAACTTCTCTTTGGTTGCACATCCTCTAACCGCATTAACTCACAAGGGAAAGAAATTCATTTGGGCGACCGAGCAAGAATCCGCGTTTCAAATCTTGAAAACGAAGCTAACCACCGCTCCTATCTTGTCACTTCCCGAAGGCAATGATGACTTTGTTGTATATTGCGATGCCTCGAAACATGGTTTTGGGTGTGTATTGATGCAACGAACGAAAGTCATTGCTTATGCTTCTCGACAACTCAAAATTCATGAACGAAACTACACGACGCATGATCTCGAACTCGGAGCCGTTGTCTTTGCACTTAAAATGTGGAGACACTATCTTTATGGAACCAAGAGTACTATCTTTACCGACCACAAAAGTCTCCAACACATTTTCGATCAAAAGCAACTAAACATGAGACAACGATGGTGGATTGAAACTTTGAACGATTACGATTGCGAGCTTCGTTACCATCCCGGGAAGGTAAACGTAGTAGCCAATGCCTTAAGTCGAAAAGAAAGAGCGGTGCCTCTTCGTGTCCGAGCTTTAAACATCACCATTCACACCAACCTTAATAGCCAAATTCGGGTAGCCCAAGATGAGGCTCTCAAGGATGAAAACCTTTCACACGAGCTCTTGAACATTCTCGTCTCTCGATTCGAAATTAGGGAGACCGGACTCCGATATTACGCCGGAAGGATTTGGGTGCCTAGTTATGGGGACCTACGAAGCCTTATTTTAGATGAAGCCCATAAGTCACGATACTCGATTCACCCCGGTGCCAATAAGATGTACCACGACCTTAAACAACTATATTGGTGGCCGAACATCAAAAGGGATGTAGCTACTTATGTTTCCAAGTGTTTGACATGTTCCAAAGTCAAAGCCGAACACCAAAGACCGTCCGGACTACTTCAACAACCCGAGATCCCGCAATGGAAGTGGGAAAGAATAACGATGGATTTTATCACCAAACTACCAAAAACGACGGGCGGTTATGATACCATTTGGGTTATTGTTGACCGTCTCACCAAATCCGCACACTTCCTTGCCATGAAAGAAACGGACAAAATGGAGAAACTTGCACAACTTTACATTAAGGAGATTGTAGCCCGACACGGTGTACCTTTATCGATTATCTCCGACCGAGATGGCCGTTTCGTTTCTAGATTTTGGCGTACATTGCAAGAAGCGTTGGGAACGCGTTTAGACATGAGCACCGCATATCATCCTCAAACCGATGGACAAAGCGAACGTACAATTCAAACCTTAGAGGACATGTTACGAGCTTGCGTGGTTGATTTCGGAAAAGCTTGGGACAAGCACTTACCTCTCGCCGAGTTCTCTTACAACAATAGTTATCACGCGAGTATTAAAGCTGCACCTTTTGAAGCGCTATATGGCCGCAAATGTCGTTCACCTCTTTGTTGGGCCGAGGTAGACGACGTGCAAATCACCGGACCCGAACTCATTCACGAAACCACCGAGAAAATCGTTCAAATCCGAGATAGGCTTAGAACGGCCCGAAGTCGCCAAAAGAGCTATACCGACAAACGACGCAACGATCTTGAATTTCAAGTCGGTGACTGAGTAATGTTAAAAGTCGCACCTTGGAAGGGTGTAATCCGTTTTGGGAAACGCGGGAAGCTAAATCCGCGGTATATTGGTCCTTTCGAAATCTTGGAGCGTATCGGAACCGTTGCTTATCGTTTAGATCTTCTGCCTCAACTGAGTTCCGTTCATCCTACCTTCCATGTATCTAACTTGAAAAAGTGTCTTGCCGAACCCGATATCGTCATCCCTCTCGAGGAACTTACTATTGATGACAAACTTCATTTTGTGGAGGAACCGGTTGAAATTGTGGACACCTCCATCAAGACATTGAAACAAAGCCGAATCCCGATTGTTAAAGTCCGTTGGAACGCCAAAAGGGGACCCGAGTTTACTTGGGAAAGACAAGATCAAATGCAAAGGAAGTATCCTCATCTATTCGTGAATTCGGAAACGCAAGATTTCGAGGAAGAAACAACGACTACTACGCCTACTTAAATTTCGGGACGAAATTTATTTTAAGGAGTAGGTAATGTAACATCCCGCCTTTTTCCATTTACTTTTCCGTTATACTAATATAAAGTCCGTTATATGTTTATAACGTCTCCCGTTGATACGCGTTTTAAATTATCTCGTTTAGGTAATTCACGCACCCGAACGAAAGTTGAGGGACTAAACTTGACAAGGGATCAAACCCTTGACTAGGTCAAAGGGTCAAACCCCTTTCACCCATTCATTATCATCTCCATCTCTCTCTCTTTCTCTCTAGCAAGAACACACACACCATTACCAAATTCATTCAATCATCATCTAAATCCGATCTAGGAGGCTTACAACAAAATAAATTACATATTCGTAATCCTCTCTTCATCCTCTTCATTTTGGTACCAACTTCATCTCGTTTGGGTAACATTTCTAAAACTCTAGATTTCTCTAAATTCGTGTTTTTGACTTGAAATGGTGTTAGTTAGTGTCTATGGCTCATTGTGATGTCGTGTGTGTAATTTATATGCTCGATCTCGTTGTTTTAGTGTAACTAGCATGAACTTGAATTTTGGTGTGTTGTTCTTGAATTTTGGATGATCATATGTTGTTAGATGTTAAAAGTTCATGTTCTAATTGTGTTCCTAGTATCACTAGCTTCAATTTGATGTGTAGGTTGCTTTAGAAAAGTTCATGAACTTGATTTATGATTTTGGTGAATTTGGGTTAGGGTTGATGAACTTGAAATGGACTTTTGATGCATTGAATGCCATGGATTATTATTGGTAAGTGTTTAGTTGGATTGTATGCTTGATTACCTTCGAAACGGCATATCATTCATGTAAATTGGTTGCCCGAATCATTGAATTGCATTTATGAACTTGTATGCGGTTAATGTTAAGCATTAGATGCGGTTTTGGTTGTTGTACTAGGTAGATTGATTGATGAAATGTGTTTAGTTGTTTTCCTCGTCAAATTACCTTCCCAACGGTATAAGATACTTGTCTCGATTGTTTGCGGATCATAAATGGTGATTGTTTGAAGTTAGGTTCGTGCATAAAACTTAAAAACTGCCAGAATTCTCTGCACAGGTAATGGCGCGGCGCGCCATATACCCGCGCGGCGCGCCAAAGTGGTCTGTCCAACTTTGTCAATTTTCGAATAATGTTTGCTATGCTACGCACCTCCGATTCACATGTAACTTGTTCTAACATGCTCATACATGATTAAAAACCTCAGAAAAATAGTTCGGGACCCGACCCGAACGTGTTGACTTTTTCGTTGACTTTGACCGACCAAAGTTTGACTTTTTGTCAAACTTAACCAAATGATTATGCAACCTTCCTAACTTGTTTATATACTTGTACCTTGCATGAAACTTGACAATTTGATTTCACATGCTACATAATCGAGTCGTAACGAGCCATAGGACTAATTGAATATCTTTGACCTATCGTGTTTACCGTTATTGATACGACCTATTTGTTTAGGTCAAGACTAGCACTATCCTTCGCACACGTTATTTTGTGAAGTACTGATAATGCTAAAAATGAACATATATTTCATAGCATTATCCCTCAGGAAAGACAAGTTTTCAGTTGCAATTGTTCTATTTTCAAGTAATATTCGTTTATATTAAATAAGTGCGAAGACAAAAGGCAGATTCGACGAATTGAAGACACAAAGGTCCGAAAAGCTAAAAAGTACAAGATACAATTAAAGTGGTTCAATTTATTGATGAGAAACGTCTAAAAATGACAAGAGTACAAGTTACAAAACGCAAAGTACAAGATATTAAATTATACGAAAGGACGTTCGAAAATCCGGAACCGGTACCCGAGCCAACTATCAACGCTCGACGCAACGGAGCTGAAAGTACAAGTCAACTATGCACAAGAATATAATATAATATTTAAATAATTCATAATAAGAATAATATTAAATAATAAAAAGTTGTTAATTGAGCATAGTTCAGGGGTTATAAGTGAAAATTTCAATTTATCATTTGCCTATAAAAGGCCATCTAAATCGATGATTTAGATACACCTTTTTCCAATCTTCTTTCTTTCTTATGTAATTTATATTTATATTTATAATATTAAGTTTAATTTAAGATTAATAATAATTGGGTTATTGTAAGAAATGTTTTACGGGTTTTAAAGTAGGAACTCTGTCCGTGTAATGCTACGCGATTAATCACCACTGTAAGCTATGTTCTTCCTTTTTAAATTAATGTCTAGTAGCTAAGTCATTATTATGCTTATTTAAATTGAAGTAATCGTGATGTTAGGCTAAATATTAAGATGGGGTAATTGGATTTTTTTACCATAATTAGGGTATGGACAAAAGACCGACACCTGTGGACTTTGGACCATGGACAATTAATAGAAGGGGGGTATTGTCTAAAATTGAGCGACAACTCATGGGAGCCTGTCGAACCTATCTTCAAATTAATTAATCCAAATAATAATAAAATGGTTATGGATGTCCTATTTAGTGACGTTTATACGACATCCTTTACAATCATTTAATTAATTATTTGGGTTGGGTAATTTATTATTCACTACGGCCAAGTGGATAAATTAATATTCATGGACCAATAAAACAGGGGTGGATTACATTTAAGGACACTTGGTGTAATTGTTAACAAAGAATTAAAACCTTGGATTACACGCAGTCGTTAACCTGGTGTAATCATTAAACAAAGTATTAAGACCTTGTTACAGTTCGGATCCCTAATTAGTTGGATTATTTGACTTCGGGAATAAGGATAATTTGCCGAGCATTTTATAATTATGACCGGTGAACTATTTTGGACAAAAACCACATAGGTTTCAAATAATCCAGGACAAAGGACAATTAACCCATTGGACAATTAATTAAAATCAAAAAGTCAAACATCATGGTTACGGAAGTTTAAATAAGCATAATTGTTTTATTGTATTTTTCATCGCACTTTTATTTTCTGTCATTTTATTTTCTGTCATTTTATTTATCGCAATTTATTTTACGCACTTTAATTTTTGTCATTTATTTTTACGCTTAAAATCGACAAACCGGTCATTAAACGGTAAAACCCCCATTTTATAATAATACTACTACTTATTTATATATATATTTTTACAAATAAACTTAATAATATAGCGTTAACTTCACCAGCTCCCTGTGGAACGAACCGGACTTACTAAAAACTACACTACTCTACGATTAGGTACACTGCCTATAAGTGTTGTAGCAAGGTTTAGGTATATCCACTCGATAAATAAATAAATAAAACTTGTGTAATATTTCGTCGCATTTTGTAGTAAAAATTAATACTATTTCGTACACCCGGCTGCACACACCAAGTACTTTTCGTACGTGCACTCAAGGTGAGATCATAGTCCCACTTTTACTCTTTTGCACTTACAATTGGGATGAGAAAAACATAAACGTTTCGTTTTACTAAGTGAACACGAGTACAGGAAAACAAACATTCTACATACGAGTTTGAACAAAAATCCTCAATTCGATTATCATTAGTTACACTTGCCGGGTGTAAGCGAGAACTTATGTTATATGGCCATATGGGTTTGACAAACCCTCATTCAAACGGTTCGCTACCGTTTACGAATGAAATGTATTTTCGAGAAACAGTGTATGTTCTAACACTATTGTGATGGGGTTCTATGGAAGGAATGTTAAGCATTGATAATTGGGTGCTCGTGAAACAAACTTTTGGAATGTATTACTATTATCTCATGGTTGCAAATCTTGTGGTTCACTTGTACTTACTTACTTAAACCTATGATTTCACCAACGTTTTTGTTGACAGATTTCTATGTTTTTCTCAGGTCCTTGAACGATACATGATACATGTTTCCGCTCATTATTTTGATACTTGCATTGGATGTCGAGTATATATGCATACATGGAGCGTCTTTTGGCTACTTTTAAATTGTGTCGCATAAGTTTCATTTGTACTTAAAACTTTGTATCGTAACTTGTGGTGGAACTATTCTTGTAAACTTTGAAGAATCTTTACATTTGAAATGAATGCGACATATCTTTAGGTCAAACGTTGTTTTAAAGACTTATGACCACGTAACGGGACCTAAGTAGACGGCACCGTCAAACATGATTTGGTCGGGTCGCTACATAGGAGCTCAAGCGGGAGTTGCCTTTCTTGCAATCGAGGTGAGTGGAATATTTATACATGTATGTATGTAGTTTATTTACTCGTACGCGATGTGGGCCTTAGGTGCCACATCGTGAGTGTTGGGCGTTATGTCACAAGATGGTGACTTATTGAGGTTATGGGTGAAGAGAACTACGGGCCGGTAGTGTCTCGTTAGGTGCCTCACATTTTGGTGACACCTCATGGTGGTTCACGAGACGGTGACCCCGTTGTAGTTGGTTGGTGAATCACAAGTCGGTGATACCATAAGTCGGGGAAGTGATTCATAAGTCGGTGACACTTCGTAGTGTTCACGAGTCGGTGACACTAGATGGTGAATCACAAGTCGGTGATACCATAAGTCGGGGAAGTGATTCACAAGTCGGTGACACTTCGTAGTGTCCACGAGTCGGTGACACTGGATGGTGAATCACAAGTCGGTGATACCATAGTCGGAGAAGTGATTCACAAGTCGGTGACAATTCTTAGTGCTCACAAGTCTGTGACACTAGGTGGTGCTTCACGAGTCGGTGATGCCACATGGCATTCACAAGTCGGTGACCCATACGTATTAGTGGGTGGTTCGCAAGTCGGTGACACCTTATGATGAGTCACAAGTCGGTGACATCATACGAATGAGACTCGATGTTATTGGTCGTCTACAAGTCGGTAGTGCCATAGCGGGAAACAGTTTGTTATGTTTATGCATTGTTATGATTTAGTATATTATTGTGACGGTTTATATACTAACATTGTTGCTAGTTGTATGTTTGGTGATGCTAGCTCGTTTATACGTTTGTTTGCATGGTATTTGTAAGTGGATGCGTGTAGGTAAACTATATATGTATATGTATAAGTATTGCATTCACTAAGCGTTAGCTTACCCTCTCGTGGTTTACATTTTTAGGTACGGAAGCGGATTTGGCAAGGGTATGCTCAGAATTTAGATGATTTCCCCTTTTGATGATTGCATGGATTACTTTTGGTTTCGACTTAAGATTGGGTAGTTTATCCACAAACATCATGCTCGTAGTTGTGTTTGGAATTTAAACTCATGTAGTCAAAAACTTGTATTTTGTATGAAAGTCGTAAAACGGCCGATGTAGGCCCGGTGTCGTAAAACTTGTTTTATTATTGAAACATGTTAGTTTTACATATTATAAAATGTTGTGAAAAGCGTTTAGCCTAAAAGTGTCGGGAAGTGTGAGATCTTTTAACGAAAATTGGATATTTTGGACAGCGGGCTGCCAGACCCTGTGCGCGCCGCTCAGACATGGGGCTGCACGCAGCGCACCCTACCTGTAAAAAAAACATTTATTTCGCGTATTTTGGTTGGATAACGGGTTGGGTTGTTACAATATATTATTTACTAAATAATATATAACATACAGTATAATATAGTATAAAATATAATATATTTTATTATAATAATTACATGATGTTATTATATATTATATTAATATTATATTATAGATCATATTAGGTTATAATTATATTACTCTGTATATTATTTGTTAATGTTACTATAAAATATTTTTTTGGTATACCTGAATTAACTTATTTTGCGAGTCGGTTAATTTTAACGCAACTCCCCATTTTGCAGGTAATCCTAAGTCATTGCGAGTGAATTTTTATGGCGAATGAGGGATTAATAATATATTATGGTATATCCTATTTCATATATATAATAAATAATAATACCTGGTATGGTATGTATGTGTGTATGTGTGTGTGTATATATATATATATATATATATATATATATATATATATATATATATACTAGTGCAAAGACCCATGGATTCACGGGTTTTTAAAGAAAATTTTTTATAATGATATTCACGGGTTGACGAAGAAATCTACATAATAAACTTTTTAAACCAAACATTTTATTCACTTTAAACTTTTGAATCTTACATGATGTACCAAAAAGTGAGCCTTGTAACTAATAGAGCCCTTCACCCAAATTAACACCTTCTATGTACATAAGATCCTATTATTAGTATCACTTAAAATGTACAAAAAGTCATCCCTTTTAAAACCTACATATGATCCCATAACCCATAACCCAGATTGACACCTTCTACATAAAAATGATCCATTTTACTTCATTGGTTTGTTAGAATACAACCATGGGCTGTCATTACACCCCTTCACAGTAACCAAATGGGTATACAACAAATGAAAAGAAAATCAAACTCGGCCACGAAGATTAGAAAGAGCAGCAGCTTGTTCACGAAATATTGGTCAACTGGCAGGAATTTTGATCCTTATCTTCAGGTCTCTCCCAACAGGCATGGTCCTTAGTGGCGTGACCGACCTTTTTTATTTTAATAACAAAAAATCTTTAAAATTAAAACCACATATATATAGTATAGCAATACAAATAATAATGTATAACATAACAAAATAAAATGAAGTTTATGTACAGATTTTGTAAATGTACCTGAACATAAATAACTGCAGTAGCTTTAAGTAAATAATCAGTAGCCCAACGAATGACTTCTTTAGCATTGCCCAATTCACTTTTCACCAATCCACCAAATTCAAGCACACTCCATGACAACATTGGGGTGGTAAAAGCCATAGGAAACCCAAACTTGACATTATCCCCTGCATCATAGTACCCACCTACTAAATCTACCTGCATTGTAATAATTTTAATAAATTAGCAAGAAAAATAAAAACCCATTTCAAATTTTCAATCTTTATCTTAAATGAACACATAAAGAATGTCTGTTTGAAAAGAAATTGCATACTTTCATCTGTATTGTAATAATATTAACAAAATTATCAATAAAAACAAAAACCCATTTCAACACTCCTCTTGGCTGTTCATATCGAACACTCCTCTTCTTCTTCATAATATTTAGATCAGTAACTTCAACACCTTTTCATTTACTGAAATTCTCGTTAGAAGTGACATCATGACTCAGTTCATCTTCAATTTCTGTAGATATATGTAAATTCTTCAACAACATAGCAACATAGAAACATCATCATAATCATAATCAAGGTAATATACAAAGCAAATATGAACAACACACCTCTTTAAATTCCCCTTAAAATATGTGCATTAATCTGCAACAAAGAAAATAATAAAATAATCAAATTTGATGATCAAATTCAAAGATAATTAAGTAAATATCTTAAAATCCTATGTCATATTTTTAGAACTATGTCCATAAGACTAAGAAGTTGGGACACTTTGGAACACTGCTGCTGGCACCCACACGAAACTTGCCAAACGCCTTCATCTTCCTTCTTTTTCTATATTCTTCATTATCTCTCTCCTTCAGCTTTCACTATAAGGGCCTAAGTACGACAAAATCAAACCAAACATCTTATTCTTTGGACTGATTACTTTCTATAACATAGGTAATCAATATTGGCACATCAAGTTTCTAAGTTAGTCCATCCTCTCCAAGTTTCTAAGTAGTGCCAAATCTTTCAAGATCAAGAGAATCTTCACTTTAAATCATGTTTCATAAACAACCCTTATAACAAAAATAAATTGCAGACAACACTTAGCAAAGCAAACAACCCTTACCAAGAACTACTTTAATTCACTCAATGTCCTAATTTCTTTTCACCTGACTTGTACTCCTAATTTCTTTTCACCGACCTTGTAGTCCATATAACAAAACAAGCAAAAAAAGTTACCTTGATGAAATTTTATGAAGATATCGATACCTGCATCATATTCAACAACCTAATTTTAAACAAATAAAAGGGTCATAGAGCTCAAGAATTAATGTCAATAACCAAATTAAAAACCATACCATATAATCTTCTAAGGAACATTTTATCGAACATCTTTCGTGCAATTCTATAATCACCATCTGACAACCACAATTTCTACACATGCATCACATCTAAGGAACATGTACAGGCTTACAATTTAGAAACTGAAATTGAAACAACAAAGCATTAATTCACAGTGGCGATAAAAAAACAAAATTCTAAAAAGGTCTATGATTAGGAGCTTCTTTAGATTCATTCAAACCTTTTTTTTTTTAAAATCCAAACGGTGCAGCAGAAGCAAAAACAACATGAACACCATGGCAACCGCTACAATAATTTTCTGGTACCAATTCAATTGATTATGAACCCTAATTTCTATTTTATGAACCAATTCAATTGATTATGAACCCTAATATGAACCATTTCCATAAGCATGAATCAATTTCAATACCTAAATGAAGATGAAGAAAAATTGTTACCTCATCAATTTCATTCATTCAAAGATCCAACACGTACAAAGATTGAAGAAGATGGATGAGGATGAATGGTTTCGTGATGGCCATAAGTATTCAGATTTTGAATTTCAAACGTAAATTGGGAAAAGGACGAATTAAGCTCGAGGTATAAAAGCCACGCGTGGAGCTGGTCAAATGATTACTCCGTAAATTTGTAATTGTATTTTCTTTTCCTTTAAAAACCTCTACTGCGTAATTTTCTAATTGAATTTTAATTCTTTAATTAAAAATTAATTACGCTTAATGACATCAGTATATAGGCTAGTTTTTTTTTCTTTTTATTTTTTGATTTTTTTTAAGCTTTAGTAAACCTTTTTAATGACATCATGTTTTTAGTCTTTTATAAGATTATACTATATATATATATATATATATATATATATATATATATATATATATATATATATATATATATATATATATATATATATATATATATATATATATATATATATATATATATATATATATTACATATTTATATAATACTTGCACGAATCATGCTATATTAATTATTTAATATTGTATATTATAAGATTAATTAGTTATATTAAAATATTAATTCTTTGTCAATTATATATATACATTTTATTATATTAGCGAGTTTATATTTTGACAATTAGCTAATAAAATTCAACTTGTTGTAGTCAGCGGCGATTCTAGGATCATAACTCAATGGGGTTCCGAAATTTTTTTCAGTGCCAATTATATTAGATTGTTATTTTAGTGATACTTTACCTTAAAAAAAACTATAAATTCGAAAATATATGGGACCCGAGTAGTATAATTTAGTGGTGTCTTATACAATTTAAAGGAAAAACTACATATTTAAAAAATATATGGGGTCATACATTTATATTTAGTGGTGTCCTATACAATTTACAGAGTATTTTCTACTAAAAATTTTCAAACTAGCGGTGTCCCGTGATCCCACGAATTATAACATAGAATCGCCTCTTGTTGTAGTTGGTGCGTTTATATTTTATTTGCGACTTTATTTCTTTAATGTCATGATGTAGCACGTCATAGATGTTCTTAGTTTGACTAGTCCTATTTGTAGGTCTAGCTAGATTTTTGATTTTTTTTGTTTGTGAAGCCGCAAAGTACGATTGTAATTGTTGTTCTTTATTACTCCGTATATCTTTTATTATTATTTTTAAATTTTAAATAGTATTTACCGTTTGAAATTTTTACACACACATTCCCACACAAGTTATCCGCACACAAACACCCAAGGTTGCAAAATTTGCCATTCGGGGATTAATCGGTCGGGACTTTGAAAGAAGTAATCGGCAATTTGGGAATTAATCGGATGTACTTTATATACTTATATATTAAATTTTAAAAATTATATGTGTAAATATAGATGAAAACCATAAATATAAACATAAATTTTGACATAATTGTCTAAAATTATTCATTTTATTTAAAAACTATATAATTATAGTTTAAATTCATGTTAAAATGTTGACCAATCTTGACTTTAATCGAATTTGATCAAATTCAATTTTGACCCATCAATTGATGTTGTCCAATTAATTAAAAGGTTTTTGTAAAAACGGAACGGATTTCTCTTCAAAATGATTATTCGGGGATTAATCGACGAGTCTCGGGTTTTTTACAACATTGCAAACACCCATTTGTAGTCCCAATAAATAAACTTGCTTAATTTTTTTTTTAAAACAAAGTAGACGAAGTTGGGCCACAACCAATCGGCCCTAACAAGCAATAGTCAGCCCACCAGCAGAATTAAAAGGCTCAACAGGCACATAAAATATCGGTTCACCAACTGAAAAAAGGCCCTTTATCTATCAAATTATTTAGGGTTCGTTTCCTAACCAATCCGATCCAAGACGATTTACCAACAGCTTCTGAAACAATTGTTAATCCTCCAAAAAGTAATCAAAATCGGTTACCAAAATAGCGTACGGCGATTTCCATTCCTGAAGATCATCACGATCGGCTCCCAAAATAAACCTAGGGTTACTCCCATAAAACTCACATTCATTCTGATGGAGATGGAAAACACGAAAATAGGCAGCAAAACTTATACGTACAATGACAATGACAGATGGTTATTGGAATATAATTGGCTGCAGTTTTTACGAGGTGATGGTTATTGGAATATACTTGGCTGCCGTTATGACGTCACGTTTGCCGTCAGTGGTTGCTCGAACGGAAGAAATATTAATAATGGTTTGTTTGGCGTCACTTTTCTTGTCACTTTTGGACTAGGTATTTGCTCTAAAGAAAGAAAGAAAGGTTTGTTTTCATGTAAATGTATATTTTAATTTTAATTCTACGCCCAATACAAGATTTTTAATTAGTTGAAGTTATTTCAAGCACTCATTCAGTTATTGTTTTAATTTGTTGTGGTATATATGCAGGTTGATCCTAGTCAAGTGATGCAAAGAAGAAGAAGAAGAAGAAAGCTTAAAAAGGAGGATGTTTGTAATTCGACGTCTGAACCGGTACCCGCCGAAGTGATCACTAACTTTTCAAATGCAAAGCAAGTGCACACCGATTATTCAGTCATAGGTGAGTTAAGCAGAATTAGTAGAGATGTCAAAATGGCCGGGTTGGGTCACAGTGTGTGGGATTGGGTCGAATTTAAATTTTCTGAAATATATATGTTTTTTTTACAGGAATACCTGGAGATGGGAGATGTTTGTTTAGGGCTGTTGCTCATGGAGCTTTTTTAAGATCATGGAAGGTTGCTCCTAGTGAGAGCCTTCAAAGAGACTTGGCTGATGAATTACGTGCTAAAGTATGTTATAATTCCAGTACATATATAATATTAATAATAATCAGTTAATTCCCATAATAATTCCTTTATATAGCTCACTCCATTGCTCATGAACTAGTCTATATTCACTATGTTTTTTTTATGTATTTAAAGATGTAAATTTGGACTTGAATTAACTTTCGGATATATGGTAACTGTTTGAAAGTTCTGATTTTACTGTTTTGGTAGCAAACATAGCTAGTTTTTCATGGATAACATATTATTAGGTTCTATATTTTTAGCTTCTCTTTAGTGTCTTAAATACGCATGAAATGGAAAATGTAAAAAGTAATCTGTGCCATCACCCCAATTTTGTTTTAAAACTCGTTACCTTTTTTTGCTCTGTAATAATATCTTTTGCGTGTGGGACTTTTGTAGGTGGCGGATGAATTTGTCAAAAGACGGGAGGAAATGGAACGGTGAGTTGTGTAGGATTTATTTTTTTCTTGTACCTTTACAATGTATCTACTCATGTTTGTTATATTTATACATATACTAATAGACAAAACACTGTTTACAAAACACTGTTTCACTATTCATCAACAGTAATCAGGGGTATTTTCGTCATTTCACATTCTTCTTTTTTCCAACGATAAAATAAGCAACTTTCGTAAAAGAACCAACCCTTCAATGTTGCCAAAAGATGTCGAAAAAATACTTTTTTACAAAAAAATTAACTAACTTTTTTTTTTTTTTACTCTCTTTTCTTCCTCAACGATAAAAAAGACAACTTTCATAAAATGAACAACCCTTCAATGCTACCAAAAAATGTCGAAAAACCTTCTTTTTTACAAAATAGATCAACTAACTTTAAAAAAAAAACGCTAAAAGAAGCAACTTTCACAAAAGGAACAACCCTTCAATATTAGATGTCGAAAAAAATTCTTTTAACTCGCATTCAAAACGGAGCCCCCGGCGCGAAGCGATGGCTCCACAACTAGTTGTTTTACAAGTGATTAAGATTAATATGACGCATACAAAATTAAACATTATATTTAAACATGCTTCAGGTTCATTGAAGGTGACTTTGATTCGTATGTGTCACAAATAAGGAAGACACGTGTATGGGGAGGCGAACCTGAACTGCTCATGGCATCTCATGTTCTCAAGTAAGTCTATTTCTGATTCAACTGATTTACTTATGTGGGTTTTGGAGTTATGTTTTATGACCTACTAAATTACTTGTTCCCATATCTATATATATACAGGATGCCAATTAGGGTGTACATGAATAATGATAAGGAGGTTTCAGGTGGTGGTCTAATATCGATTGCTGAATTCGGTCATGAATACAGCAAGGAAGATGCTATCAAAGTATTGTTCCATGGGTTTGGCCATTACGATGCGTTACATATTCCTGGTAAAAAGGATTATTCAAGATCGAGACTTTAGAATTAATAATACGATTATTTCATTCGTCACTAATTAAACTGTTGTACTTTATACAGGATTATTATTGACATCCTTACAGAATAATAACATTAATGTTCCATTGACCAACAACACCTTTAATCCTTCAGTATCGGAGCTGGCTTTTGATATGGTGGCTTCTGGGCGGCTTTCCAGTGACAAAGATCTGTTTGCAGCCGAGTTCTACAGGTGTTTGTGTAAATTAGTGTTTTTTTTTAATCCAGTATTGTTGTGAAGCAGTATCTTAAGGAGGAATCCGTGCATCGTCTATTTTCAGGAAAAAACTTCCCCAGAGTGCGAATGATGATGATGAAAAAGAGAGAGTTATTATTGTTGAAGAAGAGAAGGTTAAAAAAGGTGAAGAAGGAAGCGTTTTGGTTGGTGAGTTGAAGATATCAGAAGTTGATGTTGCAGGTGTGAAAAGTGAGGGTGAAACATGTAAGAAGAAGAAGACGACGATATGGGGTGGTTCAAACGGTAAACAACAACTGCAACAGGCTAGATCGCGATGGTTTGTTGCAAATGGAATGGGGAAGAATACAACAAAGCATCCGCTTATGAAGTCAAAAGGTTGTGGGGCTGGTCTGAGGAGCATATCATCATCAAAGGTGAATGGATCATCATCATCAGTAGTAGTTAAGGAAGAAGATACACCACCAGTACCACCTGTAGTAGTGAGGGTGAACCAAGTAAGAAGAAGAAGAAGACGATATGGGGTGGTTCAAAGGTGAATGGCATCATCATCAGTAGTAGTTAAGGAAGAAGATACACCACCACTACTACCTGTATGGTCGTATGGAACCCTAATGTTATCATATCTTTATTTTAAACCTTCATAGGTGATGGTATGCTGTTTATTTCTTTTTTTATTTACTGTAGATTGAAACAGAATATAAAATATTGATAGTTTTTTGAGTTTTAGGTGAGATGTGATCAGACAAAAACCAAGCACAAATTGATTGATTTTGGTTGTTTTAACTTAAGTGTACATGTGCATTATCATATATGCAGATTGCTAATGCTCTAATTGTAAATGTGATAATACATGGACAGACGTGGAGAAAGAAGAGCCTGATGAAGTTAAGCGTACGGCTTGATAAAATTGGCTGTGCAGGTTCGTAGTTTCTAGTGATATAATAATTATTTAATTTAACAACTTTCACTTATATGTATATATTAGTACAAGATTCTTGTCCTCAGGCAAAGGCGTTTCGGTCAACTGATAACAAACGAGTCCGATGATGATGTGGACTGGACTGGACCGGACCCCCTTTGTTCTCTTTGTGGATACTCTGAAAGGTAACATCTTTTTTGTTTTTTAACATGTAATTACATAAACAAAACTAATCATCAATCGTACACTTGTAGTCCCAAATGATGTGATTGACATTATTAGAGACGCATAAGTATGCCATCCATGATTCTTCTTGTTTTGCATTTCATTGTGCGAAACTATATGAAGTATACAGTGGCGGTACCAGGATTTTTTTTCACTGGGGGCAAAAAAAAATTAAAACCGTAGTAATTTTTTTGAGCAAAAAAGGAGGTTTTTTAGGTAAAATTATGGAGGTTTTTGGGCAAAATTTGAAGGTTTGTGGGCAAAATTTGAAGGTTTGTGGGCAAAATTTGAAAGTTTTGGGGTAAAATTTGGAGATTTTTGGGCAAAATCTCAAGGTTTCGGGGCAAAATATGTAGGTTTTGGGGCCAAAAAAAAAATTCACCGGGGGCAAAGTCGAAAAATCCAAAAAATTTACACTGAAAATTGCAAATCCACTGGGGGCGGCTGCCCCCGCTTGCCCCTAAATAAAACCGCCCGTGGAAGTATATCCTGTTTTCTGTTTTATACGCTAACTATTTCCAAACTGAAAAAATGTAAGATCGAAGGTCAGAGGGGTTCTCGTACAAGACACCGAAGACGATTAGAACAATTAAGATACTATACAGTAGTTCAAACACAGAACAAAGATATTGATTTTAGAACATCCAACATCAAAGTGATTATCATCAATAGGTTATTTGTTCAGTTGAAACTTGTAAGACGATATATGTAAATGGTTGGAGTCTTTTCTTCAATTTGGGGTGTTTTGTTCGACTATATAATTATATCCCTCCGTCCCATAATAAGTATCCTGTTTTGACTTTTCAAAGTCTTAATTTCTCAACGTTGACTTTAAATATTTTTTGTTTGTGTTATATAATATTTGATGAAAATTATATGAGTGAATTAGGTTTTAAATGTACTTTTTATTGATATAGCTTTCATCAGCTATTATATATCACAAATAAAGATATTTGAGGTCAAAGTTGAAAAGTATTGACTTTGAATGGTAGGGACGTATATATTATGAGTATATACAAGTATGATGTAAGTGGTCCAATCATGTTTCTTCATATGTCTTTGTAATTTGTTAACATGGTATTTATGTAAATTGACATCAGCATACTAAATATGTCATAATATAGGTTGTTTCTGCAAGTCTGCAACCATAATATATATAAACTAAAGGTTGGAACATACCTCTTATAAGAATATTAATTAGCATGTCAATCACTAAACATATTGTGATAGTTATAGATCATAATAAATTGATTATAAAAAGTACATGGAAACTAAACTAAGCTGAATTGTTTCATATATACATATCAAGAAAAATACATGCACTTGATGATGAGTTTACAAAATCCATGTGTCAAATAAAATGGTGATTCATACATTATACATGATAATTTTAATAAGATGATTTGTACTTTAATATTTATCTCGCATCATATGCTATTTTCAAAATATTTTGATTCACATTAAATATTTTATCCTTAAATTTGCCCTGATATATATGAAGAAAACTGTACAGAATTACGGAGTAAAACATTTTGAAATGAATACACTAATCACTATGGTACTAGTGGTTTGTCAGAGATTACAAATTTAGTCCTTAAGTTTTTTTTCTTACGCGGATAGTCCCGTGGTTTGCATTATTTTGCAAGGATACTACCTCCGTTAGACGTCCGTCGGGGATTATCTGTGCAAGATTTGCAAACTATAGATGTATCCGTGCTAGAAAAAAATAGGGATGAAACTTCTTATATTCAACAAACCACATGGACTTTCGTGTGATTGATTCTTTACAAATTTACAACACGAGATGCAAGTCAAAAAATGAAAAAGCTCATTTTCTTTTAACTCTTTACTCATAATTTAACACGATTATCGTTTTAGACAGCCTGTACCACTTGTCAAACTTTGCAAGTTTGACCGACTTCTATCCATATCCATAAGCAACATATTAAATCAATCATTCTAACTTGCACATCTAAACTGGATTTAACATTTAGGAGTTAAGACTATTTCAATACGACAAATCAAATATGTCCAAAATACGTTTTTAACCAACGCATCACCAATTCCAATTAAAAATTAAAAAACTTTTATTGACTAATATTAGTTCATAAAAGGTCTAAGGGACCGATTTTAGTCAATCATTGAAACAACCCAACCCGTATTTCATACGATAATTTTTTTTTTTATAATACACATTTACGCGCCAATTAAATATGTAAACCATTCCACAAGTTCCATTTAAAACGTACCACAATTTACATGTTTACAAAGGCACGAAGGCCATTAATTATGTTTAATACAAGTTCGACCCACTAAAAATGATAGTTTATAATCCAAACGACACTTCGAGCATGGTTTGGGGCTAAACTACCCAAAATGTTAGGCCAACTTCCAAAAAGCTCCAACAAACATCATCAAAGGACACCTAGTGCCCAACCACCTGCATCTAAAAAGATAAACAACGAGAGGGGTAAGCTAACGCTTAGTGAATGCAATAATTATATGTGTTCATATATAATCTACTTACTTGCAATCACTTACACAATACCGCATACAAGCTAGCAATTCGACAACCATGCAAACATCATGCATAAACTACTATCCGTAATTCACAATAAGCTAGCAATAACAATAGCATAAGGTTCACAATTTAATATGCTAAATACAAATTCACACAACCATGGTTAACCAATCGTACAAGGGAACGGTACTCGTAAAAGACCGTCGGAGTTCATAACATCCATTAGTGTTACTTAAACACCGCGTAATCACTAATCCCCCGGGTGATGTCTTGAACACCGCGACTAACTCACCCTCATGACAATGTGGCGTCTTGAACACCGCGACGATTCCACATGTCAATCAAACCAATGAGTGGTGTCTTGAACACCGCGACAATTCCACTCCCATGACAATGTGGTGTCTTAAACACCGCGACAATACCACATGTCAATCAAACAATGAGTAATGTCTTGAACACCACGACAATACTACTCGTTACTTAGAATGTGGTGTCTTGAACATCGCGACACTTCCACATTCATACCACACAAATAAATACATTATATACGTACACGCATAATTATTTCACTCACCTTAATACAAGGATGATGATTATGCACTTCCGAACTTCTAAGCAATGTACCTAATACATTAAGTACACTTTCAATACACAACTAGTGGAGCTAACCACATTACTTACACTTGAGCATTTAATGACCCATTAGCATTAAATAGCTCATTTACACCAAAACCGCCCATTAAATCACTAAAGCTAGTGATTTAAAGTCTACTATCTTTAACTAATGCAAACTTAGGGTAATTCATACTCATTTCGCCCAAACTAGGTCGACATTACTCTTTTGACCCATTTCAATACTTAACTTACAATTTGGTTAACTTAACCCATTTACAATTCTTCCTTCAATTACAAGTGTATTAGTGACTAAAAACACCATTTAACACTTACAACCTTAAATCATAAGACCAAACCCTAGATTATAGCTATTTAGGGTTTCCTTTAGTCAACATAACCCAAATCCACCCATATTACCTCCAAATGGGTCTTACAAGTTCCAAACGAACCAAACCCTAGCATAAACTAATTAAAACTCAAAACATAGGGTTAAGACTTACCAACATTATCCACTCGTAGCTAAGAACGAGGAGAACAACTTTAATTCTTGCTCCAAAGATCAACTCTCAATTCTTCACTCACAAATCTCACTTGAATTCAAATGGGTTTTTATGTTTGAGAGTAAAATGGAGAAAGAAAATGGAAAAGAAATGAGGAAAGTGGATAAGTGGTGGAGATTAAATGCTCCCATCAGATCTATACGCCAAATTACCAATTTGCCCCTTAAAATCACTTAAAATGAGCTAATTTCGGAATCAGTTCAGCAGAACTGCCGCGGCGCGGCTCCATTTGTCGCGGCGCGACACATAAAGGAAAAACTGACCCTCCTTAGCATGCTTCCTGACTTCGTTTTGCTTGAGATGCCGCGGCGCGGCAAAGGTCATCGCGGCGCGACAATACAAAGATATTTCGACCTGTTTAACAGGCCTCCTGACCTTGATTTCAGTTGAATACCGCGGCGCGACCAGGACTTCCGCGGCGCGGCAAAGGCCTGTGCCTTTAGATATGTACGGGAAAAACGGGATGTTACAACTCTCCCCCACTTGAACCGGAGCGCGTCCTCGCGATCCAAGCCGCATGACAAGCCGGAAGATAAACCAAGACAAACTCTTCGGATTCCCACGTAAACTCGGAACCCTTTCGATGTTGCCATTGCACCTTGTAAGTTCTAACGTCTTTGTTACGCAAAAACTTAACCTTTTCATCAAGAATGGGTATCGGCTCTTCAACGTATTCTAGCTTATTATTCAACGTAATTTCATCTAACGGCACCCAAGTCGAGTCATCCGCAAGACACCTACGGAGATGGGAAACATGAAACGTGTTATGGATCCCCGCAAGCTCTTCGGACAACTCTAGTCTATAAGCAACCTCACCAACACGTTTCAAAACCTTGAAAGGACCAATAAACCGAGGAGCTAACTTTCCTCGCTTTCGAAAGCGGATAACATCCTTCCATGGAGAAACCTTAAGAATCACCATGTCACCTTCTTGAAATTCAATCGTTCGTCTACCTTTATCGACATAAGATTTTTGTCTATCTTGCGCCGCCTTAAGTCGAGCCCGAATCATCTCAATCTTACTATTCGTCTCTAGGACCAAATCGGTACTCCCGATTTCTCATTGTCCCACTTCACCCCAACAAATAGGAGTTTGACACCTTCGCCCATAAAGTATCTCATAAGGTGGCATTCCAATACTAGTGTGGTAACTATTATTGTACGAGAATTCCACCAATGGTAAGTGCTCATCCCAACTACCACCAAAATCAATAATACACGCCCTTAACATATCCTCCAATGTTTGGTTCGTACGCTAGGTTTGACCGTCCATTTGAGGATGATACGTCGTGCTCATTTTCAACCGAGTACCCATATCTTCATGAAACTTATTCCAAAACCGAGACGTGAAACGAGTATCTCGATCCGAAACAATAGATATAGGAACCCCATGTCTCGATATCACCTCCTTGATAAACAACTTGGAAAAAGTCCCCGACGATATTGTTTCCAGAATGGGAAGAAACAAAGCACTCTTCGTCAATCTATCAATGATCACCCAAATCGTATCATATTGGGTTCTCGCCGTCTTTGGTAACTTGGTAATGAAGTCCATGGTAATGTGCTCCCATTTCCATTTCGGGACTTCCAATGGTTGTAACTTACCGTACGGCTTTTGATGTTCGGCTTTAACTTGAAAACATATGACGCATTGTTCAACATACTTAACAACATCACGTTTCATGCCTGGCCACCAATACTCCTTCTTTAAGTCAAGGTACATTTTCATCGCACCCGGATGAATGGAATACTTTGACTTATGTGCTTCATCAAGGAGCACTTTGTAATGACCCGGAATTTTTCGACCAAATTATACTTATGAGATTAATATTTACATAAATTAAACCATACCAACATGATAAGCAATCCAAATTGTTGAGACTTGTGTTTTTGAAAAGAGTTTTACACAACGTTTGACCGTCCAATATGACCGATGATATCACGAACTATATAACATACGATAATTATACGTTTGTGTATATATATGTATTTATATATATTTAACATGATCTAAGGATGGTTTAACATCTCATTGTGTACTAATGACAATGAGTTATAAGTATATTTTGAAACTACTAACTTAAGTTTTCAAAACGATAACTATACGTAACATTCTTTGATATATATACTTATAATCTATAATGCTTATACATGTATCGTATATATAATGTATTTAATCACTTTTTAAGGACTTAAATACATAAAACAATATAAGTATATTCACAAAAGATAGCTATATTTGAATTCTCGTTCCGTTTCCTCAAGATTTCTATACGTATATCTAGGGTATATGTACCCGTATCATACCCAGCTTCTATACGTATTTACTATTGGTATATACACATCAAATCAACATCCTAATCAACATTATTACTGCCCTAGATATGAGGTAACTAGGATTTGTCAAGTAGTATGAATTATTAGTAAGAAAACAAAATTAGGAATCCTTTTCTTTCTTTATAAACTAAAAACGTTTTTATAAATGAACACCATTTCTTCACTCCATTTTCTCATACCTACACCCTCATTTCTCTCTCAAAATACTCCTAACTTCATACTTGATCATCTCCAAGCATTTTCCCCATCATTTAGCTTTAATTACAAGCCTTAAACACCATAAGAAAACTCTTTCAAGAACATATCAAAATAACCATCCATTTGAAGAAGTTTACTTCCAACCTTTTGATCTAACTCCACCACTCTTTGATTCCAAGATTATTTCTTATCTTTTGCAGTAACTTTGTCTAAGTAACTTGAGGTAGTAACCTTGTTCATAATCTTATTCAATTCATATTCATATAGCTATCTTATTTTGTGGTATAAAATTTTAACAACAAGAACATAGTTTGAATGATTTCAAACTTGTTCGCAAACTAAATAGATCCTTCTAACTTGAATTTTAAAACATTTCAAGACCTGTAATATATCATAATGATATGCTAACCTAACAAGATATAACTTGATTTTACAAAGAACATCTTAAAAACTGAATCTACGTCGTCGGAGTGCAACCGGGGGCTGTTTTGGGTTGGATAATTAAAAACCATCTTGAACTTTGAATTGGAAGTTCATGTTCTGGAAAAATGATATTTCTTATGAATACGTTAACACATAAAAATTTCATGGTTTAACTCAAAGTGTAAGTATTTTTAGAAAAATGATCATTAAATGTTGTTTTTATGATGGAAAATGATCACTTTCATAAGTTTCACCAAAGTTTGACCTATAACCTATGATTTCGAATACAAACTAAGGTATTTTCAGTTCATATTCTTAAAATTTAACTCGATCCAAGGAAGTGGCAAGTTGAACCAACAAAAACGGAGTTGTAATGAAGAAACTACGACTAAAACAAGATTGGGTATCCGAAGCTAGTTTAGCTACGAAAATATTTGGAGAAAAAGTAAATTAATCATATCTTTTCTAATTAATATGGTATTTTATATATAATTACTTATGATTTGATTTTATATATTTCAGGACCACCCGTAAACAACACGAGAAGATTAATCATATGACCTCATGATTGTACGCAACACGTCATTTGACAACACGGTACTTTATGTACGCAACACGTCATTTGACAACATGGTACCATGGGTCGAGATTAATTCTGATCAATACGAATACGATGGATTCTTTATTTATTTTATTTAAGCAACTAATTGTGGACCACTAACATCGGACTGCTAACTACGGACTAAGAAAATATTAAAAGTATTAAAAGTATATATATATGTAACGATTACTTAAAAAGAAAATATGTTGATATATTATATATATGGTTAGGTTCGTGATATCTATCGGAGACCAAGTCGAATTAAATACCTTCAAGGCAAAAGTGAGTTTCATTTGCTCCCTTTTTAATTGCTTTTGCAATATATATTTTTGGGCTGAGAATACATGCGCTGCTTTTATAAATGTTTACAAAATAGACACAAGTACTTAAAAATATATTCTACGTTGAGTTGTACCACTGGCATATTTCCCTGTAGCTTGGTAACTACTATTTACATGGGTATTGTAAACGCGAATCCTGTTGATAGATCTATCGGGCCTGACAACCCCAACCGGACTGGACGACCAGTATTCAACGGTTGCACAGTACTTCGTTTTGGTGACTACACTTGGTACGGTGTAGTGAGATTTCATAATAAAGGGAATATGCGACGTTGATTAAATGTTAAGTATGGTTACCAAGTGCTCAACCACTTAGAAAGCTTTACATACACTTGCGAGTGTATTATGTTTATGATTATGAAATCTTGTGGTCTATTAACATATTGAAATGATTGTTATGATAAACCTATGAACTCACCAACCTTTTGGTTGACACTTTAAAGCATGTTTATTCTCAGGTACGAATTAAGTCTTCCGCTGTGCATTTGCTCAATATAAGGACATTACTTGGAGCCGATCATCGCAATGGGACTAAATGTTGATGACTTCGTCCAGGTGGATTAGGACGGGTCCTTTCAGTTTGTATCAGAGCGGTGGTCGTAGCGAACCAGGTCTTGCATTAGTGTGTCTAACTAGTAGTTGTTAGGATCCATTAATGAGTCTGGACTTCGACCGTGTCTACATGTCAAAAGTTTTGCTTATCATTTCTAGTCGAAAATCATTTGCTTATCATCCTTAGGAAATTACCTGCTTATCATTCATAAGTCTAGACACGTTTTACTGCATTTACTGCATTGATAGTGTATAGACGAATTCTTATCTTAGCATATCTGTTATTGCGAACTTTGACTGATACCTTTTCAAAGATTCTCCGTAATTTACGGGATTTTGGTATTATATATACATATGTAAATTATGTATTGTAGAGTACCAAATCTAACTCCTATAATCTATTCCATACCAAAAATTCATTTTCCCCATTATACAAGATGGATTCCGCATCTAGTTCGAATTCTTCAGATTCCGACAGTTATGCCGATATGGATTTCCATTCGGGCTCCGAAAGCAGCGTCACCGGAATGGATCAACCAATTTCCCATCATCTATTCTGGATGAATTGGGGATGGGTTCGTAATATACTAAATCACTGGAGACAAGAAGAAGGTGATCCATTCCATCCACCAAATTGCCCTCTTGGCGATGAACCTGAAGCACTTACCGGCGAACCTATTCGAAACACCATTTTCTCTCTCATTTCTAGAGTATCTCGTCACGATTATATACTATCCCATATTACAAATCTTGTTTATTCGCTCGCTCCAACCGCCAATCATCCCGGTGTACTAGCAGAAGTTAACGAACTTCGCGCTCGCGTGACGGCTTTGGAGAACATGGTGCGAAGGTTGCAAACACCAGCAGCAGCACCAGCAGCGTAATCAACACCACCATTAATAACATCAACAATACCATCATCACCACTAACAAACAACATCCGCATCATACGTCTCGACATCATAATTTGTCCCACAAACATCAACATCATACGCACCATAGATACCAAGGAGTACCAACAATAATGAATGATGAAGTATTGATCCATAACTTCATTGATATTCTGCGAAGAATATGTGGTTTCAAAAAGTTTTAGAGATTTCTTATTTTAGCTCAAACCGAAAAGCAAATGAGATTAATATCATATTAACTCATTAAATTCATGATTTCATCTGAAGAAAATATATATGTATATATGTTTTCATAAAGATTGTAATTAAAAGTTCTTTTGTACAAAATATTAATGGTGAAATTTTTTTTTTAACGGGTAGGTAATACCCGAGGAATAATTAGATTTCATCTTAATAAGTTACATTGTACATTCGTCGAAGCTGATTCAACAGTCATTTACTATCCTACTTACAACCACAGATATACGTATCCGTTCACCGTAGAATAACCATTTTCATTCAATTTCATATTTGGATTTTGACTTCCCAGAATCCAACAAGTGGCATATGAAGAAAACATAAGACAAAATAAAATCTGTTAGAAACAAACAAATTAACTATGAAAAATTTTGTTAAGAATCCACGCTAACTGTTCCAGCTAACTGTTCCTAGCTAACTGATTACATTTTATTTATCGCAGTTTATTTATCGCAATTTAATTATCGCACTTTTATTTATCGTCATTTAATTTCTGTAATTATTTTACGCACTTTAAATATCGGGACACGTATACAATGTTTTGACATATCATATCGACGCATCTATATATATTATTTGGAATCACCATAGACACTCTATATGCAGTAATGATCGAGTTCTCTATACAGGGTTGAGGTTGATTCTACAATAATATATATAGTTTGAGTTGTGATCGAGTCTGAGACGTATACGGGTCACGACACGTATTAATTAATTCGTATATTATATATTAAACTATATATGAATTATTGGACTGTTACTGTGGACTATCGACTGTGGACTAATGACATTGGACAATTAAAATGAATTAAAATATTGATTATAACATATGAAACTAAACATTTCTTCAAGATTGCCACTTGATTTCATCTTAAACCTCATTGTATCTCGATGATTACAATCAGCGTTCAAATCTATCATGATTCTTAAAAACACCTCAATCGAGAGGATAAACCAACCGCACTTCATCTACGGAAGAAAAGATTGATGCATATAGTTATGCACCTGAAAAACCCTCAGAAACTGAGTAAACGTTTGACACGTATCTGTTCTAGTTCCTTTGACATTGTTATTACCGAAGATCGTTTTGCAATCCCTTTTCAAAGTAGCTAATTTTGTCACAGCTCCAGCAAGTCAACTCCGACTTTTCATCTGAAACAACTTTATTATAACCGCGATATATATGCGTACTCTTTATTGTTACTGGGGAACCTTTTATATTCCACAATATTACCATCAGCGATTAATCATTCTAAAAAACACAATTCTCCTGAAACTACCTCGGTTTGATAACCGATGACCCAGATCAGTTAACTTTGAAAATGCTGATGAAGCAGCATGTTGTAGATGATCTTAATGGCCAAAAGTTTGATGATAAAGAAAGGAGTGTTAGGAACGCTCGATAGAAAATTTAGTACCGAAAAGCGGATTATGCGAAACTATGAAGAAAGCTGTGGACAAATCACAAAGAATAAGTTTGCCTTTAAAGAATCCAAATGATTATGTGCCTGCTGAAATCGTTAGCAAACATCTTAATTCTCATTCTAAACCTTCACAGACAAATCTTCTTCATCATCCATTGATATTAGAAATTCTAAGATATTCTCGTATGTTATATTATAAATATCCTCCATATTTCTGGCGATATTTTCACAACTATTCTTATCTGAGATCATTTATCTCTCCGTAATATCTGCAACATAAAAGAAACTGTGTTAGTTTCTAAATTCTGAAACCTTCGAGTTTAAAATATGAATGTTTTGAAGTAGTGTTGGGAACTGAAGCATGGATTAGTATAATATAATGACACTTGATCAACGTCATTATATTACAGTAAGTCATGCTGAGTTTCTAATGAAGCATGATGATTCACAGTACCGTCATGATATGCCATTTACACGACTCTTACATTCTATCTAATCTCTAAACATATCAAGAGAATATTTTTCTGGATGACTCGGTCTTCTCCAGGGTATTCTGGTAATTTAACAAATCAAAATCGTTCTATTACCATTTTCTTCTTAGAGCATTAGCTATGTTCATTCTGAATTTCATATCTACGAATTCCGGACCATTACTCGCTTGAATCGAAGTCGGGAAGAGAAAACGAAAGCATGAAGCTCTGAAAAATAATGAAGAATATAAACTCCGATAATAACCCCGAAATTACAAACCGTGTATATCGATGCAGATAGCAATATAGAGACACGGGAGAATTAGAAACACTATAAACACAAGAGTATAGTAGAAGTAAATAGATTCTTCTGGTGGTAGATGAAAAAGAAGAATGACAGATATAAAAGTTAGGAGTATATCAAGAATCAGGACTGGATGAAGCATATTGATGAATGCTTTAAAGTAAGAATCAAGGGAGAAAGAATAGAAGGTGTGAGTCGTGGAAAATAAGGAAACGAAGGGGTGAATTTATAGTGAAATATCCGACAGAGCAATCGAAACAGATTATTGCATATAATCAAAGAAGATCCTGATTTCCTTAATCACCAAAGAACCAAATCTTATTACGTAAGATTCTCTTTAAATCCCTTAAATCCCGGAAATCAATCATAACTACGTCATCGGTTAAGACGAATATATTTTACTCATCTCACTCTTTTACGATAGTCTCATTTATATTCTTCGCATAATCGAATCGTTTTATCTACATTACTCAATGATGATAAAACTCCATTATCACCTTATATTTGTCATGAAAACCTTCTTATTGTTATCCATAACAACCTCTATCAAATTTCGGGGACGAAATTTCTTTAACGGGTAGGTACTGTAATGACCCGGAATTTTTCGACCAAATTATACTTATGAGATTAATATTTACATAAATTAAACCATACCAACATGATAATCAATCCAAATTGTTGAGACTTGTGTTTTTGAAAAGAGTTTTACACAACGTTTGACCGTCCAATATGACCGATGATATCACGAACTATATAACATACGATAATTATACGTTTGTGTATATATATGTATTTATATATATTTAACATGATCTAAGGATGGTTTAACATCTCATTGTGTACTAATGACAATGAGTTATAAGTATATTTTGAAACTACTAACTTAAGTTTTCAAAACGATAACTATACGTAACATTCTTTGATATATATACTTATAATCTATAATGCTTATACATGTATCATATATAATGTATTTAATCACTTTTTAAGGACTTAAATACATAAAACAATATAAGTATATTCACAAAAGATAGCTATATTTGAATTCTCGTTCCGTTTCCTCAAGATTTCTATACGTATATCTAGGGTATATGTACCCGTATCATACCCAGCTTCTATACGTATTTACTATTGGTATATACACATCAAATCAACATCCTAATCAACATTATTACTGCCCTAGATATGAGGTAACTATGATTTGTCAAGTAGTATGAATTATTAGTAAGAAAACAAAATTAGGAATCCTTTTCTTTCTTTATAAACTAAAAACATTTTTATAAATGAACACCATTTCTTCACTCCATTTTCTCATACCTACACCCTCATTTCTCTCTCAAAATACTCCTAACTTCATACTTGATCATCTCCAAGCATTTTCCCCATCATTTAGCTTCAATTACAAGCCTTAAACACCATAAGAAAACTCTTTCAAGAACATATCAAAATAACCACCCATTTGAAGAAGTTTACTTCCAACCTTTTGATCTAACTCCACCACTCTTTGATTCCAAGATTATTTCTTATCTTTTGCAGTAACTTTGTCCAAGTAACTTGAGGTAGTAACCTTGTTCATAATCTTATTCAATTCATATTCATATAGCTATCTTATTTTGTGGTATAAAATTTTAACAACAAGAACATAGTTTGAATGATTTCAAACTTGTTCGCAAACTAAATAGATCCTTCTAACTTGACTTTTAAAACATTTCAAGACCTGTAATATATTATAATGATATGCTAACCTAACAATATATAACTTGATTTTACAAAGAACATCTTAAAAACTGAATCTACGTCGTCGGAGTGCAACCGGGGGCTGTTTTGGGTTGGATAATTAAAAACCATCTTGAGCTTTGAATTGGAAGTTCATGTTCTGGAAAAATGATATTTCTTATGAATACATTAACACATAAAAATTTCATGGTTTAACTCAAAGTGTAAGTATTTTTAGAAAAATGACCATTAAATGTTGTTTTTATGATGGAAAATGATCACTTTCATAAGTTTCACCAAAGTTTGACCTATAACCTATGATTTCAAATACAAACTAAGGTATTTTCAGTTCATATTCTTAAAATTTAACTCGATCCAAGGAAGTGGCAAGTTGAACCAACAAAAACGGAGTTGTAATGAAGAAACTACGACTAAAACAAGATTGGGTATCCGAAGCTAGTTTAGCTACGAAAATATTTGGAGAAAAAGTAAATTAATCATATCTTTTCTAATTAATATGGTATTTTATATATAATTACTTATGATTTGATTTTATATATTTCAGGACCACCCGTAAACAACACGAGAAGATTAATCATAAGACCTCATGATTGTACGCAACACGTCATTTGACAACACGGTACTTTATGTACGCAACACGTCATTTGACAACATGGTACCATGGGGTGAGATTAATTCTGATCAATACGAATACGATGGATTCTTTATTTATTTTATTTAAGCAACTAATTGTGGACCACTAACATCGGACTGCTAACTACGGACTAAGAAAATATTAAAAGTATTAAAAGTATATATATATATATATATATATATATATATATATATATATATATATATATATATATATATATATATATATATATATATATATGTAACGATTACTTAAAAAGAAAATATGTTGATATATTATATATATGGTTAGGTTCGTGATATCTATCGGAGACCAAGTCGAATTAAATACCTTCAAGGCAAAAGTGAGTTTCATTTGCTCCCTTTTTAATTGCTTTTGTAATATATATTTTTGGGCTGAGAATACATGCGCTGCTTTTATAAATGTTTACAAAATAGACACAAGTACTTAAAAATATATTCTACGTTGAGTTGTACCACTGGCATATTTCTCTGTAGCTTGGTAACTACTATTTACATGGGTATTGTAAACGCGAATCCTGTTGATAGATCTATCGGGCCTGACAACCCCAACCGGACTGGACGACCAGTATTCAACGGTTGCACAGTACTTCATTTTGGTGACTACACTTGGTACGGTGTAGTGAGATTTCATAATAAAGGGAATATGCGACGTTGGTTAAATGTTAAGTATGGTTACCAAGTGCTCAACCACTTAGAAAGCTTTACATACACTTGCGAGTGTATTATGTTTATGATTATGAAATCTTGTGGTCTATTAACATATTGAAATGATTGTTATGATAAACCTATGAACTCACCAACCTTTTGGTTGACACTTTAAAGCATGTTTATTCTCAGGTACGAATTAAGTCTTCCGCTGTGCATTTGCTCAATATAAGGACATTACTTGGAGCCGATCATCGCAATGGGACCAAATGTTGATGACTTCGTCCAGGTGGATTAGGATGGGTCCTTTCACACTTGTCGGTAACCACCCATCTTAGGCACCCGCACTCTTCCTTGAAAAGATAACAAGCCGTGCGGGCCTAAAGTAATAGACTCCGTTTGCCCCACAATTCGTTCTTCATGTTTGTTGTTAACAAAAGCTTCAATTTGAATCTCACCAAGCTTTACAAGGAAATCGTTAGTAATAATCATGCGTAACGATCCTACTCGTATTTCCGGATGTTGACTCTTTCGACTTAACGCATCCGCGACCACATTCGCCTTACCCAGATGATATAAAATTTCACAATCATAATCCTTTACCACATCCATCCACCTACGTTGACGATAATTCAAATCTCGTTGATCAAAGAGATGTTTCAAACTCTTATGATCCGAATAAATCGTACACTTGACACCATACAAGTAGTGGCGCCAAATTTTCAACGCATGAACCACCGCTGCTAATTCGAGATCATGAGTCGGGTATCTCTTTTCGTGTTCCTTTAATTGTCGAGAGGCGTAAGCGATGACTTTACCCCTTTGCATTATAACACACCCGAGCCCATTTAAAGAAGCATCACAATAAACCGTCATGTCTTCTACCCCTTCCGGTAGCACTAACACCGGAGCTTGACACAACTTTTCTTTTAACAATTGAAAAGCAATTTCTTGCTCGTTTTCCCAATTGAACCTTACGTTCTTCCTTGTCAACTTCGTCAAAGGAGAAGCAATCTTAGAAAAGTCTTGGATAAACCGACGATAATAACCGGCCAATACGAGAAAACTTCGAATTTCTGTAGGCGTAGTCGGTTTTCCCCAACTCTTCACCGTCTTGGATACCTTCTTTATTCACAATATGGCCAAGGAATTGAACTTCCCTTAGCCAAAATTCACATTTGGAGAATTTAGCATACAACTTCTCCTTCCGCAAAGTCTTCAACACTTCACGCAAATGGTGCTCATGTTCCTTCATACTCTTAGAATAAACAAGTATGTCGTCAATGAACACAATTACCGACTTGTCCAACATAGGTTGGCACACTCGGTTCATAAGATCCATGAATGCCGCCGGTGCATTCGTAAGACCAAAAGGAATAACTACAAACTCAAAATGCCCATAACGCGTTCGAAAAGCCGTTTTCTCTATGTCTTCCTCACGGACCCGTACTTGATGATAGTCGGACCGTAAGTCAATCTTAGAAAAATACGTTGCACCTTGGAGTTGGTCAAACAAATCGTCAATCCAAGGCAATGGATAACGATTCTTGATCGTCACTTTGTTCAACTCCCGATAATCGATGCACATCCGCATACTACCGTCTTTCTTCTTCACAAATAAAACCGGAGCACCCCATGGCGAGGAACTCGGTCGAATAAAACCCTTTTTAAGCAACTCTTGGGTTTTATTTAACAATTCTTTCATTTCCGTCGGCGCTAAAGGATAAGGAGTTTTAGCAATGGGGGTAGCCCCCGGAACCAACTCGATGCGAAATTCAACTTGTCTTTCCGCCGGAACGCCCGGTAACTCATCCGAAAAAATGTCTTCAAATTCATTTACCACCGAAATTTCACGAATGGGTGGTGGCTCATCATGAGTATCAACAACATGGGCAAGGAAAGCCATGCCACCACTAACAAGGGAACGACGTGCCCGTGCAAAAGTGCATATCGGCACAAGTCTTCTTCGTTTATCGCCATGAATAATTAACTCTCCCCACTTGGGGTCTTCACACGAATGAATTTATCATGGCATGCAATATCGGCTCTATTTAGATCAAGCCAATCCATACCAACAACAATATCAAAATCACCCAAAGTCATCGGAATGAGATTGTTTCGGTACCAAACACAACATTACAATTTTTACAAACATCAACCCCTAGCACCGTTTTACCATCCACTATTTCGACTTCTACCGGATGACTTAACTTAGCTAGCGGTTTATTCAACTTAGGCACAAATCTTGGAAACACAAACGAAAAGTTAGCACCACTATCAAAAAGTATACGTGTTGGACTAGAGTTAACCATGAAAGTACCTGAGACGACTTCATTTGATTATTTGGCTTCTTCATTCGTCATCAAGTAGTTGCGACCTCTAGCCGTACCCGCCGCTTTCTCCAATTTCTTAACATGATCATTGTTCAAACTGGGACATTCCGGCCTCTTATGCCCTTCTTTACCACAATTATAACAAGTGAGTTTGGTTGTAGAAGGAGGGTTGGTGCAATCACGGGCCATATGTCCCTTTCGTCCACAATTTTGATAAGAATAACGGAACTCTCAGGGAACACTTTTCTTGACACTACCGACACTCTCGGTTGCACCCTTACCCTTCTTGTTCGAATGACTTGTAGCTTCGAACTTCCTCTTGCAAAAATTAAAGCCACTCTTTCTTAACACGAGCGCCTCAAAACCTTTGGCCATATTAAACAACTCATCGAAACTCTTCACTACGTTCACACTAATCTTCTCTTGATAACTATCATTCAAGATTCGATAGAAATCTTCTTTCAACATTTTATCATTCCCGACATACTCCGGGCAAAGTTGGGTCTTGGACAAAAACACAGATTTGAGAGTGTTCAAATCCATCGACCCTTGCCTCATGGAACGTAACTCGTCCTTAAGCCTAGTAAGATCGGCTGAAGTTCGGTATTCATCAAAAAAATCCGCCTTGAACTCGTCCCAAGTAAAATCCATGCATTGTTCTTCACCATAGACTTGGATTTTCGCGTCCCACCACAATTTAGCATCGCCTCTTAACATGCTACAGCCATATCTCGTCTTTTTATCGAGAGGGCATTCACATATACGAAAGGCCCCCTCCATATCGGAGATCCAACGGGCACTCTTAAGTGGGTCCCGTTCACCATCGAAGGTGGGAGGTTGAGTGTCCTTGAAATTCTTATAAAAGAAGTCCCGTCTCCCCACATTATCTCCTTGTAGAACAAGCTTAACTTGTTCCCTAACCACATTAACTAGTTGCTCGTCGATCGTATCTAGAAACATCTTCTTAACGTCTTCGAGAAACTCCGCTTTTTGACGTTTAAAGATGGCCTCAACTTTGGCCGTGAACTCGGGGTCCTCGCTCGTGCCCCCATTATCGGTGTCGTGTCCATTTCTCATCTTCATTCTATAAAACGAAAGAGGTTAAACAACGAGTGGAAAGACATGGCACGCATATATATACATATACACCTTACCACCCCATCTTGCTCAACAATCGTCGTACATCACTCGTTTGACACGATTTGCACCCGTAACAATGGTAGCTAGTCATTGCTACGCGAGCACGTCGCATTAACTCGTTAGTACAACGTCTATCTCGCTTGATGATTACAACTACAACACAAAACAATTAGTGCAAGGTTAGATCACATAAACCCAAGCAATAACGATTCCCGATCCGACCCGAAGTCCTACAAGTCCCGCATAAAGCGCACACACAATAAAGTCTAAGTCTAGGCACCTATCTCAAGTCGCCTAAATCCCTTAGACCATGCTCTGATACCACTTGAAACAACCCAACCCGTATTCCATACGATAATTTTTTTTTATAATACACATTTACGCGCCAATTAAATATGTAAACCATTCCACAAGTTTCATTTAAAACGTACCACAATTTAAATGTTTACAAAGGCACGAAGGCCATTAATTAAGTTTAATACAAGTTCGACCCACTAAAAATGATAGTTTATAATCCAAACGACACTTCGAGCATGGTTTGGGGCTAAACTACCCAAAATGTTAGGCCAACTTCCAAAAAGCTCCAACAAACATCATCAAAGGACACCTAGTGCCCAACCACCTCTTTCCCTTATCCGCACCTGCATCTAAAAAGATAAACAACGAGAGGGGTAAGCTAACGCTTAGTGAATGTAATAATTATACGTGTTCATATATAATCTACTTACTTGCAATCACTTACACAATACCGCATACAAGCTAGCAATTCGACAACCATGCAAACATCATGCATAAATTACTATCCGTAATTCACAATAAGCTAGCAATAACAATAGCATAAGGTTCACAATTTAATATGCTAAATACAAATTCACACAACCATGGTTAACCAATCGTACAAGGGAACGGTACTCGTAAAAGACCGTCGGAGTTCATAACATCCATTAGTGTTACTTAAACACCGCGTAATCACTAATCCCCCGGGTGATGTCTTGAACACCGCGACTAACTCACCCTCATGACAATGTTGCGTCTTGAACACCGCGACGATTCCACATGTCAATCAAACCAATGAGTGGTGTCTTGAACACCGCGACAATTCCACTCCCATGACAATGTGGTGTCTTAAACACCGCGACAATACCACATGTCAATCAAACAATGAGTAGTGTCTTGAACACCACGACAATACTACTCGTTACTTAGAATGTGGTGTCTTGAACACCGCGACACTTCCACATTCATACCACACAAATAAATACATTATATACGTACACGCATAATTATTCCACTCACCTTAATACAAGGATGATGATTATGCACTTCCGAACTTCAAAGCAATGTACCTAATACATTAATTACACTTTCAATACACAACTAGTGGAGCTAACCACATTACTTACACTTGAGCATTTAATGATCCATTAGCATTAAATAGCTCATTTACACCAAAACCGCCCATAAATGGTCAAGACACATATTAAATCACTAAAGCTAGTGATTTAAAGTCTACTACCTTTAACTAATGCAAACTTAGGGTAATTCATACTCATTTCGCCCAAACTAGGTCGACATTACTCTTTTGACCCATTTCAATACTTAACTTACAATTTGGTTAACTTAACCCATTTACAATTCTTCCTTCAATTACAAGTGTATTAGTGACTAAAAACACCATTTAACACTTACAACCTCAAATCATAAAACCAAACCCTAGATTATAGCTATTTAGGGTTTCCTTTAATCAACATAACCCAAATCCACCCATATTACCTCCAAATGGGTCTTACAAGTTCCAAACGAACCAAACGAACCAAACCTTAGCATAAACTAATTAAAACTCAAAACATAGGGTTAGGACTTACCAACACTATCCACTCGTAGCTAAGAACGAGGAGAACAACTTTAATTCTTGCTCCAAAGATCAACTCTCAATTCTTCACTCACAAATCTCACTTGAATACAAATGGGTTTTTATGTTCGAGAGTAAAATAGAGAAAGAAAATGGAAAAGAAATGAGGAAAGTGGATAAGTGGTGGAGATTAAATGCTCCCATCAGATCTATACGCCAAATTACCAATTTGCCCCTTAAAATCACTTAAAATGAGCTAATTTCGGAATCAGTTCAGCAGAACTGCCGCGGCACGGCTCCATTTGTCGCGGCGCGACACATAAAGGAAAAACTGACCCTCCTTAGCATGCTTCCTGACTTCGTTTTGCTTGAGATGCCGCGGCGCGGTAAAGGTCATCGCGACGCGACAATACAAAGATATTTCGACCTGTTTAACAGGCCTCCTGACCTTGATTTCAGTTGAATACCGCGGCGCGATCAGGACTTTCGCGGCGTGGCAAAGGCCTGTGCCTTTAGATATGTACGGGAAAAACGGGATGTTACAATCATCATCAACAACTTCTATTTAGAACATTTCATCAAACACCTTGCATGCATGATCTTTAATCATTTTAATCAACATTCTAACCCCTTGTTCAAACTCATCAATCCTTAAACACAAATTAAACTTAGATGGGACGGATTCTTATACCTCTATCTAAGAGGTATTGAAGCCCTAAACATGTCTTTAACTTGTGGATAACAAGATTGGTGATTCAAGTCTCTATTCTCCTTCTTTGATTCTCCTCTCTAACCTCCACACTACACACAAGAACAGAGAAATGTGTGTGTTGTTGGAAGAACAATTGATCCAAATGAATCCTTTTTGTCATAAATTTCCAGACACAAGAACAGAGAAATGTGTGTGTTGTTGGAAGAACAATTGATCCAAATGAATCCTTTTTGTCATAAATTTCCAGACACAAGCTTAATTACCATTTAGTCCTTCAATTTTCAACTTTTGACAAAACCTTTCCGCCAAGACTCGCTGACGTCTTGCCTCGTATTCCGTGACTCGGACCAAATCTCAGAAGGCATAAAACACAAAAATCGTGGCCCATCAAAATATAGGTCTGACCTAAATCAGAGCTCGTATTAGGGAAAATTCATGATATTAAATAACATACCCAATATTCTATTATTTGAAAATAATACTAAAAAAAGTTGAAATGTTACACCATCTAATACTCTAATAACAAGTCAACAGAACCCAATTGTGCAAACCATGTAGAGTCAAAAAAGACCCCCCATGCATGTGTAAATCTAGTGTTAAAACCAGCAAGAAACACTAATAAATTTTCAAGTTCAAGTACAAATGTGGAGATGTAAACTTATTAGAGTTTCTGGATAACGACTGAATTGGCTAACCCAGCTTCTTCAATTGTCTGATTCAAATCATTAAGCTGCTTTGGAGGGAATCCCATTGTTAGCAGTTGATAAGCCCTGCTCCCTCCAGGCCTCGAAGCATCAATGAACGAACGGATATTGCTTATCGTGTGATGGAAATTGAAGCGAGAAACCATACGGGTCCCATCAGCCAATCTCAATTGAATAGAAGTAGATGGTAATGTGTTGTCCACAACTAAGCCCATAGATGGGGCTGGAGCAGCATTTGTAGGGGCCAAAGGGGCGACTACAGTGTCATCCGAAGCGGTGGTTGTGCCTAAGGTTCTGCCCACTCCCACAAAAGCAGCAGGACGGTGTTTCTGGACCTGCATATATGTGTATGCATGTATAAATTAGTAGATTAGAAAAAGTCAACCAATTTAATTAAGAATGAATGAGTCTATTCAGGTTATGATTTACTGATTCTTTAAGACATAACTAGGGGGAAAAAAATTCTTACAGGGTATTCTTCCAGCTTCCTCACGAGACTTACATGAACAGGAGCTCTTCCTTTAGCGGGCGTGAGTTCTTCCGGACACTCGGACTTTCTTATGCTCTACATCACCAAGTATAGTAGGATGATAATAAGTAATTAAACCAGAATCAGATCATTTATTTACCAACAACATAATCTATTAACGGTGGCACCATCTCTTATAAGGCTAATTACATTAGAATTTTACAATTTACATTAAAGAAACCAACTTTGATCAAATTCTAGTTCAGGTAGCCTTGAACAAATTATATCAAATTAAAAAATAATTACCTTAAGAGGAACCATTATAACTCTAAGTAATAACCTTAAACGAAATTTTATCCCATAGCATTAACAAAATTTAAATAGCAGATACGAAATTTAACACAAGGATTGTGATTAGTAGTTTTAGTAGTATAAAAATTAATATTAGGTATATTTAGGAGTCCTGATTTCCTATAGCCTAGTGGTTGGGGTCCTACTTTGTTCATTAAAGGTTTCATGCTCCATAGTCACTAGCAGCATATTTTTAGGAAGGCCGGGAAAAATGGTTGAAAAATGGCCGATAACTCCACATTTGAGTAAAAAAATATCTTTCTTCCCCAGGTAGCCTGCACAAGATAAACCTTAAACGTTTACCCGTTTAGAAACTAACGTTAGGAAAATCTATACAAATTATAAGAACTCTTCCTTTTATGCTGAATTATAAAAGAGAGTTCTTCATTGTTAAACAGAATAAAAGAAGATGCATCGAAAGAGAGCAGGCCAGCAGACAAATGTTTTAGGCATCAACGGAACCTATTTGATTTATTTTGAGTTTTATTGTATGTTGATCAAAATCGTGTTAAAAAATTGTACTACCTCCAAAAAAGATGCATTTTGAGGATCATCCAGCCTCCTCAAAGGACCATCATTCACTGTGAATCCATTGGTCCAAAAAGTGATGGTATGTGTGTTGTTAACCTCAGGTTCAGGTTGCTGGGGAGCAGCAGGTGTTGTTGCCTCTCCGGACAGTAGTCTTCCTCTTCCAGCAAAGCTTCTTGAGCTTGAAGATGATGGCTGAAGTTGATCATGAGTTCCTTCTTCTGCCCCTGCTTGTCTAGCTTGCTTAAACAGAGATTCCACATCATTCACCCTTTTTGGGTCCTGCACAAGCATTCCACTGCAATCAAAGACAAATGTCAGATTGCTTTTACAATTTTATGAATAAAATAAATGGATGTCATGTGCACTGCTGCTGCTTAATGTATATAACAACCAGCAAAAAAAACAAGTCATTCTTACATATTAAATACAGAGGGTTGTACTTAACACCAAACGCTTATAATATTAAGCCAGACAGCCAATAGCATGTTGAATCTCATTTCATTGGAATATAAACACAACGTTAAACCATATAAATTGCCGTACTGCGGAAGAACACTAGCAGAAAAAAACGATGTAAATTGCCATCATTACTTCTTCAATCAGAGGCGGATCTATTTATAACCCAGTGGTGGCACGGGACACCACTGAAATACGCGATGTAGTGGTAAATTTTTGGGTTTTTTAACTAGTGACACCATTGGATAGTGTACATTTTTTTGAGTGACACCAATGAAATAACACATTCAGTAGAAAATTTTTAGGGGTTTTAACCGGTGACTCCAGTGACTACCAATCCTAGATCCGCCACGGTCTTCAATGTATCTTTTTTATGTCAAGCTACGATAACCTTCTACAACAACTGACAAAATACCTATGTTCACACAATATTCCCCAATAAGGGATAGCAAGCCCAAGTTTTTACAGAGAAAGAAATACATTAATAGTAAAGAACAGTAAAAATCGAGAAAAAAATCGAGTATGTCGGAGATTTGTTATTTTTAACTGAGAAAAGACGTACACTTTACTCGTATAAAAAATAATGAACTAATATAAGTTTCCAGGGTCAAACTCAAAAATATACTTTTATCACACACAAAAGCGTTTGAAAACAGAAAAAACAGTTTGTTATTCTTGCATGATTGAATATAATGAAATATTTTATCATGCAATGCATATAAAGCGTTCTGTACATTAAAATTTGGAACCTGAAAATCTAAATATATGATATTTACGTCAGCGAATTGTATTGATTATCAATCAAATCATGGTTGAAAACCTATAGGTAGAATAACATTATAACCTCTGGCATTAGATAATGTATTCAGATAGTAGGTTTCGTACGCGTTTAAAAAAGCATTAATCTGATTAATTGTGTTCAATAAACTCATATATGAACATATTGCATATCATGTAGCACCCTCATCTATTTGATAAATGATCTATTATTAATTCAGAAATATTAATACATTTTACATGCTAATAAAAGAATATTCTTTTCTTCAGTCCTACTCAATAATCTTACATAACTGCACTTAGAAGCAATTCAAATTAAAGTATCTAAAAACTACATGAAATATCGTTATTAATCTTGATAATCTAGATATATCATTGTCATCATCAAGATATGATATGTTCATAATGATAAACAAATCAATTATCAATTAATCGGATTCATAATAACTAATAACTAATAGATTACAATAAACAAGAACTGATAAAATAAATAAACCCAACATTTGAGTAATAATTATTGTACCTTTTTTCACCACCAGTGTAATACTCATTAGGTTCATCTGAATCACTTCCTGATTCATCACCAGGTTGATTCAGATCAGCAAATGTCCGTATCCGTCCAGTTGACCGCGTTGACCGACTACCAGACGCCTTCTTATCCGCACCACTATTTCTCGATCTCAGATTGTACGGATTTTCACCGGCCAATTGTTGTAACCCTAGCGATGGCGGCGGAGAAGCTGATCGGGAACGAGAAGGAGAAGAAACAGGAGACACTTCGATATCATCAGAAAGATTAGGGTTCCGGTGAGGTACCGGAGCGTGTTCTCCGGCGGCAACGGTGGTGGTTTCGAAAAAAGTAGAAAGGGCGGAATCGAGATCGTAATTGTGTGATTCAAGGAAGAAAGTGGCTTCTTCCTTTGAAGCGGAAGTGATATCTGAAAATGCGGTGATGAATTCGTGGTTAGGGTTGTTGGTATTCGTTGCCGGAGTATCTTCTTCCATTGTTTGATTTCTTGCGCGAGAAAATACCTATTGACCGCTATGAGAGTCTACGTAGCATATGATCTGATGGATCTTTTATATACATGTAGTAAACGATGGGCCCGGGTTTATTCTATATGGGCCGGCCTTTAGGATATCGGTGGGCTTTGGGTTTTAAATTTCGAGATTATTATCCTAGCAAATTATTGATTAGTAGAAGGACGTGGAATCACGGGTTCGTTAAATGAAATTTTTGTATGATATAGTTAAAATGACAATTGCTATTGTTATATAAGTGAAAAAGAAATTGTTATTCTTTTCCCGACACATTATCTCTAATGAATATTAAAAAAATTTATAACTAATGATAATCCTAACGATTAAATCAAAATATATAATAAAACTTTGAATTTGAACATCTTCAACAAAATAGTAAAACGATAACACTTAAACATTTCATTATACACTTGATATGAAAAATTAAGGTGTTAGATAAACTACAAACATAAGCATTAGATAAACTACAAACACACACCTACAGATTTATAAATAGAATCGGATAATGAAAGTTGCTACAAAGTGTTTCACATTCAAAATTTTGATTGACAAATAAAACATATAAACATTAGAGGTATAACTTTCAAAAGCTTCCTTATATGTGGAACTTCAACAGTTTCCGTCACCACATCCGAGCTTTGGTCCCTACCCTGCCTTAAGTATGTTTCCACGTTTTCATTGAGACTTGAATATCGATACCACTGAATCTTTCTTTGCCACTTTTGCATTCTCATCACCTTTGATTTTCTTAATGCTTCCTTAATTTTACGCCAAACTAACATAAAAACAAATAAATCAGTGATCAATATTAGATTTGAGGGCTTAAATTTATTGTGGTTCATAAAATATTACCTTCACAACATCCATCAATATTAGCAACAAAAATTTAGTTACTTTACCTAACTGCATTGCATTGCATTTTTTATTTTTTTTATTTTTTTTTGAACGGCAAGTTTGCATCAGTAACTTCATTGCATTTGCCTTTCCCTTCAGCCATTTATGAGTCAAAAAAATTCTTGGCATCAATTATTCTACCAAAATAAAGTTGTTATATTTTTTAAAAATTTTAAAGAAAATGTGACAAAAAATTCACGATATTTGACTTACTTAACCACCTTCTTGCATCCGGAAAGTCATGTCATCCACCAGAGCTGTTACCTTGTGACATTCGATTTGTCAAGACTAACTGTAAAAGAATATGTTAACATATATATCTATAGTTTATGACTTCTAGAAGCCATATTACATTTGATCAGATTAATTAATAATCCTTTTAACTACATTAACAGTGAAACAAAAATTTCGAACGATATTACCAACTCATTCGTGTGAAACCTAAAACTGGCAATAAAAATGAAAAACAGTGAAACTAAATAAAGAAATCAAAAACTTAATTCGTTTAGTATTACTCCAAAAAACATGTACCTCTACAATAATCAACACCACATCCACCATACGCAAAATCAAGGTTGTATCTCAAGCGAATAACTTCGTAATGCACTGGAGTCGTCATATCTCTGGAGAAAAGGTAAAGAAAGGGGCGGTGGTGATATATCTCCGACGAGCACCACATTCAAATCTATTGAGACTTTTTTAATTTCCACCCATTAGTTCCATGGATTTGGATCTATTAAAAATAAACAATTAAAATATTAAAATAAGATATTTACAACAACTAAAGAAGCATTCACTATCAATAGTTGCATTATAACCAAAACATTAGCTCATCAAACTTCTTGTATGACTGCATTTCTCTTAAGCATTTCATCAAACACCTTCCATTCACTTTCATAATGACTATGTGTATTTTTAGGGAGATGCATCTAACCCAAAAAAGCAGACATATAATAATATAAATATAAGATAGAATTCCCGATTTGCGAGAAAAGTTCAAAGACCCTAGACGTCATGTGATGAAAATGCAGTTCCAAACATTAAGCACAAAAAAACTATGCAATTGCAACGCTCTTTCAGCTTCTACTGATGACAAAAGGAAACAATGTGATTATATCATTTAATATATCTAATCCAAAAGCACTGCAAAATCAATAACAACGTCAGTTCTCAAACACATAATCTTCTGTGAAGATAAAAAATTTAACAACTAAAGGAGATGGAGGCAACTCAATCGGTCTCTGTTAGAGTAATGAAGGAGATGAACAAACCTATATACAAGCTACATCCTAAAACACTACAAATTAATCTAACAAATAAGGTGAGTTAATCAAGATACATATGACTTAATTAGAACCTGTATAATTTGAAATAAGATGAGAAGATGGATGCTTTATAAAAACAAAAGTAGAAAAATGGGCTTACTGGATGGAGCAATACAGGGTCATCTTCCAATGTGTTCAGTGAATACCAAGGCTGTGTTATTATCATACTTATCACATAATTTTCCTCCAATATGAATTAAATTACCTCAAAGGTTGTTGTTTGGAGTTTGTTCCAACAACATCCGTCCAGAAGCTGTTGTTTACTGCAAAATCCTTCAATTTGATAATACAAATTGAAAACAAAATCGAAAAACTCATCAAACCTAACTGGATTCACCAATAATTACACGTTGTACAAATATTAATGTATGTAAATAACGGTCATAAAAGTCTCTAACTCAATATTTCACAAACAAAGCTTGCACATTTATAGAAATCAACAAAAAAAAGCATGAACATACGCATTATAAGAAATCGAATCAGTCAAGCTTAAAGGTAGAAACCTAGTAGTGTAGATATATGATTTAAAAAAATACCTTAACATAGTTTCATTCTAGTTTTGTTAAACTGATAAAAGAATCATCAAATTGAAGATAGAGGTATCATCAAGTTAAGCAAATAACCCTAAAATCATTTGGGTACCTGTTACGGTTTTTTTTTGCTGAGAAATTCGCGAATTAAGGGCTGTTTTTTTAGGGTTTGAATGTTTCAGGATCGCGTGGAGCTTTTTTGGGGTAAATCATGCTCCGTATATCTGCTTCTTCTTTCATATGCAATCTTAGAAAAAAAAATCACAGAAGAAGGAGATTAAAAGTAATAATCGAGTAACACATAAACCCTAAATTATTTGAAGAAAAGAAACCCTAACCTGAGGATGAAGAAGAAGGTGCTGCCATTTTAGGTTTTTTTTTTTTTTTTTTTTGATAAAGTGCCATTTTAGGGTTTGAAGGACTCATGGAGTCGGAAGAAGAGAACAGAGCAAAAAGAGGCGTGATTAAAAACATTTTTTTGTTTACTTTTCTTAATTATATTTATAAATATGTTACGGAGTAATTTTTTATGACATCACTAACCCCATCTCAAATTTTTTCTTTTTTGTTTTGCTTTTTTTTTTATAAAGGAAAAATGACTAATTATGACATCATCAGGTTAGTGTTTTAATAGAATCTATAGATAAGCGTGATGTTTTGATGTTCACGTAGTTATCGATGACAAACGCGCGAAAAAAAGGTGAGCACGACTAAAGCTTTGTGTTCTTATAGGCTTAAAGATAATATTAAAGATTTGAATTTTGGTGAAGAGATTCAAAAAGTATATTTGGAGGCTCAAGATGGTCAAATTGCCAGCAGTCTAATTTGGGTTTCAGTTCGTCAAATAAAGGATTTTTTCAAAAGCTTGCAGATCGTGAAGTTACACCCCCACCCCCATCGGGTACTTTGGTTGAAGATGAGTCGTCAAATGTTCTTGCTTTCAAGATTGATAATCGATCCGGAAAGAAAAATTCGCCAGAAAATACACACACTTGAATGTCATCATTTTAATGTATTGTTTGTTTATTTTCTAGCTACGCTTGTTACTTTTTACCTATGTTTTTACGTTATATGCAAAAAGTAATTGTATAAAAGAACTTTCCTTATTATTATAATTTATTTATGATCGGGAGCAGTGTTGCAGATCTCGGAATTTCTCGGCGAGATCTCGGGGAGATCTCGGTTTCAAAACTCAGCCGAGAATATTTTCCCATCTCGTTGAGATTTCTCGGTCAACGGTTAAAATCTCGGTCAACGTCAGGATTTCTAGGATTTTCTCGGTGAGATCTCGGATTTTCTCGTAATTTCTCGGATTTTCTCGCAATTTCTCGGATTTTCTTCTAATTTTTCGCTCATTTATCAAATTTTCTCGTAAAAATCCATATAAATATACATATATTTATATATTTATACATATTTATATTAAAAAAACTAGAAAGTCAACACAAGTCAACGTCCGAGATCTCCCCGAGATTTTTCCGAGATGCCGAGATCTCCTCAAAAATGTCCAAACGAGATCTCCCCGAGATCCGAGTTCTCCAACCTTGTCGGGGGCAACCATTTAAGGGTAAATCAAGTGTTTGTTGATGATGTGGTTGTTGGGCAAAGTGGGAGTTCGATTGCGTATAATGTACAATACACAGAAATAGATAGGGCGCTCTAAGGGCAAGGGTTCGTCAAACAAAAAAAATGAACGGGGTAGCGAATGTAGTTCCGGTTTCGGATGTTTCTCAATCAAAGGGATCGGAATTGAAGCGTTTGTTGGATAATTTTTGCATTTGTAGCTACGGGTAAGGTGAGGGTAGAATGTTTTGTATTTGTACGGATGTGGCGGGATTAGTTTTCGTATTCGAGTAAATTTCGTGGGCTAGGCGTGAAGAGATTTGGTACTAAATATAAGTCGGAGGATATGGTAAAAAAGAAGTTAGCATCTTGAGTTTACGGGACAATATTGAAGACGATGAAGATGGGATAGGGATCCAAAATGATTTAAAAAACGCCCCGGTGGGCGGGTCTTTTGTGGGTTCGGGTTCGGATCGTGGTTAGAAAATGTGATTTTTTCGATGAGTTTATATTGCAAGGTTTGGGGTCCTACACTCGGATACTCTCGTCGGAGATAGGACCGGAAATGGATCGTCTTTTTCTTTCAAAGCGGGTGCGAGCAATGGAGTCACCAACAACTTTGGCGATGACGTCTCTTTACCATGTCCTACAAGTACGAAGGAGGATGAAGTTTTCGGTTAGCGGGTATTGCCCTTGTCTGCTTCGTGTTTATCTTATTTATGATTGTACGTTTCTTTGTGTTTGTTTCCCTTTATTTAGTTGTTTATATTGTACCTTAGTAAACAATTCATCAAAATACAATCTACAATTTTTATTTGTAATATCTAGAGGACATGAAAAGTGAAAACAGACCATACTAGGGATGGCGCCCGGGGGTAACGGGCACGGGTTTTACATACCCGCGACCCGCTCGTCGGGTTTTTTTTTTGCACGTTGAGACCCGTTACCTGCCCCCGGGTAAAAACTTTTCGCCCATGTGTGATGCCCCGTTCAAAACCATTGTGTATGAATCATCAACAACAGGATCATTACAAGGTCAAACACTATATGCTATTTCAAAATACGTTTGCATTCATGATAAAATGTGACGTCATAACTAACGTCGAATGTTTTACATCAAAAGTATACTTCTATGAATAGAAGCAATTAATAATTGTACGTGACCCCAATGGTCGTTACAAATCATAGTTTCAAAAGTAATAGTGTTTATGAATGCAAGATAAACGTTCATGCGGTGACATCTCTAAAGCAGCGGGTGTCTACAGCAAGACTAGTACAACAGCGGAAGCGGCTAACCTTACGCACCTGAGAAAAACATGCTTAAAAACGTCAACACAAAGGTTGGTGAGCTATAGTTTAAGTATAACAGTATGTAAGGTAGGCCACGAGATTTCAGTGCTACAAAGAGCATTTCAAAACAGTATGATAAAGTATATGTTTAACCGTGGGCACTTGGTAACTAACTTAACGTTTATAACCCCCTGAAAGTACACTTGGCGAGTGCGTATGTTTACGAAGTATTAAACACCCGTTAAATGCTAGCGCTACTAGCCCGAGTGGGGATGTCAAACCCTTTTGGATCCATATCTAAGATTCGCGTTCACCGGTTCAAAGACCAATGACTAAACGTTACCGAGCTAAGGGGAAAGTTTATGCCGTTGTATAACCCACACATATATAAAGTTTAAGTACTCGTGCCTAGTATGTAAAACGTAAAATGCGCATGTATTCTCAGTTCCCAAAATAGTTAAAGTAAAAAGGGATGCTATAACTCACAGTGGTAAAGTAGTAGTAAAGTTGAGTCGGGAAGTAAGCAAGTACGTAGGTCCGGAAAGTCCTCAACCTAAGTCAAATAGTACTAAGTTAGTAAATCATCTCAATAGGTTTAAATGTATGTAAATTAGGTCTTAAGGGTCATCATCATTCATCATCAATCAAAGGTGTAAAGTAAGTTTCGTTCATGAAAAGAGTTTAAAACAAAGGCTCACTTCGATCAGTCACCACGGCCTCTATACCTACTGAAATAAGGTGAGACTAGTGGCCATGGCTCCGTATATAAGTCCTTTATTTGCTGTAAAAATTCCAGAACCAAACTAGTCTTCGTTTGACCGTGGCGACGGTTTAAGTTCGAGTAGGTCAGAATTTTCAGCACAACGTTAAAAGGACATAGTGACGTTCGGAGGGCCATAGATCCTAAACCGTAACTCGGATTAAGAAGAGTCTTAAATGAAAAATTATCTACTCGAATAGGGATAACTGAAAATCAACTTTACAGTAGCCCAGGTATTTTGATCAGTTCCAGAAAACAGTAAAAAGTAGGTTCCGGTGGGTTCTTGGTGCTTGATGTTCATCACGGTTCTCATCCTTGATGCTTGTAGCTTCAAGTGTACAACTCGTTGATGGGTTTACATCATCTTTACCAAGTTTTGACCATCATAATACAAGTGTAAGTCTAAGATAAATAGCACAACTCAATTAAGTGTTGCAAGTAGTTTGATGAACCAAAGTTACATCAAGATCTTAGATCCGACACATACATGAACACTAAAGGTAATATTAACCAAGTTTTGACTATCATGACACTAGTGTAAGTCTAAGATATGTAGAACAACTCACTTAAGAGTTGTATGATGTTTGATGAACCAAAGTTACATCAAGACCTTAGATCCAACAAATACAAGAGTTATAAAAGTAATATTGAACTACAAATTTGAAAGTAAACTAACTAATCAAGATCTTAAGTTGTAGAACATAGTTCTTAGTTAGATATTGAAGATCCAAGACCTAAAAGTCTAGATCTAAAGTTATTAAGTTAAATCTAACACAAGTGTATGAAGTTATAACTAAAAAGTTATACTTCCATGTTCTTGAACTTATAAAGTTAACTTTTGTTCAAGAAAAATGAGATCAAAGTTAACTAGTAACACTTGACCAAGAACAACATAAATCACGAATTTAAAGATGCAAGAAATGAAGTAATAAACTAAATAAACAAGTTAAATCACGAATTTAAAGATGCAAGAAATGAAGTAATAAACTAAATAAACAAGTAACTAGTTCATGGTTGTTCATACTTTAAAGATTCAAGCCAAAGTCTTGATCTTTAAGGAAGTAAACTTTTAAGTTTACTAACATGAATTCAAGTATGATTTTACAACATGAACTTTCTTTCTTTAAAACATTAAGTGTAGAACATAAACTAGAAAGTTTTGTTCTTGTATGTTCTTGAATAAACAAGATAATATGAAGAACAAACTAAAGAGTTTGATTCTTAACAACATGTAAGTAAACAACAACAAAGTTCAAGTAATTAAACAACTACAAGAAGCAAGTAAAAGAATGATGATGATGTATTGTTTGGTTTCGGTTTTGGACAAGAGAAAAGGAAGAAGAGAAGTTCTTGTTACTTACAATTTAGAGAGCAAAATGAGAGAAGTGTTTGAGAGAAAAATGCAAGTAAGAGTGTGTGTGTGTAAAGTGAATGAGGTATACTAATGAATAAGTAATCAAAAAAAAAATTGAACTCCCTCCTACACCTAGTATGGCCGACGGTTTTCACAAGTGTGGGGGGAAGGGATGTGTCCACAAGGTTCTTGTATGTAATGGCTTAAAAAGATGGTTATTAGAGGTGTTTGCATGGGAAAGATGTGTAAATAACAAGTAACTAGATTCCATGCACTAATCCATCTAGTTTCATCTTAAAAGTAATACTTGCATAAATAAAATGGGCTAATTAATCCATTAAGGTGAGTAGAGTGGGCTTCTAAGTCCACTAACACTAATAAAAGCCCAAGTTCAAGTAGTTAACAAATAAATCCAATAAAGCCCAAGTAATTAACTAGTAACCTTAGTTAATTAAAAATGATTAATAAAACTTAATCATGAATGTAAATAATATCTTAAAATATTATTCGTGTAATGTACGTGTGTCACAAAGACGTGTCGGGCAATTAATAGTCAATCGCGGTAACAAGTAAATGTATATAAACAATACATTCATTAAAACACAAGTATTAATAATAACTATTAATAAGTAAACGTTGGAAAATCCAGGGTCGTTACATTACCCACCTGTTAAAGAAAATTTCGTCCCGAAATTTTAAGCTGAGGTAGATGGAGGAGCTGGGAAAAGGTGAGGATACTTCTGCATCATTTGATCCTTTCGCTCCCAGGTAAACTCAGGTCCTCGTTTGGCATTCCATCATACTCGGACGATCGGAATCTTGTTGCATTTCAAAGTTTTGACCTCACGGTCCATAATTTCAACAGGTTCTTCCACGAAGTGGAGTTTGTCATCAATTATAAGTTCTTCCAGTGGTATGATAAGTTCAGGTGCAGCAAGACACTTCTTCAAGTTTGACACGTGGAAGATAGGATGAACTGAGCTCAATTGTGTTGGAAGATCCAAACGGTAAGCAACGCGTCCAACACGCTCCAAAATTTCGGAAGGACCAATGTATCGTGGGTTAAACTTTCCACGTTTTCCAAAACGAATCACACCTTTCCAAGGTGCAACCTTCAACATTACACGGTCACCAACGTTGAATTCAAAGTCCTTATGTTTACGGTCGGCATAACTCTTCTGATGATCACGGGCCGTCTTAAGTCTAGCTTGAATCTGAGCAATCTTCTCCGTTGTTTCGTGGACTACCTCGGGTCTGGTGATTTGCTTTTCGCCTGCCTCGGCCCAACAAATAGGAGATCGGCACTTGCGGCCATACAATGCTTCAAAAGGTGCGGCATTAATACTCGAGTGATAATTGTTGTTGTAAGAAAATTCGGCGAGTGGCAAATGCCGTTCCCAGGCCTTTCCGAAATCAATGACACATGCACGCAACATGTCTTCCAAGGTCTGAATCGTTCGTTCACTTTGCCCGTCGATCTGTGGGTGATAAGTAGTACTCATGTCGAGACGGGTTCCAATGGCTTCTTGTAAAGAACGCCAAAATCTAGAAGCAAAACGGGGATCGCGATCTGAGATGATCGATAAAGGTACACCATGATGAGATACAACCTCTTTGATGTATAGTTGAGCGAGTCTCTCCATCGTATCCGTTTCCTTCATCGCTAGAAAGTGTGCAGATTTGGTAAGACTGTCAACGATAACCCAGATGGTATCGTATCCGCCCACCATCTTTGGTAGCTTGGTGATGAAATCCATTGTGATCCTTTCCCACTTCCATTGTGGGATTTCCGGTTGTTGAAGTAATCCAGAGGGTCTCTGATGCTCGGCCTTAACTTTCGAGCAAGTCAAACACTTACCAACATAAGTTGCAACGTCCTTCTTAAGATTCGGCCACCAATACTGTTCTTTAAAATCGTGGTACATTTTGCCCGCTCCGGGATGAATCGAATATCTCGATTTGTGTGCTTCATCAAGTATAAAGTTTCGTAGATCTCCATAACAAGGTACCCAAATTCTTCCGGCATAACATCGGAGTCCAGTCTCCCTAACCTCGAATCGAGAGACAAGTATGTTCAAGTGTGTGATGACCCGAGAATTTCCGACCAAATTTAAACTTAAATCTTATTTGATTTCAATACGATAAGCAAAGTCTGTAATGCTGAAGTCTTAAAAACTTTGAATTGTGTTCATGTAACCAATTACCCTTTGACTATTCTCGACGATTCACGAACAATTGTGTGTAAATAAATATGTATATATATATATATATATATATATATATATATATATATATATATATATATATATAAGTGTTATTATTATTATCATTAATAATATTAATATTATTATAAGTAGTGTTAATATTAGTAATATTATTGTTATCATTATTATATTATATTACTTTAACTTATTATATATTTACATATAATATATATTTCTGATGTGCGAAATCAGGTATATAAATTATTGTATGGAAAAATACCAGTTAAAAAGACTGTTACACACTAACGGGCAGTGTACCCGATCGTGTAGTAGTATAAATAATGATTTAGTTCCGTGTCTCGTTCCAAGGATAGTTATATTAGCCAAACTAGAATTAGAAACTATATTATGATTAACTAAGTAAATGAAACTTAAAAGTACAAGATATTATGTTTTTGTGGCTATTTAACGATTTAGCCAAATCAAAGAAGGTTAAAAAGTAAAAACAATATTTTTGGTCTTTTAAGTTTATAATGAAAACAAATGCAAAGAAAGCAAGTAAGATAGTTTGATTTGGATCAAAGAAATGAAATGTTCGTCTAGATATTTTACCCTCGGTATTGGATGTAAGTTTTGCTATTAAGTCCTGATTGAATGATTATGTGTGTAAGTTATCTAATAGGTTCACTAAGAGTTCTCTTAAATAAACACGCAAACACAATTACAAGATCAAGGGTTCCCTTTTCTCTATAGTTCTTGTGTTTGTAATCAAATAACTATGAAATATGCTAATCACCTAAATCGACCCGCCAAGAGTTCTCTTTAGTGAGTACTCAAACTAGAAGTACTAAGTGAGGGTTCCCTATTACCTAGACCTTTTCGTTTGTGACTAGTTGATTAGCAAGATCGAAGACTTAAATAACAATTGTCTTTGCGTTCGCTCTACACAATTCATTCCTATATCGTTTAATCGTATTGATCTAATTTACCCCCTTGGTCCGGTTTAGTAAACAATCAATCTAAGACAAGTTTATTGTAAATTAATATGATACATCAACAAGAGTTCTCTTTATCAACAACATATCAATTAACTAGATACAAATGATTAAACATCAATAAGCATGGTTCTTTAATTCAAGCTTCAATCTTTCACACATAATACATACAATCAATAGGATTACATCCAATACCTCGGTTATTAATCTAGACAAACATTATAGAAACTAGCCAACAATCATTGTGACAGACAACATAATAATCAGATTATCAATGGAAATCATTGCTTTAAAACAAGAAATAACCTACAAGAACAATGAGTTCTTGGATGAAGAAAGTTTTGATCTTTGATGCCTTGATGTTGAGCCTCTTCCAAGAGCTTGGAGTTCTCCAATATTGCTCCCAAAATTCGTCTCTGTATTCTCTGGTTCGTACTCTCTAAAACTGGCCTTCAATCATGAGTTATACAGTGGAGAAAGTAGGTCAGAAAGTCAAAAGTTCGCTGAAACCTACTTCTGAACGGCGTCCTGGCTTTTGGACGGCGTCCCATTGTTAAGGCTTGGACGGCGTCCCAAAAGTTTGGACGGCGTCCAAGTATAAAAAGATGGATGGCGTCCCACTTCCTTGGACGGCGTCCCATTGTACTAAAATTGACTATCTTGTTTTCTTTTTAATCTTCTTTCATTTGGCCGAATTCCCAATCATTTGAAGCCTTGTTTTACCATTTTAGAGCACTAATTAGACTTTTACTTGTATCGGGATCAACCACGGTTATAAATCATCAAAACTCTTTACAGATCACTCTCCGATATAAATTTGCATATCTTGGCGTATCACTTGTAGAAATGCTTTCATTAACCTTGATTCAAGAGTATTTTATACGATATTGCGATAGATATATATTGTTATTGAGCAATATCAAAACACCCCACACTTAAACCTTGCTTGTCCTCAAGCAATTCTTTCTTTACAAAGTAGAACAATATCACACACATACTTACATAATATAGATTACAAACTTTACACAAATTACTCGAAGCACACGAAACACACACGTTCTTTTGAAACGCAACTCACGCTATATTAACACATGCTTTAACTATAACACACATATATTGTAATCACACTCACGCTATATACACAATGAAAATACACACACACATTTTTGAGAGATTAGAGTCAAGTATCCGAAAAATTTTATCCTAGGGAAATCAGGACCTTGATGAAAACGCTTTATGGTTTTGAAAATATCATGGTAGTTTTACTACTAGGCACGTTTTCCGATTTTGTCAGATTTTCTGAATTTTGAAAAATGAGTGCGGGTTTCCCGCTACTGGTCAAGCCAATCCCTCCCACGGTACCTAACATCATGAGATGTCGATAAGAAAATAATGTGCTTAGGAGGATACACATTACGTCCGGACATCATTGACAATTATGAGGTAATCATCTAATCCGTTAAATCAACCATAAAGATTGAGGTTCATCAGGCTTAAAAGCTGATATCTTACCTTTCCGGAGGTTATCCACTAGGAATCTGATCAATTCACTAACATTTTGTGTATCATGGTGCGCTTCCCATTTGGCCAGCAATTCTCCCTCACTGAGAAAAGCTTCGACTACCAGTTTCCCTGTTTGATGTTGAGGCCTGATAGATTTCCAGTCGATTTTACCAATGACTTTACAAGATTTTTCGTCACTCTACAACTGGTCTGGACTACATCTTCTGAATTGAATCAGTAAGCGTGTCATTCGAAAGACTTTACTTCCTTGAGGATGGAATAGATACATCCTATTGGTCATAAGAAGTGGTCGGACGCAACATTGTCCTTGTTAGGAGAAACAATGAGGATCGTCCTTAGGGTTTTCGATCTGGCGCGAGATCCGGTTTCCGACCACGCTATACAATCACCGCTCTCTCACGGTTTACACTCGTTTTAGTACAAGTGACCTACAAGTTAGCTCTACTAAACTAGTAGGATTTTTATCCAAATAATTGAATGATAGTGCAACTTCAAAGACTGTTAATAATTTAAAACATAACTCAACATTTCTTTTCTAGTTTTAGAACACAATGTATGTAAAAATGGTTTTGGACAAATTTCGTTTCTAAGGCTACCTGAAAAAATTTAAATTTTTTTATCATAAACGCCTTAATTTTTTTTTTTTTAAACGAATTCCCGATAAATTTCTATCTCCCACCCCACACTTAAGATCATGCAAGGCCCTCATTGCATGAAATCAGAAAAATGATTAAATTTAGAGGGCAAAGTAATAGGGTGTTTTTAGAAATTTTCAAATTTTTGACCTGTAAATCGTGGAACATGTAGACGAATGCCGTTGAACTTACTGCCAGCATAAGAGCATCGTTCATTCCTCGATTATCAACATACATACATCATAATATCAAATGTTGCTGAACTTAATGCCAGTCTTTGAAGTTCAACTACGCTGCACAAAATAACAAACTACACACATAATAATAAAAATAACGGTGTTTTTACAACCACAACCGTAGATCAAACCACACGATTAGTTAATATTACAAACCAAACATTGTTTAAAAACACACCATAACAAATAAATTGTTCAAAAATGTTTCAACAAAATGATCATGGGCTCGCAGGCCTTCAGTTGTTGTAAGGCCAAAAGTAGTTTTCTGAGCCATCTCTGCTTCGGCGTCCTCGGGGGTATTCCTGCTCAAATCGGCTCCTGGCATCCTGCATTGAAGCGTTAGTATCATAAATTGGGTAAGGTGGAGGTGGGTTTTCTGGATCAGTGTAGTATTGAGTAGAGGTGTAAACGAGCCGAGCCGAGCCCGAGCTTGATGGTGTTCGAGCTCGGCTCGTTTAGGTTTTAAAAAGCTCGAGCTCGAGCTCGGCTCGATTTGAGCTTTAGATTTTTAGCTCGAGCTCGGCTCGTGATTAATGTCAAAAGCTCGAGCTCGGCTCGTTATCAGCTCGTTTTCTTTTTAAAACAATGAACTTGGCTCGTGAGGCTCGTTACGCAAAGTTCGAGCTCGTTACGCAAAGCTCGAGCTCGTTATGCAAAGCTCGAGCCCGTCAATAAAAACCCAAGCTCGTTAGTTGATTTGAGTAACCTCATCAAAGATTAGTGTCACAAATTTATTTTACTAATTGTATCCATCTTATAATTTCAATGTTTCAAGTTCAAATTCAATTTTATTTTAATACAGTAGTTATTATAACAGAATAAAAATAGATCATAACTACAAATATAATCAGAAAGTTTGTAGCTTCTCATACATACACAAATATTAAGATGTGAAACATAAACAAGAACAACTCCAGCAAAAATACTCAATCTCACAAACAAATGTGAAATATGTGAAACATAAATCAAAACAATTAAAAAAGCAGCATTCAAGAAAAACATCTCTAAAGAGATAAAAAAAAAAAAAATATGCCGGTCTGGATTCTTGATTCAATAAGCTACAAAGGTTGATCACTTGAATGACCTGCAATAACAAATACTCCGTAGCATTATGTAAATGAAATTCAAATTACGATTTTAATTGATAGTGTCATTAAAATGGTAAACCAAAAGTCCAAAACATACTTTCAATTTACGTGAAGCTTCTTTGTATATGTTCATAATTTTTTACTATCTTGCACCTTTTGAATCCAAATTATTACATAAAACTAATTAAAGCGTCTAGTAGAGTATTAGAATTTAAAATGCATGCACTTAAAATTGAAATAAAAAAACATTACCTTAAAGATAGTTGCAGCTTTCAAACCTTGTGGAGAATTTGAAAAATGGTAGTATATGTGAAAGAAGATGAAGGTCTAGAATAAAAAAGTCAGAATGATGGGAAGGGAGATGAATGTTGAAAAGAGTAAAAGAAACTGAAGAAATAATATCATGTAACTGGCTTGATTGGCGGTGACATATACGGAGTGTATTGGAAATATAGATTGAAAACTGAAAAGATTATTGGGAACTTAAAAACGAATTGATATCGTTAATATCTGCAACTATCTCTCTTCACTTGAGTGTTTCTGACGACATCAATTAAATAAATAACTATAATTATATAAAATAATAATTATAATATATAATTATATAATATTTATTTACAATATAAATAAATAATATAGTTATATACGAAAGCTCGTTTAGGCTCGCGAGCTTAAATGAGCTCGAAATGTAAAGCTCGAGCTCGAGCTCGTTTGTGAAATGAGCCTTAGCTTAAGCTCGAACTCGGGCTCGAGCTCGTTTAGGCTCGGCTCGAATCGAGTTTTTAATGAGCCGAGCTCGAGTAGCTCACGAGCAGCTCGGCTCATTTACAGCCCTAGTATTGGGGCGTCAGACGTGTTGTGCCATAGTACTGATCGGAGTTGGAATAATATAACTCGGTGTTATGGTTATTCCAGTCAATACCATAACTGTTCCATCCCTGGTTATGCACTTGAGCAATCTGGCGTTGCTCCATATCTTGCTGACCCAACCTAATACTGTTCATACTGTTGACCAAATCATCCCAACCAGATTGAGACGGATACAAAGGACCTTGACCTTGAACATTTGTCTGGGCTTCCATTTCTGCTTCTTCCTCTACCTGCTGTTCCTGCTGCACGTTTGCTCCACTACTACTCGCGCCACCTGCGCCACCTGCCACAAAAGGTACTAAATGCCCATTTGCATCCTTCATGAGAATTTCAGCGTTGATATAAGAAATTTTCTTTAATGGTTTCATGACGTTAGTACACTCCATCAATCGGCTGAAATCTATGTCGAAGCGACGAGCAATCCTCGTGATATAGTGGCCTCCAAGAAGTGGCTTTTCTCTCCGTGTCTCGGTAGCGATGGCCAGAAAATAGTTTCCTATCAATCCAGGAATATCAGTATAGCAACCTCGTTTTATTTGATCCATTATCCATAGATCCAACGTTTTAACCTTTTCGTTGCCTTCGACTCTTGCATTGAAAGTGCATGCAATAAGTCGATGAAGAAGTCTATCATCCCGGGATGCAATCTCATTATACCTGTGTGTGCTCGATTTGAATGGTGTAGATGCATTCGGCCCACAAATTCTTCGCCAATAAGCAATCTCATTAATGGGCTCTCGACCAACGTAATCGGAACCCCGCAAGTAATCACCCAATTGGTTGTCGGTAAGTTCCTCAAAAATCCCCAACACTCTGCACAACTCAAATCTGCTCATCCCTCTATTTTCGCCCCCTAACCGAAACCGAAGAAAATCATTCGACAGATAATCCCGAACATTATTAAACCGTACTGTTGAGTAAAATTCTTTTAACAACACCGGAAAAATTGGTTCGCGGATGCTAAAAACGTGCTCCCATGCGTAGGTAACGATCCTATCGTAGGGGATGGCTAGCAAACGGGAAACATGTTGGTGCATATTTGCCTCATCCAATGGGCCTCAAATAAAGTACCACGTTGCATTTATGGGCCTACTGTTTATCCTCTCAAATGTTTCTGCGTAATAGTTGTCGTTTTGAACCTGGTCAACCAAACTCGAGGATCATTTAGATCCTCCTCTTCATCTTCTCCAGATGAGGATGATGAATGTTGTTGCGGTGGTGGTGGTGGTGGAACCAAACCTGAGGTCCTCCCTCTTTTTGGTTGTCCTCTTCTGCTAGATTGTCCCTGCAAAACATAATAACACCAAACCAAAAGAACATAGAAACCGTTGTGTTAATGTTAGCTAAAAACATAACCGGATAGCAAGAGCACTTAGTCATTCTATTCATAGTTCATAAGCATTATGATTCATTTAAGTAAAAGCGTATGGTCAAAATTTTTAACGAAAGTCAACCAAAGTCAACACAAACTCGCTAATACACTTTCAAAAATGAAAATCACAAATTCAAAATTTAGCATCAACTTAGGACTCAAGCATGTTGCGTTCATAGGTCATAGCATTTAAACTTGCATTCTAATGATATTCATCACAAATCATAACACAAATTTTCACAATTTTAGCTCAAAAGGACCATTATAACGCCACTACATTATAGCATTCCATACCATCAATCCACTTTAAAAGGCTTAAACATGTGAGAAACTAGCATACATCTTTCATAAGAACATAAAAATTCAAAGCAAGCTAGAAATTCACCACAATTCAATTTATGACCCGGCCAAATTAACATCTTCATCATCAACTACAATTAAACCTTTCACAAGCTTCATAAACATCATACACAAACTCAATATCTTGACTTAATTACCCTAAATTCGGATTCAGTTACTACAAACCCTAGAATCATGAGCATACCCTTAAAAACATGTAATTTTTGCAAAATCAAGACAATATGGGCAATTAAACAACTAAGGTATGTTAATCTTAACAAGAATCATGAAAATCAAACACCCCACACTTATCTTTCACCAATGTATACATATAAACATACAATTCAAGTAATTGAGAAAGGAAAGTGTGAAAATGAAGTAACCATACCCTAGAAAACATGATTGGAGCTTGGAATTGATAGAAGAAATCACGAATTTGAAGTAAGAAATTAGGGTTTTTGGGAGTGGGTTCGTGTTTGGCAGAGAAAATTTGATAGAAGTGTGTTTTGTGGTTGAAAAATGGGGTGGATAGGGTTTAAAACGCGTATTTTTTTTCTGAGTCAGACACGTTGGACGGCGTCCAGATTGCTGGATGGCTTCCAACTTTAAAGTGTGGGACGGCGTCTAGAATTTTGGAACGGCGTCCAGGTTTTAAAAATGGGACGGCGTCCAGATGAGTGGGACGGCGTCCAGATCAACTGCAACATTCTGACCAAATTTTTCGACACTCGCCAGTTTATAATCCAAACGTAAATCATTTTGCACAAAACTAAAAACAATCGTACACATAATTCAAAATATTTACACCTGTGAACCATTTTTTTAACGAGTCGTTCACCCAACTAGTCCCCATTTTGATTTAAGCTTTGTTCTCGAAGTTGAGGCTAACCCCATCTTGGATTTCCAGGGGACCATCAACATAGTACTTGACCCGGTGGCCATTAACTTTAAAAGTATCGCCCTTCCAGTTCACCATTTCAATTGTACCATAAGGGTACACCCTTCTAATAACAAATGGTCCCGACCATCGGGACTTAAGCTTTCTTGGTGATAACTTGAAACGAGAATTGTAAACAAGGACACGATCCCCTTCAATGAATTCCTTTGGATTTTTCAATCTCTTGTCGTGCCATTGTTTGGTTTTTTCTTTGTAAATTAGAGAGTTGTCATAGGCTTCAAGCCTCAACTCGTCTAATTCATTTAACTGGGTCAAACGTAACCGACCCGCCTCTTGGTAATCCAAATTACATGCCTTAAGCGCCCAATGCGCTTTGTGTTCAATCTCTAAAAGGAGATGGCATGCTTTTCCGTATACCATTCGGAAAGGAGTGGTTCCAATGGGTGTTTTGTAAGCCGTACGAAAGGCCCACAATGCATCGTTTAACTTAACAGACCACTCTTTTGTATTTGCACCAACGGTCTTTTCAAGTATGCGTTTAAAGATCGATTGGTATTCTCCACCTGCCCACTTGTTTGGGGATGATAAGATGTTGAAATTTTATGGGTCACCCCATATCTTTTCAACACTTTCTCGAACTGCTTATTACAAAAGTGGGTGCCGCGGTCACTGATAAGGGCTTTTGGCATGCCGAACCTTGAGAAAAGTTCCATCAAAAATGTAACTACAACTCTGCCATCATTTGTAGGTAGAGGTTTTGCCTCCGCCCATTTGGACACATAGTCTATGGCAACGAGTATATAGAGGTAAGAATGAGACTTTGGAAAGGGCCCCATAAAGTCAATTCCCCACACGTCGAACACCTCGTATACTTGGATGCTTTGTTGAGGCATTTCATCCCGTTTAGTGATTTGACCGGCCCGTTGGCAAGCGTCACAAGCCTTACAAACGGCGTAGGCATCTTTGAATATTGTAGGCTAATAAAACCCGGCCTCGTAGACTTTTCTCCCCGTAATTTGGGGACCAAAGTGCCCACCCGTTGGACCACGGTGACAATCAAGAAGAATTTGAGTGCATTGCTTTCCCGAAACGCACCTCCGAATCATACCATCTACGCAATGCCTAAAAAGATACGGGTCTTCCCAGAAGTAGTATTTCAGGTCACTAAATTTTTTTTTTCTTTTTTGATGTGACCAACCGGTTTCTAAGTACCCTCCTACAAGATAGTTGGTGATGTCAACAAACCAAGGATCATCGATTTTCTCAATTTTCATGAGATTTTCGTCTGGAAAGTTATCTTGGATAACAGTCTCATGGAGAACCTCAAGATTCGGGTTCTCAAGACGAGAAAGGTGATCGGCAGCTAAGTTTTCAGCCCCCTTTTTATCTTTAATATCAATGTCGAATTCTTGCAGAAGCAAGACCCAACGTATTAACCGGGGTTTAGTATCTTGCTTAGCAAGCAAGTACTTTAATGCTGAATGGTCTGTATAGACAACCGTCTTTGCTAGTACCAAATAAGATCGGAATTTATCAAACGAAAAGACAATTGCCAGGAGTTCCTTCTCGGTGGTAGTGTAATTAAGTTGGGCTCCTTGCAATGTCTTACTAGCATAATAAATGGGCTGAAAATGTTTTTCAATTCTCTGCCCCAAGACGGCACCAATAGCAAAGTCACTAGCGTCACACATAAGTTCGAATGGAATTGACCAATTCGGCGATATGAGAATGGGTGATTGAGTGAGTTTTGCTTTAAGGAGGTTAAAGGCGTTAAGACATTCGTCCGTAAAGACAAATGGAGCGTCTTTTTCAAGAAGTTTGTTCATTGGGGTTGCAATTTTAGAAAAATCTTTAATGAACCGACGGTAGAAACCGGCGTGCCCCAGAAAACTTCTTACACCTTTCACATTTGACGGTGGTGGTAATTTGGCTTTGACTTCCACTTTAGCTCTGTCCACCTCCAGTCCCGCAGAGGAAATTTTATGACCTAAAACAATGCCCTCTCTTACCATAAAATGGCATTTTCCCAGTTAAGAACAAGATTAGATTCTTCACACCGAATCAACATACGCTCAAGATTATGAAGACATGAGTCAAAAGAATCACCGAAGACTGAAAAGTCATCCATGAATACTTCCATAAAGTCTTCAATCATATCATGAAAAATAGCTACCATACACCTTTGGAAGGTGGCAGGAGTATTGCATAAGCCAAAGGGCATACGTCGATAGGAGAAAGTACCATAAGGGTATGTAAAGGTGGTTTTCTCTTGGTCCTCGGGTGCTATAGGGATTTGGAAATATCCCGAGAAACCGTCAAGAAAACAATAAAAATTCTTTCCTGCCAACCTTTCCAACATTTGATCAATGTAAGGAAGGGGAAAATGGTCTTTTCGGGTAGCATCATTTAATTTTCTGTAATCAATACATACCCTCCAACCCGTGACAGTCCTAGTGGAAATTAATTGATCGTTTTCGTTGGTGATAACAGTCATGCCACCCTTTTCGGGTACACATTGGACCGGACTCACCCAAGGACTATCCAAAATTGGGTAAATAAGACCTGCATCAATGAGTTTGACAATCTCCTTTTTAACGACTTCTTGCATATTAGGGTTCAGTCGCCTTTGTCTTTGTACACATGGCTTATAGTTATCTTCCATTAAAATCTTATGCGTACAATAAGAAGGACTTATACCCTTGATGTCATGAATTTTCCACGCTAGAGCCGTTTTATGGGCTTTTAACATGGAAACAAGTTTAGACTTCTCACTTACAGAGAGTTCGGATGAAATGATAACCGGGAGAGTAGAATCCTCTTACAGGTAAGCATATTCCAAGTGACTTGGAAGTGGCTTCAGTTCCAAAATGGGAGGTTCTTCAATCGATGTTTTACATCGGTACTCATTTTTTAAATTCAACTTTCTGTATTCTTCATCATTTGGCTCATAACCGTTAGCCATCAAAGCGGTCAACATCTCCACTTCTTCCACATGTTCTCTTCATCACCTTCTGCAAAAATGCATTCTCCCGAACCTTTCAATTCTGAAAATTCCTGCAACAACTCTGAATATGTATCTACGGTTTGCAAATAATAACATTGATCATCAGTAGACTCAGGGTATTGCAGGGCATGGTCAACGGAAAAGGTGACCTTAATATCCTCAATGCTAAGGGTCAATTTCTGCCCATGAACATCTATCATAGCTCTAGCGGTATTGAGGAAAGGTCGACCCAATATAAGAGGCACACGTGTGTCCTCCTCCAAGTCCAAAATTACAAAATCGGCTGGAAATACTAGGGTACCCACTTTTACTAACATATTCTCTAAAATTCCACGAGGAAATTTAATAGAGCGGTCCGCTAGTTGAATTGCCATTCGGGTTGGTTTTAATACCCCGGGGTCTAGCTTAACATATAATGAATAAGGCATCAAATTAATGCTAGCCCCTAAATCCGCTAATGCTTTAATGCATTCCAAATCTCCTAGGAGACATGGTATGGTAAAACTTCCAGGATCTGCTAACTTCTTTGGTATTTTGTTCATCAAAATTGCAGAACAATTAGTATTCATGGTGACGGATGAAAGTTCCTCCATTTTCTTCCGATTAGTAAGTAAGTCTTTTAAGAACTTGACATACTTGGGCATACCTGAGATTACATCAATGAAAGGCATATTTATGTTAATTTGTTTAAACATATCTAGGAATTTTGACCTTTCGGCCTCTAGCCTTTCTTGTTGTTGCTTTCTTGGGTATGGGAGCGGTGGTTGATATGGTTTCACTACGGGTTTCTTCCGTTCTTCCTTTTCAACCACTTGTTCCGGCTCCTTAACCGGTTCATCATTTCGGTTCAGCGGAACATTGAAATCAGAATTTTCGGGCATTCTTGGAGCATCGTATGCTAAACCACTCCGTGTGGTAATAACATTGGCGTGCTCATTTCGGGGGTTCTTATTGGTATCGCCCGGTAAACTTTTTGGTTTTCTCTCACTAAGTAAACTAGCTAAACCACTCATTTGCTTCTCCAAATTTTGAATTGAGGCTTGTTGGTTCCTAAATTGGTGTTCATTTTTCTCGTTCGTTTGATTTATGTTTGTAACAAGCTGGGTTTGTGAGGCAATCAACTTTTCCAACATACTCTCCAAATTTGACTTTTTTTCTTCCTGTTGGGGTTTTTGATAAAAATCCGGAGTTTGTAGTTGGTACCCACTTCTTGGCCCTTGTTGGTAATTGGAATTTTGACCTTGAGGGTTGTAGGGGTTGTTGAAGTTTCGGTTAAACTGGGCTCTTCCTTGAAATTGATTATTATTTCTTTGGCTTATGAAAACCACTTCTTCTTTTTGAGCCATTCTTAGACCGGCATCACAATCTTTCCCTAAATGGAGTCCACCATAGTATTCACAACCTACTTTCATACTATGAATTTCCTTGGTGATTTTGTCCATGTTTCGAGCAACACCGTCTATTTTCACACTTAGGGAACTAAGGTCATCATAAGCACCGGCGCTTTGGACTTGAGCATTACGAGTAATTGGTCGTTCTTGATGCCACTCATGAGAATAATCGGCTAGCTTCTCAATTATCTCATAAGCCTCTTGCTCGGTTTTGTCCATGAGTGAACCTCCGGACGCTTGATCAATGGAAATTCGGGTTGCAACATCACAACCCTTGTAAAAGATTTGGACTTTTTGGAAAGTATCCAAACCATGGTTTGGACAACCTCTCAGCATTTTGAAAAATCGATTCCATGCTTCGTACAAGGTTTCCATCGGCTTTTGACAGAATTGGGTAATTTCGTGTTGGAGTCTCGAGGACTTAGAAGCTGGAAAATATTTCTTAAGAAATTTTTCCAACATACCATCCCAAGTTTCTATCGTAGCCTCGGCCAATGAATCCAACCAACTTCGTGCTTCCCCGTGGAGTGTCCATGGGAAAAGTCTTAAAAATATGGCCTGGTCAGTTTCTGGTTTAAGTTTGAAAAGAAGACATATCTCTTGAAAAAGACGAATATGTTCGTTTGCATCTTCATTCGGACCACCACCAAATTGACACCTGTTATTAATCATTTGAAGAATAGGTCCTTTTATTTCAAAATTTACCTCACCAGTGGGTGAAGTAATGGCACTACCTTGTCCGGTTCGGGTTGCCTTCATCTTGGCCGCCATTGATTGTCTTGGTACCTGATGTGCGGCGAGGGGTATATGAAATAGTATTAATTTTTACAACGAAATACGTTACAAAATACACAAGTTTTAATTATTTATTTACAAAATGGATATACATAAACCTTGCTACAACACTATAGGCAGTGTACCTAATCGTAGAGTAGTATAGTTTTTAGTAGGTCCGGTTCGTTCCACAGGGAGACGGTTACACTATATTTTTATATAATTACATTTGTACAAAAATATATAAATATATATATATAATAATATATAAAAGGGGATTTTTACCATTTAATGACCGGTTTGTCGATTTATATTTTAAGCGAAGCATATAGTAAATGACGATATTTAAATAACAATATAAAATAAATAACAATAATTAAAATGACAATAAATAAAAGTACGAGGAAAAATGAAATAAAATATATTATGCTTATTTAAGCTTCCGTAACCATGATGTTTGACGTTTTGATTATTTATTACCCTGGGTTAATTGTCCTTTATCCTGGATTATTTGATAAGTCCATCTGGTTTTTGTCCATAATGGTCCATCAGTCATAAATATAAAGTGCGAGTGTCCTCGTCAAATTATCCTTATGTCCGAAGTCAAATATTCCAACTAATTGGGGACTTAAACTGTAACAAGGTTTTATTACTTTGTTTAATAATTACACCAGGATATCGACTGCGTGTAACCCAAGGTTTTAATACTTTGTTATCAATTATGCCAAGTGTCCTTGTACATAATTTCACCCCTGTTTTAATAATTCCATAGACTATTAATCCATTCCCGTGTCCGGTTAAATGAACGATTATTCGTACATATAAATACCCCGCTCATCGTGTCCGATCGAGTGTATATGGTTATTTATAGGTACATCCAATTGTAAATCTTTATATTAAAATTAACAAACTATTATTTAGTTAAACAAATATAAAGCCCATTAATAGCCCATAGTCTAATTTCCACAAGTGTCGTTCTTTTGTCCAAACCTCAATTATGGTACAAAGCCCAATTACCCAATTTTAATATTTTTAGCCCAACATCATGATTACTTCGTCATAAATAAACATAATAATAACTTAAGTACGAGACATTAATTTAAAAAGGAGAACATAGCTTACATTGATTATTTATCGCGTAGTGTTACACGGACAGAGCTCCGACTTTAAAACCCGTAAAATAACCTTTGCATAACCCAAACTAATCTAATATAAAACTAAACTAATTTATATTTTATATATATATATATATATATATATATATATATATATATTATATATCAGAGAGAGATTGATATTAGGGATGGTTGAACTCGGCAGAAGCTAGTTCATTTTATAGGGAAATTCTGATTTTTCAAACTCCGCGAGTCGTGGAGTTTTAAGCCTGCAAACTCCGCGAGTCGTGGAGTTTGATTTTTCAGCTCACAATTTTTTGGATCTTAGCTTGTCGACGTAATTAAATAATAATATAATATATAAATAATTTTAAGAATTATTTAAATATTATATTTTATTTATGTGCATAGTTGACTTGTAATTTTTGAACCGTTGCGTCGCGCGTTGAGAGTTGACTCATGTCCCGGTTCCGGATTTTCGAACGTCCTTGCGTACAATTTAATATCTTGTACTTTGCGTTTTGTAACTTGTACTCTTGTCATTTTTAGACGTTTTTCATCAATAAATTGAACCTTTTGAATTGTATCTTGTACATTTGAGCTTTTTGGACGTTTGTGTCTTCAAATCTTCGTTTTCGCCTTTTGTCTTCGCACTTATTTATTTAAACAATTACAATGAAAATATAATACAATTACATATGAAAACCTATTATTTAGGAGGGATATTGCTATGAAATATATGTTCCTTTTTAGCCTTATCAGTACCACCGGTCTTGCTTCTCCTTTCATTTCAAATTTTGGAGGAGGAACGGGCTCACCAAATTCAGAATATCCCGGCTTGGTTATACTTGATTCTGTATCAAAAGTTTTCTGTTTTGATGAAGATTCAAAAAGTTCAAGTACTTCTTTCGGGATCCTACCAAGCTTTCTATCAGGTTCCGTAAGCGGTGTAAGTAATGGAGAATCTGAACTTCGGGTATGTGGCATATGCAACCTAAAATCTGTCAATCACACAACTAACAAAACTATTAAATGCATCGATTCTATAAGTCTAAAATTCAAAGACTATTAATAAATTAAAATAATTAAGAAACTAGTTAATCACAAATTAGTCAATAATTCTATTTTGACACAAAACTGTCCCCGGCAGCGGCGCCAAAAACTTGATGTGCGAACTCAGGTATATAAATTATTGTATGGAAAAATACCGGTTAAAAAGACTGTTACACACTAACGGGCAGTGTACCCGATCGTGTAGTAGTATAAATAATGGTTTAGTTCTGTGTATCGTTCCAAGGACAGTTATATTAGCCAAACTAGAATTAGAAACTATATTATGATTAACTAAGTAAATGAAACTTAAAAGTACAAGATATTATGTTTTTGTGGCTATTTAACGATTTAGCCAAATCAAAGAAGGTTAAAAAGTAAAAACAATATTTTTGGTCTTTTAAGTTTATAATGAAAACAAATGCAAAGAAAGCAAGTAAGATAGTTTGATTTGGATCAAAGAAATGAAATGTTTGTCTAGATATTTTACCCTCGGTATTGGATGTAAGTTTTGCTATTAAGGCCTGATTGAATGATTATGTGTGTAAGTTATCTAATAGGTTCACTAAGAGTTCTCTTAAATAAACACGCAAACACAATTACAAGATCAAGGGTTCCCTTTTCTCTATAGTTCTTGTGTTTGTAATCAAATAACTATGAAATATGCTAATCACCTAAATCGACCCGCCAAGAGTTCTCTTTAGTGAGTACTCAAACTAGAAGTACTAAGTGAGGGTTCCCTATTACCTAGACCTTTTCGTTTGTGACTAGTTGATTAGCAAGATCGAAGACTTAAATAACAATTCTCTTTGCGTTCGCTCTACACAATTCATTCCTATATCGTTTAATCGTATTGATCTAATTTACCCCCTTGGTCCGGTTTAGTAAACAATCAATCTAAGACAAGTTGATTGTAAATCAATATGATACATCAACAAGAGTTCTCTTTATCAACAACATATCAATTAACTAGATACAAATGATTAAACATCAATAAGCATGGTTCTTTAATTCAACCTTCAATCTTTCACACATAATACATACAATCAATAGGATTACATCCAATACCTTGGTTATTAATCTAGACAAAAATTATAGAAACTAGCCAACAATCATTGTGACAGACAACATAATAATCAGATTATCAATGGAAATCATTGCTTTAAAACAAGAAATAACCTACAAGAACTATGAGTTCTTGGATGAAGAAAGTTTTGATCTTTGATGCCTTGATGTTGAGCCTCTTCCAAGAGCTTGGAGTTCTCCAATATTGCTCCCAAAATTCGTCTCTGTATTCTCTGGTTCGTACTCTCTAAAACTGGCCTTCAATCATGAGTTATAAAGTGGAGAAAGTAGGTCAGAAAGTCAAAAGTTCGCTGAAACCTACTTCTGGACGGTGTCCTGGCTTTTGGACGGCGTCCCATTGTTAAGGCTTGGACGGCGTCCCAAAAGTTTGGACGGCGTCCAAGTATAAAAAGCTGGACGGCGTCCCACTTCCTTGGACGGCGTCCCATTGTACTAAAATTGACTGTCTTGTTTTCTTTTCAATCTTCTTTCATTTGGCCGAATTCCCAATCATTTGAAGCCTTGTTTTACCATTTTAGAGCACTAATTAGACTTTAACTTGTATCGGGATCAACCACGGTTATAAATCATCAAAACTCTTTACAGATCACTCTCCGATATAAATTTGCATACCTTGATTCGAGAGTATTTTATACGATATTGCGATAGATATATATATTGTTATTGAGCAATATCAATTTCTAATATATATTTCTGTTTTCCTTGTTAACATATAGAATATATATGTATATAGGTATATGGATTTATGTATCATCATTATTATTAAATTAATATATTTATTAAAAACTAATATTAATTACATATAAATTCATGAAGACCAAAAAATTACGCGAATTCAATTTACTATCACAATCAAACTTTATTGAAATATACTAATAGTCTATTATCTCAAATCGATGCAAGCAAATTATGTTCAAGGTCGATATCAACTTTAATATTTTTGTTATTACTTCGTTGTTCTCTCGAATATTTCCTGGTTCCTTTCACTGTCAAATTATGAGATATTTTGTATAGATTAACCATATTTATCTATCTACACTTCACTCGATCAACCATTCACCTTCCTATCTGTCTTCCATTTGTTCACCAAAACCCAAATATCATCACCAACTAATTAAACACCATGAATCCACTAACTAACGTTCGATCATATTTTTTTTACACCAAACACCTTCGTATATCATCACTGGTTGTTTTGTTAGATTCTCACCTCAATCGACTACTAATTATAGCCATAATCAAACACCACCTCATCATCACCACCTTCGGTTACATTTACGACCCTACAACCCATCTCCTACAAACATCATTTTGTTGAGTCACATGACAATATAATTGTCTACAAGCAATGATACGTTTGCAAATGAAGCTGCAAAACTCCAACTACGACATATGATTTTCGAAGATCAAGCTTGACAACTTAAAAATGATTCTAGTGATTAGAAGATACTCGGTTTACAATGATGTTCAAACCGTAAACTTTGAAGCCGGACCATTACCTTGCAAAAACGATTTTTAACTAACCTGGGTTGTTTCTTACAACTTACATTAACCACCAAGACCACCTTAACACCACCAAGCCACCGAGAACTGCTGTAGCTATACGTTCCTGTGATGAAAATAAAATGTATAATGGTGATGTCGAGAATAGCAGCGAGCTGCTTAGTTGTATGTAATTTATTTTTATTTTATTTTTCTATCGAGCCATGAATCCAGAACTCAGAAACTTGATTTATACCATGGCCATTAAGCATAAGTATTGGGCTAAGATTTGGGCTTAATTAATTGTTAGGCCATTTGTGTTCTAAATGGTTTTATGAACTTCAACGTTGGGCTCATATTACTAAGCAGATGGACTGAGTTAATTTGGGCTGCAGGCAGCTAAATTATGATTTGGTTATATACATTTAGTTGACGATACAAATCAGAAAAATGAATTAGAACGGATGGTTATGAGTTGTGTTGGGTAGCGAAAGGTCGCGTGTTTGAGTCCCGGCAGTGACTATTTTTTTTTGGGAGATTATACTCTTAAGGTAGCTTTTATTATTACTTATTGTTATTATTATGCTAATTATTGTTATTACTCACATTAATATTATAATTATTATTATCATTAAAAATTATTATTATTATTATTATCATTATTATTATTATTACTATTATTAACATTAATATATTTATTAACAAGTACTAGTATTAAGTATTATTAGTATTAAGAATTTTTATCAAAGTTAGTATTTTTATTGTAAAAATAATACAACCTTTTATTTATTATTAATAATATTATTTTATCAAATGAATTTTAATTACAAAATACTATAATTAAAACATATAATATATCTATATTAACGTTTGTTAACAAATACTAATTATTTAGTTAATGTACATAAAATAGAAATATTTAAATTACTTATTGATAAGATATATAATTTATCAATTATATTTCTAATAATATGTAACTTTAGTTGTTCGATTACAAGTATATGTGTTAATATATATAAATGATATAGGTTCGTGAATCCGAGGCCAAACCCTACAATTGTTCAATGTCGTAATATGTATTTTTACTATAAAATACAGTATAATGAGTTTCATTTGCTCCCTTTTACTCTTTACATTTTTGGGACTGAGAATACATGCGCTGTTTTTACAACTGCTTTATTAAATGCTTTTGAAATATATTTTGAACTGCAAATACATGAAATGCTTTTATAAATGTTTGATGAGATAGACACAAGCAAAACATTCCTCGAATGAATTATTATGCAGATAGAAGTTCTGCGAATTATTATTGAATTATGTGGACATGATAATTGCCACCATTGAATTATGTGGACATGATAATTGCCACCATTGAATTATGTGGACATAAAAATTGCCATCATTGAATTATGTGGACATGATAATTGCCACCAATTGATGTGAATGTTATGTATCGAGAGAATGATTTTTTACACAGGTTATGTGTATGTTATTTTTGTGCACGAGATATGTGTACGGTTACTAAGATTTATGAAAATGGTTTCGTACACGAGAAAGGTGTACTGTATTTAAAAGATATCGCATGTACATTACAGGTGGGTATAGGATTCGGGCCCATTTGTACCATGCATCATTTAAATCTTGTGGTCTATCAAAATTACAGAATTTTATTGTTTTATGATAAACTTATGAACTCACCAACCTTTTAGTTGACACTTTAAAGCATGTTTATTCTCAGGTTTGAAAGAAATCTTCCGCTATGCATTTTCTCATATTACATGGAGTCAATCATGGTATATAGAGGTCAGAACCTCGCAATGGGACCAACTGTTGAAGACTTCGTCCAGATGGATTAGGACGGGTCGTTTCAGTTGGTATCAGAGCGGTGGTCTTAGCGAACCAGGTTTTGCATTAGTGTGTCTAACTGATAGTTGTTTAGATGCATTAGTGGGTCTGGACTTCGACCGCGTCTGCATGTCAAAAGTTTTGCTTATCATTTATTGTCGAAAATTATTTACTTATCATCCTTAAAGTCTAGACACGTCTTACTGTCTCTATTTCATAGACAGTGTATAGATAAATTCATATCTTAGCGTATCTGTTATTGTTACCTTTACCTGACAGCTTCCGTAGATTCCTCCGTAACTTATGGGATTTTAGTATTATATATGCATTTGTAAATTATGTATTGCAGGGTACTAATCTACATCCTATAATCTATTTCTTATCAAAAATCCTTTATCTGATCGTACGAGATGAATCCCTCAACCAGTTCGAGTCCCTCAGATTTCGATAGCCATTCCAATAGTTATTCCGACAGCTATTCCGACATGGATGTTCACCTAAGCTCCGGAAGCAGCGTCATCGGAATGAATCAACCAATCAGTCATCCCTAATTCATCTGATGGGTTCGTAGTCTATTTAATCATTGGAGACAAGAAGAAGGTAATCTCTTCCACCAACCAAATTCACCTTTTGGCGAAAAACCTAATGCACTTACCGGCGAACCAGTCCGAAGCACCATTTCCCAAATATCTCGCCATGATTATATAATCTCACAAATTCTAAACCTTATTCATCCGCTCGTTTCGACCGACAATCATTCCAGAATAATGGAAGAAGTCAACGAACTTCGCGCTCGAGTAATCATTTTAGAAAATGTGGTGCAAAACCAACCAGCTTTAGCAACAACACAAACCACAACAACACACGCCTCAACATCACAATCGGTACCCCGAGCATAATCATTGTTCTACATGAAGTTCTACATCATTTATCTTCGTTCAACATGGCGAATATGTAATCTCTAATGTTTTAGAGATTATATATTCTTGTTCTAACGTAAATCAAATGAGTTTAATATCATATTAACTCATTAAATCCATGATTGCATCTGAAGAAAATATATATGCAAGTATATTTTCATAAAGATTGTAATTAAAAATTCTTTTGTACAACTGTTAATGGTAAAAATATTTTAACGGGTAGGTAATACACGAGGAATATTTAGATTGCGCATTACTCAGTTACACAGTACATTCTGCGAATCTGATTCAACAGTCATTTACTACCCTACTTACGTCCACAGATATACGAATCCGTTAATCACCGAATAACCATTTTTATTCAATTTCATATTTGGGTTTTGACTTATCAGAACCCAACAAGTGGCATAATGAAGAAAACATTGGAAAAATAAAATTTGTTAGAAACAAACAATTTAACTATGAAAAGAATTTTGTTAAGAATCCACACTAACTGTTCCTAGCTAACTGGTTACATTTCATTTATCGCAATTTAATTATCGCAATTTACATTCTCGCAATTTTATTTATTGTCATTTAATTTCTGTATTTATTTTACGCACTTTAAATATCGGGACACGTATACAAGGTTTTGACATATCATATCGACGCATATATATATATATATATATATATATATATATATATATATATATATATTATTTGGAATAACCATAGACACTCTATATGCAGTAATGATCGAGTTCTCTATACAGGGTTGAGGTTGATTCTATAATAATATATATACTTTGAGTTGTGATCAAGTCTGAGACGAATACGGGTCACGATACGTATTAATTAATTCAAATATTATATATTAAACTATATATGAATTATTGAATTGTTAACTGTGGACTATCAACTGTGGACTACCAATATTGGACAATTAAAATGAATTAAAATGTTGATTATAACATATGAAACTAAACAATTCTTCAAGTTTGCCACTTGATTTCATCTTAAACTTCATTTGTATCTTGACGATTACAATCTGCGTTCAAAATCTTTCATGATTCTTGAAAACACCTCAATCGAAAGGATGAACCAACTGCACTTCATCCACGGAAGAAAAGATTTATGCATATAGTTATGCACCTGAAAAATACTCGGAACCTGAGTAAACGTTTAACACGTATCTGTGCTAGCTCCTTCGGTATTGCTATTACCGAAAATAACCATGCAATTCCTTTTCAAAGTAGCCAATTATGTCACAGCTTCAGCAAACCAATTTCAACTTTTCATTTGAATAAACCTTATTATAACTTTGATATATAAGTTTATATTTCGTCATCGTTACCGGGGAACTGTTTATATTCCACCACCTTAGAAGTAAACTTGCCAGCAACTCCATTGATCTTTGACTTTCCAAAAAAATCTTTATACTCATTGAAACTCTATCATATACTCATTCATATCTTATAACGAGAATTGCCATTCTAATTACCGAGAATTTGCAATCAGTATTTTGAAATCTTGTAGCATGTCTACATCAACAGATATATGAATACATATAACACTTATATCTTAGAATTATGATCTTTTATTCTAAAATTCTGAAAAGCACCCAGTCTACGAATCAATACTCCAAATTTTGAGGAAGCTGAATGAAGCAGCAGAAACCGTAGATAATCGTAAACGACCTTAACCGTCGAAAGTTTGATGATAAAGAATGGAGTATTGGAACCACTCAATAAAAAAATTTAGTACCAAAAAGCGGATTATGCAAAACTATGAAGGAAGCCGTGGACAAATCACAAAGAATAAGTTTGACTTCAAAGAATCCAAATGATTCAATGCCTGCTGAAGTCTTTAGCGAATATCTTGCTCCTTACTCTAAACCCTTGTGGACAATAGTTTCCATCATCCTCTAATCTTAGATATTCAAAGATATTATCATATCTTTCATTACAAATATCCTCCATATTTCTAAAGATATTTTCATAACTATTCTTATCTGAAATCAATAATCTCTTCGTGCTATCAGTGTTACATCATATAGAAACTGTTAGTTTCTATATTCTGTAAACTTTCGAGCTTAAAATATGAATGTTTTTGAAGTAGTGTTGAGAACTGATGCATGAGTTAATATAATATAATGACACTTGATCAACGTGATTATATTACAGTAAGTCATGTTGAGTTTCTATTGGGACATGATGATTCACAGATCATAACGTCATCATGTGCCATGCTACATAACTCTTTCATTCTGCTTAACTTCTGAACATATCAAGAAAGTATATTCTTGATAGTTATATTCTTAGTGATTCTGGTAATTTGACAAATCAAATCGTGCTATAACGTTCTTTCTTGTTTAGAACATTAAATTAATTCGAAACTCCATATCTACGAATTCTGAACCATTACCAGAGATGTCCAATCGTAAAAAGAAGAAACGAAGGGACAAAACTCCAAAAGAAATAGAAAATTGGAGTATAAATCGCAGCAAAATAGGAGAGAGCATTAACTGTGGATGACAATGATTATTAGGAAACAGAAGCAAGGACTTCGAAGTATAAGGGAAGATATAAAGCCCGATAACAACACATAAATTACACATCGTGTATATCAATGTTTATAGCAACATAAAGACACGGGAGAATTAAAAGCACTATAACCCCAAGGGCAAAGTAGAAATAAGCAGATTCCTCTGGTGGAAGTTGGAAAAGGAGAATGATGGTTGTGATAGTAAGGATAAGGACAAGGATCAGAACTGGATTTAGCATTTTCATAAACTTTTGAATTTGGAAATTGGGTATAGGAATGGTAAAAGTAACGAAATGGAAGAAGTTAATTTATAGTGAAATATCTGATAAAAAAAATCGAGGCAGATCACCGTATTTAATTATAGAGATCTTAATCTCTTTATTCGCCGAAGAATCAAATCTCTTAGATTTCGAAGATTTTCTTTAAATCTCTAGAATTCCGGAAATCCACCGTGACTACGTCAAAAAGTTAAAGCTCTATCTCAATCTTTGTAACAGCTTCACTCGTACGCTTTACATAATCAAATCATTTTATCTATATTACTCAATAATGATAAAACTCTATTTATCAACTCATATTCGTCACGAAAACATTCTTATTGTTAGCCATGACGACCTCACTCAAATTTCGGGACGAAATTTCTTTAACGGGTAGGTATTGTGATGACCCGGGAATTTCCGACCAAATTTAAACTTAACTCTTATTTGATTTCGATACGATAAGCAAAGTCTGTAATGCTGAAGTCTTAAAAACTTTGAATTGTGTTCATGTAACCAATTACCCTTTGACTATTCTCGACGATTCACGAATAATTGTGTGTAAATAAATATGTAAATATATATGTGTGTGTATATATATATATATATAAGTGTTATTATTATTATTATTATTATTATTATTATCATTAATAATATTAATATTATTATAAGTAGTGTTAATATTAGTAATATTATTGTTATCATTATTATATTATATTACTTTAACTTATTATATATAATATATATTTCTAATATATATTTCTGTTTTCCTTGTTAACATATAGAATATAGACAAACATTATAGAAACTAGTCAACAATCATTGTGACAGACAACATAATAATCAGATTATCAATAGAAATCATTGCTTTAAAACAAGAAATAACCTACAAGAACTATGAGTTCTTGGATGAAGAAAGTTTTGATCTTTGATGCCTTGATGTTGAGCCTCTTCCAAGAGCTTGGAGTTCTCCAATATTGCTCCCAAAATTCGTCTCTGTATTCTCTGGTTCGTACTCTCTAAAACTGGCCTTCAATCATGAGTTATAAAGTGGAGAAAGTAGGTCAGAAAGTCAAAAGTTCGCTGAAACCTACTTCTGGACGGTGTCCTGGCTTTTGGACGGCGTCCCATTGTTAAGGCTTGGACGGCGTCCCAAAAGTTTGGACGGCGTCCAAGTATAAAAAGCTGGACGGCGTCCCACTTCCTTGGACGGCGTCCCATTGTACTAAAATTGACTGTCTTGTTTTCTTTTCAATCTTCTTTCATTTGGCCGAATTCCCAATCATTTGAAGCCTTGTTTTACCATTTTAGAGCACTAATTAGACTTTAACTTGTATCGGGATCAACCACGGTTATAAATCATCAAAACTCTTTACAGATCACTCTCCGATATAAATTTGCATACCTTGATTCGAGAGTATTTTATACGATATTGCGATAGATATATATATTGTTATTGAGCAATATCAATTTCTAATATATATTTCTGTTTTCCTTGTTAACATATAGAATATATATGTATATAGGTATATGGATTTATGTATCATCATTATTATTAAATTAATATATTTATTAAAAACTAATATTAATTACATATAAATTCATGAAGACCAAAAAATTACGCGAATTCAATTTACTATCACAATCAAACTTTATTGAAATATACTAATAGTCTATTATCTCAAATCGATGCAAGCAAATTATGTTCAAGGTCGATATCAACTTTAATATTTTTGTTATTACTTCGTTGTTCTCTCGAATATTTCCTGGTTCCTTTCACTGTCAAATTATGAGATATTTTGTATAGATTAACCATATTTATCTATCTACACTTCACTCGATCAACCATTCACCTTCCTATCTGTCTTCCATTTGTTCACCAAAACCCAAATATCATCACCAACTAATTAAACACCATGAATCCACTAACTAACGTTCGATCATATTTTTTTTACACCAAACACCTTCGTATATCATCACTGGTTGTTTTGTTAGATTCTCACCTCAATCGACTACTAGTTATAGCCATAATCAAACACCACCTCATCATCACCACCTTCGGTTACATTTACGACCCTACAACCCATCTCCTACAAACATCATTTTGTTGAGTCACATGACAATATAATTGTCTACAAGCAATGATACGTTTGCAAATGAAGCTGCAAAACTCCAACTACGACATATGATTTTCGAAGATCAAGCTTGACAACTTAAAAATGATTCTAGTGATTAGAAGATACTCGGTTTACAATGATGTTCAAACCGTAAACTTTGAAGCCGGACCATTACCTTGCAAAAACGATTTTTAACTAACCTAGGTTGTTTCTTACAACTTACATTAACCACCAAGACCACCTTAACACCACCAAGTCACCGAGAACTGCTGTAGCTATACGTTCCTGTTTCTGTTCCAAAGCCACAACCACAATCACCATCCTCATGGTTTCTGTCTGTTGGTTCGAATGCTGCAGCTACTCCCTCCCGTGTTAACAGTCCAAAACAACCACACACCACCTCTCGTTCTCTCTCTCTAAAATATAAAACTTAACAATTGTTTTCTGCTTAAATATTTGAAAACCCGACACCTTTTAACCACTCCACATTATCCCCACTAATCGCCTTTCAATTTTAAAAATCCTAAATGTATTAGACACCTATTAACAAATCAAGACATCATGAAATTTCGCTGTAAAGTGAATTTAACTAGTATGTTCCTTTTTATTTATGACCAAATACTAGTAAAGTAATAACCCACTATGAAATTTTATGATTTCATAATACAATTACATGTCCTTTTCCTTTCTTGTAACCGACAGCCAATCACCAATTAACCCCACTTGTGATTGATTATTGACAACTAATTTTTTTTTTAATTATTCTTAAACCGAGACTCAACCAACGAGAACCCCACAGAACCTTTTTAAATCATTAGGCGATGAGTGATGATAATTTAAGGTATGATTTTATGTGAAGATGATGGCTGTAAAGATCATGAATCTGTGATGAAAATAAAACGTATAATGGTGATGTCGAGAACAGTAGCGAGCTGCTTGGTTGTACGTAATTTATTTTTATTTTATTTTTCTATCGAGCCATGAATCCAGAACTCAGAAACTTGATTTATACCATGGCCATTAAGCATAAGTATTTGGCTAAGATTTGGGCTTAATTAATTATTAGGCCATTTGTGTTCTAAATGGTTTTATGAACTTCAACGTTGGGCTCATATTACTAAGCAGATGGACTGAGTTAATTTGGGCCGCAGGCAGCTAAATTATGATTTGGTTATATACATTTAGTTGACGATACAAATCAGAAAAATGAATTAGAACGGATGGTTATGAGTTGTGTTGGGTAGCGAAAGGTCGCGTGTTCGAGTCCCGGCAGTGACTATTTTTTTGGGGAGATTATACTCTTAAGGTAGCTTTTATTATTACTTATTGTTATTATTATGCTAATTATTGTTATTACTCACATTAATATTATAATTATTATTATCATTAAAAATTATTATTATTATCATTATTATTATTATTACTATTATTAACATTAATATATTTATTAACAAGTATTAGTATTAAGTATTATTAGTATTAAGAATTTTTATCAAAGTTAGTATTTTTATTGTAAAAATAATACAACCTTTTATTTATTATTAATAATATTATTTTATCAAATGAATTTTAATTACAAAACACTATAATTAAAACATATAATATATCTATACTAACGTTTGTTAACAAATACTAATTATTTAGTTAATGTACATAAAATAGAAATATTTAAATTACTTATTGATAAGATATATAATTTATCAATTATATTTCTAATAATATGTAACTTTAGTTGTTCGATTACAAGTATATGTGTTAATATATATAAATGATATAGGTTCGTGAATCCGAGGCCAAACCCTACAATTGTTCAATGTCGTAATATGTATTTTTATTACAAAATACAGTATGGTGAGTTTCATTTGCTCCCTTTTACTCTTTACATTTTTGGGACTGAGAATACATGCGCTGTTTTTACAACTGCTTTATTAAATGCTTTTGAAATATATTTTGAACTGCGAATACATGAAATGCTTTTATAAATGTTTGACGAGATAGACACAAGCAAAACATTCCTCGAATGAATTATTATGCAGACAGAAGTTCTGCGGATTATTATTGAATTATGTGGACATGATAATTTTCACCATTGAATTATGTGGACATGATAATTGCCACCATTGAATTATGTGGACATGAAAATTGCCACCATTGAATTATGTGGACATGATAATTGCCACCAATTAATGTGAATGTTATGTATCGAGAGAATGATTTTTTACACAGGTTATGTGTATGTTATTTTTGTGCACGAGATATGTGTACGGTTACTAAGATTTATGAAAATAGTTTCGTACACGATAAAGGTATACTGTATTTAAAAGATATCGCATGTACATTACAGGTGGGTATAGGATTCGGGCCCATTTGTACCATGCATCATTTAAATCTTGTGGTCTATCAAAATTACAGAATTTTATTGTTTTATGATAAACTTATGAACTCACCAACCTTTTGGTTGACACTTTAAAGCATGTTTATTCTCAAGTTTGAAATAAATCTTCCGCTGTGCATTTGCTCATATTACATGGAGTCAATCATGGTATATAGAGGTCAGAACCTCGCAATGGGACAAACTGTTGAAGACTTCGTCCAGATGGATTAGGACGGGTCGTTTCAAAGTGTTCATGAGATATATTCTCCTCCTTAAGGGCCTCATCTTGGGCTACTCGGATCTGGCTGTTGAGAATTGAATGGATGGTGATGTTCAGTGCCCGAACACGAAGAGGTGCCATCCTCTCCTTTCGGCTCAAAGCGTCAGCTACAACATTGGCCTTGCCAGGATGATAACGAAGTTCACAATCATAGTCATTCAGCGTCTCGCTCCATTGTCGCTGTCGCATGTTCACATGTTTTTGATCGAAGATGTGCTGGAGACTCTTGTGGTCGGTGAAGATAGTACTTTTAGCTCCATACAAATAGTGTCTCCACAATTTAAGCGCAAAGACAACGGCTCCAAGTTCAAGATCGTGAGTAGTGTAGTTCCGCTCGTGAATCTTCAGTTGACGCGAAGCATAGGCAATAACCTTTGATCTTTGCATTAGTACACAACTAAAACCACTTTTTGATGCATCGCAATAAACGACGAAATCGTCAATGCCTTCAGGAAGAGATAAGATAGGTGCGGTGGTCAATTTCTTCTTCAAGGTTTGAAATGCTGATTCGTGTGCGTTGGTTAAACCGAATGGTATTACGAGAAACTCATAATGACCATAACGAGTTCTGAATGCAGTCTTCATTACATCACTTTCCTTCACCCTCAACTGGTGATAACCGGATCGCAAATCGATCTTTGAGTAAACGCTCGATCCTTGTAGTTGATCAAAAAGATCGTCAATATGGGGAAGAGGATAACGATTCTTGATCGTCAATTTGTTGAGTTCACGGTAGTCGATACACATGCGGAAGGATCCGTCCTTCTTCTTTACAAACAAAATAGGTGCGCCCCAAGGCGAGAAACTTAGTTGGATAAACCCACGGTCAAGTAGTTCTTGTAGTTGGCTTTGTAACTCTTGCATCTCGGAAGGTGCAAGTCGATAAGGTGCGCGAGCTACAGGTGCAGCTCCTGGCACTAAATCAATTTGAAACTCTACTGCTCTTGGTGGCGGTAATCCAGGCAACTCTGGGAAAGACATCAGAAAACTCGTTCACAATACGTACATCGTTCACACTCTTCACCTCGGTTTCTACCGTTTTCACATGCGCTAGGACAGCAAGACGTCCCTTCTTCATGATCTTTTGTGCTTTCACGCAACTAATGAGGTTCAGCTTCAAGGTACATCTCTCTCCGTAAATGATCAGTGGCTCACCATCTCCTTGTGGTATACGAAGAGCTTTATCTCCACAGATAATGTCGGCCCTTATCTTGGTCAACCAATCCATACCGACAATAACATCAAAGCTTCCCAACTTAATGGGTATCAAGTCAATCTCAAAATCTACACCAGCTATGTTGATAATAGCTCCTTGACTAATATGGTCAACTTTCTCAAGTTTTCCATTGGCGACCTCGACAAGCATACTCTCTTTTAAAGGGACTAACGACCAATTAATCTTATCGCAAAAGTGTCTACATACATAACTTCTATCGGCACCAGTATCAAATAGGACAGAAGCTAAAAGATTGTTGATAGTGAATATACCTGTCACCAAGTCGGGGTTCTCTCGGGCATCCCTTGCATTAACGTTGAAAGCTCTACCACGCGGTGGTCCGTCGTCCTTTCTTTTGTTGGGGCACGCATTTCTGAAGTGGCCCGTCTGTCCGCATTCGTAGCACTTTTTAGGTCCATTGTGGTTCGCCTTCACATTCAGGGTGGTGACCTTGCAGTCCTTACCGATATGACCAGTCCGTTGGCACTTTTCACAAACAACATTACAATACCCGGTATGGTGCTTGTAGCACCGCTTGCATTGTGGTAAGGTTCCCTTGTAGTTCGAGTTGGGGTTCCCACCGTTGTTGTTTCCTCTGAAACCCTCATCTCATTTCACCGGGTTTTGATCATAGGTCCTTCCCCTGTTGTTATCCCATTTGCGCTTATCACTACTACCCTCTTCAGATTTAGCCTTCTCCGGTTCATCGATGATGATTTGGTTCATTAAAGTATGCGCCATGCGCATTGCTTCCAGGACATTGGGTGGCTTGGACGAGGTGACGTTTCCCTTAATGGACTTAGGAAGTCCCCATAAATATCTTTCCATACGCTTGAACTCCGGGGTAACCATGGTAGGACACATCAGGGCTAGTTCCAAATACCTACGATTGTAACCATCGAGGTCGTTTCCCACAACCTTCAACTGCATAAACTCAATCTCCATCTTCTGGATCTCGGTCCTACGGCAATATTCCTCAATCAGGGCCCCTTTGAATTCCTCCCATGGGGTAGCAAATGCCTCATCAATACCTTTTGCTTGAGCCAACGTGTTCCACCATGTTAGTGCGCCGTCAGACAGCGTGCATGAAGCAAACTTGGTTTTATTCGCCTCCGAGCAGTTACTAACTCGAAACACAGATTCTAATTTCTCGAACCATCTAGCGAGACCAACCGGCCCCTCCGTTCCACTGAAGTTGTGGGGTTTGCAGCTTTGAAACTCTTTGTATGTGCACCCATTACGAATGGGCTGGATAACCAGTGGCGGTGGCGTTGGAGCTTGGAGGTTCCTTTCTGCTAAAGCTGCGGTGACTCGTTCATTGATCATCTCCTCGATTTGGGCTGCGGTAGGTGTTGATCGTCCGTTGGCCATGATGTTCTAAACAAAATTTTTGACTCAAGTCAAAATCCAGTATTCAAATAGTAATAATACAGTATATGGTAACCAACATGGAATCAACACATCACATGTTTATTAAGTAATGCAATCCAGGTACCAATACCACAGAATCATCATACAGTAACGTAAATAGAACATCGTGCAAGAATTAAATAACGCAAAGTTCCATTCATTAATAAAAATAAGTTGCATACATCAGCATAGGTTCGTACAATACATAAGTAATACATAAAACTACAACTAGATTACATAATGAAATCTACTACAAAAGCCCTACGGTGAAGGTGGGTGTAGGATGTCCAATACGTGGGACATCTGGTCCTTGAGCTCAGTTACCGGAGCACGGAGGATCTCCACCTCCCTCATCAGCTCCTCGACAGAGGGAGATGGTGGGGCAGGCGGTGCAGTCGGTACGGGTGGTGCTGGTGGAGCTGGTGGTGCAGACGGTCCGGCTCCAGAAGTAGAGGCTGCGAAGCGGTAAGGCTTACGGATGAAGGGATCAGCAGGATACGGCACAAGCCGCTTACGGGCGGTAACCCTACGACGCCGACTATATGCGTCAGTGAATGCTCGACCTCCATTAATCCCTGAAATGACGGTACCATCGAAACGGTACCGCTTCTTCGGCGGGGTGTAGGGTGGCTGAACAGGTCCATCATCGGGGTCCTCCTCGTCGGAGTCATCGGTGGAATCCTCGCCACTAGAGTCGTCTGAGGATGTGTCGTCGGATGACGGGTCATCTGAATCATGTGGAGGTGGATGCACGGGTGGCTGTACTGGCTCTCCTCGAGCGACCATCATCTTTCGGTATCGGGCGGGTCCGATCGGCACGAGACGTCCATCAGGAGCGCGTCGGCACCAATGACGACACTGATTACGGAATGGACCTTCCCCAAATTCTGCGGGAATCACAACACCACCGGGATGGTGTTGTGGCTCCTGAGGTACCGGGGCATGTGGAGCTGGAATCTCCGGGAGGTCCTGGGCTCCGTCTACAGTACCCACTGGGGCAGGCGCATGACTACTAGCTCCGGAGGACGAAGCGCCTGGGTCACTAGAGTGTGTCGCCGATGGGATCTGAGGATCGGCAACAGCGGCAGGTGAAGTGGCTGATGAGTCTGTGTCGCTGCCCAAAATAATAGCAGGTGGAATATCCGACATCTGAACAAGGAAAAATAACTTTTTCCATGTCAGTAAGTCATAAAGCAAGCATGTATTAGGCAAAGTAACTACAACAGTCTAGATCATGTGCAACAGTAAGTAGCATGGCAATAACGACAAGTATCATGCAATCGAAAGCAGATAATAGCATGCAGTAGTGAAATCATGTAATAGCATACGGCATATAGCAGTAAAAGTAAGTAGCAGCATGCAGTAAGTTCAGCGGAAACAAGTAAACTAGCAAGTTGTAGATTAGTCCTATTAGTGAATCCTACTCGGGTCGGTCTTAGACTCACTAATGCAACCTAATTCCCTACAACCAATGCTCTGATACCAAATGTGATGCCCCGTACAAAACCATCGTGTACGAATCATCAATAACAGGATCATTACAAGGTCAAACACTATATGCTATTTCAAAATACGTTTGCATTCATGATAAAAGGTGACGTCATAACTAACGTCGAATGTTTTACATCAAAAGTATACTTCTATGAATAGAAGCAATTAATAATTGTACGTGACCCCAATGGTCGTTACAAATCATAGTTTCAAAAGTAATAGTGTTTATGAATGCAAGATAAACGTTCATACGGTGACATCTCTAAAGCAGCGGGTGTCTACAGCAAGACTAGTACAACAGCCGTAACACCCTAGGCAAATCCCACATCGCCCACGGACATGAGTGATCATGAGATTATAAGGTAATACTCACGCTTAAATGACACAACGCGTTTTGGGACCACATGCAGAGTAGATGTGTGAGTATGCTGCAGTTAAGCGTGCTCGGGCGAGAGCACTACCAGGATGGGTGACCTCCTGGGAAAGTGTTCCTCGTGTGTGGTCGCCAAGAAAAAGCCGTGCGCCTGCGAGCAAAGCGGACAATATTGTGGTCATGTTAAGCTGGAGTGTTACAGAATGGTATCAGAGCCACTCATATGATGTTGGGGGTGGTGGGGCAAACCTCATCGAGGACGATGAGTCCCTGAGGGGGGTGAATGTAACACCCTAGGCAAATCTCACATCGCCCACGGACATGAGTGATCATGGGATTATAAGGTAATACTCACGCTTAAATGACACAACGCGTTTTGGGACCACAGGCAGAGTAGATGTGTGAGTATGCTGCAGTTAAGCGTGCTCGGGCGAGAGCACTACCAGGATGGGTGACCTCCTGGGAAAGTGTTCCTCGTGTGTGGTCGCCAAGAAAAAGCCGTGAGCCTGCGGGCAAAACGGACAATATTGTGGTCATGTTAAGCTGGGGTGTTACAACAGCGGAAGCGGCTAACCTTACGCACCTGAGAAAAACATGCTTAAAAACGTCAACACAAAGGTTGGTGAGCTATAGTTTAAGTATAACAGTATGTAAGGTAGGCCACGAGATTTCAGTGCTACAAAGAGCGTTTCAAAACAGTATGATAAAGTATATGTTTAACCGTGGGCACTTGGTAACTAACTTAACGTTTATAACCCCCTGAAAGTACACTTGGCGAGTGCATATATTTACGAAGTATTAAACACCCGTTAAATGCTAGCGCTACTAGCCCGAGTGGGGATGTCAAACCCTATGGATCCATATCTAAGATTCGCGTTCACCGGTTCAAAGACCAATGACTAAACGTTACCGAGCTAAGGGGAAAGTTTATACCGTTGTATAACCCACACATATATAAAGTTTAAGTACTCGTGCCTAGTATGTAAAACGTAAAATGCGCATGTATTCTCAGTTCCCAAAATAGTTAAAGTAAAAAGGGATGCTATAACTCACAGTGGTAAAGTAGTAGTAAAGTTGAGTCGGGAAGTAAGCAAGTACGTAGGTCCGGAAAGTCCTCAACCTAAGTCAAATAGTACTAAGTTAGTAAATCGTCCCAATAGGTTTAAATATATGTAAATTAGGTCTTAAGGGTCATCATCATTCATCATCAATCAAAGGTGTAAAGTAAGTTTCGTTCATGAAAAGAGTTTAAAACAAAGGCTGACTTCGATCAGTCACCACGGCCTCTATACCTACTGAAATAAGGTGAGACCAGTGGCCATGGCTCCGTATATAAGTCCTTTAGTTGCTGTAAAAATTCCAGAACCAAACTCGTCTTCATTTGACCGTGGCGACGGTTTAAGTGCGAGTAGGTCAGAATTTTCAGCACAACGTTAAAAGGACATAGTGACGTTTGGAGGGCCATAGATCCTAAACCGTAACTCGGATTAAGACGAGTCTTAAACGAAAAATTATCTACTCGAACAGAGCTAACTGAAAATTAACTTTACAGTAGCCCAGGTATTTTGATCAGTTCCAGAAAATAGTAAACAGTAGGTTCCGGTGGGTTCTTGGTGCTTGATGTTCATCACGGTTCTCATCCTTGATGCTTGTAGCTTCAAGTGTACAACTCGTTGATGGGTTTACATCATCTTTACTAAGTTTTGACCATCATAACACAAGTGTAAGTCTAAGATAAGTAGCACAACTCAATTAAGTGTTGCAAGTAGTTTGATGAACCAAAGTTACATCAAGATCTTAGATCCGACACATACATGAACACTAAAGGTAATATTAACCAAGTTTTGACTATCATGACACTAGTGTAAGTCTAAGATATGTAGAACAACTCACTTAAGAGTTGTATGATGTTTGATGAACCAAAGTTACATCAAGACCTTAGATCCAACACATACAAGAGTTATAAAAGTAATATTGAACTACAAATTTGAAAGTAAACTAACTAATCAAGATCTTAAGTTGTAGAACATAGTTCTTAGTTAGATCTTGAAGATCCAAGACCTAAAAGTCTAGATCTAAAATTATTAAGTTAAATCTAACACAAGCGTATGGAGTTATAACTAAAAAGTTATACTTCCATGTTCTTGAACTTATAAAGTTAACTTTTGTTCAAGAAAAATGAGATCAAAGTTAACTAGTAACACTTGACCAAGAACAACATAAATCACGAATTTAAAGATGCAAGAAATGAAGTAATAAACTAAATAAACAAGTAACTAGTTCATGGTTGTTCATACTTTAAAGATTCAAGCCAAAGTCTTGATCTTTAAGGAAGTAAACTTTTAAGTTTACTAACATGAATTCAAGTATGATTTTACAACATGAACTTTCTTTCTTTAAAACATTAAGTGTAGAACATAAACTAGAAAGTTTTGTTCTTGTATGTTCTTGAATAAACAAGATAATATGAAGAACAAACTAAAGAGTTTGATTCTTAACAACATGTAAGTAAACAACAACAAAGTTCAAGTAATTAAACAACTACAAGAAGCAAGTAAAAGAATGATGATGATGTGTTGTTTGGTTTCGGTTTTGGACAAGAGAAAAGGAAGAAGAGAAGTTCTTGTTACTTACAATTTAGAGAGCAAAATGAGAGAAGTGTTTGAGAGAAAAATGCAAGTAAGAGTGTGTGTGTAAAGTGAATGAGGTATACTAATGAATAAGTAATCAAAAAAAAAATTTGAACTCCCTCCTACACCTAGTATGGCCGACGGTTTTCACAAGTGTGGGGGGAAGGGAAGTGTCCACAAGGCTCTTGCATGTAATGGCTCAAAAAGATAGTTATTAGAGGTGTTTGCATGGGAAAGATGTGTAAGTAACAAGTAACTAGATTCCATGCACTAATCCATCTAGTTTCATCTTAAAAGTAATACTTGCATAAAAAAAATGGGCTAATTAATCCATTAAGGTGCGTAGAGTGGGCTTCTAAGTCCACTAACACTAATAAAAGCCCAAGTTCAAGTAGTTAACAAATAAATCCAATAAAGCTCAAGTAATTAACTAGTAACTTTAGTTAATTAAAAATGATTAATAAAACTTAATCATGAATGTAAATAATATCTAAAAATATTATTCGTGTAATGTACGTGTGTCACAAAGACGTGTCGGGCAATTAATAGTCAATCGCGGTAACAAGTAAATGCATATAAACAATACATTCATTAAAACACAAGTATTAATAATAACTATTAATAAGTAAACGTTGAAAAATCCAGGGTCGTTACACCATGCCCGTGACCCACGAATACCCGTGACCCGCGGGTAATAATAATATACAACTTTTTATTAGAAAATATAAATAATTTTATTAATTATAAAACCATATGTAAAAGTTATATGTATAATGACGTGAAAATTAAGTTTTTTACTTATATATAATGTTATATTTTTAATCATTATTCAAATACTAGTAAAATAGCTTTTAAATTTAATAATTGTAAGTATTAATTCGTGGTTAAATTAAGAAAAGTCTCATGTATTCACGGGTCGGGTTTTACCCGCGACGGGTAGTATATATTCGCGACCCGCCCGTGACCTGTCGACGGTTATAAATTTTTACCCGTACTCATGTCCGTGAGTAAGATTTAATCGGGTACCCGCGGGTCACGAGTTTCGACAATTGCCATCCCTATAATTATATTACCTACAGTGCAACGGAATAGCCCTAAATTAACCGCGCAGGCCACAATTACTCCGATCGACGGCGGCGGCGGCGCTTCATATTACATATCTCAGGTTCTTTCTCCTTCCTGTTTTCGGCTTATTTCGTTCGTTATTGTCACTTCAACCGCACAATTGCTCTTTTTCATTGTTATTTGTTAGTAATTGCATTTTCAGGTGTAATTTTTACTTTACTGTGTTAATTCACCTTCCTCTTCAGCTAATAGTTATCTGGTCTATTATTCGATGCTCACCAGCTGTTTTTTCAAAGATTTCTCCGATCATAAACATAAAATCGAGTTTTTTGTCCGATTATTAAAATCCTCGTTTGGTGAATTTTTTTTTAAACAGAACAACAGTTAAATAAGCGTTTTTAATGTGATTTAAGGTGTCAAAATACAGAAAGATGAATGCTTACAAGGCATACAAAGCGTGTGTACCAATAGCATGGAGTCCAAACTTATACATAACTTTAGTTAGAGGAATACCAGGAACCAGGAGACTTCATAGGCGAACTCTTGAAGCGTTACGTTTAGGAAAGTGTAACCGAACTGTAATGCGATGGAATACCCCTACTGTTAGAGGAATGCTTCAACAGGTACTAAAAGTTTTCATCTTTGATTTTGGCGCAGTTTGTATTTTGTATAGTAGATTAATCTTTAATTCTGTTAATGTTTTACACAGGTTAAAAGATTGGTTGTAATTGAAACTGAAGAAATGTTTAAGGCACGTAATGAAAAGGAATCAAAGCATCGTGCAATGCGTCCACCTTTGGTTGTCAGCCATCTTCCTACTCCAGCAAGCGATTCGTCTCAACAAGCTGCCTAAAACTCTCTAATTTTGTAAGTGCCTTTGTATTTTTTATTGAGGGGATGTTAATGTGAATTAAGGATTTCTTTTGAATATCTGAGATGCATTTAGAGCTTATGTGGAAAGGGCATTTCAGGTTCCTCTTTTGATAAAACACTAATATTTTGTAGTTGATAAGAATAAGAATTTCATGTCATCCATTTCAGTTTAGTAATGCATAACATGCTTAATTTTATATATATATATATATATATATATATATATATATATATATATATATATATATATATATATATATATAAGCTGTATCCTGTTAATACCTTGCCTAACACAAGGAAGGTGATCACATATCACATCTTTGTAGTGTCATGAAGTGTTTTTTTAGTAATATGAGTAGTTGTGGTCTCGGGCAGACATTTGTTATGCAAATTGTGTAAATATGGAATTAATGTTTCAATATCCTTATCCTTATGTTCTTATAAAATTTGTCAAAATAGTTATTGCTCGTATATTTGGATCTGAAAATGTAATAGAGATTCATAGGTGCAACTTAAGAATTAATGCATTTGCTTTTTAGAACATAAATAGAAAAAAGTTGGTCCAGTTAGTGGTCAATGTTAGTCCAATGAACGTTAGTTATAGGATAGGAGTATTGAAAATGCAGAACACGATTGGAAATAACAAAGAACGAGAGAATGTTTTGATACTTCACATATGCCTATATTTTCTACAAACCATTAAAAATAAAAACAACGAGTAAAATCAAACATCTACAACAAACTATATAAATCTATATGGAATAATATGTACTAAGCTTCTTCCTTCCCTTCAATGGTGGCCTTCTTCACCTCTATGTCATCAACCATTTCAGTATTCCAATTCTCAATCTCTTTATCCTCAACATTGTAGTTCTGCACTTTATACTGATGTCTCGATGCTAAAAATAGAAAAATTACAAAGTTTAACACTCCCAGAATCGCAAGTAGCCCATAGAAATTCTCCAGTTTACCCTTATTCAAATTGTTTGTAAGCCAACGGGAGTCAGTTGCCATGTCAGTCAATGTCACTAGTACACTACTCATAAAAAACCCCATGGCTAAAGTACTCAAAAATAGCCCGGTGCTCATTGATTTCATCCTCTCGGGTGCTTCTCTAATGAAAAATTCAAGCTGGCCCACATACGCAAACGCTTCACCCGCACCCACTAAGAAAAATTGAGGGACCAGCCAAAATGCAGAAATATTCATCATTTCGTTTTGGTGCATATTTCTTCTCCTTTTTTCAACTAAAGCAGAAGCAACCATTCCTATTATTGAAAGGATAAGACCTATTCCAACTCTTTGAAGACTTCTGAGTCCTTTTGGGTCGTGGGTTATCTTTCGGGCAATAGGAACTATGACCCGTTCGTTAAGAGACGTAAATAGGAGAATTGATAAGAAGAGGAAAACCGAAAAGGATCCGGCGGGTATGGTAAAGCGAGCAACTTTTCGGTTCATAAGAGTGGCTTGTTCAATGGTGAACGTGTTCATTTGAGAGTAAACTGTCCAAAAGAGGATACATGTTGACCAAATAGGGATAAGACTTATAACCATTTTTACCTCTTCAACTTGTGTTACGGTTGAAACTATCCATGGATTCGTTTTTTTTCCGTCTGAAGCTGCATAGTCATCTAGTACTGCAGCCTTGTCTAGTAGCCTGTGTCAACAATAGTTTAGAATAGGCAAAATGGGTGGGTCTAGTAACTGTCAAAATGGGTTTAGAATTTCAAATGCAAAGTATGTTACTTTAATAGATATTTGTAAAGGTAATTTATATTACTAGGTACATTATATACCTGAACTTTGTTGTGTGTGGAACTTTTGAGTTGCTATATTCATTCAAGGAGACGGGGCTTGCAGGGTAAGGTAGATTCCTATTCTTAATAGCCAAAAACACGACTCTCCATATAACCGTTAGTGGGCTCCCTTGTGGTTTCTTGTACCGATACAAAGTGGTCCCACCGAGCAACACAACAACAGCTATTATCATTGTCCCTGCTGATATTCCATACCCTAATCCTCTACCTACATTATCTTGTATATACACCAATACCGTTACTGCAAACAGAGACCCGAGACTGATGCAGAAGTAAAATCTATTGAAAAAGTAGACCATTTTCTTCTCTTCCTTTGGGTCAGAAGTGTCAAATTGGTCAGACCCGAATCCTGAAACGTTTGACTTTATGCCTCCCCCACCTAATGCTATGGTATAAAGAGCCACGTAAAGCATTGCTAGTTGACTTCCAGTTGCTTCTACGCAACTTTGTCTCGATGGGTCAACACATTTAGGTGGCTTCATGCTTGGGAGACTTGTTGCAATTGTCAATAGTGTCACTCCCTGTTGTGAAACAGTTAAAAACTTAGGGCTACTTTTTATTATGATTTCTTATATGGTTAATTATACGGTAACAACAATCTACAATCACCTTGTTGTTAATTTGGTTAGCCATTAACTTTTGCTAAAAAGATAGTTCAATGTCGTACGTAGTTAGAAAAATAGTGGGGTAGCTAAAATATCAACAACGTCATATTTGGTCCATATAGGATGAAGTTAACCTTGAATTTTTTAATACTATTAGGGCAAAAGAGAAGGAAAAGGGCACAACCTAATTGACCTAATATGTTAGTTGTTATGGAAATATGAAGGATTGTGAAAACTCCTAATTCTACCTAAATCTTGGCAAAAAAGTAGTTTGATTTGAACAATCTTTTATTTCAGTATATTCGACTGTCTTAAAATAGTTAGAGAATCTAAATATTACCAAAATGGATTACATAACAAAATATGTGATGCTTACCACAGCGCAAATAGATGCGAAAATAGCAATGGTTAGAAAACGACCAAGCTTAGCATCTGCTAAGAATCCTCCAAATAGGGCTAGAATGTTTAAAGCTCCCATGAAGTTTGTCACCGTGTTTGCAGATTGTGATGAAGAAAGATGCAATATTCTTGTCAAGTATGTCACCAAATTCATCGATATTCCCATCACACATATTCTTTCAGATAGCTCAGTTCCTACATACATATACAATAACAAGGATATACAATTAATAACAACTTTTCATATATCATTTCTTTAAAATTAAGCTGTAATAATGAACATTGATAAGTACCTAAGATGAGCCCTGCAGCAAGCCAGCCACCTGTTTTCGAGTTGTCTACAGGGTTTCCTCTATAATCCACAGAAACCGCAGAATCTTTGTCTGCTTTTGAAACTGCCATAATCTGTTAAGAAGTTTAGAAACAAACCGTATGAATGATAAGAACACGAGAATATAAATAAAGAATGATAGTAATTAGCAGTAGTTGTTGAACAGAATAGTTACCATTTTTGTAGTGTGGATATTTGTGTGCTGAGAGATTGAGAGATAGATATTTATTAGTAAGGTCTAAGAATCTCTTTAATATAGAAGAAATTTGTAGGACAAAAGTAAAAAGAAGGTAGGGGAAAAGTAGGAGGATAATCAATAAAGATCTAAGATTTTAAGAAAAGTATTCTCCCAAATCTCAGGTGGAGAATACTGTATAAAATTCTTCAGAAATCAATAACATCAACACACATATGTTTCGTGTTTATTTCACCTGGGTATCTAATCTAAGTTTGTGTACGATTCTTATTAATATTCAGTCTCAGCTAGTTAGCTGACTCGGATCTTAATTGAAGTAAGTGGTAGGCGTTTGAGTTCATTAAGTGGTTGGTTTGGATCAACTGGTAGTTTGTCCTTTATTAATATTTTGTTGTGGTTTAAATCTGATTAAATTTGTTTGTGGTGATTCTGGTTACACCTAATAGAAGCTGTACATTGTTGGACCCGCTACATTGCAAATTTGGATCCAATCTCTATGATTGGGACCAGCTAACCATATAACCAATTTTACATTGTTTTGACACGTTGCAAATGTGTGATTAGTTCTGTTTTGATGCTACCTATGTCCACGTGGCAACTTAAGCAGAGTAAGCAGGTCAATTATTTTTTAATCTCTTAGGCTGCTTATAAGTTATAACTAACCCAGATGCTAATCTTGGATTTTCGTCATCATTAGCCTAATGGCATCGTTGATACGTAGAATGGTTATTTTGCGTAACTTGTGGTCCTTTGAAAAAAGGTTTTTTTATTTTTATGTTTTGGATTTTTCTGTTTCTTTTTGATCCACGAGGGCTGCAGGAAAACTGGGATGACAACTATAATGAAAGTGAAAACTGATTGAACCGAATATTATGTGTGGTTCGAGTTTAAACCTCACTATATTGAAACTACTTGCTATAAAGCCGACTTTTAAAATTTTAGGAAATGTATATGGTGGAATAATCGTATCCGTTTACTCGTTTATATACGGTTTTGTCCAGCCTTCGGTCACTTTTTAAGTGACGCTTAGCCATAGTGGTTCAGTGGTTAGAACTCCTAATTATGATGATTTTTAGTTTGGAGATAAAAAGGAGTTTGATTATGTATTATTAAGGCGTTCGATATGAAATAAAGTGAGTTTACATATGCTGATTAGACTAAAAGTTGACATTCCACATAAATCATTTTCAAATAAATAATTATATGTGTTCAATCATTTTCACTTTCACTGTCTTTCTAAAAAGTAATAATTATATATATACTTACCTTTTGAAAAAAAATAAAAAAAAATAAAAATTAATAATTTCGTCACGTTAGATATGTTATCTCAGATATTTTTATAAATAATATTTTAAATCTTGTAAAGATTTTGTTTATGCTAATTTAACTGTTGATTCAGTCGACCAGCAATATCTTTGAGTTTTATTTGATCTTCATATCAAAATCAATTATTATTAGTACAATAATTGCAGATATTCTTACACGATAACTTTAGTTATAACATCAAATAAATTAACATTAACATAAAATATAATGACATCAAATAATTTCCTGTTTTTTGCCAAAAAAAATAAAAATAAAAAAACTTTAGTTATAACATCAAATAAATTAACATAAAATATAATGACTTTAGTTATAACATCATATATTCTTGATTTTATCACTGTATGGAGTCTAAAAGTCTAAAAGATAATGTAAATCTTCACAATCACAATCTACTAAAGTATAATTTGTTTTTTGCTGATGTCATTTTAACGAATTATTCATGAGTCGAATCCTGTTAGGAAAAACGAATTATTTGATTATGTTCGTTTCTGTTTTCGAGGTGAGGCAAAATTCTCATGTTGGAAATTTTGGTTGATTTAAGTCAGTGTATTTTTTTCATAGCTTATTGCTCGTTTCTTTAATAAATTCACTGTTCGGAAAACATTATAAAACTATTGAATCAATTCTGCGTGTGCTATGTGTATAGATAAATTGTATAAGTTTGTTGTGTTTTTAAGGTATCAATAGAGTAGCAAGTATAAATAATTTCGAAATAGAATAAATAAATACTCAGTATATCTTTTGGATATAACCGTTAGCAATTATCAAAAAGATTTTTCTTTTCAAAGTTATGAATAAAAAAACATACTCCGTATTTTATTTATTATTTTGACTCAAAATGAAAACAATAATAAAAGTGAGAAAAAAAAAATGATTGGCCCCACCCTTTTTCTGTTTTCGTCCTCAAACAACTAGCGCCCCAAACAACAATTCACTGACAACACCAAACCGTGGCCTTCATAGCGGTGTGGCCTTGTAGGGCACTACCTTCTTGGTAACGCCATCTCATGTATGTTGGGGTTGGGCGCACTATCATCTCACGACTTGCGACATACAAACGAACTTCTTTCTACACCATATTATTGCAACATTAGCTCATTCGTGTATCAGAGTTTGTTCATTTAGTCCAACTAATTTAAAGAACTTATCGGCCCAACACATTTCAGCTAAAAGTTTAACACGATTACGGAAACATTACATTGGGTCCATTCTCAGTGGAGTACTAAATACAGTATATATTTCCAGTGATTTATTACTATACTATCTAAAATGATTTATTACTATACTATCTAAAAGACAAAAAACCCCGTAGCACTACTCATCAATAGTAATTAGGGGTATTTTTGTCATTTCACCTTTTTTTTTTTGTCTCCAACGATAAAAGAAGCAACTTTCGTAAAAGAACCAACCCTTCAATGTTACCAAAAGATGTCGAAAAAAAATTCTTTTTAACAAAAAAATCAACTACCTTTTCTTTTCTTTTTTTTCTTTTTTTCTTTTTTTTCCTCAACGATAAAAGAGTCAACTTTCATAAAAGGAACAACCCTTCAATGCTACCAAAAGATGTCGAAAAACATTTTTTTTTTTTACAAAATAGATCAACTAATGTAACAGACTGAAACCCGGGCTAGTTGTAAGTTGCCTATTTTGCCCTTAGGGTTTGTGTTTAGTCTTAAGTGCTTTTATTTTAATTATTTTATTAGTGTTTTATTATAATTGTGTTGTGACCAGTTTGTGACAAGGGTCCCAGAACAGGTTGGTTTGTTTAATTTGGACTCCGTTAGGGCCTCCTAACGAAGTACGAAAGATATTAGATAACTGGTAAATACCCGTGTGTTGTGGGGTATGAGTTTTAATAACCCATAAGTGTGTAATATCTGCTCTTTTCTACCCATTTCTTGAATCTTCTAAAAACTAGCTCGTACCTAAACATACATCATCTCAAAACCCTAATCAAATCCAAGTAAGAAATTGGATCAATTAGTCACTTATGGGTTTTTAACCCTTTTAAGTATATAGTACAGCTCATTTCCTTCTCCTTTTTGAAAATTCTACACACACACCCGTACCTAAACTTCATCCTCTTCACAAACCCTAATTGATCTAAACTTGAAATTGGATTAAGAGATTTTAGAAACTGATTTCTAGCATCATTGTGAGCATCATCTCAGGTTTGTCTTGTTGAATCCATGCTTTGATTGTTAGAAATTGGGTTTTTATGTTCTTAAGTTAAAAAGTGTGATTTTGGGTTTGATTCTTGCTTAAATGTGTTGGTTATGCTTAATTGATGTTAGAAATAGGTTGTATATATGTTTAGTAACTTTCTTGTGCTTAAAATTTGGTCAAAAACACTTAGAAATCGAGTTTTGGGCGAAAAATGTTCGAAATCAACGAACTTGTTCGAAACCAATTGCTACAGTATTTTGCTACAGTATTTGCTACAGTACCCGAGTTGCTACAGTCCCACTATTTGCTACAGTACCGAGTTGCTACAGTGTCACTATTTGCTATAGTATTTGCTACAGTGTCACTATTTGCTACAGTGTCACTATTTGATACAGTACCCGAGTTGCTACAGTGTCACTATTTGCTATAGTACCTTTTATGAAATTGAAACGGGCGTAACTTTCAAAACGTAACTCCGTTTTTGATGAATAAACTATTGTTAGAATCGTAATAAAGAATACTTTTCAATGGTGAACTTTTAAGAAACTAGATCAAATAGTTTTTGGGCCGAAAAAGGAGTTTTAGTGTGTATGTCGTGTTTTGCACGCACATGTATGCCATTATTGAGTGGAGTCGTGATGTAGACTCATAAAATTATGAATATATAGTGTTATGACCTAGTTAATCGTATGAAATGATTATATTATTTATTGGATATGTATATTAACTTTGTTTGTGTTGTTCTCAGGTTATAAGGACAAGGATGAAGCTCAGAAATAATAACTGAGCAGTTGCTGGTAATTGGTGAGTGGGTCTATCTCCGGATAGAGTTTAAGTAGCATATCATGCTACTGTGGTTGACTCTTTTACCATGCATAGTGTAGAAATTGCCATGTTAGAATAATATAGTATGCCTGATGTTGTATGTGATTTATGTGTATACTGTGTGAATGGCACCAGTCGGGCTTAGGGAGACTGGGGACTCGAGACCGTGCATAGGAGAGGTTAGAGTCCGTATGAGGTCAACCGTGCCTAGGGGAGGTTGGGTCCATAGGCTACTGATTGTGGAGTATAGTGTGAACGATGCATCCCCTGCATCTGGATAACTATACTGTGAATTGAGTAGCAGGGACTATCGGTAGACTCAAGTCCGATCAGCTAGGAGTCGTGTGCTCGTACAAGCCGCCGATCCTCGTATTGTCTTATTGTATGCTAGTTGGTAGTTAGCATGTGTTGTTGTTAGTATATAGCTTGTGTGTGACTTAAGCTATATCTGTTAGATAGATTCCATTCACTTAGCGGTGCGCTAATCCCCCACATAATTACTCCTTGCAGGTTTAGGTACTGCTAGTCGGGATCGGTGCTGATGCAGAAGACATGTTTGACAACCCTACTCTGATGTGTGAAATGTCCCGTTCTTATTGATTAAAAACGTTCCATATTAATTGATTTCGTTGCGAGGTTTTGACCTCTATATGAGACATTTTTCAAAGACTGCATTCATTTTAAAACAAACCATAACCTTTATTTCATCAATAAAGGTTTAAAAAGCTTTACGTAGATTATCAAATAATGATAATCTAAAATATCCTGTTTACACACGACCATTACATAATGGTTTACAATACAAATATGTTACAACAAAATAAGTTTCTTGAATGCAGTTTTTACACAATATGTGACGATCGCTCCAAATCCATATGGTCGAACACGTCATTCATTGATTTCATTGCGAGGTATTTGACCTCTATGTGATACGTTTTGTAACATTGCATTCGTTTGAAAAGGTATTTCATAAATGAATATATAAATTCCAGGTTTTTTTACATCTGATGATTCCTATGTATAGACAATCACCATTTAAATGGTTTACAATAATACATCTGTTGACAATACAGTCAAAATAAGATACATGGTAATGGTTTGATGAATGCAAGTTTCTTGTATATAGCATGTATGACTCCAAGCACATAACTTGTATCACGTATGAGCAAACAGCGGAAGACTTCTAGAAACCTGAGAATAAACATGCTTCAAGTGTCAACACAAAGGTTGGTGAGTTCATAGTTTTAATATTACACATAATTCGTAAATCAATGTGGATTACAAAAGTTCAGTTGTTTTATTCAAAACGTTTATCATTATGTTTTAAATAAAAGGTGGATCACAAGATTTCAGTTGTTTCATCCGAAACGTTTATCAATCGGTTCTACAAAATTGAGCACCCTGGTAACTAAACTTTAATGCTTATATAATTTGTACCCTTTGTATAATCATCTTAATAATACACGCAAACCAACGTGTACGCTTCTCAAATAGCATACGTCCGTTAAAAGGCTAGCGCTCTAGCTCGGACGGGGATATCAAGCCCTATGGATCCATATACTACTACTCGCGCCCACCAGTTCTTATAACCGGCAGTTACTAGTTACCAAAGCTAAGGGATTTTCGGTTCAAACTCGGTGTAGAATTAAGTATGTACTTGTATCCATTGCGTTTAAAATAAATTGCATGTATTCTCAGCCCAAAAATATATATTGCAAAAGCAATTAAAAAGGGAGCAATGAAACTCACACATATAAATATTGTATATCGGTTAATAAAGCATTTGCATGTATTCTCAGCCCAAAAATGTAGAGAGTAAAAGGGATCATATGAAACTCACGAATATAAATCTAGTATTTTCAGTATTTATAAACAGTCGCATGTATTCTCAGCCCAAAAATATATTGAGTAAAAGGGATCATATGAAACTCACTGTTTAATATTGATATACATTATTGCAGGAAAGCACGTAGACGCATCGGAGATGATAAACACGAGGTTTGATTCACAAAAATACCCCCGAACATTACCCATAACCTCCATGGCAATAACCCATAATTTCCTTAACTCTATCCCGCTTGAAAACATATTTTGAAAGTGACACGCTCATGACCTCGTCGTAGTATTTTAGGTATAATACTAATAATAATAGATTAATATTAATCTTAATAATAATAATAATAATAATAATAATAATAATAATAATAATAATAATAATAATAATAATAAATAATAAATAATAAATAATATTACGGAGTATATATATATATTTGTGTATGTGTGTGATTTAAATCGAGCGAAAACACTGGAATTTATAGATGTGGCCTGAAATCTGGAGTCATGCGACTCGCATGGAAATGGCCTTCTGGCCATGCGACTCGCATGAGGACCAGGGACAGCTCACATTGTTTTGGCTCCTAGCTTGTCGACATAATATAAAATAAATATAAATATATAAATAATTAATATAATTATTTATATATTATATTTTATTCTTGTGCATAGTAGACTAGATATTTTTGGTCCGTTGCGTCGGGCGTTTCTTCTTGACTCGGGTCCCGGTTCCGGATTTTCAGACGTCCTTGCGTACTATTTTATATCGTGTACTTTGCGTTCCGCAACTTGTACTCTTGTCATTTTTAGACATTCTTCATCAATAATTTGAACCTTTTTAATTGTATCTTGTACATTTGAGCATTTTGGACCTTTTCGTCTTCAATTCTTCGTTTTCGCCTTTTGTCTTCGCACTTATTAAATATAAACGAATATTACTTGAATATGGAACAATTACAACTAAAATCCTGTCTTTCTTGGGGGATAATGCTATGAAATATATGTTCCTTTTTAGCCTTATCAATAGCCTTAAATTATCCCTTAATTATATCACTCAAAGTGTATCTTAAACTTTCGAGTGTTTTGGTCATTTACTTCTATAAATCATCGTCTCGCTATTTATTAAAATACATTTTTATAATAGCGTTTTACTGTAGCAATTCACTGTAGCAAAGTCAATTTCACTGTAGCAAATAGTGATTTTCGAAAACACTGTAGCATTTTGAGTAATGTGGCAATTTGAAAACACTGTAACAAATTAGTGTTTAACTGGTTCATCTTAAACGCTTTAGTTAACTTATCTAAATATCAATCGAATCAATAAACGAATGTTACTATCGTTTACTAAATAACTTGAAATCATATATATTCAAATAGATATATAAACCAATAAATTTAAGGAATAGAAAATCTTCATAATCTAAATAAGATTTGATTCTTCGGAATTTAAGGAAATTAAGATTTCTTTTGATTAAATGCGTAATTTGCTTCGATTGCTATGTTTGATATTTCGCTATAAATTGACCTCTTCCGTTTCATTATTTTCATCACTCTTACATCTTCTTCCTCATTTCCTATTTTCAAAAGATTGTAAAAAAATGCTTCATCCAGTTCTGATTCTTGATATACTCCTAACTTTCATATCTGTCATTCTTCTTTTTCATCTACCACCGGAGGAAGTTATTTTCTTCTACCATTACCTTGGGGTTATAGTATTTTTCATTCTCCCGTGTCTTTATATTGCTATACGCATTGATATACACGGTTTGTAATTTCTGGATAGTTGTTGGGTTTTATATCTTCCCTTATATTTCGATGTCTCTGCTTCTGTCTTTCCATAATTATTGACATCCACAGTTAATACTCTCTCCAATTTACTTATATATACTCTCATTGATATTTTGAAGCTTCATGCTTTTGTTTTATCTTCCCGACTTTAAATCAAGCGAATAATGGTCCAGAATTCGTAGGTATACATTTCAGAATGAACATAGTTAATGTTCTAAGAAGGTAATCGTAATGGCACGATCTTGATTTGTCAAATTACCAGAATATCCGGAAAAGACCAAATCATCAAGAAAATATTTTCTTGATATGTTTAGAGGTTAAATAGAATAAAAGAGTTATGTAACATGGTTCATTATGAGGGTGGGATCTGTGAACCTTTATCACGTTCCATTAGAAACTCAGCATGACTTACTGTAATATAATCACGTTGATCAAGTGTCATTATATTATACTAACTCATGCTTCAGTTCCCAACACTACTTCAAAAACATCCATTTTTCAAAATTTTCAGAAATTAGAAACTAAAATAGTTTCTTTTATGATGTAATACAGATAGCGCGAAGAGATGAATGATTTCAGATAAGAATGCTTATGAAAATATCTTCAGAAATATCGAGGATATTTATAATAAAAGATACGATGATATCTTAGAATTTCTAATATCGAAGAATGATGAAGAAGATTTGTTCGTAACGGATTTTGAGTTAGTAGCAAGGTATTCGTTAATGACTTCAGCAGATACTGAATCATTTGTATTCTTTGAAGGCAGGTTTAGTCTTTGTGATTTATCCACGGCCCTCCTTCATACTTTGCTCAATCCGTTTTCCAGTTTCAAACCTTCTCTTTTTCTCAGCTTTACCACCATACTATTCTTTATCATCAAACTTTTGACTGTTAAGGTCGTTTACAGTTTTTGCTGCTTCATCAGCATTGTTCCAATTTCAGAGAACTAGTTTCATAGTTTGGGGTGTTTTTCGAAAACTTCACATTCAAAGTATGTAATTCGAGGAGGTAGACGTTATATGTACACATATAACTGTTGGCGTAGACGTGCTGCAAGATTTCAAAATTTTACTGTAGCAATTCACTGTAGCAAAGTCAATTTCACTGTAGCAAATAGTGATTTTCGAAAACACTGTAGCATTTTGAGTAATGTGGCAATTTGAAAACACTGTAACAAATTAGTGTTTAACTGGTTCATCTTAAACGCTTTAGTTAACTTATCTAAATATCAATCGAATCAATAAACGAATGTTACTATCGTTTACTAAATAACTTGAAATCATATATATTCAAATAGATATATAAACCAATAAGTTTAATGTATGGTATCATGCAATTAAAACTTTGTTACGTTTTCAAGTTATAGTATATATATGTATCTATTTACATATAATGGTTCGCGAATCGTTGAGAACAACCGAAGGGTAATTGAATAGTTCAAAATTTTGAGATTCAACTTCATAGGCTTTGCTTATCGTGTCGAAATCATTAATCATTTAAGATTAAGTTTAAATTTAGTCAAAATTTCCGGGTCATCACAGTACCTACCCGTTAAAGAAATTTCGTCCCGAAATTTGAGTGAGGTCGTCATGGCTAACAATAAAAATGTTTTCATGCCGTATATGTGTAGATAAATAGAGTTTTATCACCGTTAAATAATATGGATAAAACAATCCGATTTTTCGAAGCGTATGAGAGAAGTTATCGTAAAAGAGTGAAATGAAGAATAGAGATTCGTCTTAACTCTTGACGTATTAACGATTGATTTCCATAATTTAAGGAATAGAAAATCTTCATAATCTAAATAAGATTTGATTCTTCGGAATTTAAGGAAATTAAGATTTCTTTTGATTAAATGCGTAATTTGCTTCGATTGCTATGTTTGATATTTCGCTATAAATTGACCTCTTCCGTTTCATTATTTTCATCACTCTTACATCTTCTTCCTCATTTCCTATTTTCAAAAGATTGTAAAAAAATGCTTCATCCAGTTCTGATTCTTGATATACTCCTAACTTTCATATCTGTCATTCTTCTTTTTCATCTACCACCGGAGGAAGTTATTTTCTTCTACCATTACCTTGGGGTTATAGTATTTTTCATTCTCCCGTGTCTTTATATTGCTATACGCATTGATATACACGGTTTGTAATTTCTGGATAGTTGTTGGGTTTTATATCTTCCCTTATATTTCGATGTCTCTGCTTCTGTCTTTCCATAATTATTGACATCCACAGTTAATACTCTCTCCAATTTACTTATATATACTCTCATTGATATTTTGAAGCTTCATGCTTTTGTTTTATCTTCCCGACTTTAAATCAAGCGAATAATGGTCCAGAATTCGTAGGTATACATTTCAGAATGAACATAGTTAATGTTCTAAGAAGGTAATCGTAATGGCACGATCTTGATTTGTCAAATTACCAGAATATCCGGAAAAGACCAAATCATCAAGAAAATATTTTCTTGATATGTTTAGAGGTTAAATAGAATAAAAGAGTTATGTAACATGGTTCATTATGAGGGTGGGATCTGTGAACCTTTATCACGTTCCATTAGAAACTCAGCATGACTTACTGTAATATAATCACGTTGATCAAGTGTCATTATATTATACTAACTCATGCTTCAGTTCCCAACACTACTTCAAAAACATCCATTTTTCAAAATTTTCAGAAATTAGAAACTAAAATAGTTTCTTTTATGATGTAATACAGATAGCGCGAAGAGATGAATGATTTCAGATAAGAATGCTTATGAAAATATCTTCAGAAATATCGAGGATATTTATAATAAAAGATACGATGATATCTTAGAATTTCTAATATCGAAGAATGATGAAGAAGATTTGTTCGTAACGGATTTTGAGTTAGTAGCAAGGTATTCGTTAATGACTTCAGCAGATACTGAATCATTTGTATTCTTTGAAGGCAGGTTTAGTCTTTGTGATTTATCCACGGCCCTCCTTCATACTTTGCTCAATCCGTTTTCCAGTTTCAAACCTTCTCTTTTTCTCAGCTTTACCACCATACTATTCTTTATCATCAAACTTTTGACTGTTAAGGTCGTTTACAGTTTTTGCTGCTTCATCAGCATTGTTCCAATTTCAGAGAACTAGTTTCATAGTTTGGGGTGTTTTTCGAAAACTTCACATTCAAAGTATGTAATTCGAGGAGGTAGACGTTATATGTACACATATAACTGTTGGCGTAGACGTGCTGCAAGATTTCAAAATTTTACTGTAGCAATTCACTGTAGCAAAGTCAATTTCACTGTAGCAAATAGTGATTTTCGAAAACACTGTAGCATTTTGAGTAATGTGGCAATTTGAAAACACTGTAACAAATTAGTGTTTAACTGGTTCATCTTAAACGCTTTAGTTAACTTATCTAAATATCAATCGAATCAATAAACGAATGTTACTATCGTTTACTAAATAACTTGAAATCATATATATTCAAATAGATATATAAACCAATAAGTTTAATGTATGGTATCATGCAATTAAAACTTTGTTACGTTTTCAAGTTATAGTATATATATGTATCTATTTACATATAATGGTTCGCGAATCGTTGAGAACAACCGAAGGGTAATTGAATAGTTCAAAATTTTGAGATTCAACTTCATAGGCTTTGCTTATCGTGTCGAAATCATTAATCATTTAAGATTAAGTTTAAATTTAGTCAAAATTTCCGGGTCATCACAGTACCTACCCGTTAAAGAAATTTCGTCCCGAAATTTGAGTGAGGTCGTCATGGCTAACAATAAAAATGTTTTCATGCCGTATATGTGTAGATAAATAGAGTTTTATCACCGTTAAATAATATGGATAAAACAATCCGATTTTTCGAAGCGTATGAGAGAAGTTATCGTAAAAGAGTGAAATGAAGAATAGAGATTCGTCTTAACTCTTGACGTATTAACGATTGATTTCCATAATTTAAGGAATAGAAAATCTTCATAATCTAAATAAGATTTGATTCTTCGGAATTTAAGGAAATTAAGATTTCTTTTGATTAAATGCGTAATTTGCTTCGATTGCTATGTTTGATATTTCGCTATAAATTGACCTCTTCCGTTTCATTATTTTCATCACTCTTACATCTTCTTCCTCATTTCCTATTTTCAAAAGATTGTAAAAAAATGCTTCATCCAGTTCTGATTCTTGATATACTCCTAACTTTTATATCTGTCATTCTTCTTTTTCATCTACCACCGGAGGAAGTTATTTTCTTCTACCATTACCTTGGGGTTATAGTATTTTTCATTCTCCCGTGTCTTTATATTGCTATACGCATTGATATACACGGTTTGTAATTTCTGGATAGTTGTTGGGTTTTATATCTTCCCTTATATTTCGATGTCTCTGCTTCTGTCTTTCCATAATTATTGACATCCACAGTTAATACTCTCTCCAATTTACTTATATATACTCTCATTGATATTTTGAAGCTTCATGCTTTTGTTTTATCTTCCCGACTTTAAATCAAGCGAATAATGGTCCAGAATTCGTAGGTATACATTTCAGAATGAACATAGTTAATGTTCTAAGAAGGTAATCGTAATGGCACGATCTTGATTTGTCAAATTACCAGAATATCCGGAAAAGACCAAATCATCAAGAAAATATTTTCTTGATATGTTTAGAGGTTAAATAGAATAAAAGAGTTATGTAACATGGTTCATTATGAGGGTGGGATCTGTGAACCTTTATCACGTTCCATTAGAAACTCAGCATGACTTACTGTAATATAATCACGTTGATCAAGTGTCATTATATTATACTAACTCATGCTTCAGTTCCCAACACTACTTCAAAAACATCCATTTTTCAAAATTTTCAGAAATTAGAAACTAAAATAGTTTCTTTTATGATGTAATACAGATAGCGCGAAGAGATGAATGATTTCAGATAAGAATGCTTATGAAAATATCTTCAGAAATATCGAGGATATTTATAATAAAAGATACGATGATATCTTAGAATTTCTAATATCGAAGAATGATGAAGAAGATTTGTTCGTAACGGATTTTGAGTTAGTAGCAAGGTATTCGTTAATGACTTCAGCAGATACTGAATCATTTGTATTCTTTGAAGGCAGGTTTAGTCTTTGTGATTTATCCACGGCCCTCCTTCATACTTTGCTCAATCCGTTTTCCAGTTTCAAACCTTCTCTTTTTCTCAGCTTTACCACCATACTATTCTTTATCATCAAACTTTTGACTGTTAAGGTCGTTTACAGTTTTTGCTGCTTCATCAGCATTGTTCCAATTTCAGAGAACTAGTTTCATAGTTTGGGGTGTTTTTCGAAAACTTCACATTCAAAGTATGTAATTCGAGGAGGTAGACGTTATATGTACACATATAACTGTTGGCGTAGACGTGCTGCAAGATTTCAAAATTTTACTGTAGCAATTCACTGTAGCAAAGTCAATTTCACTGTAGCAAATAGTGATTTTCGAAAACACTGTAGCATTTTGAGTAATGTGGCAATTTGAAAACACTGTAACAAATTAGTGTTTAACTGGTTCATCTTAAACGCTTTAGTTAACTTATCTAAATATCAATCGAATCAATAAACGAATGTTACTATCGTTTACTAAATAACTTGAAATCATATATATTCAAATAGATATATAAACCAATAAGTTTAATGTATGGTATCATGCAATTAAAACTTTGTTACGTTTTCAAGTTATAGTATATATATGTATCTATTTACATATAATGGTTCGCGAATCGTTGAGAACAACCGAAGGGTAATTGAATAGTTCAAAATTTTGAGATTCAACTTCATAGGCTTTGCTTATCGTGTCGAAATCATTAATCATTTAAGATTAAGTTTAAATTTAGTCAAAATTTCCGGGTCATCACAGTACCTACCCGTTAAAGAAATTTCGTCCCGAAATTTGAGTGAGGTCGTCATGGCTAACAATAAAAATGTTTTCATGCCGTATATGTGTAGATAAATAGAGTTTTATCACCGTTAAATAATATGGATAAAACAATCCGATTTTTCGAAGCGTATGAGAGAAGTTATCGTAAAAGAGTGAAATGAAGAATAGAGATTCGTCTTAACTCTTGACGTATTAACGATTGATTTCCATAATTTAAGGAATAGAAAATCTTCATAATCTAAATAAGATTTGATTCTTCGGAATTTAAGGAAATTAAGATTTCTTTTGATTAAATGCGTAATTTGCTTCGATTGCTATGTTTGATATTTCGCTATAAATTGACCTCTTCCGTTTCATTATTTTCATCACTCTTACATCTTCTTCCTCATTTCCTATTTTCAAAAGATTGTAAAAAAATGCTTCATCCAGTTCTGATTCTTGATATACTCCTAACTTTTATATCTGTCATTCTTCTTTTTCATCTACCACCGGAGGAAGTTATTTTCTTCTACCATTACCTTGGGGTTATAGTATTTTTCATTCTCCCGTGTCTTTATATTGCTATACGCATTGATATACACGGTTTGTAATTTCTGGATAGTTGTTGGGTTTTATATCTTCCCTTATATTTCGATGTCTCTGCTTCTGTCTTTCCATAATTATTGACATCCACAGTTAATACTCTCTCCAATTTACTTATATATACTCTCATTGATATTTTGAAGCTTCATGCTTTTGTTTTATCTTCCCGACTTTAAATCAAGCGAATAATGGTCCAGAATTCGTAGGTATACATTTCAGAATGAACATAGTTAATGTTCTAAGAAGGTAATCGTAATGGCACGATCTTGATTTGTCAAATTACCAGAATATCCGGAAAAGACCAAATCATCAAGAAAATATTTTCTTGATATGTTTAGAGGTTAAATAGAATAAAAGAGTTATGTAACATGGTTCATTATGAGGGTGGGATCTGTGAACCTTTATCACGTTCCATTAGAAACTCAGCATGACTTACTGTAATATAATCACGTTGATCAAGTGTCATTATATTATACTAACTCATGCTTCAGTTCCCAACACTACTTCAAAAACATCCATTTTTCAAAATTTTCAGAAATTAGAAACTAAAATAGTTTCTTTTATGATGTAATACAGATAGCGCGAAGAGATGAATGATTTCAGATAAGAATGCTTATGAAAATATCTTCAGAAATATCGAGGATATTTATAATAAAAGATACGATGATATCTTAGAATTTCTAATATCGAAGAATGATGAAGAAGATTTGTTCGTAACGGATTTTGAGTTAGTAGCAAGGTATTCGTTAATGACTTCAGCAGATACTGAATCATTTGTATTCTTTGAAGGCAGGTTTAGTCTTTGTGATTTATCCACGGCCCTCCTTCATACTTTGCTCAATCCGTTTTCCAGTTTCAAACCTTCTCTTTTTCTCAGCTTTACCACCATACTATTCTTTATCATCAAACTTTTGACTGTTAAGGTCGTTTACAGTTTTTGCTGCTTCATCAGCATTGTTCCAATTTCAGAGAACTAGTTTCATAGTTTGGGGTGTTTTTCGAAAACTTCACATTCAAAGTATGTAATTCGAGGAGGTAGACGTTATATGTACACATATAACTGTTGGCGTAGACGTGCTGCAAGATTTCAAAATTTTACTGTAGCAATTCACTGTAGCAAAGTCAATTTCAATGTAGCAAATAGTGATTTTCGAAAACACTGTAGCATTTTGAGTAATGTGGCAATTTGAAAACACTGTAACAAATTAGTGTTTAACTGGTTCATCTTAAACGCTTTAGTTAACTTATCTAAATATCAATCGAATCAATAAACGAATGTTACTATCGTTTACTAAATAACTTGAAATCATATATATTCAAATAGATATATAAACCAATAAGTTTAATGTATGGTATCATGCAATTAAAACTTTGTTACGTTTTCAAGTTATAGTATATATATGTATCTATTTACATATAATGGTTCGCGAATCGTTGAGAACAACCGAAGGGTAATTGAATAGTTCAAAATTTTGAGATTCAACTTCATAGGCTTTGCTTATCGTGTCGAAATCATTAATCATTTAAGATTAAGTTTAAATTTAGTCGAAATTTCCGGGTCATCACAGTACCTACCCGTTAAAGAAATTTCGTCCCGAAATTTGAGTGAGGTCGTCATGGCTAACAATAAAAATGTTTTCATGCCGTATATGTGTAGATAAATAGAGTTTTATCACCGTTAAATAATATGGATAAAACAATCCGATTTTTCGAAGCGTATGAGAGAAGTTATCGTAAAAGAGTGAAATGAAGAATAGAGATTCGTCTTAACTCTTGACGTATTAACGATTGATTTCCATAATTTAAGGAATAGAAAATCTTCATAATCTAAATAAGATTTGATTCTTCGGAATTTAAGGAAATTAAGATTTCTTTTGATTAAATGCGTAATTTGCTTCGATTGCTATGTTTGATATTTCGCTATAAATTGACCTCTTCCGTTTCATTATTTTCATCACTCTTACATCTTCTTCCTCATTTCCTATTTTCAAAAGATTGTAAAAAAATGCTTCATCCAGTTCTGATTCTTGATATACTCCTAACTTTTATATCTGTCATTCTTCTTTTTCATCTACCACCGGAGGAAGTTATTTTCTTCTACCATTACCTTGGGGTTATAGTATTTTTCATTCTCCCGTGTCTTTATATTGCTATACGCATTGATATACACGGTTTGTAATTTCTGGATAGTTGTTGGGTTTTATATCTTCCCTTATATTTCGATGTCTCTGCTTCTGTCTTTCCATAATTATTGACATCCACAGTTAATACTCTCTCCAATTTACTTATATATACTCTCATTGATATTTTGAAGCTTCATGCTTTTGTTTTATCTTCCCGACTTTAAATCAAGCGAATAATGGTCCAGAATTCGTAGGTATACATTTCAGAATGAACATAGTTAATGTTCTAAGAAGGTAATCGTAATGGCACGATCTTGATTTGTCAAATTACCAGAATATCCGGAAAAGACCAAATCATCAAGAAAATATTTTCTTGATATGTTTAGAGGTTAAATAGAATAAAAGAGTTATGTAACATGGTTCATTATGAGGGTGGGATCTGTGAACCTTTATCACGTTCCATTAGAAACTCAGCATGACTTACTGTAATATAATCACGTTGATCAAGTGTCATTATATTATACTAACTCATGCTTCAGTTCCCAACACTACTTCAAAAACATCCATTTTTCAAAATTTTCAGAAATTAGAAACTAAAATAGTTTCTTTTATGATGTAATACAGATAGCGCGAAGAGATGAATGATTTCAGATAAGAATGCTTATGAAAATATCTTCAGAAATATCGAGGATATTTATAATAAAAGATACGATGATATCTTAGAATTTCTAATATCGAAGAATGATGAAGAAGATTTGTTCGTAACGGATTTTGAGTTAGTAGCAAGGTATTCGTTAATGACTTCAGCAGATACTGAATCATTTGTATTCTTTGAAGGCAGGTTTAGTCTTTGTGATTTATCCACGGCCCTCCTTCATACTTTGCTCAATCCGTTTTCCAGTTTCAAACCTTCTCTTTTTCTCAGCTTTACCACCATACTATTCTTTATCATCAAACTTTTGACTGTTAAGGTCGTTTACAGTTTTTGCTGCTTCATCAGCATTGTTCCAATTTCAGAGAACTAGTTTCATAGTTTGGGGTGTTTTTCGAAAACTTCACATTCAAAGTATGTAATTCGAGGAGGTAGACGTTATATGTACACATATAACTGTTGGCGTAGACGTGCTGCAAGATTTCAAAATTTTACTGTAGCAATTCACTGTAGCAAAGTCAATTTCAATGTAGCAAATAGTGATTTTCGAAAACACTGTAGCATTTTGAGTAATGTGGCAATTTGAAAACACTGTAACAAATTAGTGTTTAACTGGTTCATCTTAAACGCTTTAGTTAACTTATCTAAATATCAATCGAATCAATAAACGAATGTTACTATCGTTTACTAAATAACTTGAAATCATATATATTCAAATAGATATATAAACCAATAAGTTTAATGTATGGTATCATGCAATTAAAACTTTGTTACGTTTTCAAGTTATAGTATATATATGTATCTATTTACATATAATGGTTCGCGAATCGTTGAGAACAACCGAAGGGTAATTGAATAGTTCAAAATTTTGAGATTCAACTTCATAGGCTTTGCTTATCGTGTCGAAATCATTAATCATTTAAGATTAAGTTTAAATTTAGTCGAAATTTCCGGGTCATCACACAATATCATACAAGCATGGACTCCAAATCTCGTCCTTATTTAAGTATGCAACAGCGGAAGCTCTTAATAATCACCTGAGAATAAACATGTTTAAAACGTCAACAAAAATGTTGGTGAGTTATAGGTTTAACCTATATATATCAAATCATAATAATAGACCACAAGATTTCATATTTCAATACACATCCCATACATAGAGATAAAAGTCATTCATATGGTGAACACCTGGTAACCGACATTAACAAGATGCATATATAAGAATATCCCCATCATTCCGGGACACCCTTCGAATATGATATAAATTTCGAAGTACTAAAGCATCCGGTACTTTGGATGGGGTTTGTTAGGCCCAATAGATCTATCTTTAGGATTCGCGTCAATTAGGGTGTCTGTTCCCTAATTCTTAGATTACCAGACTTAATAAAAAGGGGCATATTCGATTTCGATAATTCAACCATAGAATGTAGTTTCACGTACTTGTGTCTATTTTGTAAATCATTTATAAAACCTGCATGTATTCTCATCTCAAAAATATTAGATTTTAAAAGTGGGACTATAACTCACTTTCACATATTTTTACTTCGTCGGGAAGTAAGACTTGGCCACTGGTTGATTCACGAACCTATAACAATATATACATATATATCAAAGTATGTTCAAAATATATTTACAACACTTTTAATATATTTTGATGTTTTAAGTTTATTAAGTCAGCTGTCCTCGTTAGTAACCTACAACTAGTTGTTCACAGTTAGATGTACAGAAATAAATCGATAAATATTATCTTGAATCAATCCACGACCAAGTGTATACGTATCTCAGTATTGATCACAACTCAAACTATATATATTTTGGAATCAACCTCAACCCTGTATAGCTAACTCCAACATTCACATATAGAGTGTCTATGGTTGTTCCGAAATATATATAGATGTGTCGACATGATAGGTCGAAACATTGTATACGTGTCTATGGTATCTCAAGATTACATAATATACAATACAAGTTGATTAAGTTATGGTTGGAATAGATTTGTTACCAATTTTCACGTAGCTAAAATGAGAAAAATTATCCAATCTTGTTTTACCCATAACTTCTTCATTTTAAATCCGTTTTGAGTGAATAAAATTGCTATGGTTTCATATTGAACTCTATTTTATGAATCTAAATAGAAAAAGTATAGGTTTATAGTCGGAAAAATAAGTTACAAGTCGTTTTTGTAAAGGTAGTCATTTCAGTCGAAAGAACGACGTCTAGATGACCATTTTAGAAAACATACTTCCACTTTGAGTTTAACCATAATTTTTGGATATAGTTTCATGTTCATAATAAAAATCATTTTCTCAGAATAACAACTTTTAAATCAAAGTTTATCATAGTTTTTAATTAACTAACCCAAAACAGCCCGCGGTGTTACTACGACGGCGTAAATCCGGTTTTACGGTGTTTTTCGTGTTTCCAGGTTTTAAATCATTAAGTTAGCATATCATATAGATATAGAACATGTGTTTAGTTGATTTTAAAAGTCAAGTTAGAAGGATTAACTTTTGTTTGCGAACAAGTTTAGAATTAACTAAACTATGTTCTAGTGATTACAAGTTTAAACCTTCGAATAAGATAGCTTTATATGTATGAATCGAATGATGTTATGAATATCATTACTACCTTAAGTTTCTTGGATAAACCTACTGGAAAAGAGAAAAATGGATCTAGCTTCAATGGATCCTTGGATGGCTCGAAGTTCTTGAAGCAAAATCATGACACGAAAACAAGTTCAAGTAAGATCATCACTTGAAATAAGATTGTTATAGTTATAGAAATTGAACCAAAGTTTGAATATGATTATTACCTTGTATTAGAATAATAACCTACTATAAGAAACAAAGATTTCTTGAGGTTGGATGATCACCTTACAAGATTGGAAGTGAGCTAGCAAACTTGAAAGTATTCTTGATTTTATGAAACTAGAACTTTTGGAATTTATGAAGAACACTTAGAACTTGAAGATAGAACTTGAGAGAGATCAATTAGATTAAGAAAATTGAAGAATGAAAGTGTTTGTAGGTGTTTTTGGTCGTTGGTGTATGGATTAGATATAAAGGATATGTAATTTTGTTTTCATGTAAATAAGTCATGAATGATTACTCATATTTTTGTAATTTTATGAGATATTTCATGCTAGTTGCCAAATGATGGTTCCCACATGTGTTAGGTGACTCACATGGGCTGCTAAGAGCTGATCATTGGAGTATATATACCAATAGTACATACATCTAAAAGCTGTGTATTGTACGAGTACGAATACGGGTGCATACGAGTAGAATTGTTGATGAAACTGAACAAGGATGTAATTGTAAGCATTTTTGTTAAGTAGAAGTATTTTGATAAGTGTCTTGAAGTCTTTCAAAAGTGTATGAATACATATTAAAACACTACATGTATATACATTTTAACTGAGTCGTTAAGTCATCATTAGTCGTTACATGTAAATGTTGTTTTGAAACCTTTAGGTTAACGATCTTGTTAAATGTTGTTAACCCAATGTTTATAATATCAAAAGAGATTTTAAATTATTATATTATCATGATATTATGATGTACGAATATCTCTTAATATGATATATATACATTAAATGTCGTTACAACGATAATCATTACATATATGTCTCGTTTCAAAATCATTAAGTTAGTAGTCTTGTTTTTACATATGTAGTTCATTGTTAATATACTTAATGATATGTTTACTTATCATAATATCATGTTAACTATATATATAACCATATATATGTCATCATATAGTTTTTACAAGTTTTAACGTTCGTGAATCACCGGTCAACTTGGGTGGTCAATTGTCTATATGAAACCTATTTCAATTAATCAAGTCTTAACAAGTTTGATTGCTTAACATGTTGGAAACATTTAATCATGTAAATATCAATCTCAATTAATATATATAAATATGGAAAAGTTCGGGTCACTACAGTACCTACCCGTTAAATAAATTTCGTCCCGAAATTTTAAGCTGTTGAAGGTGTTGACGAATCTTCTGGAAATAGATGCGGGTATTTCTTCTTCATCTGATCTTCACGCTCCCAGGTGAACTCGGGTCCTCTACGAGCATTCCATCGAACCTTAACAATTGGTTTCTTGTTTTGCTTAAGTCTTTTAACCTCACGATTCATTATTTCGACGGGTTCTTCGATGAATTGAAGTTTTTCGTTGATTTGGATTTCATCTAACGGAATAGTGAGATCTTCTTTAGCAAAACATTTCTTCAAATTCGAGACGTGAAAAGTGTTATGTACAGTCACGAGTTGTTGGGGTAACTCAAGTCGGTAAGCTACTGGTCCGACACGATCTATAATCTTGAATGGTCCAATGTACCTTGGATTTAGTTTCCCCCGTTTACCAAATCGAACAACGCCTTTCCAAGGTGAAACCTTAAGCATGACCATTTCTCCAATTTCAAACTCTATATCTTTTCTTTTACTGTCCGCGTAGCTCTTTTGTCGACTCTGGGCGGTTTTCAACCGTTGTTGAATTTGAATGATCTTCTCGGTAGTTTCTTGTATAATCTCCGGACCCGTAATCTGTCTATCCCCCACTTCACTCCAACAAATCGGAGACCTGCCCTTTCTACCATAAAGTGCTTTAAACGGCGCCATCTCAATGCTTGAATGGTAGCTGTTGTTGTAGGAAAATTCTGCTAACGGTAGATGTCGATCCCAACTGTTTTCGAAATCAATAACACATGCTCGTAGCATGTCTTCAAGCGTTTGTATCATCCTTTCGCTCTGCCCATCAGTTTGTGGATGATAGGCAGTACTCATGTCTAGACGAGTTCCTAATGCTTGCTGTAATGTCTGCCAGAATCTTGAAATAAATCTACCATCTCTATCAGAGATAATAGAGATTGGTATTCCATGTCTGGAGACAACTTCCTTCAAATACAATCGTGCTAACTTCTCCATCTTGTCATCTTCTCTTATTGGCAGGAAGTGTGCTGATTTGGTGAGACGATCAACTATTACCCAAATAGTATCAAAACCACTTGCAGTCCTTGGCAATTTAGTGATGAAATCCACGGTAATGTTTTCCCATTTCCATTCCGGGATTTCGGGTTGTTGAAGTAGACCTGATGGTTTCTGATGCTCAGCTTTGACCTTAGAACACGTCAAACATTCTCCTACGTATTTAGCAACATCGGCTTTCATACCCGGCCACCAAAAATGTTTCTTGAGATCCTTGTACATCTTCCCCGTTCCAGGATGTATTGAGTATCTGGTTTTATGAGCTTCTCTAAGTACCATTTCTCTCATATCTCCAAATTTTGGTACCCAAATCCTTTCAGCCCTATACCGGGTTCCGTCTTCCTGAATATTAAGATGCTTCTCCGATCCTTTGGGTATTTCATCCTTTAAATTTCCCTCTTTTAAAACTCCTTGTTGCGCCTCCTTTATTTGAGTAGTAAGGTTATTATGAATCATTATATTCATAGATTTTACTCGAATGGGTTCTCTGTCCTTCCTGCTCAAGGCATCGGCTACCACATTTGCCTTCCCCGGGTGGTAACGAATCTCAAAGTCGTAATCATTCAACAATTCAATCCACCTACGCTGCCTCATATTCAGTTGTTTCTGATTAAATATGTGTTGAAGACTTTTGTGGTCGGTATATATAATACTTTTGACCCCATACAAGTAGTGCCTCCAAGTCTTTAATGCAAAAACAACCGCGCCTAATTCCAAATCATGCGTCATATAATTTTGTTCGTGAATCTTCAATTGTCTAGACGCTTAAGCAATCACCTTCGTAATTTGCATTAATACACAACCGAGACCTTGCTTTGATGCATCACAATAAATCACAAAATCATCATTCCCTTCAGGCAATGACAATATAGGTGCCGTAGTTAGCTTTTTCTTCAATAACTGAAACGCTTTCTCTTGTTCATCATTCCATTCAAATTTCTTCCCTTTATGCGTTAATGCAGTCAAGGGTTTTGCTATTCTGGAAAAGTCTTAGATGAACCTTCTGTAGTAACCAGCTAGTCCTAAAAACTGGCGTATGTGTTTCGGAGTTTTCGGGGTTTCCCACGTTTCAACAGTTTCTATCTTTGCCGGATCCACCTTAATACCTTCTTTGTTCACTATGTGACCGAGGAATTGAACTTCTTCCAACCAAAATGCACACTTTGAAAACTTAGCGTACAATTCTTCCTTCCTCAATACTTCTAACACCTTTCTCAAATGTTCACCGTGTTCTTGGTCATTCTTTGAGTAAATAAGTATGTCATCAATGAAAACAATGACAAACTTGTCAAGGTATGGTCCACACACTCGGTTCATAAGGTCCATGAACACAGCTGGTGCATTAGTTAAACCAAACGGCATGACCATAAACTCGTAATGACCGTAACGTGTTCTGAAAGCAGTCTTTGGAATATCATCTTCTTTCACTCGCATTTGATGATACCCGGAACGTAAGTCAATCTTTGAATAAACAGACGAGCCTTGTAGTTGATCAAATAAGTCGTCGATTCTCGGTAGTGGGTAGCGGTTCTTGATGGTAAGTTTGTTCAACTCTCGGTAGTCGATACACAACCTGAATGTACCATCTTTCTTCTTGACAAACAAAACAGGAGCTCCCCACGGTGATGTGCTTGGTCGAATGAAACCACGCTCTAAAAGTTCTTGTAATTGGCTTTGCAGTTCTTTCATCTCGCTGGGTGCGAGTCTGTAAGGAGCACGAGCTATTGGTGCAGCTCCTGGTACAAGATCTATTTGAAATTCAACAGATCGATGTGGGGGTAATCCCGATAATTCTTTCGGAAATACATCGGGAAATTCTTTTGTAATGGGAACATCATTGATGCTCTTTTCTTCAGTTTGTACTTTCTCGACGTGTGCTAGAACAGCATAGCAACCTTTTCTTATTAGTTTTTGTGCCTTCAAATTACTAATAAGATGTAGCTTCGTGTTGCCCTTTTCTCCGTACACCATTAAGGGTTTTTCTTTTTCTCGTATAATGCGAATTGCATTTTTGTAACAGACGATCTCTGCTTTCACTTCTTTCAACCAGTCCATACCGATTATCACATCAAAACTCCCTAACTCTACTGGTATCAAATCAATCTTAAATGTTTCGCTAACCAGTTTAATTTCTCGATTTCGACATATATTATCTGCTGAAATTAATTTACCATTTGCTAATTCGAGTAAAAATTTACTATCCAAAGGCGTCAATGGACAACTTAATTTAGCACAAAAATCTCTACTCATATAGCTTCTATCCGCACCCGAATCAAATAAAACGTAAGCAGGTTTATTGTCAATAAGAAATGTACCTGTAACAAGCTCTGGGTCTTCCTGTGCCTCTGCCGCATTAATATTGAAAACTCTTCCGCGGCCTTGTCCATTCGTGTTCTCCTGGTTCGGGCAATTTCTAATAATGTGGCCCGGTTTTCCACATTTATAACAAACTACATTGGCATAACTTGCTCCGACACTACTTGCTCCGCCATTACTCATTCCGACACCATTTGTTCCTTTCGTTCTATTAACCCCTGGTCCGTAGACCTCACACTTCGCCGCGCTATGACCATTTCTTTTACACTTGTTGCAAAATTTGGTGCAGAACCCCGAGTGATACTTTTCACACCGTTGGCATAGCTGCTTCTGATTGTTGTTGTTGCGGTTATTATTGTTGTTGGGATGATTGTTGTAGTTGCTGTTGTTGTTGTTGTTGTTGTTGTTGTTGTTGGGCCGTTTGTTGTAGTTGCGATTGATGTTGCGATTGTTGGGATAATTGTTGCGATTATTGTTGTAATTGCTGTTGTTGTTGTATTGGTGATTCTTATCACCGTTTTCCTCCCACTTTCTTTTGACTTGCTTCACATTGGCCTCTTCAGCAGTCTGTTCTTTAATTCTTTCTTCAATCTGGTTCACTAGTTTGTGAGCCATTCTACATGCCTGTTGTATGGAGGCGAGATCGTGTGAACTTATATCTTCTTGGATTCTTTCCGGTAATCCTTTCACAAACGCGTCGATCTTCTCTTCCTCATCTTCGAACGCTCCCGGACACAATAGGCACAATTCTGTGAATCGTCTTTCGTACGTGGTAATATCAAATCCTTGGGTTCGTAACCCTCTAAGTTCTGTCTTGAGCTTATTGACCTCGGTTCTGGGACGGTACTTCTCGTTCATCAAGTGCTTGAATGCTGACCACGGTAGTGCGTACGCATCGTCTTGTCCCACTTGCTCTAGATAGGTATTCCACCATGTTAACGCAGAACCTGTGAAGGTATGCGTAGTGTACTTCACTTTGTCCTCTTCAGTACACTTACTTATGGCAAACACTGATTCGACCTTCTCGGTCCACCATTTCAATCCGATCGGTCCTTCGGTTCCATCAAATTCTAAAGGTTTGCAGGCAGTGAATTCTTTGTAGGTGCATCCTACACGATTTCCTGTACTACTAGATCCAAGGTTATTGTTGGTATGTAGCGCAGCCTGTACTGCGGCTATGTTTGAAGCTAGAAAAGTACGGAATTCCTCTTCATTCATATTCACGGTGTGTCGAGTAGTCGGTGCCATTTCCTTCAAAATAGTCAAATGGAACAAGTTAATCATATAGAATATTAAGAGTAGTTAATAGTATTTCGTAGCATAATATGAACTCATTTATAAAAGCTTTTTCTTCATATTAGCATTTTATAAGTTTAAATTCGGGTAGTACCTACCCGTTAAGTTCATACTTAGTAGCTAATATACAATTCAACTACTACAATTCTATATGAAAAACTGATTATAATAATATTTCGCGTTCAAACTTTTACACAATATTTTACAAACTTACAATACCGCTTATTTTACATATAGCATGAAATATATCACACAATAAATTTGATACAAGATGGTTGTGAAGATAATTCTAGCTAGTACACAAGTCGTTCAGCAAAGGCAATAAAGACACGTAATTCATACGTCCAGAAACAAGTCATGCATTCTGGTTTTACTAGGATTACTTCCCATCCTTGGTCTTGTGGAACATAACCGTTATGACCGTTGATAAGACAGCGTGTTATAACGTCGTCAAAGGGACGAGGGTTACGTAATGTCCAACAGTCCCTTAACAATCTAAAAACCTCATTTCTTACCCCAATTACCGACTCCGTCACTTGTGGAAACGTTTTGTTTAATAGTTGTAGCCCGATGTTCTTGTTCTCACTTTGGTGAGAAGCGAACATTACTAATCCGTAAGCATAACATGCTTCTTTATGTTGCATGTTAGCCGCTTTTTCTAAATCACGAAGTCCAATATTCGGATATATTGAGTCAAAATAATTTCTTAACCCATTGCGTAAAATAGCATTTGGGTTCCCCGCAATATATGCGTCAAAGTAAACACATCGTAACTTATGGATTTCCCAATGTGATATCCCCCATCTTTCGAACGAAAGCCTTTTATAAACCAAGGCATTCTTGGAACGTTCTTCGAATGTCTTACAAACTGATCTCGCCTTAAATAGTTATGCCGAAGAATTCTGACCGACTCTAGACAAGATTTCATCAATCATGTCTCCGGGTAGGTCTCTTAAAATATTGGGTTGTCTATACATTTTGTGTTTTTATACTGTAAAATAGACAAGAGTTAGATTCATAAAAAAAAAATACTTATTAATACAAGCAATTTTTACGTATATCATAAAGCATAAGCACACTATATTACATATATTACACCACACGAATACAACTATCTTATTCCGACTCGCTCGTTTCTTCTTCTTCGGTTTTGGTTCGTTTTGCCAAGTTTCTAGGGATATATGATGTTCCCCTAATACTAACTGTCATTTTCCACAACAGTTTAGAAAAACCTGGTGGTTTAGAGGTTCCCGGGTCATTGTTACAACTTAAGGACTTCGGGGGTTGACGATACATATAAAGTTCATCGGGGTTGGAATTAGATTTCTCTATTTTTATGCCCTTTCCCTTATTATTTTCTTTTGCCTTTTTAAATTCAGTTGGGGTAATTTCTATAACATCATCGGAATTCTCGTCGGAATCCGATTCATCGGAGAATTTGTAATCCTCCCAATATTTTGCTTCCTTGGCGGAAACACCATTGACCATAATTAACCTTGGTCGGTTGGTTGAGGATTTTCTTTTACTTAACCGTTTTATTATTTCCCCCACCGGTTCTACTTCTTCATCCGGTTCCGATTCTTCTTCCGGTTCCGATTCTTCTTCCGGTTCCGACTCTTCTTCCGGTTCCTCTTCGGGAACTTGTGAATCAGTCCACGAATCATTCCAATTTACATTTGACTCTTCATTATTATTAGGTGAGTCAATGGGACTTGTTCTAGAGGTAGACATCTATCACATAATATCAAACGCGTTAAGAGATTAATATATCACATAATATTCACATGTTAAAAATATATAGTTTCCAACAAAATTTGTTAAGCAATCATTTTTCAAGTAAACACGGTCGAAGTCCAGACTCACTAATGCATCCTAACAAACTCGATAAGACACACTAATGCAAAATTCTGGTTCTCTAAGACCAATGCTCTGATACCAACTGAAATGTCCCGTTCTTATTGATTAAAAACGTTCCATATTAATTGATTTCGTTGCGAGGTTTTGACCTCTATATGAGACTTTTTTCAAAGACTGCATTCATTTTTAAAACAAACCATAACCTTTATTTCATAGATAAAGGTTTTAAAAAGCTTTACGTAGATTATCAAATAATGATAATCTAAAATATCCTGTTTACACACGACCATTACATAATGGTTTACAATACAAATATGTTACAACAAAATAAGTTTCTTGAATGCAGTTTTTACACAATATCATACAAGCATGGACTCCAAATCTCGTCCTTATTTAAGTATGCAACAGCGGAAGCTCTTAATAATCACCTGAGAATAAACATGCTTAAAACGTCAACAAAAATGTTGGTGAGTTATAGGTTTAACCTATATATATCAAATCATAATAATAGACCACAAGATTTCATATTTCAATACACATCCCATACATAGAGATAAAAGTCATTCATATGGTGAACACCTGGTAACCGACATTAACAAGATGCATATATAAGAATATCCCCATCATTCCGGGACACCCTTCGGATATGATATAAATTTCGAAGTACTAAAGCATCCGGTACTTTGGATGGGGTTTGTTAGGCCCAATAGATCTATCTTTAGGATTCGCGTCAATTAGGGTGTCTGTTCCCTAATTCTTAGATTACCGGACTTAATAAAAAGGGGCATATTCGATTTCGATAATTCAACCATAGAATGTAGTTTCACGTACTTGTGTCTATTTTGTAAATCATTTATAAAACCTGCATGTATTCTCATCCCAAAAATATTAGATTTTAAAAGTGGGACTATAACTCACTTTACAGATTTTTACTTCGTCGGGAAGTAAGACTTGGCCACTGGTTGATTCACGAACCTATAACAATATATACATATATATCAAAGTATGTTCAAAATATATTTACAACACTTTTAATATATTTTGATGTTTTAAGTTTATTAAGTCAGCTGTCCTCGTTAGTAACCTACAACTAGTTGTCCACAGTTAGATGTACAGAAATAAATCGATAAATATTATCTTGAATCAATCCACGACCCAGTGTATACGTATCTCAGTATTGATCACAACTCAAACTATATATATTTTGGAATCAACCTCAACCCTGTATAGCTAACTCCAACATTCACATATAGAGTGTCTATGGTTGTTCCGAAATATATATAGATGTGTCGACATGATAGTTCGAAACATTGTATACGTGTCTATGGTATCTCAAGATTACATAATATACAATACAAGTTGATTAAGTTATGGTTGGAATAGATTTGTTACCAATTTTCACGTAGCTAAAATGAGAAAAATTATCCAATCTTGTTTTACCCATAACTTCTTCATTTTAAATCCGTTTTGAGTGAATAAAATTGCTATGGTTTCATATTGAACTCTATTTTATGAATCTAAATAGAAAAAGTATAGATTTATAGTCGGAAAAATAAGTTACAAGTCGTTTTTGTAAAGGTAGTCATTTCAGTCGAAAGAACGACGTCTAGATGACCATTTTAGAAAACATACTTCCACTTTGAGTTTAACCATAATTTTTGGATATAGTTTCATGTTCATAATAAAAATCATTTTCTCAGAATAACAACTTTTAAATCAAAGTTTATCATAGTTTTTAATTAACTAACCCAAAACAGCCCGCGGTGTTACTACGACGGCGTAAATCCGGTTTTACGGTGTTTTTCGTGTTTCCAGGTTTTAAATCATTAAGTTAGCATATCATATAGATATAGAACATGTGTTTAGTTGATTTTAAAAGTCAAGTTAGAAGGATTAACTTTTGTTTGCGAACAAGTTTAGAATTAACTAAACTATGTTCTAGTGATTACAAGTTTAAACCTTCGAATAAGATAGCTTTATATGTATGAATCGAATGATGTTATGAACATCATTACTACCTTAAGTTCCTTGGATAAACCTACTGGAAAAGAGAAAAATGGATCTAGCTTCAATGGATCCTTGGATGGCTCGAAGTTCTTGAAGCAAAATCATGACACGAAAACAAGTTCAAGTAAGATCATCACTTGAAATAAGATTGTTATAGTTATAGAAATTGAACCAAAGTTTGAATATGATTATTACCTTGTATTAGAATGATAACCTACTGTAAGAAACAAAGATTTCTTGAGGTTGGATGATCACCTTACAAGATTGGAAGTGAGCTAGCAAACTTGAAAGTATTCTTGATTTTATGAAACTAGAACTTTTGGAATTTATGAAGAACACTTAGAACTTGAAGATAGAACTTGAGAGAGATCAATTAGATGAAGAAAATTGAAGAATGAAAGTGTTTGTAGGTGTTTTTGGTCGTTGGTGTATGGATTAGATATAAAGGATATGTAATTTTATTTTCATGTAAATAAGTCATGAATGATTACTCATATTTTTGTAATTTTATGAGATATTTCATGCTAGTTGCCAAATGATGGTTCCCACATGTGTTAGGTGACTCACATGGGCTGCTAAGAGCTGATCATTGGAGTGTATATACCAATAGTACATACATCTAAAAGCTGTGTATTGTACGAGTACGAATACGGGTGCATACGAGTAAAATTGTTGATGAAACTGAACAAGGATGTAATTGTAAGCATTTTTGTTAAGTAGAAGTATTTTGATAAGTGTCTTGAAGTCTTTCAAAAGTGTATGAATACATATTAAAACACTACATGTATATACATTTTAACTGAGTCGTTAAGTCATCGTTAGTCGTTACATGTAAATGTTGTTTTGAAACCTTTAGGTTAACGATCTTGTTAAATGTTGTTAACCCAATGTTTATAATATCAAAAGAGATTTTAAATTATTATATTATCATGATATTATGATGTACGAATATCTCTTAATATGATATATATACATTAAATGTCGTTACAACGATAATCGTTACATATATGTTTCGTTTCAAAATCATTAAGTTAGTAGTCTTGTTTTTACATATGTAGTTCATTGTTAATATACTTAATGATATGTTTACTTATCATAATATCATGTTAACTATATATATAACCATATATATGTCATCATATAGTTTTTACAAGTTTTAACGTTCGTGAATCACCGGTCAACTTGGGTGGTCAATTGTCTATATGAAACCTATTTCAATTAATCAAGTCTTAACAAGTTTGATTGCTTAACATGTTGGAAACATTTAATCATGTAAATATCAATCTCAATTAATATATATAAACATGGAAAAGTTCGGGTCACTACAATGTGGACTTTTGTTTAAATCATATTTTGTAATAACGTAACACCGTTGTGTAAACTTAAACTTAATTACTTAGATTAATGTAATGACGCGACTTATAGCGTGTTTGTTAATAAAGTCTTCCGCTGTGTTTTTAAAAAAAAAAAAAATTGCCGGTGTTACAACTAACTTTAAAAAAAAAAGGAACGCTAAAAGAAACAACTTTCACAAAAGGAACAACCCTTCAATTTTAGATGTCGAAAAAATTCTTTTTTACAAAATAGATCAAGACTTTTTTTTAACTCGCATTCAAAACGGATCCCCCGGCGTGAAGCGAGGGCTCTACAACTAGTTGTTTTTAAAAAACTACATATTATTATAGTAGCCAGGAAGGGAGAAATGATTTCTACCATTTTCATGACGTCTGACATTTTTTTAGCCTACTTATTGGCTGGAGGTCCATTCGAAAGCAATCTCTCTATCCATAAAACATTTGAGAGGGATAACTTTCTCTACTCTAGGAGTGTTCCACTCTGGTGGAGAGAAATGATTTCTCTTTATTCTAAAATAGGAGAATGATTGTCTACATCTTACATCCACATACCCCACTTATGTGGGATTGAGTTTTGTTGTTGTTGTAGCCAGGAGGGGGTAGTAGCTTTGGATTTTATTGATAAACTTCAAATCAGAAACTCTCGGAAGGTTTTAGAGTATGTATCCAAAACTTGAGTCGTTTTTTTTGTGGGGTAATATAATCGATGTCGAATTGATGCTAACAAGAAGGAACCAATAGAGGATCCAAAATCAAAGCATCCAAGCGTTTGATAAAAACGATAAGAAAAAACGGAAGAGGGATGAGAATCGCCAGAGCCGGAAGGTTCCAGCGCCGGTGGTGAATTGAAAAATGTGAAAGGAAAAACAGTATTAATACCTGAAACAGTGATAAGATCAAAATACCCTTATTCCATGGTGTAAAATGAGGAAAATACTCTTTTGTAATAAAAAATAGTGATGGTAAATGACATTTGCTCAAATAATTTTAAGAATACCCTTTTGTATTAAAAGATAGTGATGAACGGTAAATGACATTTGCTCAAATGATAGAATAATGTCACAATCATATATTCATATATTCATATTCATATATTAGTAAGGCATCTTGTAGATCGTAACATTTTTATTTTTACTTGTATGATTGCCTTCTATCATAATTTAAGATACGGACTGATACTGATTTGATCTACAGGATCTCATTTTATTTATTTATTTATTTATTTTTATTTTTATTTTATAGAGTACCGAAAACTAGACATGAAAACGAGTATGCTAACGTGTCAAAACAGTGAAAGTGCAAATTGACGGGTTAGCTTGGCCGTGACCCTCAAATACATTACTCGTTTTATAAAGGGAAGTGATATATCCAACCTCCATTTTACTTCATCCACCAATTTTTTATGCAACTTCCCAAAATGCCCTCAAGATAAATATTTTATATTAATAAATTTATAGCATTACCGTTCATTCCTCTTTCTACTTCATTCCTCATTTCCTTGTTTTTGTCTCTTTGTTTTTCATCTCCTTCATGTACTCCTTTGTTCCTTCTTTTGTCTTTTTCTTTTTTATTTTACTTCTACATATTGAATATTAATGCACAGATACAACTTCGATCTCTTATTCATTTGTCATTTTATTAATATTTGAAGACTATTTTTCAACCACTAATTGTTTAGGACAGAGCTTCATTAAAAAAAATTTCACTAATTGTTTAAAATTGATAACTTAAAATCCACCACTGTTAGTTTAATAGGCTTTTGTTCATTTTGATTTTTCAACTCAGAAGGTAAGCGAATATGTAAACTTAAATCTTGAGAGTTCTAACTACGCCAAGTAGCTGTTGGAGTTATTGCAGTCACCATTAATCCAGATCTTTTTATGCTTTGTTCAGATCTGGTTCGTAAGTTTTCCGATTATAATTTTTATGAGTTGTAATTGATTTGTTAGGGGTGGTGGTGAGCACCGTACAATAGGTTTTCAAATTCTCATGTTGTATTGTTGTTGTTGTTGTGAAAGAAGAAAATGTAGTATAGTGTTCTTGATTTATAGTAGTAAAAGAGAAAAAAGAAGATCAAGGTGAGAAAGAAGATGAATATGAGTTAAAATTTAAAAAGACATGTGTGAGAGAGAAAAGGATAATAAGAAATGGATATGAACGTTTATCAATAATGTAAATTTATTATATTAAACATTTGTTTTATAGGGGTATTATAGGAAGTTATTTGAAAATGTGGTGGAAGTAGTGAAATTAATGTTGGATATATCATCCCCTTTTATGAAACAAAATCTATAATAATATAATTACTGACTATCAGGGCCGGTCCCGAGAATATAGGGGCCTAGTGCGAGATGAAAAAAAAGGCCCTCTAGCCCTTACGAATAAAATATAAAATAAACTATTTAAAAGCGACAAATAACACATAGTAATTCATAAGTTATCAACTTTATTTTTGTATTCTTTTTCATTCACGAAGTTGTTGCTTTTGTGAACTTATAGCTACTTTATATCTCTTTTATCTTATAATGTTATCATATCAAACTTTGATAATGGACCAAAAACAATAACTGATTTATGTAGTTCTATAAAAATTAGGGATGGCAAAATGACCCGTACCTGAAATGTCCCGTTCATATCGATTATAAACGTTCCATATTAATTGATTTCGTTGCGAGGTTTTGACCTCTATATGAGACATTTTTCAAAGTCTGCATTCGTTTTTAAAACAAACCATAATCTTTATTTTATCGACAAGATTAAAAAGACACCACTTAGATTATCCAGAAATGATAATCTAAAAATATCACACTTACACACTACCAATATATATTGGTTTACAATATTAATATGTTACAACAAAATAAATCTCGAATGCAGTTTTAAACAATATTATACAAGCATGCTGACACCAAATCTTGTCCACATATTAGCATGCAACATCGGAAGCTCTTAATAATCACCTGAGAATAAACATGCTTTAAACGTCAACAAAAATGTTGGCGAGTTATATGTTTAACCTATATATTTATCAAATTGTAATAATAGACCACAAGATTTCATATTTTAATATACATCCCATACATAGAGATAAAAATCATTCATATGGTGAACACCTGGTAACCGACATTAACAAGATGCATATAAGAATATCCCCTATCATTCTGGGAAATCCATCGGACATGATAAAACAACATCGAAGTACTAAAGCATCCGCAACCATGGATGGGGTTCGTTAGGCCCAATAGATCTATCTTTAGGATTCACATCAATTAGTAGATCGGTTTACTAATTCTTAGGCTACCAAGCAAAAGGGGCATATTCGGCTTCGATCATTCACCCATATAATGTAGTTTCATTTACTTGTGTCTATTTCGTAAAACATTTGTAAAACTGCATGTATTCTCATCTCAAAATATTAGATTTTAAAAGTGGGACTATAACTCACTTTCACAGATTTTTACTTCGTCGGGAAGTAAGACTTGGCCACTGGTCGATTCACGAACCTATAACAAATATGTACATATATATATCAAAGTATGTGCAAAATATATTTACAACATTTTTAATACGTTTATGTTTTAAGTTTATTAAGTCAGTTGTCCTCGTTAGTAACCTACAACTAGTTGTCCACAATTAGATGTACAGAAATAAATCGATATATATTATCTTGAATCAATCCACGACCCAGTGTATACACGTCTCAGGCTAGATCACAACTCAAAGTATATATATTTTTGGAATCAACCTCAACCCTGTATAGCTAACTCAAACATTACTGCATATAGAGTGTCTATGGTTGTTCCAAATAATATATATACATGGGTCGATATGATATGTCAAAACACTTGCATACGTGTCTATGGTATCCCAAGATTACATAATATATTAGAATTCATGTATAATACAATATAAGTTAGCTAGGATATGATTTGTATAGAATTGTTACAATATTTCTCGTAGCTAAAACAATCAAAAAATATCCAATCTTGTTTTACCCATAACTTCTTCGTTTTAGATCCGTTTTGAGTGAATCAAATTGATATGGTTTCATATTGAACTCTATTTTATGAATCTAAACAGAAAAAGTATAGGTTTATAGTCGGAAATATAAGTTACAAGTTGTTTTTGTAAGAGGTAGTCATTTCAGTCGAAAGAACGACGTCTTGATGACCATTTTGAAAAACATACTTCCACTTTGAGTTTAACCATGATTTTTGGATATAGTTTCATGTTCATAAGAAAAATCATTTTCCCAGAAGAACAACTTTTAAATCAAAGTTTACAATAGTTTTTAATTATCAAATCCAAAACAGCCCGCGGTGTTACTACGACGGCGTATATCCGGTTTTACGGTGTTTTTTCGTGTTTTCAGGTTTTAAATCATTAAGTTAGCATATCATATAGATATAGAACATGTGTTTAGTTGATTTTAAAAGTCAAGTTCGAAGGATTAACTTTTGTTTGCGAACAAGTTTAGAATTAACTAAACTATGTTCTAGTGATTACAACTTTAAACCTTCGAATAAGGTAGTTTTATATATATGAATCGAATGATATTATGAACATCATTACTACCTCAAGTTTAGTAGGTAAACCTACTGAAAATGATAAAAAATAACTTGAGCTTCAAAGGATCTTTGGATGGCTTGAAAGTTCTTGAAGCAGAATCATGACACGAAAACAAGTTCAAGTAAGATTTCCACTCGAAATAAGATTGTTATAGTTATAGAAATTGAATCAAAGTTTGAATATGAGTATTACCTTGTATTATAAAGATATATTAATGTAAATAAGAAAGATTTCTTGAGGTTGGATGATCACTTTACAAGATTGGAAGTAAACTAGCTAACTTGGAAGTATTTTTGATTTTATGAAACTAGAACTTATAGAATTTATGAAGAACACTTAGAACTTGAAGATAGAACTTGAGAGAGATCAATTAGATGAAGAAAATTGAAGAATGAAAGTGTTTGTAGGTGTTTTTGATCGTTGGTATATGGATTAGATATAAAGGATGTGTAATTTTGTTTACATGTAAATAAGTCATGAATGATTACTAATGTTTTTGTAATTTTATGAGATATTTCATGCTAGTTGCCAAATGATGATTCCCACATATGTTAGGTGACTCACATGGGCTGCTAAGAGCTGATCATTTGAGTGTATATACCAATAGTACATACATCTAAAAGCTGTGTATTGTACGAGTACGAATACGGGTGCATACGAGTAGAATTGTTGATGAAACTGAACTATGATGTAATTGTAAGCATTTTTGTTAAGTAGAAGTATTTTGATAAGTGTCTTGAAGTCTTTCAAAAGTGTATGAATACATATTAAAACACTACATGTATATACATTTTAACTGAGTCGTTAAATCATCATTAGTCGTTACATGTAAATGTTGTTTTGAAACCTTTAGATTAACGATATTGTTAAATGTTGTTGTCATGACCCGGAAAATTTCGACTAATTTTAAATCAAACTTTCGATACGATTTAATATTTTTTTGACACGATATAGCCATCCGTGAAAAACTGTCGGTACACTAATTCAATTCTTGTGATTTCAATTCTATTTACACTGCACGTTTTCAATCATCCATTTGAATTATAAAAAAAAATTATATTATATAATTATTACTATTAATTATTAAATTAGTTTTATGATTACATATATAGATGATAATACTTGTATATGAGCTGGATTACATTTCATCTAACAATTGAACACTCAAAACCAAAAACACCACTGTATATGATTGTATCTATGATTGATACTATGCTAGATATTAATATTATGATATTGATAATTTATTTATATCTTCTATCATATATATGTATATATGAATCATGAACCAGATAACTCACCACAACTACACAATCACAACCTCTCTTCTTTCTTTCTTTCTTTTGCACAACCACAAAACCAACCATACGTACATTACTACTTATATTTCTTTTCTTTCTGTTTTGATTCCTTCGTGAACCTGAAAACCCACCATATATCCATTCAAACCCTAAACCACCACCTTTAATCTCTTTATCTCATATTATATATACACACATATATTAGACATACACCTCTAATGTATCAACCATCGAGACCACTATGACCACCACCTCGTAAACCATTAAACCACCATCAAAGATCAACCATGACTATTGCATCTGCTATGTTTCTGTTTCACGTTCCATTCAACCCAGACCCAACACTATATAACCACAATTTATGATCGTCTCTTGCATACAATATATATTCGAGCGACTGTTGCAGCTAACCTCCTTCTCTTTCGAATATTGTACAGCTCGATTCCATTTATTTCTGTTACCTTTCGGTATCAAATCACACAACAAGAAAACCCATTTAATATATTATTCACTGTTGCTAGCTACTCCTACTATTCTTTTAGCGAATAATGATAGAAAGAGAGAGTGGTTGGCTAATGCAAAAGCTTTTTATGTTTTGTTGCTATTAGAGGATGATGAAACGAGTTTTTGTTTGTGCCTGCTTTATTTATTTCCATGTGGCCGACAAATTTGATAAACCAATAAACCCCACAAAGAATATTAACACTTTAGCAGTTTTTATTTTTTTGTTTACCTGCTACTTGTTTGTCTCTCTTGAAAGTCGAACCCCACATCACCTAAACTGCTACTTCTGTTTTTGCTGTAAAAACAAACGAGACCCAAATGTATACCACCGTTTATTCAACACTTGTGTTTTTTTTTATAGATTAACTGAGAACAAAACCCAACTCGCAATCACTATTACAGTTGCTGCTATTCCTTCTTGTTTTCTGATTCATGATGTCGACTACAATTAGTTTGTGAATGTTACTGTAACCGAAAAACAACCCTCATGATATAACCGTATGATGCAAATTAGATTTGTGATTTCACTTAGGCCGAATACCTTCTTATGTTGGGCCATCGTAATCATTAGTAAGTAGGCCGTACACTTGTGGTTTTTGTGTGGGCCGAGAGCTTGCTCTCTGTTGGATCGAGCTACACAAGGGCTTGTGGATTGAAATGGTAACAAGATGATATCGATCATCACATAAAATGACGGGTTATATGAGGGTGATGATTGTGATGTTTGTGTTCAATTAGGGAGATGATACATGATACGAATATTAGGATGATACAGATATGATGAAGGATGGATAAGATGATAATATATGATTATGATTATGGTCGAGTAATGAAAATGATTATGAATTTATGATTTAGTTAATGATCATGATGACGATTAAGTATGATGAATCAAGATGATACGTTACTATGATTAATTCATGATTTTATGTGTATGATAATGATACATTGAAAGATAGATGATGTCATAATGATATGAGACACGATGGAGATGAATAATAAAGATGTGAAATAGTTGCTATTTATACATTTTTTTTTCCGGACGAACTTAGTTAGAAAAACAAACAGGTTGAAAATATTGTTGCGGCTTATTGAATTGCAATATGGGCAGTTATGATCTAGTTTTCCTATTGTGGGCCGAAACCCAATCTTTTTCCATTGGGCCCTTAAATGCTATTTAGGCTAGTGTACAATATGGGATTTATCTAATGGGCCATGAATGAAAATGATAATAGAGATACTTGGTATACAATATTGATTCGATTATAAACTGGAAGTGGATGTGAATATGATACGTGATTTAGATGGTGTATTAAGTTGGACTATAATGATGAGGGTGATTATAATGATAACTAGATCATAATAATGATAAGTGATGAGGATGAATTGATTAGTGAAAAAGAAAGAACAAACGGAACAAACGGTTCTTATTTATATCTGTTGGTAGTAAAACAGAAAAGAGGACACAGAGGAGTGGTTTGGTATGTTAACGGGACGTCGCGTGTTCAAAATTCGGGCTTGGACATTTTTTTTAGGGCTACTTCTTTGAGGTAGTTTACTTATTACTCATTATTATTATTATTAATATCATTATTATTATTATTAATATCATAATCATTAGTAAGTATTATTATTATTAATATTATTATTAGTATTATCATAAAAATTATCATTTTTCAAATTATTATTATTAACAAAAGTATTTTTATTAAATTTATCAATTTAAGTATTATCATTCTTAATATCATTATTAAAATTATTATTATTATTATTATTATTATTATTATTATTATTATTATTATTATTAGTATTATTTTTATATAAAAAATTATTGATTTACAATATAATGCGATCTATATATATGTATTAATATAACTATATGTACAAATATTAATATACAAAGTAAATATATATAGCTTTAAAATAACAAATATATTACTAAATTAAATAAACTGGTTTGATTATTATTACATGTCCATTATATGTGTTAATATATATATATATATATATATATATATATATATATATATATATATATATATATATATATATATATATATATATATAAATGTTATAGGTTCGTGAATCCGAGGCCAACCCTATACTTGTTCAATGTCGTCATATGTATTTTTACGACAAAATACATTAGGTGAGTTTCATTACTCCCTTTTTATATATATTTTTGGGCTGAGAATACATGCGATGTTTTATAAATGTTTTACGAAATAGGCACAAGTACTAAAACTAATTATATGTGGGTTTAAACCAGAAATATACCATTAGCTTGGTAACATTAAACTACTTGTCTATGTACGGTAGGCGCGAATCCTAAAGATAGATCTATTGGGCCTGACAAACCCCATTCTGACTATGGGATGCTTTAGTACTTCGAGGTTATTTTAAACACACCTGATCTGATGTACTTCAGAGGGTAAGACATGAATGTTAAGGCTTGTTACCGGGTGCCTACAACTTATAGAATACTTTTATACACTTGCGAGTGTACATATATTTATAAACAGAAATCTTGTGGTTTATTAATTTATTGAAATGATTGTTACCATAAACCTATGAACTCACCAACCTTTTGGTTGACACTTTTAAGCATGTTTATTCTCAGGTATGAAAGAAATCTTCCGCTGTGCATTTGCTCATTTTTTTAAAGACATTACTTGGAGTCCTTCATGGCATATTTAGGTCAGTACCTCGCAATGGGACCAGATGTTGATGACTTCGTCCAGGTGGATAAGGACGGGTCGTCACAGTTGTTAACCCATTATTTATTATATCTAAAGAGATGTTAAATTATTACATTATCATGATATTATGATATATTAAAATATCTTAGTATGATATATATACAGTTAAATGTTGTTACAACGATAATCGTTACATATATGTGTCGTTTCGAAATCATTAAGTTAGTAGTCTTGTTTTTACATATGTAGTTCATTGTTAATACACTTAATGACATGTTTACTTATCATTTATCATGATTAAACATAGTGTATCAATATCTTAATATGATTCATATGTATTTAGTAAGACGTTGTTATAACGATAATCGTTATATATATCGTTTCGAGTTTCTTAATTCAATAAACTCAATTTTATGTATATAACTCATTGTTAAAATACCTAATGAGATACTTATTTATCATAATATCATGTTAACTATATATATAATCATATATATGTCATCATATAGTTTTTACAAGTTTTAACGTTTGTGAATCACCGGTCAACTTGGGTGGTCAATTGTCTACATGAAACTCATTTCAAATAATCAAGTCTTAACAAGTTTGATTACTTAACATGTTGGAAACATTTAATCATGTAAATATAGTTTTCAATTAATATATAAACATGGAAAAGTTCGGGTCAATACAGTACCCGATGAAGAAATCCGAAACCCGTTATAATTGGGTCGGGTCTGACCCGAGTCCGTCGGGTCATGGGCCGGGTATGGGGATGGTTAAAAAAAAAATTATGTGTTCGGGTTCGGGTATGGTTTTGGATACAAACCCGTTTACCCGACCCGCATACCCGTATACCCGGCCCGAAGGAATTTAATAATAATTTTTGTGTAAAATTTTAGTATTAGTATTGTATTGTTAATGTATGAAATATTTTTCTTATTTGTTTTGAAAATGAGTATAATTTTATTCAATATAATCATATACAACACGTTTTCGAGATGTGATATTTTATATACTTTGTGTATTTGTGTATTTTAGAAACTTTTCAATCAACTTTTTGTATGTGATATTTTATAATAGTTTAAAAATGAAGTAGTTAAGTTATTTTTCGATATTTTGATTTGGTAACTTATTAAAAAGTAGATACACAATGACTAATCGGGTATACCCGTTTACCCGTGGGTAAACCCAAAACCCGATAGTATGTAAGTAAATGGGGACCCGACGGGTTTCGGGCCGGGTTTGGGGCAAGGCTTCTTAATCGGGTTCGGGTTCGGGATTACCTAAACCCGACCCAAACACGACCCAAACCCGACCCGATGCCATCACTAATAAAAATACTCCAATATTATAGACTAGTTGTGGAGCCCTCGCTTCGCGCCGGGGACTCCGTTTTAATTGTGAGTTAAAAAAAAGTCTTTCCTTTTGTGATCTATTTTGTAAAAAAGAATTTTTTTCGACATCTAACATTGAAGGGTTGTTCCTTTTGTGAAAGTTGTTTATTTTAGCGTTAAAGTTAGTTGATCTATTTTGTAAAAAAGAATGTTTTCGACATCTTTTGGTAGCATTGAAGGGTTGTTCCTTTTAAGAAAGTTGCTTCTTTTATCGTTGGAGAAAAAAAAAATGTAGCACAGTAGTGGCCTATGTGGGTCCTACTGTTTGAGCGCAGTGTACAAGTCGATAAAGCGTGGTGGGTGTTATTATTTAGTATTTTTTGGTGTTAGTGATGAGATAAATAATAATTTAGAATATAAGTATAAAGTGGAGGGTTCAATTTGTAATTTAATAGAAGTTAGGGGGTTAGGTTTGTAAAAAGTGAAAAATTAAATAGTATTATTCATAACAAATAAGACAAATTTTGTCTATTAGTTATATTGGTAATGTAGCACAGTAGTGGCCTATGTGGGTCCTACTGTTTGAGCGCAGTGTACAAGTCGGTAAAGCGTGGTGGGTGTTATTATTCAGTATTTTTGTTGTTAGTGATGGGATAAATAATAATTTAGAATATAAGTATAAAGTGGATGGTTCAGTTTGTAATTTAATGGAAGTTAGGGGGTTAGGTTTGTAAAAAGTGAAAAATTGAATAGCATTATTCATAACAAATAAAACAAAATTTGTCTATTAGTTATATTGGTAAATATATTCAACGTGCAATGAGAATATGGAGAGCAACTCAAAAGCAACAGTGGAGATCAATTAGTAAATCAAATTGGCTTTGAAAATATATGGAGTTGCTTTTTTAACGTAGCTTTAGAGTGGGTTTTGAATGTATTAAGTCCTTTGGTTGAATAAATTAATTTGGTTTAATGTGAAAAAGTTAACGTGAAAAAGATTCAAAATCAAAGAAATATTATGACTTTATGAGATTGAATTTCACATTGGTGGATGGTAAAATAGGTTGATTGTATAAATTACTCTTGACATTTAACTCTAGGAGTGAAAAAGGTTATCATGGTGGGGAACCTTTAACCCCATGCACCCTTTGGATGCCAACTGTACGCGGGTCAGCACAGCCCCGGGCAAGTGTGGTCGGAATCAACCCCTGTCTCAGCGCCTAATACAACTGGTGGCCGAACCGAGATTCGAACCTTCGCCATCTATGAGTGAATTGCCAATTGACTAGGTCAACTGAGCATTTGCAGGGCACCCTGGCCACCCAGGCTATGCCCGGATGGTTTGGGCATTTAACTCTATTATGCAAATAAACAGTTTGGGCCATCTTGTGTTTAGGTTAGCCGGTTTAGGCTAATGTTACAATTAGAAGCGCTATAACTTAATATTTCTTGTGCCAAAACCATTTCGGGCCTTGAAATTTTTGGGCCCTCAAAAATCGTGGGCCCTGTGCAAGTGCTCAACTTGCACTACCTTTGGGCTGGGCCTGCAGACTATATTACTTTGAACTATTAAAATAATTATACGTTTTCTTTGAAGCGATTTAAGGTATATATACTTTAGAACAATCTTTAAATACCTTTCGACTAGCTTAAATAAGCATATGTTGCTTTGAAGGTGACATTATCCCAGTTATGAGGATAACCCCATTGTTTGGTAAAAACTTAAATAAATAAGCGTATGTTGTGCATGACCTTATATGCACATGACTCATCTATCATCTGTTTGGACCAAATGTGGGTAATTTGGTTACCTGGATTACAATTACTATATCAATTATCAAGTTATCAACCACAAATAAAAATCAGTTCATATGAAACGACAAAAATAAAGAACACTGATAAAGTTTACCGTGTTGCTTTCATTTACAACCAAAAACAACCTCACTAAAAGTTGCAATCAATCACCATTCACCAGTATCTATTTCGACAAAAGCAAGCAATGAATAGAAGTAACAAAACGATCCAGATTCATTCAATCAGATCAATTTTGTGACAAAAAATTAGAAGAAGATCCAACATGTTCACCAGAAGAATCATCCGTACATAACTTTTCATTGCTGGTTGAAGACTTTGATGAACAGAATTTAGGTGAATCCTTCTTACCATATGAATGAAAAAACGGGTTAACCATTGGTTGACTAGTCAACCCCGGGTTATAATTGTACGGATACACCACTAAAGGGTGATCAAACTTACAATTAGACCCGTATTTGCAAACTCCATGCCGAGTATAATACGAACAAACAGATTGCCCCTGCATTTCAAGAACCAAATAGTTACTACTTCACAAAGTATAATTCACATGGCCCGTTGTTTTGATGGAGTATAACTTACAGGTCTTAAAGGAAGCCCAAATGGGCTCAGAGAATTAACATACGATTGAACCATCGGGTGATTGTACTTGCACTTTGATCCATCCTTGCAGGTTCCGGTCGTCATGAAATAACGACATTCTGGTTCACCTAGCCTCTTAGGTAGTTGAGCAGTTGGTGTTGATGGATAGACATGGTCAACCGAAGTCAAACCACTGGTCGAGAATACCTGACTCATATTTCCCTACATACAGCAAACACAACTTTTAAGTGTATGATCACAAACAATGAAAATTTTGCCCCCGCCTTTTATGAAAAGATATCTAACTACTTGGAAAAGCGCACCTCTCGTTTCCATTGTTTAACCATTCCAAAATAGCCTAGTGGTTGGGGTCAACGCAGAAATTTTTTTCACCGAGGGCGGCATTTTTTTAAAAGCGTAGCAACTTATTTTAGGAAAAATATGAAAGTTTTTGGGCAAAATATGGATGCTTTGAGGGCAAAATATGGAGACTAATTGTGCAAAAAGTAAATCCACCGGGGAAAAATAAAAATGTTGGGAAAGTTAATCTGATGAGTCAAAGTATTTTGCAGATTTTAGAGTCTGATGATGTTAGAGTCTGAGGAGCAGATGATGTTAGAGTCTGAAGTTTTCAAAAGTCAACTGCCGAATGATTTCTTGTTGATAAAGCCATTTGAAGATTCTGGAAGATCTCTTTTATATTTAGAAGATATATGATGATGCGTTTTTGTGTTTATCTTCCAGAATTAATCTCCTTAAGTTTAGCTTTGATCCTTGTATATCTTTTCCTATTTTGTAGAGTAGTTTGTTAAGAAACCAAATCTGGAAGATTTGGTTCTTCTTGTATAAATACACGTTTATGTTTGCAGTTTTTATACGTATATCAAAAACACGATTGTGCTTAATATATTATTGGTTTTCTTCTAATTCGTGTTCTCTTAATTTTCTGCACTTTAATTCCTATTGTTTGTGTGAAATTAAGAGTCTGGTGTTCATAGTTGAATTACTGTGAACTAATAACTGGTATCAGAGCGGGTAAGGTGTAAATCCGTCAAAGGTAATCTTTAAAACGATCTATTTTTCATCTTTGAAGAAATCAAGATGTCTACCAGTACAATTGTTACTCCAGTCATGGCTGGAAAAGGTGTGCCGATTTTTGATGGCACAGACTTTGCAACATGGAAGCTAAAAGTTCTATGGTTTCTTGGATCTGTTCATGAAGATGCAGAAACTGTCCTTACCACAGGACCCATTACACCAGGTCAAATGGTCGATGCTGTTCCTGGATCAGATACTGTTGCTGCACAACCTGCTTATTTTCGTTCAACTCCAAGAGAAAGATGGACAGAAGCAGAAGCTATAAAGTTTAAGCTTGACAGCAAAATAAGAAGTATTATTGGTAATGCTGTCACTGTTCCTATTCTCAGGAAAATTAGTCATGCCAAGACTGCTAAAGCTATGTGGGATCTTTTACTTAATGATTATGAAGGAGTCACAGTTGTTAAGACTCAAAAGAGAAAGAATCTGATCAGATGCTATGAAAACTTTGCTGCTGAGCCTAAAGAATCCTTAAGTGATCTCCACTCAAGGTTTCAGGTTTTGATAAATGATCTTGAAAGTGTTGGTATAGAAAAGACACAACAAGTTTTGTGTCAAAAGTTCATTGAATTACTACCTTCAAACTTTGAATCGGTTATTACTTCTATGGTAATAAGTGAGAAGATTGAAGGGTATGAGCTAAGTGAGTTGTTTGGTATTCTATCAAATTTTGAAGAAACACAGTTGAAGAACAAGATCAATGTTAAGAAGGTTGCTAAAGATCCAGAGGCAGCTTTGGTGGCTACTACAAAGAAGAACAAACAGTTGTTCTCCAGTTACTCTAGTAAGGTTGAATCTGAGGATGATGAAACTTCTGATGATAGTGAATCTGAAGAAGATGAGGAAGATGATGATCTGGAGGCCCAGATAGCTCTTTTGGCTCAGAGAGTTGAGCAAAGAAAGTTTGGTTTTAAGAAGGGTAAAGGTAAGAGTTCATTTGATCCAAAGAAAGCTAAGTGTTTCAAGTGTGGTAAGATAGGGCATATAGCTGCTGATTGCTGGTCTAAGGTTGAAGGAGGTTCAGATTCCTACAAGTCTGTTGACAAAGCAAGAAAGTACAAGTTGAAGTACAAGAAATTAAAGAATGAAGCTGAGAAGGCAAAGGGTAAAGAACAGGAGAAGGCTTTGTATACTGAAACATGGGAGGATGAAGATTCATCATCAGATGATGAGGAAGACAAGTGTTTTATGGCTTTAACTGAAATGGTTGGTGGATCCAGTAATTTTGAAGAGGATCTGAAGGCTATTGAGAAGATGGATATGGATAGTTCTTGTAATAAAATTTCTGCCTATAAGGTACAAAACTTTGTGAACTATTTTGATAATGAAAAAGTGAGAATGTTTCAGTACTTGTTGCTTGACTTTAAGTGGTGTTTAGAAGACATTGATAGGTTAAGAACACAAATCTTTGATCTTAAACAGTCAATTATGGAAAAAGATGCTGAAATTAAAGGATTAAAATCGTGTGAGGCTGAATTAGACACTTATAAAATGGCATATGCTGAAGAAACTAAAAGATTAAATACAGAATTAGGAAGATCAATTAAAAGGTCAAAACATTATGAGTCAATTTGTAGATCTTGGTGTGTATCTTCTAAAAAGAATTCTGATGCTATTGCCAAACAAATTCCAGATGATGTTAAGGCTATATTAGGTGAAAACTACATATTAGACAATAATGTGGAAGCTGATCCTAATAGATTTAAACCTGATATTTTACCAGATACTTTTGTAAAGTTTGATGGTGATAAAAAGATTTTGACAAATGCTTTTGTAAAATCATTAGATCCTGTTGAGCCTTTAGACATCATTGTACTTGAGAGCAGAGATCCTTTAGAGTCTGAAATTTTGTTACCATCAGACTCTAACTGGTCAGAAAGTAAAAGTCAATCAGAGTCTGAACTTGAGAAATCTTCAGACTCTAACAGTTTAGATTTGAAAATTAAAAGTGAATGTTCTGACCAGGAGTCTATCACCCATGAGTCAAGTTGCAAGGACATATCTGATTTATCTTCTGTTACTAGTACCAGTCCAGATTCTAAAAGGTCAAAAAGAAAGTCAAAGTCCAAACAGACTAAGACTATTCGAAAACTTAAAAAGGAAATTTCAAAACTTAATAATGTAATCAAAAGTAAAGAGAAATCTCCTGTTAAGAGTACATGTTGTCTTCCAAAGAGAATTGAAAAGTGTTGGAAACCCAAAGTCTGTGAAAGTGAAAGTGTTTTGAAATCTGTTAAAGACAAGTTGATCTGGATTGGTAACAAAGCTTTTGTATGGAGAGTAAAAGATTCTCCTATTGAACCCACTGAAAAGTGGGTTCCCTCCAAGAATTAATTGTGTAGTTGTTTGTGTCTTGTGTAGCAGGGTAGTAAGTGGTATCTGGATAGTGGCTGCTCAAGACATATGACTGGATGCAAAGAACATCTTGTAGAGTTTGTAGAAGAGAAGGGTCCTCCTGTGAGATATGGTGATAATTCTGTTGCAAAGACAGTTGGTTATGGTACTGTGAAAGCTGGTAGTGTTACTTTGATGAAAGTTGCCTTAGTTGAAGGGTTGATGCATAATCTGCTAAGTGTTAGTCAAATTGCTGATGAAGACTGTGAAATAAGAATCAGAAAGAAAGCTGGTATTATTTATGATCCAAAAGGTAGGCCAACACTTGTGGCCTGGAGACATCAGAATGTGTATGTATTGGATCTGAATTCTGTTAATTCTGGTATTGAGACATGTTTGTATTCTCAGACTGTAAATGAGCTAAATTGGCTGTGGCATAAAAGACTTTCTCATCTTAATTTTAAGAATATAAATGAGCTGTCTAAGAAGAAATTGGTGAGAGGTCTTCCACAGCAACCCTTTAAGAAAGATAAGCCATGTTCTGCTTGTATTATGGGTAAACAAACCAAAACCAAGTTTCCTTCAAAAACCCTGGCTACCATTTGTGATCCACTTCACATGCTTCATATGGATCTGTTTGGTCCAATGAATACTAGTAGTTTGGGTGGAAAAAGGTATACTCTTGTGATTGTTGATGAGTATTCCAGATTTACTTGGGTTATTTTCTTGGCTGCAAAGAGTGATGCTCCTGAAGAAATCATCAGGTTGATCAAAAGAGAGCAGGTTCAAAAGGGTATTCTTGTTAAACAGTTAAGAAGTGATCATGGTACTGAGTTCAAAAATGTTACTTTAATTGATTTTTGTGAAGAATCTGGAATTGGTCAAAACTTCTCTGCTGTAAGAACTCCTCAACAGAATGGAGTTGCTGAAAGAAGAAACAGAACCCTTATTGAAGCAGCTAGAACTATGCTATGTCAATCGAATGTAGCTTTAAGGTTCTGGGCTGAAGCTGTAAACACAGCATGTTACACTCAAAATAGGTCACTGATTGTGAAGAAACATGGTAAAACTCCTTATGAGTTATATCACAAAAAGGTGCCTACTATTCATTATTTTCAAGTTTTTGGGTGTAAGTGCTACATTTTAAATCAAAGAGATCAGCTTGATAAGATGAAGCCAAAGTCTGATGAAGGTATTTTTATGGGATATTCTTCTGTATCTAAAGCTTATAGAGTTTACAATCAGAGGAGAATGAAGATTGAAGAATCTATCAATGTTTCTTTTGATGAAAGCTCCTTAGAAATGGATCAATCATCCAATTCTGAGAATTCTGCACTTGAAGAAATGTCTAAGTTAATTTCAGAGAACATTGTTCAGACTCTGGATTCAGAGTCTGAGTCTGATGAACAGTGGTCAGACTCTAAAAATATTATTGCTGAAGGTGTTCATACAGAAGAATCTACACAAGAAGAAGAGATTGTTGTTAATCAAGAGAGTGGCCAATCATCAGATACCACCTCAGATCCCATTGTACCTATCAGAAGATCTTCAAGAAGCATAGTTCATCCAAAGCATCTTGATGATTATGTTGTGGATACTACAGGGTTACCCAAGACTAGTTCTTCTAATCAGGCTGCTGTGTCTGAATCTGCCATAGCTAATTTCTGTTTGTTTTCAAGTTTTCTTTCACTTATTGAGCCTAAGAAGATTGATGAGGCACTAGGTGATGATGACTGGAATGAGGCTATGACTGAAGAACTTACAGAGTTTGAAAGGAATGAAGTATGGGAATTGGTTCCAAAGCCTGATGATAAAACTATCATTGGCACAAAATGGGTATTCAGGAACAAGGTGGATAAAGATGGTATTGTTATCAGAAATAAGGCAAGGTTGGTTGCTCAAGGGTACAGGCAAGAAGAAGGGATAGATTATGATGAGACTTTTGCTCCTGTGGCTAGAATTGAAGCTATCAGATTGTTTTTGTCTCATGCTGCTCACAAAGGGTTTAAGGTATCTCAAATGGATGTGAAGAGTGCTTTCTTGAATGGAGTTTTGCAAGAAGAGGTGTATGTGAAACAACCTCCTGGTTATGTAAGTAAGAAATTTCCAAAACATGTTTACAAATTGAAAAAGGCATTGTATGGTCTGAAGCAAGCTCCAAGAGCCTGGTATGATACCTTGTCAACATTTCTTCTAGAAAATAATTTTTCCAGAGGAGCTATTGACAAGACTTTGTTTGTCAAAAAGGACAAAGGTGATGTGCTACTTGTTCAAATTTATGTAGATGACATTATATTTGGGTCTACTAATCCTAACTTGGGAAAATGGTTTTCTGATATTATGTCAAAAGAGTATAGAATGAGTAATTTGTGTACATTAAACTATTTTCTTGGGTTGCAAATAAAACAAAGTTCTGAGGGTATTTTTATAAACCAGAGTAACTATATTGCTAACATGTTAGACAAATATGGTTTCAAAAATTGTTCTTCTATAAGAACACCAATGAGCATTTCTGAAAAACTTGATAAGGATGAGTCTGGTAAACCCACTTGTCAATCAACCTATAGAGGTTTGATTGGATCTTTGTTATACTTAACTGCAAGTAGACCTGATATAATGTTTGCTACATGTCTTTGTGCACGTTACCAATCTGACCCTAAGGAGTCTCATTACAAAGCTGTGAAAAGGATTTTTAGGTACTTAAAAGGTACCCCTAACCTGGGTCTTTGGTATCCCAAAGACTCAGGGTTTGATCTAATTGGTTACACAGATGCAGACTATGCAGGTTGCAAGTTAGACAGGAAAAGCACTTCTGGTGGATGTCAATTGTTAGGTGGAAAACTGGTTAGCTGGTCTAGTAAGAAGCAAAACTCTGTTGCTACTTCTACAGCAGAAGCTGAATATGTTGCTGCAGGAAGCTGCTGTGCTCAATTACTTTGGATGCAACATCAACTTTTGGATTTTGGGTTGACATTGTCCAACACTCCAATCATGTGTGACAATGAGAGTGCAATTGCTATTACTGAGAATCCAGTGTTTCACTCAAGAACAAAGCACATTGAAATCAGACATCATTTTATAAGGGATTGTGTTGAAAAGGGCAAAGTGTATTTGAAGCATATTGGTACAAAGGATCAATTGGCAGATATTTTTACTAAGGCACTTAATGAAGAAAGGCATTTTTATCTTCTTGGACAACTTGGAATGTTAAATCCATCTAGTGAAATGTTGTCTAGTGATGACTCTTCCGGAGTCTGATGTTTTAATGAGTCTGGATGAGGTAATGCTATTTCAGAGTCTGAGATGGTGTGACTCTGGTGTATTTTTGATGTAATTTTGTGTAAATTATTTTCTATCTTGAGTCAAATAAAGTTTTTTTTTTTTTCTTGTTCTGTTTTAGGTAAGTTTATTTTTCTTTATTCTATTTCTTATAATAAAAGGGTCAAAACTGTAACTTTTTGAGGAGGTAAATGGTAAAATTTTTGGCGGTGTCAGAATTATTTAATAGGGTTTAAATTTTAAATTTTTTTTTTGTCAAATCAGTCGATCATCTCAAAACCCTCATCTGTTTTTCGAAATTCTCTTGCGATTACAATGGCGAACATGAAATTCATCCCTTTTGTTCTGGAACCAACTGAAAGGATGCATCGAGCAAAGGATTTTAGAGGTAATAAGGAGGTACAGGTATCGGTGAACAATAGGGTAGCTTGTGGTAGAATTCCAGAAGGGTTTGCTAATGAGGGATATGAGGAATTGATGCTGTTTATGAGGAATCATCCTTTGAAGGATGCCTTCTTTAAGACAACGGTGATGTATCCTGAGATGCTGGCTGAGTTCTGGTACACTTGTAATGGGAACAGAGAAGCAAGGTCAATTACTGGTACTTACAGGAATGGTAACAACACCTTAACAATTACTGAAAATCATTTAAGGGCTGCTTTAAACCTTCCTTTTAATGAGAATTTTGTTCGAACAGCAGCAAAATCTGCTGTACGAAATTGTTTTAACCTAGTTGGTCAGCCCTTAACCAATTCTAGTGTCAAAATCAGTATGTTCAGTCCAAGGTGGATGTTTCTATTGTCAAATATAATCAGAAGTTTGAGTTTTAAATGTGGGAGTCTAACTGAAATAAATGATTTTGAGGCTCATATTTTTGATGCCATGGTAACAGGGAGAAATATAGACTTTGCACGTCTGTATTTTAATGAACTCTTAGTGCTTACTGAAAAACCTTTAAGAGATCACAATGTGCCATTCATAAGATTTATGAGTCTAATGTTTGAACAAGCAATGACACCAATTTTGTACAATGGTTTGCAAACTTTTAATGTCTATGAGTACAGGTATTTACCTGAATGCAGTGTCAAAATGTTTCATAGGCACATTGTTGATGGTCAAGAAGTCCCTCTTACAGCTGCTATGATGCATTGGGTCAATTTGGGCCGTGCAGACCAACCTGCAGATCCTGAGCAATCAGAATCTGAAGGGGCATCTTCTTCAGGATCTGAGCAATCAGAATCTGAAGAAGGTCACAACAATGGTCAACAACATTCAACAGAATCTGAACATTCAGTTTCTACCCCCCCAATTACTCCACCCCATATTGTCAATCAAACAGAGCAGGCTGAAGATATGGTTGAAGAAACACCACTTCAATCTAACCCATCTTCACCCACTGCTACTGAGCAAATATCTTCATCTAACAACCTTATGAACTCACCAGTTCATACAGAGAATACCACCATACTTGAACCCTTAGATGATTCAGCACCTGTGAATTCACCATTACAATTCACTAGGCAAGATGGTGCTAGTACTGTTTCTTCACCTCTGCTAGAGGTTGTTGCAAGCAGTGCTTTGACCTTAACCAAACCTGATAGGTTAGTTAACTTGGATACCCACATTACAGTTACTGATGCAACCCCCTCAGTTAACTTACAAACAGAGGTCCCAATCCTGGACTCATCAAACCAAATTCAACAACCTACTGAAATGGCCAAACCTACTTCTACCTCAGACTTAAGTCTGTCACTACCTTTCCAGAGCATGTCATCCTTACACACTCTTGCACAGGCTGCCAATGCCACACTCATGTCACAGGGTGTGGTACAGGCCTCAACACCTTCTTTATCCAAGGATTGCTTTTCTTCACAACAGGAAAGTCATGAGGATATACCAACCATACCCACATCTATTGACACTGCAGGTCAGACTGGGGCACCAGTTGAATTGGTTGGCTTGAATAAGGCTTTGACTAATTTGACTAAGAAGTTTGATGACAAACTATCTGTTGTGCAGTCTGATCTTTCTAAAAACTTTAATAATAATTTTGTTTCAAAATCAGAGTTGATGGAGGTGAGGAGGTTGGTTGGGGAGTTGCAGGGTGGTGCTGGTAATTCAAATTCTGTGGTGATGTTTAATGACAGGTTGGATGTATTGGAAAAGAAAGTTGATGGGGTAGAAAGTTGTTTTACAGGGTTTGCTTCTGATTTGGTTACTTTAAAAAATCAACAAGCTGAAATCTGGGAAATCATATCTTCTCTTCAGGTGGATGATGTCAAAAAGGGGGAGAAAAGAAAGAGAGTTGATGATGCAGAGGTTGCTGGTGATAAGAATAAGAGAGCTGCTGTTGAGGGGGAGAATCACATTGTTGTTGATGAGGTTGTGGTTTCAGAAAATGTGGTTGAGAATGTTACTGTTGGTGATGAAATTGTTGCTGGTGGTGTTAAGGATAAGGGTAAAAATGTTGCAGCTGTTGGTGAGATGATTGCAGAATCTGCTGGTGATATTTCTGAAAATCCTGCGGTCTTGAATGATCTGAGAGCTAAGTTGAATAAAAGGTTTAGATTTAGAAGGTATGAAGGAGAAGTGTTGAAGGTTGAAATTGATAGGACTGAGTATGATGGAGTGTGTTTGTTTCTGACTTTATCTCATGCTTCTGATAAAAGATTAAGGGTGAAGTTGAATCAAATATTGAGGTTAGGATTTTGTGAATGGAGAGGAATTGCATTTGGTTTGAGAGGTTGTGAAGGTGACAGGGTGATTTTAAGTGAGGTGTTTAAGAGGATTTTTATGTTTGTGCATCTGGTGTTTGAAGAAGGGTTTATTAGTTTGAAGGATTATGAAGTTTTCTGTGAAGCCTTTAATTTGAGAAAGAAAGAAAGAAGGGTCAAGAGGATAGTTGATACATATGCTGTTCCTGAACATATGGAGTTTATAGATGATTTTTATGTTGAGTATTTGGATGCATTGCTGGTTAAAACTTCTAATGGAAGGAGAATGTTGATTAGAGTGGATCAGTTTGAGGATGCTAATATTGAGCTGCTATTAAGTTTGATGACAAGGTGTGAATCTCTGCAGACCTTACCTTTTCGAAGAAAGTTGTTGATGCACTTGTACAGCAAGATCAGTATGATGAAGAAGATCTCACACATGAAGCATAAGTGCAAGCTGATTGAAAGAGAGGTCAAGAAGTTGATGGGTTAGTAGCTTGAATTGTTTTGACATCATCAGATAGGGGGAGATTGTTGGGAAAGTTAATCTGATGAGTCAAAGTATTTTGCAGATTTTAGAGTCTGATGATGTTAGAGTCTGAGGAGCAGATGATGTTAGAGTCTGAAGTTTTCAAAAGTCAACTGCCGAATGATTTCTTGTTGATAAAGCCATTTGAAGATTCTGGAAGATCTCTTTTATATTTAGAAGATATATGATGATGCGTTTTTGTGTTTATCTTCCAGAATTAATCTCCTTAAGTTTAGCTTTGATCCTTGTATATCTTTTCCTATTTTGTAGAGTAGTTTGTTAAGAAACCAAATCTGGAAGATTTGGTTCTTCTTGTATAAATACACGTTTATGTTTGCAGTTTTTATACGTATATCAAAAACACGATTGTGCTTAATATATTATTGGTTTTCTTCTAATTCGTGTTCTCTTAATTTTCTGCACTTTAATTCCTATTGTTTGTGTGAAATTAAGAGTCTGGTGTTCATAGTTGAATTACTGTGAACTAATAAAAAAAATCCAAAATTTTTGCACTAACAATTACAAATCCACTGGGGCGGGTGCCCCCTGTCTCTTCATATTTTCGCCCCTGGTTGGGGTCCCGATATTCTCATAAAAGGTGTTCAAACCTCATTAGCAGCATACCTTGGGGTGGCCTGATAAACGGGCAGAAACCGTCACGGGATAACCCGATTAGACCGCGTACATCTGAGTATCCCCGTCTGAGCAGGGAAAACCTTGTACTTATTTGTCTGTATAGTTTGTGGCTTTACTACTAATTACAAAATATAGTAAACGGATACTTACAATGTAAGGGCTCCACCCTTGAGCTGTATTAGATGATGGGAGAACATATGGCATGTAAGTTTGCAGACTCGGATATGACCAAAGATGTGCATATGACAAAGGTCCAACATAAGCTTCCTTCGACCAATCAACTGTCGGTTGTGGATGATTGAACTTGCATTTAACACCGTATTTACACGTTCCAGTTCTCAAATAATGAGGACATGATATCTCTCCCTAAAAACACCATCATACATTCTTTAAATCCGAATAATAAATAATAAACTTCCTAATGTAACAAGATTTTAGTAAACAAATTTGTACCTTTCGCATAGGTAGCCCAATCGTGTTCAACACGATAGGATTAGCACCACGCGTATCCTGTGGATGATTATATTTGCAGGTCGACCCATATTTGCAAGTGCCCGTTTTTAGAAAAAACTGAAAATTGATCATCAAGAATCACAAACTATACACAAAAAACAAATAAAAATCGCCCGTTTTCAATAAAACTTCTAATTAAAAGATCGCAAACTTACAACGCAATCTGGCTCTCCAACTCTTTTAGGAAGGTCATTTAGATTCTTCTTATTATCCTATGAATTGTTAAACAAATGATATCATGTACATGCATATGCATATAGTTCTATGTAAGTATAACATATCAAAAAACATAAGTAACAGAAATACGTGATCAAAAAGTTTATATTTTTTTACCTCCCCATTGTAGGATGGATGATTATACCTACAATTATGACCATAACCACAAATTCCAGTCCTCAAATAATAGACGCAATCGGGTTCTCCAGGACGATCTGGATAGCCCGTTGATCCGGTTACATCATGTTTTTCATCTTCTTGAATTCTCAAACTTTTTATACCATCTACATCCCATATATCAAATCATGAGTCAAACAAAAATTTCACATAAGTTCATAATTCAAGAAACTTATATGATCATATATTAACTATCAAATCAAACTAAACATAATAATAAAAACAGAGTAAACAGAGCAACAAAACATAATCCGTCAAACATTATCATCGAAAACATATTCAAAATACACATATTGCTCCCAATTCAAGTATAATTATAATAAAAAAAACCAATGTATGTAACATAAATGGATGGATGGATATTGTACCTTCAATGTAATCATCAGGAAGATTTTTAACCGGCATATCAAATATATGTATATGTATATGATCAAAACCCTAAAAATACTATGAAATTTTAATGATGATTATATGCGATTAAAAAAGAAACAAGGTTTTTACTAATGTTGAATTAACAGGACGCCCAATTTATGAATGATTTCCTATTCTTTTTTATATATGTAATGACTCGTGAATGAAAAAATCTTTAGTAAATATTCTGATCTTTTCAAAGAAATTTATTCGGTTTTCTTTCTCTCTGTAGGAAATCTGTAGGAAATTTCTTTTAAGTGTAATTTAGAATTTTGAATATTCGGATTTCTGGGATCATGAAATTTTGGTTTAATTAAGTAAAGTGTGGTTTTTCACCTAAATACTGAGATATTGTCGACAGGTAATTGACAAAACTGTCCCTGAATTTTAGGAATTGGTTCCACAAATTAAAGGGTTTTTAGTAATTAGTAATAAGAAAGAAAAAAAAAAATATGCTTTAGCACGGTGTTATCAAATGAATGAATGAATGAATTGGCTAACTGCAAAATTTGGGTAAGAGTATAGTTAAAGGAATAATTACTGTTGCAAAACACCCCGTCTCGAGCCGTCTCGACGCTCGTTGAGACGGTTTGGTGAATAGCCCATCTCGTCTTGAAGAAAACCGTCTAATATGATAATCAACGGTCAAAATTCGGGTCAAATTTGAAAAAAATCAGGTCAAAGACTCTTAAAATTCGGAAAAACCGGAAAGTCGGTAACATCGGTCAATTTGTTGAATTTTAGTTTTAATTTTCTGTACTATATTAACGGTGATAGCAATTATAAGTACAAATTAGTCAATTAAAGTTTTTGGCTTTAAAATATGTACACACACACACACACACACACACACACACACACACACACACACACATATATATATATATATATATATATATATATATATATATATATATATATATATATATATATATATATATATATATATATATATATATAAGTCAACTTTTGTGATGACCCGTCCAAATTCATTTGGACGAATACATCTTTCATTGATTTCACAGTGAGGTACTGACATCTACATGATACATTTTGTAAACATTGCATTCTTTTGAAAAGGCACACCATAAATGAATATCAAATTCTAAGGTTTTTGACATTTGATGATTTCTATATATAGACAATCACCGTAAATAATAGTTTACAATACTACATCCGTTGACAATGCAGTCAAAATAAGATACATGGTGATGATTTTGTGAATGCAACGTTTTCTCGAATAAAGCATGTATGACTCCATGCACGTAGCTTGTATAACATATAACGAAACAGCGGAAGACTTCTAGGGACTTGAGAATAAACATGCTTAAAAGTGTCAACACAAAGGTTGGTGAGTTCATAGTTTTAATGTTGCGCATAATCTGTATATAAAGGTGGATCACAAGATTTCAGTTGTTTCATCAAGAAACGTTTATCAAAATATTCTACAAGATTGAGCACCATGATAACTAAACTTTAACGTCTATATAATAAGTACCCCTGTTTTAACATACATGCAACCAACATGTACAATACACGCAAACCAACGTGTACTAAACTCAAATAACATACGTCTGTTTTATAGTTTAGGCTAGGGTTTCTATACCTGGAACAGACGAGGATGTCAAGCCCTATGGATCCATATACAACTATTCGCGCCCACCAGTTCTTATAACTGGCAGCTACTAGTTACCAAAGCTAAGGGATTTTCGGTTCAAACTCGGTGTAGAATTTAGTATGTACTTGTATCCATTGCGTTTAAAATAAAGTGCATGTATTCTCAGCCCAAAAATATAGATTGCAAAAGCAATTAAAAAGGGAGCATATGAAACTCACCTTAGCAGCACATAAGGTCATTCACCAAAATATGACCGAAACTCGGAATGCAAAGTAACCGTAGATCTCAACCTAGAGAACATATGTTGGTCAATACATGTCTAACAAGCTAGGTCGGGTCATAGTGTATCACAATCCTAATGCTCGAGACTGACATTCAAAAGTTAACAAAAGTCATTTCAAAAGTCAACCTGACCCAATATGATCTTTAAATCTATAAATGTTTATTAACATAGTATAAGTCTTGATAATTGAACGAATTTATAGTTTATCAAACTCAAAATATTATTTGTTTCAGGAGCTATATTATATTTGAATTATCATGGCAATCGAAAATATTTTATTATTTCACATAGTTTTCCAATACTTGTAAAATCAGATTATAGTGCTTATAAAGCTTTAAAACCTGATAAGACAGTCAATTTTGACAATTGTTTATCAAAACGAGACGTGCCTTATATAGAAATTCATTTACTCGATTAGTAATATCTAAAAATCCAATTTATCAATCTCATAGACAAGTTGTTTAAATATTAATTTATAGTTTCAAACACAATTTCAATTAACGTCAAACATAATTCAGTTGACCATATCTTTTAATCCGTTCATCGAAATCACGCGATTTCTAAATGAAAAGTTAATAATTTTTCGCTAGCTTTCCAAAAATATGCATATCATATACTTAATATCAGTAACATGTGTATCAAATTCGTGATTCATCATAAACTATCTAAGTACAAAATTAAAGCATACAAGCATGCATAAACATATATACTCGAGCACTAGACATGGATACACTATTAATATATAAAAGATAAGATATGAATGCTCACGTATCAATATTGTGATTCAATATTGCAGGAAAAGTACGTAGAAGCAACGGAAATGATAAACACTAGATTCACGATCAAAACCCCCAAACAATACCCATAACCTCCATAGCTATATCCCATAAATACCTTAGCTCTTAACCAATTTGAAACCTGAACTAAAAACGACTTTTACAGTTACAAAATTCGTAACCTCCACTTGGGTCAATAAGAAAAACCCAATACTAATTGTAATCATACAGAGATGACAAAAGAAGAAATAATATATATATATATATATATATATATATATATATATATATATATATATATATATATATATATATATATATATATATATATATATATATATATATATATATATAAAATAAAACCTATCCTCCCTTTTTATGATGACGTACAAGAGTATTCATGGAATAAATATGTGATACTTCTCGATAAATCAATCTCAAAAACTGCCCCCTTTTTCTCGAGTTCACGCAACCAAAGACTGAATAAAAATACAAAAAATGACACGGGGTCTTCTATGTGTATGTTGTGTTTATAGAAAATGGAACGGGGTATATATATTATAAATAAAATGGCAACGTGTAAAAGTATCTAACCATCATTCTTGTTTTTGCTACATCCCGTGAACTTTAGTTGTTGTATAGCGTGTCGACACATTATTAATTATTATTATATATAAATTAATATTTAATCTATATAATTAATTATATATTATATTATATTTACGTGCATAGTTAAATTGTAATTTTTGTTCCGATGACTCGTACATTGTCACTCGACTTATGTCCCGGTTCCCGTTTTTCGAACGCATTTTCGTACGCTTAGAAAACTAGCATTTTACGTTTCGCGATGTGTACCTTTATCAAAAATTAGACTTAATTATTGATAATTTATATTATAAGAAATGTTACTTGAACGTTTGAGTGTTTTGGTCATTTGCTTCTATAAATCAACGTCTCGTTATTTATCAAAGTATATTTAATTCAAAACGTTTTATATCTAAGTTAACATTATATTTTTAAATATATATATATATATATATATATATATATATATATATATATATATATATATATATATATATATATCGTCATTTAAAATATAAACTTGTACACATTATATATATAATTGAAATATTTATCTAATAATATAATATTTAATTTTTCAAACTAATTATATTTCAAAGTTCAATATATATAATTTAAAATCATTTAAATAATAGATATTATTAAATCACCTAACGTTTATGCTCTAGAACTTAATTTGATATAATTCATTTATGCGCCAACGTTTATTTTAATTTCTCAAACGTTCTAAAAATCAATCGAATCGAATAACCAAATGTTACTATCATTTACTTAACAAATTTTGAATTCATATATATTCAATATTCATAAACACGTTTTAAATACACATTGCGAGTTATTTATAAATTTAATTCTAATAATTAATATCATATTGTATATATTCAAATTATGTTATTTATCGAAAACAATTTTAATTATCAAGTTCTATTATATCGAAAAACGTTTTCGCACGTTTGAAGTTAAATCAATAGAATATTATGAACTTTAGTTCTCCACTAACTTTTGTCTAAATTTCGTTAACTGACACATTTGTTCTTTCATGTAAATCACTTTATCAATTATTCCGAATACCGTTAAAAATGAAACGATCTCTTAAATCATAGTGGACCTCACAACAGAGACTCGTACTCATATCACAATGTATCTGATAATTCAACCATTTGATATTATCTTTTAATTTCTGTGAATACACATATATTGAAACTGATACGTTTATGTAAAGTATTATTCATCAAATACTTTGTTAACGTTTTTAAGTCATATAATAATTTCATAACTTATTTTCATATCAATCAAACCGTTAAATGTTTATTTAATATTTCACAATTTAATAATCACACATATGCATATATTCATACATATCTATTTACACATAATTGTTCGTGAATCATCGAGAGCAGTCGAAGGGTAAATGAATATATGAACACAATTCAAAGTTTTTGAGATTTCAACATTACAGACTTTGCTTATCGTGTCGGAAACATTAAATCATTTAAAGATTAAGTTTAAATTTGATCAGAAATTTTCGGGTTGTCACAGTACCTACCCGTTAAAGAAATTTCGTCCCGAAATTTGATTGGGATGGTCATGGCTGACAATAAGTATGTTTTCATAACGCATACAAGCTGAAAATTAGAGTTTTATCATCAGTGAGTAATATGGATAAAACTATTCGTTTATGTGAAGATTATGAGTGAAGCTATCGCAAAAGAGTGAAAATGAATAAATGCAGGTTTGACTTAACCGGTGACGTAGTCACGGTTGATTTCTGGAATTCAAGGAATTTAGGAGGAAAATATTCGTAATAATATTTGGTTCTTCGGTAGTTAAGGAAATAGGATCTTCTTTGGTTAAATGCGGTAATCTGTTTTGATTGCTCTGTCAGATATTTCATTATAAATCCACCCTCTTCATTTCCTTATTTTCCACAGCTCATACCTTTTATTCTTTCTCCCTCAATTCATATTTTAAAGCATTCGTCAATATGCTCCATCCAGTTCTGCTTCTTGATATACTCCTAACTTTCATATCTGTCATTCTTATTTTCCATCTGCCACCAGAGGAAGTTATTTTCTTCTACTATTACATTGGGGTTATAATGTTTTTAATTCTCCCGTGTCTTTACGTTGCAATACGTATTGATATACACGGTTTGTAATTTATGTGTTGTTGTCAGGCTTTATATGTTCTCTTATATTTCGATGTTTCTGCTTCTGTCTTTCTATAATCATTGACATCCACAGTTAATGCTCTCTCCTATTTACTGCGATTTATACTCCAATTTCTATTTCGGAGCTTCATGCTTTTATTTTCTTCTTCTTCCCGACTTCAAGTCAAGCGAATAATGGTCCAGAATTCGTAGGTATGGAGTTTCGAATGATCATAATATACAAAGCAGAAAGGAAAGGTAATAGCACGATTTAATTTGTCAAATTACCAAAATATCCGAAAAAGACCGAGTCATCAAGAAAAATATTTTTCTTGATAGTTTAGAGGTTAAATAGAATGAAAGAGTTATGTAACATGGTTCATGATGAGGATATTTTCATGACCCGTCATAATCCATCTGGACGAATACATTACAATTGATTTCATCGCGAGGTACTTGACTTCTATATGATACATTTTATAAACATTGCATTCGTTTTTAAAAGACAAACTTTCATTACAACGACAGTTGACGGCATGCATACCATTTCATAATATATCCAACTATAATTGACTTAGTAATAATCTTGATGAACTGAACGACTCGAATGCAACATCTTTTGAAATATGTCATGAATGACTCCAAGTAATATCCTTAAAATGAGCTAATGCACAGCGGAAGATTTCTTTCATACCCGAGAATAAACATGCTTTCAAGTGTCAACCAAAAGGTTGGTGGGTTCATAGGTTTATCATAAAACAATAAAATTCATCATTTTAATTGACCACAAGATTTAAATGCTGCATGGTACAAATAGGCCCGAATCCTATACCCACCTGTAATGTACATGCGATATCTTTTAAATACAGTACACCTTTCTCGTGTACGAAATCATCTTTCATAAATCTTAGTAACCGTACACATATCCTGTGCACAAAAATAACATACACATAACCTGTGTATAAAATCATTCTCTCGATACATAACATTCACTTTTCATTGCTTTCATAGCTTAGCTTGGTAACCGACCTTAACATATAATACGCATAATAATATCCCCAAAACAGAACATCTCGTCTGTATAATAATCATATAAACTTCGAAGTACTAAACACCACGCCAACTAGCCCTTCCGTCTAGTGAATATTCTGGGTGGGGGTGTTAAACCCGGTAGCTACCTTTAGGATTCGCGTCAATTAGGCGTGCACTAATTATCAAAATTAGTGATGTTCCCTAATTCTTAGGTTACCAAGCAATAATAATCAGGGAAAAAATATTCATATCAATTGTGGCAATTATCACGTCCACATAATTCAATGGTGGCAATTATCACGTCCACATAATTCATTCGAGGAATGTTTTGCTTGTTTCTATCTCGTCAAACATTTATAAAAGCATTTCATGTATTCGCAGTTCAAAATATATTTCAAAAGCATTTAATAAAGCAGTTGTAAAAGTAGCGCATGTATTCTCAGTCTCAAAAATGTAAAGAGTGAAAGGGAATCACATGAATTCATTATACTGTATTTTATAGTAAAAATACATATGACGACATTGAACAATGCAGGGTTGGCCTCGGATTCACGAACCTATATCATTTATATATATATATTAACACATATAATTGAAATCGAACAATTTACATATTATTAGTGATATAATTGTTATTTTAATAAATTATATGCTTTATTTAATAACTTAATTAGATATATATATTTTTTTTGTATACTTTAAATAGGTAATTAATATTTATTACAAACATATTAATATAGTTATGTTTTATGTAATAATTATAATATTCGGATTAATTAATACGTATCGTGACCCGTGTACATGTCTCAGACTCGATCATAACTCAAAGTATATATATTATTATAGAATCAACCTCAACCCTGTATAGCTAACTTGATCATTACTGCATATAGAGTGTCTATGGTTATTCCAAATAATATATATAGATGCGTCGATATGATATGTCAAAACATTGTATACGTGTCCCGATATTTAAAATGCGTAAATAACAGTATTTAAATGACGATAAATAAAGTGCGTAAAATAAATAACAGAAATTAAATGACGATAAATAAAATTGCGAAAATATAAATTGCGATAAATAAACTCCGATAAATAAATTGCGATAATAAAATGTAATAAGGAATTAACAGTTAGCTAGGAACGGTTAGCTAGGATTTTGTTAGCGTGGATTCTTAACCAAATTTCTCATAGTTAATTTGTTTGTTTCTAATAAATTTTATTTTGTCCAATGTTTTCTTCATTATGCCATTTGTCGGATTCTGATAGGTCAAAATCCAAATATGAAATTGAATGAAAAATGGTTATTCTGTGGTGAACGGATTCGTATATCGGTGGATGTAAGTAGGATAGTAAATGACTGTTGAATCTGATTCGAAGAATGTACAGTGTAACTTATTAATGTAAAACTAAATATTCCTCGGGTATTACCTACCCGTTAAAATATTTTCACCATTAACAGTTTGTACAAAAAAATTTTTAATTACAATCTTTATGAAAATATACTTACATATATATATTTTCTTCAGATGTAATTATGGATTTAATGAGTTAATATGATATTAATCTCATTTGGTTTACCGTCCGAACTAGAATACATAATCTCTAAAACATTAGAGATTACATAATCGCCAGGAAGAACGAAGATAGTTGATGTAAAATGATACGTAGAATGATGATTATACTCGAGATACAGAATGAGATGTTGAGGCATGGATTGTTGATGGTACTGTGCTGTTACTGATGGTACTGTTGGTGCCGGTGATGTTGCTGAAGCTGGTAAATTTTGCACCATATTCTCCAAATTGATTACTCGAGCGCGAAGTTCGTTGACTTCTTCTATTATTCCGGAATGATTGTCCGTCGGAACGAGCGGATGAATAAGATCTAGAATTTTATATAGAATATAATCGTGTGGAGATATTCGGGAAATGAGGGTGAAAATGGTGTTTCGGACTGGTTCATCGGCAAGTGATTCGGGTTCTTCGTCAAGAGGTGAATTTTGTTGATGGAAAGGATCGCCTTCTTCGCGTCTCTATTGATTAAATCGACTACGAACTCATCAGATGAATTGTGGATGGGTGATTGGTTGATTCATTCTGATGACACTGCTTTCGGAGCTTAGGTGAAACTCCATATCGGAATAGCTGTCGGAATCCGAGGAATTCGAACTGCTTGAGGGATTCCTCTCGTACGATTAGATGAAGGATTTTCGATAAGAAATAGATTATAGGATGTAGATTAGTACCCTGAAATACATAATTTACATATTCATATATAATACTAAAATCCCATAAGCTACGGAGGAATCTACGGAAGCTGTCAGGTGTGATGACCCGAAAATTTCTGACCAAATTGAAACTTAATCTTTGTATGATTAACATTTCCGATACGATAAGCAAAGTCTGTAAAACTGAATCTCAAAATTTTTGAACTACTTTTATATATTTAAATACCCTTCGGTTGTTTTCGACGATTCGCGAACAATTATATGTAAATAGATACATATATACAATAACTTGAAAAGGTAACAATGTATTAATTATTTGATACCGTACATTAAACTTATTGGTTTAAATATCTATTTGAATATATATGATAAGTTGAAATATTTATTATTAAAATTTATTTATAAATAACTTTCAATGTGTATTTAAAAACTGATTTATGTATATTAAAAAGATATATACATATATATAATTTCAAGTTATTTAGTAAACGATAGTAACATTCATTTATTGATTCGATTGATATTTAGATAAGTTAACTAAAGCGTTTAAGATGAATCAGTAAAACACTAATTTGCTGCAGTATTTTCAAATTGCTACAGTACCCAAAATGCTACAGTGTTTTCAAAAATCACTATTTGCTACAGTACTTTGCTACAGTAAACACTATTTAAAATGAAAATGTATACATGTATATGTATATATAACGAGGCGATAATTTATAGAAGTAAATGACCAAAACACTCGAAAGTTTAAGATATACTTTGAGTGATATAATTTAGGGATAATTTAAGGCTATATTTTGACAAAGGTACGTGTCCCAAAATGTAAATTACAAGTTTTCTCAGCGTATGAAGGGACACTCGAAAAATCGGAACCGGGACATAAGTCGCGTGATGACGTACGACTTATCGGAACAAAATTTACAAATCAACTGTGCACGTGAATTTAATATAATATATAATTAATTATATAAATTAAATATATTATATTAATATAATAATATGTCGACGAACTAGTGTACAAAACATATGTGAGCTGGAAATTGGTCCCATGCGATCGCATGGGAATAACCCATCAAAGTCATGCGATCGCATGGCTATGGGGGACAGGCCACATCTATAAATTCGAGCGTTTCTCTGATTTTTTTTATTCATTTTTCATTCTTCCTCCGTATTATTAGTTATATTTATATTTATTATTATTATTATTATTATTATTATTATTAAGATTAATAATATTATTAATCTTATTATTATTAGTAGTATTATACATAAAATACTACGACGAGGTTATGAGCGTGTCACTTTCAAAATGAGTTTTCGAGCGGGATAAAGCTAAGGAAATTATGGGTTATTGCCAAGGAGGTTATGGGTAATGTTCGGGGGTATATTTGTGAATCAAACCTAGTGTTTATCATCTCCGTTATGTCTACGTACTTTCCTACAATATTGAATCTCAATACTGATACGTTGAGATCTACGGTTATTTGGTAATCCGAGTTTCGGTCACATTTTGGTGAACGACTATATATGCTGCTAAGGTGAGTTTCATTTGCTCCCTTTTTAATTGCTTTTACAATATATATTTTTGGGCTGAGAATACATGCAAATGATTTAATAACTGTTTTACAATAATTATAAAGTGTGAGTTTCATTTGCTCCCTTTTTAATTGCTTTTGCAATATATATTTTTGGGCTGAGAATACATGCAAATGATTTAATAACTGTTTTACAATAATTATAAAGTGTGAGTTTCATTGCTCCCTTTTTAATTGCTTTTGCAATATATATTTTTGGGCTGAGAATACATGCAATTTATTTTAAACGCAATGGATACAAGTACATACTTAATTCTACACTGAGTTTGAACCGAAAATCCCTTAGCTTTGGTAACTAGTAGCTGCCAGTACATAGGATATGGACTGGTGGGCGCGAATAACAGTATATGGATCCATAGGGCTTGACATCCCCGTCCGAGCTAGAGCGCTAGCCTTTTAACGGATGTGTGTTATTTGAGTTTAGGACACGTTGGTTTGCGTGTATTAAGACGAATGGGGTATTTATCATTATAACCTTAAAGCTTAGTTACCAGGGTGCTCTGTTACGTAGAATCTATTGACAAACTTTTGATAAATGTTTCTGGATGAAACAACTGAAATCTTGTGATCCACTTTTATATACAGATTATGCGAAACACTAAAAATATGAACTCACCAACCTTTGTGTTGACACTTGTTAGCATGTTTATTCTCAGGTTTCCTAGAAGTCTTCTGCTGTTTGCTTATATGTTAGACAAACTATGTGCATGGAGTCGTACATGGCATATTTTTCAAGGAAACGTTGCATTCACCAAATCATCACCATGTATCTTATTTTGACTGCATTGTCAACGGAAGTACTATTGTAAACTATTATTTACAGTGATTGTCTATATGTAGAAATCATCAGATGTCGAAAACCTTTGATTTAAATATTCATTTATGGTATGCCTTTTCAAAAGAATGCAATGTTTACAAAACGTATCATATAGAGGTCAAATACCTCGCAATGAAATCGATGAATGACGTGTTCGTCCATATGGATTTGGAGCGATCGTCACATCAGGCAAAGGTAACAATAAAAGATACGCTAAGATATGAATTTATCTATACACTGTCTATGCAATAGAGGCAGTAAGACGTGTCTAGACTTTAAGGATGATAAGCAAATAACTTTCGACATGAAATGATAAGCAAAACTTTTGACATGCAGACACGGTCGAAGTCCAGACTCACTAATGCATCTAAACAACTATCAGTTAGACACACTAATGCAAGACCTGGTTCGCTAAGACCACCGCTCTGATACCAACTTTCATGACCCGTCCTAATCCATCTGGACGAATACATTACAATTGATTTCATCGTAAGGTACTTGACCTCTATATGATACATTTTACAAACATTGCATTCGTTTTTAAAAGACAAACTTTCATTACATAGACAGTTGACGGCATGCATACCATTTCATAATATATCCAACTATAATTGACTTAGTAATAATCTTGATGAACTCAACGACTCGAATGCAACATCTTTTGAAATATGTCATGAATGACTCCAAGTAATATCCTTAAAATGAGCTAATGCACAGCGGAAGATTTCTTTCATACCTGAGAATAAACATGCTTTCAAGTGTCAACCAAAAGGTTGGTGAGTTCATAGGTTTATCATAAAACAATAAAATTCATCATTTTAATAGACCACAAGATTTAAATGCTGCATGGTACAAATGGGTCCGAATCCTATACCCATCTGTAATGTACATGTGATATCTTTTAAATACAGTACACCTTTCTCGTGTACGAAATCATCTTTCATAAATCTTAGTAACCGTACACATATCTTGTGCACAAAAATAACATACACATAACCTGTGTATAAAATCATTCTCTCGATACATAACATTCACTTTTCATTGCTTTCATAGCTTGGCTTGGTAACCGACCTTAACATATAATGCGCATAATAATATCTCCAAAACAGAACATCTCGTCTGTATAATAATCATATAAACTTCGAAGTACTAAACATCAAGCCCACTAGCCCTTCCGTCTAGTGAACATTCTGGGTGGAGGTGTTAAACCCGGTAGCTACCTTTAGGATTCGCGTCAATTAGGCGTGCACTAATTCTCAAAATTAGTGATGTTCCCTAATTCTTAGGTTACCAAGCAATAATAATCAGGGAAAAAATATTCATATCAATTGTGGCAATTATCACGTCCACATAATTCAATGGTGGCAATTATCACGTCCACATAATTCATTCGAGGAATGTTTTGCTTGTGTCTATCTCGTCAAACATTTATAAAAGCATTTCATGTATTCACAGTTCAAAATGTATTTCAAAAGTATTTAATAAAGCAGTTGTAAAAGTAGCGCATGTATTCTCAGTCCCAAAAATGTAAAGAGTAAAAGGGAATCAAATGAACTCACTATACTGTATTTTGTAGTAAAAATACATATGACGACATTGAACAATGCAGGGTTAGCCTCGGATTCACGAACCTATATCATTTATATATATTAACACATATAATTGAAATCAAACAATTTACATATGATTAGTGATATAATTGTTATTTTAATAAATTATATGCTTTATTAATAACTTAATTAGATATATTTATTTTTTTCATATACTTTAAATAGGTAATTAATATTTATTACAAACATATTAATATAGTTATGTTTTATGTAATAATTATATTTTTATATAGAAATTCTTTATTTGATATATATATATATATTTTTTTAATAATAATAATAATAATAATAATAATAATAATAATAATAATAAGACTATTAAAAATAAATAAGTGACTACCTCAAAGAAATAGGATAAAAAAATAATGTCACTGCTCGGAATCGAACCCGAGACCTCACGTTCAGCAACTCCCTTACTAAACCAATGAGCTGTTTAATACTTCTTATAATAAATCATGTTTTAGTTATTTAACACATACTTGTTGTTTATCAATAACATTTATACCCATCATCATCAACTTTATTTACTAGAATCGTAATCATCATGATTCACGATATCATTATCATCAGGTACTCTACTACCATATCGACATCATCATGCTTCACCCTTTATCATTGTTGTTCTCGTACCGCATTTCAATCTTCTCTTTCGTATCAACAGAAAAACTTGAACAATACATATCATCACTTCACACTACACATGCAGCTCGTTTGTACTCTACCCTATACGCGTAAATTTGATCAACAGAATACAAGGCCTAAAGTGAACTTGGCCTAGCTAAAAATCCAAGTCTTCGGCCCAACTAAAATGCATAAACCCACGGCCCAACAATTGAACTAGGCCTAATTTCAATTTAATGCCCATATATATCTAACTCTTCGGCCCACTTATCTTTGCTATAAAACTTCGGCCCAGCTGGTACTCGAATGCAACTAGCAGGAAACAACAATTTAGCGTAGATGGATTTCAATCATTGTGTTTGTTTTGAGTAGGTACACATCACTCTCCATTATCCACCCACTAGGAAAAAGTTACCGATACTTTAAGAAAAAAACTTTGTATTAATAATTAAGTAGTGTTATAGGAATCATCATATTTTATTTATCACCTCAAAAGTCTCGATTTACTTCAATCACCCATTCTCGTTTCTTTCACAGATACACAAAACATATATAGTAACTTTATCAGAAAAGAAGTAGCAAGCTTAATGAGTTATGGAGGTTTATGGCAACAATTATATCACATATCACTTAAATGGTGTTTTTTTTTTGTTGTTGTTGTTGTTTGAAACATGAAACAGGAATTTTTGAAGGTTTGAGCGATAGTGGTGAAGGTTTTGTCGACGGGTGGTGGTGACACAAGGTGGCGTATGAGAGATTATAAGGTGGCCGAAAGTGAACAAAAGTGGTGATGTGGGAGTGGTTCGGTTGAAATTGATTTCGAGCAGGTGAAAACAATATCGTTTAGAATGGGTAGCGAAGTAATGGTGATAGTTGTCAAAGATGGATGATATTTGATGTGTTGGTTCTCAAACGAACATATATAGTAGTTGGTTCTCGGTTTGTTTTTAAAGTTTTTTTTTTTTAATTCGATCAAGGAGATGTATTGGTTTTAATTGAGAATGATAATGGAAGAACTGAATAATTCCCCTAATATCAAATGTAAATTGGCTGTTTATAGTAGAATGAAGATCACAGGCTCATTTAAGTCGTACAGGAAAAAAAATATAAAATAAATAAAGTTTGATATGTATAGCTAACTGAATTTGGTTGCTTGTGTTTAGAATTTAGATTCGATCAGAGACAGGATTATCAATCAGAAATAGTTAGATTGATACCCTTAACAAACTTGTACAAAAATCTCTTGATTTTATACTTTATATAATTAATATTAATAACTATTAAATATGTAAATAATAATAATAATAATAACAATACTAATAATAGTTACTAATAATATTCATAATGATAATAGATAATAATTATATTAACAAAACAAATAAGAAAAGAAAAAAAATGACAATAGTATTAACCCTAATGCAAATAATAATATTACTTATATAAATACTAATTAAAATAATACTAATAATAATAATGTAATAGTTTATATATAACAAATATCATAAATTTTTATCTCTTAATTTTATATAGTTTCATTTATAGATTTTTAATTAATCTTATTAATAAATACAATAATCATACTCTTAATATTATAACTAATAGTAATACAATATAATACAATATTTTAATTATACATAAAAATCATATATATTTATATATAACGTCATTTTAAATTACACTTAATTATTTTGTATTTTATTTTACATATTTAATTCCAATGTTTAAATTATATTTTATAATTTCAATTGACTAAATTGTAACACCCTCGAAGCGGGCCTAGCTGTTAGATTACTATTTTGCCCCCGGGTTGTGTCGTGTTATTATATGCTTTTATTCTAATTTTATATTTTGTATTATTTAATGATGTGGATAGGATCAGTTTGTGACAAGGGTCACAGAACAGGTTTGTTTATTTAATTTGGACTTCGTTTGGGTCACCAAATGAGATACGAAAGAATTCAGATAACTGATAAATACTCGTGTGTTGTGATGTATGGGTTTTTAACCCTTAAGTGTGTAGGTGGGGAGAATTATCTTCATTTTTCTAGATTCTTCCCCAAATATTACTCCCGTACGTTCATCTCCATCTCACCAAACCCTAATCATCAAAACTTGTTCTTGGGCTCAAATTGATCTTAGAATCGTGTTCTTTGTTGTCTACTGATTCTAACAAGGTAAGAATCACAAGCCTTCATGCTTTAATCTTTGAGAAAATAGAGTTTTGTGTTAGTTTTTACAAAGTGTGTAATTTGGGTCAAAATAGTTAGATTTGATGTTGTTTAAGTCCAAACTTTCTGGGTTTATGTTTCTACATACTTAGTGTCTTTGATTTGGTCAGTTTTGAGGTCGTAATCGAGCTCTAGAGCAAGAATTGGTTGAATTTGGGTGAAACCCGTCACTTTGTTCTTCAGCTTCTGCAGATAAACACAGTCGGCCGAGTGTCTCGAGACACTCGACCGACCGACTCTACCATCGACCGAGTGTGTGAGACCCATGGCCGAGTGTGTCTGTTAGAGACCATCAACCGAGTGACTAGACATTCGACCGAGTGAGTGTAGACAGTCGGCCGACTGTATCTGACAGTCGACCGAGTGTCTTTGGCAGTGGAAAATTTTACTAAGTGTTGATTTTTAGCCGTTATGCTGCCCGTTTGTATTTTGATGATCATAATATTATAACTAACTTGTGAGTATTGTTTTCAGGTGATACAGACGAGGAGAAGACTCGGTGACATTAGACTACCGAGTGATGTTGGTATCGGTGAGTGAGACTAACTGGAGAATATAGTATAGAGAAGCATGTTATATTATGATTGCCATGCTTGTTAGATATACGTATTATTGTGGTTAGTTAGTACGTTGTGATGACTGCATGTTAGTTGATGCTTGTCTGCTGGAGCCCAGTGCGTCCCTATTGTGTGGTAGCCTCGGTAGAAGAGATCAACCTGCGAATTGGGTTCCTCATGTGGTAGCCTAGGCAATCGTGGTGTATATATATATATGAATGACGCGCCCATCGCGTGTGGATTATATATATACATACGGTGGTGGAGGAACTTCTGGTAAGCCCTAGTCCGATCAGCTGGTGGTTAATGGTTTGGCCGAGCCGCCAGAGTCTCTGTAGATGGCACTTGGGTGATGTTTATGTGTTAGACTATGTGACATGATTAGTATGACGGTTCCTGTATACTATTTCCTGTAGTTAGTTGCACTCACTTAGCTTCGTGCTAATCCCCCACATCTTCCCTGCAGGTTATGGATTTGTTGTATACTAGTTATCAGGGCGAAGATGGGATGTTGGAAGATATGTTTGACAAAGCCGAAAACTCTGATGTCGCGTCTTTTCTATTAAAGATGTATTTACGTTTTAATATAACACCCGGTCGTTTATTTATTAACGTGTTATCATTAAGTGGATTATATATATATATATATATATATATATATATATATATATATATATATATATATATATATATATATATATACACACATTTTTAACTTATGTATTAGTTAAATTGGTCTTCCGCTGTATTAAAAAAAAAATTATGGGGTGTTATAAGTTGGTATTAGAGCGTAGGTTTGGCAGCATGTGCACGGAAGTGACATGTTCCCAAATCGTGTGTCGAGTCAAACATATCTTAGGGTGGGTTAAGTGAGTGAAGTAGGTATTGACGAGTTACTTGGCAGAAACTAACAGATTATCTACTAAGCTTTGTGTGTGAGATGTTGTGTTAAGACAGGTATGAAGATCGATTCCATCCTGCTGGTGCCCTGTTGACCCTCAGTACTGACAAAACTTTGGTGGATGCGTTTGATGCTGATTTGGATGAAGGACTTGACGCGTATTAGTTAACATGGCTCCAATGATGAGGATTCAGTTGCAGAGTTGATGAGGGTTAAGGGTGCGGGTGCGATCGAGGTGTTGATAGATACAAAAGATGTCTTCTTATTCATAAAGGTACATTCTTGTTACATTGATGTAATTGTTATTATTGTACCTGTAGATTGTGTTCATGATTTTGTCAATTGTAAGTTTGTTGTAATGATAATCTGTGACGATTAGTGTTTCAAGTTACGATTGATTAATTGTACTTGTAATATAGAAGTAGATGATAGTTGACGGACACAGTTACGACGACTGTGACTAGAGCTACCCTTGCCACTATCGGGATTTTATTCCCTTAGACTGACTGTTATGTTCTGTGAGACTTTATAGACATGACCTTTGAAATATTGTGTCATGCTTTTGTAAATTGTTGTTATATGGCCTGTTGTACTATATGTGAGATTACTTTTGGCCTAGACTAGAAGAATTGAAGTGAATGATTTGTAGTATTAACAAAAGACGAATATGAAGTCATTTCCTAATCGTTGACTGATGGGACACACGTAGTGACCCATAAAGACTGATTAGGGTAGTGACCCCTTGATGAGTAGTGAAAGTCTCGAACCCTATTGTGTAACTATGTGAAGTGTAGTCTTCATGCTTGGTGACCGTGACTGAACCAGTAGATGACGGACCCTATGATATTATAGTATGACGTGACTTGTTGTGTTGGACTTAGGTGAAATGTAATTCTTTCCCATGGATCGACGGGACACACGTAGTGGCCCTTAAGGATTGAAATAGAGTAGTAGGTTTCTTGTCTTCTCATAAGAGGATCCGGACCCTGTTTGTTGTTGTCATATGTAGGTGGTTTGCGTGTCACGTATGATGTTGACTTTTGGTTTAGATGATTGTGGCCGTAGTAAGACTTTGAAGAATCGTTTTCCTACCATAGACTAATGTGAGTTAGTGGTGACCTTCTGGAAGTAAGTTTGAATGGAGTTTTTCATGTAGTCTTGACTGAAAATAGGAAAACCGTGTTTCATCGTTATGTGAGGAGTATTATTAGCCTGGATGTACTGTTGCAGGATTTGACTAGCTAAGTAGGACCTGTAGAGTTGCCCTGAGAAGTTGTTGATTTTTTTTGTGAATTGATATGACTCATTAGATGTCAGTATGTAAGACGTTCGTTTAGTGACTTTCTTGGAAGTAGAGCAGACCTTAACGGGAATAGAAATTCAGTTCAAGCTGAATTATGATGAATCTTGACTAGGTCGGGAGACGTGATTAGAACATTGATCATATTACTGTTAAGATAGAAGCATTGATCTGGTAGTTCGATAGTGACCGTTGTGAATATTTTATCTTTTGAAGATTTGAATATAAGGTCGAGGACGGACAATAATAGCATTTGCAAATAAGACGAAGTAAGTAGGTATAGTTTATTGGATGTTGGATCAGAGTTACTAACGTGGTTACTAAAGAGGACTTAGTAGAATTAAGATCGAATTAGAACCGAGTTAGGTGTTTTCTTTAAAGACTTTTGCGGTTTTGATAGCCTTAGATTGTAAAATCTATTAGTTTGGGGATATAGTGGAGATTTATAACTATCGGTGACTTAAGAAGATAGGCCGTGTTGTTTTGATGAACTCGACTAAGATCTTGTTCCGAAATACTCAAAATGAAAGTGTGATTTAGAATGATGTACTACGTCTGGCCAACGGAAATACATTATAGTAAATCATACAGTAGTTTTAAGAGTCGGAAGAGATGTAACGGGTGTAGATCGGGTGTTATTTGACGATGAATGTGATTTTCGATGAACTGTTGACCGAGTGTAGACTTTTCTGACATAGTAATGTTAGTTGAACAATATTTGGACCTAGGCTATTGATGATCGAATAAGCCTTAGTTTTGAATTTTGATAAAGTTCGAAGCAAAATAAAGTCGATGCAGAGATAGTTTTAGTGGTGTCAAACGCGTGTATTGATATCATTTGACGGACTTAATTGTTAGATGGATGTTTATTGCTTGTGGTAGTGGATATTGTTGACTTGAAATCCATGTTCGAATGATTAATGTTGGGTTAATATTGCATTTGTAAGTGTTTCTTTTAAGGATGATATGAATAAAGTCATACTTTAAGTGATGAATTTTGGGTAAGTATCAACCTAGATAAGTGATTTATGACGAAACCCTTAAATATCGAACTTGAATTAGGTATTTAATTGTGTATTCTGGTAGCATTTTAACCAAGTGACGATCTTTCTGATGTAACTGTAGTAGTGTTCGGCATGTGTATTGATGTTACTTGAGGAAAATTAATACTTAGATATCTACTTTCAGAATGTGTGGACGATTATTCTTTACTCTAGATTTGTGATGTAATGATTGAATTGATTTGAAATTGGGTTGGTAATCATTTCTACTATGATTGAGTAGACTAGAATCACGATTTAGTCATTGAATAATTGGGTGAATATTGAATCAGATAAGCGAATTTCAATGAAATTCTTGAATATCTGGATTGAAACAAGTATTAAATTACGGAATTTGGGTAAATTAGTGTAATCCGAGTTGATTTGGCTATGTTGTAGTGATGAAATTAGCTAAGTTTGTGTATTCTAAGGTAAATGATAGCCATTATTCAGTGTTTTAGAGTGAGTTGATCTAGGAAATTCGATGAAAGTGACTCGAGAATAACCTCAAATCATGATTGACAGATATAATGTAGTGGGTCATTAGTAGTGACTCGAGAGTTAGTGTGTAAAACCTAGACATGAGATGGAATTTTCGTGGTATTTCGTAAGATTATTGATAGATCAAGTTTGGAATTCAGACGAAATTATACTTGTTCAGTTATTAGATAGCGGCAGGTTGTCAGCATTGAATTTCTTTAGCTAGTGGTAAAGACTGTTTTCTAGACCAGAATGTGAAGAACGATTCGGATATCTTGTAGTGTAAGTAAGTAAGTTTGCAGATCAGCATATAGCGGGTCTTGACCCTTGGGTAGTAGACTAGCAGATGGTGTGTTTGACTTAGACCGATAAGATAACTTTTGACCTACGAGAATGAACGGAGCTTTGTAAGGCGTATGACGGTAGGACATGATTTGACTTAGTTCACATTGTGGCCCGTCGTGGCGGTTTGTAATACCCATGACCTTTGTTGATTTGATGATGTAGAATTGTAGGCTTAATTGAGTTGTATCTTCATGCGACACGTGGGCAACAGACTGATGACTTAGAATAAACTGAATATAAGAGTTAATGGGTTAACTTTATGGGTAATCTCGAAATTTGATGGATTAGTCCGATTCAATGAAATTGATAGTGTATAACCGTTCGTATCTTCAGAAAGTGGGGTGTAGTGACAGTTTGACGTGAAACTTTTTGTGGAAGTCAATTAAGTTGATGATGGGTCTATATAATACTTTTGGGTTGTATTGTATTTGAATGAATGTTGATTGCATCTAGTGTTGAATTATTTAATCGTTATCCTCTTAGCATAGCACTAGGATAAAAGATGACGTGCACGGCCCTTGTTAAACAGTAGATTGTTGGTACTTGGTTACCCCCTTCAAGCGATAATTATGATGCTATAGACAATTGCGGGATAACTTATCTGAATGTTGTGTTGCGTGATTGGAGTTGGTCGTAACAGAATGGGTTGGCATTGACTTAGTGACGGTGGGTTTTTAAATTGATGATTTTTGGCTTATGGATTGACAGATGAGAATACTAATGAACCTTGGCAATGCTTGTTATCTTAGGATGTGTTTTGGTGTATCTACCGGTGTTGTGATGCCCCGTACAAAACCATCGTGTATGAATCATCAACAATAGGATCATTACAAGGTTAAGTACTATATGCGTTTTCAAAAAGAGTTTGCATTCATTAATAAAGTGATGTGTAAACCAACATCGAATGTTTTACAATCCAAAAGCATGCTTCACTAAGTAGAAGCAAATAATAAGTGTATGTGACCACAACGGTCGTTACAAGTCATAGTTCAAAAGTACTAATGTTTGAATGCAAAATAAAGTAGTTCATGCGATAACAACTCTAAGCAGCGGGTGTCTACAGCACAACTAGTACACAGCAGAAGCTAACCTCAAGCACCTGAGAAAAACATAAAACGTCAACACAAAGGTTGGTGAGCTATAGTTTAAGTATAACAGTATGTAAGGTAGGCCACGAGATTTCAGTGCTACAAAGAGCGTTTCAAAACAGTATGATAAAGTATATGTTAACCGTGGGCACTTGGTAACTAACTTAACGTTTATACCCCCTGTAAGTACACTTGGCAAGTGCGTATGTCTACGAAGTATTAAACACCCGATAAATGCTAGCGCTACTAGCCCGAGTGGGGATGTCAAACCCTATGGATCCATATCTAAGATTCGCGTTCACCGGTTCAAAGACCAATGACTAAACGTTACCGAGCTAAAGGGAATATTTCTGCCGTTGTATAACCCACACATATATAAAGTTTAAGTACTCGTGCCTAGTATGTAAAACATAAAATCCGCATGTATTCTCAGTTCCCAAAATAAGTTAAAGTAAAAAGGGAATGCTATAACTCACAATGATAATGTAGTCGTAAAGTCGGTTCGGAAAAGGTGTGCAAGTAATCGGTCCGAAGGTCCTCAACCTAAGGCAAATAGTACTAAGTCAGTAAATTGTCTTAATAGGTTTAAAAGTATGTAAATAAGGTCTTAAGGGTCATCATCATTCATCATTTAACAAAAGGTGTAATGTAGGTTTCGTTCATGAAGGTAGTTTACAACAAAGGCTGACTTCAGTCAGTCACCACGGCCTCTACCCTTACTGAATTAAGGTGAGACCAGTGGTCATGGCTCTGTATATGAGTCTCTTAAGTGTGGTAAAATTTACAGAAGCAAACTCGTCTTTGTTTGACCGTGGCGACGGTCTAAGTGCGAGTAGGTCAGAAATTTCTGCACAACGTTAAAAGGACATAGTGACGATCGGAGGGCCATAAATCCTAAACCGTAACTCGGATTAAGTCGAGTTCTATATGAAAAGTTATCTACTTAAAAAGATATATTTTAAAATCAAGGTCTCAGTAGCCCAGGTCTACTGGTCTGTTACAGAAACAGTAGGACAGAGGGCTGTAAACAGAAAGCAGGAGGTTAAAAGTGAATTCCGGTGGTCTTGGTGCTTGATGCTTATCACGGTTCTCATCCTTGATGTGTATAGCTTCAAGTGTACAACTAGTTGATGTGTTTGAATCATCTTGACCAAGATTTGACCATCATAACCCAAGTGAAAGTCTAAGACATGAAGCACAACTCACTTAAGAGTTGTATGAAGTTTGATGAACCAAAGTTACATCAAAGTCTTAGATCTAACACATACATGAACTTTAAAGCTAATAACAAGTTACAAACTTGAAAGTAAACTAACTAATCAAGATCATAAGATGTAGAACATAGTTCTTAGTTAGATCTTGAAGATCCAAGACTCAAAAGTCTAGATCAAGCATAAGTATACAAAGTTATATTTAAAGAAAACTTATTTACATGTTCTTGAACTTTTAAGTTAACTTTTAGTTCCAAGAGATATGAGATCAAGACTAACTTGTAGTACTTGACCAACAACAACCAAAATCATAAAATTAAAGTGCAAGTAAAACTAAATAAACAAGTAAAAGGTTCATGGTTGTTCATACTTTTAAAGATTCAACCAAAGTTTGATCTTTAAGTAAAGTAAACTTTAAGTTTACTTCAAGAACTACAAGTATGATTTTAATCAACACATGAACTTGCAATCTTTTAAGAAAGTGTATGTAGAACATAACTAGTAAGTTTATGTTCTTGTTGTTCTTGTAAAACAAGATAAAAGAAGAATCAAACTAGAAAGTTTATTCTTGGAAACTAGTAAGTAAAGTAACTAACAATTACATGTAACTAAATAATAATCAAGAACAAGTAGCAAACAGCAATTGATGATGATGATTCATGTATGTATTCGGTTTTGTTAAAGAAAAAGAGAAGAAAAGAAGTCCAAGTTGCTTACAAGTGTTAGAGAGAAATGAGAGAAATTTGAAAGTGAGTTTGAAGTGTATGTTTTGAGAATGAGAAATAAATGAAAGATACAAGTTAACAAGTAGTCAAAAAAATGAAAAACTCTCCCTTATTACTTCCTAATGCCGACGGTTTGGCTCCATGGGGGGGGAAGGGATTAGTTCATTGGATTATTACATGTAAAGCCTTCAAAAGTGTGGTTATTAGGTGTATGTGCATGGGGATGATATGTAACAAGATTCTATAAGTCTTTAACTAACTAGTTGTAACCTAAATGATACTTACATGCAAGTATGGGCTTAAGAGTCCATGAATGAAGTAGGGTGGGCTCTTTAAGTCCACTAACATTAATTAAAGCCCAAGTTTCAAGTAGTAACAAGTTAATCCAATTAAAAGTCCATTAACACTACTAAATGCCCAAGTAATTAACTAATAACCATAGTTAATTAAAATGATTAATAAACTTAATCATGAATGTAAATAATACTTGAAAATATTATCCGTGTAAGTCTCGGGTGTCACAAAGACATTTCGGGCAATTAAAGTCAAGTACGTTTAGTCATGGCAACATGCAAATGTAATGACATACATTCGTTTAATCACACGTATTAATAATAATTATTATTAATAAATAAATGTTGGAATATCCAAGGTCGTTACATTACCCACCTGTTAAAGAAAATTTCGTCCCGAAATTTTAAGCTGAGGTAGATGGAGGAGTCGGGAAAAGGTGAGGATACTTCCGCATCATTTGATCCTCTCGCTCCCAAGTAAACTCAGGTCCTCGTTTGGCATTCCATCGTACTCGTACAATCGGAATCTTGTTACGTTTCAAAGTTTTGATCTCACGATCCATAATTTCAACAGGTTCTTCCACAAAGTGAAGTTTGTCGTCAATCGTAAGTTCCTCAAGTGGTATGATAAGTTCATGTGCAGCAAGACACTTCTTCAAGTTTGACACATGGAAGGTAGGATGAACTGAGCTCAATTGTGCTGGTAGATCCAAACGGTATGCAACGGGTCCAACACGCTCCAAGATTTCAAAAGGACCAATGTATCGTGGGTTCAACTTTCCACGTTTCCCAAAACGGATCACACCTTTCCAAGGTGCAACCTTCAACATCACATGGTCACCAACGTTGAATTCAAAGTCTTTACGTTTAAGATCAGCATAACTCTTTTGGCGATCACGGGCAGTCTTAAGTCTAGCTTGTATCTGAGCAATCTTCTCCGTGGTTTCGTGGACTACCTCGGGTCTGGTGATTTACTTTTCGCCTACTTCGGCCCAACAAATAGGAGATCGGCACTTACGGCCATACAATGCTTCAAAAGGTGCAGCGTTAATGCTCGAGTGATAACTGTTGTTGTACGAGAATTTGGCGAGTGGCAAATGCCTTTCCCAGGCCTTTCCGAAATCAATGACACATGCACGCAACATGTCCTTCAAGGTCTGAATCGTTCGCTCACTTTGTCCGTCAGTCTGAGGGTGATAAGCAGTACTCATATCGAGATGAGTTCCCATGGCTTCTTGTAAAGAGCGCCAAAATCTAGAAGCAAAACGGTGATCGTGATCGGAGATGATCGATAAAGGTACACCATGACGAGATACAACCTCCTTGATGTAAAGTTGAGCAAGTCTCTCCATTGTATCAGTTTCCTTCATCGCTAGGAAGTGTGCAGATTTGGTAAGGCGGTCAACAATAACCCAAATAGTATCGTATCCGCCCACCGTCTTTGGTAGCTTGGTGATGAAATCCATCGTGATCCTTTCCCACTTCCATTGTGGGATTTTCGATTGTTGAAGCAACCCAGAAGGTCTCTGATGCTCGGCTTTAACCTTCGAGCAAGTCAAACACTTACCAACATAAGTCGCGACGTCTTTCTTAAGATTCGGCCACCAATACTGTTCTTTAAGGTCGTGGTACATTTTGCCCGCTCCAGGATGAATCGAATATCTCGATTTATGTGCTTCATCAAGTATCAGGTTTCGTAGATCTCCATAAAGAGGTACCCAAATTCTTCCGGCATAACATCGGAGTCCAGACTCCCTAACCTCGAATCGAGAGACAAGTATGTTCAAATGTTCATGAGCTATGTTCTCCTCCTTGAGAGCCTCATCTTGGGCTACTCTGATCTGGCTATTGAGGTTCGAATGGATGGTGATGTTCAGAGCCCTAACACGAAGAGGTTCCGTCCTCTCCTTTCGGCTTAAAGCGTCAGCTACAACATTGGCCTTGCCAGGGTGATAACGGAGTTCACAATCGTAGTCGTTGAGCATCTCGATCCATCGACGCTGTCTCATATTCAGTTGCTTCTGATCAAAGATGTGCTGGAGACTCTTGTGATCGGTGAAGATAGTACTCTTAGTTCCATACAAATAGTGTCTCCACAATTTAAGTGCGAAGACAACGGCTCCAAGTTCAAGATCATGAGTAGTGTAGTTCCGCTCGTGAATCTTCAATTGGCGGGAGGCATAGGCAATAACCTTTGATCGTTGCATCAGTACACAACCAAAACCACTTTTTGAAGCATCGCAATAAACAACAAAGCCGTCACTGCCCTCAGGGAGTGATAGGATAGGTGCGGAGGTTAACTTCTTCTTCAAAGTTTGAAATGCTGATTCGTGTGCGGGTTCCCAAATGAACTTCTTGCCCTTGTGAGTCAGCGCGGTCAAAGGACGCGCAATCAGAGAGAAACCTTCGGTAATAACCGGCGAGACCTAGGAATTGGCGAATATGCGTTGGAGTAGTGGGGGTCTCCCACTTGCTGATGGCTTCAATCTTGGCGGGATCAACTTTGATACCCTGGTCGCTCACAACATGACCCAGAAACTGAACTTCCTGCAACCAAAATTCACACTTGGAGAATTTGGCGTAAAGTTGCTCTTGTCTCAAGAGTTCAAGCACTAATCGGAGGTGTTGCTCATGTTCTTCTTCACTCTTAGAGTAGATGAGGATATCATCTATGAAGACGGTAACAAACTTATCCAAGTACGGCTTGCAGACACGATTCATGAGATCCATGAATATGGCAGGTGCATTTGTTAATCCGAATGGCATCACGAGAAACTCATAATGGCCATAACGAGTTCTAAATGCAGTCTTCATTACATTGCTTTCTTTCACCCTTAACTGGTGATAACCGGATCGCAAATCAATCTTTGAGTAGACGCTCGATCCTTGTAGTTGATCAAAAAGATCGTCAATTCGTGGAAGAGGATACCGATTCTTGATTGTCAATTTGTTGAGCTCACGGTAGTCGATACACATACGGAAGGATCCATCCTTCTTCTTTACAAACAACATAGGTGCGCCCCAAGGCGAGAAGCTTGGTTGGATAAATCCTCGATCTAACAGCTCTTGTAGTTGACTCTGTAATTCTTGCATCTCGGAAGGTGCGATTCTATAAGGTGCGCGAGCTACAGGTGCAGCTCCTGGCACTAAATCAATCTGAAACTCTACTGCTCTCTGCGGCGGCAATCCAGGCAATTCCTCTGGGAAGACATCAGAAAATTCATTCACAATTCGAACGTCGTTCACGCTCTTCACCTCAGTTTCTACCGCTTTCACATGTGCTAGGACAGCAAAACGTCCCTTCTTCATAATCTTTTGCGCCTTCACGCAACTAATGAGGTTCAGCTTCGAGGTACATCTCTCTCCATAGATAACCAGTGGTTCGCCATCTCCTTGTGGTATGCGAAGTGCTTTATCTCCACAGATAATATCAGCTTTTATCTTGCTCAACCAATCCATACCAACGATCACGTCAAAGCTTCCCAGTTTGATAGGTATCAAATCAATTTCAAAATCTGCACCAGCTATGTTGATAATAGATCCACGACTAATATGGTCAACTTTCTCAAGTTTACCGTTAGCGACCTAGACAAGCATACTCTCTTTTAACGGGACTAATGACCAATTAATCTTATCGCAAAAATGTCTACATACATAACTCCTATCTGCACCAGTATTAAACAAGACAGAAGCTAAAAGATTGTTGATTTTGAATATACCTGTCACCAAATCTGGGTTATCGCATGCATCCCTTGCATTAACATTAAAGGCTCTACCACGGGGTGGTCCTCCGTCTTTTCGCTTGTTTGGGCACGAATTTCTGAAATGGCCCGTCTGTCCACATTCGTAGCACTTCTTAGGTCCATTGGTGTTCAGCTTCCCATTCAAAGTGGTGACCTTGCAGTCTTTCCCGATATGCCCAGCCCGTTGGCATTTCTCACAGACAACATTGCAATACCCAGTGTGGTGTTTGTAGCATCGCTTGCATTGTGGTAAGGTTCCTTTGTAGTTCGGGTTGGTGTTGGTGTTGTTGTTGGGATTAGGGTTTCCACCATTGTTGTGCCTCTTGGCGGGGGTTTGATCGTAGTTTCTCCCCCTGTTGTTGTTGTTGTTGTTGTTATTGTGGTTGTTGTGGTTGTTGTCCCATTTCCTCTTTTCGCTACTACCAGCCTCAAACTTAGCCTTCTCCGGCTCATCAATAAGAATCTGATTCATGAGAGTATGCGCCATGCGCATTGCTTCGGGAACATTCGGTGGTTTGGACGATGTGACGTTTCCTTTGATGGACTTAGGGAGTCCCCAGAAATACCTTTCCATACGTTTGAATTCCGGGGTGACCATTATCGGATACATGAGAGCTAGCTCCAAAAATCTCCTGTTGTAACCATAAAGGTTGTTCCCAACGGCCTTTAACTGCATAAATTCGATTTCTATCTTCTGGATTTCGGTTCTTGGACAATACTCATCAATCATAGCTGCTTTGAATTCCTCCCATGGCGTAGCATACGCCTCATCAATGCCTTTCGCTTGAGCTAACGTGTTCCACCACGTTAGCGCGCCGTCAGATAGCGTGCAAGAAGCAAATTTGGTCTTGTTGTCCTCCGAACAGTTGCTAACTCGGAATACTGATTCAAGTTTCTCGAACCATCTGGTGAGACCAACTGGTCCCTCAGTGCCGCTGAAGTTATGCGGTTTGCAGCTCTGGAATTCCTTGTAAGTACACCCATTTCGAACGGGTGGGATAACTGGTGGTGGTGGCGGTGGAGCTTGGAGGTTTCTTTCTGCTAGGGCTGCGGCTACACGTTCTTGGATCATCTCTTCAATTTGAGCAGCAGTAGGTGTGGATCGACCGTTAGCCATGATGTTCTAAACAAAAATTTTGACTCAAGTCAAAATCCAGTATGCAAGTAGTAATAATACAGTATATAGTAACCAACATGGAATCAAAACATCACATGTTACTAAATAACGCATCTAGGTACAAATACCACAGAATCATCGTACAGTAATGTAAATAGAACATCGTGCAAGAATTTAAATAATGCAAAGTTCCATTAATAATAATAAGCTTCATACATCTGAATAAGTTCGTACAATGCATAAATAATACAAGAAGCTACAACTAGATTACATCATGAAATCTAAATACAAAAGTCCTACGGTGAAGGTGGGTGTAGGATGTCCAAAACCTGAGCCAACTGCTCCTCGAGCTCAGTAACCCGAGCTCGGAGGATTCCCACCTCCCTTGTCAATTCCTCGACAGTGGGAGATGGTGGGGCAGGCGTTGCCGGCGGTGCAAAAGGTGCCGGTGGAGCGAGTGGTGCTGGTGATGCCGATGGTGCAGGTGGAGGGGGTGATGCTGGTGGAGCGGGTGGTGCAGACCGCACGAAACGGGGTGCAGATGTCCCGGCTCCAGAAATAGTCAGCACATAACGAGGTGCCTTACGTATGAGTGGGTCGGCAGGGTACGGCACTAGCCGTTTACAGGCAGTAACCCTCCGATGCCGACCAAAAGCGTCAGTGAAAGCACGACCTCCATTCACCCCTGGAATAACGGTGCCATCAGGACGGTACCGCTTCTTCGGCGGGGTGGAGGGTGCCTGTATAGGTATATCAGCAGGGTCCTCGTCGTCACTGGAGTCATCCGAAGAGGTGTCGTCTGATGGAGCATCAGTGGAAGACCCGTCGTCTGAATCATGTGGTGGCGACACGGGTGGCTCAACTGGCAGTCCGAAGGCGGCCAACATCTGTCTGTGTCTGCCTAGCGGAATCGGCACTAAACGTCCATCGGGAGTGCGTCAGCAAGGCGTGCGCATATGGTTACGAAATGGCCCTTCCCCAAACTCCGCGGGAATCTCAATCCCACCGATGCGGGGCTGTGACCCCGAGGGTCCGGAAGCAGACGGAGCTGGAATCTCCGTAGGGCCTACGTGTCCATCGGAAGCAGCCACTGGGCAGGTGTACTACTACTGGTTCCGGAAGTAGAAGCGCCGGGATCACTAATGGGTAGCGGGACCGGTGGATCGGCAATGGTGGTAGGTGGAGTAGCTGAAGAGTCTAAACTGCCCAAAACGCTAGCAGGTGGTACATCCGACATCTGAACACGGAAAATAAATTTTTCATGTCAGTAAATCATAAAGAAAACACGTATTAGGCCAACAGTTTAAATCATGTATAACATTAAGTAGCATGGCAATAACAGCAAATCGTACGAAGGTAGCATGCAATCGAAAGCAAGTAATAGCATGCAGTAGTGAAATCATGTAGTAGCATATGGCATATAGCAGCAACAGTAAGCAACAGCATGCAGTAAATTCAGCAGAAACACGTAAACTAGCAAGTTGTAGATTAGTCCTATTAGTGAATCCTACTCGGGTCGGTCTTAGACTCACTAATGCAACCTAATTCCCTACAACCAATGCTCTGATACCAAATGTGATGCCCCGTACAAAACCATCGTGTACGAATCATCAACAACAAGATCATTACAAGGTTAAGTACTATATGCGTTTTCAAAAAGAGTTTGCATTCATTAATAAAGTGATGTCTAAACCAACATCGAATGTTTTACAATCCAAAAGCATGCTTCACTAAGTAGAAGCAAATAATAAGTGTATGTGACCACAACGGTCGTTACAAGTCATAGTTCAAAAGTACTAATGTTTGAATGCAAAATAAAGTAGTTCATGCGATAACAACTCTAAGCAGCGGGTGTCTACAGCACGACTAGTACACAGCGGAAGCTAACCTCAAGCACCTGAGAAAAACATGCTTAAAAACGTCAACACAAAGGTTGGTGAGCTATAGTTTAAGTATAACAGTATGTAAGGTAGGCCACGAGATTTCAGTACTACAAAGAGCGTTTCAAAACAGTATGATAAAGTATATGTTAACCGTGGGCACTTGGTAACTAACTTAATGTTTATACCCCCTGTAAGTACACTTGCAAGTGCGTATGTCTACGAAGTATTAAACACCCATTAAATGCTAGCGCTACTAGCCCGAGTGGGGATGTCAAACCCTATGGATCCATATCTAAGATTCGCGTTCACCGGTTCAAAGACCAATGACTAAACGTTACCGAGCTAAAGGGAATATTTCTGCCGTTGTATAACCCACACATATATAAAGTTTAAGTACCCGTGCCTAGTATGTAAAACATAAAATCCGCATGTATTCTCAGTTCCCAAAATAAGTTAAAGTAAAAAGGGAATGCTATAACTCACAATGATAATGTAGTCGTAAAGTCGGTTCGGAAAAGGTGTGCAAGTAATCGGTCCGAAGGTCCTCAACCTAAGGAAAATAGAACTAAGTTAGTAAATTGTCTTAATAGGTTTAAAAGTATGTAAATAAGGTCTTAAGGGTCATCATCATTCATCATTTAACAAAAGGTGTAATGTAGGTTTCGTTCATGAAGGTAGTTTACAACAAAGGCTGATTTCAGTCAGTCACCACGGCCTCTACCCTTACTGAATTAAGGTGAGAACAGTGGTCATGGCTCCGTATATGAGTCTCTTAAGTGTGGTAAAATTTACAGAAGCAAACTCGTCTTTGTTTGACCGTGGCGACGGTCTAAGTGCGAGTAGGTCAGAAATTTCTGCACAACGTTAAAAGGACATAGTGACGATCGGAGGGCCATAAATCCTAAACCGTAACTCGGATTAAGTCGAGTCCTATATGAAAAGTTATCTACTCAAAAAGATATATTTGAAAATCAAGGTCTCAGTAGCCCAGGTCTAATGGTATGTTACAGAAACAGTAGGACAGAGGGCTGTAAACAGAAAGCAGGAGGTTAAAAGTGAATTCCGGTGGTCTTGGTGCTTGATGCTTATCACGGTTCTCATCCTTGATGTGTATAGCTTCAAGTGTACAACTCATTGATGTGTTTGCATAATATTTACCAAGATTTGACCATCATAACCCAAGTGCAAGTCTAAGACATGAAGCACAACTCACTTAAGAGTTGTATGAAGTTTGATGAACCAAAGTTACATCAAAGTCTTAGATCTAACACATACATGAACTTTAAAGCTAATAACAAGTTACAAACTTGAAAGTAAACTAACTAATCAAGATCTTAAGATGTAGAACATAGTTTTTAGTTAGATCTTGAAGATCCAAGACTCAAAAGTCTAGATCAAGCATAAGTATACAAAGTTATATTTAAAGAAAACTTATTTACATGTTCTTGAACTTTTAAGTTAACTTTTAGTTCCAAGAGATATGAGATCAAGACTAACTTGTAGTACTTGACCAACAACAACCAAAATCATAAAATTAAAGTGCAAGTAAAACTAAATAAACAAGTAAAAGGTTCATGGTTGTTCATACTTTTAAAGATTCAACCAAAGTTTGATCTTTAAGTAAAGTAAACTTTAAGTTTACTTCAAGAACTACAAGTATGATTTTAATCAACACATGAACTTGCAATCTTTTAAGAAAGTGTATGTAGAACATAACTAGTAAGTTTATGTTCTTGTTGTTCTTGTAAAACAAGATAAAAGAAGAATCAAACTAGAAAGTTTATTCTTGGAAACTAGTAAGTAAAGTAACTAACAATTACATGTAACTAAATAATAATCAAGAACAAGTAGCAAACAACAATTGATGATGATGATTCATGTATGTATTCGGTTTTGTTAAAGAAAAAGAGAAGAAAAGAAGTCCAAGTTGCTTACAAGTGTTAGAGAGAAATGAGAGAAATTTGAAAGTGAGTTTGAAGTGTATGTTTTGAGAATGAGAAATAAATGAAAGATACAAGTTAACAAGTAGTCAAAAAAATGAAAAACTCTCCCTTATTACTTCCTAATGCCGACGGTTTGGCTCCATGGGGGGGAAGGGATTAGTTCATTGGATTATTACATGTAAAGCCTTCAAAAGTGTGGTTATTAGGTGTATGTGCATGGGGATGATATGTAACAAGATTCTATAAGTCTTTAACTAACTAGTTGTAACCTAAATGATACTTACATGCAAGTATGGGCTTAAGAGTCCATGAATGAAGTAGGGTGGGCTCTTTAAGTCCACTAACATTAATTAAAGCCCAAGTTTCAAGTAGTAACAAGTTAATCCAATTAAAAGTCCATTAACACTACTAAATGCCCAAGTAATTAACTAATAACCATAGTTAATTAAAATGATTAATAAACTTAATCATGAATGTAAATAATACTTGAAAATATTATCCGTGTAAGTCTCGGGTGTCATAAAGATGTTTCGGGCAATTAAAGTCAAGTACGTTTAGTCATGGCAGCATGCAAATGTAATGACATACATTCGTTTAATCACACGTATTAATAATAATAATTATTAATAAATAAATGTTGGAATATCCAGGGTCATTATAGGTGTGACCAATTGTGTTGGTATTTGTTACCTGTGACCCGTGTTGGCTATGTCTTAGTAGATTCCGAGGACGGAATCTCTTTAATGGGGGTAGATTTGTAACACCCTCGAAGCGGGCCTAGCTGTTAGATTATTATTTTGCCCTCGGGTTGTGTGGTGTTATTATATGCTTTTATTCTAATTTTATATTTTGTATTATTTAATGATGTGGATAGGACCAGTTTGTGACAAGGGTCACAGAACAGGTTTGTTTATTTAATTTGGACTTCGTTTGGGTCACCAAATGAGATACGAAAGAATTCAGATAACTGATAAATACCCGTTTGTTGTGATGTATGGGTTTTTAACCCTTAAGTGTGTAGGTGGGGAGAATTATCTTCATTTTTCTAGATTCTTCCCCAAATATTACTCCCGTACGTTCATCTCCATCTCACCAAACCCTAATCATCAAAACTTGTTCTTGGGCTCAAATTGATCATAGAATCGTGTTCTTTGTTGTCTACTGATTCTAACAAGGTAAGAATCACAAGCCTTCATGCTTTAATCTTTGAGAAAATGGAGTTTTGTGTTAGTTTCTACAAAGTGTGTAGTTTGGGTCAAAATGGTTAGATTTGATGTTGTTTGAGTCCAAATCTTGTGGGTTTATGTTTCTACATACTTAGTGTCTTTAATTTGGTCAGTTTTGAGGTCGTAATCGAGCTCTAGAGCAAGAATTGGTTGAATTTGGGTGAAACCCGTCACTTTGTTCTTCAGCTTCTGCAGATAAACACAGTCGGCCGAGTGTCTCGAGACACTCGATCGACCGACTCTACCATCGACCGAGTGTGTGAGACCCACGGTCGAGTGTGTTTGTTAGAGACCATCGACCGAGTGACTAGACACTCGAACGAGTGAGTGTAGACAGTCGGCCGACTATCTCTGACAGTCGACTGAGTGTCTTTGGCAGTGGAAAATTTTACTAAGTGTTGATTTTTAGCCGTTATGCTGCCCGTTTGTATTTTGATGATCATAATATTATAACTAACTTATGAGTATTGTTTTCAGGTGATACAGACGAGGAGAAGACTCGGTGACATTAGACTACCGAGTGACGTCGGTATCGGTGAGTGGGACTAACTGGAGAATATATTATAGAGAAGCATGTTATATTATGATTGCCACGCTTGTTAGATATACTTATTATTGTGGTTAGTTAGTACGTTGTGATGACTGCATGTTAGTTGATGCTTGTCTGCTGGAGCCCAGTGCGTCCCTATTGTGTGGTAGCCTCGGTAGGAGAGATCAACCTACGGGTTGGGTTCCTTATGTGGTAGCCTAGACAATCGTGGTGTATATATATGTGAATGACGCGTCCGTCGAGTGTGGATTACATATATACATACGGTGGTGGAGGAACTTCTGGTAAGCCCCAGTCCGATCAGCTGGTAGTTAATGGTTTGGCCGAGCCGTCAGAGTCTCTGTAGACGGCACTTGGGTGATGTTTATGTGTTAGACTATGTGACATGATTAGTATGACGGTTCCTGTATACTATTGCCTGTAGTTAGTTGCACTCACTTAGCTTCGTGCTAATACCCCACATCTTCCCTGCAGGTTATGGATTTGTTGTATACTAGTTATCAGGGCGAAGATGGGATGTTGAAAGATATGTTTGACAAAGCCAGAAACTCTGATGTCGCGTCTTTTCTATTAAAGATGTATTTACGTTTTAATATAACACCCGGTCGTTTATTTATTAACGTGTTATCATTCAGTGGATTATATATATATATATATATATATATATATATATATATATATATATATATATATATATATATATATATATATATATATATATAACTTATGTATTAGTTAAATTGGTCTTCCGCTGTATTAAAAAAAAAAAAAATTCTGGGGTGTTATATAAATATACTTACATTTATATATATGTATACATATTTATTTACAAACAATTGTTCGTGAATCGTCGGGAATAATCACAGGTTAAATTAATCCATGTAAACAGTTCAAAAATGTTGAGACTCAATATTACAGACTTTGCTTATCGTGTCGAAAACATATAAAGATCAAGTTTAAATTTGGTCGAAAATTTTCGGGTCGTCACAGATATGATATGTGAACCTTTATCACGTTCCATTAGAAACTCAGCATGACTTACTATAATATAATCACGTTGATCAAGTGTCATTATAATATATTAACTCATGCTTCAGTTCCTAACACTACTTCAAAAACATTCATAATTTAAACTCGAAGGTTTACAGAATATAGAAACTAAACAGTTTCCTTTATGGTGTACTATAGATAACGTGAAGAGATAAATGATTTTAGATAAGAGTAGTTATGCAAATATCTTCAGAAATATCGAGGATATTTATAATGAAAGATATGATGATATCTTAGAATTTTTAATATCAGAGGATAATGAAGAATATTGTTCGCAAGGGTTTAGAGTCAGGAGCAAGGTATTCGTTAATGACTTCAGCAGATACTGAATCATTTGGATTCTTTGAAGGCAGGTTTAGTCTTTGTGATTTGTCCATAGCCTCCTTCATAGTTTGCTCAATCCGTTTTTCAATTCCAAACCTTCTCTTTTTCTGAGCTTTGCCAACACACTATTCTTTATCATCAAACTTTTGACTGTTAAGGTCATTTACAGTTTTTACTGCTTCATCAGCATTTTTCAAAATTTTGAGAACTAGTTCGCGGTTTAGGGTGTTTTTTAGAAACTTCACATTCGAAATATGTAAGTCTTGGAGATAGACGTTATATGTATATGTGTATATATATATATATATATATATATACTGCGAAATTCGAGAATAATGATTCAAGCTTTTTGGTATGACAACTACCATTACAAGATGCTATGAGTACATGATAGGGTTTCAATGAATAAATACAGTGATTTTTCGGAGAGGCTTAAAGATCAATGAAGTTGTTGGTAAGTTTACTGCTAATGTGGCGAGATATAAAAGGTTCCCCGGTAACGATGACGAAGGGCAACCTTATATATCAAAGTTATAATAAGGCCTATTCGAATGAAAGGTCGATGTTGATTTGCTGGAGATATGACAAAATTGACTACTTTGGAGAGGGATTGTAAAGTTATTTTCGGTAATAACAACGTCAAGAGATTATAGATGCGTTTTAAACTTCTACTTAGGTTCCGGGAGTTTTCCAGGTGCATAACTGTGGATAACATGTGGTTGGATCATCATCTCGATTATTTCTTAATTGAGATGTTTTCAAGAATTATGCAGGGTTTGAATGCAGATTGTAATCGTCATTATTTTTCTGGGTTTTATGAATAGGAGTGAGGTTCTAGCATAGTTTTGAAATCAAAGTACAGCTTTGAAAGATGTAGGGATCTAAGAGTGATGATATCGGTTATATCTCGACTTGGATTCTGATATGTTAAAATCAAAATATGTAATTGAATTTGAATGAGTATGATTGTTTTGATTTCTATGAAAGAATATATCTCGTTATGAAAGTAGTGAGTATAGTTGATGATTTGTTGAATCAGAATCAATGAATGTAACATATTAATTGTGAATTTATATATCTCTCGGGTATTACCTACCCGTTAAAATATTCTCGCCATTAACAGTTTGTACAAAATAATTTTCTTAATTACAATCTTTATGAAAATATACCTACATATATATTTTCTTTAGATGTAATCATGGATTTAATGAGATAACATAATATTAATCTCATATTGTTTTTGACTAGGACTAGAACATATAATCTCTAAAACTTTTATAAACTACATATTCTCTGCAGAATATTTCTTCGATGAGATTATGAATCAATACTTCATCGTTTGTTGTTGTTGGTATTCCTTGGTATCTACAGGGCGTATGACACTGGTGTTTGTGGGACGGATTGTAAAGTTGAGGTGTACGACGCGGTTGTGGTTGGTGGTGGTAATGGTACTGTTGGTGTTGGTGGTACTGTTGATGCCGGTGATGCTGCTGGTGCTTGTAACCTTTGCACCAGATTCTCTAAAGTCACTACTCGAGCGCGAAGCTCGTTGACTTATTCTATTACACCGTAGTGGTTGTTGGTTCGGACGAGATGATGAATAAGATCTAGAATCTGAGATAGTATATAATCATGACGAGATACTCTGAAAATGAGAGAGAAAATGGTGTTTCGAACAGGTTCGCCGGTAAGTGCTTCAGGTTCTTCGCCAAGAGTGGAATGTGGTGGATGGAAGGGATCACCTTCTTCTTGTCTCCAATAACTAAGTAGGCTACGAACCCATCCCCAATTCATCCAGAATAGGTGATGGCTGATTGGTTGATCCATTCCGGTTACACTGTCTTCAGAGTTCAGGTGAATATCCATATCAGAATAGCTGTCGGAGTTTAAGGAATTTGAACTACATACGGGATCCATCTTGTATAATTAGAGAGATAATTTTTGATATGAAATAGATTATAGAATTTAGATTGGTACTCTTCAATACATAATTTACATATGTATATATAATACCAAAATTTCATAAATCACGGAGGAATTTTCGGAAGATGTCAAGCAAAGTTTACAGTAATAGATATGCTAAGATATGAATTCGTCTGTACACTATGTATGCAATAAATGCAGGAAACGTGTCTAGACTTAAGAATGATAAGCATGTAATTTCTGAGAAGAAATGATAAGTAAAACTCGGTAAAAACAGATACGGTCATAGTCCAGACTCACTAATGCATCCTAATAATTACCAGTTAAACACACTAATGAAAATTCTGATTCCCTATGACCTCAAGCTCTGATGCCAACTGTGATGACCCGTCCAAATTCATTTGGACGAATACATCATTCATTGATTTCACAGTGAGGTACTGACCTCTACATGATACGTTTTGTAAACATTGCATTCTTTTGAAAAGGCACACCATAAATGAATATCAAATTCTAAGGTTTTTGACATTTGATGATTTCTACATATAGACATCACCGTAAATAATAGTTTATAATACTACATCCGTTGATAATGCAGTCAAAATAAGATGTATGGTGATGATTTTGTGAATGCAATATTTTCTCGAATAAAGCATGTATGACTCCATGCACATAGCTTGTATAACATATAAGGAAACAGCGGAAGACTTTTAGGGACCTGAGAATAAACATGCTTAAAAGTGTCAACACAAAGGTTGGTGAGTTCATAGTTTTAATGTTGCGCATAATCTGTATATAAAGGTGGATCACAAGATTTCAGTTGTTTCATCCAGAAACGTTTATCATAATATTCTACAAGATTGAGCACCCTGGTAACTAAACTTTAACGTCTATATGTAACGACCCTGGTTTTTCCATCCTTAATTAATAATGTTTATTATTAATACGTGTGATTTAACTAATGTATGTTATTACATTTACTTTTTGCCATGATTAACCGTACATGACTTTTGGATGCCCGACACGTCTTTGTGACACACGAAATTTTAACGAATAATATTTTTGAATATTATTTACATTTATGATTAAGTTTTTTTTTAATCATTTTAATTAACTAAGGTTATTAGTTAATTACTTGGGCTTTGTTGGATTTAATTGTTAAATTACTTGAACTTGGGCCTTTATTAGTATTAGTGGACTTAAGAAGCCCACCCCACTTCTTTAGTGGACTTATTAGCCCAACACTATATGTAAGTAGTCCATTTAAGTGTAACTAGTTAGTTAAAGACTTGGAATCTAGTTATCACCTTTTTCCCATGAACACACCCTTAATAACCATCTTTTTGGAGCCTTTACATGCTAAGAACTTGTGGACACTTCCCTCCCTTTTTTTGTGTGATGAAACCGTCCCCTTTACCTAGCAAAAGAGGAGTTCTTTTTTCAAAATTTTGTTACATGTTACTTGCATTCTTTCATTTTTACACACACACATACAAACACCACTTCAAACTCTCTCAACTTTTCTCTCTTTTTCTTGTAAGTAAGATGTTTATTTCTCTTCTTTCCTCCTTGTAAAACCCCTAGCCTTTAAGCTACATCATCATCATTTGTTTGTCGATTACTTGTTACATGTTTATTTCTATACTTTGAATGGTACGAGTTGTACATAACCCTAGTTTACTAAAACTTCGTTTCTTTCCATACATTGTCACCTTAAACAATTTCTATAAAAATTTTCTTTGCTTGCTATATAAAATTCTCCGTTACTCATTCATACCCAAGTCATCGTGAAGACTTTATAATCGTCGAAATTGAGAAATTCATGTGTGCGTGTGTTGAAGACGCTTCTGCCACGTCATACAGAGCCTTTGGGCGTCCACTGACACTTAAACCATTTAAAAGTCATTGCGTTACCCCAAGAACCTTATTTGCCACCCCTGTTGGAACAATGCTCTTTCTTACATAACTCTAAGTCCTGACTCATTTCAAGGGATCCTCATTTAGTGGTATTAATACCATCATTATTCCGACTTTATGTGACGACCCGGAAATTTCCGACTAAATTTAAACTTTATCTTTATATTATTCTGACACGATAATCAATGTTTGTTAAGTTAAATCTCAAGGATTTTAAACTATGTTTATACATTCATTTAAACCTCGACCAAATTCCTATGATTCACGAACCATTAAATGAACATATATGAATACGTATGTATATGTGTATATGTTATAAATTGAAAATGTCAACAAAGTATTTAAACGTATAATGCTTTATATGAACGTATTTGTTTCAATATGATTATCGATGAAATAAAAAAAATATATTAAATGATTGAATTATCAGAAACATTGAATTATGATTACAAGTCTCTGTTGAGAGGTCCACTATAATTTGAGAAAATCTATTCATCTTAACGATATTCGGAATAATTTGTAAAGCTATTTATAAATAAAAATAAAAAGTGTCATTTACGAAAGTTAGACAAAAGCTAGTGGAGAATTGGTTTCCATAATATTCTATTAATCTATTTTTAAACGTACAAAAACGTTTTCAGTTTAAAAAGAACTTTATTATTAAAACGTAAATAACTTTTATAAATTTCTAGAATCACTTTTGACAACTCAATACTTAACTAGCATAATAAATATAACGATATTTATATTTTATTTCATTAAATATATATAACGATTTAAATTAATATTATATATATTTATACGCGTATTATACATACATAGATTTTATACTTTTACTATACTTTAACTTTACCTTTACTTTACTTTTACTTTACTTTAACTTTAATAATTCATACTTTAATAATTCACTTTAATAATTCATACTTTAATAATTCACTTTAATAATTCATACTTTAATAATTCACTTTAATAATTCATACTTTAATAATTCACTTTAATAATTCACTTTAATAATTCACTTTAATAATTCATACTTTAATAATTCACTTTAATAATTCAAAAATTTATTATAAATAGAATTCAATAGATTTCATTATTTGATAGAAACTTGAAAATATTTTCTCTAAACTCTCTCAATCAATTTACATATATATATTTACTCCGTATTATTTCAAGATATTATCAGTATACATAAAATATTACGACGGAGTGCTGTCCGAGTGATTTCAAAATTATTTTTTTGAGCGGGATAGAGCTAAGGAAATTATGGGTTAAAGCTATGGAGGTTATGGGTATGGTTCGGGAGTATTGCTCGTGAGTCAAACTAGTGTTTATCATCTCCGTTGCGTCTACGTACTTTTCCTGCAATATTGAATCTCAATATTGATACGTTCGTGAATCCAAGGCCAACATTGCACTTGTTCAATGACGTCATATGTATTTTTACTACAAAATACAGTATTGTGAGTTTCATTTGCTCCCTTTTACATATATTTTTGGGACTGAGAATACATGCGCTGTTTTTATAAATATTTTACGAAATAGGCACAAGTACTAAAACTAATTCTACGTGGGTTTAAACCAGAAATATACCCTTAGCTTGGTAACATTAAACTACTTGTCTATGTACGGTAGGCGCGAATCCTAAAGATAGATCTATTGGGCCTGACAAACCCCATCCTGACTATGGGATGCTTTAGTACTTCGAGGTTATTTTAAACACACCTGATCTGGTGTACTTCAGAGGGTAAAACATGAACGTTAAGGCTTGTTACCGGGTGCCTACAACTTATAGAATACTTTTATACACTTGCGAGTGTACATATATTTATAAACGGAATTCTTGTGGTCTATTAATATATTGAAATGATTGTTATGATAAACTTATGAACTCACCAACCTTTTGGTTGACAATTTAAAGCATGTTTATTCTCAGGTATTAAAGAAATCTTCCGCTGTGCATTAGCTCATTTTAAGGATATTATTTGGAGTCATTCATGGCATATTTTGAAAGACGTTGCATTCGAGTCATTGAGTTCATCAAGATTATTATTATGTCAATTATAGTTGGATGTATTATGAAATGGTGTGCATGCCGTCAACTTTCGTTGTAAAGAAAGTTTGTCTTTTAAAAACGAATGCAATGTTTGTAAAATGTATCATATAGAGGTCAAATACCTCGCGATGTAATCAACTATTGTGAATCGTTTATAATGTATATGAACGGGTCCTTTCAGTTGGTATCAGAGCCAGGTTTAATGCCGTTTATTAGCGGGTTAATCGTAGAGGGGGTTCTCACAGTGTTACCTGTGACGAAGCATTGGCTCTTACTCTTCGCGGTCCCTATTAGGGTTGGCTGTACTGCCGAGAGGCGGGCCGTAAAATCAGTGTCTGAGGTACGCTCAGTGGTCACAGGCGGTTAGCTGAGAAGGCACTGAGTGGGATGCGTCCCCAACTTTCAGTTGGTATTAGAGCGGTGGTCTTAGCGAACCAGGTCTGCATTAGTGTGTCTAACTGATAGTCGTTAGGATGCATTAGTGAGTCTGGACTTCGACCGTGTCTGCATGTCAAAAGTTTTGCTCATCATTTTTGTCGAAAATTACCTGCTTATCATTCTTAGTCTAGACACATCTTATTGCATTGATTGCATGAATAGTGTATAGAAAAAATTCATATCTTAGTGTATCTGCTAATTCATATCTTAGCGTATCTGTTACTGTAAACTTTGTCTGACATACTCCGTAAATTCCTCCGTAATCTACGAAACCTTTTGCTCTATATAATTAGAATACCACCCGATAGCCGGAAAATCATTTCATATCGAAAAATTCTTTATTCAATCGTACGAAATGGAATTCGTCATTAGTTCAAGTCCCTCGGATTCCGAAATGAAATCCCACTCAAGTTCCGAAAGCAGTGTGACCGGAATGGATCAACCAATTAGTCATCATCTATTCTGGATGAATTGGGGATGGGTTCGTAGCCTCCTTAATCATTGGAGATAAGAAGAAGGTGATCCCTTCCATCCACCACATTGCCCTCTTGGCGAAGAACCTGAAGCACTTACCGGTGAACCTATCCGAAACACCATATTCTCTCTTATTTTCAGAGTATCTCGTCACGATTATATACTACATCAAATTCTAGATTTTATTTATCCGCTCGTTCGAACCGACAATCACCCCGGTGTAATAGAAGAAGTCAACGCGCTTCGCGCTCGAGTAGTGGCTTTAGAGAATATGGTGCAAGGGTTACAAACACTAACAAATAACGAAGTATTAATTCATAATTTCAATTTTATTGAATAAATACTCCGTAAAAGTTATGTAACTTCTAAAGTCTTTAGGGATTATTCAGTTCTAGTTTCAACCGTTAATCAAATAAGTTTAATTTAATATTAACTCATTAAATCTATGTTACATCTGAAGAAAATATGCACATATATATTTTCATAAAGACTATAATAAAATTCTGTTGTACAAAATATTAATTGTGAAATTTTTTTTTAACGGGCAGGTAATACCCGAGAGATATATAAATTCACAATTAATATGTTACATTTTTCGAATCTGATTAAACACATCATCAACTATACTCCCAAAATCTCACAACAATATACATTCTTGTATAGTAATCAAAACAACCATTCTCACCCAAATTTGATTACGCATTCTGATTTTGACAAATCAAAATCCAAGTCATGATTTAACAAAAGACATCACTCTTAGATTCCTACATCTTTCAAAGCTATACTTTGAATTCAAAACTGTGTTAGAACATCATATGTACATTAACGATTACAAACTGTGTTCAAACTCTCCGAAGTTTTCGAAGACACTTCAAACAATGAACAATCAAGATGATGATCCAACCACATATTACCCACATTTATGTACCTAAAAAGCTCTCGAAGCCAAAGTCATAGTTCGACGCGTATCCGTGTCAGACCCTTTGGCATTTATTAGCTAAAATGAATTTTCAATTCCTTTTCAAAGTAGACAGTTTTATCACAGCTCCAGCAAGTCAACTTCAACTTTTCAGTTGGACTAGTCTTATTATAACCTCGATAGATACGTTGCCCTTTCGTCATCGTTACTGGGGACCTTTCATATCTCGCCACCTTAGCAATAAACTTACCAACAACTTCAATTATCTTTGACTTTTTGAAAAATCATTATATTTATTGAAATCACATCATTTACTCATTCGCATCTTATAAAAAGAATTGTCATACGAATCATCGGAAAACAGTAACCAGTATTTTGAAATCTCGCAGCATGTCTACGCCATTAGTTATATGTGTACGTAAAACGTCTATCTCCTGGACTTACATACTTTGAATGTGAAGTTCTGAAAAATATTTTGAACTGCAAACTAGTTCTTGAAATGCTGATGAAGCATCAAAAACTGTAAATGATCTTAACAGTAAAAAGTTTGATGACAAAGAATAGTAAGGTGGTAAAGCTGAGAAAAAGAGAAGGTTTGGAACTGGAAAACGGATTGAACAGACTATGAAGGAGGCTGTGGACAAATCACAAAGACTAAATCTGCCTTCAAAGAATCCAAATAATTCAGTGCCTGCTAAAGTCATTAACGAATACCTTACTCTTTATTCTAAACCTTTACAGATAAATCTTCATCATCATCCATCAATATTAGAAATTCTAAGATATTATCATATCTTTCATTATAAATATCCGCGATATTTCTGAAGATATTTTCACAACTAATCTTATCTGAAGTCATTTATCTCTTTGCGCTATCAGTGTTACATCATATAAGAAACTATTAGTTTCTATATTCTATAAACTTTCGAGTTTAAATTATGAATGTTTTGAAGTAGTGTTGGGAACTGAAGCATGAGTTAGTATAATATAATGACACTTGATCAACGTGATTATATTACAGTAAGTCATGCTGAGTTTCTAATGGGACATGATGATTCACAGACCATGCCGTCATCATGTTCCATGTTACACGACTCTTGTATTCTATTTAATCTCTAAAAATATCAAGAATATATTTTCTTGATGATTCGGTCTTTTCAGGGTATTCTGGTAAATTAACAAATCAAGATCGTGCCATTACCATTTCCTTCTTAGAACATTAACTATGTTCATTCTGAAATTCATATCTGCGAATACTGGACCATTATAAACGTTGCTTAATCGCAAGAAGAAGAAACGAAAGGACAAAACTCCAAAATAGAAATTGGAGTATAAATCGCAGCAAATAGAAGGGAGCATTAACTATGGATGTCAATGATTATAGAAGACAAAAGCAGGGGCTTTGAAATATAAGGAAAGATATAAAACCCAACAACCACTCAAAAATTATAAACCATATATATCGATGCATATAGCAATATAAAGACACGGAAGAACTAAAAACACTATAAAACTGAGAGTATAGTAGAAGTAAATAGATTCTTCCGGAGGCAGATGAAAAAGAAGAATGACAGATATGAAAGTGAGGAGTATATCGAGAATCAGTACTGGATGAAGCATATTGACAAATACTTTAAAATATGAGTTGAGGTAAAAAGAATAGAAGGTGTGAGTTGTAAGGAAACAAAGGAGGTGGATTTATAGTGAAATACCCGACAGAGAAATCAAGATGGATTATCGTATTAATTCGAAGAGAATCATAATCTCCTTAATCACCGAAGCATCAAATCCAACATAGATTACAAAGATTTTCTTTAAATTCGGAGATCAATTGTGATGACGTCAAAAGATATGACGAATCACTATAATCTTATTTCCTTCATTTACGATAACTTCCCTCATACGCTTCGAGTAATCGAATTATTTTATCCATAATTCTTAGACATGATAAAACTTCATAATCGTTACGTCATAACAACATTCTCATTGTTAGCCATAATGACCTCTATCAAATTTCGGGGACGAAATTTCTTTAACGGGTAGGTACTGTGACGACCCGGAAATTTTCGACTAAATTTAAACTTTATCTTTATATTATTCTGACACGATAATCAATGTTTGTTAAGTTAAATCTCAAGGATTTTAAACTATGTTTATACATTCATTTAAACCTCGACCAAATTCCTATGATTCACGAACCATTAAATGAACATATATGAATACGTATGTATATGTGTATATGTTATAAATTGAAAATGTCAACAAAGTATTTAAACGTATAATGCTTTATATGAACGTATTTGTTTCAATATGATTATCGATGAAATAAAAAAAATATATTAAATGATTGAATTATCAGAAACATTGAATTATGATTACAAGTCTCTGTTGAGAGGTCCACTATGATTTGAGAAAATCTATTCATCTTAACGATATTCGGAATAATTTGTAAAGCTATTTATAAATAAAAATAAAAAGTGTCATTTATGAAAGTTAGACAAAAGCTAGTGGAGAATTGGTTTCCATAATATTCTATTAATCTATTTTTAAACGTACAAAAACGTTTTCAGTTTAAAAAGAACTTTATTATAAAAACGTATATAGCTTTTATAAATATCTAGAATCACTTTTGACAACTCATTACTTAACTAGCATAATAAATATAACGATATTTATATTTTATTTCATTAAATATATATAACGATTTAAATTAATATTATATATATTTATACGCGTATTATACATACATAGATTTTATACTTTTACTATACTTTAACTTTACTTTTACTTTACTTTAACTTTAATAATTCATACTTTAATAATTCACTTTAATAATTCATACTTTAATAATTCACTTTAATAATTCATACTTTAATAATTCACTTTAATAATTCACTTTAATAATTCAAAAATCTATTATAAATAGAATTCAATAGGTTTCATTATTTGATAGAAACTTGAAAATATTTTCTCTAAACTCTCTCAATCAATTTACATATATATATTTACTCTGTATTATTTCAAGATATTATCAGTATACATAAAATATTACGACGGAGTGCTGTCCGAGTGATTTCGAAATTATTTTTTTGAGCGGGATAGAGCTAAGGAAATTATGGGTTAAAGCTATGGAGGTTATGGGTATGGTTCGGGAGTATTGCTCGTGAGTCAAACTAGTGTTTATCATCTCCGTTGCGTCTACGTACTTTTCCTGCAATATTGAATCTCAATATTGATACGTTCGTGAATCCAAGGCCAACATTGCACTTGTTCAATGATGTCATATGTATTTTTACTACAAAATACAGTATTGTGAGTTTCATTTGCTCCCTTTTACATATATTTTTGGGACTGAGAATACATGCGCTGTTTTTATAAATGTTTTACGAAATAGGCACAAGTACTAAAACTAATTCTACGTGGGTTTAAACCAGAAATATACCCTTAGCTTGGTAACATTAAACTACTTGTCTATGTACGGTAGGCGCGAATCCTAAAGATAGATCTATTGGGCCTGACAAACCCCATCCTGACTATGGGATGCTTTAGTACTTCGAGGTTATTTTAAACACACCTGATCTGGTGTACTTCAGAGGGTAAAACATGAACGTTAAGGCTTGTTACCGGGTGCCTACAACTTATAGAATACTTTTATACACTTGCGAGTGTACATATATTTATAAACGGAAATCTTGTGGTCTATTAATATATTGAAATGATTGTTATGATAAACTTATGAACTCACCAACCTTTTGGTTGACACTTTAAAGCATGTTTATTCTCAGGTATTAAAGAAATCTTCCGCTGTGCATTAGCTCATTTTAAGGATATTACTTGGAGTCATTCGTGGCATATTTTGAAAGACGTTGCATTCGAGTCATTGAGTTCATCAAGATTATTATTATGTCAATTATAGTTTGATGTATTATGAAATGGTGTGCATGCCGTCAACTTTCGTTGTAAAGAAAGTTTGTCTTTTAAAAACGAATGCAATGTTTGTAAAATGTATCATATAGAGGTCAAATACCTCGCGATGTAATCAACTATTGTGAATCGTTTATAATGTATATGAATGGGTCCTTTCACTTTAACACTAGCCAAAACCTGTTTGGCATTTTGCAAATTCAAGAAGCAATTAACTTCTCATCCTCGTGCTTTATCCTTCGTACCCCACTTTTAGCAACGACTTCGCACGTAAATATTTTTGGCCCAAAGACTTGTGTCCTGATAATTACCAAAACTGCATTTATGTCATTAGTTTTCATTACCTAGTAACTGGTCACCCAAGGATTCCAAGCTTTTTCACTCAATCTTTTTCAACTCGTAACCTTTGAAATACGAAAAACTATGTTTATTAAAAAAATTTACACGTTGTTTATTTGTGCAGTCCTCACAACATTTACAAACAATGAAGGTACTAAAAACTTTTTGGCCACTTAAACGATTTATAAAATCATATATGTATAAATTTATACTTACTTATTTTGATACTAAGTTATACCTTCAAATTATTTAAAAACCGCTCCTTTATCGAGTTATTCAACTTAAGTCAAATAGTTTTGTGCAAAATGGTACACGTTGCACCTACTTCTAAAGTTGCTAGGAACTTCGTTCCGTTTACATTGCCACAACCAACGGTTAAAGGTTTTGTTTTTCAAAACTCCCTTAGTTGATTTTATCAAGGGTTTTTGTATTAAGACTACACCATATGGGGATCACACTTCTCCTCGCCCTCCGATAGGGATGAATCTTACTAATAAGATTTTTGTTAAAATCTCTTGAGCCACTTTGGATGGCGGATCTATAAAATTTGTTAGAAAATCTTTGCACCCATAAAATGTTCTTTTTAAAGCTAGACATGACAAAAACGTGGGCCGATAAATCAGTTTTCCGAGGTACACTCATTGGTCACCCCATTGTAGGAAAGGTACTAGGTGGGTTACTGTTCTCAATACTTCACGGCAAATCACAACACCCCCGTAAACCTCATCTCTATGAATCAGTATGTTGAGACACAAGAATCAATTTTGGAGATTCTTTTCACTCGGAGTAAACCATTCGTTAGGACCAAGGGTTCACGTATCTTCTCATCCGCACATCCCCTTAAGTACACGGATAAATTCAGAACGAACCGCTCGAAGAGCTCACTCTCGTTCAAAGACCACACCCTTCGTGCGACTTTCTTTCGGAAATGTAATATAAGGTACTTTGAGAACCTATGAATCTTGTTATACCTTGGGAGTGGACTGCTTAAAACGTTTACGATACTGATGTGGATACTCTATATAATTCCTCCTTCATTGGTTGCAACTATCTGTTGTCCTAGTTAACGTTAACCCTAACTTCAACATGTAACTGAAAGGATAAAGTTACATTACGGAACTGTGCTTTCATTTCATCCCAGGACAAGTTCACCCGCAGTATGGTAAACTGGGTGATATCCTTCATTTTTCGTTCAGACCGCCCTGAAGACACCACAAACAATTATGGCCTGCAAGTCCGATTGGCCACTTTCAGCTAAAATTTCAATTCACTTATTCAAATGGAACGTTCTTAAATATCGAGTTCTTTATGCCTCTGGCCTCCTTCTGAAATCATGGGGTTAGTAAAATCCGTGGCTAACACTATCCAGACATCAAATCGCACGGTTGTGATCACCATGTTTTCCATTCTACCTGTCAGCTTTGTATTACGACATAAGCGCTCGATGTTTTAGATGAGCTTACACATCCAGCTTACTGAAGGTGCCTGTAAGGCTAAACACACCATCTTTCCTTTTGTGGATATACATTCAGATGACATACTCCTGTTAATCGGAAACGAAATCAATTTGTTGACCTCTTAGGACAAGAGACTTAATTAATGGCATATACCTATTCCCACTTTCATACGCCGAAGTACCTTTCAAGGTAAATAACTTACTTCTGAGCCACGAGTCTCACGGAACTTTGATACGCCCCTTCTTATTCGAATACGGTACCATTGTTGGTCACTCCTCAAAATTTCGGGACGAAATTTTCTTTAACAGGTGGGTAATGTAACGACCCTGGTTTTTCCACCCTTAATTAATAATGTTTATTATTAATACGTGTGATTTAACGAATGTGTGTTATTACATTTACTTGTTGCCATGATTAACCGTACATGACTTTTGGATGCCCGACACATCTTTGTGACACACGAACTTTTAACGAATAATATTTTTGAATATTATTTACATTCATGATTAAGTTTTTTTTAATCATTTTAATTAGCTAAGGTTATTAGTTAATTACTTGGGCTTTGTTGGATTTAATTGTTAAATTACTTGAACTTGGGCCTTTATTAGTATTAGTGGACTTAAGAAGCCTACCCTACTTCTTTAGTGGACTTATTAGCCCAACACTACATGTAAGTAGTCCATTTAAGTGTAACTAGTTAGTTTAAAGACTTGGAATCTAGTTATCACCTTTTTCCCATGAACACACCATTAATAACCATCTTTTTGGAGCCTTTACATGCTAAGAACTTGTGGACACTTCCCTCCCTTTTTTTTTTTGATGAAACCGTCCCCTTTAGCTAGCAAAAGAGGAGTTCTTTTTTCAAAATTTTGTTACATGTTACTTGCATTCTTTCATTTTTACACACACACATACAAACACCACTTCAAACTCTCTCAACTTTTCTCTCTTTTTCTTGTAAGTAAGATGTTTATTTCTCTTCTTTCCTCCTTGTAAAAACTGTAGCCTTTAAGCTACATCATCATCATTTGTTTGTCGATTACTTGTTACTTGTTGTTGTTGTTTACTTACTATTTTCTAAGAAGCAAACTTGTTAGTTTGATTCTTCATTTATCTTGTTCTTACAAGACATACAAGAACGAAACTCTTTAGTTTATGTTCTACATATAATGCTTTAAAAAGATTTAAGTTCATGAGTTGTGAAATCATTACTTGTAAGTCATGTTGTAAACTTAAAGTTTACATTCTTAAGGATCAAACTTTGGTTTGAATCTTTAAAGTATGAACAACCCATGAACTAGTTACTTGTTTACTTAGCTTGTTTCTTTATATTATGCACTTTAAATTCATGTTTGTTGGTTAAGATTGGTCAAGTGTTACTAGTTAACTTTGATCTCATTAATCTTGAACTAAAAGTTAACTTTAAAAGTTCAAGAACATGTAAGTAAGCTTTCTTTAATTATAACTTGGTACACTTATGTTAGATCTAGACTTTTGGGTCTAGGATCTTTAAGATCTAACTAAGAACTATGTTCTACAACTTAAGATCTTGATTTTATAAGTTTATTTTCAAGTTGTAACTTAATATTACTTTTACATTCCATGTATGTGTTGAATCTAAGACTTTGATGTAACTTTGGTTCATCAAAGCACTTGCAACACTTAAGTGAGTTGTGCTTCATGTCTTAGACTTACACTTGGGTTATGATGGTCAAACCTTGGTGAAAATGATGCAAACACATCAACGAGTTGTACACTTGAAGCTATATGCATCAAGGATGAGAACCATGATAAGCATCAAGCACCAAGAACCACCGGAACCTACTGACCCTACTGTTTTACTGTTTCTGTGTCTGACCCGTACGACCTGGGCTACTGTAAAGATGATTTTAAGATAGCTCTGTTCGAGTATATAACTTTTCATATAGGACTCGTCTTAATCCGAGTTACGTTTTAGGATTTATGGCCCTCCGATCGTCACTAGGTCCATTTAACGTTGTGCAGAAAATTCAGACCTACTCGCACTTAAACCGTCGCCACGGTCAAACGAAGACGAGTTTGGTTCTTGAATTTTTACCACAACTAAAGGACTCATATACGGAGCCATGGCCACTGGTCTCACCTTATTTCAGTAGGTATTGAGGCCGTGGTTACTGACCGAAGTCAGCCTTTGTTTTAAACTTCTTTCATGAACGAAACTTACTTTACACCTTTTGTTTGATGATGAATGATGATGACCTTTAAGACCTAATTTACATACACTTAAACCTATTGGAATGATTTACTGACCTAGTGATATTTGATTTAGGTTGAGGACCCATTTGGACAACCTACATACTTGCTTACTTTTCCCGAGTCATACTTTACCGCTACTTTATCATTGTGAGTTATAGCATTCCCTTTTTACTTTAACTTATTTTGGGAACTGAGAATACATGCGGATTTTATGTTTTACATACTAGGCACGAGTACTTAAACTTTATATATGTGTGGGTTATATAACGGCAGAAACATTCCCTTTAGCTCGGTAACGTTTAGTCATTGGTTTTTGAACCGGTGAACGCGAATCTTAGATATGGATCCATAGGGTTTGACATCCCCACTCGGGCTAGTAGCGATAGCATTTAACGAGTATTTAATACTTCGTAAACATACGCACTTGCCAAGTGTACTTTCAGGGGGTATAAACGTTAAGTTAGTTACCGAGTGCCCACGGTTGAGCATATACTTAAACATACTGATTTGGATTACTGTTTTGAAACGCTCTTGGTAGCACTGAAATCTCGTGGCCTACTTACATTACTGTTATACTTAAACTATAGCTCACCAACCTTTGTGTTGATATTTTTAAGCATGTTTTTCTCAGGTGCTTAAGGTTTGCTTGCTTCCGCTATACTAGTCATGCTTTGTAGACAACCGCTGCGCTTATTAGAGATGTCACCGCATGAAACGTTATTTTGCATTCAAACATGATACTTTTGAACGATATATTTGTAATGACATATGGGTCACGTACTATTACTTATGCTTTCTATTCGTAAAAGCATACTTTTGGGTTGTTAAACATTTGATGTTGGTTAAGACATCACTTTTATTATGAATACAAACTCTTTTGAAACATCATATAGTGTTTGACCTTGTAATGATCCTGTTGTTGATGGTCCGTACATGTTGATTTAGTACGGGGCGTCACACTATATAATAAGTACCTCTGTTTTAACATATACATGCAACCAACATGTACAATACACGCAAACCAACGTGTACTAAACTCAAATAGCATACGTCTGTTTTATAGTTTAGGCTAGGGTTTCTATACCTGGAACAGACGAGGATGTCAAGCCCTATGGATCCATATACAACTATTCTCGCCCACCAGTTCTTATAACTGGCAGCTACTAGTTACCAAAGCTAAGGGATTTTCGGTTCAAACTTGGTGTAGAATTTAGTATGTACTTGTATGCATTGCATTTAAAATAAAGTGCATGTATTCTCAGCCTAAAAATATAGATTGCAAAAGCAATTAAAAACAGAGCATATGAAACTCACCTTAGCAACACATAAGGTCATTTACCGAAATGTGACCGAAACTCGGAATGCAAAGTAACCGTAGATCTCAACCTAGAGAACATATGTTGGTCAATACATGTCTAACAAGCTAGGTCGGGTCATAGTGTATCACAATCCTAATGCTCGAGACCGACATGCAAAAGTTAACAAAAGTTATTTCAATTGTCAACCTGACCCAATATGATCTTTAAATCTATACATGTTTATTAACATAGTATAAATCTTGATAATGGAACGAATTTATAGTTTATCAAACTCAAAATATTATTTATTTCAGGAGCTATATTATATTTGAATTATCATGGCAATCGAAAATATTTTATTATTTCACATAGTTTTTCAATACTTGTAAAATCAGATTATAGTGTTTATAAAGCTTTAAAATCTGATAAGACAGTCAATTTTGACAATTGTTTACCAAAACGAGACGTGCCTTATATAGAAATTCATTTACTCGATTAGTAATATCTAAAAATCCAATTTATCAATCTCATAGACAAGTTGTTTAAATATTAATTTACAGTTTCAAACACAATTTCAATTAACGTCAAACAATATTCAGTTGACCATATCTTTTAATCCGTTCATCGAAATCACGTGATTTCAAAATGAAAAGTTAATAATTTTTCGTCAGCTTTCCAAAAACATGCATATCATATACTTAATATCAGTAACATATGTATCAAATTCGTGATTCATCATAAACTATCTAACTACAAAATTAAAGCATACAAGCATGCATAAACATATATACTCGAGCACTAGACATGGATACACTATTAATATATAAAAGATAAGATATGAATGCTCACGTATCAATATTGTGATTCAATATTACAGGAAAAGTACGTAGACGCAACAGAAATGATAAACACTAGATTCACGATCAAACCCCCCAAACAATACCCATAACCTCCATAGCTATATCCCATAAATACCTTAGCTCTTAACCAATTTCAAACCTGAATTAAAAATGACTTTTACAGCTCCAAAATTCGTAACCTCCACTTAGGTCAATAAGAAAAACCCAATACTAATTGTAATCATACAGAGATGACAAAAGAAGAAATAATATATATATATATATATATATATATATATATATATATATATATATATATATAAAATAAAACCTATCCTCCCTTTTTATGATGACGTACAAGAGTATTCATGGAATAATTATGTGATACTTCTCGATAAATCAATCTCAAAAACTGCCCCCTTTTTCTCGAGTTCACGCAACCAAAGACTGAATAAAAATACAAAAAATGACACAGGGTCTTCTATGTGTATGTTGTGTTTATAAAAAATGGAACGGAGTATATATATTATAAATAAAATGGCAACGTGTAAAAGTATCTAACCATCATTCTTGTTTTTGCTACATCCCGTGAACTTTAGTTGTTGTCTAGTGTGTCGACACATTATTAATTATTATTATATATAAATTAATATTTAATCTATATAATTAATTATATATTATATTATATTTACGTGCATAGTTAAATTGTAATTTTTGTTCCGATGACCCGTACGTTGTCACTCGACTTATGACACGGTTTCGGTTTTTTAAACGCATTTTCGTACGCTTAGAAAACTAGCATTTTACGTTTCGCGATGTGTACCTTTATAAAAAATTAGGCTTAATTATTGATAATTTATATTATAAGAAATGTTACTTGAACGTTTGAGTGTTTTAGTCATTTGCTTCTATAAATCAACGTCTTGTTATTTATCAAAGTATATTTAATTCAAAATGTTTTATATATAAGTTAACATTATATTTTTAAATATATATATATATATATATATATATATATATTTTTAAAAATATATATATATATATATATATATATATGTATATATATATGTATGTATATATATATGTATATGTGTGTGTATATATATATATATATATATATATATATATATATATATATATATGTATATATCAACATTTAAAATATAAACTTGTACACATTATATATATAATTGAAATATTTATCTAATAATATAATATTTAATTTTTCAAACTAATTATATTTCAAAGTTCAATATATATAATTTAAAATCGTTTAAATAATAGATATTATTATATCACCTAATGTTTTTGCTCTAGAACTTAATTTGATATAATTCATTTATGCGCCAACGTTTATTTTAATTTCTCAAAAGTTCTAAAAATCAATCGAATCGAATAACCAAATGTTACTATCGTTTACTTAACAAATTTTGAATTCATATATATTCAATATTCATAAACACGTTTTAAATACACATTGCGAGTTATTTATATATTTAATTCTAATAATTAATATCATATTGTATATATTCAAATTATGTTATTTAACGAAAACATTTTTAATTATCAAGTTCTATTATATCGAAAAACATTTTCGCACTTTTGAAGTTAAATCAATAGAATATTATGAACTTTAGTTCTCCACTAACTTTTGTCTAAATTTAGTTAATTGACACATTTGTTCTTTCATGTAAATCACTTTACCAATTATTCCGAATACCGTTAAAAATGAAACGATCTCTTAAATCATAGTGGACCTCACAACAGAGACTCGTACTCATATCACAATGTATTTGATAATTCAACCATTTGATATTATCTTTTAATTTCTGTCAATACACATATATTGAAACTAATAGGTTTATGTAAAGTATTATTCATCAAATACTTTGTTAACGTTTTTAATTCATATAATAATTTCATAACTTATTTTCATATCAATCAAACCGTTAAATGTTTATAATATTTCACAATTTAATAATCACACATATGCATATATTCATACATATCTATTTACACATAATTGTTCGTGAATCATCGAGAGCAGTCGAAGGGTAAATGAATATATGAACACAGTTCAAAGTTTTTGAGATTTCAACATTACAGACTTTGCTTATCGTGTCGGAAACATTAAATCATTTAAAGATTAAGTTTAATTTTGATCAGAAATTTCCGGGTTGTCACAACTTTGGTCAACGTCCGTCTCGACCCCACCTCGAACGTCTCGACCTTTTTAGGACTCGACCGTCTCGAACCCGTCTCACGTCTTTTGCAACCTTGAATAAACCATGAATAAGCTCACAACTAATTCAAAAGAGTTATTGTTAAAGGAGATTTGGCGCAAAATTCGGGTTTGGCTTGATTGTAATTTTCCTACTTGCACCTCTTGGGATTCGTTTATCTTTTGGTTAGAAGGTATACGATTACAAGCTTTGCAAAAGGATCGGATCATCGCGGTTGTTGTTACGCTTTTATGGGCTATTTGGCGGTATCGTAATGGTGGTGTCTTTAATAATTCATTTTGTAGTTCAAGTAGCTTTTTTGATGTAATTAGATCGTATTCATTTCGTTGGATTAAACATAAAGGCCATTTAATTTCGAATTGGAACTCATGATTGTCTATGCCGTTGTAATTGTCCCTTAGCGCCTTGCTAGAAATCGTTTATTAATATATTGATTCTTTGGCCGTTAAAAAAAAATAACCACCTTACTAACTTGCAAATAAGTAACTAACTAATTTACTAACTTTCTTGTACAAATCATTGTGCACAATTTATTTCTTAAAAATAGTCCTTACAACTATCATTAAAAAACTCTCTAATTAAATAATAAGTAGAACTATCACTAGAAAAATTAAATCATAAGAATTAGTATTAACAATCCTTTACCAAATACTCATAGGAGTTTATTATAATTAACTAGTAATTAATAATTAATAATTATTTTAATATATATATATATATATATATATATATATATATATATATACATATATATATATATGTAGGGAGAGGATCCAGTAAGAACTTTTTAAGTGTGAGAACTCTAGGAACTCCAAAATACACCCAAATAGACTGAAATTCGAGCAAAAAATGGGAATTCGAGCAAAAAAAAGGGAATTCGAGCAAAAATTAAAAACATGGACGAACAAAAAAATCATAGTCGAGCAAAAACAAAAAAATTTTTTCGAATACCAAATTGTAGAACACATTTTGGTTCGAATATCGCGTTTTTTGTTCGACTATCAACGTGTTCTACATTTTTTTGTTCGACTACCCAAAATGTAGAACACAAAATAGTTCGGCCGCCTTTTTTTTCCTTCCGAATATCATGTTTTTTGTTCGAATTGCTCCTTTTTGTTCGGCCGTGTTTTTTTTGTTCAAATTTCCTGTTTTTTGCTCGACTATCCCCTTTTTTGCTTGTCCGTGTCCTTTTTTGCTCGAATTTCAGTGTATTTTGTGGTATTTTTGAGTTCTCACGATCCTTACACCAAAAAGTTCTCATTTGATCCCTCTACTATATATATATATATATATATATATATATATATATATATATATATATATATATATATATATATATATATATATATATATATATATGTCAAGCGTCAACTATTTCGTTATTTTCCTATATTTTTTTAATTATTATATCTTATTGTGACACGCATGCTTATTAACTCGTTAGTACCTACAATCATAACTTGGATTTTAACCATCCTTTACCAGATACTCATAGAAGTTTATTAGATCCCTCTCAAGAATAGCACCAGTTTTTCTTGAATAGACTTTCACGTCAATATCACGTTAACATTTCCTCCCATGACAAAAAAAAAAAAAAAAAAAAACTGAACCATTGTCAACAAAACGGAACCCACTATATTATTTATTGAATACCAAGTACATGTTGTGAGGTCGAGCTCAAAGAAGGGTGTTAATGGGGTTGATAGGCATGAAGAGAACGTTGATGTGGTTTCAATTAATTCCGGTGATTTGGTTAATGATTCTTCGGTTGCTACTCATTCGGGTTCGGTGATTACTGCTCCGGTTATTTTAGAGGGTCCTCCTGACAACGGTTTCAAGCTTAGGGATGAAGAGGTGTCGGATTATTCGTCTGATGGCGGTAAAGGGCCTTTGTGTCGTGAAAAGGAAGAACGTGGAGTGTCCGACAGCAATGGAACCGAGTTAAGTGAAGAGGATTATGATGGTGGTTTTTTTGATAGCTTCAGGAAGGATGATTCGTTTGCTACCCCGGTACCGGGTGTGAGGATTGGTAACGGGGCGTCAAAGGTTTCTTCTTATACAATCGAGAATCGAGGGGGCAAGATGCTTAATCGTTTGAAGATTGATGGCGTGGTGGTTAAACCAATTTTAAAAACTCGGAAACGTAAAGGTAAAGGTAAAGCGGTATACGGGTAATTTTGCGCGGCTTGGTTCAGTTACATGATCTTGGATTTTGGTGTATTTTAGTTTTTATTTTGTATGTGTTGCAATGTTTATTCTCGTGCTCGATTGTTTTGTGTTGGTCAGTTTTCCAGGCTCGTGTTTAGTTAGCTTAGATTCTTTGTTTGCTTTAAGGATTGTTTTCTGTCCCGAGCCTTGGATTGAGTGCGGATCGGTTGTATTTGTTAGTCTTTTTCATCAATTGATGAAAATGCTTGGTATAATGTCATTGTTATTTTAGCAACAAAAAAAAAAAAAAAAAAAAAAAGTAAAGTAAAATGTACAACAAAAAAGCAAGCTCGTCGTCAGAAAATATTTTTTAAAAGAAAAAAATAGAGCACGAGAAGATGAGGGCAAATTAAGGACAGGGTCCCACGAGGATAAGTTGAGGACAATGGGAGCACGAAGTAATAGCAATCCGGTTGTTCAAGTGTATATATCTAAATCATTAATTTGTGTTTACAAACATAAATCGCGATTTTATGAAAAATACGGTCCGATTGAAGTTCTCCACTTTTTTTTTATTGGCGAAAAAACTAACGCACATATAGAAACGAGGTCGTTTTTCAAAAGAAACGTCCTCAACAGAGATTACAAAAGAAACGGGAGACATGGAAGCTCACGCCTAGTAAACAATCATCTATAGCAAAAACTATCTAAAACGAGCCTCCACTAACAACCCGAAAAATCTTGAACCAAACTAAATAATTCTAAACCGATCCAACACGATAGTACCTGATCCAATCCGAGCGATCTAAATTGAAAAAAAAAAAGTAAATGAAGGATCATGAGACAAAACCAAGTTCTCAACCTCTCGGTCCCGCTCTTTTCAGTTTACCATTAATTGTCTCTTTCAAAGTGTTCTTCCTGGACCGGTTTTCTATCTTGTAAAATAACACATTGGCGGATCCATCATCCAGTGCGGTCTCCCCAGCCAAACGTGTCATCATGTCATCAAAAGCCGCAAAAGCCTCCACAGACATATTTCCTATAACGTTTGCCGATGAACCATCATCTCTTCCATCATGATCCCCCATAAACAAGTTTTAAATCGCGTCCCCATAATCCAAGTCATCAGTGTGATCTCTAAGCTTATACATGCCGGAAGTGGAAGCCTCGTACACCTTCTTTATTGAATGCAGTTCTCCACTAATATAGGGAATATATTTCATCTTTAATACGAGTACCATTGTTGGGCAAATACTACCCGCAACAATGCACGAAGTTAAATCGACTCTTTAGAAAACATGATTCAAAATTACACCCTTATTTAGTACAAGTTGGTCCAAAACCCTTTAATGAAGCAACGGCCCAACTCTGGTTCAGTTGTCTTTGAGAAGGATAAAAGTTACTGATAATTCCAAAAGGGTATTGATATATCCAAATGCATTTTTGATAAATCTAACTAAAAGTACTTAAATACCCTTAAATGATAACTACACAGATTTTGATGTTAGAATTTTTCTAAGGGTACTTTGGGAAGAAAGCACCAAATATATGTGGATCTATCAAAATTGAATTTGGAGATATCATCTCCCATTCCGAAACTATATATACGCTTAATTTGTGAATTCTGAAACTATCAAAATGCTAACTAATGCTGGTAGTTGAATTTGAATTTTAAGTTTCCGTGCTAATAAACTAACATTAACTCGTTATCATACACCTACCGCCCCATTTAATTCATTTTCATCCCAAAAAAGCAACAACTGGTCGTTCAACCGCCGGGACAGCCGGGTGTATGTTTACATTCCGGAGGTGAGTTTGTCTAGTGTTAGAAAATTTCATTGACACCGTCTGTTTAAAACAATGGGTGGTTGCATTGTAGTAATTTTCTCTTAAATAAAATTAAATATACATCAAGGATTCAACATGTACAGCTGTCTTGTTTTCATATCCATGAAATAAACATTCATACATCTACAAAAAATTGTCTTTCCTCATTTTCATGCAATAAAAAGTAGTACATGAAATTAAAGGTGTGTTAGTTCATTTTCATGAAATAAAAGTTGTAATTGGTCCATTTTGATCTGTGCAGGAAATGTGTGCAAGGACATGGGAAATAAAGACAGTTTGTTCACAAAGGTGAAAAGGTTCGTGTAAAAACAGGTGTACAATAAATTGGTCAATTAATTTTTTGCTTTTTGTATTGTCCTTGAAAGATATTCAAAGGCATGTGCAGAGAACATAGCATTACAAGAGTTTGTGTCTTCTATTTTCTTTTGTTTGAATTATGCTTTGACCCATAGCATAAGATATAATCATCATACGGAGTAGTTTCTTTAGGACCCAGAACCTTTTCTTAAATCGATCAGTAATTGTACCTTATATGAATTTTTTTTAAGAAAAAATTATTGAATCGTGTATTTTCATCAACTTTGGACACCAATCAATATTGATCTACTGACATATATTAATACGGAGTAACTATTTAAAGAGTTTTACACATATATGAATGAGATATTGAATTTTAAAGTTGAGTGTTTACCACAAAGTTGACAAGGAATTACCGTCCCACATAAGAATGGGAACACAGTTTCACATGATTTATAGTAATAAGGCTTCGTAATATGTTAAGATATTGTTCGCAACAAAGTCTCCCTATTACTTTTTGGACAAGCGTTCAAATATGAATGGAGCTCTGAAATACACACAACATATCGATTAGTATAGTCATAACCAACAAATGTTGACTACACCAACAACATTTTCCACATTCTCAGTCGTAATAAGGTTCGTTATTTGAATGTTATCTGAATTGTTGTACCACAGTGTTTAACTGAATTATGTTAAATACAATCCCGGTTATTAGCATATCCATATATGCTAACAAAGGTTAACAACTTTAAATATAATTCGCATTGAGTTTGTTCACTATAAGGGAGTTATGTTAACCACAATCCCGGTTTTGGCATATATGCTAACAAAGCTTAACAACTTTAAATATGATTTTTAACTAAAATTCCCTTATTGTGACCAAAATCAAAACAAATCATATTTTAGGTTGTTACGATTTGATGCCAATAATCAGAATTGTGTTTAGCATAATCCAGTTCGCATATGTTAACAAAGCTTAACAACTTTGAATATGAGTAAATATTTGTACCATGTGATATAATTATGGACGGTGAAAAGCTCCAAGTGTGATCAGGCCACTTGTTATGATCCGCCACCACCACCGCCACAGGACGGCCACCGTGTGAACACCACCGCCAGCAAATTGTTAAAAGGCCCGTTAGTGAAGGTAGTAACGGATTGTGAAAGGAGGTGTGTGGATCCCAATTTAAATCATGTGTGTATTTGTTTAATAAATTTAGATAGGTTAAAGTTTGAAATGGAGTGTATGATGGGTTTATCACCAAAAAGCCCATTTTTTTTAACCTTTCTTGCATGAGAGCCCAAATTTTTTTTTTTTTTTGCCAATTTGCCCTCGCAAGGAGCAATGTATCTTGCTCCCTTGCGCCTTGCGTCCTTGCGACCTTGCTTCCACCTGGGAGCAAGGAGCAATGCCTCTTGCTCCCTTGCTTCCACCTGGGAGCAAGGACGCAAGGTGCCTCTTGCTCCCTTGCTCCCAGGTGGAAGCAAGGACGCAAGGTGCACCTTGCTCCCTTGCTTCCACCTGGGAGTAAGGGAGCAAGAGGCACCTTGCGTCCTTGCGTCCACCTGGGAGCAAGGGAGCAAGTGAGCAAGAGGCACCTTGCGTCCTTGCTCCCAGGTGGAAGCAAGGGAGCAAGAGGCACATTGCTCTCAGGTGGAAGCAAAGGAGCAAGAGGCACCTTGCGTCCTTGCTCCCAGGTGGAAGCAAGGGAGCAAGAGGCACCTTGCTCCTTGCTCCCAGGTGAAACCAAGGTCGCAAGGACGCAAGGCGAAAGAGAGCAAGGCACCTTGCTCCTTGCGAAGGCAAATTGGCAAAAAAAAAATTTTTTTTTTGGGGCTCTCATGCAAAGGTCATAAAAATGGGCTTTTTGGTGATAATCCCGCGTATGATAGTAAGTATTTAGTGAAAGGAATGTTAAAGGGTTTGTGCTGATGTGGCGCTGATGTGACAGGAAAAATGATAGTGAAAGGGTTGTATGATTGCAAGTGGCCTTATATATACACGTCACTGACCAATAATGTTGTTAAAAAGGTAACACCATATGTGCCAAAAAGTATATAATTATCTAGTGATGTATGAGATATGTAAGTGAAAACACGCACGTTTAACATTTAATGGAATTTGTTGCTTAGAGGTTCACGCAAAGTTTGTTCCTAAAGGAGCATTATATTATATATAAGTAGAAAAGGAAGGAATCGTTACAAGAAACAAAGGATAAAAAACATATACAACTTACAAAGAAAAATAAATGAACTAAATTATACATTATCAATGTACATAAGATATATAGCTCGGGAGGGATAGAATGATAGAAGGATAGTAGTTGCACCACTTCACATCTTAGTTGCTAATAACGAGCATCTTGAATTGCGTAGTCAATATTCACGGGCTTGCAAGGTCAAGAAAACACGAACAACCTTTATGAAGTTGGAGAATAGATTAGAGAAGTGTAAGAAGAATAAGCTCAGGAGGGGTACCGCCAAAATTGTTATCAATATGTTCTATATGGCACCATGCGGTGATCATAATGAGTAAGAATGTTTAGGAGTATGAGAAAGATAAGTGGATTGTTAGCCATGGCTAGCACCAAAATAATGTACTGTTTGAAGAAGTTGTTTAGGGTTGAATTAGGTTGAACATCTATGTGGTGGATGCATGAATGATGAATGAAAAGTAGTAATCTGTAGTATATATAGATGGGTTGAGGTGGGTGGGTGGGTGCTTAAATGGGTTGGGTATACATATAAGGACAGGGACAGGAAGCATAATGAGAGTTTGTTTTCTTGGACTTTATGAGAATATGGTACCAACCAAATTTTTAGCTTTGACTTTATGAACTTATAAAGACTAATTTTTAAACTGAAAATACTAATTAACGTATACACGCTTTATTTTTTGAATATGAAAACTAAAACAAATTTGTATTTAGACTGATATTTAAAACATATCTCACAAAGTCACAATACTCGATATTTATAACATTTTATCCCTATTTAGAAATGTTTATAACGTTTGGGAATTTTTTCATAAATTTGCAAATTTGACTCTACTAACCGCAAGACACAATACACAAGATTCAAGACCCTAGAACAAGCTTGTGTGTTGCTGACTACCGGACTAAGTCTACGAGTTCGAGACAGCAAGCTCGGTAACAAGCATAGAACTAGGCGTTTAAAGTCCAAAATTATTTTTAATACTAAATTAGGTGTTTAGAAACATATCAAGTATAGAAGTGTGCAAATGACTCGAAAAAGTAACCTAAGATACTAAAATTGACAATAAAGGTAATATAGTATTTGCTGATGCCCGAAAAAGATTACTTGTTTCAAATTTTGTCCGAAAAAAATTATTGTTAGAAAAACAATGCAATTGAGGTAATATCATCCAATTTATTAACGACCGTTAGGTCGAATTTCGTTAAATGCTCACATGTGCTTGACATGTGAGCGAAAAAATTACATGGTTGGTCCCTTAACAATATATAAAATAAAATTTAAAAAATAAATAAATATAAAAAATTATAATAATGATAATAATTAAAAATAAATAAAAAGTGTTCTTACTCTTTAGCTTTATTTCCCTCGGAAAATTTTAAAAATATAAATATATTTAATAATGTAAAAAAATAAAAATAAAACTAAAAAGTTAAATAATTAAAAACATAAATAAAATATAAATAAATATAGAAAATAATTAAAAATGAAAAAAAAATTATAAAAGAAAAAACAAAATTTTTTATTATTTTTTAAATTTTTAAATTTTTAAATTTTTAAATTTTAATTTTTTATAAGGTTCGTGAACCAGCCGTGTAATCTTTTCCCTCACATGCCAAGCACATGTTCGCATATAACGAAATTCAACTAACGGTCATCAATGAATTTGACGATATTATCTGAATTGCAAAGTTTTTCTAAAACTAATTCTTTTCGGGCAAAAATTGAAACACGTGATCCTTTTCGGGCATTAGCAAATACCTTATTACCTTTATTGTCAAATTTAATATTATAGGTTACTTTTTCGGGCCATTTGCTTTATAAAAATGTACATGTTTATTTGAACCATATCTTAACCGTTAAACACATTTAAATACCAAAATAACTTGAAAAACCGAACAAAACTAAAAGTACCAACCAAAGCAACAAAAATAAAGTCTAAAAAACTAAGTAATCATTGTAGACAGTAGACTAGAATCATACTGAGTCGAGAAAAAATGATTGAAATTATGTAACAATCCCACATAGTCCATGGTAAAATATGGTCAATGTAAGAATAAATTAAACTTGAGTCAACTAGATTTTTAGAGTGAATTTTGTGGAGCTTGTTTAGATTACTCGTATCGGTTCCGTGAGTGGGTCGCCCTTGCATCCATGATTCAAGGGCTCCGATACTAGCACCATGTCCTTGGTAAGTGCTTGGTTCACTCATGCTCAACTTTTTCATGGGATGACAATTTCAATCACGGAAGAAGTGTATTACTTTGTTGTATATTTTGCCTTATTACTTGTACCTGTAAATAGTTAATTAATTTAGTGGGTGTGAGGAAGAGTGTGATGGGTACGTCATGATTGTTAGCAGTTAGTAGTTGGTTAGTGATGGGAAGGAGGTTGTGACGACCAGGAAATTTCTGACTAAATTTAAACTTTATCTTTATATTATTCTGACACGATAAGCAATGTTTGTTAAGTTAAATCTCAAGGATTTTAAACTATGTTTATACATTCATTTAAATCTCGACCAAATTCCAATGATTCACGAACCATTAAATGAACATATATGAATATGTATGTATATGTGTATATGTTATAAATTGTAAATGTCAACAAAGTATTTAAACATATAATGCTTTATATGAACATATTTGTTTCAATATGATTATCGACGAAATTAAAAAAATATATATTAAATGATTGAATTATCAGAAACATTGAATTATGATTACAAGTCTCTGTTGAGAGGTCCACTATGATTTGAGAAAATCTATTCCTCTTAACGATATTCGGAATAATTTGTAAAGCTATTTATAAATAAAAATAAAAAGTGTCATTTACGAAAGTTAGACAAAAGCTAGTGGAGAATTGGTTTACATAATATTCTATTAATCTATTTTCAAACGTACAAAAACGTTTTCAGTTTAAAAAGAACTTTATTATTAAAACGTATATAACTTTTATAAATATCTAGAATCACTTTTGACAACTCATTACTTAACCAGTATAATAAATATAACGATATTTATATTTTATTTCATTAAATATATATAACGATTTAAATTAATATTATATATATTTATACGCGTATTATACATACATAGTTTTTATACTTTTACTATACTTTAACTTTACCCTTACTTTACTTTTACTTTACTTTAACTTTAATAATTCACTTTAATAATTCATACTTTAATAATTCACTTTAATAATTCATACTTTAATAATTCACTTTAATAATTCATACTTTAATAATTCACTTTAATAATTCATACTTTAATAATTCACTTTAATAATTCACTTTAATAATTCATACTCTAATAATTCACTTTAATAATTCATACTTTAATAATTCACTTTAATAATTCATACTTTAATAATTCACTTTAATAATTCATACTTTAATAATTCACTTTAATAATTCAAAAATCTATTATAAATAGAATTCAATAGGTTTCATTATTTCATAGAAACTTGAAAATATATTTCTCTAAACTCTCCCAATCGATTTACATATATATATATATATATATTTGCTCTATATTATTTCAAGATATTATTAGTATACATAAAATATTACGACGGAGTGATGTCCGAGTGATTTCAAAATAGTTTTTTGAATGAGTCGAAGCTAAGGAAATTATGGGTTATAGCTATGGAGGTGATGGGTATGGTTCATGGGTATGCTCGTGAGGTCAATCTAGTGTTTATTATCTCCGTTGCGTCTACGTACTTTCCTGCAATATTGAATCTCGATATTGATACGTGAGCACTCATAACTTAACTTTTATATATCAATAGTGTATCCCTGACTAGTGCTCGAGTATATAGGATTATGCATGCTTGTACATTCGATATTGTCCTTAGATAGGTTTGTTGAATCCTGAATTAGATAAATATGCTACTGAGATAGGGTATATGATATGCATGTCATTGGAAAGCTAGCGAAAAATTAAGAACTTTTCATTTAGATATCCAATGGTTTCGATGAACGGATTATAAGTTATAGTCAATTGAATTTTAGTATTATTGTTAAAATGATTATTATTACTATCGTCGTTATTATTTTAATAGAAATATCATTGTTATTATAAAATATCATTATTACTATTATGTTAGTATTATCATTTTATCATAATACCATTTTTAGTAAATATAAATATTGTTATTTTTACAAAATAATACAACTTTTACTTATTATTATTATGATCAATATTATTTTATCAAATAAATAGGGAATACAAAGATATTTTTCACCACGCGTAATATAATTACATTAATAATACTTACCACTATAGTTTTACGATATTAAGTGAACTTTATAAATTTTACTACTTAAGATATATAAAAGTATATTTTATCACATATAAACGTTAATATAAATTTTTATTAATAAATTACTTTTATTATTATAAAATCTAATAAATATATTTAAATATATAAAACGACTATAGTTAAGTTATATAATAAACACGTATAAATTTTAGAAGTCATTTTGGGTCAAGTTGACTTTTGTTGACTTTTGCATATTAGTCTCGAGCATTAGGAATGTGGTACACTATGACTTGACCAAAAATTGTTTGACAAATATTGACCAACATATAAATATATATATAATTAATATAGGTTCGTGAATCCGAGGCCAACCTTGCACTTGTTAAATGACGTTATATGTATTTTTACTACGAAATACAGTATGGTGAGTTTCATTTGCTCCCTTTTATATATATTTTTGGGACTGAGAATACATGCGCTGTTTTTATAAATGTTTTACGAAATAGGCACAAGTACTAAAACTAATTCTACGTGGGTTTAAACCAGAAATATACCCTTAGCTTGGTAACATTAAACTACTTGTCTATGTACGGTAGGCGCGAATCCTAAAGATAGATCTATTGGGCCTGACAAACCCCATCCTGACTATGAGATGCTTTAGTACTTCGAGGTTATTTTAAACACACCTGATCTGGTGTACTTCAGAGGGTAAAACATGAACGTTAAGGCTTATTACCGGGTGCCTACAACTTATAGAATACTTTTATACACTTGCGAGTGTACATATATTTATAAACGAAAATCTTGTGGTCTATTAATATATTGAAATGATTGTTATGATAAACCTATGAACTCACCAACCTTTTGGTTGACACTTTAAAGCATGTTTATTCTCAGGTATTAAAGAAATCTTCCGCTGTGCATTAGCTCATTTTAAGGATATTACTTGGAGTCATTCATGGCATATTTTGAAAGACGTTGCATTCGAGTCATTGAGTTCATCAAGATTATTATTAAGCCAATTATAGTTGGATGTATTATGAAATGGTGTGCATGCTGTCAACTTTCGTTGTAAAGAAAGTTTGTCTTTTAAAAACGAATGCAATGTTTGTAAAATGTATCATATAGAGGTCAAATACCTCGCGATGTAATCAACTATTGTGAATCGTTTATAATGTATATGAACGGGTTCTTTTCAGTTGGTATCAGAGCTGGTTTAATGCCGTTTATTAGCGGGTTAATCGCAGAGGGGGTTCTCACAGTGTTACCTGTGACGAAGCATTGACTCTTACTCCTCGCGGTCCCTATTAGGGTTGGCTGTACTGCCGAGAGGCGGGCCGTAAAATCAGTGTCTGAGGTACGCTCAGTGGTCACAGGCGGTTAGCTGAGAAGGCACTGAGTGGGATGCGTCTCCAACTTTCAGTTGGTATCAGAGCGGTGGTCTTAGCGAACCAGGTCTGCATTAGTGTGTCTAACTGATAGTCGTTAGGATGCATTAGTGAGCCTGGACTTCGACCGTGTCTGCATGTCAAAAGTTTTGCTTATCATTTTTGTCGGAAATTGCCTGCTTATCATTCTTAGTCTAGACACGTCTTACTGCATTGATTGCATGAATAGTGTATAGACAAAATTCATATCTTAGCGTATCTGCTAATCCATATCTTAGCGTATCTGTTACTGTAAACTTTGCCTGACATATCCCGTAATTTCCTCCGTAATCTACGAAATCTTTTGCGCTATATATATAGATATTCTATGTAATTAGAATACCACCCGATAGCCGAAAAATCATTTCATATCGAAAAATTCTTTATTCAATCGAACGAAATGGAATTCGTCATTAGTTCAAGTCCCTCGAATTCCGATATGGAATCCCACTCAAGCTCCGAAAGCAGTGTGACCGGAATGGATCAACCAATTAGCCATCATCTATTATGAATGAATTGGGGATAGGTTCGTAGCCTCTTCAATAATTGGAGACGAGAAGAAGGTGATCCCTTCCATCCACCACATTGTCCTCTTGGCGATGAACCTGAAGCACTTACCGGCGAACCGGTCCGAAACACCATTTTCTCTCTCATTTTCAGAGTATCTCGTCACGATTATATACTACATCAAATTCTAGATTTTATTTATCCGCTCGTCCGAACCGACAATCACCCCGGTGTAATAGAAGAAGTCAACGAGCTTCGCGCTCGAGTAGTGGCTTTAGAGAATATGATGCAAGGGTTACAAACACCAACAAATAACGAAGTATTAATTCATAATTTCAATTTTATTGAATAAATACTCCGTAAAAGTTATGTAATTTCTAAAGTCTTTAGGGATTATTCAGTTCTAGTTTCAACCGTAAATCAAATGAGTTTAATTTAATATTAACTCATTAAATCTATGTTACATCTGAAGAAAATATGCACATATATATTTTCATAAAGACTGTAATAAAATTCTGTTGTACAAAATATTAATTGTGAAATTTTTTTTAACGGGTAGGTAATACTCGAGAGATATATAAATTCACAATTAATATGTTACATTTTTTTGAATCTGATTAAGCAAATCATCAACTATACTCCCAAAATCTCACAACAATATACATTCTTGTATATTAATCAAAACAACCATTCTCACCCAAATTTGATTACGCATTCTGATTTTGACAAATCAAAATCCAAGTCATGATTTAACAGAAGACATCACTCTTAGATTCCTACATCTTTCAAAGCTATACTTTGACTTCAAAACCGTGTTAGAACATCATATGTATATTAACGATTACAAACTGTGTTCAAACTCTCCGAAGTTTTCGAAGACACTTCAAACAATGAACAATCGAGATGATGATCCAACCACATATTACCCACATTTATGTACCTAAAAAGCTCTCGAAGCCAAAGTCATAGTTCGACGCGTATCCGTGTCAGACCCTTTGGCATTTGTTAGCTAAAATGACTTTTCAATTCCTTTTCAAAGTAGACAGTTTTGACACAGCTCCAGCAAGTCAACTTCGACTTTTCAGTCGGACTAGTCTTATTATAACCTCGATAGATACGTTGCCCTTTCGTCATCGTTACTGGGGACCTTTCATATCTCGCCACCTTAGCAATAAACTTACCAACAACTTCAATTATCTTTGACTTTTCGAAAAATCATTATATTTATTGAAATCACATCATTTACTCATTCGCATCTTGTAATGAGAATTGTCATATGAATCATCAAAAAACAGTAACCAGTATTTTGAAATCTCGCAGCATGTCTACGCCAACAGTTATATGTGTACGTAAAACGTCTATCTCCTGGACTTACATACTTTGAATGTGAAGTTCTTAAAAAAATTTTGAACTGCAAACTAGTTCTTGAAATGCTGATGAAGCATCAAAAACTGTAAACGATCTTAACAGTAAAAAGTTTGATGACAAAGAATAGTAAGGTGGTAAAGCTGAGAAAAAGAGAAGGTTTGGAACTGAAAAACGGATTGAACAGACTAAGAAGGAGGCTGTGGACAAATCACAAAGACTAAATCTGCCTTCAAAGAATCTAAATGATTCAGTGCCTGCTAAAGTCATTAACGAATACCTTACTCTTTATTCTAAACCTTTACAGACAAATATTCATCATCATCCATCAATATTAGAAATTCTAAGATATTATCATATCTTTCATTATAAATATCCGCGATATTTCTAAAGATATTTTCACAACTAATCTTATCTGAAGTCATTTATCTCTTTGCGCTATCAGTGTTACATCGTATAAGAAACTATTAGTTTCTATATTCTATAAACTTTCGAGTTTAAATTATTAATGTTTTGAAGTAGTGTTGGGAACTGAAGCATGAGTTAGTATAATATAATGACACTTGATCAACGTGATTATATTACAGTAAGTCATGCTGAGTTTTTAATGGGACATGACGATTCACGGACCATGCCGTCATCATGTTCCATGTTACACGACTCTTGTATTCTATTTAATCTCTAAAAATATCAAGAATATATTTTCTTGATGATTCAGTCTTTTTAGGGTATTCTGGTAAATTAACAAATCAAGATCGTGTCATTACCATTTCCTTCTTAGAACATTAACTATGTTCATTCTGAAATTCATATCTGCGAATACTGGACCATTACAAACGTTGCTTAATCGCAAGAAGAAGAAACGAAAGGACAAAACTCCAAAATAGAAATTGGAGTATAAATCGCAGCAAATAGAAGGGAGCATTAACTTGGATGTCAATGATTATAGAAGACAAAAGCAGGGGCTTTGAAATATAAGGGAAGATATAAAACCCAACAACCACCCAAAAATTATAAACCGTATATATCGATGCATATAGCAATATAAAGACACGGAAGAACTAAAAACACTATAAAACCGAGAGTATAGTAGAAGTAAATAGATTCTTCTGGAGGCAGATGAAAAAGAAGAACGACAGATATGAAAGTGAGGAGTATATCGAGAATCAGTACTGGATGAAGCATATTGACAAATAATTTAAAATATGAGTTGAGGGAGAAAGAATAGAAGGTGTGAGTTGTAAGAAAACGAAGGAGGTGGATTTATAGTGAAATACCCGACAGAGAAATCAAGATAGATTATCGTATTAATTCGAAGAGAATCATAATCTCCTTAATCACCGAAGCATCAAATCCAACATAGATTACAAAGATTTTCTTTAAATTCAGAGATCAATTGTGATGACGTCAAAAGATATGACGAATCACTATAATCTTATTTCCTTCATTTACGATAACTTCCCTCATACGCTTCGAGTAATCGAATTATTTTATCCATACTTCTTAGACATGATAAAACTTCATAATCGTCATAATAACATTCTCATTGTTAGCCATAATGACCTCTATCAAATTTCGGAGACGAAATTTCTTTAACGGGTAGGTACTGTGACGACCAGGAAATTTCCGACTAAATTTAAACTTTATCTTTATATTATTCTGACACGATAAGTAATGTTTGTTAAGTTAAATCTCAAGGATTTTAAACTATGTTTATACATTCATTTAAATCTCGACCAAATTCCAATGATTCACGAACCATTAAATGAACATATATGAATATGTATGTATATGTGTATATGTTATAAATTGTAAATGTCAACAAAGTATTTAAACGTATAATGCTTTATATGAACGTATTTGTTTCAATATGATTATCGACGAAATTAAAAAAATATATATTAAATGATTGAATTATCAGAAACATTGAATTATGATTACAAGTCTCTGTTGAGAGGTCCACTATGATTTGAGAAAATCTATTCCTCTTAACGATATTCGGAATAATTTGTAAAGCTATTTATAAATAAAAATAAAAAGTGTCATTTACGAAAGTTAGACAAAAGCTAGTGGAGAATTGGTTTACATAATATTCTATTAATCTATTTTCAACCGTACAAAAACGTTTTCAGTTTAAAAAGAACTTTATTATTAAAACGTATATAACTTTTATAAATATCTAGAATCACTTTTGACAACTCATTACTTAACCAGTATAATAAATATAACGATATTTATATTTTATTTCATTAAATATATATAACGATTTAAATTAATATTATATATATTTATACGCGTATTATACATACATAGTTTTTATACTTTTACTATACTTTAACTATACTTTAACTTTACCCTTACTTTACTTTTACTTTACTTTAACTTTAATAATTCACTTTAATAATTCATACTTTAATAATTCACTTTAATAATTCATACTTTAATAATTCACTTTAATAATTCATACTTTAATAATTCACTTTAATAATTCATACTTTAATAATTCACTTTAATAATTCACTTTAATAATTCATACTCTAATAATTCATTTTAATAATTCATACTTTAATAATTCACTTTAATAATTCATACTTTAATAATTCACTTTAATAATTCATACTTTAATAATTCACTTTAATAATTCAAAAATCTATTATAAATAGAATTCAATAGGTTTCATTATTTCATAGAAACTTGAAAATATATTTCTCTAAACTCTCTCAATCGATTTACATATATATATATATATTTGCTCTATAATATTTCAAGATATTATTAGTATACATAAAATATTACGACGGAGTGATGTCCGAGTGATTTCAAAATAGTTTTTTGAATGAGTCGAAGCTAAGGAAATTATGGGTTATAGCTATGGAGGTGATGGGTATGGTTCATGGGTATGCTCGTGAGGTCAATCTAGTGTTTATTATCTCCGTTACGTCTACGTACTTTCCTGCAATATTGAATCTCAATATTGATACGTGAGCACTCATAACTTAACTTTTATATATCAATAGTGTATCCCTGACTAGTACTCGAGTATATAGGATTATGCATGCTTGTACATTCGATATTGTCCTTAGATAGGTTTGTTGAATCCTGAATTAGATACATATGCTACTGAGATAGGGTATATGATATGCATGTCATTGGAAAGCTAGCGAAAAATTAAGAACTTTTCATTTAGATATCCAATGGTTTCGATGAACGGATTATAAGTTATAGTCAATTGAATTTTAGTATTATTGTTAAAATGATTATTATTACTATCGTCGTTATTATTTTAATAGAAATATCATTGTTATTATAAAATATCATTATTACTATTATGTTAGTATTATCATTTTATCATAATACCATTTTTGGTAAATATAAATATTGTTATTTTTACAAAATAATACAACTTTTACTTATTATTATTATGATCAATATTATTTTATCAAATAAATAGGGAATACAAAGATATTTTTCACCACGCGTAATATAATTACATTAATAATACTTACCACTATAGTTTTACGATATTAAGTGAACTTTATAAATTTTACTACTTAAGATATATAAAAGTATATTTTATCATATATAAACGTTAATATAAATTTTTATTAATAAATGACTTTTATTATTATAAAATCTAATAAATATATTTAAATATATAAAACGACTATAGTTAAGTTATATAATAAACACGTATAAATTTTAGAAGTCATTTTGGGTCAAGTTGACTTTTGTTGACTTTTGCATATTAGTCTCGAGCATTAGGATTGTGGTACACTATGACTTAACCAAAAATTGTTTGACAAATATTGACCAACATATAAATATATATATAATTAATATAGGTTCGTGAATCCGAGGCCAACCTTGCACTTGTTAAATGACGTTATATGTATTTTTACTACGAAATACAGTATGGTGAGTTTCATTTGCTCCCTTTTATATATATTTTTGGGACTGAGAATACATGCGCTGTTTTTATAAATGTTTTACGAAATAGGCACAAGTACTAAAACTAATTCTACGTGGGTTTAAACCAGAAATATACCCTTAGCTTGGTAACATTAAACTACTTGTCTATGTACGGTAGGCGCGAATCCTAAAGATAGATCTATTGGGCCTGACAAACCCCATCCTGACTATGAGATGCTTTAGTACTTCGAGGTTATTTTAAACACACCTGATCTGGTGTACTTCAGAGGGTAAAACATGAACGTTAAGGCTTGTTACCGGGTGCCTACAACTTATAGAATACTTTTATACACTTGCGAGTGTACATATATTTATAAACGAAAATCTTGTGGTCTATTAATATATTGAAATGATTGTTATGATAAACCTATGAACTCACCAACCTTTTGGTTGACACTTTAAAGCATGTTTATTCTCAGGTATTAAAGAAATCTTCCGCTGTGCATTAGCTCATTTTAAGGATATTACTTGGAGTCATTCATGGCATATTTTGAAAGACGTTTCATTCGAGTCATTGAGTTCATCAAGATTATTATTAAGCCAATTATAGTTGGATGTATTATGAAATGATGTGCATGCCGTCAACTTTCGTTGTAAAGAAAGTTTGTCTTTTAAAAACGAATGCAATGTTTGTAAAATGTATCATATAGAGGTCAAATACCTCGCGATGTAATCAACTATTGTGAATCGTTTATAATGTATATGAACGGGTTCTTTTCAGAGGTGCTGATGTGGCGGTCCGTAATACCATGACATAACGTCATGGTTAAGAGTAGTCTCATTAGAACCCACCCTTGTGGTCCAGTGGTTCATCCCTTTGCACTTGTGCATTGGGATGGGGGTGGGGAGGTCTCAAGTTCGAGTCTCTCCCCTTAAAAATATTCGTGGGATTTATTTCCTGTAAGCCTAATTGCCCCGGGTGTGACGATCGCTCCAAATCCATATGGACGAACACGTCATTCATCGATTTCATTGCGAGGTATTTGACCTCTATATGATACGTTTTGTAAACATTGCATTCTTTTGAAAAGGCACACCATAAATGAATATTTAAATCAAAGGTTTTCGACATCTGATGATTTCTACATATAGACAATCACCGTAAATAATAGTTTACAATAGTAATTCCATTGACAATGCAGTCAAAATAAGATACATGGTGATGATTTGGTGAATGCAGCGTTTCCTTGAAAAATATGCCATGTAAGACTCCATGCACATAGCTGTCTAACATATAAGCAAACAGTGAAAGACTTCTAGAGAACCTGAGAATAAACATGCTAACAAGTGTCAACACAAAGGTTGGTGAGTTTATAGTTTTAATGTTTCGTAGAATCTGTATATAAAGGTGGATCACAAGATTTCAGTTGTTTCATCCAGAAATGTTTATCAAAATATTCTACAAGATTGAGCACCCTGGTAACTAAACTTAACGTATATATAATAAGTACCCCTGTTTTAACATACATGCAACCAACATGTACAATACACGCAATCCAACGTGTACTAAACTCAAATAGCATACGTCTGTTTTATAGTTCAGGCTAGGGTTTCTATATACCTGGAACAGACGGGGATGTCAAGCCCTATGGATCCATATACAACTACTCGCGCCCACCAGTTCTTATAACTGGCAGTTACTAGTTACCAAATTTAAGGGATTTTCGGTTCAAACTCAGTATAGAATTTAGTATGTACTTGTATCCATTGCGTTTAAAGTAAAGTGCATGTATTCTCACCCCATAAATATAGATTGCAAAAGCAATTAAAAAGGGAGCAAATGAAACTCACCTTAGCAGCATATAAAGTCGTTCACCAAAATGTGACCGAAACTCGGATTACCAAATAACCGTAGATCTCAACCTAGAGAACATATGTTGGTCAATAAATGTCTATCAAGCTAGGTCAGGTCATAGTGTATCACAATCCTAATGCTCGAGACCGACATGTAAAAGTTAACAAAAGTCGTTTCAAAAAGTCAATTTTGACAATAGTTCAACAAAACGAGACGTACCTTATATAAGGATTCATTTACTCGGTTGGTAATATTCAAAAATCCAATTTATCAATCTTACAAACAAGTTGTTTAAATATTAATTGCAGATTCAAAAGCAATTCCAATTAACGTCAATTATAATTCAGTTGATCATATCTTTTAATCCGTTCATCGAAACTATTCGATATCTAAATGAAAAGTTATTGATTTTTCGCCAGCTTTCCAAAAACATGTATATCATATACCTTTTACCAGTAATATATGTATTTAATTCGTGATCTATTATAAACTGTTTAACGACGAAATTTAGCATACACGTATGTATAAATATATATATACTCGAGCACTAGACATGGATACACAATTAATATATAAAAGATAAAATATGAGTGCTTACGTATAACAACCCGGAAAATTTCCGAATAAATTTAAATTAAACCTCGACTAATTCCGACGATTCATGAACAAATAACTGTAAATAAAAATGTAAAATTATTTATTACATGATTAACAATATGTATATATTAAATGTTAAAAAAATATATATATCATATCACTCTCATCATTATTATTAACATTAGAAAACTTGCATTTTACGTTTCATGTCACGTACATTTGTCAAAATATAGCCTTAAATTATCCATAAACTATACCACTCATAGTATATCTTAAACTTTCGAATGTTTTGGTCATTTACTTCTATAAATCATCGTCTCGCTATTTGTTAATATATATATATATATATATATATATATATATATATATATATAATATACATTTTTATTTTGAAATAGTGTTTTAATTACTGTAGCAAATAGTGATTTTCGAAAACACTGTAGCTTTTCGGGTACTGTAGCAATTCGAAAATACTGTAGCAAATTAGTGTTTTACTGGTTCATCTTAAACGTTTTAGTTAACTTATCTAAATATTAATCGAATCAATAATCGAATGTTAATATCGTTTACTAAATAACTTGAAATCATATATATATATATATATATATATATATATATATATATATATATATATATATACACATTAAGTTATATATATATTGTTCGTGAATCTTCGAGAACAGTCAAAGAATAATTGATTACATGAATATAGTTCCAAAACTTTGAGACTCAACATTACAGACTTTGCTTATCGTGTCGAAAACATTAAATCATTTAAAGATAAAGTTTAAATTTGGTCAGAAATTTCCGGGTCATCACAGTACCTACCCGTTAAAGAAATTTCATCTCGAAATTTAAGTGAGGTCGTCATGGCTAATAATAAAAATGTTTTCATGAAGAATATGAGTTGATAAATAGAATTTTATCACCGTTGAATAATAATGATAAAACATTCCAATTTCTCGAAGCGTTATGAGAGAAGTTATTGTAAAAGAGTGAAATGAAAGAATAGAGATTCGTCTTAACTTTTGACATAGTTACAATTGATTTCTGGGATTTAAGGAATAGAAAATCTTCATAATCTAAATAAGATTTGATTCTTCGAAATTTAAGAAAATTAAGATTTCCTTTAAATGCGTAATCTGCCTCGATTGTTATGTCTGATATTTTGCTATAAATTAACCACTTCCGTTTCATTATTTTCACCACTCCTACATCTTTTTCCTTATTTCATACTTCCAAAAGATTGTGAAATGCTTAATCCAGTTCTGATTCTTGATATTTTCTTGGCTATCGTATCCTTCATTCTTCTTTTTCATCTGCCACCAGAGGAAGTTATTTTCTTCTACTATTACCTTGGGGTTATAGTATTTTTCATTCTCCCGTGTCTTTATATTGCTATACGCATTGATATAAACGGTTTGTAATATATGTGTTGTTGTCAGGCTTTATATTTTCCCTTATATTTAGGAGCCCCATGCTTTCGTTTTTCCTTCCCGACTTCAAGTCAAGCGAATAATGGTCCAGAATTCGTAGCTATATATTTCGGAATGAACATAATTAATGTTCTAAGAAAAAAATTTTAATGGCACGATCTTGATTTGTCAAATTACCAGAATATCTGGAAAAGACCGAATCATCAAGAAAAGTATTTTCTTGATACGTTTGGAGGTTAAATAAAATGAAAGAGTTATGTAACATGGTTCATGATGAGGGTGGGGTCTGTGAACCTTTATCACGTTCCATTAGAAACTCAGCATGACTTACTGTAATATAATCACGTTGATCAAGTGTTATTATATTATACTAACTCATGCTTCAATTCCCAACATTAGTTCAAAACATCTATTTTTTTAATTTTCAGATTTTAGAAACTAAAATAGTTTCTTTTATGATGTAACACAGATAGCGCGAAGAGATTAATGATTTCAGATAAAAATGGTTATAAAAAAATATCTTCAGAAATATGGAGGATATTTATAATGGAAGATACGATGATATCTTAGAATATTTAAGATAAGATGATGATGAAGAATATTGTTCGCAAAGGTTTTAGAGTAAGGAGTAACGTATTTGCTAAGGATTTCAGCAGACACTGAATCATTTGTATTCTTTGAAGGTAGATTTCGTTTTTGTGATTTGTCCACAGCCTCCTTCATAGTCTGCTCAATCCGTTTTGCAGTTCCAAACCTTCTCTTTTTCTCAGCTTTACCACCATACTATTCTTTATCATCAAACTTTTGACTGTTAAGGTCGTTTACTGTTTTTGCTGCTTCATCAGCATTTTTCTAAAATTCGGAGAACTAGTTTCGTAGTTTGGGGTGTTTTTTTTTTTTTTTAGAAACTTCACATTCGAAGTATGTAAGTCTAGAAGATAGATGTTATCTATATATAACTGTTGTCGTAGAAAATGCTGCGAGATTCAAAATACTGATTGCTAATTCCCGGTAGTTGGTATGACAATTATTGTTACAAGATGTGGATGAGTACATGATGGGGTTTCAATGAGTATAAGGATTTTTTGAAAGGTCAAGGATCAATGAAGTTGTTGGTAAATTTACTGCTAATGTGGTGGGACATGAAAGGTTCCCCGGTAACAAGAATGTATATGTCAAGATTATAATAAGGCTAATCTGAAAAGTCGAAGTTGACTGTTGGAAGTATAGTAAAACTGGATACTTTGAAAAAGGATTGCAAGATTATTTTAGGTAAAACAACGCTAAAGGATCTTGCACAGTTTTGAAGTCAAAGTATAGCTTTGAAAGATATAGTGATCTAAGAATGATGTCACTGGTTCAGAGTTATGACTTGGATTCTGATCCGTCAATATCAGAATATGTAATTGAATTTGTATGAAATGATTGTATATTGCAGTTAAGGTAGTGAGTATAGTTAATGATTGTTTTTTTTTTTTTTAATTAAAGTTGAAGAATATACAGTGTAACATATTAATTATGAACTTATATATTTCTCGAGTATTACCTACCCGTTAAAGATTTCACAAGTAATATTTTGTACAAAAGAATTTTTCATTACAGTCTTTATGAAAATATCTGTATGTATATTTTCTTCAGATGTAATTCAGATTAAATGAGTTAAAATTATATTAAGCTCATTTGATTTTTGGCTTGAATTAGAAATGAATAATCTCTAAAACATTAGAGATTACATAATCTTCGTGGAGTATTACACTAATGAAATCAATACTTCATTAATTATTCTTATTGATATTCCTCGGTGAAGGATGTTGGTGTTCGTGGAATTTTTGTGAACCTTACAAGGCACATATGATGTTTTCTGGAAAGTTTCGAGTACATCGAAAATGAAAATGTAAAATCAATTATGTAATTGAATAATACACTTAGTTTATTATGAAATGGAATTCATTAAGTTGAAACAGAGATTGTAGTTAACAATGGTTAAGTTGTTAAGGAATGATGTACATTATTGCATATTAGTAATATGAACTAACCGAGTAGTACCTACCAGTTAAGATTCACACGTAATAGCTTAGTACGAAAAGATTTATTTTGATTTTAAAATTCATATATATTAAATATACATAAAATTTCTTCAGGGGAAATGAGTTAATACTTCATCAGTTATTGTTGCTGGTATTTCTTGGTAACTACGGTGCGTATGACGTTGATGCTCGTGGTACAGATTGTGAAGTTGAGGTTTGCGATGCGGATGTTGTTGGTGGTGGTAATGGTACTATTGGTGTTGTTGTCGGTGGTACTGTTGATGCCGGTGATGCTGCTGGTACTTGTAACCTTTGCACCATATTCTCCAAAGCCACTACCCGAGCACGAAGCTCGTTGACTTCTTCTACTACACCGGGATGATTGGCGGTTCGGACGAACGGATGAATAAGATCCAAAATTTGAGATAGTATATTATCGTGACGAGATACTCTAGAAATGAGAGAGAAAATGGTGTCTAGAACAGGTTCGCCGGTAAGTGCTTCAGGTTCTTCGCCAAGAGGGTAATGTGGTGGATGGAAGGGATCGCCTTCTTCTTGTCTCCAATAATTAAGTAAGCTACGAACCCATCAACAATTCATCCAGAATAGATGATGGCTAATTGGTTGATCCATTCCGATTACACTGTCTTCGGAATTCAGGTGAATATCCATATCGGAATAGCTGTCGGAGTTTAAGGAATTTGAACTAGATACGGGATCCATCTTGTATAATTAGGGAGATGATTTTTGATATGAATTAGATTATTGAATTTAGTTTGGTATTCTTCAATACATAATTTACATATGTATATATAATACCAAATTCCATAAATCACGGAGAAATTTTCGGAAGGTGTCAGGAAAAGTTTACAGTAACAGATACGCTAAGATATGAATTTTTGTCTATACACTATTTATGCAATAAATATAGGAGAACGTGTCTAGACTTAAGAATGATAAGCATGTAATTTTCGACAAGAAATGATAAGCAAAACTTTTAACATGCAGACACGGTCGAAGTCCAGACTTACTAATGCATCTTAACAACTATTAGTTAGACACACTCATGCAAGACCTGGTTCGCTAGGACCAACGCTCTGATACCAACTGTGACGATCGCTCCAAATCCATATGGACGAACACGTCATTCATCGATTTCATTGCGAGATATTTAACCTCTATATGATACGTTTTGTAAACATTGCATTCTTTTGAAAAGGCACACCATAAATGAATATTTAAATCAAAGGTTTTCGATATCTGATGATTTCTACATATAGACAATCACCGTAAATAATAGTTTACAATAGTAATTCCGTTGACAATGCAGTCAAAATAAGATACATGGTGATGATTTGGTGAATGCAACGTTTCCTTGAAAAATATGCCATGTAAGACTCCATGCACATAGCTGTCTAACATATAAGAAAACAGCGGAAGACTTCAAGGGAACCTGAGAATAAACATGCTAACAAGTGTCAACACAAAGGTTGGTGAGTTTATAGTTTTAACGTTTCGTAGAATCTGTATATAAAGGTGGATCACAAGATTTCAGTTGTTTAATCCAGAAACGTTTATCAAAATATTCTACAAGATTGAGCACCCTGGTAACTAAACTTAACGTATATATAATAAGTACCCCTGTTTTAACATACATGCAACCAACATGTACAATACACGCAATCCAACGTGTAATAAACTCAAATAGCATACGTCTGTTTTATAGTTCAGGCTAGGGTTTCTATACCTGGAACAGACGGGGATGTCAAGCCCTATGGATCCATATACAACTACTCGCGCCCACCAGTTCTTATAACTGGCAGGTACTAGTTACCAAAGCTAAGGGATTTTCGGTTCAAACTCAGTGTAGAATTTAGTATGTACTTGTATCCATTGCGTTTAAAGTAAAGTGCATGTATTCTCACCCCAAAAATATAGATTGCAAAAGCAATTAAAAAGGGAGCAAATGAAACTCACCTTAGCAGCATATAAAGTCGTTCACCAAAATGTGACCGAAACTCGGATTACTAAATAATCGTAGATCTCAACCTAGAGAACATATGTTGGTCAATAAATGTCTATCAAGCTAGGTCAGGTCATAGTGTATCACAATCCTAATGCTCGAGACCGACATGTAAAAGTTAACAAAAGTCCTTTCAAAAAGTCAATTTTGACAATAGTTCAACAAAACGAGACGTACCTTATATAAGGATTCATTTACTCGGTTAGTAATATTCAAAAATCTAATTTATCAATCTTACAAACAAGTTGTTTAAATATTAATTGCAGATTCAAAAGCAATTCCAATTAACGTCAATTATAATTCAGTTGATCATATCTTTTAATTCGTTCATCGAAACTATTCGATATCTAAATGAAAAGTTATTGATTTTTCGCCAGCTTTCCAAAAACATGTATATCATATACCTTTTACCAGTAATATATGTATTTAATTCGTGATCTATTATAAACTATTTAACGACGAAATTTAGCATACACGTATGTATAAATATATATACTCGAGCACTAGACATGGATACACAATTAATATATGAAAGATAAAATATGAGTGCTTACGTATAACAACCCGGAAAATTTCCGAATAAATTTAAACTAAACCTCGACTAATTCCGACGATTCACGAACAAATAACTGTAAATAAAAATGTATAATTATTTATTACATGATTAACAATATGTATATATTAAATGTTAAAAAAAATATAAATATCATATCACTCTCATCATTATTATTAACATTAATAATAATGTTAACACCAAATTTGATACTCACAATTTGTTATATTAATTATTATCATTAATATTATTATTAAAAATAAGATTTTTAATAAATTTACTAAATTAATAGATTATTAGTTATCATTATCAATTATTATTAAACTTATTAAACTTATCAATATTTTAAGTTTATCAATATTATAATTATTATTAATATAATTATTATTATTTAGTATTATTGTTATTAATATAATTATTATTATTAAAACATTTATTAATTAAAAAAAATAAAAAATAAAAAGGAAATGACAGTTACCTAATTTAGGTATTAACACTATCTGATTAATTAAATTGATCGAAAATCTTGATTATTAGGTATATACTGCTTTTGAATTTTTTAATTAATCGTGATTTTTATTTATTATTATATGTTATATTTTTCTGATTGTGATTCATTATCTATCACTATCATTAAACAAACAATTAAGATTCCTGCTTTACACGTTCGATTAACATCATCATTATCGTTTATATACTGTTGAAGATTGCTGCAAATTGAAATCAAAACAGAAAGAAACAGACCCCGTCGGTCCCTGTTCTTGAACTTTTAGTCAAAACTTCAATTTCGAATCCAATTTCAAAATCAAATATTGCAGTATTGTTAGGAATCGCATACTAAAACTATCTGTAAAGTTTCAAACGCCAATTCTTTCTATCGATGATGAATTTTCGAGTCAAACTTTAAAAACAAAAAGTCAACCGAAGTGTTCTTCCAAAAATTCGAATTCGTTTTACTATTTCTATTGAAATTAATGGTTTCAATAGTTTCTATGAGTGATTTAGGAAATGTTTCATGAAGGAACCAAATTCTAAAACGTCCTAAAAATCAAAATCACGATTTTTTTTAAGTAAACAGCGACGGTACCAGCAGCAGCTGCACTTTTTAAAAAATTTTTTACTTTCTTTTTCTGTTAAATCCAATCACCTAAATCATTTCCGTTTAGTTTATAAAGTTTAAAACAAATTAGATGTCTTCTTGTTATGTTGGGATTTGTTCCAGTCGATTTGTGTTTGAAGAAGAAGAAGGAAACAGACAATAGTTTATAGGATTTAGATTGTGTTATAAAACAGATAAATATAAACAGACGAACGGTTAAGGGTGTTAAGGGGTTTCGAGAGGTCGCGGGTTCAAGTCCCGTCTTGGGCAATTTTTTTTTAGAAAAGCTTCCTAAGGTAGTTTTCATCTCTTTTATTATTATTATTATTATTATTATTATTATTATTATTATTATTATTATTATTATTATTATTATTATTATTATTATTATTATTATTATTAAGAATTAGTAATATTATTGTTACTATCATTATTATTACAAGTATTATCATTTAAAGCTTATTAGTATTATCATTACTAATATTATTATTATTAATATTATTAATTATTGATATTATTAACATTACTAATATTAAAGTTATTATTAAACATTAATATTAAAAACATGGTTATAATTAAAAGTACCATTTTATCTTATCATTATTATCAAAATTATCATCTTTATTGAAATTATTATTATTACTATCATTATTACCATTAAAGGTAATAAAATTATCATTGTAATAAATTGTCACTTTTTATAAGATTGGCATTACTATTAAAACTATCATTTTAACTATCAACAAGAGAACCATTAATATTATTATCATTATTATTGATATTTATATTATCATTATTATTATTATTACTAATATTATTTTAGTGTTATTATAATTACTATTCTAACAAACAAATGATATATACATATATAAATACATTTACACATAACATAATAAAATATATATTTTATCTATTTAGAATATATAAAATAAATATAAGAAACTTACATGTTATTAATATAAAAATAACATAACTAATAAATTTATATAAATAAACTTCTTCGATTACGAGTATATGTGTTAATATATATACTTGATATAGGTTCGTGAATTCGAGGTCAACTCCACACTTGTTCAGTGCCATCATACGCATATTTACTACAAACAATCGTATCATATCGTGAGTTTCATATGATCCCTTTTACTCTTTACATTTTTGGGCTGAGAATACATGCGCAACTTTTATAACTGTTTTACACGTATCAACTATTAAACTGTGATATGTTGGGCTATGACCAGCAAGTCCCCAACCGACAAGTATAAATGATAACTTATTACGGGGCAAACTTGAAAGTCTAGTCTAAATATTAGTACCAACTATTAAACTGTGATATGTTGGGCTATGACCAGCAAGTCCCCAACCGACAAGTATAAACGATAACTTGTTACGGGGCAAACTTGAAAGTCTAGTCTAAATATCAGTACCAAACTGTTAAACTATGCTATACCCGGCTATGTCCGACTAAGTCCCTACAGTGATATTTTTAATTGATGCGGCATTCTTAATTATTGGGGATAGGCCTATCGGGAGTAACATCCCCGATACATTTGACTAAGTCTTTGTATTACTTGATAATGAAATTAAACGACAAGGACAGAACAACTTGTCACGGGGCAAACAACGTTTAGTCTAAATATCACGCACTGGCATAACTTTTGGATCTTGCGAGATCTACTTTACAAACTAAATCTTGTGGTCTAACACTATTACTGAAATCATTATTTATGACAAACCTATGAACTCACTCAATCTCGTGTTGACTTTTTAAGCATGTTTATTCTCAGGTACTTAAATATTGCTTCCGCTGTATATCTACTGCTTTGATGATGATTGCTTGCTATGCTTGGAGTCTTCATTACATATCATATCAATTAAAGACATATTTATCTTTCGCTGCAAAAATCAACAAAACGTCTCATGTAGAGTCGTTCTTGTTTATACAACTGTGATTTGATATATTAAGTCACGTTATTCTTCTAGGCCCTATCTGGAGGACGTGACAGATTGGTATCGGAGCTGGTTTAACTGCGTCCAAAGCAACGACCGGTTAACGTTCCCAACATTCGGGTTCGATTAACGGCAACGACTTTGGGTGAGTTAGTCATAGAGGGGGTTCTCACAGTGTTACCTGTGACGACGCATTGGCTCTTACTCCTTGCGATCCTTTTATGGTTGGCCAAATAACAGCGGTGACGTGGGCTGTAAAATCAGAGTCTGAGGTACGCTCAGTGGTCACCCTTTTCGTAGGAACGGCACTGTTTGGGAATAAATCCCCAATCTGTTGTGACAGATTGGTATCAGAGCAGGTTGTTATAGAGAACCAGGATTGCATTTGATGTGTGCCTTATACAATTAGGTATCTTAGCAATGTAGGACTATAACTATCCTTGACTATAGTGCCTTTAATTGTTGCCTTTAACTGTTAAATGTTATACTATACTTTAGAAACTTTGCTTATCTTAGAATGCCGAGCCAATATAAGAACTCTGCTCATTCTCCTAAGTATTATCCAATTACGCCACCGCATTTAAATGCGACACCATGATTTCTGAAATTCTTGACATTCCTATGTCATCTATCATGGTTTTGTGTATTACATATGTATTACATGAAATATTATCCATGATTTTTGAAACTCCTATAATTGTTACTATTCAAACTCAAACGTATATAACTCCCTGTTATATCACGTACCTATATTCCTTATACCTTTATGCATTGGTTTGCGAACCGGAAAATGTCATTGGGTTATCACAATATACGAATTGAAAGTCTTTAATCGAAAGTTTATCTGATTACATACTTATCATTTTAATCTCGACACGTCATACCGCCATTATTACATAAATGGAGTATAGACAAATCATATCTTATCATATCTATCCCAATAGACTTTGTCTAACGCTTTTCCTAAATTCCCTCCATAAATTACAGATACCTTTTTGCTATATATATGTATTCAAGGAAACGAATATATCATTTAATATTCAACACCCATTTCATATCAAACCCTATTCCAAACACATAATATGGATTTCTCACCTGATTCCTCAAGTTCCTCTAGCTCCGAAGATAACGTGACGGGAGCACACCCACCGATCAATTACCGTAATTTCTTCAGAAAATGGGGATGGGTTCGCGAAATACTCACCCTATGGAGAAACGAAGATGGTACTCCTTATCATGAGCCAAACTTACCACCAAACGTCGGAGTACTCGATCCGCTTACCGACGAACCTGTTCGTAATACCGTTTACACTCTTTTCGTAAGGATTTTCCGCCTCGAAGGTCGACTCGATGTAGCCCAAGATAGTATTCATCCTCTACTCCCAAATTCTAACCAGATTGGGTTATTAGAAGAAGTTAGAAGACTTCAAACTAAATATCAAGAATTGACAAACCTTACGGAGGAATGGGTAGAACAAATCCATAGACTCGAGTGTAAAGTAGAAAACCTGGAGGAAACGGTGCACGATTTGGAAGCTAGGCTCACACCTACTACCCAAGTACCACAAGCAACACCAGCAGCATAACCAGCACCATCAGTACTAGCAATACTGCTAACATCACCAACACCACAAGCACTGAAGGCACCAGTATCAGCAACAGCAACACCAGTACCATCGGCATCATCAACATCAACATCACCACCAACAGCATCAGCTTCACCAACAACAACATCCGCATCCCACGCCTCAACATCACACTCGGTACCTCGGATATCAACATCATACGCCCCAAAGATACCAAGGAATATTAGCAATAATGAGTTAAGATGTATTGACTCATTCTTCAATTATATATGTATACCTTATATATATATATATATATATATATATATATATATATATATATATATATATATATATATATATATATATATATATATATATATATATATATATATATATATATATATATATATGATTTGGAACAATAATAAATCTTTTTGTACTAAGCTATTACGTGTGAATCTTAACTAGTATGTACTACTTGGTTAATTCATATCACTAATATGCTATGATGTACATCCTTTGTTAATGACTTAGCAATCGTTAATCACTGCTTCAACACAATAAACTCCATTTCATAATAAATCAAGTGTAACGATGAATGTATTGAATTCATAACTTCATTAGCGAAATATTTCGCGACAATTATGAAATCCCTAAGGTTTTGAAGATTATTTACTCTCGTTCCAACCGCAAATCAGATGAGTTTAATATTATATTAACTCATTAAATCCATGATTATATCTGAAGAATACATATATGAACGTATATCTTCATAAAGATTGTAAATTCTGTTGTACAAACTGTTAATTGTAAAAATATTTTAACGGGTAGGTAATACCCGTGAAATATTTATATCTCACATTAATACACTGTACATTCTTCAATTTTGATTCATAAATCATTAATTATGCTCACTACCTTCACAGTATTATACAATTATTTTCATACAAATTTAATTACACATTCTGAAATTAACATATCAGAATTCAAGTAAAGCTTTAGCAGGTGTTATCTTTCTAAAGATCACTACATTCACGAATTATATTCATTTGTATTCTGCAATGAATTATCACATCAAACCACCAAAATTATCATTCATTACTTTTGAAATCAAGAACGCCTATTCGTCAACCATTAGATCCGTTGACAATTACAGTCAGCATTTAATCATCTAAAAATAAAATTTCTTGAAACCATTGATAACCGATGATTCAAATATGGCTGCATTAAATGCAGAGGAAACATTGTAGAAGGTCTTAAGGGCCAAAACTTTGATGATAAAGAATGGTATAAGCTCAGATTTGGGACTGGAAAACGGATTGAGCAAAGTAATAAGGAGGCTGTGGACAAATCACAAAGATTAAACCTGCCTTCAAAGAATCCAAATGATTCAGTATCTGCTGAGGTCATTAACGAATACCTTACTCCAGACTCTAAACCTTTACGGACAAATCTTCTTTATCATCCTTCGATCTTAGAAATTTTAAGATATCATTGTATCATTCGTTATAAATATCCTCTATATTTCTAAAGATATCTTCATAACGATTCTTGACCGCAATTAATTGTCTCCTTGCGATATTGATGTGATCGCGAAGGGGTATAAAATACTATTAATTTTTACAAGAAAATACTATTTAATACGATACAATTTTACACAAGATATTTATTTATTTATAGAATGGATATACCTAAACCTTGCTACAACACTTATAGGCAGTGTACCTAATCGTACAGTAATGTAGTTTTTAGTAAGTCCGGTTCGTTCCACAGGGATCTTTTAAACAAGCTTAACGCTATATTTTTAAAAACTATATTTGTAAAAATACAAAAATATATAAGTAATATTATTATTATAAAAGGGGGGGTTTTTACCGTTTAATGACCGGTTTGTCGATTTTAAAACTTAAGTCGCAGTTAAAACCTAATGTAAAATATTAAAAATAACTTAAATTAAAGCGTAAAATAAATAACGATAATGAAATTGCGATAAATAAAAATGCGATAAAATAAAATTGCGATAATTAAAAAGTTAGATAATTAAAAGTGCAATTAAATACAATGACAATAAATAAAAGTGCGATAATTAAAAATGCAATTAAATATGAAATAAAGGAATTATGCTTATTTAAACTTCCGTAATCATGATGTTCGACGTGTTGATTTTAGTTTATTCCCATGGGTTAATTGTCCTTTGTCCAGGATTATTTAATATGCCCGTCTGGTTTTTGTCCATAACAGTCCATCAGTCATAAATATAAAGTGCGAGTGTCCTCGTCAAATTATCCTTATATCCGAAGTCAAATATTCCAACTAATTGGGGACTTAAACTGTAACAAGGTCTTAATACTTTGTTTAATAATTACACCAGGATATCGACTGCGTGTAACCCAAGGTTTTAATACTTTGTTAACAATTACGCCAAGTGTCCTTGTACATAATTTCACCCCTGTTTTAATAATTTCATTGACTATTAATCCATTCCCGTGTCCGGTTAAATGAACGATTATTAGTACTTATAAATATCCCGCCCATCGTGTTCGATCGAGTGTATATGGTTATTTATAGGTACGTCCAATTGTAAATCTTTATATTAAATTAACAAACTATCATTTAGTTAACCAAATATAAAGCCCATTAATAGCCCATAGTCTAATTTCCACAAGTGTCGTTCTTTTGTCCAAACCCCAATTATGGTACAAAGTCCAATTACCCAATCTTTAATATTTTAGCCCAACATCATGATTACTTCGTCTTAAATAAGCATAATAATAACTTAGCTACGAGACATTAAATTAAAAAGGTTGAACATAACTTACAATGATTAAAAATAGCAGAGCGTTACACGGACAGAATTTCGACTTACACCCTTACAACATTCGCTGACATACCCTTATTATTAGAATTTAAAATTAAAATTAAAATTAAAATTAAAATTAAAATTAAAATATAATATATATATATATATATATATATATATATATATATATATATATATATATATATATATATACACGAGTGAGAGATAGATGAAAAGATATATATTTTTTATGATCACCAAACTCCGAAATTTATATGCATGTGGCCAGCCACCTACTGCCATGCGATCGCATGAAAAATGCTCTTCCAGGCTATGCGATTGCATGGCCCCTTTTTCCAGCTCACATGAACTTGTTTCCTAGCTTGCCGACGGTTTTAAATATAATATATAATATATAAATAATTTTAAGAATTATTTAAATATTATATTATATTTATGTGCATAGTTGACTTGTAATTTTTAGTCCGTTGCGTCGAGCGTTGAGAGTTGACTCTGGTCTTGGTTCCGGATTTTCGAGTGTCCTTGCGTACAATTTAATATCTTGTATTTTGCGTTTTGCGTCTTGTACTCTTGTAATTTTAAGACGTTTCTCACCAATAATTTTAACCACTTTGATTGTACTTTGTACTTTTTAGCTTTTTGGTCATTTGCATCTTCAATTCATCGAATCTGTCTTTTGTCTTCACCTTTTATTATTTAAACGAATATTGCTTGTAAATAGAACAATTGCAACTAAAAGCTTGTCTTTCTTGAGGGATAATGCTATGAAATATATGTTCGTTTTTAGCATTATCAAATATTCCCACACTTGAGCGTTGCTTGTCCTCAAGCAATACATTCTTGAAATAAAAATACTAGAATCACTTCTTTATTCTTCACACTTTGTATATCAGTGATTTTTATACGGCGGTATAAACAATGGTAGTAACGATGTAGTTTACAGTCCCACATGACTATGAAAATTTAGATCCTTAAGGAAATTGGATCTTTATGAAAACATTTGATCTTTTGAAAATACAATCTAGCTTTTACCCTAGATAAGTTTTCCGGAATAACCCTTCACTGGTGTTTGCAAAATGTTTTTGTGGGTTTGGTGGGTTTCATATTTGAAAATTCTAGCTCAAAACTTGCGGTTTTGGGTCACCCACTTGCTAACCTTGTATTGGGAAAGCAACACGTCCAGTATACTTGCTCCGTATATTACCTTTCGATAAACTACCGTCCGGTTGTAAAGGAAAGCGTTGAACAAGGAACTGTTAGGGCAATGTCCCATGACATGCTTTTAATTATGGTCTATAACGTGTCGGATGCAATTACTATCCTTGGTAGGAGCAATAGTAAAGCTCACCCTATAGTTTTTTGGTCTGGCACAAAGTCCTGTCTTTGACCATGCTATGCAACCACCGTTCTTACGGTTGACACCCAATTTGGTTCAGGTGACCTAATGAATTCCAGGTGAATTCCTAGGATTTTACGTTCAATGGTAATGAACGCGTTAAAATGGGTTTTTCAGAAAATAAACCGGTTTGTAATTTTGATCAAAATATTTTCTCGTTCAATCTCGAGTTTAGATATCATCGAATTCCATGAGTTTGTAATTCTCAATCTTTAAAGTCAATCTCAAGGATTGAGTAATATCAGGCTTAAAAGCTGATTTTTGATCTTTAAGGAGATTATCCTTTTCTGGGGGTCTGATTCATTAGTCTTATCAAGCTAATTTGCACGGCGCCCTCCCCATTTTACGAGACAGATCCTTTCATGGTCAGGATAAGTTTGACCACTTGACGACCCTGTTTGATGCTGAGGTCCGTGGATTTCCAGCTGATTTTCGAGAAAACTTTTCAAGGTTATTCGTAGACTCTACAACTGGTCTGGAAAAACAACTTCCTGACCTAAATCAAGAAGCGCGTTTTTTTCGGAAGACTTTACTTCCTTTTAATGATGGAATTGATTCATCGTGTAGATCCATCTTTCTTTCATATATATTAAAATTTTTCGGGTAAAATGGTTAATTTTGTCCAAAACAAAAGCATCTTCAGTTATTTGTACACAAATATGTGATATATGTTCAAAATAACTTGGTAAATTTTTCCCACACTTGGCTTTTATTTTCCTTTCTTTGCCTTTTTATTGTTCTCTATTTCATTTTAAATGAATTCTAACATTTTGGGTTATTTCTCAATTTATGTCCTTTCCGAGGTAACAATAATTTTGGTGTTTAACACCTAGTTTTATCGTTCATAAATATGTATAAACATGATTTTGAGTTCATTTAATTGAAAATTTTAAAAATTTTACTAGAATTGGGTAGTCAGTATATAAGACTAGGGTTGTTCTTTATTATCAGAGAGCACTAGATTCTAATACAACTACTGCATTACTAGTATTTTTAATGGTAACCAAGTGTATAAGTTAAAAATTTTAAAAATCTGAAAGAATTTAACCCCTTCTCACACTTAAGATCTAGCAATGCCCTCATTTGCAATAAATCAGTAACAATTTAAATTATTGAGGGTGATTAGCGTAGAAAAATGATTAAATTTTACCAAAGTTTCCAAACATATTGGCGTTTGTTTGCTGAATGATAAATGGTGCACATCATTTGTTCATTCCGTCTTGTTGTTACATCACATTTGTTTTTCGTTTTGTCGTCAAAATTAGTAGCTTTTGCTGAACTTAATGTCAGTATTTGAAAGTGTGCTGTTTTACCCTGTTGTGTACATAATATAAACTACAAACATACATAATATTTTTATTATTATTATTATTTTTATAAAATATTTATTTATTAAAACAATTTAAATGAATAATTTTTAAAATTTTGTTTCCTTTTACTTTAGGTAGTTTCGGTATGTTTACCTAGTCCGTCCCTCGACAAAATTTAAAATTTGTCGTTTTTAAAGCGATTGTTTTAAAAGTAAAGATTTTGGGGTTTTTTTTAATGTTTTTGGCATACATTAATTCAATAAGATTAAAAATAATGATAATAAAAGTTCTCGTCCCGCCCTCGGGTAAAGCAATTTCGGTTCAACGACCTAGTTTTCAACTCACGACGAATTTTTAAATATCAAATTTTTAACTTAATGAAATAAAGTAAATTTTTGTTTTTAAATTCACACCAAACTTAAATTTAAAATGCATAAAATTAAAAATTCATATAATTATAAAAAATTCACACCAAACTTATATTATATTTTTGTTTTTAAACATACAAACTTATATTAAAAATATTAATTTTTCAAATATTTACAAACTTAAATATATTGATTTTAAAAAGTTTACAATATTAATTTAATATTTATATATTAATTTTAAAAACAAGGTAAAAAAATGAAAATAAAAAAAATCTTTTTGGTCTTTTATCCCACTTTAATCAATCAAATATTATCAAAAATATACGCCCCTCTTTTCGGTAAAGTAATTTCGGTTCAACGACCTAGTTTTACTCCTGACGAATTTCTGAAATATTTGGGTTGATTGATTAAAGATATTTATACCTTAAGAATAAACGGTAAATTTCGCAGTGATGTAATAAATTTTTGTATGATATCAATAATTTCGGTTACGCATACCTAATTTTATTGAATACCAATTTAATACTTTATAGCAAACGATTCAGCGTTTATTATCAAAAGGTTAAAAGCAATAAAAAAAATAAAAACTGTACATACTTACCTGTGAGAAAGAATTCTCAGTGACCTGCTTTAGCCCACTCGTAAGATAGTCGGACTAATTGGTTTTCCATAGCTACATAGGCATAACCTCGAGCATTCAATGATTTTTCTTCGAAACATATGAACGGTCTTTCTCTGCATAAAGTAACGAACTCGGTATTGGAATATGTCTAATTCGTCGAGCATTTTCCTTCGTGTGACCATTTTCCGCATTTGTGACATCTTTCAAGGTGTCGTGCTCTTCTTTTCGCTGCGGATTTTGATTTTTCTTTACCAAAATGTAACTTATTATGATCGTTTCTGAGTTCTTTTCTTACTCCGTCCAATTTGGCTCTTATTACTGATACCAGGTCACTCGGGAGTGTATCATTATTATGTTTAGTGATCAAAGCATGTAGCATTAGACCATGGTTTAGTTCACAGGAATTCTTCATCTCGTAAAACCTAAAAAATAAAAATTCAGAATGGGGGGAGAAGACTAGTTCTTTAGGGTCTGCTAGGGAAAGACCATTCGGATTCCATTCTCGAGAACTACATGAAAACAGAATATCTATCTCTAACAGAAATACATATTACCCTTTTAAAGACTCGAATTTTCCCTCACTTAGTTAGCTGTGGTATCGAAATTGTGATTAACTTCATCTTCAACTTCCATTGGATTATCTATGTAATGTTTAACTCTGTGACCATTAACTTTAAATTCAATCCCATTTGAATTTATTAATTCTACTGTTCCATACGGGAAAACTCTTTTGACTATGAATGGTCCAGACCATCTTGATTTCAATTTTCCAGGAAATAGCTTGAATCGTGAATTGAAAAGAAGAACTCTGTCTCCTTCTTTAAATTCTTTTGAACTTTTGATTCTTTTATCATGCCATTTCTTCGTTCTTTCTTTATAGATTAACGAATTTTCATATGCTTCATGTCTCAATTCTTCTAATTCCTTTAGTTGACTTAATCGTAGACGTCCAGCTTCATGTAAATCAAGATTACATGTCTTCAAAGCCCAAAATGCTTTGTGTTCAATTTCTACTGGAAGATGACATGCTTTTTCGTAAACGAGTTTAAATGGTGTGGTTCCAATTGGAGTTTTGTAGGCTGTTCTAAAAGCCCAGAGTGCATCCTTCAATTTCATGGACCATTCCTTCGGATTTGATCCTACGGTTTTCTCTAGAATACGTTTTAAAGCTCGGTTGGTATTTTCAACTTGTCCACTTATTTGTGAATGATAAGCAGTTGAGATTTTACGAGTTACTCCATATCTTTTAAGAACTTTCTCAAGTTGATTATTACAAAAATGAGTACCCCGATCACTTATTAAAGCTTTCGGTGTTCCAAACCTTGCAAAAAGAAGTTTTAAAAAGTTGACTACAACTCGTGCATCATTAGTCGGGAGAGCTTGTGCTTCCGCCCATTTAGATACATAATCAATGGCAACGAGAATGTAGAGATTATTATGAGATTTTGGAAATGGACCCATAAAGTCAATACCCCAAATGTCAAATACTTCACATACTTGAATGACATTTTGTGGCATTTCATCACGTTGACTTATTTTTCCGGACCTTTGACAAGCATCACAGAATTTGCAAAGAAGGTGTGCGTCTTTGAAAATTGTAGGCCAATAGAATCCAGCATCGTAAACTTTTCTTGCTGTGAGTTGAGGCCCATAATGCCCTCCTGTTGGTCCTGTGTGACAATAGTTTAAGATTTGAATGGCTTCATCTCTGAATACACATCGGCGTATTATTCCATTGGGACAACTTTTAAACAAATGTGGATCTTTCCAGAAATAGTGTTTTATATCACTAAAGAATTTCTTTCGTTTTTGGTACGACAACCCTTTTTCAAGGAATCCACATACTAAATAGTTTGCATAGTCTGCAAACCATGGAATTTCATTATAATCGATTTTCAAGAGATATTCATCAAGAAAGTTGTCTTGTATGGCCGATTCATTTAGAACTTCTAATTCGGGATTTTCAAGACGAGAAAGATGATCAGCGGCGAGATTTTCTGCTCCCTTTTTATCTCGGATCTCAATATCGAACTCTTGTAAGAGTAAGATCCAACGGATTAATCGTGGTTTAGCATCTTGTTTCGAAAGTAGGTATCTAAGAGCAGAATGGTCGGTATAGACCACCGTTTTAGCTAGAACGAGATATGAACGAAATTTGTCAAAAGCAAAGACAATAGCAAGGAGCTCTTTTTCAGTAGTTATGTAATTCGTTTGTGCTCCTTGTAACGTCTTACTAGCATAATATATAGGTTGAAATCGTTTTTCAATCCTTTGTCCTAAAACGGCTCCCATTGCAAAATCACTTGCATCGCACATTAGTTCAAACGGTAGATTCCAATTTGGAGTTATCATGATCGACGCATTAGTGAGTTTTTCTTTAAGAATATTAAAATATTTGATGCATTCATCTGAAAAGATAAATGGAGCATCCTTTTCTAGGAGTTTATTCATAGGAGTGGCAATTTTAGAAAAATCTTTTATAAAACGTCAGTAAAAATCGGCATGCCCTAGAAAACTCCTAACTCCTCTAACATTGGTGGGATGTGGAAGTTTAGCAATTACATCTACTTTAGCTTTATCCACTTCAATTCTTTCCTTTGAAATTTTATGACCAAGAACGATGCCTTCTTTAACCATGAAATGGCATTTCTCCCAATTAAGTACTAGATTTGATTGTTCACATCTAATAAGCATTCGTTCAAGATTAACTAGACATGATTCAAATGTATCACCGAAGACTGAAAAGTCATCCATGAAAACTTCCATGCATTCTTCTATCATGTCGTGAAAAATCGCCATCATGCACCTTTGAAAGGTTGCAGGGGCGTTGCAAAGTCCAAATGGCATGCGTTTGTAAGCAAAAGTACCATAAGGGCACGTGAATGTGGTTTTCTCTTGGTCCTCGGGTGCTATTGGAATTTGAAAGTATCCGGAAAAACCATCAATAAAATAATAGTAACTATTTCCGGCTAATCTTTCCAACATTTGATCAATGAAAGGTAAGGGAAAGTGATCTTTTCTGGTGGCGTCATTTAATTTTCTATAATCAATACAAACACGCCATCCTGTTACAGTCATAGTAGGAATAAGCTCATTTTTCTCATTTGTGATGACAGTCAAGCCACCCTTCTTAGGTACGCATTGAACTGGGCTTACCCATGGACTATCAGAAATTGGATAAATTAAACCTGCATCAAGCAGTTTAATAATTTCTTTCTTAACAACATCTTGCATATTAGGATTTAGTCTTCTTTGGCGTTGCACATACGTTTTATAACCTTCTTCCATAAGGATTTTATTTGTGCAATACGAAGGACTTATTCCTTTAATATCATGAATTTTCCATGCAATAGCTGGTTTATGAGCTTTTAGCACAGAAATGAGTTGAGATTTTTCATTTTCAGTAAGAGAAGACGATATTATTACAGGTAATTCAGATTCACCATATAAATAAGCGTATTCTAAATGGTTTGGAAGTGGCTTTAACTCTAATGTCGGTGGTTCTTCTATCGATGATTTATATCGATATCTGTCTTCTTCTTTTAGCATTTGAATTTCTTCTGTTGTTGGTTTATATCCATTAGCCATAAGTGTAGCTAACATTTCAGTTTCATCAATTGGTTCAGTTCCTTCTCCTAAAGAACATTCCCCTGTTCCTTGTAATTCTGGAAATTCTTCTAACAATTCTACATGTGAATCTATAGTTTGAATATAATAACATGTATCATCTGCAGATTGCGGTTGTTGCATGGCTCTATTAACAGAAAAGGTAACACTCTCGTCCTCTATACTTAAGGTCAATTTCTTACCGAACACGTCTATTATTGCTTTAGCTGTGTTTAAGAATGGTCTTCCTAATATGAGAGGAACTCGAGAATCTTCTTCCATGTCCAGAATAACAAAATCTACTGGAAATACTAAAGTACCAACTTTAACTAGCATGTTCTCCATTATCCCTCTAGGATATTTTACTGATCGATCGGCTAGTTGTATACTTATTCGTGTTGGTTTCAATTCTCCAAGGTCTAGTTTAGCGTATAGTGAATACGGCATTAGATTTATACTAGCACCTAAATCTGCCAACGCTTCTATTGAACTAAGACTACCCAGAAAACATGGAATTGTGAAACTTCCTGGATCTGATAGTTTTTCTGGTATCTTATTCAACAGCACTGCAGAACAATTAGCATTTATAGTAACAGCCGAGAGTTCTTTCATTTTCTTTCTATTTGTGATTAGATCTTTCAGAAATTTAGCATATCTTGGCATTCCTGAAATCACATCAATGAAAGGAAGATTGACATTTATCTGTTTAAACATATCCAATAATTTGAATTGCTCGACTTTAAGTCTCTCTTTTCTCATTTTACTCGGGTAAGGAAGTGGTGGTTGGTATGGTTTAACATAAGGTTTAGCCTTAACTGTGTTATCTTCATTAACTTTTTCAACTACCGGTTCTGTTTCCTTATCTTGTTCAGACTGTAGTTCTTGTGGATTAGGAATAGCTTCATCAGAAATTACAGGTATTTCAGGTGGTTTAAGTGTAATACCACTTCTTGTGGTAATGGCTTTAGCTGTTTCATTCTGAGGGTTAGCATTTGTATCACTAGGTAGACTTCCCGGTTTTCTATCACCTATTAACCTTGCTAGGTTGCTTACTTCTTGTTCCAAATTTTGAATAGAAGCTTGTTGATTTTTAAATGCTTTAGCATTTTGTTCATTGGTTTGTTTCTGAGATGTGAAAAACTGCGTTTGAGATTCAACTAGCTTCGACATCATATCTTCTAAATTTGAATTTTTATCATCGGTTTGTGGTGGTTTGTTTTAAAAAATAGGTATTTGCTGATTGTAAGTATTGTTGGATACTTGTTGGTTGCTAGGACCTTGTTGGTTGTTGTATGGAACATTTTTGTTATAGTTCTGATTTTGATTGTAGATTGGTCTTGGCGGTTGATAATTATTCTGATAATTATTTCCAGGCCGTTGGTTTATGTATGAAACATTCTCTCTTTGTTCCATTGTTAGTTCAATACTGAGACAATCTTTTGTTAAATGTGGTCCTCCACACTGCTCACAACTAATTCGTATTGAGTGAATATCTTTAGTCATCTTTTCCATTCGTCTCTCAACAGCATCTATCTTTGCGGAAATGGAATCTAAATCATGGCTAGAATCGGCTCTAGCTGCTTTAGATGATCTAACGATATCTTTTTCTTGGTGCCACTCATGTGAGTAGGAAGCAGTGTTATCAATAATTTTGTAAGCGTCAGTTGCGGTTTTCTTCATAATTGAACCACCAGCTGCTATATCTATGTCTTTTCTTGTAGTGATGTCGCATCCTTGGTAGAATATTTGTACTAATTGACAAGTGTCTAAACCATGTTGCGGACATCCTCTTAATAACTTTCCAAGTCTTGTCCACGCTTCATATAGAGTTTCATTTGGCTTTTGTGTGAACGTAACAATTTCTCCTTGAAGTCTTACGGATTTAGATACCGGAAAGAATTGTTTAAGAAATTTTTTAACTAAAACGTCCCATGTATCAATCGCCCCTTCAGGTAACGATTCTAACCAATCTTTGGCTTCTCCCTTTAAAGTCCAGGGAAATAACATGAGATATATCTGTTCATCCTCCACTTCTCTAATTTTAAATAGAGTACAGATCCTATTAAAGGTACGAAGATGTTCATTTTGATCTTCCTTCGGCGCACCACTAAATTGGCATTGATTAGTTACCATGTGTAGAATTTGTCATTTGATTTCATAATCTGGCGCATTAATGTCAGGTTGAGTAATTGCGTGACCTTGGCCAGTGCGTTTAGCTCTCATTCGGTCTTCCATACTTAGAGGTTCCAGATTTTCCATGATTGAATTTGTTGAATCTGAATCACTATAGGATTCTGATTTAATGGGTTATTCCTCGACAATCTTCGTTTGAATGATTGGTGGTTCCGGAGGAAAGATTAGTGGTTCAGGATCTCTGAATTGTCCCTGAAAATCCTCCAAATTCTCAATTGTGAGGTCAGGTTCAAAAAATGGATTATCGGAAATTTGAATTGGAGTACTTGATCGACTGGATGAGATTCTAAAGAAAAATCAACGGCGACAATATTTGCTAGATGTCTTGATCGAGTTACAGGTGGTGAACGTACAAAAGGTGGTGAACGTTTTGCTCGGTGCATTCACTGAATATCCTATTAGTTATAAAAGATAAATATTATATAAGTTATCAAATTAATAGACTTTTCTGCTTTTACCCACGTTTCGAATAGCCAATAGATGCAGCAGGGAGCCAGAACCCTTTAAATCGGAAGCTCACAACTCAGCCACTAACAAATCCAACTATTACTACGAAGCATAAAATTTGGATGTCTATCAATTTAACCGTTTAAAATAATTTTTCGTTGAAATTTTAAAGAAATTTTAGAGAAGAAATAGAAAATTCTATATCCTAAAAACTAGAGCGACGAAAAATAAGAAAGAAAAAGAGTGCTTCAAAAAACAACGTCGAAAAATAAAAAGTCGAAAAAAATAATAGGCGTCGAAAAATAAAAATAAGAAAGTAGCGCGTCGAAACTTAAAAAGGAACTAAAAACTAAGAATTAAAAGTTGTGTCTAAAAATATTAAAGCTTAAAAGGAATTCTATATCCAAAACAGCAATTACTTAAAAAGGGTACTAAAATATAAAAACGGCGTCGCAAAATTATACAGCACCTAAATCTTAGTCTAAAGAAAAAGCACTTAAGGAATTTTACGGCAAAGCCTAAAAATCTAGAAATAAAAATAACTATGGCAAAAACTATGACTTAAAACTAAATATGAGCGAAAAATACAAATATTACGCTAAAACGACTAAAAAGATACAAAATATAAAAATATACTTAAAGTTGTAAAAAGTACAATTTTTATAAAAATATTATTTTTATATTATTTATTTTATAAAACTATTAATTTTATAATTTATTAAAACTAATTAAACTAAATAAAACTAATTAATTAAAACTTAAAATTAAATAATTAAATACATAACCCTAATTAGGGTTTTAATTAAATAATAATTATAATTATTACACCGTAATTATTACAGGAATCAGTCAACTATGGCGTGTCAGGTACGTTCATGCGGTCGCATGGACTTTTGCCTTCGGGCTCATGCGGTCGCATGGGCTAGGGTTTCCGACCAGTATATGGGCTGCTACAGTACCAGGCCGAAACTTATATAAATATATATATATATATATATATATATATATATATATATATATATATATATATATATATATATATATATATATATATTTTCTAATTATGATATATATATATTTTCTAATTATGTTTTATAATTATATAAATTATTTATATAAAATAAATAAAAACATAAATTTTAAAAACTAAAATAGAAAATAAAAGTACTTTATAATTTATGTATTTTAAACAATTCTTAAAAATATATAATTTATTTTATTTTTCTTTTTATATTTTTGTATTTTTTTAAAATTAAAAACGTATATTTTTATACAAAGAACTTAATAAAAAATCTTTTATATATATATATATATATATATATATATATATATATATATATATATATATATATATATATATATATATATATATATATATATATATATATATAGCGTTGCGCTTCCGGCGTTTATGTTGTTTCCCGGCAGCGGCGCCAAAAATACTTGATGTGTGCGATGTGGTGTATAAAATAGTTATAATTTTTACAAGGAAATACTATTTAATACTATACAATTTTACACAAGATATTTATTTATTTATAGAATGGATATACCTAAACCTTGCTACAACACTTATAGGCAGTGTACTTAATCGTACAGTAGTGTAGTTTTTAGTAAGTCCAGTTCGTTCCACAGGGATCTTTTAAACAAGCTTAACGCTATATTTTTAAAAACTATTTTGTAAAAATACAAAAATATATAAGTAATATTATTATTATAAAAAGGGGTTTTTTACCGTTTAATGACCGGTTTGTCGATTTTAAAACTTAAGTCGCAGTTAAAACCTAATGTAAAATATTAAAAATAACTTAAATTAAAGCGTAAAATAAATAACGATAATGAAATTGCGATAAATAAAAATGCGATAAAATAAAATTGCGATAATTAAAAAGTACGATAATTAAAAGTGCAATTAAATACAATGACAATAAATAAAAGTGCGATAATTAAAAGTGCAATTAAATATGAAATAAAGGAATTATGCTTATTTAAACTTCCGTAATCATGATGTTCGACGTGTTGATTTTAGTTTATTCCCCTGGGTTAATTGTCCTTTGTCCTGGATTATTTAATATGTCCGTCTGGTTTTTGTCCATAACAGTCCATCAGTCATAAATATAAAGTGCGAGTGTTCTCGTCAAATTATCCTTATATCCGAAGTCAAATATTCCAACTAATTGGGGACTTAAACTGTAACAAGGTCTTAATACTTTGTTTAATAATTACACCAGGATATCGACTGCGTGTAACCCAAGGTTTTAATACTTTGTTAACAATTACGCCAAGTGTCCTTGTACATAATTTCACCATGTTTTAATAATTTCATTGACTATTAATCCATTCCCGTGTCCGGTTAAATGAATGATTATTAGTACTTATAAATATCCTGCCCATCGTGTCCGATCGAGTGTATATGGTTATAAATAGGTAAGTCCAATTGTAAATCTTTATATTAAATTAACAAACTATCATTTAGTTAAACAAATATAAAGCCCATTAATAGCCCATAGTCTAATTTCCACAAGTGTCGTTCTTTTCTCCAAACTCCAATTATGGTACAAAGTCCAATTACCCAATCTTTAATATTTTAGCCCAACATCATGATTACTTCGTCTTAAATATGCATAATAATAACTTAGCTACGAGACATTAAATTAAAAAGGTTGAATATAACTTACAATGTTTAAAAATAGCGGAGCGTTACACGGACAGAATTTCGACTTACACCCTTACAACATTCGCTAACATACCCTTATTATTAGAATTTAAAATTAAAATTAAAATTAAAATTAATATATATATATATATATATATATATATATATATATATATATATATATATATATATATATATATATATATATATATATATATATATATATATATATATATATATATATATATATATGTATACGAGTGAGAGATAGATGAAAAGATATATATTTTTATGATCACCAAACTGCGAAATTTATAGGCATGTGGCCAGCCACCTATTGCCATGCGATCGCATGGAAAATGCTCTTCCAGGCCATGTGATCTCATGGCCCCTTTTTCCAGCTCACATGAACTTGTTTCCTAGCTTGCCGACGGTTTTAAATATAATATATAATATATAAATAATTTTAAGAATTATTTAAATATTATATTATATTTATGTGCATAGTTGACTTGTAATTTTTAGTCCGTTGCGTCGTGCGTTGAGAGTTGACTCTGGTCCCGGTTCCGGATTTTCGAACGTCCTTGCGTACAATTTAATATCTTGTATTTTGCGTTTTGCGTCTTGTACTCTTGTAATTTTGAGACGTTTCTCACCAATAATTTGAACCACTTTGATTGTACTTTGTACTTTTTAGTTTTTTGGTCGTTTGCGTCTTCAATTCGTCGAATCTGTCTTTTGTCTTCACCTTTTATTATTTAAACGAATATTGCTTGTAAATAGAACAATTGCAACTAAAAGCTTGTCTTTCTTGAGGGATAATGCTATGAAATATATGTTCGTTTTTAGCATTATCAGATATCTTTATCACATCATAAAGGAAACTGTTTTAGTTTCTATATTCTGTAAAATTCGAGTTTAAATTATGAATGATTTGAAGTAGTGTTGGGAATTGAAGCATGCGTTAGTATAATATAATGACGTCAGGCCAACGTGATTATATTACAGTAAGTCATGCTAAATTTTTAATGAAAGATGATGATTCATAGACATTATAATCATCATTTGCCGTGTTACACGACTCTTACATTTAAACTCTGAAACATATCAAGAAAATACTTTTCTTGATAGTTCTATTTTTCCAGATATTCTGGTAATTTGCAAATCAAATCGTGCTATTACCTTTCCTTCTGCTTTGAATATTATGATCATTCGAAACTTCATACCTATGAATTCTGGACCGTTACTTGCTTTACAAAAGCATGAAGCTTCGACATATAAGGGAAAATATAAAGCCCGATAACGACACAGAAATTACAAACCGTGTATATCAATGCGTATAGCAATATAAAGACACGGGAGAACTACAAATACAATAAATCCTAGAGCATAATAGAACAAGAACTGGATTGAGCATATTAACGAATCTTTTGGAAATATGAATTGAAGAAAGAAAGTATAGAAGTGGTGAAGATAATGAAACGGAAGATGCTAATTTATAGAGAAATTCCAGACACAGCAATCGAGGCAATTTACCGCATTTAATTAAAGAAAATCCTAACTTCCTTAATTACCGGAGAATCAAATCCTATAGACTACGAAGATTTCCTTTAATTCCTTGAATCCCAGAAATCAATCGTGACTACGTCAAAAGTTAAAGCGAACATTTAATTTCCTCATTTCACTCTTTTACGATAGCTTCGCTTATACTCTTCCTATAATCGAAATATTTTATCCATATTACCCAATGTTGATAAAACTCTATTTTTCAACTCATATTCATCATTCTTGTTGTAAAGAATGACGATCTCTATCAAATTTCATGATTATGATTTTCATGAACTCCTCTCTATTTTGTCTACCCTAATCTTGTGGCATAAATGCTTAAGGTTTAAATAAGCTCACTATTATTCATAACACATTTCATGTATATTGAAATACTTGTATATAGCGTCATCATCCCTTTTGAGGATAACCTAATCAATGACACTCTTGTTAAATCCTTTAGATAACCTCCGCATTAATAATAAAATGCACTTCGTAGAATTTGTGAATCGTAAGATTTAAACGCTATAAACAAAATAATATTCTATCCGTTGGAATTCACGCAAGGCCCCGAGTATACCTGGGAACGTGAAAACCAAATAAAACGAAAATATCCTCACTTGTTTACAAACAACGCCGACTGATGGCAACATGTAACACCCCGTTTTCCTCGTATATGATTTATAGGTGAATTGGGTATGTACGATAGGCGTATGAAGGGTTCGGGACATTTTCTAGTATTAAAGCTTTGAGTGCGAAAGGTTATGTCAGATCACGCCTTGGGTCGCGGCGCGACACAGAAGGCCGCGGCGCGGCATTACACTAGAATCAGGATCAGAAAGCTTGTAAACAAAGCCACCAGTTCGAAGCAATCGTCGCGGCGCGACAAATAGGGTCGCGGCGCGACCATGCTGGCAAACTGATTTCCGGATTTTGTAATTTTAAGAGAATAATAAGGGCATTTTGGTCATTTCACGTGTGAGGCAGATTAAAGCCTCAAATCTGGTCCATTCATTTCATTTCTCATTTTAATTTCCCTTTTCTTTTCGTTTTTCCTCTCAAACTCAAACACCCATTTGATTTCAAAAGGATTTTTGGAAAGGAAGAATCGGGAGTTGATCTTTGGCGTAGTTGACAAGTGTGTTCTCCTCGTTCTTAGCTACACGGTGATACTAGTGATAAGCTCTAACTCCGAATTTCATTTTCGTGTTCATCATTCAAATTTGAGGCTTTTGATTGTATGATTCATAGATAAAACCCATTTAGTTGTTAATTGGAGATTAACACTAATATTCGGGTTTATTGTTGTTATTGGCGGGTTTTGGGTTGGTTAATGATTTAACCATGTTTAAGACTTGTGAATGGTGTATAATCACTAGTATTAGTGATTATTGAGGTTTTGGGGACATTTAGGGTTCTTGGAGTTGACTAACTTTGACTAGAGCCAAAATTAGGGTTTGATGATGGTTTTGACCCGATTGTTGATTTAATAAGGTTTATAAACTTAAAATGGATTAAGTTGAAGTATAAACCCGAGTTAAATGTGTTTTGGTGTCGAGACTTGTAAACGGTGAGATTTTGACTTAATGGGTCAAAATTAGGGTTTTGGTGTCAAAATGGGTGAGACACGTGTTTAACACTTCTGTTCGGGTTTAATTGGCATATTAGGACCATTATCACTCATGTTAGTGATGATTGGTTAGTTTGGGCGCGGTTTGTACTTGGAAGTGCTTTTGGGTCGAATTTGCACTAAGTGTCGAATTGGGTTGGTTTGTAAATCCAATCTAATTGTGTTATTTAATTTGTGATAATGGAATAGGTACTTTCCATTGACGAGTTGCGGATTGCTTGGAAGCATTCTTCAAGACTTCAAGGTGAGTCATGAGTGTTAATATCCTATATGCATATGTATGTGTAGGATGGGTGCGGGTCGGGTGAAGTGGTTCTCGGTTATAGAGCTCACTTCACATATAGGTGGATTTGATGGACTTTTGTATGAGTCCAGTTGGCACGGTTGTGCAGTTTGGTTGACCACTTTGGCGAGGTGCACACTTTGTGTGTACTTTATCACATGGGCGTGTGATGTGGACTTATATAACCCCAATGACGAAGGGTTAATATAGTGAGTGGAATAATTATATGCGTAGGTATATAATGTATTTATTTGTTGTAGCGTGAGATGTGAAGTGTCGATGTGCTAAGACACCACATTTCACGTGACGAGTGAAGTGTCGATGTGCTAAGACACCACTCAAAGTAATGTGACGGGTGAAGTGTCGATGTGTTAAGATGCCACCCGGGGTGAAGTGTCGATGTGTTAAGACACCACCCGGAGTGAAGTATCGATGTGCTAAGATGCCACTCCAAGAGAATAACGGGTGAAGTGCCGATGTGTTAAGGCGCCACTCGAGGTGAAGTATCGACATGTTAAGATGCCACCTCAAGTAAAATGAAGAGTGAAGTGTCGAAGTGTTAAGACACCACTCGGGGTGAAGTTTCGACGTGTTAACACGCCACCCGGGGTGAAGTATCAAAGTGTTAAGATGCCACCCGTGGGGTTAGTGTACGAAGTGTTAAGTGCACTAATGGTTGTTATGAACATCGATGACTTGTTTCGCGAAGTCATTCCCTTGCGAAGATTTGGTTAACCATGGTTATTGTGTTGTAAGCGTAAGCAAATTATGTTATTCGAGATATATATATATATATATATATATATATATATATACACACACACACACATATATTGTATACATATAATGTTGTATTGTCGTGATGTAGCTAACCCTCCGGGTGTAGCTTATTGGCATTGTTCACATCGTTGTTGGTGAACTTATATTTTGTTGATATATCTTTAGCTCGTTGCATAGTGATCTTACGGTATGCTTAGACTAGCTTGCCTTTATGCTTGGATGCTCCGGTATGCGGTATTCGGTTTTGTGTGGCGTGTCCATTTTATGCATATATATGTATGTAGTATATTATCATTCACTAAGCGTTAGCTTACCCTCTCGTTGTTGATATTTTTATAGGTTCGCAAGCTTGGCGGCTCGGGTAAGCTTGGGAATTAGAGATCTTGGCTAGGTTGCTTAGAAGATCTTGCTTTTGTATTCGATTAGGATTTGGGTAGCGTAGTCCCAAATCACCATGCTCGGTTTTGGTTGGAAACTAAACTAGTCGGGTTGTGTATGTCCGTTTGGACAATTAATCAGTGTACTAAATGTTTTAAGGTTTATTAAACCTTGTATTGTATTAAAGATGTTTATGGAAACTCAATTGGGACCTAAAGTATTATTTAATGCGTATTAAAAGGAAAAATTTTTATGGGCCGGTGTTAATGCGGGTTGGGTTGTTTCAAGTGGTATCAGAGCATGGTCTAAGGGATTTAGGTGACTTGAGATAGGCGCCTAGACTTAGACTTTTGTGTGTGCTTAATTTGTTGCGGGACTTGTAGGATTACGGGTCGAAATGGGTTATAGTTAGTGCCTTGTTTGTAAGTGGACTAACGTTTATATTAGTAATGCGAATATTATTAATATATGATTGTGTTGTGATTAAAATTCTCGCGTGTGTTTATATCGCGTAGGATTTTGTTTGTGTTTGTTTATATCATCGAGCGAGGCGGTCGTTGTACTAACGAGTTGATACGACGTGTATGCGTAATAAGGACTTGCAAACCTTATTACGGGTGCAAATCGGGTCTAGCAAGTGATGTACGACGAGTGTTTAGCAAGATGGGGGCGGTATTGTGTGTGTACTTTATACGTTCGTGATCTAATCGCTTTGCATTCCTTAGAATGGCGACGGAAAATGGGATCGAGACGAATGACGTGGAGTTTAACGCTAGAGTTGCGGCCGTCGTTGCGGAGCAAATGAGTGCGTTTCGAGAAGAAATGGATAGGAAGTATTCCGAACTTCAAGGTAGTAGTGGGATGGAGCATTGTCTTAAAAGCTTCATGAGGACTAAACCCTCGATGTACGATGGAAAACCGAATCCTTTGATAAGCACAACTTGGATCTCGGATGTCGCAGGGTGTTTTCGTACTATTGAATGCCCTCCTGAGAAGAGGATGTGACGACCCAGAAATTTCCGACCAAATTTAAACTTTAATCTTTATATTATTCCGACAGGATAAGCAATGTTTGTTAAGTTAAATCTCAAGAATTTTAAACTGTGTTCATACATTCATTATAACCTCGACCAAATTCTGACGATTCACGAACCGTTATATATAAATAGATATGTTATGTATATATATATTATAACTTGAGAATATTAATAAAGTATTAAACGTATAATACTTTACACGAACGTATTTGTTTCAATATGATTTTCCACGAAATTAAAAAAATATATATATTAAATGATTGAATTATCAGAAACATTGAATTATGATTACAAGTCTCTGTTGAGAGGTCCACTATGATTTGAGAAAATCTATTCCTCTTAACGATATTCAGAATAATTTGTAAAGTTATTTATAAATAAAAACAAAAAGTGTCATTTACAAAAGTTAGACAAAAGTTAGTGGAGAATTGGTTTCCATAATATTCTATTAATCTATTTTCAAACGTACAAAGACGTTTTCAGTTTAAAAAAAACTTTATTATTAAAACGTATATAACTTTTATAAATATCTAGAATCACTTTTGACGACTCATTACTTAACCAGTATAATAAATATAACGATATTTATATTTTATTTCATTAAATATATATAACGATTTAAATTAATATTATATATATTTATACGCGTATTATACATACATAGTTTTTATACTTTTACTATACTTTAACTATACATTTATTTTACTTTTACTTTTACTTTACTTTAACTTTAATAATTCATACTTTAATAATTCACTTTAATAATTCATACTTTAATAATTCACTTTAGTAATTCATACTTTAATAATTCACTTTAATAATTCATACTTTAATAATTTATACTTTAATAATTCATACTTTAATAATTCACTTTAATAATTCACTTTAATAATTCATACTTTAATAATTCACTTTAATAATTCATACTTTAATAATTCACTTTAATAATTCAAAAATCTATTATAAATAGAATTCAATGGGTTTCATTATTTCATAGAAACTTGAAAATATATTTCTCTAAACTCTCTCAATCGATTTATATATATATATATATATATATATATATATATATATATATATATATATATATATATATATATATATATATATATATATATATATATATATATATATATATATTTGCTCTGTATTATTTCAAGATATTATTAGTATACATAAAATATTACGACGGAGTACTGTCCGAGTGATTTCAAAATAGTTTTTTGAATGAGTCGAAGCTAAGGAAATTATGCGTTATAGCTATGGAGGTGATGGGTATGGTTCATGAGTATGCTCTTGAGGTCAATCTAGTGTTTATCATCTCCGTTGCGTCTACGTACTTTCCTGCAATATTGAATCTCAATATTGATACGTTCGTGAATCCGAGGCCAACCTTGCACTTGTTAAATGACGTTATATGTATTTTTACTACGAAATACAGTATTGTGAGTTTCATTTGCTCCCTTTTTAATTGCTTTTGCAATATATATTTTTGGGCTGAGAATACATGCGCTGTTTTATAAATGCTTTACGAAATAGGCACAAGTACTAAAACTAATTCTACGTGGGTTTAAACCAGAAATATACCCTTAGCTTGGTAACATTAAACTACTTGTCTATGTACGGTAGGCGCGAATCCTAAAGATAGATCTATTGGGCCTGACAAACCCCATCCTGACTATGGGATGCTTTAGTACTTCGAGGTTATTTTAAACACACCTGATCTGGTGTACTTCAGAGGGTAAAACATGAACGTTAAGGCTTGTTACCGGGTGCCTACAACTTATAGAATACTTTTATACACTTGCGAGTGTACATATATTTATAAACGGAAATCTTGTGGTCTATTAATATATTGAAATGATTGTTATGATAAACCTATGAACTCACCAACCTTTTGGTTGACACTTTAAAGCATGTTTATTCTCAGGTATTAAAGAAATCTTCCGCTGTGCATTAGCTCATTTTAAGGATATTACTTGGAGTCATTCATGGCATATTTTGAAAGACGTTGCATTCGAGTTATTGAGTTCATCAAGATTATTATTAAGCCAATTATAGTTGGATGTATTATGAAATGGTGTGCATGCCGTCAACTTTCGTTGTAAAGAAAGTTTGTCTTTTAAAAACGAATGCAATGTTTGTAAAATGTATCATATAGAGGTCAAATACCTCGCGATGTAATCAACTATTGTGAATCGTTTATAATGTATATGAACAGGTCCTTTCAGTTGGTATCAGAGCGGTGGTCTTAGCGAACCAGGTCTGCGTTAGTGTATCTAACTGATAGTCGTTAGGATGCATTAGTGAGTCTGGACTTCGACCGTGTCTGCATTTCAAAAGTTTTGCTCATCATTCTTGTCGAAAATTACCTGCTTATCATTCTTAGTCTAGACACATCTTATTGCATTGATTGCATGAATAGTGTATAGACAAAATTCATATCTTAGCGTATCTGCTAATTCATATCTTAGCGTATCTGTTACTGTAAACTTTTCCTGACATATTCCGTAAATTCCTCCGTAATCTATGAAACCTTTTGCTCTATATAATTAGAATACCACCCGATAGCCGGAAAATCATTTCATATCGAAAAATTCTTTATTCAATCGTACGAAATGGAATTCGTCATTAGTTCAAGTCCCTCGGATTCCGAAATGGAATCCCACTTAAGTTCTGAAAGCAGTGTGACCGGAATGGATCAACCAATTAGTCATCATCTATTCTGGATGAATTGAGGATGGGTTTGTAGCCTCCTTAATCATTGGAGACAAGAAGAAGGTGATCCCTTCCATCCACCACATTGCCCTCTTGGCGAAGAACCTGAAGCACTTACCGGCGAACCTATCCGAAACACCATTTTCTCTCTTATTTCTAGAGTATCTCTTCACGATTACATACTACACCAAATTCTAGATTTTATTTATCCGCTCGTCCGAACCGACAATCACCCCGGTGTAATAGAAGAAGTGAACGAGCTTCGCGCTCGGGTAGTGGCTTTGGAGAATATGGTGCAAAGGTTACAAACACCAGCAGCAGCACCAGCAGCATAAACAGTACCACCATCAGCAACACCAACAGTACCATCACCACCACCAATAACAACATCCACATCCCACACCGCAACATCACAATCTGTATCTCAAACATCAACGTCATACCCCCTGTAAATATCCAGGAATATCAACAACAACAAACGATGAAGTATTAATTCATAAACTTCATTGAAGAGATATCTCTGCGGCAGTTATGTAATCTCCAAAATCTTAGAGATTATTTAATTCTGACCGTAAATCGGATGAATGAATGGAGATGGTAGAGTAGAAACTTTGATCGAAAATGGTGTACGATTTACAAGCTAGATTTGTTTTACCAACAGCATCAACAGGACTGTAGCATCATCAACACAGTCGGTGCCGTCAGTATCGTCAGAATCAACAGCACCTGTAACATTACAAACTCTGTCAGTTCAAGAATCATTGTGGACATCATTACTAATCAACAACAAATATATTATATCAACGAGTTATGAAGTATTAACTCATTTCCAATCGAAAGATTTATACGTATATTTTATATGTATAAATTTTTAAACCATAATAAATCTTCCCGTACTAAGCTATTATGTGTGAATCTTAACTACTCAGTTAATTCATATTACAAATATGCAATGATGTACGTCCATCGTTTGCAACTTAAAAATCGTTAATTACAATCTCTGTCTCAATTCAATAAAAATCCAATTCATAATAAATCAAGTGTATTATTCGAATATATGTTTGATTTTACACTTTCATCATCGGTGTACTCGAAACTTTTCAAATAACATCATTCGTACCTTGCGAAGTTCACAAGAATTTCACGAAAACCAACAAATAACAAAGTAATGACTCATAATTTCAATATTATTGAAGAAATACTTATGCAATTTATAAAGTTTTAGGGATTACTCAATTCTAATTCCAACCATAAAACAAATGAGTTTAATTTAATATTAACTCATTAAATCTATATTACATCTAAAGAAAATATACACATATATTTTCATAAAGACTGTAATAAACTTCTTTTGTACAAAATATTAATTGTGAAAAATTTTTAACGGGTAGGTAATACCCGAGAGATATATAAATTCACAATTAATATATTACATTTTTTGAAACTGATTCAGCAATCATCAACTATACTCCCTACTTTCACAACAATATCCATTCTTTCATATAAATCAAAACAATCATACTCATTCAAATTCAATTACATATTCTGATTTTGAAATCGCATAATTCAATTCGAAATATAACCAGTATCATCACTCTTAGATTCCTATATCTTTCAAAGCTATACTTTGACTTCAAAACTGTGTTAGAACATCATATGTATTAACGATTACAATATGTGCTCAAACCCTTCGAAATTCCTGAAGACACTTCAACTAAGGAACAATCGAGATGATGATCCAACCACATGTTACCCACAGTTATACACCTGAAAAACTCTCAAAACCTAACTCATAATTCGACACGTATCCGTGTTAGACCCTTTGGCATTTACTAGTTAAAATAACTTTTCAATTCTGTTTCAAAATAGACAGTTTTGTCACATCTCCAGCAAGTCAACTTCGACTTCTCAATCAAAACAGTCTTATTATAACCTCAATAGATACGTTGCCCTTTCGCCAACGTTACCGGGGAATCGTTTATATTCACCACATTAGCAATAAACTTAACAACAACTTCACTAATCTTTGACTTTCAAAAAAAAAATCATTATAATTATCAAAACCCTATCATATACTCATTCGTACCTTATAACAAGAATTTCCATACCAATTATTGAGAATCAGCAATCAGTATTTTGAAACCACGCAGCATGTCTACATCAACAATTACATATACACACAACGTCTACCTCCAAGACTTACATTCTTTGAATGAGAAATTTCTGAAAAACACCCTAAACTACGAACCAGTTCTCGAAATTTTGAAAAATGCTGATGAAGCAGCAAAAACTGTAAACGACCTTAACAGTAAAAAGTTGGATGATAAAGGATAGTATATTGGCAAAGCTCAGAAAAAGAGAAGCTTTGGAACTGGAAAACGGATTGAGCAAAGTATGAAGGAGGCTGTGGATAAATCACAAAGGCTGAACCTGCCTTCAAAGAATCCAAATAATTCAGTACTTGCTGAAGTCATTAACGAATACCTTGCTCCTGACTCTAAATCCCTGCGGATAATATCCTTCATCATCCTCTCATATTAGACATTCTAAGATATCATCGTATCTTTCATTATAAATATCATCCATACTTCTGAAGATATTTTTATAATTATTCTTATCTGAAATCATTTACCTCTTCGCGCTATCTGTATTATATCATAAAAGAAACTATTTTAGTTTCTAAATTCTGAAACATTCGAGTTTAAAATAGGAATATTCTTGAAGAAGTGTTGGGAGCTGAAGCATGAGTTAGTATAATATAATGACACTTGATCAATGTGATTATATTACAGTAATTCATGCTGAGTTTCTAAATGGAACATGATGATTCACAGATCATAACGTCATCATGTGCTATGTTACACGACTCTTGTATTCTCTTTGATCTCTAAATATCAAGAAAATATTTCTTGATGATTCGGCCTTTTCCGAAGTATTCTGGTAATTTGACAAGTCAAGATCGTGTCATTACAATTTCCTTCCTAGAACATTAACAATGTTCATTTCGAAATTTATATCTGCGAATTCTGGACCATTACAAGCGGTGCTTAATCGCAAGAAGAAGAAACGAAAGGACAAAGCTCCGAACTAGAAATGGGAGTATAAATCATAGCAAATAGAAGAGAGCATTAACTGTGGATGATAATGATTATAGAAGAAGTAAGGACTTTGAAATATAAGGGAAGATATAAAACCCAACAACAACCCAGAAATCACAAACCGTATATATCAATGCATATAGCAATATAAAGACACGGGAGAACTAAAAACACTATAAAACCAAGAGTATAGTAGAAGTAAATAGATTCTTCCGGAGGCAGATGAAAAAGAAGAGCGACAGATATGAAAGTGAGGAGTATATCAAGAATCAGCACTGGATGAAGCATATTGACAAATACTTTAAAATATGAGTTGAGAAGGTGTGATTTGTAAGAAAACAAATGAGGTGGATTTATAGTGAAATATCCGACAGAGAAATCAAAATAGATTATCGCATTAATTCGAAGAGGATCATAATTTCCTTAATCGCCGAATAATCAAATCCAATATAGATTACAAAGATTTTCTTTTCGGAGATCAATCGTGATGACGTTAAAAGATACAACGAATCACTATTATCTTATTTCATTCACAATAACTTCACTCACACGCTTCGAATAATCGAATTATTTTATCCATTCTTCTTAAACATGATAAAACTCTATAATCGTTATAATAACATTCTCATTGTTAGTCATGACGACCTCTATCAAATTTCGGGGACGAAATTTCTTTAACGGGTAGGTACTGTGACGACCCGGAAATTTCCGACCAAATTTAAACTTTAATCTTTATATTATTCCGACAGGATAAGCAAAGTTTGTTAAGTTAAATCTCAAGAATTTTAAACTGTGTTCATACATTCATTATAACCTCGACCAAATTCTGACGATTCACGAACCGTTATATATAAATAGATATGTTATGTATATATATATTATAACTTGAGAATATTAATAAAGTATTAAACGTATAATACTTTACACGAACGTATTTGTTTCAATATGATTTTCCACGAAATTAAAAAAAATATATATATTAAATGATTGAATTATCAAAAACATTGAATTATGATTACAAGTCTCTGTTGAGAGGTCCACTATGATTTGAGAAAATCTATTCCTCTTAACGATATTCAGAATAATTTGTAAAGTTATTTATAAATAAAAACAAAAAGTGTCATTTACAAAAGTTAGACAAAAGTTAGTGGAGAATTGGTTTCCATAATATTCTATTAATCTATTTTCAAACGTACAAAGACGTTTTCAGTTTAAAAAAAACTTTATTATTAAAACGTATATAACTTTTATAAATATCTAGACTCACTTTTGACAACTCATTACTTAACCAGTATAATAAATATAACGATATTTATATTTTATTTCATTAAATATATATAACGATTTAAATTAATATTATATATATTTATACGCATATTATACATACATAGTTTTTATACTTTTACTATACTTTAACTATACCTTTACTTTACTTTTACTTTTACTTTACTTTAACTTTAATAATTCATACTTTAATAATTCATACTTTAATAATTCATACTTTAATAATTCACTTTAATAATTCATACTTTAATAATTCACTTTAATAATTCATACTTTAATAATTCACTTTAATAATTCATACTTTAATAATTCACTTTAATAATTCATACTTTAATAATTCACTTTAATAATTCACTTTAATAATTCATACTTTAATAATTCACTTTAATAATTCAAAAATCTATTATAAATAGAATTCAATGGGTTTAATTATTTCATAGAAACTTGAAAATATATTTCTCTAAACTCTCTCAATCGATTTATATATATATATATATATATATATATATATATATATATATATATATATATATATATATATATATATATATATATATATATATATATATATATATATATATATATTTGCTCTGTATTATTTCAAGATATTATTAGTATATATAAAATATTACGACGGAGTACTGTCCGAGTGATTTCAAAATAGTTTTTTTGAATGAGTCGAAGCTAAGGAAATTATACGTTATAGCTATGGAGGTGATGGGTATGGTTCATGAGTATGCTCGTGAGGTCAATCTAGTGTTTATCATCTCCGTTGCGTCTACGTACTTTCCTGCAATATTGAATCTCAATATTGATACGTTCGTGAATCCGAGGCCAACCTTGCACTTGTTAAATGACGTTATATGTATTTTTACTATGAAATACAGTATTGTGAGTTTCATTTGCTCCCTTTTTAATTGCTTTTGCAATATATATTTTTGGGCTGAGAATACATGCGCTGTTTTATAAATGCTTTACGAAATAGGCACAAGTACTAAAACTAATTCTACGTGGGTTTAAACCAGAAATATACCCTTAGCTTGGTAACATTAAACTACTTGTCTATGTACAGTAGGCGCGAATCCTAAAGATAGATCTATTGGGCCTGACAAACCCTATCCTGACTATGGGATGCTTTAGTACTTCGAGGTTATTTTAAACACACCTGATCTGGTGTACTTCAGAGGGTAAAACATGAACGTTAAGGCTTGTTACCGGGTGCCTACAACTTATAGAATACTTTTATACACTTGCGAGTGTACATATATTTATAAACGGAAATCTTGTGGTCTATTAATATATTGAAATGATTGTTATGATAAACCTATGAACTCACCAACCTTTTGGTTGACACTTTAAAGCATGTTTATTCTCAGGTATTAAAGAAATCTTCCGCTGTGCATTAGCTTATTTTAAGGATATTACTTGGAGTCATTCATGGCATATTTTGAAAGACGTTGCATTCGAGTTATTGAGTTCATCAAGATTATTATTAAGCCAATTATAGTTGGATGTATTATGAAATGGTGTACATGCCGTCAACTTTCGTTGTAAAGAAAGTTTGTCTTTTAAAAACGAATGCAATGTTTGTAAAATGTATCATATAGAGGTCAAATACCTCGCGATGTAATCAACTATTGTGAATCATTTATAATGTATATGAACGGGTCCTTTCAGAGGACAAGACTCGCTACTAGTTTGTTGCGGGGTAGGGCAAAGGATTGGTTGGATGGTAAGATTGATCTTGTCAGTGGTGAACCGTTTATGGCGTTATCGTGGGACGGGTTTAAGAAGGAATTATTCGAGGAGTTCCGGACTTTAGCCGATTTATCGGAAATGCGTAATGAGTTGTGAAATTTGCAACAGGGTTCTATGGATTTGAATACTCTCAAGATGACCTTTATGGCGAAGGCTCGTTTTTGCCCGTAGAATTTGGGGAATGATAATTTGTTGATGCAAGATTTCTATCGAACTTTGAATGATGACTTGAAGAATAAGATTAGCCGGGGTTACGCGAAGTCGTTTGGGGAATTATTCGCAGTGGCTAGAGGTTTCGAGTCGTATACGCGATCAAAGATTGGTGAACCTTCAAGTGAGAGAAGGGTTGTTTCGTATGGTGCTCCGAGTAAGAGGATTAAGGGTCCGAGTGTGAGCACGGGTGGTACGCGGACGAGTATACCGGATTCTAGTGCATCTAGATGTTACAATTGTGGCATGAGGGGTCACAAGTCTTGGGAATGTTCGGTACCAAGGGGTGATGGTATGGTGTGCTTCAATTGCCAAGAAGAAGGACATCGTAAGTCGGAATGTCCCAAGTTAGCGGGGACGGGTGCGGCAAGGAGACGTTAAGGTACGTTTCATTTTAATAAATATGTCCTTTGATTATTTATTATGCGCCATTGAGTATGAGATGATTAGATGCATTGTTTGTGCATGTTATTGATATGGGTGACGTTCCTAATGGAAGTACCCTATGGTGACATTTGATTGTTGGGTGAAGGGCGTAAGACTTGGTGCAGCCAAGCATTCCTTAGTATTTGGGAAACGTTTCTACCAAGCCATGTGGGTGGGCTCAGGTGTTCGGTTGTTAAGCGCGTGTTCGATTTTGTGTTGAAGTTGATGAACCATGAGGTTCGACGGGTGGGATGAAACCCGAGAAATCGAGTGTTGATCTCGATGTATGTTAGTAAAGGAGTCTACGTGACGCGACATTAGGTGCCTCTTTTATACCTACTAGCGTGGGGATTCGACTTCGAGTGTGTTATGGTTACATTGTACTTAGGGTACCGGAGTGAAACCCTTAGGTACATGAGTGACTAGGTGGAAGTTGACAAGATATAGCAATTGGATGATTGCGAGAGTATAGTTTGTGTAATTTGTGGTACACTTTTTGTTGAAAGTGTTTAAGGATTGATTGAAATCCTTCGTGTGCTCAAGGCTGGAGCAAGATATGGTGATGGGTCGTGTGAGCCCAATCGTTGGTAAAGTCTACCTTTGGTAGCATTGTACGGTTGTACAAGTGTGGATATGGGACGTAGTACCAAGTGGGGGAGTTACACTCCCGCACGAGGAAGTTTTAGTGTGAGATTTCGGATGATGCTTTTGGTAGATTACAATTTTGGATAAATTGTACTTATGGTTTGGATTTGAATTATCACCGAGGTGGTAATGTGGTAAATCTCGTTGAGAGATAATGGACGTGTTTGGTGAGCAAGGTGAAATCCTTCGGTTAAGGGAGGTGTGTGTCGGATTCTCTTCTAGAGAATTATTGTTTTGTGCCTATGTTTGATATAAGTGGTTCTTGCTCGATTGTGTGGATGGTTAGTGGTATCCGTTAGGGTTCACTATAGTGTAGCAGAGCGCGATGTTACGCTACTCGTTGTTCGAGGCCAAAAGGGCGTTGATTGGTGAAGCATGACTTTCGAGTCGGCTGACTTCATCATGGTTATTGATTGGTGGAGCATGACTTTCGAGTCCGCTGACTTCATCATGGGAGTATGCGATTGGTGGAGCATGACCTTCAGGGTTCGCCGACTTCATCATGAGCGAGGTGTTATATCGGTGAAGCATGACCGTTGACGGGGTCTGCTGACTTCATTCGGTGTTGAGATTGGTGAAGTATGATCTTCGGGTCCGCTGACTTCATCATGGTAGTGGATCGCGTGTGGTTTCGGATTCACGATGACGCGTGTGGTTTCGGTCATCTTATTGTGGAAGTGATTCGCGTGTAGTTCGGATTCACAAATGACTCGTGTGGTTTCGGTCATTGTATTGAGGAGTGAGTCTTGTGTGGTTCGGATTCACAAATGACTCGTGTAGTTCGGTCATTCCTCCGGGATAGTGACTCTCGTGTAGTTCGGATTCACTAAGGCGCGTGTAGTTCGGCCAATCCCGATTGTTGTTGTGGTGAAGGTAGTGAGTCGCGTGTAGTTCGGATTCACTAAGGCGCGTGTGTTTTCGGCCAGCCTTCGTGTTGTGTGATCTGTCGGTTGTTTTATACACCGATGGTGGGGTCGTGAGGACCATATTATATGTTTAGTGATGCCATAGCCGTGTTTCGCTCACATGTTGCTACGGGTGTGACGATAGTCGATTTTGTACACCTTAGGATTAACGTTACCATAGTCGTTTTGGGCGTTATCGGTCTTAACCGTTGTTATGATGTTACGGTATTTGCGTATTGGTCGTATTGCGCACTATAAGGGATGTATAGTGATTGGTGTTATCCGTAAGGGTTCGTTTGGTTCGGTCTTCATCGCTTCGGGTTGTTGACCTTAGGTTGAGACTTGGTTGTTTTTTGCGTCGTACTCGGTAAGGGTATGCTAAGGAATTGATATCTCGATACGAGATTGGTTGAGTTTTCCCGACGTGAGGGATTGTGTTAGTGCTAGTGCTCGGAATTATGGAATTTGATAAATCGCGGGTGACGATTTAGCTGTTAAGGGTAACTCTTTGAGAAGAATTGTCTAAGGGATCGTTGTAGACTTCGGTTGTTGCGTGTATTGTACGTCTCGGGATGCAATCAAGTGTGTAATTTGTCATTGGATTAACCATCAGGTTAGCGAATTTGTGGTAGAAGTCGGTTTGAAATGCATGTTCGACGACCAATGATTGTGGGTCCGTTTGGGTTCGTGACTAGGATCACGAGGACGTGATCGAAATTAAGTGGGGGAGAGTTGTAACACCCCGTTTTCCCCGTATATGATTTATAGGTGAATTGGGTATGTACGATAGGCGTATGAAGGGTTCGGGACATTTTCTAGTATTAAAGCTTTGAGTGCAAAAGGTTATGTCAGATCATGCCTTGGGTCGCGGCGCGACACAGAAGGCCTTGGCGCGGCATTACACTAGAATCAGGATCAGAAAGCTTGTAAACAAAGCCACCAGTTCGAGGCAATCGTCGCGGCGCGACGAATAGGGTCGCGGCGCGACCATGCTGGCAAACTGATTTCCAGATTTTGTAATTTTAAGAGAATAATAAGGGCATTTTGGTCATTTCGCGTGTGAGGCCGATTAAAGCCTCAAATCTGGTCCATTCATTTCATTTCTCATTTTAATTTCCCTTTTCTTTTCATTTTTCCTCTCAAACTCAAACACCCATTTGATTTCAAAAGGATTTTTGGAAAGGAAGAATCGGGAGTTGATCTTTGGCGTAGTTGACAAGTGTGTTCTCCTCGTTCTTAGCTACACGGTGATACTAGTGGTAAGCTCTAACTCCGAATTTCATTTTCGTGTTCATCATTCAAATTTGAGGCTTTTGATTGTATGATTCATAGATAAAACCCATTTAGTTGTTAATTGGAGATTAACACTAATATTCGGGTTTATTGTTGTTATTGGCGGGTTTTGGGTTGTTTAATGATTTAACCATGTTTAAGACTTGTGAATGGTGTATAATCACTAGTATTAGTGATTATTGACGTTTTGGGGACATTTAGGGTTCTTGGAGTTGACTAACTTTGATTAGAGCCAAAATTAGGGTTTGATGATGGTTTTGACCCGATTGTTGATTTAATAAGGTTTATAAACTTAAAATGGATTAATTTGAAGTATAAACCCGAGTTAAATGTGTTTTGGTGTCGAGACTTGTAAACGGTGAGATTTTGACTTAATGGGTCAAAATTAGGGTTTTGGTGTCAAAATGGGTGAGACACGTGTTTAACACTTGTGTTCGGGTTTAATTGGCATATTAGGACCATTATCACTCGTGTTAGTGATGATTGGTTAGTTTGGGTGTGGTTTGTACTTGGAAGTGCTTTTGGGTCGAATTTGCACTAAGTGTCGAATTGGGTTGGTTTGTAAATCCAATCTAAGTGTGTTATTTAATTTGTGATAATGGAATAGATACTTTCCATTGACGAGTTGCGGATTGCTTGGAAGCATTCTTCAAGACTTCAAGGTGAGTGTTAATATCCTATATGCATATGTATGTGTAGGATGGGTGCGGGTCGGGTGAAGTGGTTCTCGATTATAGAGCTCACTTCACATATAGGTGGATTTGATGGACTTTTGTATGAGTCTAATTGGCACGGTTGTGCAGTTTGGTTGACCACTTTGGCGAGGTGCACACTTTGTGTGTACTTTATCACATGGGCGTGTGATGTGGACTTATATAACCCCAATGACGAAGGGTTAATATAGTGAGTGGAATAATTATATGCGTAGGTATATAATGTATTTATTTGTTGTAGCATGAGATGTGAAGTGTCGATGTGCTAAGACACCACATTTCACGTGACGAGTGAAGTGTCGATGTGCTAAGACACCACTCAAAGTAATGTGACGGGTGAAGTGTCGATGTGTTAAGACGCCACCCGGGGTGAAGTGTCTATGTGTTAAAACACCACCCAGAGTGAAGTATCGATGTGCTAAGATGCCACTCCAAGAGAATAACGGGTGAAGTGCCGATGTGTTAAGGCGCCACTCGAGGTGAAGTATCGACGTGTTAAGATGCCACCTCAAGTAAAATGAAGAGTGAAGTGTCGAAGTGTTAAGACACCACTCGGGGTGAAGTGTCGACGTGTTAAGACGCCACCCGGGGTGAAGTATCGAAGTGTTAAGATGCCACCAGTGGGGTTAGTGTACGAAGTGTTAAGTGCACTAATGGTTGTTATGAACATCGATGACTTGTTTCGCGAAGTCATTCCCTTGCGAAGATTTGGTTAACCATGGTTATTGTGTTGTAAGCGTAAGCAAATTATGTTATTCGAGATTATATATATATATATATATATATATATATATATATACATATATTGTATACATATAATGTTGTATTGTCGTGATGTAGCTAACCCTACGGGTGTAGCTTATTGGCATTGTTCACATCGTTGTTGGTGAACTTATATTTTGTTGATATATCTTTAGCTCGTTGCATAGTGATCTTACGGTATGCTTAGACTAGCTTGCCTTTATGCTTGGATGCTCCGGTATGCGGTATTCGGTTTTGTGTGGCGTGTCCATTTTATGCATATATATGTATGTAGTATATTATCATTCACTAAGTGTTAGCTTACCCTCTCGTTGTTGATATTTTTATAGGTTCGCAAGCTTGGCGGCTCGGGTAAGCTTGGGAATTAGAGATCTTGGCTAGGTTGCTTAGAAGATCTTGCTTTTGTATTCGATTAGGATTTGGGTAGCGTAGTCCCAAATCACCATGCTCGGTTTTGATTGGAAACTAAACTAGTCGGGTCGTGTATGTCCGTTTGGACAATTAATCAGTGTACTAAATGTTTTAAGGTTTATTAAACCTTCTATTGTATTAAAGATGTTTATGGAAACTCAATTGGGACCTAAAGTATTATTTAACGCGTATTAAAAGGAAAAATTTTTATGGGCCGGTGTTAATGCGGGTTGGGTTGTTTCACAACAACTAAAATTTCGGGACAAAATTTCTTTTAACGGGTAGGTACTATTACAACCCGGAAAATTTTCGAATAAATTTAAACTAAACCTCGACTAATTCCGATGATTCACGAACAAATAACTGTAAATAAAAATGCATAATTATTTATTACATGATTAACAATATGTATATATTAAATGTTAAAAATATATATATATCATATCACTCTCATCATTATTATTAACATTAATAATAATGTTAACACCAAATTTGATACTCACAATTTGTTATATTAATTATTATCATTAATATTATTATTAAAAATAATATTTTTAATAAATTTACTAAATTAATAGATTATTAGTTATCATTTTTTTATTATTATTATCATTATCAATTATTATTAAACTTATTAAACTTATCAATATTTTAAGTTTATCAATATTATAATTATTATTAATATAATTATTATTATTTAGTATTATTATTATTATTAATATAATTATTATTATTAAAACATTTATTAATTTTAAAAAAATAAAAAATAAAAAATAAAAAGGAAATGACAGTTACCTAATTTAGGTATTAACACTATCTGATTAATTAAATTGATCGAAAATCTTGATTATTAGGTATATACTGCTTTTGAATTTTTTAATTAATCGTGATTTTTATTTATTATTATATGTTATATTTTTCTGATCGTGATTCATTATCTATCACTATCATTAAACAAACAATTAAGATTCCTGCTTTACACGTTCGATTAACATTATCATTATCGTTTATATACTGTTGAAGATTGCTGCAAATTGAAATCAAAACAGAAAGAAACAGACCCCGTCGGTCCCTGTTCTTGAACTTTTAGTCAAAACTTCAATTTCGAATCCAATTTCAAAATCAAATATTGCAGTATTGTTAGGAATCGCATACTAAAACTATCTGTAAAGTTTCAAACGCCAATTCTTTCTATCGATGTCGAATTTTCGAGTCAAACTTTAAAAACAAAAAGTCAACCGAAGTGTTCATCCAAAAATTCGAATTCGTTTTACTATTTCTGTTGAAATTAATGGTTTCAATAGTTTCTATGAGTGATTTAGGAAATGTTTCATGAAGGAACCAAATTCTAAAACGTCCTAAAAATCAAAATCACGAATTTTTTTTTTTAAGTAAACAGCGACGGTACCAGCAGCAGCTGCACTCTTTAAAAAAAATTTTTACTTTCTTTTTCTGTTAAATCCAATCACCTAAATCATTTCCGTTTGGTTTATAAAGTTTAAAACAAATTAGATGTCTTCTTGTTATGTTGGGATTTGTTCCAGTCGATTTGTGTTTTAAGAAGAAGAAGGAAACAGACAATAGTTTATAGGATTTAGATTGTGTTATAAAACAGATAAATATAAACAGACGAACGGTTAAGGGTGTTGACGGGTTTCGAGAGGTCACGGGTTAAAGTCCCGTCTTGGGCATTTTTTTTTACAAAACTTCCTAAGGTAGTTTTCATCTCTTTTATTATTATTATTATTATTATTATTATTATTATTATTATTATTATTATTATTATTATTATTATTATTATTATTATTATTATTATTATTATTATTATTATTATTATTATTATTATTATTAAGAATTAGTAATATTATTATTACTATCATTATTATTACAAGTATTATCATTTAAAGCTTATTAGTATTATCATTACTAATATTATTATTATTATTAATATTATTAATTATTGATATTGTTATCATTACTAATATTAAAGTTATTATTAAACATTAATATTAACAAAACATGGTTATAATTAAAAGTATCATTTTATCTTATCATTATTATCATTATTATCATCTTTATTGAAATTATTATTATTATTACTATCATTATTACCATTAAAGGTAATAAAATTATCATTGTAATAAATTGTCACTTTTTATAAGATTGGCATTACTATTAAAACTATCATTTTATCTATCAACAAGAGAACCATTAATATTATTATCATTATTATTGATATTTATATTATCATTATTATTATTATTACTAATATTATTTTAGTGTTATTATAATTACTATTCTAACAAAAAAATGATATATACATATATAAATACATTTACACATAACATAATAAAATATATATTTTATCTATTTAGAATATATAAAATAAATATAAGAAACTTACATGTTATTAATATAAAAATAACATAACTAATAAATTTATATAAATAAACTTCTTCGATTACGAGTATATGTGTTAATATATATACTTGATATAGGTTCGTGAATTCGAGGTCAACTCCACACTTGTTCAGTGCCATCATACGCATATTTACTATAAACAATCGTATCATATCGTGAGTTTCATATGATCCCTTTTACTCTTTATATTTTTGGGCTGAGAATACATGCGCAACTTTTATAACTGTTTTACACGTATCAACTATTAAACTGTGATATGTTGGGCTATGACCAGCAAGTCCCCAACCGACAAGTATAAACGATAACTTGTTACTGGGCAAACTTGAAAGTCTAGTCTAAATATTAGTACCAACTATTAAACTGTGATATGTTGGGCTATGACCAGCAAGTCCCCAACCGACAAGTATAAACGATAACTTGTTACGGGGCAAACTTGAAAGTCTAGTCTAAATATCAATACCAAACTGTTAAACTATGCTATACCCGGCTATGTCCGACTAAGTCCCTACAGTGATATTTTTAATTGCTGCGGCATTCTTAATTATTGGGGATAGGCCTATCGGGAGTAACGTCCCCGATACATTTGACTAAGTCTTTGTATTACTTGATAATGAAATTAAACAACAAGGACAGAACAACTTGTCACGGGACAAACAACATTTAGTCTAAATATCACGCACTGACATAACTTTTGGATCTTGCGAGATCTACTTTACAAACTAAATCTTGTGGTCTAACACTATTACTGAAATCATTATTTATGACAAACCTATGAACTCACTCAACCTCGTGTTGACTTTTTAAGCATGTTTATTCTCAGGTACTTAAATATTGCTTCCGCTGTATATCTACTGCTTTGATGATGATTGCTTGCTATGCTTGGAGTCTTCATTACATATCATATCAATTAAAGACATATTTATCTTCCGCTGCAAAAATCAACAAAACGTCTCATGTAGAGTCGTTCTCGTTTATACAACTGTGATTTAATATATTAAGTCACGTTATTCTTCCAGGCCCTATCTGGAGGACGTGACATTACGTATCAATATTGAGATTCAATATTGTAGGAAAGTACGTAGACGTAACGGAGATGATAGACACTAGGTTTGATTCATAAATATACCCCCGAACATTACCCATAATTTCCTTAGCTCTATCCCGCTTGAAAACCATTTTTAAAATCGTTTGGACATAACCTCGTCGTAGTATTTTATGTATATACTAATAATAATAATAAGATTAATAATAATATTAATCTTAATAATAATAATAATAATAATAATAATAATAATAATAATAATAATAATAATAATAATAATAATAATAATAATAATAATAATAATAATAATATTAATAATAATAATATATATATAGAGAGATATCGATATAGATTGAGAAAATGAACCAGAAATCGATCAATTTATAGGAACATTTCTGTCCCAGCACCTCATGCGATCGCATGAGGTTTGTATGGGATTCTCATGCGATCGCATGAGCCCCTCAGCCCGCTCACAATCGTTTTTATTTTTGCTTCTCGACATGATTATTTAATATAAATATAAATATAATATATTTAATTTATATAATTAATTATATATTATATTAAATTCACGTGCATAGTTAACTTGTAATTTTTGTTCCGATAAGTCGTACGTCGTCACTCGACTTATGTCCCGGTTCCGGTTTTTCGAACGTCCTTTCGTACATTTAGAAAACTTGCATTTTACGTTTCGTGTCACGTACATTTGTCAAAATATAGCCTTAAATTATCCATAAACTATACCACTCATAGTATATCTTAAACTTTCGAATGTTTTGGTCATTTACTTCTATAAATCATCGTCTCGCTATTTGTTAATATATATATATATATATATATATATATATATATATATATATATATATATATATATATATATATATACATTTTCATTTTGAAATAGTGTTTTACTGTAGCAAAGTTACAGTAACAAAGTTTTTTACTGTAGCAAATAGTGATTTTCGAAAACACTGTAGCTTTTCGGGTACTGTAGCAATTCGAAAATACTGTAGCAAATTAGTGTTTTACTGGTTCATCTTAAACGTTTTAGTTAACTTATCTAAATATTAATCGAATCAATAATCGAATGTTAATATCGTTTACTAAATAACTTGAAATCAATATATATATATATATATATATATATATATATATATATATATATATATATATATATATATATATATATATGCACATTAAGTTATATATATATTGTTCGTGAATCTTCGAGAACAGTCAAAGAATAATTAATTACATGAATATAGTTCCAAAACTTTGAGACTCAACATTACAGACTTTGCTTATCGTGTCGAAAACATTAAATCATTTAAAGATAAAGTTTAAATTTGGTCAGAAATTTTCGGGTCATCACACCGGGGAAGGTTTTACCGACCCGTATTCTGGACCCAGGTCCGACCGCCTGCCCCTCGGGATGGTATAAGGTTCGGATCCCTGTAATGCGGTTCGGGTTTCCTGCCCGAAAGCGCGTGCGTGCGTGAAAAATGAGAGTATTCGATGTCAACAACTTGCCTTTAAAAAAAAAAAGAAAAACAAAAAGAGAGTAGTCTCATTAAGTCTAGATAATTTTGTGCAGCTTGAGTTATAAATGGCTTAGCCACCATTTTGCTACAGGCCGTGCATTATTTTTATTATTTTTATTTTTGCTGACAAAATTTTGATTGACCATTCACTCCTCCTTTCTTAACCATTTATTTATTTTTATTATTATTATTATTATTTTATTTTATTATTATTATAATAATTATTATTTTATTATAATTATAATTATTTTATTATTATTATTATTTATATTTATATTTATATTTATAATTAATAATTTTTTATAATACTAAAACACCCGAGGATTTTGGTTGTTTTATTCTCCATATGCTTATCAAACAACCAAACCAAACAAGTTACAAAACACCCCCCACTATGTTACATGTAACAACTTCTCAGCGTAACTTTCTTATTTTATTAAAAAGAAAAATTAAACTACACCCATATTTTTAACGGGTCGTATCTTTCCGTTCGCCTCAACTTAAATTTTTTCGATGTCACCATTCAACTCGAACTAATTTTATGAACACAACGCAACTACCTAAACGCGAAACGGAATATTTTTAAAAAACGCTAAATATTTCGGACTTTTTTTCGTACATATATACATGTATAATAAACAACTCAAACTAACTACATCATAATGATGGTTCCATCGCCCTCTTTTACACGATTCTCCCGGCGTTAAAAAAGAACGCTAAATAAGGCAAAATGTTTTTAGAAGTATAAATTTAGAAATAGAGTTAAGAATGCGTAGTGAAGAAATTAAGAAACTATAAATTATGAGAACGTAGATAAGTTTCAATAACATAGCATAACATATATAATGAATGAATTAATACAACAAAATAGAATCTTTTTTGAGGACATTTGTTGTTGACTCCTTGTCATTGTTTAGACTCAACACCTTTAATCTACTGTTGCTAACTCTCCATAGTGCAACGTATCATTGGTCGCTAGTGAAAACTAGACGGTGAAGAAACAAATCAATGAGACAGTTATTGTCCGTAACACTTATTAATGTGTACCACCTGAGCTTAGTTAAATGTATTTGATCTGAAATAAATATCAAGCTTATCAATATAATAATGGTGGTGTTTTAAATTTCATTTTCTCATAACAAACATTACATGATTTCTCTTTTCAAACAAGTACCGTCTAATGTTTAAATAGTAGTAATTGGTGTTTTCAATTAGTGCTTGCAAAATACGGAGTAATACAGAAGCAGATCCCCAAAATATATGCTGAATTTTGTTTGTTACTAGTTTGTACACGTACTTGATGATGGATTGATAGTTCGATTTCATAGTACATCATCATATTATCCTTTTGTTGTTATGTCACACCACAACATTATCTTATTTTCATTCCAAGTGTTTTGAGAAACAAATAAAGCTTCAATATATAAATTTCGGTCAATTTATTTTAATTGTTTTGGTTTATGTGAAGTTTGAATTGTAAATGTTTCTGATGAACAAAAACTATTCGAATCTTTGTGAAATACTTAATCTATATATTATTAGTTCATGAGCAGATAGCGGTGTCTCCTTAATATGCGTTTAGTGAGATGCTTATGCACCTCATCAGGTATCCATGCTACTCGGGTTAGAGCATAAGTTATTTCGGCTACTAGACTTTTGCCAATCAGGGTGTATCACTCTGCCTCGACGAGGATGTGGGATGCTACATGTACATTTACTCTGAATTAAATAAACTCTAGAATAAAAACTCTTCCAGTTTGGATATGAAGTGGGCCTTTTTTATTTTAAAAAAAGTTTATTTTTTATGTGGGCAAAACTTTTGGGCCTTAATAATCCTAGTATATGGGAAGTTGGATTAATACTATGATGCCTTTGTAATTTTGTTGTCCAGTGTGATCACACATTGGGCTCAGCCCAAAGTCCGGCTCGGGAATGCAGAGATGCAGAGACGCAGAGACAGTAGTAAGATAAACGTAATATAAATACACTATAAGCTTAAATTGTAGATTTGTACTGTATTATTTATCAATTTTAGGTTGTGATTCAAAATTATTTATTGGGTTACCTTGTGACTTGTAGTTTGGACTTTAGGTGCAGTAATTTCCACATTGCTGTATCCAGTGGGCTTTGATCTACTGGACCTACATCTTTATCCGAAGTTTTATGGATTATAATAATATAATATAATATAATATAATATATATATATATATATATATATATATATATATATATATATATATATATATATATATATATATATATATATATATATTGGTAGGATCAAGAGGGAAGTAACCAATCGGGGGGAAGCGGGAGGAAGCAAAACTTTTTTTTTTTTTTTTCATTTTTTGAAAAAATTTGTTCACGAACATTATAGAAGAGATGAAAATATGAACATTTAGTAGAGACACTTTGTGATAAATGTTTTTATTTTGGCGGGAAAATGCTCGAAGAAGTAATATATAACAATTATCGTGTTTTTCGAGTGTATGTTGAGGTTTTAGCTATTGAGGTTTAGATATTAGGGTTTAGATATTAGGGTTTATAGGGTTTAGATATTAGGGTTTAGAAATTTAGGGTTTAGGGTTTAGATTTAGGATTTAGATTGAGTTTTTAACACGAACGGTTTAGAGTTTAGGGTTTAGGGTTTAGGGTTTGGTGTTTTGGGTTTTCGGGCTAAATTTTACTTCACAAAACATGATAAAAAAACGTTCACATTCTTCACGAACAATATTATGTTGAATGTTATTTTTGTCGATTGTTTTCCTGCTTAAATAATAACATTCATCACGAAGTGTCTTTTCTAAATGTTCATATTTTCGTGTGATCTTGATGCCGGAAAAAAAATTCCAAAAAAACGAAAAAAAAAAAAATTTCTTCCCCCCATCTAGTTACTTCCCCATTGATCATGCTCCTATGTAATGACCCGCCAAAATCGCTATTGACGCAGTACGTTATTCACCGGTTTCATTGCGAGGTATTGACCTCTATATGATACGTTTTGTAAACATTGCATTCTTTTGAAAATGCACACCATAAATGAATATCTAAATCCAAGGTTTTCGACATCTGATGATTTCTACATATAGACAATCACCGTAAATAATAGTTTACAATAATACATCAATTGACAATGCAGTCAAAATAAGATACATGGTGATGATTTTGTGAATGCAAAGTTTTCTCGAATAAAGCATGTATGACTCCATGCACATAACTTGTATAACGTATAAGCAAACAGCGGAAGACTTCTAGGGACTTGAGAATAACATGCTAAAAGTGTCAACACAAAGGTTGGTGAGTTCATAGTTTTAATATTTCGCATAATCTGTATATAAAGGTGGATCACAAGATTTCAGTTGTTTCATCTAAAACGTTTATAAAAAATATTCTACGAAATTGAGCACCCTGGTAACTAAACTTAACGTATATATAATAAGTACCCCTGTTTTAACATACATGCAACCAACATGTACAATACACGCAAACTAACGTATACTAAACTCAAATAGCATACGTCCGCTTTATAGTTCAGGCTAGGGTCTCTATACTTGGAACGGACGGGGATGTCAAGCCCTAAGGATCCATATATAACTACTCGCGCCCACCAGTTCTTATAACCGGCAGTTACTAGTTACCAAAGCTAATGGATTTTCGGTTCAAACTCGGTATAGAATTTAGTATGTACTTGTATCCATTGCGTTTAAAATAAAATGCATGTATTCTCAGCTCAAAAATATAGATTGCAAAAGCAATTAAAAAGGGAGCAAATGAAACTCACCTGACAACTTCAGAAATAAATCACAGAGATGTGACCGAAAATCGGAATGCAAGTAACAGTAGACCTCAACCTAGAGAATATATATTGGTCAATAAGTGTCTAATAAGCTAGGTCGGTCCATAGGGTAAGTATAGTCCTATTGCTCAAGTCCGACTCATAAATTTTAGCAAAAGTCAACAAAAGTCAACAAAAGTCAAACGTAAGTCAAACATAGTCAACATGGTCAACACAAATCAACAGACTCATAATATTACTCAAGTTGGTCAAATAGTCAAACCTAAGTCAAACTTAAGTTATCCATTTTTACTTGGAAAAAAAAATATTATTTACATATATGTATTTTTAGGTATTTTGCAGCTGATTTTGGGTCCAAACAAATTTGATATAATACCTTAGGTCATGACCATTGGAAAGTATGTCATCCTACCTTTCTATAGACAGTTTATTTGACAAAAACGGATTTACGGTTTTAAAGTTATGACCTCACGAAAACAGCCTCCCGAAACATATGATAAAATTTTGTTAGTGTTCAAAATCAGCAACGATTGCCCATTTTCTCGCTTATTTTATACCTGCTTAGACTCAACAAAAACATATATATAATATATCATTTTAAATCTTGTCGTAAATACTTTCAGTACCAAATAATAGTTTTTATCCAAACTTAACAGATTTCAACTTACGTGTCCGCAAAGTAGACCCAAGAGTCATTTTTGACACTTTACCAAAACTAAAAGTCAGCCTCAACATCCCGTTTTCATGCTTGTTTTAAACCAGTTTAAACTCTACAAAATCATAAATATTTTATATCATTTTGAAGCTTCTCATATCTATTTTCTGACTCAATTAATAGTTTTCACCATAACTTAATCGTTTACAATTTACGAGCCTACAAAGTGAGCCCGAGAGTCATTTTGACACTTTTACTAAAATAATAAAAAATTTCCATTGATAACTCAAATTCCAAACCATGATACTTGAGCATGTAAAAATCATGTCACAAGTTTAAAAACGATATTTTAGACGTGTTACATACCTTTGATCCTCAAAATTTCGTATAGTCATAAACACCCATTTTGACCAAAACATGCCAAAACTTATTTTTAAAATACTACAACCGTTAAACTTACTTAAATCGACATTTGAAACTTTTCTACACTGACCGTTACCCATTTTGACCCGTTAAACCGATTTGGTCAACCAAAGTCAATTGCACATAATATATAGTTTAAACAATGTAGTCAACTTCTAGAATTTTTATAAAAATAAGTACAGGTCCGTTTGACTTGAAATACACGTCAAAATCTCCGTAATTTAGTCGACTATAACATATCCAAAGCACAACCTCTAACTCTAAACAGAAAGCTCGCAGTGACTGAAAACGTACCAGGCTGTAATGCTGAATCGTTTCAGCACTTTTACATAACAAGTATAAACTTTGAAAAATCATATCAAATCCAAAAAGTATCCAAATGACGCGTTTATGGAGTCTAAACTTATTAATTTTTCGATACGCACGCAACCGTAAACCCAGAAATCTGAGATCAGGTCGCACGCATCCCCAGGAAACTGTTCTGTTCGGTTTTAAATAATATATAATTGTAACTTTGATTTGACCATAGATTTTGACTCGTTTATCGGAATTTGACAATATCTAAATGAAAACCAAATGTTTTTTCGCAAGGAATACAAGTATGTACCTCTCAAGACCTAAATATATAGCATACTTTTCCAGATTCTCAGTTTCAATTACGAATTTATAAACCGAAATCAATTAATCATAACATGAGCAATACGTATCCGTTTTACATGATATCCTAGCCTAACTTGAGTGATTTTTAATTATCTAACAGATGGGAAACAAATAAAAATCCAAATCATAAAGTATTTTGCCCAGAAAATTCGGATTTAAACATAAACAAGTTAAAATTTCAAATAAACATAACGAGAGCAATTCTTAACGAAATTCGATGATTCTTTCGCGCAAACTTATTAATTTTTTGCAAGGATTTCATTTATAAACATTTCATAAACTGAAAATATCATGTTCATATCAGTAGCATATTAAGGAAAAACGTGATCATTCATAAAAACGAGTTAAAACTTCAATTAAGCATAACACGAGTATACGGTAACGAAAATTCGAAATTCCAAAGCCCAAACTTATTAGTTTTTCAAGAGGATTCTGATTATCTCATAATATTATATATTCAACAAGTTCAAGTTTCTGACCTCACACAAAACAAATTCGTGATTCATCAAAAAGTCATCAAACGATCAAATTAACGAATACTATCATGCATACATACAAGGACTTGAGCATTAGACACTATATCTACCCTAAAATATAACAAAAACATGAAAACCCAAAAAGTTAGAGTTTTTGAAACTTACTCTAATCAAGAAATTGTTGGTATAGATGTGTAGAGCTCTTCGAGAGGAGTTCGAATATGTAAACGATTTTATGATCAAGTGATTATTGAAGGTGTTTTTGAGGTTTGAAGATCGATGATGATGATAAATAGTATATGGGTGTTCTTGTGGTTTGAAGTGTCGGTGTGTGTGATGTAAAATGAAATGAAATGAATTAGATCAGGATATAATATAGATAAGATAGAGTCACGGGTTTAAGTTAGGTAAACACGGATATCAGTGTGTAGTCACGGGTATAGATATATCACGGATGTAATAATTAAATAAACACGGCTTATAAATTTTAGTAGTCACGAGTTTAATAGTAAGAAATATAGTTATAATATATAGTCACATGTGATAAATAAATTTTTATTCGTTAGCTAAAACCCAATGTATTTTATCTTAATATGATTCAATAATTGGAAAAATATTATATTTATAAAAAGAATACATCTATATATATTGTTCGAAACCTTTTATATTTAATTCCAATCAATTGTTAAGAATATAATTAAATATCATTTTTATATTTAAATTATATAATAAAGTAATTATAATATTTATAAATCATGTGTTACGTAATTTATGGGAGTAGTTGGCAAGTGGATCACCAATTTTGTATCCATTATATAATATATAATAATATAATAATAAACTGAATTATTAGTTTAAATTATTAAGCCAAATTATTAATTTGAATTATTAACTCAACAATTAGTTTGAATTATTAGTGTATATTAAAATATATTTTTCTCGTTTTCACTAATCGTAGTGTTTTTAAAAAAAAGTAGCCAATATTAATAGTAATATTTTTAAACCAAAAAAAAAAGAAAAAATTACATATAAAATTGTAGATTTTAAGTAACGGTTGTTAAGTTTTTAATGGAAAGATAACGGAAAAAGTCGGGTTATTACACCCTATATATATATATATATATATATATATATATATATATATATATATATATATATATATATATATATATATATATATATATATATATATATATATATATATATATATATATATATAAGAGAGTTTAATTTAGCATAGTTGTCATTATGAGAGTATTAATAGGAATTAATGACAAGTGAAATTTACACATGTTATATCCTCATCATTTTTTATAATAACAAGTTAATAAAAAAATAATAAATGAGAAGAAAATTAAATTTAATTAGAATGATTAAAAAATATATTGATAATAAAACATATATCAATCAATTAAACGTATTAATAGGAACTAATTAAAAAATATACACCATCCTTTTTTCAAAAAACCTATCACTTTCTTTTAACACTTCTCTCTTATCACAATAAATAACAGTCCCATCAATTATCAATGGATTAATAAAGGCTTTGATTAAAGGTGCTGAAAAAATTGAAGGCTGTAAACAAATTAAGATCCAAATGCACCATCATATAACTTGGCTTTGATGATCTTAACTAACACGTTCTCTCTTCATGTTTGTAATCTATATCCATTCAACCCGTATAGATAACTTGGCTGCAATATATATCTATGCATGTCATAGGATTTTAGAACGATTTTTGAGTTGGCGTGCAACGCACGGGGTCAAAACCTATATATATATATATATATATATATATATATATATATATATATATATATATATATATATATATATATATATATATATATATATATATATATATATATATTCAAAAGTTCAAACGAGAATCACAAAAAGGACTATAACTGCGCGAACTTTTATTTACGAACATTTTCACATGTGAGTAAATTGAATCATCTATAAATGTTGATGGAGAGTAAGAATAAATATAAAATAGTTTGAAAAAACTTATTTTACCTATATAATCAAATATATAGTTTCTCGTTCACATGTGCATATTTGTTTGTGTAACATGTGAACGTTTTTTATAATTAACATAACATGTAATTTGTGGTAATGGGCAAATGTTTGTTAGTGATATGAGCATTAATTAACATTTGTATGTAATTTGTTGCATTTAAATGCATAAAAATTATGAGATGAAAAAGTTCTCGCAGTTGTCGCCTTTTTGTGGTTCTCGTTTGAACCTGCCCCTATATATAATTTATATACTAATGTTTGTGTCTGTTTTTACTTTGACTTACACAGTACTTTTTAAAGAGTTTTTTCCCATTGAATTTTTGTTTTCAGCTCAGAATCGCGAGCTCTTACTTCACTCGCCAGTATTATTAGTATACAATATCTCATTACTATTGAGGCATACATGTACAATTGAGGCATGTAGATGTTACTTTATCTTGATTTCGTAATTCAACATGCTTACTGCCTAACATTGTTTTGTAGCTCATGTGGTAGTGGCATGCCTCTCTTATCAAGAAGTCAGGAGTTCGACTCCCGTGGGGTACAGCATTGCACACAATGTTGCCCTTTTACCCTTGAATTCTACCCAATGGTGCCTTTCGCACATCGCGTTGCGGGGGCAGTTGGGGGGGGGGGGGGGGAGGGGGAGGGTTTATCGCCCATGCCTTCGGATTGGGCCGGGTTTTCTCCTGGGCAGCAGTTGGGAGCGAGTTATGCAACTGCAGGGAGATGAACGCGTGGGTGGTTAAGTCATCCTAGGCGAGCTCGTACTGCTGTTAAAAAAACATGCTTACTGCCTACTTAGATGACAACCTTGAGCTTCGGCCCTCGGGGCAAACCTTTACGGTCGGTATGTTAAATATAAAAAGGTTTAGGCGGAAGATCTATATGTCACGAAGGGAGGTTGCCCCACCTAGGATTTGATTTGTAATTTAGCAATTTATATTGCATGTGCTTAAATATACGAAGTGTATTTGAAGAGTTGAAGGTTGCATACTTTTTTTTATAGAAATGATATGTATAGAAAATGTAAAATGCATTTGCTTCCGCTATAAATCCAACCGAGAAATAGAAGTCAAAAGGATAGGCATTTCAATAGTTACATCTGAAAAGACCGTATGATCGTTTTAAATAGACGATCTATATCGTTATTGTTGGATGTGAAGGATATCAAAACAAAGGATTCGGACGAATAGGGGAGGCGCGATGCTGCCTTGGAAGGCGCGACGCGGCTAGCGTGTGATCAGAGCATCAAATTTGGGAAACCTACTATCCGGAAATATGCCTTTGAGGCGCGGCGCGGCTCGTCTGGGCGCGGCGCGGCTTCGTTTGGCGAGAAGTTTCCAAATTTATGTTTTTCTTGTTCTCCAAGGTGTTTTGGCCTATATAAAGCATCCTAATGTAACCCTCAGTTGTATCTACGATTTATATCAATAAAAATCTCTCTAGTTGGTCAGTGGATTAAAGTAATCAACATTCGATTACATATAATGTAGTGACCCGTCCTTATCCCCCTGGACGAAGTCATCGACATTTGGTTCCATTGCGGTGATCGACTCCAAGTAATGTCTTTAAAGTGAGCAAATGCACAGCGGAAGACTTAATTCGTACCTGAGAATAACATGCTTTAAAAAGTCAACATAAAGTTGGTGAGATATATAGGTTTGATGCTAGCAGCGTTATAACTATGGACCACAAGATTTCATATTTATAAACATAATACACTCGCAAGTGTATGAAAAGCATTCCAAGCAGTGGGCACCCGGTAACTAGCCTTAACAAGAGTGTGTACCCCTGAGTTATAATAATATGTGCACCGAATCAAGTGCGTTCCGTTAACCTCGAAGTACTAAACACCCGTTCTTCTAGTTTAGTAGTGACTAGAACAACATCTGGGTGGGGGTGTAAAACCCGATAGATCTATCTTTAGGATTCGCGCCTACCAGTTCATAAACCAATAGTTAAAGTTACCAAGCTAGGGGATTTTTGATTCAAACCCATGTAGAACGTAATTTTAGTCACTTGTGTCCATAACGTAAATCATTTATAAAAATAGCGCATGTATTCTCAGCCCAAAAATATTTAGAGTTTAAAAGGGATCTATATACTCACCATACTGTATTTTGTAGTAAAAATACATATAACATCATTGAACACGTAAGGTTGGCCTCGGATTCACGAACCTCAATAAAGAAACTATAAAAAGAACGTCCTTAGCACTCCCGGGACTTGAACCCACGACCTCTTGTAAACACCAACACTCCCTAACCATCCAACTGTTTACATGTTTCTGATTTAAACCGCGGTTATGTTTATTTATCCCGTTTTTTTTTCATTCCGACCTCAAAGCAATAAAATACGGCCCATATTACAACTAACGGCCCAAATCACCAATCACGGCCAAATAATCGTTTTACAAGTCCAAGTATACAGTATGGGGTAAAACCCGTTTCTGTTTGTTGTGTCGAGGGAAGAAAAAAAAAATGACGGCTGTAGCAAAAGCAACAACCGACACCCATCAAGAATTCTGCCTAAACTCTAAATTATTTTATATTTAAACTATGTTTCATGGGAAAGAAAGGAAAACAGCTGGATGTTTAAAGGTCCTTTTGGAGTTCGACTTTTTAGAAGAAATCAATAACAGCATCCAATATTTATTCGGTTCTTTATCACCAAGTCCTTTTCATCTTCATCATGAAACTTCTTCTCATTATTACTCTTTATTCTTATTAATTAAATCATCACCATCGAAATTTTACACTAGTAGTAATTCGAATATAATTGATTCGTTTAGTGTAACAAACAGCGGATATCATAGGGGTTTCGATGGGTATCATTCAAACAGAAACCAGCAGTGATTAGTAGCTCACATCGGCTCAGGTGGTGGTGGTTGTGAGGGTTTCATAAAGAATAAACCAAGAAAGAAAATGGTGAGAAGGATGTTGGGTGTAGTCGTGAGTGGCGGTTGCAAATATGGGTCGAGCCTGAGGATGTAATAGCAACGGTGGTTCAAAATGAATGGTGGTGATCACTTCAATCGATCAGGAAAGAGAGAGGAGACAAACGTGGTCCTCTCCACAAAGTAATTACATAATTGGGTTTGAGGTTTAGTTGGTGATGTTTGGTTTCGATGTTGAGTAAGAAACAGATAAAGACCGGTGGTGGTTATGGATGTTTTTACGAATCAAAACAGAAAATAGTTGGCGGTTACCGTGATGTTCTTGGTGGCGAAATTGGAGGTTGCAGGTTGATTATTCATGGGTGTAAAACAGAAAACGAAAGATAGATGATCTCATGTGTGAGCATGTATATAAATTTAAAGATAGAATCAAAAGTAAAATAGTAACGAGGTTGTAGTTGTGCTTTGCAGGAAGGTGTGATTTCATGGTGTTGTTGGATGGTGGTGTGAGATGGTTGAAGGTGACGATGGAAGGTTGTATGGTAGTAGATGGTGGAGGTCGACGGTTAATGGTGGTTGTGGAACAAGAAAGGAAATAGTGATTGGTCACTAAGAGTGTTCATCTATTGGTGATAAAGAAGATTAGAGTGGTGAACCGAAGGTGAAGTTAGGGTGAGAATGATCGAGCTAGGATTCGGAAACGATGGTGATATGTGGTTGTAACAAGGGTGGTTTGTGGTTCAACAACTTAAAATTAGTGGTGGATTGTATACGGTTGGTATTGACTAGTTGATTTATGGTGATCTCAGGTTTTTCAAATGAGTTGTAGGTGTCCACCTTTTATAACTTGAATAAACAAGAACAGACAGAGAGAAAAAATAAGAAAAATTAAAATAATAAAATAGTAAAATTTGTATAAAATTCCTAACAAAATTAGCTGTTATTGATCACAAAGTCGTGATTGATAAAGTGAATAATTTACCTACATCATTTGACAGAGATGTGAAACACATTACACGTTTTTAATTATTATATATTTTTTTTACTTATAATACATAAATATAATATAATTAATATTAATAACAAAAAATTATATTAATAAAAATAAAAAGACTGATTTCCTTATATATATGTATATGTATATATTTACAATTAATTGTTCGTGAATCGTCAGGCTTGGTCAAAGGATAACTAATTATCCGAATATAGATTTCAAACTTTCTAGACTCAACATTAAGGTTTTTGCTTATCGTGTCGGAAACATATAAAGTTTAAGGTTTAAATTTGGTCGGAAATTTCCGGGTCGTTACATATAACCACGTTAAATCTCGTGTTCTTTAATTTTCTTGTTTTATTGTCTTTCGTTTGTCGAAGTGGGTGATTAATCTCAGTGATTAATCTTATTGTTTGGGTCCTATAATCCTTACAATTGGTATCTAGAGCTCAGGGTTCGAGTTGGGAACGATGGTAGAAGACGGTAAATTAAAGATCGAGCGGTTTGATGGTAAAGACTTCGCCTTTTGGAAGATGCAAATAGGAGAATATTTGTATCAAAAGAAACCTCACCAACCTTTGTTGGAGACCAAACCCGAAGGCATGAATGATTCCGATTGGATGCTCTTGGATCATCAAGCTTTAGGTGCGGTTCGTCTTGCACTCGCCAAGAACGTCGTTGGTAATATCATGAACGAAAAGACAACGTTTAATTATTTGAAGGCACTCTCCAACATGTATGAGAAACCTACGGCGGTGAATAAGGTTTTTCTCATGCGACAATTGTTCAACACAAAGATGAAGGAAGGTATGAGTGCAACAGATCATATCAACGAATTCAACAATCTTGTTTCAAAATTAGAGTCGGTTGAAATTAAGTTTGATGATGAACTAAAAGCACTAATCTTGCTTTTATCATTACCGGAAAGTTGGTCGGGTACGGTTACCACGGTTAGTAGCTCTAGCGGTACTACTAAGTTTGCGTATGAAGGAATTAGGTATTTACTTCTCGGAGAAGACACTCGTAGGAGATGTTCGGGGGAATTGTTATCCGGTTCTTTGTTAAGTACCAACAACCGTGGTAGGAAAGTTGATCTCGGTGTGAAGAAGAGTAAAGGGAAGTTCAAAAAGAGGTATCCATCGAAAGACCGAAGTGACGTTATTTGTTGGGGTTGCAATCAAAAGGGGCATTATCAAAGATATTGTAAGAATGCTCCGATTAAAGATGTTAACTTGACCGCGGAAGATACAGAGGATGCACTACTATGTACTATTGAAAGTTCGGTGGAGTCTTGGGTCTTGGATTCGGGAGCTTCGTTTCACGCTACTCCCACTAAGAGCGTGATGATGAATTTTTGGGCGTATCAAGGTAAAGTTAGATTTGCAAACAACAAAAGTCTCGAGATTAAAGGTATAGGAGATGTTGTATTGAAGACTACTCTTGGTTCTAATTGGACTTTGAAGAACTTGAGGTTCATTCCTAAGTTAAAGAGAAAGTTAATCTCGGTTGGTCAATTAGATGAAGAAGGTAATGGGGTTACTTTCAAGAATCGCCAATGGGAGGTTATTAAGGGTAGTAATGTCGTAGCTCGTGGACATAAAAGGGGAACTCTTTATATGGTTGAGGTGTTTGAAGAAGACACGGTGATTGCTACGGTTGACGTTGGGGCTAGTTCTACTCTATGGCACCGAAGACTCGGGCATATAGGTGAGAAGGGTATGAAGGTTCTTATTTGAGTGGGAGAATTCCAAATTTGAAAAAGATAGAGCTTGGGTTTTATGAACCATGTACTTATGGGAAGTAAAAGAAGGTAACTTTTGTTAAATCGGGAAATTCACCAAAGTTGAAGAAATTGGAGCTAGTTCATACGGACGTTTTTGGTCCAACGAATGTAGAATCACATGGAGGTTCTCGCACCTTCATTGACGATGCCACTCAAAAGGTATGGGTTTATTTTCTTAAAGCTAAATCTGAAGTTTTTGGTACTATTGTGAAGTGGAAAGCTATGGTTGAGAATGAGACCAATTTAAGGGTCAAGTGCTTAAGGTCGGACAACGGAGGAGAATATGGTAGTCTTGAGTTTAAAGACCATTGTGCAAAGTTCGGTATTAGAATGTTGAAAACGGTACCGGAGACACCGCAACACAATGGGGTCGCCGAACGTATGAATCGTACGTTGAATGAAAGGGCTAGGAGTATGAGACTACATGCCGATTTGCCTAAGATGTTTTGGGCGGATGCGGTTAATACGGCGGCTTATTTGATTAATAGGGGACCCTCAACACCATTGGGTTTCCGAATTCCCGAAGAAGAATGGCTAGGTAAAAAGGTTAGTTATGATCATCTTAGAATCTTTAGGTGTAATTTTTATGTGAAGACCAAAGATATTGATAAAGATAAACTTGAAGCTAAGTCAAAGAAGTGTACGTTCATTGGTTATGGTTCGAATGAGATGGGCTATCGTTGTTGGGATAATGAAGCTAGAAAGGTTATTCGATCGCGTGATGTTACCTTTGATGAAGATTCGGTCTATGGCAAACCGGAAACGAAGAGTCAAAAACCGGATCATGTTATTCTTGATGATATTTCTCTTGATGATCTTGCGGGTTCTAGTGGGAGTTCGGGGAACAATGAATTGCCGATTAATGGTGATGGGTCGAATCTTGACAATGATGGGGATGGTTCGGATACCGGTGATAATTCCGAACATAGTGCGAGTTCTAGTAATGAGGAGGCTAATGAAACTGGTCCAACCATACCGGTTGCTCCTATACTTAGACGCTCGATTAGAGTGCCCAAACCTAATCCTAGGTATTCTCCATCAACAAACTACTTGCTCTATACCGAGAATGGTGAACCAGAAAGTTACTTTGAAGCAAGAAAGTCCAAAGAATCCATACAATGGGAGCTTGCTATGAAAAAAGAGATGGGGTCACTTCAGAAGCACAAGACTTGGTCACTAGTGAGATTACCTCATGATAAAAAGGTGTTGCAAAACAAATGGGTGTATAGAATAAAGAATGAGATGGATGGCAAGAAGAGGTACAAAGCACGGTTAGTGGTTAAAGGGTTTCAACAAAGAAAAAGGGTTGATTACCAAGAGATATTCTCACCGGTGGTGAAGATGACTACTATTCGTTTGGTGCTTTCGTTGGTCGCATCTGAGGACTTACATGTACAACCACTAGATGTGAAGACCACATTCTTACACAGGGATCTTGACGAAGAGATCTACATGAGGCAACCCGAAGGCTTTGAGGTAAAAGGTAAAGAGAAGTGGGTTTGTATGTTAAAGAAAAGTTTGTATGTATTGAAGCAAGCACCTCGGCAATGGTACTTGAGATTTGATGAGTTTATGAAGAAGGTTGGTTTTGTAAAATGTGAAGCGGACCATTGTTGTTACTTGAAGAAATTCAAGTCTTCTTACATAATCTTATTCTTATACTTTGATGACATGTTGCTTGCGGGTTCGGACATGTTCGAGATCAATAAGTTGAAAGGTATGCTTTCAAAAGAGTTCGAGATGAAGGATCTTGGTAGTGCTAAGTGTAGTGACCCAAACTTTTCCATGATTATATATTATATGAGATTAATATTTATATGAATAAATGTTTCCAACATGTTAAGCAATCAAACTTATTAAGACTTGATTAATTGAAACGAATTTTTATGCAAACGTTTGACCACCCAGTTGTCCGATGATTCACGAACGTTATAACTTGTAAATGACATGATTAAATATATATGGATATATATATATATATATATATATATATATATGTTTAACATGATATAATGATAATTAAGTATCTCATTATGTATATTAACAATGAACGTTATACAAAAAATGAGACTACTAACTTACAAATTTCGAAACGATATATATATGTAACGACTATCGTTGTAATAACGTCTTAATATTTATATATCGTATTAAGATATGTTAACACAATATGTTATCATGATAACATAACAATTTAACATCTCATTAGATATTATAAAAATGGATTAATTACATTAAACGAGATCGTTAACTTAAAGGTTTCGAAACAACACATACATGTAACGACTAACGATGATTTAATGACTTAATTAAAATGTATATATATGTAGTGTATTAAGATGTATTAATACACATTTGAAGGACTTCAAGACATATATCAAAATACTTATACTTAACAAAAATGGTTACAATTACATTCCCATTTGTTTTCATTAACAATTCTACTCGTATTCATTCAGTATTCGTACTCGTATTATACCCAGCTTCTAGATGTACTTACTATTGGTATATACCAATAGTAAACTCCAATGATCAGCCATGAATGAGTCATAACCCATGATCATGACTTTTTTTAACTTATACTTGATATTTATGCATGAAAACAAAAACTAGTAACCTTATATTGACTAAGCATTAGGAATTTTTTTCAAACAACACACACATCACATTTCTTTAATTTTCTAATCCAAATTCTCTCCATCCTAACTCTATCTAAACTCAAGAACGTCTCTACTTCAGTAACATTTATCATCTAGGTCAATCTAGCTTCAATTACAATCAAGAAACATCATCATTCAAGAACACATCAAGAACACTTCACAAATACTTTCAAGTTTACTAGATTACTTCCAAGCTTTCAAATACATTTCAAGTAATCATCCAAGATCAAGAAACCTTTGTTATTTACAGTAGGTTATCTTTCTAAATCAAGGTAATAATCATATTCAAGCTTTGATTCGATTTCTATAACAATAACTATCTTAATTCAAGTAGTAATCTTACTTGAACTTGTTTTCGTGTCATGATTCTACTTCAAGAACTTCCAAGCCATCAAAGATCCTTTGAAGCTCAAGTTAATTTTTCATCATTTCTAGTAGGTTTACCTACTATACTTGAGGTAATAATGATGTTCATAACCTTGTTCGATTCGTATATATATAACTATCTTATTCGAAGAATATAACTTGTAATCACCAGAACGTAGTTTAGTTAATTCCAAACTTGTTCGCAAACAAATGTTAATCCTTCTAACTTGACTTTTTAAAACAACTTAACACATGTGTTATATCTTTATGATATGCTAACTTAATGAATTAAAACTTGAAAACACGATAAACATCGTAAAATCGGACATACGCCGTCATAGTAAAACCGGGGGCTGTTTCGGGTTGGATAATTAAAAACTACGTTAATCTTTGATTTAAAAGATGTTCTTCTGGGAAAATGATATTTCTTATGAACATGAAACTATATCCAAAAATCTTGGTTAAACTCAAAATAGATGTATGTTTTTCAAAATGGTAATCAAGATGTCGTTCTTTCGACGGAAATGACTATCTCTCTCAAAAACGACTTGTAACCTGTATTTCTGACTATAAACTTATACTTTTTCTGTTTAGATTAATAAATTTTGGTTCAATACGAAACCATAGCAATTTGATTCACTCAAAACAGATTTATAATGAAGAAGTTATGGGTAAAACAAAATTGGTTAAAAATGGTTAATATGACTACGTGATGATTTTACAAAAATCTATACTAACCATATCCTAGCTAAATTTTATTGTATTATACATGTATTCTAACATGTTTTATGTATTTCCTTATTATATACTAATCTTGATTAGTTAAGACAAGTTACACAATACGACATCATAATATGCATCGATAAACCATATACACGTATATAATGTTTTGACATATCATATTGACATCATGTATATATTATTTTTGGAACAACCATAAGACACTATATGAGGTAATCTCGAGTTAGCATATAATGGGTCGAGGTTGATTCCAAAATAATATACCATGGGTTGTGATCGAGCCTGAGACATGTATACAATGGGTTGTGGAGTGATTCGAGATAAAATGCATACTATGGGTCTTGATTATATTAAGAAAGTGTAATATGTCTTGATTATTTCAGGATGATATATCAATTTAATTATGTACTACTAATTGTGGACTACTAACTGTGGACTACTAATTATGGACTACTAACGTTGGACTGCTAACTTGATAACGTAAATCATCAACACGTAATAAAAATATTGATGTGAATATATTTCTGTCATACTTTGATATATATGTATACATTTGTCATAGGTTCCTGAATCGACCCTTGGTCAAGTCTAATTCTCAACGAATTGAAAATCTGTGAAAATGAGTTATAGTCCCATTTTTACTATCTAATATTTTGGGATGAGAATACATGCAGTTTTGAAAGTATTTTACAAAATAGACACAAGTACTTGAACTACATTCTATGATTGAATTATTATACCGCGTATCCCTTTTTGTTTAGTCTGGTAACCTAAGAATTAGTTAATGCCACTAATTGGCGCGAATCCTAAAGATAGATCTATGGGCCTTGACAAGCCCCAGTCAGAAAATTTGAGCTGCTTTAGTACTTCGTGGTTTATATTATATACAGATGAGGTGCCTGTATGGGGATATGCTAGATGCATTTTTGTTAATGTCGGTTACCAGGTGCTCATCATATGATTGATTTTTATACAGATTGTCTTATATCTGTATGCGAATTTATAAATGAAATCTTGTGGTCTATTATTACAATTTGATATATATAGGTTAAACCTATAACTCACCAACATTTTTGTTGACGTTTAAAGCATGTTTATTCTCAGGTGATTATTAAGAGCTTCCGCTGTCGCATGCTAAATAAAGACAAGAATCGGAGTCTGCATGCTTTTTTAATATTGTTTAAAAACTGCATTCGAGAACTTATGTTGTTGTAACATATTATTATTGTAAACCATTATGTAATGGTCGTGTGTAAACATTATATTTTAGATTATCATTACTTGATAATCTATGTTATGTCTTCAAAACCTTTGTCGATTAAAATAAAGGTTATGTTGTGTTTTAAATACGAATGCAGTCTTTGAAAAACATCTCATATAGAGGTCAAAACCTCGCAATGAAACCAATTAATATGAAACGTTTATAATAGATATGAACGGGGCATTTCACTAAGCAAATACTTGGAATGAGTATTGTGCGGGATCGTGCTAAAGGTGTTCTATACTTGTCTCAATCCAAGTATATTGAGAAAGTAGTAGAAAAGTTTAATGTTGATAAAGCAAAGGCTCGTACTATGCCTTTAGGTAGCGCGATAAAGTTATCAAAGAATCAATCACCTAAAACGGAAAAAGACAAAGCGGAGATGGAAAAGGTTCTGTATAGATCGGCTGTGGGATGTATTATGTATGACATGGTTTATACGAGACCGGATATAGCTCATGCATTGGGAGTTGTAAGCCGTTATATGTCTAATCCGGGGAAGGAGCATTGGGAAGCGATCAAATGGTTGCTTCGTTATTTAAAAGGTACTTCTAATATGGGATTGTGTTTCACTAAAAGCAATGTTATACTTAGACGTTATGCGGATGCAAATTTGGGTGGATTTGGTTGTGATGCCCCGTACAAAACCATTGTGTACGAATCATCAACAACAGGATCATTACAAGGTCAAATACTATATACTGTTTCAAAACAAGTTTGCATTCATGATAAAAAGTGACGTTTTAACCAACGTCAAATGTTTAACATCCGAAAGTATGCTTCTACGAATAGCAAGCAAAATAATAGTACGTGACCCATAGGTCGTTACAAATACATTGTTCAAAAGTAATAAAGTCTGAATGCAAGATAAAATGTTTCATGCGATGACATCTCTAATAAGCGCAGCGGGAGTCTACAAGGCATGACTAGTACAACAGCGGAAGCAAGCAAACCTTAAGCACCTGAGAAAAACATGCTTAAAAACGCCAACACAAAGGTTGGTGAGCTATAGTTTAAGTATAACAGTAATGTAAGGTAGGCCACGAGATTTCAGTGCTTCAACAGCGTTTCAAAACAGTATGAAAAGTATATGTATAACCGTGGGCACTTGGTAACTAACTTAACGTTTATCACCCCCTAAAAGTACACTTGGCGAGTGCGTATGTTTACGAAGTATTAAACACCCGTTAAATGCTAGCGCTACTAGCCCGAGTGGGGATGTCAAACCCTATGGATCCATATCTAAGATTCGCGTTCACCGGTTCAAAGACCAATGACTAAACGTTACCGAGCTAAGGGGAAAGTTTATGCCGTTGTATAACCCACACATATATAAAGTTAAGTACTCGTGCCTAGTATGTAAAACATAAAATGCTCATGTATTCTCAGTTCCCAAAATAGTTAAAGTAAAAAGGGATGCTATAACTCACAGTGAAAAGTAGTAAGAGTCGATACGCGAAAAGGTAAGCAAAGTGGTTGGTCCGAAAAGTCCTCAACCTAAGTCAAAAGTTACTAAGTCAGTAAATCGTTCCCAAAGGTTTAAATGTATGTAAATTAGGTCTTAAGTACCATCATCATTCATCAATAAACAAAAAGTGTAAAGTAAGTTTTGTTCAAGAAAAGATTTTAAAACAAAGGCTGAATTCGTTCAGCCGCTACGAACTCTATACAAACTGAAATAAGGTGAGACCAGTGGTCATGGCTCCGTATATGAGTCCCCTAGAGTCTGACCAATTTCCAGAACCAAACTCGTCTTTTTTTGACCGTGGTGACGGTTTAAGTGCGAGTAGGTCAGAAATTTCAGCACAACGTTAATAGGGTGTAGTGACTTTCGGGAGGCCATAGATCCTAAACCGTAACTTGGATTAAGATAAGGTCTAAATGGAAAATCATCTACTCGAACCGAAATAACTGAAATCAACTTTACAGTAGCCCAGGTAGTCTAATCAGTTCCAGAAAACAGTAAGAAAGGTGTTCCGGTGGGTTCTTGGTGCTTGATGCTCATCACGGTTCTCATCCTTGATGCGTATAGCTTCAAGTGTACAACTTGTGACAACCCGAAAATTTCCAACCAAATTTAAACTTTAATCTTTATATGTTTCCGACACGATAAGCAATATTTGTTAAGTTAAATTTCAAGAATTTTAAACTATGTTCATACATTCATCCAACCTCGACCAAGTTCCAACGATTCACGAACCATTAAACGAATATGATTATATATGTATATGTGTATATATATTATAACTTGAAAAGTAAATAAAATATTAGATTAAATACTTTATATGATTGTATCTGTTTCAAAATGTTTATCAATGGAATTAGAAGATAAGATCAAATGATTGAATTATCAGATATATTGAATTATGATTACAAGTCTCTGTTGAAAGGCCCACGTTGATTTGAGAAATCTTTCCATTTTAACAATATTCGAAAAATGGTAAAGTGATTTATAAATAAGAACAAATTGTCAATCATTGAGAACTAGACAAAGGATAGTGGAAGATTGAATTTCATAAAGACTCGATTGATCTATTTAGTTTCAAACGTACAAAAAACGTTTTTAGTTTAAAAAGAACTTTATTATTAAAACGTATATAACTTTTATAAATATCACTCATTACTTAACTAGTATGATAAAGATAACGATATTTATATTTTATTTTATTAAATATATATAACGATTTAAATTAATATTATATATATTTATATGCGTATTATACGTACATAGTTTTATACTTTTACTATACTTAAACTTTACCTTTACTTTATTTTTACTTTACTTTAACTTTAATAATTCACTTTAATAATTCATACTTTAATAATTTATACTTTAATAATTCACTTTAATAATTCACTTTAATAATTCAAAAATCTATTATAAATAGAATTCAATAGGTTTCATTATTTCATAGAAACTTGAAAATATTTTTCTCTAAACTCTCTCAATCGATATACATATATATATTTACTCCGTATTATTTCAAGATATTATTAGTATACATAAAATATTACTACGGAGTGCTGTCCGAGTGATTTCGAAATTGTTTTTCGAGTGGGATATGATTAAGGAAATTATGGGTTATAGCTATGGAGGTGATTGAGTATGGTTCATGGGTATGCTCGTGAGGTCAATATAGCGTTTATCATTTCCGTTGCGTCTACGTACCTTTCCTGCAATATTGAATCTCAATATTGATACGTGAGTACTCATAATTTAACTTTTACATACTAATAGTGTATCCCTGACTAGTGCTCGAGTATTTAGGATTATGCATGCTTGTACTTTTGATATTGCTCTTAGACAGATTAGGTTGAATCTTAAATTAGTTACACTTGCGGTTGAGATAAGGTATAAGATATGCATGTCCTTGGAAAGCTAGCGAAAAATTAAGAACTTTTCCTTTAGATATCGAATGGTTTCGATGAACGGATTAGAAGTTATAATCAATTGAATTTTCGATATTTTTATTAAAAATGATTATTATTATCGTCGTTTTTATCGTCGTTCTAGTTTTATCTTATTATTATCATTATTATTATCTTTATCAATAAAAGAGATTTATCATTAAAAATTGTTATTTTTTTTATTATTACTATCGTTATTATCGTTAAAGCTATAATTAGTATTATTATTATCCAATTATTATTATTATTATTATTATTGGTATTATTATTATTATTATCATTATTAATATATATATCATTATTTAAAAATGGTTATTGTTATTGTTATTATTATTATTACTATATTATCATTAAGATAATTAATAGTATTATCGTTAATAATGTTATAGTAACTATCATTATTAATATTAGTGTAATTAAAACAAATATTTGTAACACCTAATTATTTTGATTACTATTATTATCATTATTATGAACACGATATAAAAGACGATTAAAAGCTATTAAACGAAACGATTAGGAAATAATGGGTAAGAGTATCATGATGAAATTAAATATTATAAGATATTGATTTAGATAAAATTATCGTTCTTATTATTTTTATCATTACTATTATTATTAAAAGTATCGTTAGTATTAAAACTATCATTTTAATAAAAATTATCATTTTAATAGACATGTCATTGTTACTATAAAATATCATTATTATTATTATTTTAAATAGAATTATTATTTTAAAGATAATATTAAAAATTATCGTAAATATTAAAGTTATCATAATTAGAATTATCGTTTTATCATAATGTCATCTTAGTAATTATAAATATTGATATTTTTATAATAATTATTATTATTACAAAATAATACAACTTTTACTTACTATCATTATAGATATTATTTTATCAAATAAATATGTGATACAAACATATTTTACTACGTGTAATAACTTACTTTAATAATACCTATTGAAATGTCCCGTTCTTATTGATTAAAAACGTTCCATATTAATTGATTTCGTTGCGAGGTTTTGACCTCTATATGAGACGTTTTTCAAAGACTGCATTCATTTTTAAACAAACCATAACCTTTATTTCATCAATAAAGGTTTAAAAAGCTTTACGTAGATTATCAAATAATGATAATCTAAAATATCCTGTTTACACACGACCATTACATAATGGTTTACAATACAAATATGTTACAACAAAATAAGTTTCTTGAATGCAGTTTTTACACAATATCATACAAGCATGGACTCCAAATCTTGTCCTTATTTAAGTATGCGACAGCGGAAGCTCTTAATAATCACCTGAGAATAAACATGCTTAAAACGTCAACAAAAATGTTGGTGAGTTATAGGTTTAACCTATATATATCAAATCGTAACAATAGACCACAAGATTTCATATTTCAATACACATCCCATACATAGAGATAAAAATCATTCATATGGTGAACACCTGGTAACCGACAATAACAAGATGCATATATAAGAATATCCCCATCATTCCGGGACACCCTTCGGATATGATATAAATTTCGAAGTACTAAAGCATCCGGTACTTTGGATGGGGTTTGTTTGGCCCAATAGATCTATCTTTAGGATTCGCGTCAATTAGGGTGTCTGTTCCCTAATTCTTAGATTACCAGACTTAATAAAAAGGGGCATATTCGATTTCGATAATTCAACCATAGAATGTAGTTTCACGTACTTGTGTCTATTTTGTAAATCATTTATAAAACCTGCATGTATTCTCATCCCAAAAATATTAGATTTTAAAAGTGGGACTATAACTCACTTTCACAGATTTTTACTTCGTCGGGAAGTAATACTTGGCCACTGGTTGATTCACGAACCTATAACAATATATACATATATATCAAAGTATGTTCAAAATATATTTACAACACTTTTAATATATTTTGATGTTTTAAGTTTATTAAGTCAGCTGTCCTCGTTAGTAACCTACAACTAGTTGTCCACAGTTAGATGTACAGAAATAAATCGATAAATATTATCTTGAATCAATCCACGACCCAGTGTATACGTATCTCAGTATTGATCACAACTCAAACTATATATATTTTGGAATCAACCTCAACCCTGTATAGCTAACTCCAACATTCACATATAGAGTGTCTATGGTTGTTCCGAAATATATATAGATGTGTCGACATGACAGGTCGAAACATTGTATACGTGTCTATGGTATCTCAAGATTACATAATATATAATACAAGTTGATTAAGTTATGGTTGGAATAGATTTGTTACCAATTTTCACGTAGCTAAAATGAGAAAAATTATCCAATCTTGTTTTACCCATAACTTCTTCATTTTAAATCCGTTTTGAGTGAATCAAATTGCTATGGTTTCATATTGAACTCTATTTTATGAATCTAAACAAAAAAAGTATAGGTTTCTAGTCGGAAAAATAAGTTACAAGTCGTTTTTGTAAAGGTAGTCATTTCAGTCGAAGGAACGACGTCTAGATGACCATTTTAGAAAACATACTTCCACTTTGAGTTTAACCATAATTTTTGGATATAGTTTCATGTTCATAATAAAAATCATTTTCTCAGAATAACAACTTTTAAATCAAAGTTTATCATAGTTTTTAATTAACTAACCCAAAACAGCCCGCGGTGTTACTACGACGGCGTAAATCCGGTTTTACGGTGTTTTTCGTGTTTCCAGGTTTTAAATCATTAAGTTAGCATATCATATAGATATAGAACATGTGTTTAGTTGATTTTAAAAGTCAAGTTAGAAGGATTAACTTTTGTTTGCGAACAAGTTTAGAATTAACTAAACTATGTTCTAGTGATTACAAGTTTAAACCTTCGAATAAGATAGCTTTATATGTATGAATCGAATGATGTTATGAACATCATTACTACCTTAAGTTCCTTGGATGAACCTACTGGAAAAGAGAAAAATGGATCTAGCTTCAATGGATCCTTGGATGGCTCAAAGTTCTTGAAGCAAAATCATGACACGAAAACAAGTTCAAGTAAGATCATCACTTGAAATAAGATTGTTATAGTTATAGAAATTGAACCAAAGTTTGAATATGATTATTACCTTGTATTAGAATGATAACCTACTGTAAGAAACAAAGATTTCTTGAGGTTGGATGATCACCTTACAAGATTGGAAGTGAGCTAGCAAACATGAAAGTATTCTTGATTTTATGAAACTAGAACTTTTGGAATTTATGAAGAACACTTAGAACTTGAAGATAGAACTTGAGAGAGTTCAATTAGATGAAGAAAATTGAAGAATGAAAGTGTTTGTAGGTGTTTTTGGTCGTTGGTGTATGGATTAGATATAAAGGATATGTAATTTTGTTTTCATGTAAATAAGTCATGAATGATTACTCATATTTTTGTAATCTTATGAGATATTTCATGCTAGTTGCCAAATGATGGTTCCCACATGTGTTAGGTGACTCACATGGGCTGCTAAGAGCTGATCATTGGAGTGTATATACCAATAGTACATACATCTAAAAGCTGTGTATTGTACGAGTACGAATACGGGTGCATACGAGTAGAATTGTTGATGAAACTGAACGAGAATGTAATTGTAAGCATTTTTGTTAAGTAGAAGTATTTTGATAAGTGTATTTAAGTCTTTCAAAAGTGTATAAATACATATTAAAACACTACATGTATATACATTTTAACTGAGTCGTTAAGTCATCGTTAGTCGTTACATGTAAGTGTTGTTTTGAAACCTTTAGGTTAACGATCTTGTTAAATGTTGTTAACCCAATGTTTATAATATCAAAAGAGATTTTAAATTATTATATTATCATGATATTATGATGTACGAATATCTCTTAATATGATATATATACATTAAATGTCGTTACAACGATAAACGTTACATATATGTCTCGTTTCAAAATCATTAAGTTAGTAGTCTTGTTTTTACATATGTAGTTCATTGTTAATATAATTAATGATATGTTTACTTATCATAATATCATGTTAACTATATATATAACCATATATATGTCATCATATAGTTTTTTTTTTACAAGTTTTAACGTTCGTGAATCACCGGTCAACTTGGGTGGTCAATTGTCTATATGAAACCTATTTCAATTAATCAAGTCTTAACAAGTTTGATTGCTTAACATGTTGAAAACATTTAATCATGTAAACATCAATCTCAATTAATATATATAAACATGGAAAAGTTCGGGTCACTACACCTATCATATTATCTTTATAATATTAAATGAACCCTATAAATTTTATTACTTAATATATATAAAAGTATATTTTATTATATAAATTTAATATAAAATTTTATTTATTAATAAATAAATTATATTATTTACTCTAATAAATCTTTTAAAAATATTTAAAAATATAAAATGACGATATTTAAACTATATATTAATCATGTATAGATTTTTGGAAATTATTTTGAGTCAAATTTACTTTTGTTGACTTTTGCATATTAGTCTCGAGCATTAGGATTGTGGTACACTATGACTTGACCTAATTTGTTAGACAAATATTGACCAACACATAAATATATATAATTAATTTAGGTTGGTGAATCCGAGGCCAACCTTGCACTTGTTCAATGACGTTATATGTATTTTTACTACGAAATACAGTATGGTGAGTTTCATTTGCCTTTTTACCCTTTATATTTTTGGGACTGAGAATACATGCGCTTTTATAAATGTTTGACGAAATAGACACAAGTAATTGAAACTACATTCTATGGTTGAATTATCAAAATCGAATATGCCCCTTTTTATTAAAGTCTGGTAATCTAAGAATTAGGGAACATACACCCTAATTGACGCGAATCTTAAAGATAGATCTATTGGGCCTAACAAACCCCATCCAAAGTACCGGATGCTTTAGTACTTCGAAATTTATATCATGTCCGAAGGAGGATCCCGGAATGATAGGGGATATTCTTATATGTATCTAGTTAATGTCGGTTACCAGGTGTTCACCATATGAATGATTATTTTTGTCTCTACGCATGGGACGTATATTTATGAGAACTGGAAATGAAATTCTTGTGGTCTATTAAAATGATGGAAATAAATGATTATGATAAACTAATGAACTCACCAACCTTTTGGTTGACACTTTAAAGCATGTTTATTCTCAGGTGTTAAAGAAATCTTCCGCTGTGCATTTGCTCATTTTAAAGATATTACTTGGAGTCTTTCATAGCATATTTCGAAGAACGTTGCATTCGAGTCATTGAGTTCATCAAAGATTATTATTAAATCAATTTATAATTGGATAGTTGATATTATGAAATGGTATGCATGCCTGTCAATTTTCGATGTAAAGAAAGATTGTCTTTTAAAAACGAATGCAATGTTTGTAAAATGTATCATATAGAGGTCAAATACCTCGCAATGTAATCAACTATTGTGAATTGTTTATAATGTATATGAACGGGTCCTTTCAATTGGTATCAGAGCGGTGGTCTTAGTGAACCAGGTCTGCATTAGTGTGTCTAACTGATAAGTCGATAGGATGCATTAGTGAGTCTGGAGTTCGACCGTGTCTGCATGTCAAAAGTTTTGCTTATCATTTTGTGTCGAAAATTAACTACTTATCATCCTCAGGAAATTACCTGCTTATCATTTTTAGTCTAAGACACGTCTTGCTGCATTGATTGCATGAATAGTGTATAGACAAAAATTCATATCTTAGCATATCTGCTAAATCATATCTTTTCGTATCTGTTACTTTAAACTTTGCCTGACATATCCCGCAAAGTCCTCCGTAATCTAGGAAATCTTTTGATCTATATATATATATATATATATATATATATATATATATATATATATATATATATATATATATATATATATATATATATATATATATATATATATTCTATGTAATTAGAATACCATCCGTTAGCCAAAATCATTTCATATAAAAAAAAAATCTTTTATCCAATCGTACGAAATGGAATTCGTCATCAGTTCAAGTCACTCAGATTCCGAAATGGAATCCCATTCAAGCTCCGAAAGCAGTGTGACCGGAATAGATCAACCAATCAGTCATCACCTATTCTGGATGAATTGGGGATGGGTTCGTAGCCTCCTCAATCATTGGAGACAAGAAGAAGGTGATCCCTTCCATCCACCACATTGCCCTCTTGACGAAGAACCTGAAGCAGTTACCAGCGAACCTGTCCGAAATACCGTGTTCTCGCTCATTTCCAGAGTATCTCATCACGATTATATATTACATCAAATTTTAGATTTTATTTATCCGCTCGTCCGAACCGACAATCACCCCGGTGTAATAGAAGAAGTCAACGAGCTTCGCGCTCGGGTAGTGGCTTTGGAGAATATGGTGCAGAGATTACAAACACCAGTAGCAGCATCAGCAGCATAACCAGTACCACCATCATCAACGCCAACAGTACCATTACCACCTCCAACCACAACCGCGTCGTAAACCTCAACTTCATAATCTGTCCCACGAGCATCAACGTCATACGCACCATAGATACCAAGGAGTACCAACAACAATAACTGACGAAGTATTAATTCATAACTTCATTGGGGAAACATTCCGCTGCGATTATGTAATCTCTAAAGTCTTAGAGATTATCTAATCTAGCTCTAACCATAAATCAGTTAAGCGAACCAAAATGATAGAAGGAAGAGTAGAAACCCTGACAAAAATGGTGTGTGATTAACAAGCTAAACTTGCTTTACCAACAGCATCAACAGTACTGTCAGCGTTACCAGCATCGTCAGTACAGTCAACATCCGAATCAACAACACCGATAACATCACAAACTCCGTCAGTTCAAGAATTACTGTGGACATCATTACGAATCAATAACGTGTATATTGTATCAACGAGTTATGAAGAATTAAGTCATTCCCTCTGAAGAAATTATATATATATTATATATATATATATATATATATATATATATATATATATATATATATATATATATATATATATATATATATATATATATATATTTCGAAATAAATCTTTCCGTGCTAAGCTATTGTGTGTGAATCTTAACTACTCGGTTAATTCATATTACAAATATGCAATAATGTACGTCCTTCGGCCGCAACTTAACCAGCGTTAACTACAATCTCTGTCGCAATTCAACAAATTCCAATTCATAATAAATCAAGTATATATTTGATTTTACACTTTCATCATCGATGTACCCGAAACTTTTCAGATAACATCATTCGTACTTTGCGAAATTCACAAGAATTCCACGAACTGAACATCATACATCAACAAATAACGAAGTATTGATTCATAATTTCAATGTCATTAAATAAATACTGCGTAAAAGTTATGTACTTTTTAAAGCCTTTAGGGATTATTCAATTCTAGTTTCAACAGTAAATCAAATGAGTTTAATTTAACATTAACTCATTAAATCTATGTTACATCTGAAGAAAATATACATATATATATATATATATATATATATATATATATATATATATATATTTTCATAAAGACTGTAATAAAATTCTTTTGTACAAAATATTAATTGTGAAATTTTTTTTAACGGGTAGGTAATACCCGAGAGATATATAAATTCACAAATAATATGTTACATTCTTCGAATCTGATTCAGCAAATCATCCATTATACTCCCTACTTTCACAACAGTATACATTCTTTTATAGAAATCAAAACAACCATACTCATTCAAAATTTAATTACATATTCTGATCTTGAAATCTCAAAATCCAACTCGAGATATGACCAAAATCATCACTCTTAGATCCTTACATCTTTCACAAGCTATATTTTGACTTCAAAACTGTGTTAGAACATCAAATGTATGTTAACGATTACAATCTGTGTTCAAACCCTTCGAAAATTTCTGAAGACACTTCGAATAATGAGCAATCGAGATGAGGATCCAACCACATGTTACCCACAGTTATGTACCCGAAAAACTCTTGAAACCAAAGTAAAAGTTTAAATAACGTATCCGCGTCAGATTCTTTGGCATTTATTAGCAAAAATAACTTTGCGACTCCTATTCAAAGTAGCCAGTTTTGTCACAGCTCCAGCAAGTCAACTTCGACTTTTCAGTCAGACTAACCTTATTATAACCTTGAGATATACACCATCATTACCAGGGAACCTTTTACATTCCACCACATTATTAGCAGATGTACCAACAACTTCATTACCCTTTGACTTTAGCCTCTCCAAAAAGTCATTATAATTATTTATTGAAACCCCATCATTTACTCATTCGCATCTTGTAATGAGAATTGCCATACGAATCATTAGGAATTAGCAATCAGTATTTTGAAATCTCGCAGCATGTCTACGCCAACAGTTATATGTGTATATATAACGTCTATCTTCTGGACTTAATTTGAATGTGAAGTTTCTGAAAAACACTTCGAACTACGAATTGGTTCTCCGAAAATGGAAAAAAAATACTGATGAAGCAGCAAAAACTATAAACGACTTTAAACGGTAAAAGCTGGATGATAATAATGAAGTGTGCTGGCAAAGCGCAGAAAAAGAGAAGTTTTGGAACTGGAAAACGGATTGAGCAAAGTAGGAAGGAGGCTGTGGACAAATTACAAAGACTGAACCTGACTTCAAAGGATCCAAATGATTCAGTACCTACTGAAGTCATTAACGAATACCTTGCTCCTGACTCTAAACCCCTGCGGACAATATTCTTCATCATCCTCTGATATTAGAAATTCTAAAATATCATCATATCTTTCATTATAAATATCGTCCATATTTCTGAAGATATTTTCTTAATTTTTCTTATTTGAAATTATTTACCTCTTCGCGCTATTTGTATTACATCATAAAAGAAACTATTTTAGTTTCTAAATTCTGAAACATTCAAGTTTAAAATAGAAATATTTTGAAGTAGTGTTGGGAACTGAAGCATGAATTAGTATAATATAATGACACTTGATCAACGTGATTATATTACAGTAAGTCATGCTGAGTTTCTAAATAGAACGTGATGATTCACAGATCATAACATCATCTTGTGCCATGTTATACGACTCTTGTATTCTATTTAATCTCTAAAATATCAAGAAAATATTTCTTGATGATTCGGCCTTTTCCAAGGTATTCTAGTAATTTGACAAGTCAAGATCGTGCCATCACAATTTCCTTCCTAGAACATTAACAATGTTCATTCCGAAATTCATATCTGTGAATTCTGGACCATTACAAGCGGTGCTTAATCGCAAGAAGAAGAAACGAAAGGACAAAACTCCAAAATAGAAATTGGGGTATAAATTGCAGCAAATAAAAGAGAGCATTAACTGTGAATGATAATGATTATAGAAGACAGAAGCAGAGACTTTGAAATATAAGGGGACATATAAAGCCCAACGATAAACCAGAAATTATAAACCATATATATCGATGCATATAGCAATATAAAGACACGGGAGAACTAGAAACACTATAAACCTAAGAGTATAGTAGAAGTAAATAGATTCTTCCGGTGGTAGATGAAAAAGAAGAATGACGGATATGAAAGTTAGAAGTATATCGAGAATCAGAACTGGATGGAGCATATTGATGAATACTTTAAAATATGAGTTGAGGGGGAAAGAATAGAAGGTGTTGAAACATGACTAGGAACTTAGAAATCAACAGATTTAACTCACACAATGGCGGAATAAGTGAATCAAACCCTCTAGTGAATAGGTTAAGTTTTTTTTTTTTTTTGATTAATTTAGTCAAACCATAACTAAATCAAGTGTGATTAGATCAACACCTAGAGCTATTATTTACCACCTGGGTGATTTGGACTGAGAGAGAATCGGAGGAGCTCACTAGATCTGAGTGTGTGTAACAAATGAGAGGCTTAACCTAAAATGAAGAACATAAGACTTTATATACCCCTGCTATTGACTCACCCATACGATTCATTCATCACACGTACGAGTTGGCTTCATCAGCCGTACGGGTGATCACTCACTCGTGTCTTCTCATTTAGGTTGTAATTGTGACTTAGCTCAGCATCAACCGTGCGTATGAGCCTGTCAATCGTACTAGTGAGGCTTTACTCGTACGTCTGACTAAGTCTAATATAGTCAAACATCTAAATCTCGTTCCTGCAGTTCTTGTAACCACATACAAACACGAATAGGATAATAACGAGCAATCATGGTGGCCTGTAAACTGTTGTACCTGCAATGGACGTGGGTAGATGTCTAGGGACTTGCATAAAATGCATCAACAGAAGGTGTGAGTTGTAAGGAAACGAAGGAGGTGAATTTATAAGAAAATCTCCGACAGAACAATTAAAATGGACGATCTCATTTAAAGCGGATCCTAATTCCCTTGATTACCAGAGAGTCAAATCTTATTAAGAAGATATTCTTCAAATCCCTTAAAATCTGGGAATCAATCATATCTACGTCAAATGATAAGATGAATCTACACTTACTCATTTCACTCTTCTATGTTAGCTTCATTCGTACTCTTCATATAAATGGATTGTTTATCCAAATTATTCGCTGATGATAAAACTCTAATTTTCAGCCCGTATGCATCATGAAAACATATTTATTATCATTCACGACCTTTCCACTCAAATTTCGGGACGAAATTTATTTAACGGGTAGGTACTATGACAACCAGGAAATTTCCAACCAAATTTAAACTTTAATCTTTATATGTTTCCGACACGATAAGCAATATTTGTTAAGTTAAATTTCAAGAATTTTAAACTATGTTCATACATTCATTCAACCTCGACCAAGTTCCAACGATTCACGAACCATTAAACGAATATGATTATATATGTATATGTGTATATATATTATAACTTGAAACGTAAATAAAATATTAAATTAAATACTTTACATGATTGTATCTGTTTCAAAATGTTTATCAATGGAATTAGAAGATAAGATCAAATAATTGAATTATCAGATATATTGAATTATGATTACAAGTCTCTGTTGAAAGGCCCACGTTGATTTGAGAAATCTTTCCATTTTAACAATATTCGAAAAATGGTAAAGTGATTTATAAATAAAAACAAATTGTCAATCATTGAGAACTAGACAAAGGATAGTGGAAGATTGAATTTCATAAAGACTCGATTGATCTATTTAGTTTCAAACGTACAAAAAACGTTTTTAGTTTAAAAAGAACTTTATTATTAAAACGTATATAACTTTTATAAATATCTAGAACCACTTTTGACAACTCATTACTTAACTAGTATGATAAAGATAACGATATTTATATTTTATTTTATTAAATATATATAACGATTTAAATTAATATTATATATATTTATACGCGTATTATACGTACATAGTTTTATACTTTTACTATACTTAAACTTTACCTTTACTTTATTTTTACTTTACTTTAACTTTAATAATTTACTTTAATAATTCATACTTTAATAGTTCATACTTTAATAATTCACTTTATTAATTCATACTTTAATAATTCACTTTAATAATTCATACTTTAATAATTCACTTTAATAATTCAAAAATCTATTATAAATAGAATTCAATAGGTTTCATTATTTCATAGAAACTTGAAAATATTTTTCTCTAAACTCTCTCAATCGATATACATATATATATTTACTCCGTATTATTTCAAGATATTATTAGTATACATAAAATATTACTACGGAGTGCTGTCCGAGTGATTTCGAAATTGTTTTTCGAGTGGGATATGATTAAGGAAATTATGGGTTATAGCTATGGAGGTGATTGAGTATGGTTCATGGGTATGCTCGTGAGGTCAATATAGTGTTTATCATTTCCGTTGCGTCTACGTACCTTTCCTGCAATATTGAATCTCAATATTGATACGTGAGTACTCATAATTTAACTTTTACATACTAATAGTGTATCCCTGACTAGTGCTCGAGTATTTAGGATTATGCATGCTTGTACTTTTGATATTGCCCTTAGACAGATTAGGTTGAATCTTGAATTAGTTACACTTGCGGTTGAGATAAGGTATAAGATATGCATGTCCTTGGAAAGCTAGCGAAAAATTAAGAACTTTTCCTTTAGATATCGAATGGTTTCAATGAATGGATTAGAAGTTATAATCAATTGAATTTTCGATATTTTTATTAAAAATGATTATTATTATCGTCGTTTTTATCGTCGTTCTAGTTTTATCTTATTATTATCATTATTATTATCTTTATTAATAAAAGGGATTTATCATTAAAAATTGTTATTTTTTTTATTATTACTATCGTTATTATCGTTAAAGTTATAATTAGTATTATTATTATTATCCAATTATTATTATTATTATTGGTATTATTATTATTATTATCATTATTAATATATATATCATTATTTAAAAATGGTTATTGTTATTGTTATTATTATTATTACTATATTATCATTAAGATAATTAATAGTATTATCGTTAATAATGTTATAGTAACTATCATTATTAATATTAGTGTAATTAAAACAAATATTTGTAACACCTAATTATTTTGATTACTATTATTATCATTATTATGAACACGATATAAAAGACGATTAAAAGCTATAAAACGAAACGATTAGGAAATAATGGGTAAGAGTATCATGATGAAATTAAATATTATAAGATATTGATTTAGATAAAATTATCGTTCTTATTATTTTTATCATTACTATTACTATTAAAAGTATCGTTAGTATTAAAACTATCATTTTAACAAAAATTATCATTTTAATAGACATGTCATTGTTACTATAAAATATCATTATTATTATTATTATTTTAAATAGAATTATTATTTTAAAGATAATATTAAAAATTATTGTAAATATTAAAGTTATCATAATTAGAATTATCGTTTTATCATAATGTCATCTTAGTAATTATAAATATTGATATTTTTATAATAATTATTATTATTACAAAATAATACAACTTTTACTTACTATCATTATAGATATTATTTTATCAAATAAATATGTGATACAAACATATTTTACTACGTGTAATAACTTACTTTAATAATACCTATCATATTATCTTTATAATATTAAATGAACCCTATAAATTTTATTACTTAATATATATAAAAGTATATTTTATTATATAAATTTAATATAAAATTTTATTTATTAATAAATAAATTATATTATTTACTCTAATAAATCTTTTAAAAATATTTAAAAATATAAAATGACGATATTTAAACTATATATTAATCATGTATAGATTTTTGAAAATTATTTTGAGTCAAATTTACTTTTGTTGACTTTTGCATATTAGTCTCGAGCATTAGGATTGTGGTACACTATGACTTGACCTAATTTGTTAGACAAATATTGACCAACACATAAATATATATAATTAATTTAGGTTCGTGAATCCGAGGCCAACCTTGCACTTGTTCAATGACGTTATATGTATTCTTACTACGAAATACAGTATGGTGAGTTTCATTTGCCTTTTTACCCTTTATATTTTTGGGACTGAGAATACATGCGCTTTTATAAATGTTTGATGAAATAGACACAAGTAATTGAAACTACATTCTATGGTTGAATTATCGAAATCGAATATGCCCCTTTTTATTAAAGTCTGGTAATCTAAGAATTAGGGAACAGACACCCTAATTGACGCGAATCCTAAAGATAGATCTATTGGGCCTAACAAACCCCATCCAAAGTACCGGATGCTTTAGTACTTCAAAATTTATATCATGTCCGAAGGAGGATCCCGGAATGATAGGGGATATTCTTATATGTATCTAGTTAATGTCGGTTACCAGGTGTTCACCATATGAATGATTATTTTTGTCTCTAGGCATGGGACGTATATTTATGAGAACTAGAAATGAAATTCTTGTGGTTTATTAAAATGATGGAAATAAATGATTATGATAAACTAATGAACTCACCAACCTTTTGGTTGACACTTTAAAGCATGTTTATTCTCAGGTGTTAAAGAAATCTTCCGCTGTGCATTTGCTCATTTTAAAGATATTACTTGGAGTCTTTCATAGCATATTTCGAAGAACATTGCATTCGAGTCATTGAGTTCATCAAAGATTATTATTAAATCAATTTATAATTGGATAGTTGATATTATGAAATGGTATGCATGCCTGTCAATTTTCGATGTAAAGAAAGATTGTCTTTTAAAAACGAATGCAATGTTTGTAAAATATATCATATAGAGGTCAAATATCTCGCAATGTAATCAACTATTGTGAATCGTTTATAATGTATATGAACGGGTCCTTTCACAACTCGTTGATGGGTTTGCATCATCTTTACCAAGTTTTGACCATCATAACACTAGTGTAAGTCTAAGATATGTAGCACAACTCACTTAAGAGTTGTATGTAGTTTGATGAACCAAAGTTACATCAAGATCTTAGATCCGACACATACATGAGTTACAAAAGTAATATTAAGCTATAAACTTGAAAGTAAACTAAATAATCAAGATCATAAGTTGTAGAACTTAGATCTTAGCTAGATCTTAAAGATCCTAGACTAGAAAGTCTAGATCTAGTGTTCTTAAGTTAGATCCTAAGTTACAAAACTTGGATCTACACTTTAATGAAACCATAAGTTATGAAACTTAGATTTTCAACTTGAATAATGTATGTAAGCTTGTAAGCTCTTATTTACAACAAAATTAGAAGACCATAAGTTATATAAACTTAGATCCAACATAAGTATATGAAGTTATAACTAGAAAGTTATACTTCCATGTTCTTTGAACTTACAAAGTTAACTTTGGTTCAAGAAAAATTAGATCAAGATTAACTAGTAATACTTGACCAAATTAACAATATTTCAACTTTAAAGTACATAAAATGAAGAAATAAATTAAATCTACAAGTAACAAGTTCGTGGTTGTTCATACTTTAAAGATTCAAGCCAAGGCTTTGATCTTTAAGAAAGTAAACCTTAAGTTTACAAACATGGATACAAGTATGATTTTAAAACTCATGAACTTTAAATCTTGAAAAACATTAATTTTAGAACCATAAACTAGAAAGTTTAGGTTCTTGTTTGTTCTTGAAATAACAAGATAATATGAAGAATATACTAGATAGTTTGATTCTTACAACTAGTGAGTAACAAACAACAAACAACAAGTAACTTAAACAACAACAAAGAACAAGTATTAAAACAAGCAAATGATGATGATGATGTATGTATATTTTAGTTTTAAACAAGAAAAAGAAGAGGAAGTGAAGCCTTGTTACTTACAAGAAATGAGAGAAAAGATGAGAGAAAGTGAGAAGTAAAATAAAGTGTGTGTAAAAATGAGAGAGTATAAGTGAATAAGTATACAAAAAAAATTTGAACTCCTCCCTCCTACACACCCATAGCCGACGGTTTTCACAACAAAAGGGGGTGGTCACAAGCTTGCTTCCATGCATGGGGAGAAGATGTTGGCTTGAAATGGTAATAAAGTTAAGTTGGTATGGGAAAGTGTTGTAAATGTACAAGTAACTAGCCTCCTCATAACACTAACTAATCTAGTTTCATCTTAAAGTAATACTTGCATAAAACATGGGCTTACAAGTCCATTAAGAGTGTAGGGTGGGCTTCCAAGTCCATTTCCAATAATAAAAGCCCAAGTCCAAGTAAGTATGCAATTAACCCAAATAATGCCCAAGTAATTAACTAGTAACCTTAGTTAATTAAAAATGATTAATAAAAATTAATCATGAATGCAAATAATATTCTAAATATTATTCGTGAAAAGTTCGTGTGTCACAAAGACGAATCGGGACATGCCAAGTCATGTACGGTAACAAGTAAATGTATATAAAAATACACTTATTAAATCACAAGTATTAATAATAAATATTAATAAATAAACGTTGGAAAATTCCGGGTTGTTACATTGGTGATTCAGGTAAGAGTACTATGGGATATGTGTTCATGGTTGGTAAGACGGCGGTTAGTTGGATGTCTAGACTATAAAGGAGTGTTGCTTTGTCGACCACCGAGGCCGAGTATATGGCTATTGCGGAAGCTTCTAAGGAGCTTGTTTTGTTAAAGAACTTCTTGTGTGAGTTGGGTAAAAGACAAGACAATTGCGTCTTATATTGTGACAACCAAAGTGCAATCAATCTCGCGAAGAATCTGGTGTTTCATAATCGTACGAAACACATTGATTTGAGGTATCATTTTATTCGAGAACGTATTGAAGATGGTACTTTGATATTGGAGAAAGTCCTTGGTATGAATAATCCCGCGGATATGTTTACTAAGGTGGTGTCAATGGACAAGTTGAAGTTTTGCATAGCTTCAACGGGTCTTCTCATGAACTAATGAGAAGGTGGTGACCGACTAGGAGATAGAGAGATGATGATTCGATTCTAACAAGAAGTGTTGAAGACCTTGTATCGAAAGTTTGCTTATCTGGCGTATGTGATAGGAGTGTGCGTGTCCCAAATGGAGTTTGGCAGTAAAGGGTGCTTTGGCGATCTTGGTTAGGTTGGTATGATGGGTCGATAAAATGTGAGTCATGGTTTTGACTATCTTCAAGTGGGAGAATGTTGGATGTGAAGGATATCAAAAAAAAGGATTCGGACGAACAGGGGAGGCGCGCCGCGGCCTTGGAAGGCGCGACGCAGCTAGCGTGTGATCAGAGCATCAAATTTGGGAAACCTACTGTCCAGGAATATGCCTTTGAGGCGCGGCGCGGCTCGTCTGTGTGACGACCCAGAAATTTCCGACCAAATTTAAACTTAATCTTTATATGATTTCGACAGAATAAGCAAAGTTTGTTAAGTTGAATCTCAAACATTTTGAACTGCGTTTATGTAATCATTTGACCATCGACTGCTTCCAACGATTCACGAACCTTTAAAAACAAATAGGAATATATATATATATATATATATATATATATATATATATATATATATATATATATATATATACATATGAAGATAAGCATATATATTATAAATTAAACTATTATGTGATTTAGTAATCATGAAAGATAACTTAAGATAATTTAAAACTTATTATATAAAATGGTTTATTTAATTATAGTGTGTATACTAAATGTATATGATTTTTGAACATAATATGTCAATATTAAACAAAGTATTAAGTGTATACTTGAATTTAGTTGTCTCGATACATTTAATTATTTACATGATAAAACATGATATCTAAAACATACTTATATACATATAGTCATGTGAATATATATATATATATATATATATATATATATATATATATATATATATATATATATATATATATATATATATATATATATATATATATATATATACATATTATAGAATAGATTATACAATTATTAAGTATGACATAATTAATAAAATATAATATTAAGATTTGAAAATAATTGCTATATTAATATTATTACGTTCATTATTGTCATTAATAACATATTAGTAACAGTAATATTAATTATATCAACATAAAATTTGATACGTATAATTTGTTATAGTAGCAGTATTTCTAACAATATTAATATTATTAATACCATTATTATTATTACTGAGATATTAAAATTTTTATAAGAATTGTTATTTTTACTAAGATACAAATTTATTATAATTACCTTTATTATTATTAATATTAATATTAACAATATCATTAATAAAGATCATTAAATTTGTTATTTATATTATTATTATTTTTATTAATAATATTAAAAGTATTATTATTATTAATATAATTAAATTTATAATAAATATATAAAATCAAAAATGGTAAAGGCAGATTCCAAATCTGTTTCACGTCTTGATCAACTGTAATTGTTTTTGTCTGCTATCTAGATTACAAATTGAATGTGATCACTGATATACTCCAAATTCTGTTAACAATCGTAATCTGTTTTTAGTATTTTATTTATTTTTTCTTTCTGTTCTTATGAAGTCGACACCATATTCAATTGATATATAATAAGGGATCAATTCTTGTTATAATTGAGTCATCCAAATTTCTTTTCACTATCTGTAGCAAATCACGACTAACTGTAATTGATTTCAGTTATTAAATTTTTCTTTTTCATATTAAACAGCTCGATACCTCTGTATCTTCCACTTTTTAACCAAATCACAAAATAGAACGAAATTTAAAAATCCTTAAATGCTGTTTTGTTAGGAATGTTCAAATCAATCTTTCTGCAAAATTTCATATATCAATTCTTTATATCAAGCTTTAATTATTGAGTCAAAGTGTAAAAATCAAAAAGTCAAAGAATTTGTTCATATCAAAATTCGAATTAGTTTCAATGTTTCAGGATTAATTGAAGATACAGAAAGTTTCTAAGTGGGATTTTAAACGTCTTTCCTATTGTAAACTTTGTCTAAAATTGTCGAAATTTCAAAATTCGATTTTTGTTTGTTCTTGAACTATCCACAATACAGCAGCTTTATTTTTTTTTTTTTTTTTTTTTTGTCTTTTGATCAAACGTATACAAATTAGGTTGTTATACTTTAATTTCAAACTCAAAGTCAAATGTATAATTCGTTGTTTACAAATTGAATTGGTAATTTGTTTGAGTCTGCACGAATTGAAGAAGAAGAAATATAGAACACAGAACTTACGGGTTATATTTTAATTAGTCCAAGGAATTAATCAGAAAAAATGAAACGCTTCAATGGTCAAGGTGTTTGTCGGGTGAGCGGGAGGTCGAGGGTTCGAGCCTCGTGTGTGGCATTATTTTTTAGAAGCCTTTTTATAAGGTAGTTTTCTATTTTATTATTGTTATTATTATTATTATGATTATGATTGTTATTGATATTGATAACAATAATTAGTATTGATAAAATTATTATTACTAGTATTATTATCATTACTTAGTATTATTGTTATTATTATTACTAATATTACATAGGTATTATTATTATCATAATTATGATTATTATTATTATTATTATTATCATTATTATGAACATAATACAAGTTATCATTTTAAATATTATCATTAATATCATTTTATAAATTGTTAGTATTATTATTGTTATTATCAACAAAAGTATTAGTAATAAAATCATTACTGACATTATCATTAATATTATAAGTATTATAATTGTTATTGTTATTATTATCATAATTATAAGTATTATATCTATTATTATTATTATGAGTATTAGTTATAATATTATTATTAATTTTAAAACTTTAATATTATTAACATTATGATGAAAAGGTTTATTATTATTATCATTATGAAAATAATACAAATTATTATTATTTTCGTAAATATTAGTATTAGTATTTTTTTTACAAATAATAGAATTATTATTATTAACATAAGTATATTATTAATGTTAATATCATTATTTTTACTAATATTAACTTAGTATAATTAGAACTACTGCTTTGATAAACAAATGAAATATATAAATATATATATATAATACATAAAGCATAACAAAATATTTTATTATATAAAAGGAATATATGAAATATAAATATATTATTAGTATAAAAATAATATCATTAATAGGTTATATATATAAACTTATTCAGTTACGATTATATGTTTTAATATATATATTCAAATGGTATAGGTTCGTGAATCCGAGGCCAACCTTGCGTTGTTCAGTATCGTCGTATGCATATTTTTACTACAAAATATCGTATCGTGAGTTCATTTGATTCCTTTTTACTCTTTACATTTTTGGGACTGAGAATACATGCGCTGTTTTTACAACTGCTTTATTAAATGCTTTTGAAATATATTTTTGAACTGCGAATACATGAAATGCTTTTATAAATGTTTGACGAAATAGATACAAGTACCTAAAAACATTCTACGAATGAGTTATTATGAGTACACCGGATATCACCCCTTTTAGTCTGGTAATATAAGAATTAGGAAACCGAGCTCCTAATTGACGCGAATCCTAAAGATAGATCTATGGGCACTAACCAGCCCCAGTCAGAGAATTTGAACTGCTTTAGTACTTCGAAATAGGTATACAACCGCCAGCTTTAAAAGACATGATCTATTTGTGAGGTGTACACAACCATCATATTTAAAAGAGTGGCCTGTTTATATGCTTTTGCATGACCGTGTGGAATGCCGGTATGCGGGGAATATTCTATATGCATCTTGTTAAGGTCGATTACCAGGTGTTTGTAGTTCGTATGAATGACTTTTATCTCTATGCCGTGCGAAATGCCTGATATGAGATTATGTTTATGAAAGATATTAAAAATCGCGAGGCAACCTACGGGGGAGAAAAGGATACGAACCTACTCTGCTAAGCATTACGAAATATGGTTTTGTACACGAGATAGGTGTACTGTATTTAATAAGTCTCAGCAAGCTTGCAAACAAAAGTACCTGAGCTGTAAAAGAAGGCTATGCGATCGCATGGCCAGGAAGACCAAAATCCATGCGATCGCATGGAGTCCTGTAGCTACCCACATTCTATAAATTGCACGAATTCTGGCCGAGTTTATTACACCTTTTTCTATCCATCTATCTACGATATATTTATATTTATATTTTATAATTTTAATTTTAATTTAAGTTTAATAATAATAAGGTTATAGTGGCGAATGTTGTAAGTGTGTAAGTCGAAATTCTGTCCGTGTAACGCTACGCGATTAATACTCATTGTAAGTTATGTTCAACCTTTTTAAATTAATGTCTCGTAGCTAAGTTATTATTATACTTATTTAAATCGAAGTAATCATGATGTTGGACTAAATATTAAAGACGGGGTAATTGGGCTTTGTACCATAATTGGGGTTTGGACAAAAGAACGACACTTGTGGAAATTGGACTATGGGCTATTAATGGACTTTATATTTGTTTAACCGAATGATAGTTCTTTAATTTAATATAGAGATTTACAATTTGACGTATCCATAAATAACCATATACACTCGATCGGACACGATGGGCGGGATATTTATAAGTACTAATAATCGTTCATTTAACCGGATACGGGAATGGATTAATAGTCAATGGACTTATTAAAACAGGGGTGGATTACATACAAGGACACTTGGTGTAATTGTTAATAAAGTATTAAAACCTTGGATTGTACACAGTCGATAACCTGGTGTAATCATTAACAATGTATTAAAACCTTATTACAGTTTAAGTCCCCAATTAGTTAGAATATTTGACTTCGGATATAAGAATAATTTGACGAGGACACTCGCACTTTATATTTATGACTGATGGACTGTTATGGACAAAAACCAGATGGACATATCGAATAATCTAGGACAAAGGACAATTAACTCATGGTAATAAATTAAAATCAACACGTCGAACATCATGATTACGGAAGTTTAAATAAGCATAATTCCTTTATTTTATATCTCATCGCACTTTTATTTACTGTCATTTTATTTATCGCACTTTTTAATTATCGTACTTTTTAATTATCGCAATTTTATTTACTGTCATTTTATTTATCGCACTTTAAATTATCGCACTTTTATTATTGTTATTTACTTTACGCTTTAAATTAAGTCATTTGTATATTTAATATTTTACATTAGGTTTTAACTGCGACTTAAGACATAAAATCGATAAACCGGTCATAAAACTGTAAAAAAAAACCCCCTTATATATATATATATATATATATATATATATATATATATATATATATATATATAGTTTAAAAAAATATAGCGTTAACTTGGTTAGCTCCCTGCGAAACGAACCGGACTTACTAAAAACTACACTACTGTACGATTAGGTACACTGCCTATAAGTGTTGTAGTAAGGTTTAGGTATATCCACTCAATAAATAAATAAATAACTTGTGTAAAATTGTATCATATTTAATAGTATTTAGAAACAAAAATATAACTATTTCGTATACGCTGCTGCACACATCAAGTATTTTTGGCGCCGCTGCCGGAGAACAATCAATAACGAAGAAGCGAAACACTATATATATAAAAAAAATATTAGTTTTTAAGATATTTTTGTAAAAATATAATATTTCTCATTTTGTAAAAATATTTTGTTAAAAATACAAAAATATAAAAAGAAAAACAAAATATATATATTTTTAAGAGTTTGTTTAAAATATATAAAATTATAAAGTATTTCTATTTTTTATTTTAGTTTTTAAAGTATAAGTTTTTATTTATTTTATATAAATATTTTATAAGTTAAAAACAGAAAAAGTTAAAAGTAAAAATATATATATATATATATATATATATATATATATATATATATATATATATATATATATAATAGAATTCGGGCCGACACTGTAGCAGCCCATCTAAACAGGCCTGGTAGCCGGAGTCATGCGATCGCATGATAATATAACCTACACTCCATGCGAGCACATGGAGTGAGGTGACAGGTCTGAAACCTTTGACTGTCGATTAGGGTTAGAGTTTAATTATTATTATTACTAATTAATTAAGATTAGGGTTTAATTTAATAATAGTTAGTTTTAGTTTTTAATTAATTTGTAATTTAAGTGTTAATTAGTTTTATTAATATATAAAAATTAATACTTTTATAAAATAGTAATATAAAAATAAGATTTTTATAAAAATTGTATTTTATAACTTTAAGTTCTATTTTCTATATTTCGTATCTTTTTAATCGTTTAATCGTAATTTGTATTTTTATCATTCATAATTAGTTTTAAGATTAGTATTTTGCCGTAGTTATTTTTATTTCTAGATTTTTAGGCTTTGCCGTAAAATCCCTTAAGTGCTTTTTCTTTAGATTAAGACTTAGGCGCTTTAGAATTTTACGACGTCGCTTATTGCTTTAGTAATTAAAATTTTGGTACTTTTTAAGTTATTGCCTTTTTGGATATAGAATTCCTTTTAAGCTTTAATACCTTTAGACGCAACTTTTAAGTTTTAGTTTTTAGACTTTTAAGTTTCGACGCTGCATTTTATTATTTTTCGACGCTTAATTTTTCGACCTTTTATTTTAAGACATTTTTCGACGCGCTCTTTTTCTTTCTTATTTCTCGACGCTCTAGTTTTTAGGACATAGAATTTTCTATTTCTTCTATAAAATTTCAAAACGAAAAATTATTTTAAGCGGTTAAATTGATAGACATCCAAAATTTTCTGGTTCGTAGTAATAGTTGGATTTGTTAGTGGCGAGTTGTGGGCTTCCGATTTAAAGGGTCCTGGCTACCAGCTGCATCTATTGGCTATTCGAAACGTGGGCAATATCAGAAAAGTCTATTAATTTGATAACTTATATAATTTTTATCTTTTATAACTAATAGGATATTCAGTTAATGCACCGAGCAAAACGTTCACCACCTTTCATACGTTCACCACCTGTAACTCGATCAAGACATCTAGCCAACATTGTCGCCGTTGATTTTTATTTAGAATCGTCATCTAGTCGACCAAGTACTCCAATTCAAATTTCTGATAATCCATTTTTTGAACCCGACCACACAATTGAGAATCCGGAGGATATTCAGGGACAATTCAGAGATCCTGAACCACTAATCATTCCTCCTGAACCACAAATCACTCATCCGGAGATTGTCGAGGAAGAAACCATTAAATCAGAATTCTCTAGTGATTCAGATTCAACAAACTCAATCATGGAAAATCTGGAATCTCTAAGTATGGAAGACCGAATGAGAGCTAAACGCACTGGCCAAGGTCACGCAATTACTCAACCAGACATTAATGCGCCAGATTATGAAATCAAAGGACAAATCCTACACATGGTAACTAATCATTGCCAATTTAGTGGTGCGCCGAAGGAAGATCCAAACGAACATCTTCGTACCTTTAATAGGATCTGTACTCTATTTAAAATTCGAAAAGTGGAGGATGAACAGATATATATCATGTTATTTCTCTGGACTTTAAAGGAAGAAGCCAAAGATTGGTTAGAATCGTTACCTGAAGGGGCGATTGATACATGGGATGTCTTAGTTGAAAATTTTCTTAAACAATTCTTTCCAGCATCTAAAGCCGTGAGACTTTAAGGAGAAATAGTTACGTTCACACAAAAGCCAAATGAAACTCTATATGAAGCATGGACAAGATTTGGAAAGTTGTTAAGAGGATGTTCGCAACATGGTTTAGATACTTATCAAATAGTACAAATAATCTACCAAGGATGCGACATCACTATACGCAAAGACATCGATATAGCAGCTGGTGGTTCCATTATGAAGAAAACCGCAACTGAAGCTTACAAAATTATTGATAACACTGCTTCCCACTCACATGAGTGGCATCAAGAAAAAGACATCGTTAGATCATCTAAAGCGGCTAGAGCCAATTCTAGCCATGACTTTGATTCTATTTCCGCAAAGATAGATGATGTCGAAAGATGAATGGAAAAGATGACTAAAGATATTCACGCAATACGAATTAGTTGTGAGCAGTGTGGAGGACCACATTTGACAAAAGATTGTCTCAGTATTGAACAAACAATGGAACAAAGAGAGAATGTTTCATACATGAACCAAAGGCCTGAAAATAATTATCAAAGTAATTATCAACCGCCAAGACCAAACTACAATCAAAACCAGAATTATAATCAAAATGTTCCATACAACAACCAACAAGGTCCTAGCAATCAACAAGTATCCAACAATACTTACAATCAGCAAAGACCTATTTTTCAAAATAAACCACCACAAACCGATCATAAAAAGCCAAATTTAGAAGACATGATGTCGAAGCTAGTTGAATCTCAAACCCATTTTTTCACATCTTAAAAACAAATGAATGAACAAAATGCTCAAGCATTTAGAAATCAACAATCTTCTATTCAAAATCTGGAACAAGAAGTAAGTAACCTAGCAAGGTTGATAGGTGAAAGAAAACCGGGAAGTCTACCTAGCAATACAAATGCTAACCCCCGGAATGAAACAGCTAAAGCCATTACCATAAGAAGTGGTATTACACTTAAACCACCTGAAATACCTGTAATTTCTGATGACTCTATTCCTACTCCACAAGAACCACAACCTGAACAAGAAAAGAAAACAGAACCGGTAGTTGAAAAGGTTAATGAAGATAACACAGTTAAGGCTAAACCTTATGTTAAACCATACCAACCACCACTTCCTTACCCAAGTAAAATGAGAAAAGAAAGACTTGAAGCCGAGCAATCCAAATTCTTCGATATGTTTAAACAAATAAATGTAAATCTTCCTTTCATTGATGTGATTTCAGGAATGCCAAGATATGCTAAATTCTTGAAAGATCTAATCACAAATTGAAAGAAAATGGAAGAACTCTCGGCTGTTACAATGAATGCTAATTGTTCTGCAGTGCTGTTGAATAAGATGCCAGAAAAATTATCAGATCCAGGAAGTTTCACAATTCCATGTTTTCTGGGTAGTCTTAGTTCAATAGAAGCATTGGCAAACTTAGGTGCTAGTATAAATTTAATACCGTATTCACTATACGCTAAACTAGACCTCGGAGAATTGAAACTAACACGAATAAGCATACAACTAGCCGATCGATCGGTAAAATATCCTAGAGGGATAATGGAAAACATGCTAGTTAAAGTTGGTACTTTAGTATTTCCAGTAGATTTTTGTAGCGACCCCGACAAATCGTCAAGTGACGGCGTCGACTACGTAGGTCCCATTACATGGTCATAAGTCTTTAAGACAACGTTTGACCAAAATATGTCGCATTCATTTCAATGTAAAAGGGTGTTTCAAGTTTACAAAAGAAGTTCGACGGCTAGTTACATTACAATGTTAAACGTACAATTGAAACCTATGCGACACAATTTAAAAGTAGCCAAAAAGATGCTCCAAATATGCATGTATACTCGACATCCAAGCAAGTATCAAAAGAGTGCGGAAGCATGTATCACTTAAGCATTCAAAACCTGAGAAAAACATAGAAGAATCTGTCAACGAAAACGTTGGTGAAATCATAGGTTTAGTAAGTAAAATGTATTGAACCACAAGGTTCTTTATGAATTTGCTTAACCAAAATCGTTCACATTCCAAAATAGTATTTGTATCGCGAGCACCCAATTATTAAGGCTTAACTGAATCTTCCCTCTGAATTTTTGAATTTAGTGTTAGAACTTACACTATACATTGTTGAAATTATATTTCATTCACTAACGGTAGCGAACCGTCTGAATGAGGGTTTGTTAAACCCGTATGGCCACACAACATAATTACACGCTTACACTTACACCCTGCAAGTGGAACTAATGATAATTGGATTGAGGACTTTTGTTCAAACTCGTATGCATCTTTGTATTCGTATTTGTTCACAATGTAAAAGCATGAAAAGTATATAAGTATGAAATGTATGTGTTTCTCAGCCCACGATGTAAAGAATAAAAGTGATTTTAAAAAAAAAAGTGGGACTATGATCTCACCTCGAGTGCAAGAATTAATAAAGTACTTCAACAAGTAAACGCGTGCAAAGACAAAGCTAGTCTTGACCTAAACATATATGTTATATCAATAACGGTAAACACAAACGGTCAAAGATGTTCAATTAGTCCTATGGCTCGTTACGACTCGATTATAAAGCATGTGAATCAAATTGTCAAGTTTCATGCAAGATACAAGTAAAGAATCATGTTAGAAAGATTGCATAATCATTTGGTTAAGTTTGACAAAAAGTCAAACTTTGGTCGGGTCAAAGTCAACGAAAAAGACAACATGTTCGGGTCGGGTCCCGGACTATTTTTCTATGCTAATTATTCATATATAAGTATATTAGAACAAGTTTCATGTGAATCGGAGGTCGATAGCTAGTCAAACATTTCGTGTGAAATGTGCCAAATGAAGCAGAATCTGGCCAGGCTAATCCGCGCGCCACGCGGGGATGGGGCGCGCCGCGCCACCATCTGGGCAGACACTTTTCTGATTTTCACAAGTATGCACGAGCTAAAACCAAATAACCACATCTTATGATCCGCAAACAATTAGAACATGTATCTTATATCATCGGAAAGGTAATTTGACGAGGAAAACACCTAGACACATTTCATCAAGCAATTCAACACTTACAACAACCCAAAACCGCATTAAACGTTCATAATCAAAGTTTCAAGTTCTAAAAACGCATTTCATGATTCCGGCAACCAATTTACATGTATGATATGCCGTTTTGAAGGTAATCAAGCACACATTGCAACCAAACACTTATCAACAACAATTCATAGCATTTGATGCACCAAAAGTTCATATAAAGCTTATCAAATCCTAATCCAAGTTCACAAAATCACTAATCATGTTCTTGAAGTTTTCTTAATCAACCTATACACCAAAACGAAGCTAATGATACTAGTAACACAATTAAAACATGGACTTTAACAATCTAACAACATATGAGCATCCAAAACACAAGATTAAGCAAGCATTTTTCATATTCAAGCTAGTTACACCAAAAACAATAAATCGAGCATACAAATTACATACATGACATCACAATGAGCCATAGACACTAATTAACAACTTTATAACTCAAAAATCTCAAGAACACATAAAATTAGTGATTTTAGAAAGTTACCCAAATGAGATGAAGTTGGTATCAAATTGAAGAGGATAAAGAGAGGGTTCCAAATATGTATTTTGTTTTGATTGAAGTTTGCTAGATCATGAATGGATGATGAATCTTTGTAATGGAGAATTTAAGAAAAATAGGGAAGTATTAAAGAAAAAGAGAAAATGGAGAGGATAATGAATGGAGGAGGTGGTTTGACCACTTTGACCTAGTCAAAGGTTTGGTCTTTTGACAAGTCTAGTCCCTCTAGTTTGTAATCGGGTGCGGGAATTAACCAAACGAATTATTTTAAGTTACACGAGAGTACGGGAGACGTTATAATCCAATAACGAAAATATTGTAAGAATGTAGCTAATGGAGGATACGAATCGAAATACCGAGGATATAAAATAAAAAAAAAGACGGCGTTAAAAATAATTTAACGGAAAAACGCGGGATGTTACATTATCCACACCTCAAAAGAAATTTCGTCCCGAAATTTAGTTGGAAGTAATAATCGACGTCTCTTACTCGAGACCTAGTGTTGTAACTCTACGAAGGAGTGAAGGCACTTTCTTGGACATTCCACGAATCCGGATAGTCGGGGTGTTACGTAGTGTTGAGGTTTGGGTTCACGATCCATGATTTCAACTAGTTTTCCCATGAAGGAGAGTTTGTCATCAATGTTTGGTGCATCTAGAAGGATTGCACATTCCTGTTCCGCAGGACACGTTTCTAAGTTGTTACACGAAATGTAAGGTAAACGGAAACTTAATTGAGTCGGCAGCTCTAAACGATAGGGAGCGGTTCCAATGCGCCCCAAGGTTTCAAAAGGATCAATATTGCGGATATAACCTTCCTCGATTTCCCAAATGGATTACACCTTTCCAAGGTGTAGTTTCTGAATATTACGCGGTCACACACTGGGACTTTGTGAGGTTTTCATCTAAGTTTGGTATAACTCTTATGGCAACTACGGGTCGTCTCGAGCCCTTCTCGGACTTGAATGATCTCAATTGTTGTTTCTTGATGAAGTTCAGATTTCGGTGTTTGCTTGCCACATGCGTTGGTCCAACGAATAGGGGTATGACATTTGCGGTCCTATAGGGTTTCGGAAGTGCGGCGTTAGTACACGAATGGTAACCGTAGTGGGAGAAATCAACTAAAAGCGACCATACAAGTTTGAAACATGTCCTTCCATGATGTAATTCGTTCGTTTGTTCAGTTCGTCGGTTTGTGGAAGATACGCGGTACATATGTCTAAGCGGGTTCCCAAGGTCTCTTGCGAAACTAGAAGTGATACGAGTATTTTGATCCGAGGTAATTGGCAATGGTACACCGTATTGGAAAAGAATTCCGTAAGATATGTTTGAACAAGTTAGTTAGGGTTCGAAAATGTTCGTTAGGACTATTCACCCTCGTGGCGAATACTAATGTAATATGAAGAGTTTCTCTATCTATTGAGAAATGTTACAAGGAGTTTCCTCATACGGGGGTGCGAGCGATGAATATAAAAGTGAAATGAGAACTTAGAGTAGAGTGAGTTTACATCTCGAGGTTGCCATATCGTGCATCTAGTTGTCAAAAGTTGAGGTTTGAAAAAGAAACAAGATAGTACACGTAATTTTTTATAGTTCGGGGTTGAATAGTAGTTGACCGATTATCCGAAACACAAGGACGTTAAGTCAAAGAAGAGTGAAGTATCCTTGGATCATGGGTTGTCTTAAGTCCCAGTAATATCAGACGGTAACGGTGAAATAACAGAGGTATGTAATGTGGTACGTGATGACGAGAAAATTGATCGGATCCAATATTAAGTATTCAAATTTTTCGTGCTAAATAACGATTTTCAGTTTTCCTTTATTTCGAGTCGAGAAAGTATGCCTTTCAGTCGTTCAAGTAGAATTATTTCCATATTTGAGTTCCATCTGGTGCTATACGAATTAAGCTAGCAAGGTTGGTGTGAATAATCACGTTCAAGATTCGGGCACGTAGAGGTTTAGATTTCTACCTTAATGAGTTATCGAGGGTAAAGAACAAGCATCACGAGGAAAAGTCGAAATTGAATCTTTGGTAACAACCGGTGAGATCTAAGATTTTACGAGTATAAGTCTGAGTTGGGAGAGTTCCCTGATTACGTGTGGCTTGATTTCGAGATTGGTTGTAATGCCTCGACCATTAGCATCATGGTCTAGAAAATTGGACATTGTTCAACAAAAATTCCCACTCGAAGAATTTGGTATAGAGTTGCTCTTTTCTCAACAGTTCGAGCGTAAGACGGTAAAGTTGTTCGTTTTCCTTCTTCACTTGAATAGGTTAAGATATCATCAATAAATACGATAATGGATTTGTCTAGATAAGTTTGCATATGCGGTTTAGGAGGTTCATGAATACGGACGGAGTCCTAGAATGGTACTAAGATAGATTTACAACTAACGTTGCGAGTTCAAAAATGGCTTAGGAGACATCGTCACCGGAACGGATGTCGTTTTAGGACGCACCCGGGATTCATGCAAAAATCATGAGGTCATGGATACAAGGAAGAGGGTATCGGTTTCCAACCGAAAATTACTTGGTTAGCAATCATCTAAACACAATTGTAGGGAAAATAGTTTCTCCTTAACGAATAGGTTTTGAGCTCCTTAGTTCTATAGGTGTCAAGTCGAAATTCTTAACGTATCCCCTCCGATAAAATTTATAGGCACACAATATTCCATCGGTCACTTAAATTGCCTAAGTAGGGTCTAGGGAAAAGGTGGAGTGCAAAGGGTACGAGTCAAAGTCTTGGTTATAAAACATCTAGCTGTAACCGAATTGAATAAGTATGAAATATACGGTTGGTTGTGAAGAAACGTACCCGTGACTAGTCCATCGTCGTCTCGGGCATCCTAGGTGTCGATGTTGGAAGTTCAACGGCGGGTGTTGGGGTTGATTTTCTTATTTGGGCACGCACTCCTAAAATGACCCGGTTGGCCACATTCAAAACAAACACCCATCTTGGGTGCATTGGGCTCCTTTTGAGCGACGGGAGCGGTATTCCTACAATCGTGGGCTACATGGCCACTTCTTTGACACTTCAAGCAAAATGGTTTGCCACATTCGCCTAAATGATGTTTGTAGCACTCGTTACAATACGGTAGATGTCCGGTATAACCTTTCTTACCGTTGGAGATGAAGGGCTTCTTGGCGAGGTTGTTGTAATTGCTTGATTGGGGGGCTTCCCATTTTCTTTTGTTGTCACCCGACTTATCCTCGGCTTTAGGTGCCGGCACTTCAATCTCGTCCACTGTTTCAATCAATTGACGGGCCATATTCAAAGCCTCTTGGTGGTTAGCGGGTTTGGATGACATTACTCCTTGTTTGATGTTCTTGGGGAGACCATCCATGTAAAGTTCAACCCTTAAAGATTCGGGGTTCACAAGATTTGGGCACATCAAAGCAAGTTCGGAGAATCGTTGATTATAGGCCTTAAGGTCGTTCCCGACCGCTTTCAGAGCTCTTAGCTCTTGTTCGAGCCTTCGGGTTTCTTCGCGAGGAAAATATTCGGTGATCATCTTTCCTCTTAAGTCGGCCCAAGAGAGAGCGTGGGCTTCGTGGATACCCACCGATTGTACATACGAATTCCACCATGTGAGAGCGATACCGGCGAAGGTGTGAGTGGAATATCTAACCTTGTCTTGGTCTCGACAACCGCTTATGCTAAATACGGCTTCCGTTTGCTCAAACCATCGGGTGAGCACAACCAGTCCCCCGGTTCCATCAAAAGTGTGAGGTTTGCACCCCATGAAATTCTTATAGGAGCATCCTTCGTTGGAATTTCCGGCTCCATTGTTGTTGTTGTGATGATTGTTGTTATTGTTGTTGTTGGAGGAGTGACCGGCCATGGCCGCATCCACGGCAGTGGCTATCATACTTTGGAGGGCTTGTTCGGGAGTTTCGGGAGGAGCGCGTCGACGAGCCATTATTCCTTCAAAACACAAGAATATCGTTGGTTAGTATTCTCAATAATACTAACCGTGATATGGAATGAGGATAAAGAGAAAAAAAAAAATTTCCTTGACTCGCCTTAAATTCTTTATGTCATAATGTCGGAACGTCCATGTGAATCACTGTAATATAATCCCGGAAATTATATTACCCTGATTCACATGTGCATTTAACATTACTTTATAAAGTCAAGGTGGCGCGTTAACAAAATTTATCAACGTAAGATTAAGATCGAATACGACTTAGATATGATAGAAAAGTTAGAGTATAATGCACAAATAGTCAAGTAATTCCTACTTCAGTCTATATGCCGGTTGTAGTCTAGATTCACCTATGTACCCTATGACTCGGGGTGGACACAAATGAACTCTAAATCCCTACAACCAAGGCTCTGATACCACTTGTAGCGACCCCGACAAATCGTCAAGTGACGGCGTCGACTACGTAGGTCCCATTACATGGTCATAAGTCTTTAAGACAACGTTTGACCAAAATATGTCGCATTCATTTCAATGTAAAAGGGTGTTTCAAGTTTACAAAAGAAGTTCGACGGCTAGTTACATTACAATGTTAAACGTACAATTGAAACCTATGCGACACAATTTAAAAGTAGCCAAAAAGATGCTCCAAATATGCATGTATACTCGACATCCAAGCAAGTATCAAAAGAGTGCGGAAGCATGTATCACTTAAGCATTCAAAACCTGAGAAAAACATAGAAGAATCTGTCAACGAAAACGTTGGTGAAATCATAGGTTTAGTAAGTAAAATGTATTGAACCACATGGTTCTTTATGAATTTGCTTAACCAAAATCGTTCACATTCCAAAATAGTATTTGTATCACGAGCACCCAATTATCAAGGCTTAACTGAATCTTCCCTCTGAATTTTTGAATTTAGTGTTAGAACTTACACTATACATTGTTGAAATTATATTTCATTCACTAACGGTAGCGAACCGTCTGAATGAGGGTTTGTTAAACCCGTATGGCCACACAACATAATTACACGCTTACACTTACACCCTGCAAGTGGAACTAATGATAATTGGATTGAGGACTTTTGTTCAAACTCGTATGCATCTTTGTATTCGTATTTGTTCACAATGTAAAAGCATGAAAAGTATATAAGTATGAAATGTATGTGTTTCTCAGCCCACGATGTAAAGAATAAAAGTGATTTAAAAAAAAAAAGTGGGACTATGATCTCACCTCGAGTGCAAGAATTAATAAAGTACTTCAACAAGTAAACGCGTGCAAAGACAAAGCTAGTCTTGACCTAAACATATATGTTATATCAATAACGGTAAACACAAACGGTCAAAGATGTTCAATTAGTCCTATGGCTCGTTACGACTCGATTATAAAGCATGTGAATCAAATTGTCAAGTTTCATGCAAGATACAAGTAAAGAATCATGTTAGAAAGATTGCATAATCATTTGGTTAAGTTTGACAAAAAGTCAAACTTTGGTCGGGTCAAAGTCAACGAAAAAGACAACATGTTCGGGTCGGGTCCCGGACTATTTTTCTATGCTAATTATTCATATATAAGTATATTAGAACAAGTTTCATGTGAATCGGAGGTCGATAGCTAGTCAAACATTTCGCGTGAAATGTGCCAAATGAAGCAGAATCTGGCCAGGCTAATCCGCGCGCCGCGCGGGGATGGGGCGCGCCGCGCCACCATCTGGGCAGACACTTTTCTGTTTTTCACAAGTATGCACGAGCTAAAACCAAATAACCACATCTTATGATCCGCAAACAATTAGAACATGTATCTTATATCATCGGAAAGGTAATTTGACGAGGAAAACACCTAGACACATTTCATCAAGCAATTCAACACTTACAACAACCCAAAACCGCATTAAACGTTCATAATCAAAGTTTCAAGTTCTAAAAACGCATTTCATGATTCGGGCAACCAATTTACATGTATGATATGCCGTTTTGAAGGTAATCAAGCACACATTGCAACCAAACACTTATCAACAACAATTCATAGCATTTGATGCACCAAAAGTTCATATAAAGCTTATCAAATCCTAATCCAAGTTCACAAAATCACTAATCATGTTCTTGAAGTTTTCTTAATCAACCTATACACCAAAACGAAGCTAATGATACTAGTAACACAATTAAAACATGGACTTTAACAATCTAACAACATATGAGCATCCAAAACACAAGATTAAGCAAGCATTTTTCATATTCAAGCTAGTTACACCAAAAACAACAAATCGAGCATACAAATTACATACACGACATCACAATGAGCCATAGACACTAATTAACAACTTTATAACTCAAAAATCTCAAGAACACATAAAATTAGTGATTTTAGAAAGTTACCCAAATGAGATGAAGTTGGTATCAAATTGAAGAGGATGAAGAGAGGATTCCAAATATGTATTTTGTTTTGATTGAAGTTTGCTAGATCATGAATGGATGATGAATCTTTGTAATGGAGAATTTAAGAAAAATAGGGAAGTATTAAAGAAAAAGAGAAAATGGAGAGGATAATGAATGGAGGAGGTGGTTTGACCACTTTGACCTAGTCAAAGGTTTGGTCTTTTGACAAGTCTAGTCCCTCTAGTTTGTAATCGGGTGCGGGAATTAACCAAACGAATTATTTTAAGTTACACGAGAGTACGGGAGACGTTATAATCCAATAACGAAAATATTGTAAGAATGTAGCTAATGGAGGATACGAATCGAGATACCGAGGATATAAAATAAAAATAAAAAGACGGCGTTAAAAATAATTTAACGGAAAAACGCGGGATGTTACAATTTTGTTATTCTGGACATGGAAGAAGATTCTTGAGTTCCTCTTATATTAGAAAGACCATTCTTAAACACGGCTAAAGCAATAATAGACGTGTTTGGTAAGAAACTGACCCTAAGTATAGAGGACGAGAGTGTTACCTTTTCTTTTGATAGAGCCATGCAACAACCGCAATCTGCAGATGATACATGTTATTATATTCAAACTATAGATTCACAGGCAGAATTGTTAGAAGAATTTCCAAAATTACAAGGAACAGGAGAATGTTCTTTAGGAGAAGGGACTGAATCAATCGATGAAGCTGAAATGTTAGCTACACTTATGGCTAATGGATATGAACAAACAACAGAAGAAATTCAAATGCTAAAAGAAGAAGACAGATATCGATACAAATCATCGATAGAAGAACCACCGACATTAGAGTTAAAGCCACTTCCAAACCATTTGGAATACGCTTATTTACATGGTGAATCAGAATTACCTGTAATAATATCGTCTTCTCTTACGGAAAATGAAAAATCTCAACTCATTTCTATGTTAAAAGCTCATAAACCAGCTATTGTATGGAAGATTCATGACATTAAAGGCATAAGTCCTTCGTATTGCACACATAAAATCCTTATGGAAGAAGGTCATAAAACGTATGTGCAACGCCAACGAAGACTAAATCCTAATATGCAAGATGTTATTAAGAAAGAAATTATTAAACTGCTAGATGCAGGTTTAATTTATCTAATTTCTAATAGTCCATGGGTAAGCCCAGTTTAATGCGTACCTAAGAAGGGTGGCATGACTGTCATCACAAATGAAAAAAAATGAGCTTATTCCTACTAGGACTGTAACGGGATGGCGTGTTTGTATAGATTATAGAAAATTAAATGACGCCACCAGAAAAGATCACTTTCCCTTACCTTTCATTGATCAAATGTTGGAAAGATTAGCCGAAAATAGTTACTATTGTTTTCTTGACGGTTTTTCCGGATACTTTCAAATTCCAATAGCACCCGAGGACCAAGAGAAAACCACATTTACGTGCCCTTATGATACTTTTGCTTACAAACGCATGCCATTTGGACTTTGCAACGCCCCTGCAACCTTTCAAAGGTGCATGATGGCGATTTTTCACGACATGATAGAAGAATGCATGGAAGTTTTCATGGATGACTTTTCAGTCTTCGGTGATACTTTTGAATCATGTCTAGTTAATCTTGAACGAATGCTTATTAGATGCGAGCAATCAAATCTAGTAATTAATTGGGAGAAATGCCATTTCATGGTAAAAGAAGGCATCGTTCTTGGTCATAAAATTTCAAAGGAATGAATTAAAGTGGATAGAGATAAAGTAGATGTGATTGCTAAACTTCCACATCCCACCAATGTTAGAGGAGTTAGGAGTTTTCTAGGGCATGCCAGTTTTTACCGACGTTTCATAAAAGATTTTTTCAAAATTGCCACTCCTATGAATAAACTCCTAGAAAAAGATGCTCCATTCATCTTTTCAGATGAATGCATCAAATCTTTTAATATTCTTAAAGAAAAACTCACTAATGCGCCGATCATGATAACTACAAATTAGAATTTACCGTTTAAACTTATGTGCGATGCAAGTGATTTTGCAATGGGAGCCGTTTTAGGACAAAGGATTGAAAAACGATTTCAACCTATTTATTACGCTAGTAAGATGTTACAAGGAGCACAAACAAATTACATAACTACTGAAAAAGAACTCATTGCCATTGTCTTTGCTTTTGATAAATTTCGTTCATATCTCGTTCTAGCTAAAACGGTGGTCTATACTGACCATTCTGCTCTTAGATACCTATTTTCAAAACAAGATGCTAAACCACGATTAATTCGTTGGATCTTACTCTTACAAGAGTTTGATATTGAGATCCGAGACAAAAAGGGAGCAGAAAATCTCGCCGCTGATCATCTTTCTCGTCTTGAAAATCCCGAATTAGAAGTTCTAAATGAATCGGCCATACAAGATAACTTTCCTGATGAATATCTTTTGAAGATCGATTATAATGAAATTCCATGGTTTGCAAACTACTTAGTATGTGGATTCCTTGAAAAAGGGTTGTCGTACCAAAAACGAAAGAAATTTTTTAGTGATATAAAACACTATTTCTGGGAAGATCCACATTTGTTTAAAAGTTGTCTCGATGGAATAATCCGCCAATGTGTATTCGGGAATGAAGCTAGTCAAATCTTAAACCATTGTCACACAGGACCAACAGGAGGGCATTATGGGCCTCAACTCACAGCAAAAAAAGTTTACGATGTTGGGTTCTATTGGCCTACAATTTTCAAAGACGCACACCTTCTTTGTAAATCCTGTGATGCTTGTCAAAGGGTAGGAAAAATAAGTCAACGTGATGAAATGCCACAAAATGTCATCAAGTATGTGAAGTATTTGATGTTTGGGGTATTGACTTTATGGGTCCATTTCCAAAATCTCATAATAATCTCTACATTCTCGTTGCCATTGATTATGTATCTAAATGGGCGAAAGCATAAGCTCTCCCCAACTAATGATGCACGAGTTGTAGTCAACTTCTTAAAACGTCTTTTTGTAAGGTTCGGAACACCGAAAGCTTTAATAAGTGATCGGGGTACTCATTTTTGTAATAATCAACTTGAGAAAGTTCTCAAAAGATATGGAGTAACTCATAAAATCTCTACTGCTTATCATCCACAAACAAGTGGTCAAGTTGAAAATACCAACCGAGCTTTAAAACATATTCTAGAGAAAACCGTAGGATCAAATCCGAAGGAATGGTCCATGAAATTGGAGGATGCACTCTGGGCTTTTAGAACAGCCTACAAAACTCCAATTGGAACCACACCTTTTAAACTCGTTTATGGAAAAGCATGTCACCTTCCAGTAGAAATTGAGCACAAAGCATTTTGGGCTTTGAAGACATGTAATCTTGATTTGCATGAAGTCGGACGTCTACGGTTAAGTCAACTAAACGAATTAGAAGAACTAAGACATGAAGCATATGAAAATTCGTTAATATATAAGGAAAGAACGAAGAAATGGCATGATAAAAGAATCAGAAGTTCAAAAGAATTTAAAGAAGGAGACAGATTTCTTCTTTTCAATTCACGATTTAAGCTATTTCCTGGAAAATTGAAATCAAGATGGTCTGCACCATTCATATTCAAAAGAGTTTTCCCATATGGAACAATAGAATTGATAAATTCAAACGGAGTTGAATTTAAAGTTAATGGTCACAGAGTTAAACATTACATAGATAATCCAATGGAAGTTGAAGATGAAGTTAATCACAATTTCGACACCATAGCTAACTAAGTGTGGGAAGATTCGAATCTTTTTAGGGTAATATGTATTTCTATTAGAGTTAGATATTTTGTTTTCGTGTAGTTTCCGAGAATGGAATCCGCATGGTCTTTCCCTAGCAGACTCTAAAGAACTAGTCTTCTCCCTCCATTCTGAATTTTTATTTCTTTTAAATTTTACGAGATGAAGAATTCCTTTGATCTGAACCATGGTCTACTACTACACGCTATGATTACTAAACGTAATAATAACATCTTCCTGAGTGAACTGGTATCATTCATAAGAGGCAAAATGGACGAAGTAAGGAAAGAACTCAGGAAAGATTATCATAAGACACATTTTGGTAAAGGAAAATCAAAATCCGCAACAAAAAAAAGAGCACGACACCTTGAAAGATGTCATAAATGCGGAAAATGGTCACACGAAGGTAAATGTTCAAACAATCAAACATATTCAAATACCGAATTTGTTACTCTATGCAGAGAAGGACCGTTCATGTGTTTAGAAGAAAAGTTATTGAAGAATCGAGGTTATGCTTATGTAGCTATGGAAAACCAAATCACACGAGTCTCCTATGAGTCGGCTAAAGCAGGTCTCTGAGAATTCTATCTCATAGGTAAGTATGTACAGTTTTTATTTTTATTTTTATTTTTAACCTTTTGATAATAAACGCTGAATCGTTCGCTATAAAGTATTAAATTGATATTCAATAAAATTAGGTATGCGAAACCGAAATTATTGATATCATACAAAAATTTCTTACATCACTGCGAAATTTGCCGTTTATTCTTAAGGTATAAATATCTTTAATCAATCAATCAAAAATATTTCAGAAATTCGTCAGGAGTAAAACTAGGTAATATAGTCGAAATTACTTTACCCAAAAGAGGGGCGTATATTTTTGATAATATTTGATTGATTAAAGTGGGATAAAAGACCAAAAAGATTTTTAATTTTATTTTTTACCTTGTTTTTAAAATTGATATTAAATTATTATTGTAATTTTTAAAACCAATATATTTAAGTTTTTAAATATTTTAAAAAATAATATTTTCAATATAAGTTTGTAAAATTAATGTATAAAAATATTAATAATATTAATATGAATTTTTAATATTATGCATTTTAAAATTAAGTTTGGTGTGAATTTAAAAACAAAAATGTACTTTATTTCATTAAGTTAAAAATTTGATACCTAAAATTCGTTGTAAGTTGAAGACTAGGTCGTTGAACCGAAATTGCTTTACCCAAGAGAGGGACGAGAAATTTTGTTATCATTATTTTTAATCTTATTGATCTAAAGTATGCCAAAAACATTAAAAAAACCCAAAAATCTTTGCTTTTAAAACAACGCTTTAAAGTGACAAATTTTAAAATTTTGTCGAGAGACGAACTAGGACAACGATCCGAAACGCCCTCATCCTAAAAAGAAATAAAATTTTTAAAAATTTAATTAATTATTTGTTTTATTAAGTTAAAGGTTTTTATAAAAAAAAAAAAAAAAAAGGTCAGACCCCATGCGATCGCATGGGGTTTCCTCTTTAATATCATGCGATCGCATGGAACCATAAAACTGGTCAGGAACAAAAGTCCCAGCGAGCTATTCTGTATCCTCACTTCTACACACACATATACACGAAAATACTCCCAAACACTCCCAAAAATCATCATTTTTCAACCAAAATCAACGAAATTCGTCACAATAATTAGCTATAATCATGCCTTTCTTCAGATGGGGAAGCAAAAAGGTAAAAATTTCACCCCTAAACTCTTAAATTTTTCAGTTTTAGTGTTATTGAGCTAATTTTTACCTAATTTGATTTTGTTAATTTCTAGTGTAATTAGAGTTAAATTGTTAGTGTATTATGCTTGTATAACCTAGATTGATGCTATTTAACATGATTTGAAGCCAAAAACTTCAAAAATTTTAGAAATCTAGGGTTTGTGTTCTTGAGCAATTTGAGGCTTTTTGATATAAACAGGTTATGGCCAATTTTTGTCATGAATTATTGCTAAATTAAGTAGTATAACATGTTTAGGTAGCTAAATGATTCAAACTTTGATCCTAAACATGATTTTTGAGAATTAAAGTGGACTTTTCAAGTCTAAAATTCATGAACTTGATTAATTTGATATAAATGTCATTTAAAACTTGTTCAATTGCTAGTAATGATTATTTTGACATGTTATTTGAGTAGAATGTTTATGAACTTTGTAAACATTTTCATATGTGCTTATTTGAAAAAGTGTAGAATTGATAAAAATATGAAATTGTGCATGAGTTTAATATGGATTAAACATGTTATTGTAATTGTTTCAAGTTGTTATTTTGCTAACACTAATGCATATTTGGATGCACAAATTTTTTGTTTAATGTGTTTTGCAAAAACATACCGAATCTGGCGGTGCATCATCATCCAGACAACCTGAAAACGAACCACAGCCAGAAATGCAATATGAACCAGAACCTAAACAAGAACAACCACATGAACAACAACAACAACAACCTGATCAACACATACCATACTATAGCCGGACCCACAATTTTTTATTACCTACGTAGTATTTCCCGCTCATCATATAGTAGAACACCCAACAATTCATGAAGAACAGTTGCATCCCAATTTAAGGATTGATAGAAGTTGGAGAGATTACCCGACGTACCAAAGTAACAAATTTAAACTGGTAACGAAAAATGTAGAAGTACCGAGGGTAATCGATTGAGAGCCTTTGGAAAGGGTCCACGTAGCTAACCCAGTTAGGCAGCATCTAATCCAAAGGTATGGCAGCTCTTCTTTTCCTGATTGGGAATATTTATTTACCACTCGTAGGCCTGTATATAAAGAGTGGTGTGTTGAGCTTATGAGTTCTATAGCTTTTAATAAGGATGTAGATATGTTAGACGATAAGAGTTTTCTTAGATTTTTAATTGGCCGTAGGATGTACAGAATGTCCATGCTTGACATGACCAGGGCTTTACAGATTTACACTCCCGCTGAATTACTACTACCTGATTGTACAAATTTGATTTATCATGGTGAGAGGGTAGAGAGAAATTTTGACGCTGACGCCGTCTGGAGGCATATGTCAAATTATAATGTTTTTACGCGGGGAGGAAGACACTCCTATTTAGATATTAACAAAGCAGAGCTTCGTATTATACATAGATTTTTAGCTAATTCGATTACACAAAGAGGTAACAACAAGGAGAAAATGACCTTACACTATTTATTTTACCTTAAGTGCATTCGAGCCACTAGAGGCTTTGTTAATATTCCCTACTGTGTTGGTTTTTATCTGTCTAAAATGGTGGAAGGAATACAGGACTGGGGAATAATAGGAGGAGGTATTTTTGTTACTCTCATTGGAGAGTATTTAGGCGTAAATAGGGATCAAGGGGGTCCACTGATGGTGTGTAGGGAACAGGATGAGACTTTAGGATTGCGGGTCTATCAGGGTGCAAAGGTATTAAAGAGCAGACGCAATCAGGCAGTACCATATTAGGGCTCTCATCCACAGGTAGATAGAGGTTCAGATGAGGAAATGGAGGAAGCGGATGACATTAGGGATGTCATTAGGGAGGCTGTTACTGACGTTTACCAGCTTATAGATGAGGTAGAAATGACAAACGAGGCTAGACATAGTCAGTACGAGCAGTGGCACGCCGAGAATGTGTACGAGTATTCCAGGCAACGACAGCATGATAGATGGCACTATCATCAGCATCAGATCATGAGCCAGCTATCACCTCAGGTACCAAATAACTACGTACCGACCCGACCTGCTTACTATCTGCCACACCAGCCCGATATGCGACCACCATTTACTATCTACGACCCCAACCAAGCCTATCAGCACACCTAAAACCAACCGTGGAACCCGACCGACGACATGAACTGGAACCCCTATCCAGATTGATACAGTTCCCGTTGGTGATTTTTATCTTTTATTATTTTTATTTACTTATGTTTAAAACATATAATATTGTGATACTTTTATGTAATATTTAACATTTTTTTTATTTTGTTACTAATATTTCGTATTTATAATTTGAAAGTGGGATGTTAAGTCCCGTTTCAAATTACCATGCATGTTTATATTTGTATTGTATGTATTTTATTTCATGTACACAACAGGTGTAAAACAACGCATTTTCAAAGACTGGCATTAAGTTCAGCAAAAGCAACTAATTTTGACGACAAGATGCAAAATAAGTGTGATGTAGCAACAGACGGAATGAACAAAAGATGTGCACCATTTATCATTCAACATAAACCACAATATGTTTGAAACTTTGGTAAAATTTAATCATTTTTCTACGCTAATCACCCTCAATAATTTAAATTGTTACTGATTTCTTGCAAATGAGGGTATTGCAAGATCTTAAGTGTGGGAAAGGATTAAATTCTTTCGGTTTTAAAATTTTTTGACTTATACACTTGGTTACCATTAAAAATACTAGTAACACAGTAGTTGTATTAGAATTTAGTGCTCTCTGATAATAAAGAACAGCCATAGTCTTATATACTGACTACCCAATTCTAGTAAAAATTTTCAAAATTTTCAACTAAATGAACTCAAAATCATGTTTATACATATTTATGAACGATAAAACTAGGTGTTAACACCGAAATTATTGTTACCTCGTAAAGGACATAAATTGAGAAACAACCCAAAATGTTAGAATTCATTTAAAATAGAATAGAGGAAAATAAAAAGGCAAAGAAAGAAAAATAAAAGCCAAGTGTGGGAAAAATTTACCAAGTTATTTAGAACATATGTCACATATTTTTGTACAAATAATTGAAGATACTTTTGTTTTGGATGATATTAATCAGTTTTACCCAGTTTATTGTAATATAAATGAAATTTAAAAGGAAGTAAAGTCTTCCGAGAAAAAAGACACGCGCTTCTTGATTTAGGTCAGAAAGTTGTCGTCCAGACCAGTTGTAGAGTCTACGAAAAACCTTGAAAAGTTTTCTCGAAAATCAGCTGGAAATTCACGGACCTCAGCATCAAACAGGGTCGCCAAGTGGTTAGACTTATCCCAACCATGAAAGGATCTGTCTCGTACAATGGGGGGCACCGTGCAAATTAGCTTATAAGACTAATGAATCAGATCCCCAGAAAGGATAATCTCCTCAAAGATCAAAAATCAGCTTTTAAGCCTGATATTACTCAATCCTTGAGATTGACCTTAAAGATTGAGAATTCAAACTCATGAAATTCAATGATATCTAAACTCGAGCTTGAACGAGAAAATATTTTGATCAAATTACAAACCAATTTGTTTTCTGAAAACTCATTTTCAATGCGTTCATTACCATTGAACGTAAAATCCTAGGAATTCACCTGGAATTCATTAGGCCACCTGAACCAAATCGGGTGTCAACCGTAAGAACGGTGGTTGCATAGCATGATCAAAGACAGGACCTTGTGCCAGACCGAAAAAAACTATAGGGTGATCTTTACTATTGCTCCTACAAAGGATAGTAATTGCATCCGACATGTTATAGACCATAATCAAAAGCATGTCACGGGACATTGCCTCAACAGTGCTTGTTCAACGCTTTCCTTTACAACCGGACGGTAGTTTACCAAAAGGTAATATACGGAGCAAGTATATTGGATGTGTTGATTTCCTAATATAAAGTTAGCAAGAGGGTGACACAAAACCGCAAGTTTTAATCTAAAATTTTCAAATCTGAAACCCACAAAACCCACAAACATTTTGCAAACACCGGTGAAGGGTTATTCTGAAAAACTTATCTAGGGTAAAAGCTAGATTGAATTTTCAAAAGATCAAATATTTTCATAAAGATCCAATTTCCTTAAGGATCAAAATTATCATAGTCATGTGGGACTGTAAATCACAACATTACTATCATTGTTCATACCGCCGTATTAAAATCACTGATGTACAAAGTGTGAAGAATAAAGAAGTGATTCAAGTAAAGTTATATTCAAGTTCTATATTGCTTGAGGACAAGCAACGCTCAAGTGTGGGAATATTTGATAATGCTAAAAACAAACATATATTTCATAGCATTATCCCTCAAGAAAGACAAGCTTTTGGTTGCAATTGTTCTATTTACAAGTGATATTCGTTTAAATAATAAAAGGTGAAGACAAAAGACAGATTCGACGATTTGAAGACGCAAACGACCAAAAAGCTAAAAAGTACAAAGTACAATCAAAGTGGTTCAAATTATTGATGAGAAACGTCTAAAAGTTACAAAGTACGAGCCGCAAAACGCAAAGTACAAGATATTAAATAGTACAAAAGGACGTTCGAAAATCTGGAACCGGGACAAGAGTCAACTCTCAACGCGCGACGCAACGGAGCTAAAATGACAAGTCAACTATGCATATAAATATAATATAATATAATATATATATAATTATATAAAATTATATATATTATATATATATATTTAATAAGTGTCGGCAAGCTTGCAAATAAAAGTACCTGAGCTGTAAAAGAAGGCCATGCGATCGCATGGCCAGGAAGACCAAAATCCATGCGATCGCATGGAGTCCTGTAGCTGCCCACATTCTATAAATTGCACGAATTCTGGCCGAGTTTATTACACCTTTTTATATCCATCTATCTACGATATATTTATATTTATATTTTATAATTTTAATTTTAATTTAAGTTTAATAATAATAAGGTTATGGTGGCGAATGTTGTAAGTGTGTAAGTCAAAATTCTGTCCGTGTAACGCTACACGATTAATACTCATTGTAAGTTATGTTCAACCTTTTTAAATTAATGTCTCGTAGCTAAGTTATTATTATGCTTATTTAAATCGAAGTAATCATGATGTTGGACTAAATATTAAAGACGGGGTAATTGGGCTTTGTACCATAATTGAGGTTTGGACAAAAGAACGACACTTGTGGAAATTGGACTATGGGCTATTAATGGACTTTATATTTGTTTAACTGAATGATAGTTCGTTAATTTAATATAGATATTTACAATTTGACGTATCCATAAATAACCATATACACTCGATCAGGCACGATGAGAGAGATATTTATAAGTACTAATAATCGTTCATTTAACCGGACACGGGAATGGATTAATAGTCAATGGACTTATTAAAATAGGGGTGGATTACATACAAGGACACTTGGTGTAATTGTTAATAAAGTATTAAAACCTTAGATTGCACACAGTCGATAACCTGGTGTAATCATTAACAATGTATTAAAACCTTATTACAGTTTAAGTCCCCAATTAGTTGGAATATTTGACTTCGGATATAAGAATAATTTGACGAGGACACTCGCACTTTATATTTATGACTGATGGACTATTATGGACAAAAACTAGATGGACATATCGAATAATCCAGGACAAAGGACAATTAACCATGGTAATAAATTAAAATCAACACGTCGAAAATTAACCATGCCAAAAGTTTTGTTTATCATTTCTTGTCAAAAATTACCTGCTTATCATTCTTAGTCTAGACACGTTTTACTGCAATGACTGCATGAATAGTGTATAGACAAAATTCATATCTTAGCGTATCTGATAATTCAAATCTTAGCGTATCTGTTACTGTAGACTTTGCTTGACTGCTTTCGTAGATTCCTCCGTAGCTTATGGGATTTTAGTATTATATATGCATATGTAAATTATGTATTGCAGGGTACTAATCTACATCCTATAATCTATTTCTTATCGAAAATCCTTCATCTGATCGTACGAGATGAATCCCTCGACCAGTTCGAGTTCCTCAGATTCCGATAGATATTCCGATAGTTATTCCGACAGCTATTCCGACATGGATGTCCACCTAATCTCTGGAAGCAGCGTCACCAGAATGAATCAACCAATCAGCCATCCTCAATTAATCTGATGGGTTCGTAACCTACTTAATCATTGGAGACAAGAAGAAGGTTGTGATGACCCGGGAATTTTCGACCAAATTTAAACTTGATCTTTATATGTTTCCGACATAATAAGCAAAGTCTATTTAATTAAGTCTCAAAAACCTTTGAACTGTGTTCATGTATACCTTTGAACTTATTAATTATTGAAATTAAATTAAATATAATTTATAAAACAGATCATAGGCGTAATATCTATCTGCTTAACTCGTTATATTTTCTTTTTTCTGCTTTTTTTAGTTTTTTTTACTGTATATTCGTGACTTCCTGTCTGGTAATATCTTCACTGTATGACAATGGTATATCTCAGATTGTTGAAAATCATTCAATTATCCATCACCATTAGCTGCTACAATCACTCATAACTTTCATAAATGGGGAAATTACAAAACAGAAAAGATGAAAACTGCTAGTCTTTCCTGCACGTAAATCTTTTTAACCATAACTCAAATCCGTATCATTCTCCAAAATCTATCAATGCAGAAGTGTTCTAAATTACATCGTGATTGTTTCTTCAAAATCTCAACTCTCAAATCTTTATATTGAATCCGAATTTCGAAGTCAAAAATTTATTTTCAAAAGTCAAACTTTGGGTTCATGAAGAAATTCATGTTCGTTTTTGAGTTTATAGATCAATTGATAATTTCTATAGTTTTTAGGAGTGAATTGAAACACATTTCGTGTTATAATTTTTGTACAAAACGCTCTCAATTTCAAGATCATTTTTTTTAGGTATTCATCGAAACAGCAGGCCAGGCCTGTTTCTTTTTATTTATTTATTTATTTATTTTATTTTAACTAAATTCAATTGTTACATATTAATCTGGTTCGTTTTCGATTCCTAACACAAGTAAGCGTATTATGGGTGATTGGTGTGAATTTCAGTTGTTGGGTTTATGAACAAGATGAAGAAGAAATGTAACAGAAAATAAAGATGAGTTATAGTTTATTCACTTGAGTGTATTTCCAGAAAACAAGCCAGCCCAGCTGGTTTGATGTGTTGTGTAACAGAAGTTCTAGAGTTCGAGCCTTGGTTGTGGCGATTTTCTTTTTATTTTATGAGTTCAAATAAGTCGAGCTAGAGAAATGGTTGGGTGTTGGTGCGGGTGAGCGAGAGGTCTTGAGTTCGAGCCCGGTCTGGGGCAACACTTTTTTTTTAGAAATCCGTTTTGAGGTAGTTTTCAATATATTTTATTATTATTATTATTATTATTATTATTATTATTATTATTATTATTATTATTATTATTATTATTATTATTATTATTATTATTATTATTATTATTATTATTATTATTGTTATTATTATTGTTATTATTAATTGTTGTTATTATTAATTGTTGTTATTATTACTAGTATTAATATTATTGATATTGTTATTGTTATAAGTACTAGTTATTATTTATTATTACTAACATGATTATAATTACAATTATTATTATCATTAATGTTATTACTAATATTATTATCGCTATCAAATATTATTACTAGTATTATTATTATTATTATTATTGATTGGTATTATGGTATTATTAATTAGTATCAATATTATTAACAATAACATGATTAATAAGATTATTAATCTTAATATAGTTATATTTGCATATGTTGTATTATTATTAAGTAATATTATTCATAATACTAACAAGTAGCCTTAGTATAAATAATGTTAACACTATTAGCATTAAGTTTATCATTTTAAGAATTATTATCATTATTATGATTATCATTTATCATTTTATAAATATTAGAACCCTTATTATTAACATAAGTATATTATTAGTATTAATATTATTTTAGAGTTATTATTATTATTATCATTAACATTTATCATTTCATTTTTTGCTATTAAGTATTATCATTATTAATAAAAGTATTATTATTATTAGTAAATCATTATTATCTAAATTATTATTTTAACAAATAAATCTTTTGTACACTATATATATACTTATGGTATATACTAGAATTGCATTAATAATTCACATACAAACTAATAAAATTTCATAAATACAATACTAATCACAAATATATGTATATAAATATATTAATATCACTAATTGTATAAACGTTAATCATTATAAATATATATACATAAAATCGATATATATATAATATAATTTAAGATATAATATAAGTATACGTTTTAAAATGGAATTTAGAATAAATTCTACAAAACTATAAATATATAAATAATACATATTAATAAATGAAATTTTGTGATTTACATCATACGTATTAATAAATACACAATTAATATAGGTTTCGTGAATTCGAGGCCAACCCTACACTTGATAAATGACGTCATATGTATTTTTACTACAAAATACATTAGGTGAGTTTCATTTGCCTTTTTACCCTTTATATTTTTGGGCTGAGAATACATGCGAAATTTTCATAAATGTTTTACGAAATAGACACAAGTAATCGAAACTACATTATATGGTTGAATGATTGAAGCCGAATATGCCCCTTTTTGCTTGGTAACCTAAGAATTAGTAAACCGATCTACTAATTGACGCGAATCCTAAAGATAGATCTATCGGGCCCAACAAGCCCCATCCAAAGTACCGGATACTTTAGTACTTCGAAATTTATATCATGTCCGAAGGAGGATCCCGGAATGATGGGGATATTCTTATATGCATATTGTGAATGTCGGTTACCAGGTATTCAATCCATATGAATGATATTTTTGTCTCTATGCATGGGACGTGTATTTATGAGAATTGGAAATTTTGTGGTCTATTAAAATGATGGAAATGATTGTTTATGATAAACTAATGAACTCACCAACCTTTTGGTTGACACTTTAAAGCATGTTTATTCTCAGGTACGAAAGAAATCTTCCGCTGTGCATTTGCTCATCTTTGGGATATTACTTGGAGTCATTCATGACATATCTCAAAAGATGTTGCATTCGAGTCGTTGAGTTCATCAAGATTATTATTAAGTCAATTTTAGTAAGATATATTACGAAGTGGTATGCATGTTGTCAACTTTCGATGTAATGAAAGATTGTCTTTTCAAAAACGAATGCAATGTTTGTAAAATGTATCATATAGAGGTCAAGTACCTCGCGATGTAATCAACTGTTGTGAATCATTTATAATCGATATGGACTTCGTCTGGATGGATTAGGACGGGTCTCTACAGTTGGTATCAGAGTGGTGGTCATAGTGAACCAGGTCTTGCATTAGTGTGATTAACTGATAGTCGTTAGGATGCATTAGTAAGTCTGGACTTCGACCGTGTCTGCATGTCAAAAGTTTTGCTTATCATTTTTTGTCGGAAACCATCTGTTTATCATCCTTAGGAAATTACCTGCTTATCATTCTTAGTCTAGACACATCTTACTGCAATGATTGTATGAATAGTGTATAGACAAAATTCGTATCTTAGCGTATCTGCTAATTCATATCTTAGCATATCTGTTACTGTAGACTTTGCCTGACAACTTCCGTAGATTCCTCCGTAACTTATGGGGTTTTAGTATTATATATGCATATGTAAATTATGTATTGCAGGGTACTAATCTACATCCTATAATCTATTTCTTATCGAAAATCCTTCATCTGATCGTACGAGATAAATCCCTCAACCAGTTCGAGTCCCTCAGATTCCGATAGTTATTCCGATAGTTATTCTGACAGTTATTCCGATATGGATTTCCGCTCGAACTCCGAAAGAAGTATAACTGGAATGGATCAACAAAATCAGTCATCACCAATTCGGGATGAATTAGCGATGGGTTCGTAGTCGACTAAACCAACAGAGACAAGAAGAAAGCGATCTTTTCCATTCCACCAACCGAATTTACCTCTTGGCGATGAACCTGAAATACTTACTGGGTAACCTGTTTGTAATACTATTTTCTCTCTCATTTCCCTAATATCTCGCCAAGATTATATTCTATCCACAATTCTATATCTTATTCATCCACTCGTTCCGACCGACAATCATTCTGGAATAATGGAAGAAGTCAACAAACTTCGCGCTCGAAAAATAAATTTGGAAAATATGGTGCAAAATGTACCAGCTTTAGCAACATCACCGGCACCAATATTACCATCAGTAACAGCACCAGTACCATCAACAATCCATGCCTCAACATCTCATTCTGTATCTCGAGTATAATCATCGTTCTACGTATCGTTCTACATCGATTATCTTCGTTATTCATGGCGATTAAGTAATCTCTAAATGTTTTAGAGATTATGTACTCTAGTTCTAGCCGTAAATCTGATGAGTTTAATATCACATTGACTCATTAGATCCATGATTACATCTGATGAAAATATATATGTATATATGTTTTCAAAAAGATGGTAACTAAAAATTCTTCTGTACAAACTGTTAATGGTGAAAATATTTTAACGGGTAGGTAATACCCGAGGAATATTTAGATTTCACATTAATAAGTTACACTGTACATTCTTTCAATCTGATTCAACAGTCATCCACTATCCTACTTACAACCACCGATATACGTATCCGTTCACCGCAGAATAACCATTTTCATCCAATTTCGTATTTGGATTTTGATTTACCAGAATCCAACAAGTGGCATAATGAAGAAATAATGGGCACAATAAAAATTGATTAGAAAAGACTAATTAACAATATGAAATTTTGTTAAGAAACCACGCTAACAAGATCCTAGCTAACTGCTCCTAGCTAACTGTCAATTCCGTATTACCTTTTAATTATCGTAATTTATTTATCGCAGTTTATTTATTGCAATTTATATTCTCGCAATTTTATTTATCATCATTTAATTTCTGTTATTTACTTTACGCATTTTATTTATCGTCATTTAAATTCTGTATTTATTTTACGCACTTTAAATATCGAGACACATATACAAGGTTTTGACATATCATATCGACGCATATATATATATATATATATATATATATATTATTTGGAATAACCATAGACACTCTATATGCAGTAATGATCGAGTTCTCTATACAGGGTTGAGGTTGATTCTATAATAATATATATAATTTGAGTTGTGATCGAGTCTGAGACATGTACACGGGTCACGATACGTATTAATTAATTCGATTATTATATATTAAATTATATATGAATTATTGGACTGTTAACTGTGGATTATCGACTGTGGACTAATGACATTGGACAATTAAAATGGATTAAAATATTGATTATAATATATGAAACTAAATAATTCTTCAAGTTTGCCACTTGATTTCATCTTAAACCTCATTTGTATCTTGATGATTACAATCTGCGTGCAAACATTTCATAATTCTTGAAAACACCTCAATCGAGTGAATGAACCAACCGCACTTCATCTCCGTAAGAAGAGATTGATGCATATAGTTATGCACCTGAAAAATACTCGGGACCTGAGTAAACGTTTAACACGCATCTGTGTTAGCTCCTTCGGCATTGCTATTACCGAAAATAACAATGAAATTCCTTTTCAAAGTAGCCAATTATGTCACAGCTTCAGCAAACCAATTTCAACTTTTCATTTGAATAAACCTTATTATAACTTTGATATATAAGTTTACCTTTCGTCATCGTTACCGGGGAACTGTTTATATTCCACCACATTAGAAGTAAACTTGCCAGCAACTCCATTGATCTTTGATTTTCCGAAAAATCTTTATACTCATTGAAACTCTATCATATACTCATCCGCATCTTGTAACGAGAACTGCCATACCAATTACCGGGAATCAGCAATCAGTACTTTGAAAACTCACAACATATCTACATCAACAGTTATATGTATGATATTTATCTCTTAGAATTATGATCTTTCATTCTAAAATTCTGAAAAGCACTCAGTCACAAATCAATACTCTGAATGATGAAAAAGCTGAATGAAGTAGCAGAAACCGTAGACAACCGTAAACAACCTTAATCATCGGAAGTTTGATGATAAAGAATAGTATGTTGGCAAAGCTCAGAAAAATTGGAACTGGAAAACGGATTGAGCTAATCACGAAGGAGACCAAGGACAAAAACAAGGGCCATACCCTATATTCAAAGAATCCAAGTAATTCTGGATCCGTTGAAATCCTTAGAGAATATCTTGCTCCGAAGTCATGTGAAAATCTTGCGGAAAATTTTCTTCACCATCCTTCGATATTAGAAATTCCAAGATATCATCGTATCTTTCATTATAAATATCCTTCATATTTCTGAATATATTTTTATAACTATTCTTATCTAAAATCATTAATCTCTTCGTGCTATCAGTGTTACATCATATAAAAACTATTAGTTTCTATATTCTGTAAATTTTTGAGCTTAAAATATGAATGTTATTGAAGTAATGTTGGGAACTGATGCATGTGTTAGTATAATATAATGACACTTGATCAACGTGATTATATTACAGTAAGTCATGATAAATTTCTAATGAAACTTGATGATTCACAGAGTCTTAACATCATTATGTGCCATGTTACACGACTCTTACATTCTGTCCAATCTATAAACATATTAAGAACAAATTTTTCTTGATAGTCCTATTTTTTCCCCTTGAATTATGGTAATTTGACAAGTCAAATTATGCTATTACCGTTTCTTTCCTAAAACATTAACAATGTTCATTCCGAAATTCATATCTGCGAATTCTGGATCATTACAAGCGGTGCTTAATCGCAAGAAGAAGAAATGAAGGGACAAAACTCCGAAATAGAAATTGGGGTATAAATCGCAGCAAATAAAAGAGAGTATTAACCGTAGATGACAATGATTATAGGAAACAGAAATAGGGACATTGAAATATAAGGGGAGATATAAAGCCCGATAACAACACATAAATTACAAATCGTGTATATCATTGTTTATCGCAACATAAAGACACGGGAGAATTATAAGTACTATAACCCCAAGGGTAAAGTAGAAGTAAGCAGATTCCTCTGGTGGAAGTTGAAAAAGGAGAATGGTGGTTGTGATAGTAAGGATAAGGACAAGGATCAGAACTAGATTTAGCATTTTCATAAACTTTTGAATTTGGGGATTTGATATAGGAATGGTAAAAGTAACGGAATGGAAGAAGTTTAATTTATAATGGAAATATCAGACAGGGTAATCGAGACAGATCACCGTAATTAATTATAGAGATCTTAATTTTCTTACTCGCCGAAGAATCAAATCTTTTAGATTTTGAAGATTTTCTTTAAATTCCTTGAATTTCGGAATTCAACCGAGATGACGTCAAAAGTTAAGACGCACCTTATTTTCTAAATTCAACCCTGACTCTGTCAAAAGCTAAGGCAAATCTTTATCCTTTCATTTCACTATTTTGTGATAGCTTCACTCGTACGCTCCGCATAATCGAATCGTTTTATCTATATTAATCAATAATGATAAATCGATCTTTATCAACTCATATTAGTCATGAAAACATTTTTAATGTTACCCATGACCACCTCACTCAAATTTCGGGACGAAATTTATTTAACGGGTAGGCACTGTGATGACCCGGGAATTTCCTACCAAATTTAAACTTGATCTTTATATGTTTCCGACATAATAAGCAAAGTCTATTTAATTAAGTCTCAAAAACCTTTGAACTGTGTTCATGTATACCTTTGAACTTTGACCATGTCCGACGATTCGCGAACAATTGTGTGTAAATAAATATATAAATATAAATGTAAGTATATATATATATATATATATATATATATATATATATATATATATATATATATATATATATATATATATATATATATATATATATATATATATATATATATATATATATATATATTAATATTTGGAAATAATAAAATTTAGTATAAACATTTAAGTTAAGAATGTAAGATAATATATATAATAGCTAAGTTACTATTAGAATGAATGTATATGTACATGAATGATTTCTATATAATTAATAATATATGTACATTGTATTATATATAAATTATACAACTATTACATATTCAAATAAGTTATTATATAACATAAGTATTAACTCATTTATAATATGTAAGGTTAAAATAAGAAATCTTATTATAAATTAAAATTTAGTTGTTATGGTAATATTATTATTACTTTTATTATTCTAATCCATAGTAATATTAATATTAATATCAGTATTATGAATATTATTATTTTAAATATAATATATAGATATAAATTTAATACATTTAAATTTGTTATATTATCATTACTAATATTATTGTTATCTTTATTAATATCGTTATTATTATCATTAATATAACCACTAGTATTATTATTAATGTTATTATCATTACAAAAATTATTAGAATTATATTAAATATTGTTATTAATAATATAATACAACTTATATTATTATTGTATTATGATAGTTATTATTATTATTTTTTGTTAAGATCCTTATTAATTATTGAAATTAAATTAAATATAATTTATAAAACATATCATAGGCGTAATATCTATCTGCTTAACTCGTTATATTTTCTTTTTTCTGCTTTTTTTTAGTTTTTCTTACTGTATATTCGTGACTTCCTGTCTGGTAATATCTTCACTATATGACAATCGTATATCTCAGATTGTTGAAAATCATTCAATTATCCATCACCATTAGCTGCTACAATCACTCATAACTTGCATAAATGGGGAAATTACAAAACAGAAAAGAGGAAAATCGCTAGTCTTTCCTGCACGTAAATCTTTTTAACCATAACTCAAATCTGTATCTTTCTCCAAAATCTATCAATGCAGAAGTGTTCTAAATCACATCGTGATTGTTTCTTCAAAATCTCAACTCTCAAATCTTTATATTGAATCCGAATTTCGAAGTCAAAAAATTATTTTCAAAAGTCAAACTTTGGGTTCATGAAGAAATTCATGTTTGTTTTTGAGTTTATAGATCAATTGATAATTTCTATAGTTTTTAGCAGTGAATTGAAACACATTTCGTGTTATAATTTTTGTACAAAACGCTCTCAATTTCAAGATCAATTTTTTTTAGGTATTCATCGAAACAGCAGGCCAGGCCTGTTTCTTTTTATTTATTTATTTATTTTTTTATTTATTTTATTTTAACTAAATTCAATTGTTACATATTTATCTGGTTCGTTTTCGATTCCTAACACAAGTAAGCGTATTATGGGTGATTGGTGCGAATTTCAGTTGTTGGGTTTATGAACAAGATGAAGAAGAAATGTAACAGAAAATAAAGACGAGTTATAGTTTATTCACTTGAGTGTATTTCCAGAAAACCAGCCAGCCCAGCTGGTTTGATGTGTTGTGTTGTGTAACAGAAGTTCTAGAGTTCGAGCCTTGGTTGTGGCGATTTTCTTTTTATTTTATGAAAAGAAGATGAAGAATTAAGGAAACAGAACGTAGGGTTAAATAAAAACTGACTGAAGGCTTATTCAAATAAGTCGAGCTAGAGAAATGGTTGGGTGTTGGTGCGGGTGAGCGAGAGGTCTTGAGTTCGAGCCCGGTCTGGGGCAACTCTTTTTTTTTAGAAATCCGTTTTGAGGTAGTTTTCAATATATTTTATTATTATTATTATTATTATTATTATTATTATTATTATTATTATTATTATTATTGTTATTATTAATTGTTGTTATTATTAATTGTTGTTATTATTACTAGTATTAATATTATTGATATTGTTATTGTTATAAGTACTAGTTATTATTTATTATTACTAACATGATTATAATTACAATTATTATTATCATTAATGTTATTACTAATATTATTATCGCTATCAAATATTATTACTAGTATTATTATTATTATTGATTGGTATTATGGTATTATTAATTAGTATCAATATTATTAACAATAACATGATTAATAAGATTATTAATCTTAATATAGTTATATTATCATCTGTTGTATTATTATTAAGTAATATTATTCATAATGCTAACAAGTAGCCTTAGTATAAATAATGTTAACACTATTATCATTAAGTTTATCATTTTAAGAATTATTATCATTATTATGATTATCATTTATCATTTTATAAATATTAGAACCCTTATTATTAACATAAGTATATTATTAGTATTAATATTATTTTAGAGTTATTATTATTATTATCATTAACATTTATCATTTCATTTTTTGCTATTAAGTATTATCATTATTAATAAAATTATTATTATTATTAGTAAATCATTATTATCTAAATTATTATTTTAACAAATAAATCTTTTGTACACTATATATATACTTATGGTATATACTAGAATTGTATTAATAATTCACATACAAACTAATAAAATTTCATAAATACAATACTAATCACAAATATATGTATATAAATATATTAATATCACTAATTGTATAAAAGTTAATCATTATAAATATATATACATAAAATCGATATATATAAAATATAATTTAAGATATAATATAAGTATACGTTTTAAAATGGAATTTATAATAAATTCTACAAAACTATAAATATATAAATAATACATATTAATAAATGAAATTTTGTGATTTACATCATACGTATTAATAAATACACAATTAATATAGGTTCGTGAATCCGAGGCCAACCCTACACTTGATAAATGACGTCATATGTATTTTTACTACAAAATAAATTAGGTGAGTTTCATTTGCCTTTTTACCCTTTATATTTTTGGGCTGAGAATACATGCGAAATTTTCATAAATGTTTTACGAAATAGACACAATTAATCGAAACTACATTATATGGTTGAATGATCGAAGCCGAATATGCCCCTTTTTGCTTGGTAACCTAAGAATTAGTAAACCGATCTACTAATTGACGCGAATCCTAAAGATAGATCTATCGGGCCCAACAAGCCCCATCCAAAGTACCGGATGCTTTAGTACTTCGAAATTTATATCATGTCCGAAGGAGGATCCCGGAATGATGGGGATATTCTTATATGCATATTGTGAATGTCGGTTACCAGGTATTCAATCCATATGAATGATATTTTTGTCTCTATGCATGGGACGTGTATTTATGAGAAATGGAAATCTTGTGGTCTATTAAAATGATGGAAATGATTGTTTATGATAAACTAATGAACTCACCAACCTTTTGGTTGACACTTTAAAGCATGTTTATTCGCAGGTACGAAAGAAATCTTCCGCTGTGCATTTGCTCATCTTAGGGATATTACTTGGAGTCATTCATGACATATCTCAAAAGATGTTGCATTCGAGTCATTGAGTTCATCAAGATTATTATTAAGTCAATTTTAGTAAGATATATTACGAAGTGGTATGCATGTTGTCAACTTTCGATGTAATGAAAGATTGTCTTTTCAAAAACGAATGCAATGTTTGTAAAATGTATCGTATAGACGTCAAGTACCTCGCGATGTAATCAACTGTTGTGAATCGCTTATAATGGATATGGACTTCGTCTAGATGGATTAGGACGGGTCTCTACAAAGGTGATCCCTTCCACCCACCACATTGCCCTTTTGGCGAAGAACCTGAAGCGCTTACCGGCAAACCTGTTCGAAACACCATTTTCTCTCTCATATCCAGAGTATCTCTTCACGATTATATTCTATCCACAATTATAGATCTTATTCATCCGCTCATTCCCACCGACAATCATCCCGGAATAATAGAAGAAGTCAACGAACTTCACGCTCGAGTAATCAATTTGGAGAATATGGTGCAAAGGTTTCAAGCACCAGCAACAGCACCAGCAGCAACAATACCAACAGCAACATCCGCATCCCACACCTCAACATCTCATTCTGTACCTCGAGTATAATCATCGTTCTACACGACGTTCTACATCATTTATATTCGTTCGACATGGCGATTATGTAATCTCTAATGTTTTAGAGATTATATATTCTTGTTCTAACGGTAAATCAAATGAGTTTAATATCATATTAACTCATTAAATCCACGATTACACCTAAAGAAACTGTATATGTATATATATTTTCACAAGGATTGTAAATAAAAATTCTTTAGTACAAACTGTTAATGGTGAAAATATTTTAACGGGTAGGTAATACCCGAGGAATATTTAGATTTCACATTAATAAGTTACACTGTACATTCTTTCAAATCTGATTCAACAGTTATTTACTATCCTATTTACATCCACAGATATATGTATCCGTTCACCACATAATAACCATTTTTCATTCAATTTTATATTTGGATTTTGACTTACCAGAATCCAACAAGTGGCATAATGAAGAAAACATTGGACAAAAATAAAATTTGTTAGAAACAAACAAATTAACTAAGAGAAATTTTGTTAATAATCCACGCTAACTGTTCCTAGCTAACTGTTCCTAGCTAACTGATTACATTTTATTTATCGCAATTTATATTCTCGCAATTTTATTTATCGTCATTTAATTTTTGTTATTTATATTTATTTTACGTACTTTAAATATCGGGACACGTATACAAGGTTTTGACATATCATATCGACGCATCTATATATATTATTTGGAATAACCATAGACACTCTATATGCTGTAATGCTCGAGTTCGCTATACAGGGTTGAGGTTGATTCTACAATAATATATATACTTTGAGTTGTGATCGAGTCTGAGACATGTATGCGGGTCATGACACGTATTAATTAATTCGAATATTATATATTAAACTATATATGAATTATTGGACTACTAACTGTGGACTAAGGACATTGGACAATTAAAATGAATTAAAGTATTGATTATAACATATGAAACTAAACATTTCTTCAAGTTTGCCACCTGATTTTATCTTAAACCTCGATTGCATTTTGACAATTACAATCTGCGTTCAAACCTTTCATAATTCTTGAAAACACCTCAATCGAGAGAATGAACCAACCGCACTTCATCTACAGAAGAAAAGATTGATGCGTATAGTTATGCACCTGAAAACTCTCGGAAACTGAGTAAACGTTTAACGCATAGCTGTGCTAATTCCTTTAGCTTTATTATTACCTAAAATAACTTTGCAATCTCTTTCCAAATTAGCCAATTTTGTCACAGCTCCAACAAGTCAACTTCGACTTTCATTCGAAACAAACTTATTGTAACCTTGATATATATGCGTGCTCTTTTATTGTTACCGGGAAACCTTTTATATGCCACCAAATTACCAGCAGACGTACCAGCAACTTCATTGTTCCTTGGCTTAAATTTCTCCGACAAATCACTATATTTATCTATTGAAGTCTTATCATAAACTCATCGGCATCTTGTAACGATAATTACCATACCAAATACCGAGAGGCATTAATCGATAATCTCGAATTTCTCAGCGATTCTATGACAACAATTATATATATATATATATATATATATATATATATATATATATATATATATATATATATATATATATATATATATATATACACATAAATATATATCTATAACTTCTATCTCCTGGATTTACGAAATTCAATTCTGAATTTCTAAAAAGCGCTTTAGCCTATGAATCAATCTTGTGAGTTTTGAAAAAGCTGATGAAGCAGTAAAAACTGAAGACTGCCTTAACAGTCAAAAGTTTGATGAAAATGAATGGAGTGTTGAAAAAGCGCAAAGATTTTGATACTGAAAAATGAATTGAGCAAACCATGAAGGAGACTTTGAACAAATCACAAGGACTAAACTTGTACATAAAGAATTCCGAAGATTCTGTTCTGATGAACTCTTTAGCAAATACCTTGCTCAATACTCTCAATTCTTGCGGACAATATTCTTCATCATCCTCTGATCTTAGATATTCTAAGATATCATCATATCTTTCATTAAAATTATCCTCGATATTTCTGAAAATATTTTCATAACTATTCTTATCTGAAATCATTTATCTCTTCACGATATCAGCGTTACATCAGAAAGGAAACTATTTCAGTTTCTAAATTCTGAAAAGTTCGAATTTAAAACATGAATATTTTTGAAGTAGTGTTGGGAACTGAAGCATGATTTAGTATAATATAATGACACTTGATCAACGTGATTATATTACAGTAAGTCATGCCGAGTTTCTAATGGAACGTGATGATTCACAGACTATAACGTCATTATATGCCATTTTACACGGCTCTTACATTCTACCCAATCTCTAAATATATTAAAAACATATTTTCCTGATAGTTCTATCTTTTCTGTTGAATTCTGGTAATTTAACAATCAAGATCGTGCTATTACAATCTCTCTCTTAGAACATTAGTCATGTTCATTCGAAACATTATACCTACGAACTATGGACCATTATTTGCTTGACTTAAAGTCGAGAAGAGAAAACAAAAGGATGGAACTCCAAAATAAAATGGAAACGAAGGGGATGAATTTATAGTGAAAAATCAGACAGAGTAATCAAGGAAGATCACCGTATTTAAGTATAGAGATCTTAATTTCCTTATTCGCCGAAGAATCAAATCTTTTAGATTTCAAATATTTTCTTTAAATTCCTTGAATTCCGGAATTCAACCAAGACAACGTTAAAAGTTAAGACGAAACTTTATTTCTTCAATTAACTCTTTTATGATAGCTTCACTCGTACTCTTCACAAAATCAAATTGTTTTATCTATATTACTCGATGATGATAAAACTATAATTTTCAGCTTGTATGGGTCATGAAAACATACTTATTGTCAGCCATGACCATCCCAATCAAATTTCAGGACGAAATTTCTTTAACGGGTAGGTACTGTGACGACCCAGAAATTTCCGACCAAATTTAAACTTAATCTTTATATGATTTCGACAGAATAAGCAAAGTTTGTTAAGTTGAATCTCAAACATTTTGAACTGCGTTTATGTAATCATTTGACCTTCGACTGCTTCCAACGATTCACGAACCTTTAAAAACAAATAGGATATATATATATATATATATATATATATATATATATATATATATATATATATATATATATATATAATTACATATGAAGATAAGCATATATAAACTATTATGTGATTTAGTAATCACGAAAGATAACTTAAGATAATTTAAAACATATTATATAAAACGGTTTATTTAATTATAGTGTGTGTACTAAATGTATATGATTTTTGAACATAATATGTCAATATTAAACAAAGTATTAAGTGTATACTTGAATTTAGTTGTCTCGATACATTTGATTATTTACATAATAAAACATGATATCTAAAACATACTTATATACATATAGTCATGTGAATATATATATATATATATATATATATATATATATATATATATATATATATATATATATATATATATTATAGAATAGATTATATAATTATTAAGTATGACATAATTAATAAAATATAATATTAAGATTTGAAAATAATTGCTATATTAATATTATTACGTTCATTATTGTCATTAATAACATATTAGTAACAGTAATATTAATTATACCAACATAAAATTTGATACGTATAATTTGTTATAGTAGAAGTATTTCTAACAATATTAATATTATTAATACCATTATTATTATTACTGAGATTATTAAAATTTTTATAAGAATTGTTATTTTTACTAAGATACAAATTTATTATAATTACCATTATTATTATTAATATTAATATTTACAATATCATTAATAAAAATCATTAAATTTGTTATTTATATTATTATTATTTTTATTAATAATATTAAAAGTATTATTATTATTATTATTATTATTATTATTATTAATATTTATAATAAATATATAAAATCAAAAATTTTAAAGGCAGATTCCAAATCTGTTTCTCGTCTTGATCAACTGTAATTGTTTTTGTCTGCTATCTGGATTACAAATCGAATGAGATCACTGATATACTCCAAATTCTGTTAACAATCGTAATCTGTTTTTAGTATTTTATTTATTTTTTCTTTCTGTTCTTATGAAGTTGACACCATATTCAATTGATATATAATAAGGGATCAATTCATGTTATAATTGAGTCATCCAAATTTCTTTTCACTATCTGTAGCAAATCACGACTAACCGTAATTGATTTCAGTTATTAAATTTTTCTTTTTCATATTAAACAGCTCGATACCTCTATATCTTCCACTTTTTAACCAAATCACAAAATAGAACGAAATTTAAAAATCCTTAAATGATGTTTTGTTAGGAATGTTCAAATCAATCCTTCTCCAAAATTTCATATATCAATTCTTTATATCAAGCTTTAATTGTTGAGTCAAAGTGTAAAAATCAAAAAGTCAAAGCATTTGTTCATATCAAAATTCGAATTAGTTTCAATGTTTCAGGATCAATTGAAGATACAGAAAGTTTCTAAGTGGGATTTGAAACGTCTTTCCTATTGTAAACTTTGTCTAAAATTGTCAAAATTTCAAAATTCGATTTTTGTTTGTTCTTGAGCTATCCACGATACAGTAGCTTTATTTTTATTTTTTTATTTTTTGTCTTTTGATCAAACGTATACAAATCAGGTTGTTATACTTTAATTTCAAACTCAAAGTCAAATGTATAATTCGTTGTTTACAAATTGAATTGGTAATTTGTTTGAGTTTGCACGAATTGAAGAAGAAGAAATATAGAACACAGAACTTACGGGTTATATTATAATTAGTCCAAGGAATTAATCAAAAAAACTGAAACGCTTCAATGGTCTAGGTGTTTGTCGGGTGAGCGGGAGGTCCAGGGTTCGAGCCTCATGTGTGGCATTATTTTTTAGAAGCCTTTTTATAAGGTAGTTTTCTATTTTATTATTGTTATTATTATTATTACGATTATGATTATGATTGTTATTGTTATTGATAAGAATAATTAGTATTGATAAAATTATTATTACTAGTATTATTATCATTACTTAGTATTATTGTTATTATTATTACTAATATTACATAGGTATTATTATTATTATCATAATTATGATCATCATTATTATTATTATTATTATTATTATTATTATTATTATTATTATTATCATCATTATTATGAACATAATACAAGTTATGATTTTAAATATTATCATTAGTATCATTTTATAAATTGTTAGTATTATTATTGTTATTATCAACAAAAGTATTAGTAATAAAATCATTACTGACATTATCATTAATATTATAGGTATTATAATTGTTATTATTATTATTATCATAATTATAAGTATTATATCTATTATTATTATGAGTATTAGTTATAATATTATTATTAATTTTAAAACTTTAATATTATTAACATTATGATGAAAAGGTTTATTATTATTATCATTATGAAAATAATACAAATTATTATTATTTTCATAAATATTAGTATTAGTATTTTTTTACAAATAATAGAATTGTTATTATTAACATAAGTATATTATTAATGTTAATATCATTATTTTTACTAATATTAACTTAGTATAATTAGAACTACTGCTTTAATAAACAAATGAAATATATAAATATATATATATATAATACATATAGCATAACAAAATATTTTATTATATAAAAGGAATATATGAAATATAAATATATTATTAGTATAAAAATAATATCATTAATAGGTTATATATATAAACTTATTCAATTACGATTATATGTTTTAATATATATATATATACAAATGGTATAGGTTCGTGAATCCGAGGCCAACCTTGCATTGTTCAGTATCGTCGTATGCATATTTTTACTACAAAATATCGTATCGTGAGTTCATTTGATTCCCTTTTACTCTTTACATTTTTGGGACTGAGAATACATGCGCTGTTTTTACAACTGCTTTATTAAATGCTTTTGAAATATATTTTTGAACTGCGAATACATGAAATGCTTTTATAAATGTTTGACGAAATAGACACAAGTACTTAAAAACATTCTACGAATGAGTTATTATGAGTACACCGGATATCACCCCTTTTAGTCTGGTAATCTAAGAATTAGGAAACCGAGCTCCTAATTGACGTGAATCCTAAAGATAGATCTATGGGCACTAACCAGCCCCAGTCAGAGAATTTGAACTGCTTTAGTACTTCGAAATAGGTATACAACCGCCAGCTTTAAAAGATATGATCTGTTTGTGAGGTGTACACAACCATCATATTTAAAAGAGTGGCCTGTTTGTATGCTTTTGCATGACCGTGCGGAATGCCGGTATGCGGGGAATATTCTATATGCATCTTGTTAAGGTCGATTACCAGGTGTTTGTAGTTCGTATGAATGACTTTTATCTCTATGTCGTGCGAAATGCCTGATATGAGATTATGTTTATGAAAGATATTAAAAATCGCGAGGCAATCTACGGGGGAGAAAAGGATACGAACCTACTCTGCTAAGCATTACGAAATATGGTTTTGTACACGAGATATGTGTACTGTATTTAAATCTTGTGGTCTATTAAAATGATGAATTTTATTGTTTACGATAAATCTATGAACTCACCATCCTTTTGGTTCACACTTGAAAGCATGTTTATTCTCAGGTATGAAAGAAATCTTTCGCTGTGCATTTGCTCATTTTAGAGATATTACTTGGAGTCATTCATGACATATTTCAAAAGACGTTGCATTCGAGTCGTTGAGTTCATCAAGATTATTATTAAGTCAATTATAGTTGGATATATTATGAAATGATATGCATGCCTGTCAACTTTCGATGAAATAAAAGTTTATCTTTTAAAAACGAATGCAATGTTTGTAAAATGTATCATATAGAGGTCAAATACCTCGCGATGTAACCAAATCTATTGTATTCGTCTTTATAGATTAGGACGGGTCGTCTCAGTCTGGGCGCGGCGCGGCTTCATCTGGCGAGAAGTTTTCAAATTTATGTTTTTCTTGTTCTCCAAGGTGTTTTGGCCTACATAAAGCATCCTAATGTAACCCTCAGTTGTATCTACGAATTATATCAATAAAAATCTCTCTAGTTGGTCCGTGGATTAAAGTAAACGACATTCGATTACATATAACCACGTTAAATGTCGTGTTCTTTAATTTTCTTGTTTTATTGTTTTTCGTTTTTCGTTTGTCGAAGTGGGTGATTAATCTTATTGTTTGGGTCCTATAATCCTTACGATTATAACCATATAGATCTCCTGATTTGTTTTAATTTTGGGGTAAAAAAGCAGCACTCGTAGCTACACGAAATGACAATATACACCTTCACTTCAAACAGCATATTCTTTGAATGTCCTATTTTATCCCATCTTCATTCATCAAGTACAATAATAAATCCCAAAAACCAACACTTAGCTATTATTGCATATTGTTTTTGGCCCATATCATTAGTTTATAAACTTTTAAAGAATCTCATGCCTCTTTCATCGAATGTGTATTTACTTATGTAACTTTGTAAGCATACAAATAATTAAACCGCATTTAGGTCTTTATTTCATTCACAAGTCGTTTGACATTTCCAACAAAGCTTGCTTTCAAGAAAATGATCGTTATCCTTGTTGATTATAAAATTATAAATTCATCTTGCTTGTTAAAATTCGACTCTGTAGTTATTCTTTTTTTCCTTGTATTTACAGAAAGATTATTGTCATGTAAGTGTAATAATATGCACGAATCTAACTAGGATTTGTTGTGGTAGTAAGACCTGAAAAAAAAAAAAAAAAAAGAGGGATTCAAATATTTTGTGCAATTTTATAGTAGTATGTATATGTATGTATTCCTTTGACATATAAAATAAAGAAATAAAAATATATACTAAATATGCGTGTTCAGCTGAAAGAGATAAGATAAAATAAGAGAAAGATGTTATAAAATGTAACATCCCAAATATTTAAGGTATTATTTTATGTGAATTTTATTGCTAAGAAATTAAATGGTAAAGGTTATTTTATTTTAGAATAGGCAAGAGTTAAGTTTGTTGGTTAAGTTAGGAAGGACTAATGGTGCAATATTAGATTTAAGGACTTCCCTAATTAGAAATATGGTGGGGAGGGTAGAAAGTGTAAATAAGCCAAAGTCATTTTAATAAAAGAAAAATTAATACCGATAATTCATTTCATCAGTTGTAAAAATATACAGAGAGTTTATATGTGTGTGTGTGTGTATCGACATTGGCAAGGGGAAGAGGAGGATCCATCAATTGTTAAAATTATAACCATGCAAGCTTGAATTAGTGAAATATAAGACATCTCAATCACCCTAGCAAGCTTTAATCTTCCAATTTCATCTTCTTTGTGCACAATTAGGGTTCTTGAACTCTAAAACACAAGGTATGAGTTTTATGTCTAAGTATTGCTAATATTGAGTGTTTATGATGAGCTTTATGCTTAGAAGTTGTTGGTTTGTTGAATTGTGCACATTTGTATGAGTTAGAATGAATTTGTTAATGATTTTGGAAGTAGATTCATGTATGAACTTGCATTATGGATTTATGGTATGAATATGGTGATTTTGGTGATGTTCTAGCTTAATTTCTAGTCATGCACACCAAGTGTTTGTTAAAATGCCTCAATGAAAAGTTTATGTGTTCTAACTAGTAATTTTGAAGAAGAATGTTTGTGTATAAATTGTTGTTGTTGTTATAAGTTATGAAATTTGGATAGTTGATGATTTAGGGTTACTTGTAATGGAAATGGAATTATGCACATTTTGATGTTTAAAGGAGGATTTGAAGAAATTGCATGTTATGTCCATAAGAAATGAACTAGAGGTTTAAATGTTTAAAGAAATGATGTTGAATTGATAATGTTGTTGTTTTAGAAAAGATGAGATCAAAGGCTATATGTGTGTGTGTTGTAATTAGGGGGTTAAATGTGTGTGTAAGTATGAAAAGATGTAATGATTCAAGAAAGTTGTGTTTTTGATTGAGTTATGTGATTAATGGGATTAGCTCATGTATAGGTGCTAATCAAGGAAAAGAGATTTCAAGTGATCAAGGAAATTCAATTAAGCAAGGTGAGTTCATAGGGGGTAATATGGGCGGGTCAAGAGTGGCTTAGTGTTCTCGGATTGCATCCGTGCAAGAGAGAAACGACTAAGTGCACTAGTTATGTAGCTTAGATAGAACTATTGGGTTAACCTAATAGTTGTATCTATGGTTGATGTTTAGCTTAGGCAAGGTTATTACATTGCTAGTAATCTTGCCTATGGTTTGTGTTAGCTTAGACACATTAAGTGTCTATGTATGAGATGATGATAGCTTAGGCATATTTAGTATGTCTATGGTTAGCTTAGGCATGATTACTAGGTTCGGCCTAGTAAGTCATGTCTATGGTATGAATGAATTGGATCCGAATGTATGCAAGCAACCAATGGGTTGAAGGATAAGTGTTATGATTTATGCCCACATGTTTTGTGTTTTGTGTTTTATTACTTTCCTATAACTCACTAAGTGCAAAAGCTTACCCCTATGATGTTTTATGTTTTAGGTGCTAAGGTCCATCGTGAAGGTAAGGAGCCTGTGTAAAGCGCTAGAGGAGCATTGGCATAGCGTAAGTGGTATTGCAAGTCCCTTTTTGTAATCACGCTCTACGGTTACCGCTTATTAAACGCCAAGGGCTTTGAATAAGTCATGTTTGTTATTGTTGAACTTGGGACCAAATGATGGTTTTGATTCATGAAAACACGTTTTGTTGTCTAAATGTTGTTTATAGATGGTACACGATGTTAGAAACTGATTTCTGATGTTTGTGTATGAATTATGCAGTTTTAAATATGTTTGAGTATGATGAAAAGTGAAAAAGGTTTGGTTTAAGTGAAATGTTGCAGATCAGCCCCCGGATTAGTGTTATGTCGCGCCGCGGCCAAGGGCTCCGCGCCGCGGCATATAACTGATGTTGGGAACAGAAGCAAGGCTAAGAAGTATAAATTTTCCTGTGTATTGTCGCGCCGCGACAAGGCTGGCCGCGCCGCGGCAAATGCCTTGTCCGGCCAGTAACTTAACTTTTCAAAAAAAAAAAAAAAAAAAAAATTTTACTCGAATCAAGGCGTTAAATAAAATATCTAGATTGGATGTTAATTTTATTATTATTATATTTCTTGCATAGTAATATTTTATGCTATAAATAGACATGTATGGTAGCCATTTAAGGTGCACCATTTCTCTTGAAATATCAATATCAATATTTCTTCTCTCCTTCTTCTCTCTTTTTCTCTCTTTGTTCTTATAACCATTAAAGGTAGTTATAAGCCTACTGAATTATAACACGTTATCAGCACGAAAAGCTTAGTGTAATTAAAAGATATCTCAAACGATCACGAATCACTAATCAAGGTATGAAATTATTAATAATTTTCAGACTCGAATATATCAAATTTTGGACTACTAACATTTATATTTATGTTATTTAAGTTATATATGGTCGGTTATACCACCTGAATTATATTTCTGTAATCTAACTTTTACTAACTTCACTAACATTTATATTTATGTTATTTAAGTTATATATGGTCGGTTATACCACCTGAATTATATTTCTGTAATCTAACTTTTACTAACTTCACTAACATTTATATTTATGTTATTTAAGTTATATATGGTCGGTTATACCACCTGAATTATATTTTCTGTAATCTAACTCTTATTAACTTCACTAACATTTATATTTATGTTAATAAGACCTCATGATTGTACGCAACACGTCATTTGACAACACGGTACTTTATGTACGCAACACGTCATTTGACAACACGGTACCATGGGTCGAGATTAATTCCGATCAATACGAATACAATGGGGTCTTTATATGTTATCTAACATTTATGATTACTTATGCAATTAATCATTATTTATTTCATGCATACTAATGTTTATTCTTAAATTTATAATTTTAAAAGTTAAAATAAAAAAATAGTTTGTATTTTTATTAAAAGTAAATCTTAAAAGTTAAAATAAGAAAAAGTAGTTTGTATTTTTATTAAAAGTATATCTTAAAAGTTAAAGTAAGAAAAAAAAGGGGATGGTAAAATGGAATAGTTTTTTGTCAAAAATGAAGTATTGAAAATGAAGTGGTCTCCTTCTATAACTAAAAAAAAATATATACTTTTATCAAATGAATTTTTTATCAAGAATATCTCTTGCTTTGGTGAAAAGTCACGATCACGATATCAGGTGTTGTGAAAGAATTAAAAAATTGGTCAAGTGGCCTTTTAAAAACTAGAAAAAAAATTTAAACAAAAAGTTTTTTTTATATATTTATAATTTACGGGTAACGTAAAAAAAAAGAAGTTTTTTTAAAAAAAAAAACAAAGAAAGTGTTTAAATGAGTTTTACAGAAAGGGGGAAAGCAAAGTAAAAAAAAACTTTTTTCCAAACAAAGGTAAATGAAAGTAGGACTTAATACAAGAAAAAAGTAAACATCTCCTAGACGTGATAAAATCTATCAATGATAAGTATTAGACTTGATGAGCTAAATGTGACAAAAATGTTTCAACATGTCTTATGTTAATTTTCTAAAATAAGTTATTATTATTCCGAGTTTAACACATATACATATGTTAATTAAAAACAACCTTTTTGTTCTTATGTAGTGTTGGGTTGCAATTTTGGTTGTATGCCATAATTCCATCCAGTAGAGTGATAATAGAAAACTTTTGATGATAATCAATAAAAAACTTTTTTTCAAACTTGTCAAATGTTTTGTTAAAAACGTGACCGTTGAAAAAAGGAGGTTGAATAATAAAACTTAAAAAAAAACAAATTATTTTAAGAGTGTGCATCAAAATGACCCGTTTAATAATGGGGAGTAAAAATATAGTCAAATTGTTTCAACGAACAAGGGTTCAATTGGATGTCTCTTAAAAAAAAAATCCGCGGGTACGGGTGATGGATCCAATGGATCCGCATCCACGACCCGCGGGTGCTATCTCTAATTGTGACAAGTACAAATCAACTAAAAGTCTAAAAAATAAATGCTCTTATAGGGACCAAATGTTCACAATAATTGCCTAAGCTAGATATGAAACAAATAGTTCATAAAAAAAAAAGGTCGTTGTGCGTTTTCGGGATGATAGCCGAAATACACTTACAAAAGTAGGTCAGCCGTCAATTCTTTATGGCCATATCAACGTAGATCAATAAAATCATTTATGGTTTTGATAAAAGATTAATTAAAAATTAATTATTTTTTGGTCTTGGATTCTCGGTAACAAAAGCAAAGGTTGTTTTTGGTTGCCACAACAAACAAGACAAAGGTTGTTGACTTTTGTTGTTAAACATGGCACAAGTGAACAATAACAATAGATTATTATTTTTGAAAAGAATAATGATGCGTTAATTTTATTGTATAAAATAAAATTAAAGAAAATGGTTTTCATTGATGACTATGAACAAACGCAAACAAAGTGTTTGTGGTATTTGGTGATTAAAAAAAAAGTGCATCTAAAGCTTCTACTGAAAATAATATGCATCTAAAGCTTCTACTGAAAATTAATGTGCAAGGTACAACGTATAACTATATGGTCAAATTCATTTGAGCCTTCGGAGTCACAAGTATATGATGTATATATATATTACTCAATTAACAAAATAGTAAATCTAAATTAATTCATATGAATAGTAAAACAAAATTAATTAATTTACTATTCACATAAAAAAGCGCATATGATAAAAAGCGCATCGCATATGATAAGCACATATGATAAAAAGCGAATATGATGAAAAGCACAACGCATATGATGAAAATCGCATATGATTAAAAGTGCATATGGTGAAAAACACAGCGCATATGATTAAAAGCGTATATGGTGAAAAGGATATATGATAAAAAAAAACACATATGGTGATTTATAAAATAAAAAAAAAAAAAAAAAACATATGGTGATTAATGGAAAGCACATATGGTGATTAATGAAAAGTATATTGTGAAAAAGAATCACAAAAGTTTCTTGAAAGAATTCAAGGTAAGATATATGAACCAATTCATCCATCATGTGAACCATTTTGATATTTCATGGTTCTAATAGACGCATCTAGCGGATGGTCTCATATTTGTACGTTATCAAGCCGTAATATGGCATTTGCAAAGTTTCTTGCACAAATTATTAAATTGAGAACACATTATTCAGATTACACCATTAAAAGGATGAGACTTGATAATGCTGGTGAGTTAACATCTCAAGCATTTAATGATCATTATATATCTACAGGGATTGTTGTTGAACATCCAGTTGCTCATGTGCATACACAAAATTGGTTTAGCTGAATCAATAGATAAACGCTTACAGCTAATAACTAGACAATTGATAATGAGTACAAATCTCTCAATATTTATATGTGGACATGTAAATTTACATGCTGCGACATTAATTCGCATTATACCATGTGGAAGTCGTAAATATTTTCACTTAATACTTGATTTTGGCCAAGAGCCAAATATTTTCTACCTTAAAACATTGGTTGTGCAGTGTATGTTCCAATTGTATCACCACAACACAATAAAATGGTTCTTCAAAGAAAGATGATAATATATTTTGGATATAAAACATCTTCAATCATAAGATATATTGAACCCATGATGGGTGATGTTTTTACAGCACGTTTTGCTGATTGTCATTTTAATAAAACATTGTTCCCTAGATTAGGGGGAGAAATAAAAATAAAAAATAAAATGATGCTTCATGATGTGAACATCAATTAAGGTATATTGAACTCGCACAAAAGAATGTGAAACGAAAGTTCAAAAATAATGCATATGCAAGAACTTGCAAATTAATTACTTTATACATTTACAGATATAAAAAAGTGACTAAATCATATATACCAGCGATAAATGCTCCAGCTCGAACTGAAATTCCAAAAGCTGGCAATAATGTCACTGTTGAGTCTTTGCCACGCATCAAACGTGGAAGATCAATTGGTTCCGAAGATAAAAATCCTCGAAAAAGAAAATCAGCTGATAATGAGGTAAGAGAAAGTGTTCAAGAAGAACCACAAATCAATATTCCTTCTGCAGAGGATATTGATAAATGTAAATACTAAAATTGCGATAAATTATGCAATATTATGGAACCGAAATGAAACTAAAATCTCTATGAGATATTTTCATATAATGTTACAATGACATCATGAATAAAGATGATGATCTGTAACTAAAATCTGTCATTGAATATACAAAATGGACATGATTGAGCTCAATGGAAAGGAGCAATAAGAGCTGAATTAGAATCGCTCGATAAAAGAAAAGTTTTCGGATCAATCGTTATCACTTTTAAAGATGTGAAACGTATGGGATACAAATGAATTTTTATCCGAAAAGAAATGTGCAAATGAAGTTACAAGGCAAAACTAGACTTGTAACTCAATATTTCCCACAAAGACCAGAAATGAATTAGGAGGAAAAATTATCCTCCTGTAATGGATACAATTACTTATTAGATACTTAATCAACCTGGTAGTTATTTAAATGCATCTCATGAATGTTGTTACTACTTATCTGTATGGATCACTTAATAGTGATATATATGAATATACCTAAAGGGTTAAGGTATCATAAGCATCTAATGTAAAACCCAAGGGAATATATTCCATTAAATCACAAAGATTTCTAAGTGGGTTTATACAAACGGGACGTATGTGGTATAACCGATTAAATGACTACTTGATAAAAAAAAAAGGGTATAAATATAAACTTATTTTGCACGAATGTTTTATAAAAACAATGTTCGGATATGAGATCGTAGTTATTTATGTCAATGTTCTTAACATCATATGAACAAATAAAGAGATCTATGAAATCATTCAACTTCTAAAGAATTATTTTGAAATGAAAGATCTTGAAAAAACCAAGTATTACCTTGGATTGCAAATTGAGCATATGCCTAATGGTTTACTTGTACATCAAACAACTTATACCGAAAAGATTTTAAAACATTTTTTTTAAAGACAAACTCATTGTTGTTAGATCACTCAATATTGACACTGGTCTATTTCATCCCTGCGAAGATCATGAAAATTTTAACAGATCGGAAGTTCTATATTTTAGTGCAATTGAGGTTCTTATGTATCTTATAGATTATACAAGATCTGACATTTCTTTTGCAGTTAATTTGTTGACAAGGTTCAGCTCAGCCCCTACCAAAAGACATTGGAATGGGATCAAACAAATAGTTTGATACCTTCGGGGAACTACTGATTTATAATTATTTTATTCTAACAACTCGAAACAAGATTTGATTGGTTATACAGATGCAGATTATTTATCCGATCTACATAAAGCTAAATCTCAAACTGGATATGTATTCCTAAATGGAGGCACCGCAATATCATGACGTTCTCAAAACAAACACTTGTTGCAACATCATCAAATCATGCCGAAGTGATTGCATTACATGAAGCTACTCGGGAATGATTTTAGTTAAGATCAATGATACAAATCATTATTGATTCTTGTGGACTAGAACGCTATAAAAGCGTAACAACTATCTATGAAGATAATACAGCTTACATAATACAAATGAAAGAAGAGTATCAAAAATGACAGAACAAAACATAAATGCTGACGAGGCGCTAAAGCTATAAATGGTCTTAACGGTCATAAGTTTGATGGAAAAGAATGGTATATTGGTAAGGCTCAGAAAAAGACTGAAAGGGAATAGGAACTGAAACAACGGTTTGAACAAACCATGAAGGAGACTGTAGACAAATCACGAGGGCCAAACTTGTACATAAAAGATTTAGATGATACAGTTTCAGATGAAAACCTCAGATTCTTCTCATATACTCAAGATCTCGTAAAAGACAACCAGATTAAAATGAGATACGTCCAATCAACAACTCTGCCGATCTTTATACCAAAGCACTGCCAACTGCTATTTTCAGAACACACGTTCATAATATTGACATGAGGCATGTTCAGAAGATGTAACAACTCAGACGTTGCCTACTTGAGGGGGAGTCAACTCTATGCTGCACTCTTTTTCCCTTAGCTAAAGTTTTATCCCAATGGGTTTTCTTTAGCAAGGTTTTTAACGAGGCAGTACTAGTTATTCTCTAATAAAATTGTCATCCAAGGGGGAGTGTTATAAAATATCTAGATTGGATGTTAATTTTATTATTATTATATTTCTTGCATAGTAATATTTTATGCTATAAATAGACATGTATGGTAGCCATTTAAGGTGCACCATTTCTCTTGAAATATCAATATCAATATTTCTTCTCTCCTTCTTCTCTCTTTGTTCTTATAACCATTAAATGTAGTTATAAGCCTACTGAATTATAACAAAAGAAACGTATAAACAATTCACATAGGATTCAACACATGTCAGTTGTGTAATGATCTACGGAGTATAAAATATCTCACACATATAACTATAAAAATGTCAATAATTAACCACTCACGCTTGCCTGAGTGGCCACCGAGTTGCCCAATGAAGCACACAACCAGGGTTCAATTCCTGGCTATGCCAAATTGTTCAAAAAAGGAGTGTGACTAGAGGGTGCGCATAATGCGCAATTCACCCAGTACCATGTCTCGCGCTTGGGGGGCTTGATTACCGAAGGTTTTACCTTCTATGAGGGAGTCAATGAGCTCGTTCATCGGAGAGTTTCCTCGTTTACCTAAAAAGAGTTGTCAATAAGTACAAAAGATTATAATTCGTTTTCATGCTTGTAATATGACCGATAACCTAAACAACTAGTCCTACAATTAAATCTTAAAATTCTTTAATACTTTAAAATCAATTGATACTAAAGGGAGGTCCTCCTAAAATTATATATATACATTTGATTTCTCCATGTTGGATATCACACTTTATATTCACTCCAATAAACCTCCCTAAAACCTAAGTTCAATTTAGACCTTTCATTGAACGATAGTCGTGTCTAATCGTCGTTGTGCTCATCGAGGGGTGTGCACTCATGCTCGTATGGGTGCGTTCATTGTGCTGTCCACCAGACCACCACATTCGGACTATTGCTAACTCTGTTTTCATTGATAGGATTATTGATTATTGAATTATACAATATTTTTGTTTTTATGCCTATTAACAAAATTAGAGGGTTCTCTATAAATATTTTTAGGATTTTTTGTAACTTTAGTACATCACTAAACTAAAAAGCAGCGACTTCTTGGCTACTGCCCAATTAAAATACAACACGTGTCAACAACCGTCTTCCACTCCCACACCCTATAAATTGTAGTAAGACCTTCTGCAACTATTATCTATAACCGCCATAAACTCTCTTCGTTATTTCTCTGCATCTTCTAAACATATACTCTGCAACTTCTATTTATCCATCAATCAATATATAATTTACAATGAAATTAGACCAGCAAGAACTCAACCAACAGGAACGTGACACGTGTAGAACAATCGAAGTCGTTAATTCCGTAATGAAATTATCAACCACGTCGACTGATAAATCAGATTCAAATGGCGAAGAGCTTTACACCCCTCCACTCAATTTCTCAATGGTTGATAACGGTATTTATCGTTCTGGATTTCCAGATACCGCCAATTTCTCGTTTCTTAAAACCCTAGGTTTACGCTCAATTGTGTAAGTCAATGTTTGCGTACGTAACTTGCTAATATTTTGTATCAATCAATCAATTACTCCGTATATAATAGTAGTTAATTCGTTCCAATTTATTTAAATTTATACTCGCTGCTATCAATCAACGTGCATATTGTACTTAATTGACTAATTGTGTATCAATTTTGCAGATATTTGTGTCCGGAACCCTATCCGGACCATAACGTGGAGTTTTTGAAGGCTAATAGAATTCAGTTATTTCAGTTTGGAATTGAAGGCACTAAGGTATAGTATTACCAAAAAAAAGTTATCAGAATTAGAGATTTCCTTAATTCTGTTTTCATTGCTATTTTCGTATCAGTTTATTGTGAGCATTACTATTATGTTATTGCGATTGCTATACTCTATTATTATTCATATAATTTTTACTTGTTCTCAAGTTGATTGACTAGCTATGAGCTTTTGAATTCGTTTATTCGAAACAACCGCTCCTTAAGTAATTTAATGATTTTCTTTTAATTTTTACATTTCTACCATATGCAGGGTTAGTAGTTGAAATTAGATTTGTTAGTACATTATAGACTTAGAGTGGATACAGTTATTTTAGTTACTGTATCACAGAATTGGAAATTGAAATAAATTCAGTACGAATGCAGTGATCAATTCTAAATTAGATGTTAAGATCTAATTTAGGAATTGAGTGCAATGAGGGGTGGATGGTGGTGTTGATAGTGTTTTTGGGACCTTATGATCGTCTTTCACTTAGATTCAAGTGATCAATCACCATGTCCCGGTCTTGATTGCATTACCTTGGCTCTATTATGATTGATGCTTGAGCGTATTCACAAGTGAACCATAAAGACCAGAGCAATTGCATAGAATCAACAACCTAAAATGAGAGGCCAAGCTCCCTATTTATAGGTTTCGGATTTCCGCGGAGTTGATATCCGCACAGCACCGACATATCTGCAATATTTGTGCGGGACACTTTCGCAAACATTCTTTATGCGGGCTCCGCAGTGTTTAAGCACAGCGCACAATTACTTTCGTATTTCTGCGGTTATGTTTGCTCTTGCATTTGAGTTGCCTTTTGCACTTAAAAAATACATATATATGCCTATATATATGATCATGCAGTGTTCTCTCTTTCTTATTAATGTGGTAATTTGGTAGTGTTCCTTTCTTCATGGCACTAGAACTTGTAGAGTTGATTGGGACCATAAGTGTTAGAGGACTACATAGTGAGGCTAAAAATTGAATTCCGAAAGGTGCATATCAACTAACTCATATAGATCTCATAATTGAGGATGAAATTACTAAGCATATGAACTTTGCTGGTTTTAATCTGTGCTATGTGTAGTTATTGCAACTAGTTTAATTTCCAACTTCGAAAAAAGATTTTTTTTGTGTGTTAACTGTTCCGTGCATGTGACATTTTCACGGCATTATCGCGCAGGAGCCTTTTGTCAATATTCCTGAAGAGACAATTCGTGAAGCGTTGAAAGTTGTTCTTGGTATGTAAATTCACTAATTACTTTGTTTACAGTTAAGTGTACACTGGCGTTAGAGGGTACATTGTTCGGGAAATCTCTTAATATACTCATTTGATTAACAGATGTAAGAAATCACCCTTTGTTAATTCATTGCAAAAGAGGCAAGGTATGAAACATGCTGTCTTATTGTTCAATTAATATGCAGGCCCGTTAACTCTCTGTAAATATAAATTTGTCATTAATACTTGTATCTAACTCTTGCTGCAGCATCGAACTGGTTGTCTAGTGGGATGCTTGAGAAAAATCCAAAGATGGTGTCTGACGTCTATTTTTGATGAGTACCAAAGGTTTGCAGCTGCAAAGGCTCGAATTTCAGATCAAAGATTTATGGAGTTGTTTGATACCTCTGCATATAAAGACATACCATCATCCCCATGCTCGTGTTCTAGGAGATAAAACATGCCATTGTTGAAGGGTGTTTTTGTCATTTTATATGGTTGGAATAAACTGGAATTGGCATTCATTTCGCGGAATATGTTTAGCAGTTCAGGAATGATATTTCCCATTCCTTGAGGGTTACTTAAAATAGTTGTTCTCGCTGTTAGGACTTAAATAAATTTGTTAATTTGTAACCATATCATAAAATAAAATTGAATATTGAAGCATATCAAGTTATTCTGTTATGCTCATTTTCTGTTTTCATCTCTCAATGCAAATTATGTGTATATGATATTATTTTTTTACCTTGTACTAGCTCTATTAGCTAGTTATGCATACAGAACAATAGGGGAACTTGGGATAATTAAAGGATTATGTTTGTGTGTGTTACAAACACTTGATGTAAGGGAATCTAATTGGTGATAATTATTTAATTACGTAGAAACCCGCTAAATAGATTAGATCAGTACTATAACGACGTGCATCAATTTATTACGTCTATTGCTTGAGTTGCCTTTTCAAAAGTATAATACGTCTCCTGCTTGTGGTTTGGACCATCTGGTTTGTAAACGAAGTGGACAGAGACATGAATAGAAGAGATCATTGCTTTTGGTAATGAAACTTTTCTTTAAATGAACAATTTGGCATAATATGTGTACACAAGAATATTGTTTTTTTTTTCTTGGTTCTTGCTTTTGAATTACTTTAGGGTGTTGGCAGTGTTGAATTCACTCTTAACAGAATCTCGTTGCACATTCATAGTCAAGGAGAAAGTTTGATCTTGCTTTTTTAATCGTTTACTTTATCAAATTTGATCGGGGACGTAGGGTATAGTTAATTGTTCATAAAGTGAAATCAACTGGTATAAACATATCATCACTTTGACCACTACATTACAAGGCGGCCTTTGTTAGTCATTGAATTCCCCTTTTGCTTGCTTTGTTCTCCCTATTGGAATTTTTTTGTCTTTTCTTGTTTCTAGCATATATGCATGTGGTTTTCACATGGCAGTCTACTCGTATGGTCTTATTAGCTCATAATAACTCAAATTAAACTTTTAAACTTTATTATTGTTTATATTTATATATATTTATTATGGGTGATGATATATACACAACTAATTTTTACAAATACACAACCAAACATGCTTTACAGTGTTGTACAGTACAACACTGTAAAGCATGTTTGGTTGTGTATATTATATATACTTGTATGAAAAAACAATCCCATGTAACCATGATTATATTCTTATATATTCATAGCGGGTTTGATGTTTAAACTTCACTAGTAAAATATGTTGAAGTGACTAGAAAAATGATTAGAAAAAGTAACAAGATATTGGGTCAGCGGTTTCGGGTAACTTAAGCCCATTTGTAGATATAAAACTTAAGCCCAATCATAAACTATCACCAGCTAACCCTACAAAACCCTAATTCCCATTTCTCTTCAGAACTCTATACTATTCACCGGACATACGCCCTTTAATCGCCAGTGACGTTTACCGTTATCATTATTCTATTACAAACCCTAATTTGTCAATGTAAGTTTTTCTTTCTTATTTCACATCATCATATCTTAAGTTCGCACATGTTTGATCACATCATTTGTTTTATGTTTTACTTATGATTCAGCTTAATATATACATCATATATATTCGAACTAATGTATGCAAAGTGTAAAACTGTCTCAATTTGCAATGTTTTTAGATACATGAAAATGATACTCTACATTCTAGTTCACGAGCTTATCAATTTCAGCTTAAATTGTTACCAAGTTTATGACAATTTATTTCTGTTTCATTATTGTCTTGACATATAAGCTTTTATCTAGGTTATTAACCATACAATCAGGGTTCAATTCTAGATGATAAAGCCTATTATACCATCCATTCAAAGGACCATATCCAATCTAATTATCTTTCCAAAACCGAATCGAAACACTATTTGCCACTTTCCTCCTAACAGTATCAATTAGAACTGCAATATTACTTTGTTTTGAAAAATTGGTCCAAAGATGTTTGTTTTGCATTATGCTAGAATTGTACTTGCAATAGAAAATATAAGGTGGGATATATGTTATAGTTTATTAACTTCATTAATGTTTTCTAGTGTGAAAAATGGTTGAAGTTACCAAGGCGGGACAGTTGGTTCCTGAGTCTGTATTGAAAAAGCAAAAGAGGAATGAGGAATGGGCTTTGGCAAAGAAGCAAGATAGTGAGATTTTGAAGAAAAAGAATGCTGCTAACAGGAAGCTTATTTTCAACAGGGCTAAACAGTACAGTAAAGAGTATGAAGACCAGGTATGATTGATTGTACCGTTTGTATTGTATTCCTGAGATGTGATATTATAAATTTAAGGCGAGTTGGTGACTAGGTGGTTTACGTCATTGTTGTATGATGATATTGTTTGCAATGCAGCAAAAAGAGCTAATTCAGCTTAAGCGTGAAGCACGATTAAAAGGTGGATTCTATGTGAATCCTGAAGCTAAGATGTTGTTTATCATTCGTATTCGAGGGTGAGTATTTGTTCTGTACTTTGTTTTGTATGTTTTTATAGCTTTTCTGCCACTTTGTTCTGCATCTTATTGCTTTAAAAATGATATCAGTGTTGAGTTTGTTTTTTATCTTGTTTTTAATGTGCAGTATCAATGCCATGGACCCAAAGTCGAAAAAGATTTTGCAGCTCTTGCGTTTGAGACAGGTGATCTTTTAAGCCTCAAAGTCATTTTCTGTGTCTTTGTGTTTGAATGGCTTTTGTGTTTATCTGATAAATATAATGATAATTGGGCTATATTATTCCTAAGCAGTTTTATATCCCCCATTGACTAGTTAATGAATGAACTTATTAGAATCTTTAAATGGTTAATTTGAAATATGCATAAGTCAGGCTCACAACACTAATATGCACGTTGAATTTCTTGTGCTTTTGTAATACTCTCCTAAACCCACACCAACAGAAAAGAGATTTCTGATATGGCTGTTAAGTTTTATTGAATCTTTATTTTTATGTTGGTTATTTGTTCTTTATATTATGTTCGTGATCCTTATCATTCTGTTCTCCAGATCTTCAACGGTGTTTTCTTGAAAGTCAACAAAGCAACATTGAACATGTTGCACAGGGTGGAACCATATGTTACTTACGGGTATGATTAATTACAAGTGGAATATATATAATTATATATATAAATGCTTTACCATATTGCATTGTAAAATAAATACATCTTTTGTACAGGTATCCCAACTTAAAAAGTGTCAAAGAGTTGATCTACAAGAGGGGATATGGGAAGCTCAACAAACAAAGAATTCCTCTCACTGATAATTCCATCGTTGAACAAGTAACTTTTTTTCGTTCTTCTATATTACTACTACAGTATAATACTATGAGGCTTACTTTTGGGCTAATTTCGCATCATTAGTACATATTCTCTAATTGTTAGTTATAGACCCTCACCAATAATTTGGAAAATATGTTTATATCATAGAAAGTTGATGACTATAACTGACACGTCTATTGTTATAACAGGCTCTTGGTAAATTTGGGCTGATCTGTGTTGAAGATCTGATTCACGAAATCTTGACTGCGGGCCCTCATTTCAAGGAAGCCAACAACTTCTTGTGGCCAATTAAGCTGAAGGCACCATTGGGTGGGATGAAGAAGAAGAGGAACCACTATGTTGAAGGTGGTGATGCTGGAAATCGTGAAGATTATATCAACGAGCTCATCCGAAGAATGAACTAGATCTTTGGTAAACAGGTAGTGGTTTTGTGTCTTGTTGTGTTGCTTGTTAATCCTTTATGAGGAATTTTTGGATGTTATGTTTTATGTAACAACTTCATCTAATACCGGTATTACTATTTATGTATCTTTTAGTTATATATGACAATCGCAATGCCGTTTTACCAGTTTTGTATAAAAGCTGTCCGGTTAGCGTAAAATGATAAATATAATATCTGTGAGGTGCCTAGAACCGATTAATGAATACTTTGTGTCGTTAAAAGTTTCCTAAGAAGTTGTAACTTCCAAAAGTTAGTTAAAAGTTCATTCGTTCTTGAAAGTATTGAAGATTGGCTTGACCAAATGTTCTAGACTCACTTGCAAGATGCTAATTATATTACAGTAGTAACATCCAAGAACATATATTACTATTCCCCTTATATACTATTAGCCGTACCAAACGTGAGCATATTAAGATCTCAAGAGTCGGTAGATATCTTTAATTTCAATTGTGAAACTTTAAAAGCAGGTGTTTTGCAGCCTACAATGTTTTCATATTTTTTTTTTTTTTTTTTTTTTTTTGGGTAACCGAGGAAACCCTCATATGAACGAGCACATTGGCTCCCCCATAGAAGGTAAAACCTCGGGTAGTCAAGCCCCCCGAGCGCGAGACCTGGTACCGGGTGAATTGCGCATTATGCGCACCCTCTAATCACACTCCCTTTTTGAACAATTTGGCGGAGCCAGGAATTGAACCCGGGTGGTGTGCTTCATTGGGTAACTCGGTGGTCACTCAGGCAAGCCTGAGTGGTTACAATGTTTTCATTTTTCAATATACATAGGGTATGTTTGGCAAAGAGCTTTTAGGAGCTTTTTGGAGCTTCTAGCTTTTAGCGTTTAAGAAAAAGCTCCTACTCGTTAAATAGCTTTGTTTGGTAAACACAACTTAAAGCTTTTAGTGGGATTGAAATAGCTCCAAAAAGCTCTTTATTGAAACGCTTTAGAAACTAGCGTTTAAATGGAACATGAGCTTTTGGTGACGTACTTTACTTTAATACCCTCTTAAAGTTGTCTCACGTAAATCCAACAGTTAGGGGTATCCAATTTCAATTTCAATATATAGATATATCAATTTCTAAACATGTATCGTATACAAACATATATAGTATTGTATTTAAATTTATAGGTTTGTCTTTGCATACATTGTTGTTGCTCGTAAAGTTGATGATTAAAAAAAGCATAAGTGTTTTTCATATTAGAGTTGATACTTTAATTTGAATGCACGTCATTAATGATTTAGTTTGCAATAATCGTTGAACATCCAAATTACATATCACGAGATGAGCTTAATAATGTTAATAATCATGACACACGCACCGAAGGACTATTTGAAGGAAGAAGGAATGAGATGAAACATATTCGTAACAATATTGCTACTTCAATATGGAATGATCGTCATTAATAATTTAGTAGTATTATATATGTTTTCGGTTATTAGTAGTATTATATATGTTTTCGGTTATTTGGTAATGACTATGTTTTATTAAACTAAAATAATGATATTTAAGTATTTTTTCTAGTGTCCATTTTTGTCATTTTACTTATTTTATAACAGCTCCAGCTACTTTGCCAAACAATTAAATACATTTAAAAAGCTTCAGCTAAACGCTTTCAGTTAAACGCTTGCAGCTAAAGGCTTGCAGCTAAACGCCTGCAGCTAAACGCTTGCAGCTTCCAGCTAGTTTTGGCAAACATACCCATAATCACATCATTATGGAAAAAAGCCTTAAATTTCCAGCATGCTACTGCCATATAATTGAAATTGGTCAGAATAACTCATTTTCAAGACCCTCAAGCAATGAAAATTGCATGATGCGTGTATCTTGGTACGTGATGTGTGGTTACGAGAAAATGACTAAAACGGGCACTTTTACTCTCGAAAACGCACCAAGCACCAAGCACCACGCACTGTGCGTGGTGCATGGTGTTTGGTGGGGAGAACCATGAATGACCGTATCTTTTGACTCGTAGTTTCGGAGGCGGTTTGTCCCAAAATTGTTTTCGAAACGAGGTCTCGAAGACCTTCAATTTTTTCCGTTTTCGTTTATTTTGACTTTTTAACATACTTTGACCACTCATTACTTGCTATAAAACAAACTAATTTCTGGTACGTTAATTTTATCATCAATCTTGACTAAAAGTATACGATATCCCTCAATCAATTGAATAAACGTCACATTTCGCAAATCGAGCATTTACAAAGTTATTAAAAAAATGCAGCTGCATACTAGGTGTATATTCAAAATTATTTTTGTCGCCTTAGAAGCGTTCCAACGGACAGATCTCGATAAGATACACGTTTTCAAAAAAAAGGTGACTAAATCGGACCAACAAGTCAAAAGATGTGTTCAATTAAAGTTTTTCTCCAACAAGCACCAAAAACCATGCACCATGCACGGTGCGTGGTTCTTGGTGGATGTTGCATGTTCGCGACTAAAAATGCATTTTTGGGTCATTTTCTCGTAACCACACATCACGCAAAAAGATATACGCATCATGCAGGATGCGTAAATAAGGGATATTTCTTGTAATTTTTATTTTTTGAGAACACTTTTATAAATATGGGTATTTTGACCAATTTCTCATTTCCCATTTCCCATTGGATAAACAATATATATAATTTGGGCCGTAGAAACTAGGCCTTTCCAAGCCAATCAGAAAGAGAAAATAAAAAATGTCTACACCAAAGCAAGCAACATAAAATAGAATCTATTTGTATTTGCACACGAGACATAACATAATAATTTAATTTAATTAATAATAATTATAACAAAATGATATAACACACCTTGGATTAATATCTTAATACCTTGTATTCTTGACTTCATTTATATAATCCAAAATTAGGACAATAGTTTAGAAAGAACGGTTTTAAACAGATGTTGAGATATAATGCGATTCGTCTTTTCACTAGGATGAAAAGAATCCCAAAATACATATTTATTGGCATCGGAGCATGTAAATGGGTTATATTGATCACACATGTATCCCATCTCAAATAATCCTGTTGAACAACATGCTACTGCTGCAGTCTCGAATCCTATCAACAAAAATAAATTGTTATATTTTCCTCAATTTTATATTAAAAAAATGCTAAATGAAAATAAACTTTATTTTACTATTATTGTAGTGTGAATTAATTCATCTAGTTGGGAAGATAAATACTGATGTTGATATGAGAACTTTTTTCGCTGCAAGGCTTTGTCAATTTAATGCCACATAAATTAACTCAACACAATATATGGCATAGATTGGTCACCAGCAATATTAAATGCACCTCCACACTATTTAAACTCGTAATAATAATTATGTGATATATGATATCACATGTATGAATTTGCTATTAATGTGAAAATTTAAAAATGAATGTTTTTATTTTATATATAAATAAGAAAGTGGGTAATTAAAATGAGCCGGAGTAGAGATGGAAGCATTACCATAAGCTGACGGTTTCCGAACAATTTGTTGAAAAATCATATACGGATTAGAAAAGACTATTTTGCTCCCCGAAAGCTCCCGATTCAACTGCGTAACCAAACGTCCCAACTTCCCGTTAAACGCTAACGCCACCTTATTATAATCGGCATTACATTTATTTCCATTTCCAATCATAAAGCTCGTGGTTCGTTCCAACGGCAAACAACCCATTGGAGGAAGCCCTCCGAGCGAAATTTTTCTTGCACCGAGGCTATAGAGTTGTTTGATAAACGACTCGGCAATTTTGACTAGAAAATCTTGGTATTGTGTGACATTGTATTGGCGTCTCCTGTTTTGAAGTGTATAATAATTCTCAAGAAAGTCATTTGTGCCCATGCTTGTAAGATAGACTGCTTCTGATAAAATGGTGTTGGCTTTTTGGTCACCTAAATATGCTCTTAGTTTCTTTTGGTATTCCTTATAGTTTTCCACTTCTTTCCATAGAGGTATCACTGACTGCATTTCACAAATATTAACGTCATATTTAGTGGAGAATGGTGAATTCTTCGTAACTAGTAAAACGAATAAATGAATAACGTTTTCTCTGTTGTCGTGGAAAAATATTTTTATTCAAATGTATGTGATTGCTTACAAGCTTTGTTATGGTCACACAAACTATGCTACCAATGCAATTTGAACTTAAGATCTCTTTTTTGAATATTATAACCCCAACTACTAAGCTATGTTGAATTTTTTTATCAAGTACTGAACGTATAAGGTATCTCTCTCTTTAGGCTACCCGGTAAGGGACTGTACATGGTTTGACCGGGATATCTCATCACAATTTCTGACCCATTTCTCATACCACTCCAAGAAATGTTGCTAGTGATATTTGCACTCGAAACTGAGGATATCATTTTCCTAACCACTAAGCAACAACAACAACGACAACAACGAAACCCAATACCACATGAGTGGTGTATGGGGGAGGTGGGATGTAGATAATCTTTCCCCTATCCGAGAATAAAGACAAGTCATTTCTCCACCCAGAGTGAAAAACACTCAAAAGTAGAGAAAGTCATCCCTCTCTCTATTCGACGGATAAAGAGATTGCTTCCGAGTGGACCTCCGGTCAATAAGTAAATTAAAATTAAATTAAATTAAAAATAAAATTGAGACGCCATGAAAATGATAAAATCAAATTTCCATGGGTTTTAAATCCTGCTTGAAATTTACTTTAGGCTCTAAGAGTTAGTCAAGTCGCCAATAAATCGACGCTTGCTATTGACTCAATAACTAGAGCCGTACCTAACCACTAAGAATTATATTATTTCCTCCGTCTCAATTTAATAGTTCGGTTTTAGTTTTTGAGTTGACTCAAATTAATAGTTCATTTTTATATTTTATAAATAAATTATAATAATAAAATAAAGTTTTTTTAAACCTTTAATTTATGCATTAAAACAAAATGTAGATAAAATTTATGAATAAAACAGTAAAGTAAATAAAAAATACAAAATTTTTTATTTTTATTTTTTTTTCTGTGAACTATTATACCAACATTAATGTGACTTGATCAGGGCGATGACCACCATCATGCCCATCACAACATTAACACCGCGTGGAGCAAATATTTTGGGCCGTAATTGAAGGTATCACGAACATCATCACAGGTTGCATCAATCGGTGGAGTATTATTTTCTCACATTACGTTTCTTTATACTTCCAACTTTCAATTAGAATTTGACACATCGCCCATCACATTCTCATCTTCTCTCTCACCCATCACAAAACACATTATAAATTTATCACTGTATTCCACAAAAACCCATCACCCCCCATTAAAATGGTCTTAAATTGGAAATGAGGGAGTACTTTACAGTACTCTGTAGTAGGATATATGATTAATTAGTACTGTACGTTGTCGACAGATGAAGTGTCTACTCTTGTAACAAATATTCTACTTTTAACAGCTTAATAAAGAATAAAAAATGTAATGTCCATATATATAAACATAATACGTGTCTAAGCTATGTAAATTAATTATGATAAATGAGTAACGGAATATACTTACAAGCACATCTGACGTGGCATTGTCGTAACCGGTCCCAGCAGAAGCGAAACAAACACCCGTAGCAAAATCCGACATGTTATAAGCCGGATCAAAGTAAGCCGGCACGAACGGTCGTAAGCCAAATGACTCGGAAATAAAATCTGTCGGAACGCGTCCATTTGAGAATCTACCGGTTGCCTTTCCGCCATAAAAATCACGACCATATGGCTTGAAATTGCTCTTCAAAACCGTTTGCAAATGGTTGTTGTTTCCGGCATCGACGGACGAATCACCGAACACGATCACTGCCGGAATCTTGGATTCGATGGTGTTGATTTGAATGATGATGAAAGCAAAAACGATTAAAAAGATCATTTTTGGGAGTGAAGAGTGGTTAGTAAAGAGTGATAGTAGAAATGTGAATATAAATAAGAAGGAAGAGGATTACAGTTGGAAAGGCAGGATTGAGTTTGTTGAGAATAATAAATGCAAATAATATTTATTGCATTATGAGAAAGTAATTAATGACAAATGATATTTTCTATGCCTTCGATGCGAGTGTTTCGCTTTTATATTGAACGTAGACGTTGGATGTTCTTACGGGTTTCAAGATGCACTAGTTTGTATCAGAATGTCATGCGTTCACGCTATCAAATTAGACGGCAATTTACATTACGATGGATTCCTCGGTTTGGGTCGTAAAATGTTGGTACCTATGTTCAGAGGCGAATTCAGGATTGAGAGATCATGGTGGCTTACTCGATAAACACATATTATGTTTATAAATTTTAATCTAATTTTTAAAGTGACAATGGACAGCTTGTCAATACATTTGAGACTTGATCATTGAGAGGACTTATAATTATTTAGCAAAAAATACAATTAAAATTTGAGCTTTATTTTGAGCCTTGGGGGAGGCTGAGCACCCCTCAGTCCCCCCTTGTCTCCGCCTCTGCCTATTTCCATCCGGTTAACGAGTACCACTACAACAATGTAACTACTTAGTGTGATGAGGTAGATTGCCGATTAATGTTTTTCCTGGAAACGGATCTCTGCAGACCCGGTTCACGGCCAGAATGCTGTGGGATGACTTTATCAATCTCGTGGAGCCAAACTATGAGTCGGTCCGTCTAGCGTTCTACGACTAAGTATCGATGTTCTACATTGAGAAAGTACTATGTGAGAGATAAAGTTTGTTCTATGCCACAAGTCTAGTAGTTTTCAAAGTGATGACCTAGGTGGCCTATTTATAGGCATGAGTGCTCGGTGATATTCCGAGATACGTGTCATGGTGCTATTTATTGATTTTATGTGAAGATTGCAAAACCTACTTTATGCTAAGTAGTGATGTGGCATATGTGCCGCTCACATGGTCATTTTAGGGATTAAGCATAGAAAACTGTCTTCAGGGTTTACGCAAAATGTTGGACGGCTTAATGTATGATTTATTTGTTATTCTTGACGAAAAACGATGAAACGGATAATTATTAAAAAATGCTTTTAATACTGTTTTTATGTGTTTCGAGCGTTTCTTCCATATAAAAATGATGGTTTTATGCGTGTAAACCATATGATACATCATTACACAATGATGAATGTTATGTTGGTATAATTGTTTATTTTCAATTGTATGTGTCAAATATCGTAGGTGATTGGTTTCATGTATGTACAATGTAGTGAGTGCCTCATTCAATTGTTAGTTTCAAATAGATTGTTTGGCTAATCAATTAGATGTTACGGTCTGTATCAAATTATAACTCAATTAGATAATTGTATATATTCTAATTTTAATTCTGTTTTTTTTTTCTTAAAAAAAATACTACGTATATAATAAAAACGGCTAGTGAAAATTTTATTTTTATTTTATGGATGAAGGTGTTGGTAATGGGGGATGATTCTCACACACACTTTTTTTATTCTCACACGCTAATTGAGTATTATTAGAAGAGTAAAAGGTTAAAATAGGTGTGTGAGGATCAAAAAAGTGTGTGTGAGAATCATCCCCGTTGGTAATTAATTGTGTAATTTTAATGGTTTGTAAATTCTTAGGAATGTATGTGTCAATCCTTAATTTATGTGACGTTTCACCATTTGCCCCTTTTTGTTTGTCGAAATGACAATAACTACCCTAAATAATAATGACAATTATTTGATAAAAATAACTATCATAACTATATAAAAGAATAGGGCATGACTTTTTCCAGTATGTGTCAATTGAAATTTTCTTTAGAACACCAATTAATCAAGAGAAGAATTCATCCATCGGATTTTTAGCATCAATAATGAAATTGATTAACCCTAATCGATTATGGCTTCATCATCAAACCCTAATTGCAATTCGATTATTTAACCAAGTAATTTTCCTTTAATGTTCTTGTTATTAATTTGTGATTACATGTGATTAATTATGTATATGTTAATGAATTAATTAACGTGTGGTATTAGAGCAATTATGTAACATGTAATCCAAAGATTAAGTGTTGTGTTTAACATCGGCATCCGTATATATAATACTCAGTGTGGATTAAATCAATTCAATTTAAGAATGTGCTTATTGGTTTTAATTAACGATGTTATCAATTATTGATGTTATAATCTGATGCACTTCAAGTTTTGAATTAATTTAATCCACATCAATTACGGATGAATAAATTAATACCATAGGATTTCGTAAACTGATTACAAAATAATAACAATTTAATTAATTATTATCGCATTTATAATTTGAATAATGAATACGTTGCTTTTGCTCAACCAATTTAAGGAATGAATTAATTCTAATTATTAATATTAATTGTTAGTATTGATAGTTTGGTTATATTAGTTAAGTTAGCTTGATAACAGATGATGATAGAGTTTAGTAAGCCGTTTGCCAAAATTTTAAAGTTTAACAAACCATTTGTTCAGTGATGAAGTCTAATACTCATTTGCCGGAAACACATTTTCAAGCCTGTCAGCGCAGCTCTTTTTGAAACGGTACGAGCAGACCACTTAAGCAGATACCTAGACTTCCATTTTGAATCACCAAGGAAGGTAGTTGTGTAGGCGGAATATAATATCCTTCATCGGGATTTCTTTCTCTCTTGCTTAAATGCTAACCATCTTTTCTGACTCTGTCTATACTTTCATCCGCTTGAAATACGTTGACCTGGGCTTGCTACCCCCACCCAAGTAGCCTATTCAGTCTCAAATTGAGTACTAAAGTCAAATTATCCTCCCCAAAAGAAAGCAACATTCTACTGATTTGATTATCTTCGTCCCTTCCTTATAGTAGGAATTTATCTATCGAACCCTATAACCGGAACCCGAGAAAGGATAAAGCCATCTATCCCACTATCTAGCCGGATAGAAAGAGGAAAGGGCTCTATCAAAAGCCTTGTATTTTCACTGCTTTTTCGATCCTCAAATGCCGGTTTCCTCCTTAAAGGCGTTCTAACGTGCTGCCCTTTATCTGAACCTCCTGTAACATCCCGCCTTTTTCCGTCAACTTTTCCGTTTAACTATTTAAGTTCCGTTAGATGTTTATAACACATCTCGTTAATATGCGTTTGAATTATCTTGTTAGGTAATTTCCGCACCCGATTTAAGTTGAGGGACCAATCTTGCCAAATGTTGAAACTTGTGACTAGGTCAAAGAGTCAAACTCTCATTCTATCCATTCATTCATCTCTTCCAATTTCTTAATACTCCAACTTTTCCTCTCAACTTCAAGAACAAAGATTCATCATCCAAAACCGAGCTAGTGATCTTCTTGCCAAACAAAATACATATTTGAACTCCTCGTGATCTCCTCTTCGTTTCCATACCGAATTCATCAATTTTGGGTAACTTTCTAAAATCACTAATTCTTGTGTTCTTGAGATTTTTAAGTTATAAGGTTGTTAATTAGTGTCTATGGCTCGAGTCTAGTTTGTTTATGTGATTTGTATGCTCGTTTTTGATATTTTGATGTAACTAGTTCATATTGAAAGAATGCTTGCTTAATCTTGAGTTTTAGGTGTTCATATGTTGTTGAATGATGAAAGTTCATGTTTTAATTGTGTTCCTAACATCACTAGCTTCAAATTGGTATGTAGGTTGACATGGATTAGTTTCATATGCAAGATTGTTGAATTTGTGATTTTGGATTAGGGTTTGATGAGCTTTACATGAACTTTTGATGCGTCAAATGCTATGAGATATTGTTGTTAAGTGTTTTGTTGCAATGTGTGTTTGATTACCTTCGAAACGGCATATCATTCATGTAAATTGGTTGCCCGAATCATAAAATGCGTTTTTGGAAATTTAACTTTGATTATGAACGTTTAATTACGGTTTTTGGTTGTTGTAAGTGGAAGTTTGATTGATGAAATGTACTTAGTTGTATTCCTCGTCAAAATACCTTTCCAACGATATATAATAGGCATTATAAGTGTTTGCGGGTCAAGAGTTGGGTTGGAAAAGGTTTTGGCTCGTGCATACTTGGGAAAAACAGAAACAGACCTGCACAGAGGGTGGCGCGGCGCGCCCCTACCCCGCGCGGCGCGCCAAATGGCCTGGCCAGAATTCTGTCCAAATTGGTCAATTTTTGAATAATGTTTGGCATGCTACGCACCTCCGATTAACATGTAACTTGGCCAACATGATCATATATGATTTCTAAGATTAGAAAAATAGTTCGGAACCCGACCCGAACGTGTTGACTTTCGTTGACTTTGACCGACCAAAGTTTGACTTTTTGTCAAACTTAACCAAATGATTATGCAACTTTCCTAACTTATTTATATACTTGTATCTTGTATGAAACTTGGCAAATTGATTTCACATGCTAAATAATCGAGTCGTAACGAGCCATAGGACTAATTGAACATCTTTGACCTATCGTGTTTACCATTATTGATACAACCTATATGTTTAGGTCAAGACTAGCTTTGTCTTTGCACGCGTTTACTTGTTGAAGTACTCTACTACTCGTGCACTCAAGGTGAGATCATAGTCCCACTTTTACTCTTTTTGAACTTACATTTGGGATGAGAAAACATAAACATTTCTTTACTAAGTGAACACAAGTACAGGAAAAACAAACATTCTACATACGAGTTTAGAACAAAATCCTCAATTCGATTATCATTAGTTACACTTGCCGGGTGTAAGCGAGAACTTATGTTGTATGGATCCATATGGGTTTGACAAACCCTCATTCAAACGGTTCGCTACCGTTTACGAATGAAATATATTTTCGAGAAACAGTGTATGTTCTAGCACTAAGTGATGGGGTTCAATGGAAGGAAATGTTAAGTATTGATAATTGGGTGCTCGTGAAACAAACTTTTGGAATGTATTACTATTGTTACATTGATGCAAATCTTGTGGTTCACTTGTACTTACTTACTTAAACCTATGATTTCACCAACGTTTTCGTTGACAGATTTCTATGTTTTTCTCAGGTCCTTGAACGATACATGATACATGCTTCCGCTCATTATTTGATACTTGCATTGGATGTCGAGTATATGTGCATTTCATGGAGCGTCTTTTGACTTTACTTTAAACCGTGTCGCCTAGATTTCATTCGTATTATAACGTTGTAACTTAACTATTGGTTGAACAATTCTTGTAAACTTTGGGAACAAATCTTTATTTTGAAATGAAGGCGACATATTTTGGTCAAACTTTGTCTTAAAGACTTATGACCACGTAACGGGACCTAAGTAGACGGCGCCGTCAAACATGATTTGGTCGGGTCGCTACAGATGGTATCAGAGCGTTGGTTGTAGGGATTTAGAGTTCATTAGTGTCAACCCCGAGTCATAGGGTACATTGATGAGTCTAGACTACAACCGGCATATAGACTTGAAGTAGGAATTACTTGACTACTTGTGCATTTATACTCGAACGCTTCTACTCATATCTACTCTTAGTTCATCTTAATCTCACGTTGTTTAATTTGATTGACACGCCACCTTGACTTTATAGAATAATGTCGAATGCACATATGAATCAGGGTAATATAATTTCCGGGATTATATTACGGTGACTCATATGAACGTTCCGACATTATGACATAAAGAATTTAAGGCGAGTCGGAAAAAAAAAAAAAAAAAAAAAAAAAAAAAAAAAAAAAAAACTTCTCTTTATCTTTATTCTATATCACGGTTAGTATTATTGAGAATACTAATCAATGATATTCTTGTGTCTTGAAGGAACAATGGCTCCTCGTCGTGTACGCCGCAATGAAACTCCCGAACAAGCTCTCGAACGGATGATAGCTACCGCCGTAGATGCGGCCATGGCCGGTCACTCATCCAACAACAATAATAATAACAACCACAACAATAACAACAACAACAACAACAACAATGGAGCCGGAAACTCAAACGAGGGATGCTCCTATAAAGCTTTCATGGGGTGCAAACCTCACACTTTTGATGGAACCGGGGGACCGGTCGTGCTCACCCGATGGTTTGAGCAAACGGAAGCCGTCTTTAGCATAAGCGGTTGTCGGGACCAAGACAAGGTCAAATACTCCACTCACACTTTCTCCGGAATTGCTCTAACATGGTGGAACACCTATGTTCAATCGGTGGGTACCGATGAAGCTCATGTCCTCTCTTGGGCCGATCTAAAGGAAAAGATGATTGTTGAATATTTTCCGCGCGAAGAAACCCGAAAGCTTGAGGAAGAACTAAGAGCTTTGAAAGCGGTCGGAAACGACCTTAAAGCTTATAATCAACGCTTCGCCGAACTATCCTTGATGTGTCCTAATCTTGTTAACCCCGAATCTCAAAGGATTGAGCTCTACATGCTCGGTCTTCCAAAAAGCATCAAACAAGGGGTGATGTCCTCCAAACCCACTACTCATCAAGCCGCTATGAACATGGCTCGCCAACTAATCGAAACGGTTGACGAAATCGTAGTTCTGGCACCTAAAGCCGAGGATAAATCGAGCGGCAACAAAAGAAAGTGGGAACCCTCCCAATCAAGCAACAACAACTTTGCTAAGAAGCCTTACACCTCCGACGGCAAGAAAGGTTATGCCGGGAACCTACCTCTTTGCAACAAATGCAACAAACATCACTTTGGCGAATGTAGTAAGATAATTTGCCACCGGTGCCAAGGAGTTGGTCATAAGGCCAACGATTGTAAAAGTGCCACTCCCGTCGCTCGAAAGTGGCCCAATGCACCAAAGACGGGCACTTGTTACGAATGTGGCCAAACGGGTCATTATAGAAATGCATGCCCGAAAAGGAAAGATAACACCAATACGCGCGGCCGAGCTTTCAACATCAACACCGAGGAAGCCCGGGATGACACTGAACTAGTCACGGGTACGTTTCTTCTCAACAATTCTTATGTCTCTTGCTTATTTGATTCGGGTGCCGATAAATGCTTTGTATCCAAGACTTTGACTCATTCTTTTAGCACTCCACCTCTTCCATTAGATACCACTTATACCATTGAAGTAGCTAACGGAAAACTATTAAGTGCCGACACATATTACCGGGGGTGTACGTTAAACATTTTGGGTAAGGAATTTGAAATTGACTTGATACCCATGGAACTAGGAAGCTTTGATGTAATAATCGGTATGAATTGGTTAGTCAAAACGAAATCTCACATTCTTTGTGATCTTAACGCAATCCGAATTCCTATCGAGAATGGTGAACCTTTGATTGTTTATGGCGATAAGAGTTGCACCAGACTCAACCTCGTTTCGTGCCTTAAAGTTAGAAAACTACTCCGTAAGGGTTGTTTTGCGATCCTTGCCCACGTTAAGAAAGTCGAGTCCGATGAGAAGCATATCGATGATGTGCCAATTGTTAGTGACTTTTCCGATGTATTTCCCGACGAATTGCCGGGTCTTCCACCTCATCGACCGGTTGAATTCCAAATCGATCTTATTCCGGGAGCCGCACCCGTAGCACGTGCACCATATAGACTCGCTCCATCCGAAATGCAAGAATTGCAAAGTCAAATCCAAGAACTACTTGATCGTGGTTTTATCCAACCTAGCCATTCACCTTAGGGCGCTCCGATTTTGTTTGTTAAAAAGAAAGACGGATCCCTACGAATGTGCATTGATTATCGCGAACTAAATAAATTGACGGTTAAGAACCGATATCCTCTTCCTCGCATCGATGACCTCTTTGATCAACTACAAGGGTCTTGTGTATATTCGAAAATCGATCTCCGCTCGGGTTATCATCAATTGAGGGTTAAGGGGGAAGATGTCTCCAAAACCGCTTTCCGAACTCGTTATGGTAGTTATGAATTCCTTGTCATGCCATTTGGTCTCACTAACGCACCGGCGGTGTTCATGGATCTTATGAACCGCGTGTGCAAACCGTATCTCGATAAATTCGTTATTGTGTTCATCGATGACATATTGATCTATTCTAAAAATGAAGAAGAGCACGAACAACATCTCCGACTTGTGCTTGAACTTTTAAGACAAGAACAACTCTATGCCAAATTCTCCAAGTGTGAATTTTGGTTAAAGGAAGTTCAATTTCTTGGTCATGTTGTAAGTGACCAAGGTATTAAAGTCGATCCATCGAAAATCGAAGCCATTAGCAAATGGGAGACTCCTACTACTCCTACTCACATTCGTCAATTTTTGGGTCTCGCCGGGTACTATCGTAGATTCATCGAAAATTTCTCTTTGGTTGCACGTCCTCTAACCGCCTTGACTCACAAGGGAAAGAAATTCATTTGGGCGACCGAACATGAATCCGCATTCCAAATCTTGAAAACGAAGCTAACCACCGCTCCTATCTTGTCACTTCCCGAAGGCAATGATGACTTTGTTGTATATTGCGATGCCTCAAAACATGGTTTTGGGTGTGTATTGATGCAACGAACGAAAGTCATTGCTTATGCTTCTCGACAACTCAAAATTCATGAACGAAACTATACGACACATGATCTCGAACTCGGAGCCGTTGTCTTTGCACTTAAAATGTGGAGACACTATCTTTATGGAACCAAGAGTACTATCTTTACCGACCACAAAAGTCTCCAACACATTTTCGATCAAAAGCAACTAAACATGAGACAACGACGGTGGATTGAAACTTTGAACGATTACGATTGCGAGCTTCGTTACCATCCCGGGAAGGCAAATGTAGTAGCCGATGCCTTAAGTCGAAAAGAAAGAGTGGTGCCTCTCCGTGTCCGAGCTTTAAACATCACCATTCACACCAACCTTAATAGCCAAATTCGGGTAGCCCAAGATGAGGCTCTTAAGGATGAAAACATCTCTCTCGAACACTTGAACGTCCTCACCTCTCGATTCGAAGTTAAAGAAACCGGACTCCGATATTTCGCCGGAAGAATTTGGGTGCCTAGTTATGGGGACCTACGAAGCCTTATTTTAGATGAAGCCCATAAGTCACGATACTCGATTCACCCCGGTGCCAATAAGATGTACCACGACCTTAAACAGCTATATTGGTGGCCGAATATCAAAAGGGAAGTAGCTACTTATGTTTCCAAGTGTTTGACATGTTCCAAAGTCAAAGCCGAACACCAAAGACCGTCCGGACTACTTCGACAACCCGAGATCCCGCAATGGAAGTGGGAAGGGATAACGATGGATTTTATCACCAAACTACCAAAAACGACGGGCGGTTATGATACCATTTGGGTTATTGTTGACCGTCTCACCAAATCCGCACACTTCCTTGCCATGAAAGAAACGGACAAAATGGAGAAACTTGCACAACTTTACATTAAGGAGATCGTAGCCCGACACGGTGTACCTTTATCGATTATCTCCGACCGAGATGGCCGTTTCGTTTCTAGATTTTGGCGTACATTGCAAGAAGCGTTGGGAACGCGTTTAGACATGAGCACCGCATATCATCCTCAAACCGATGGACAAAGCGAACGTACAATTCAAACCTTAGAGGACATGTTACGAGCTTGCGTGGTTGATTTCGGAAAAGCTTGGGACAAGCACTTACCTCTCGCCGAGTTCTCTTACAACAATAGTTATCACGCGAGTATTAAAGCCGCACCTTTTGAAGCGCTATATGGCCGCAAATGTCGTTCACCTCTTTGTTGGGCCGAGGTAGGCGACGTGCAAATCACCGGACCCGAACTCATTCACGAAACCACCGAGAAAATCGTTCAAATCCGAGATAGGCTTAGGACGGCCCGAAGTCGTCAAAAGAGCTATACCGACAAACGACGCAACGATCTTGAATTTCAAGTCGGTGACCGAGTAATGTTAAAAGTCGCACCTTGGAAGGGTGTAATCCGTTTTGGGAAACGCGGGAAGCTAAATCCGCGGTATATTGGTCCTTTCGAAATCTTGGAGCGTATTGGAACCGTTGCTTATCGTTTGGATCTTCCGCCTCAATTGAGCTCCGTTCATCCTACTTTCCATGTATCTAACTTGAAAAAGTGTCTTGCCGAACCCGATATCGTCATTCCTCTCGAAGAGCTTACCATTGATGACAAACTTCATTTTGTGGAGGAACCGGTTGAAATTGTGGACACCTCCGTCAAGACATTGAAACAAAGCCGAATCCCGATTGTTAAAGTCCGTTGGAACGCCAAAAGGGGACCCGAGTTTACTTGGGAAAGACAAGATCAAATGCAAAGGAAGTACCCTCATCTATTCGTGAATTCGGAAACGCAAGATCTCGAGGAAGAAACAACGACTACTGCGCCTACTTAAATTTCGGGACGAAATTTCTTTTAAGGTGTAGGTAATGTAACATCCCGCCTTTTTCCGTCAACTTTTCCGTTTAACTATTTAAGTTCCGTTAGATGTTTATAACACATCTCGTTAATATGCGTTTGAATTATCTTGTTAGGTAATTTCCGCACCCGATTTAAGTTGAGGGACCAATCTTGCCAAATGTTGAAACTTGTGACTAGGTCAAAGAGTCAAACTCTCATTCTATCCATTCATTCATCTCTTCCAATTTCTTAATACTCCAACTTTTCCTCTCAACTTCAAGAACAAAGATTCATCATCCAAAACCGAGCTAGTGATCTTCTTGCCAAACAAAATACATATTTGAACTCCTCGTGATCTCCTCTTCGTTTCCATACCGAATTCATCAATTTTGGGTAACTTTCTAAAATCACTAATTCTTGTGTTCTTGAGATTTTTAAGTTATAAGGTTGTTAATTAGTGTCTATGGCTCGAGTCTAGTTTGTTTATGTGATTTGTATGCTCGTTTTTGATATTTTGATGTAACTAGTTCATATTGAAAGAATGCTTGCTTAATCTTGAGTTTTAGGTGTTCATATGTTGTTGAATGATGAAAGTTCATGTTTTAATTGTGTTCCTAACATCACTAGCTTCAAATTGGTATGTAGGTTGACATGGATTAGTTTCATATGCAAGATTGTTGAATTTGTGATTTTGGATTAGGGTTTGATGAGCTTTACATGAACTTTTGATGCGTCAAATGCTATGAGATATTGTTGTTAAGTGTTTTGTTGCAATGTGTGTTTGATTACCTTCGAAACGGCATATCATTCATGTAAATTGGTTGCCCGAATCATAAAATGCGTTTTTGGAAATTTAACTTTGATTATGAACGTTTAATTACGGTTTTTGGTTGTTGTAAGTGGAAGTTTGATTGATGAAATGTACTTAGTTGTATTCCTCGTCAAAATACCTTTCCAACGATATATAATAGGCATTATAAGTGTTTGCGGGTCAAGAGTTGGGTTGGAAAAGGTTTTGGCTCGTGCATACTTGGGAAAAACAGAAACAGACCTGCACAGAGGGTGGCGCGGCGCGCCCCTACCCCGCGCGGCGCGCCAAATGGCCTGGCCAGAATTCTGTCCAAATTGGTCAATTTTTGAATAATGTTTGGCATGCTACGCACCTCCGATTAACATGTAACTTGGCCAACATGATCATATATGATTTCTAAGATTAGAAAAATAGTTCGGAACCCGACCCGAACGTGTTGACTTTCGTTGACTTTGACCGACCAAAGTTTGACTTTTTGTCAAACTTAACCAAATGATTATGCAACTTTCCTAACTTATTTATATACTTGTATCTTGTATGAAACTTGGCAAATTGATTTCACATGCTAAATAATCGAGTCGTAACGAGCCATAGGACTAATTGAACATCTTTGACCTATCGTGTTTACCATTATTGATACAACCTATATGTTTAGGTCAAGACTAGCTTTGTCTTTGCACGCGTTTACTTGTTGAAGTACTCTACTACTCGTGCACTCAAGGTGAGATCATAGTCCCACTTTTACTCTTTTTGAACTTACATTTGGGATGAGAAAACATAAACATTTCTTTACTAAGTGAACACAAGTACAGGAAAAACAAACATTCTACATACGAGTTTAGAACAAAATCCTCAATTCGATTATCATTAGTTACACTTGCCGGGTGTAAGCGAGAACTTATGTTGTATGGATCCATATGGGTTTGACAAACCCTCATTCAAACGGTTCGCTACCGTTTACGAATGAAATATATTTTCGAGAAACAGTGTATGTTCTAGCACTAAGTGATGGGGTTCAATGGAAGGAAATGTTAAGTATTGATAATTGGGTGCTCGTGAAACAAACTTTTGGAATGTATTACTATTGTTACATTGATGCAAATCTTGTGGTTCACTTGTACTTACTTACTTAAACCTATGATTTCACCAACGTTTTCGTTGACAGATTTCTATGTTTTTCTCAGGTCCTTGAACGATACATGATACATGCTTCCGCTCATTATTTGATACTTGCATTGGATGTCGAGTATATGTGCATTTCATGGAGCGTCTTTTGACTTTACTTTAAACCGTGTCGCCTAGATTTCATTCGTATTATAACGTTGTAACTTAACTATTGGTTGAACAATTCTTGTAAACTTTGGGAACAAATCTTTATTTTGAAATGAAGGCGACATATTTTGGTCAAACTTTGTCTTAAAGACTTATGACCACGTAACGGGACCTAAGTAGACGGCGCCGTCAAACATGATTTGGTCGGGTCGCTACACCTCCCTTTTCTCGCAACCCAACACGCCAACTCCCAGTTCTTTCTCTTCTTTCTTTTTTATCATCAAAAGAAGATTGCTGGAAGAATAGAGATCCGATCTTTCGTTCGCAACAAGGTAGCCATAGGGAGAACCTGTGGCTGGATTGAATCCTATGCCCTCAAGTTCTTCAAGTCCGGATTCTATGGTTGATGATGAAGTTTGTTAAATTGAGATTGAATATTTATTATAATGATAAACTTAAGATTTTCTTTAATTAATTTATCTCATTTTAATATTTGGTGGACAAGAGTTTGTTAGATTTTATTAATCCTTGTACGACATGTAACATGAATGCATGAATAAATGTACTGATCATGCACTGATCGTATTTGATCAGCAATTAAAATCGTTATGTTAAATTGCTATTTAAGTTTTAATATGATTCTATGAATATATGTTAGTGTAGTTCATGACACACAATTCATGATATAATCGTTAGCATGCCAACAATTGCATGTTTGTTGTTGATTTATGCTTGTCCAAAATTAATAAAGAATGGTTGTTAACAAATTGATGGTAACGTTTATGTTATTAACATACTATATACTATATATTAGAGAAAGCATGAAATGTGGTTTTGAGTATTAATTTTGAAATTTCACATGTAGTTTAGGGGAGGGGAAATTTTCATACAGTGTGATTTACTTGAGGGAGAAAAAATGTAATTTGTAGGTATATACTATATATTAGAGAAAGCATGAAATGTGGTTTTGAGTATTAATTTTGAAATTTCACATGTAGTTTAGGGGAGGGGAAATTTTCATACAGTGTGATTTACTTGAGGGAGAAAAAATGTAATTTGTAGGGGTGTAAAATGTTACTTTTGAAGGGTATAAAAGGTAATTTTGGGGGTATAATATGTAATTGTTTTATTTAATAGAAAAATCATTAAACACAACCTACTGAAATTTTTGATCGGATTTATATTTCTCTTCATCGCGAATTAGGTTTCGCCGTCATCACAGTTGAACTCGAAATAACTTTTTGAATAAAATGCAACGAATTATATTCGAAACGGAGCTTCTACAGGCTACAAATGAAGCTTTGTTTATGAGCCAAAAACATGAATTGCTTTAAATTTAAATTTACAGTCTAGATCACTAGATTATTTATAAACACACAAATATAATTATCTTAATATTAAATGTACATGACTACCCCAGAGTATTCTATGCTACTGAAACAACTAATAACTTTCTAAAATTAAGTTTGCACTATGACAACAAACTGCCGTCAACAACAGATGCAAAACAGACGCAACGACATGTGTCCATCCACTTCTCGTTTCAAATAACCGGCCCAACAAATTTGTTTTTAATTGCATGATGAGAACCAGAGGCGAACCCATGCGGGTGCAAGTGGACTCAAATGCCTACGACAACCAAATTGATGCATCTAGTAGCTAAATAACCTGTTAATCGATAGCTCGTATAGAAACTAAATTAATTTCAGAATTTAGGGTTCATGAAGAAAGATAATGTAATCATAAGTAGCTTGAGAATTGAAAATGTGAAGTCTATATGAAAGTAAATTTTTGACAACTCTCGTAGTTTTGCAAACTATTGAGAGATTCAGTCTCTCTTTCCCTGATAGTATTAAACTTTTGCAAGGTAAGAAAACGTTTGTTCATGACACTTATTTGTTAAAAGTATATTTTTCTGATTTGATTTGTTCCGATAGTATTTGAGTTTTTCTCTTATATGGTACTAATGGCTTTCGACCCAATTGTTTATTTGGCTTTTACATGTTTTTGCTAATTAAAATTCCTCTTGCTAACAATGCTATATGTATATTTATTACATACCGGGTGTTTATATAGTTTATTCTCAATCGAAATAGATAGGGACAACCACGTGCTTCTAGCTGAATGGTACCCTCATTCTTTGTGTTTAGGTTATGAGTTCGGGCATCGCTCAGTTCGTCCTCTTAATATATTGCCTGAAATATGGAGCTCCAGATTGACCATGAGGGGGGTTTTCTTCCGGATCCATTCAGGCTTCAAACTCGGTCTGCCTGCCCCTCACATTGGTTTAAGGATCGGTTCCTGCAATGCTATTCGAGTTTACTCCCAAAAGTGCGTGTGTGCGTGAAAAATGATCGCGAAAGTTGTTGATATCTTTTTGGATGATGCCGGCAACTTTTCTTTCAAAAAATATACCTTATCTTTTAGAAAATATATTTACCAACTAGTGTATATTTTCTATTGAATATGTAAAAATCAATAGATTTTTATAACTTTATCTATATTAGAAATTTAGATATAGATAACAGATGATATTTAATATATAAAAATAAAGTTAAATCTTTTTCTAAGAATTAGGTAAGACTGATAATAAGCAAAATAATCAAGTTAATCGAAAAAAAAATAGATTATTGTTTCGTCCCATCAATAAAAAATTCTGAATTCGTCGAACGAAAACTTTACAATACGTCAACCATCCTAATACTTAGGGGTGAGCAAAAAACCGCATTAACCGAACTGCATCCATATTAACCGATAAAAATTGAACCGAATTAACCGCACTCAATGTATAACCATGGGTATGGTTAACATTTTTCAATTAACTGTACTTTGTGGTTTGATTATGCAAATGAAAGATACCCGCACCATTTTAACTGCAACCGCGCCGTTTAGTACTCTACATATGATCTTTTTATAAGAAGAGGGTTAATTTGTCAAAATAATTCATAGACTTATGTTTAACATCAAATTTTTAAATTTAAAAAAGATAACTACAATCAATTGTAGTCCCCAATATGTCTTGAAATTCTTTTCAATTTGCTATAAATAAATACAAAACAACATTATCGAATTAGTCAATTACGCTATGTCTTCTTGGAGTACAACCCTAAATATATACAGAGCGGCTGAGTTAGGGGAGAAAAATTGTAATTTCACTATCGAGTTTCACTTTATTATAGCAGCTACCGATTTTGAAATATCTTCAGTATTACATGTTACAGGTAAATATATTATTACAACAATTTTTGTTATTTTTCTTTTGATCCGTCTATATTGGTTGAGTTTGGTGTAAGAGTATGTTATCTTTAATTATATTAACATAGTAGTATTGTATGTGTGTTAGGCCTTTGCCTTATCCGATAATTCTTTTAAAAAACACTTATACCTTATCTTAATCAGATTCTCTTAATGAACAATAAAATACTATATACTAATCATATATTTAAATGTTCGTTTTTACATATTAGGCACAAACACATGATTCTTTTTTTTTATGATTAACCTAATTAACCATTTTATAACCAATGGTTAATCAAATACCGAATTAACCAAACCCTTATTAACCATACCCAACGGTTAAAATTATTGATTAACCGCAATGTTGGTTATGTGTGCGGTTTTTGTACCTACCCGCCCCAAACTGCCCTATGCTCACCTCTACTACACACATATTGCCAATTACATATTAACTAATAGACAAAAGTTATGAATAAAGCCCCCCAAACTTTTTTGAAAAATTCTTTTAAAAAACACTTATATCTTATCTTAATCAGGGGCATTTTTGACTTTTCCTTTTTTTTAATTATTTTTTTTAACTAAATTTCATTTTACCAACAAAGCCACCCAAACTTTTTTGAAAAATTCAAATCGACCCCTCAAACAGGGGGTAAAGTGTCAAATAACCATTTTCATAAAAAATCTTAAATAAACTCCACCCAAATATTCAACAGGTCATATCTTCTCGCTCGCAACGAGTTAAATTTTTTCGACACTATTGTTAAACTCGAAATAATTTTAGGAACACAATGTCACTAGCTATACGCAAAACGGACGCTTTTTAAAAACGCTAAATATTTGGGGTACTTTTCATACACGTTGATTTTGCGTTAAATTTTTAAAAGTCGACAATTCCATAGCGAAACGCGGAGATGCACATATATTGTTAATTTAAAATAACATTTAAATCTCTCACGGGTTATACCTTTTAGTTCGACTCGAGTTGCGCTTCAACGACATCATCGTTAGCCACAAAATAATTTTACTAAACGCAATAAAATACATTGAAAACCAAACCCCCGGCGCGAAGCGAGGGTTCGATAACTAGTTGCCAATTATTTGTGAACTTGAATGTTTTGTAACCAAATCGAATGTTCTAGTACGTGTTCTATATTATGATGTTTGTCCTTAGGAGTCGTACATTTAAACGTGGCCGTAAAATGGGTTGTCGTTGCTATCTATGGTTATCTAGTGTAGTACCGATAATAGTACATACGAATATACGATATATATGATGATCTTTATACTCTAAAAGACAATCAGCAAAAGGGGTTTGGTATTTTGTTATTTGATACCAATAGTTTCAAAACCGTTAATAGAAATTATGTAACGACGTAACGTGTTACACATAATTATATAAATTTGTATTTGTTATAATTCAGTAGGCTTATAACTACCTTTAATGGTTATAAGAACAAAGAGAGAAAAAGAGAGAAGAAGGAGAGAAGAAATATTGATATTGATATTTCAAGAGAAATGGTGCACCTTAAATGGTTACCATACATGTCTATTTATAGTATAAAATATTACTATGCAAGAAATATAATAATAATAAAATTAACATCCAATCTAGATATTTTATAACACAATCTAGATATTTTATAACACTCCCCCTTGGATGACAATTTTATTAGAGAATAACTAGTACTGCCTCGTTAAAAACCTTGCTAAAGAAAACTCATTGGGATAAAACTTTAGCTAAGGGAAAAAGAGTGCAGCATAAAGTTGACTCCCCCTCAAGTAGGCAACGCCTGAGTTGTTACATCTTCTGAACATGCCTCATGCCAATATTATGAACGTGTGTTCTGAAAATAGCAGTTAGCAGTGCTTTGGTATAAAGATCAGCAGAGTTGTTGATTGAACGTATCTCATTTTAATCTGGTTGTCTTTTACGATATCTTGAGTATATGAGAAAAATCTGAGGTTTTCATCTGAAACTGTATCATCTAAATCTTTTATGTACAAGTTTGGCCCTCGTGATTTGTCTACAGTCTCCTTCATGGTTTGTTCAAACCGTTGTTTCAGTTCCTATTTCCTTTCAGTCTTTTTCTGAGCCTTACCAATATACCATTCTTTTCCATCAAACTTATGACCGTTAAGACCGTTTATAGCTTTAGCGCCTCGTCAGCATTTATGTTTTGTTCTGTCATTTTTTATACTCTTCTTTCATTTGTATTATGTAAGCTGTATTATCTTCATAGATAGTTGTTACGCTTTTATAGCGTTCTAGTCCACAAGAATCAATAATGATTTGTATCATTGATCTTAACTAAAATCATTCCCGAGTAGCTTCATGTAATGCAATCACTTCGGCATGATTTGATGATGTTGCAACAAGTGTTTGTTTTGAGAACGTCATGATATTGCGGTGCCTCCATTTAGGAATACATATCCAGTTTGAGATTTAGCTTTATGTAGATCGGATAAATAATCTGCATCTGTATAACCAAACAAATCTTGTTTCGAGTTGTTAGAATAAAATAATTATAAATCAGTAGTTCCCCGAAGGTATCAAACTATTTGTTTGATCCCATTCCAATGTCTTTTGGTAGGGGCTGAGCTGAACCTTGTCAACAAATTAACTGCAAAAGAAATGTCAGATCTTGTATAATCTATAAGATACATAAGAACCTCAATTGCACTAAAATATAGAACTTCCGATCTGTTAAAATTTTCATGATCTTCGCAGGGATGAAATAGATCAGTGTCAATATTGAGTGATCTAACAACAATGAGTTTGTCTTTAAAAAAAATGTTTTAAAATCTTTTCGGTATAAGTTGTTTGATGTACAAGTAAACCATTAGGCATATGCTCAATTTGCAATCCAAGGTAATACTTGGTTTTTTCAAGATCTTTCATTTCAAAATAATTCTTTAGAAGTTGAATGATTTCATAGATCTCTTTATTTGTTCATATGATGTTAAGAACATTGACATAAACAACTACGATCTCATATCCGAACATTGTTTTTATAAAACATACGTGCAAAATAAGTTTATATTTATACCCTTTTTTTATCAAGTAGTCATTTAATCGGTTATACCACATACGTCCCGTTTGTATAAACCCACTTAGAAATCTTTGTGATTTAATGGAATATATTCCCTTGAGTTTTACATTAGATGCTTATGATACCTTAACCCTTTAGGTATATTCATATATATCACTATTAAGTGATCTATACAGATAAGTAGTAACAACATTCATGAGATGCATTTAAATAACTACCAGGTTGATTAAGTATCTAATAAGTAATTGTATCCATTACAGGAGGATAATTTTTTCTCCTAATTCATTTCTGGTCTTTGTGAGAAATATTGAGTTACAAGTCTAGTTTTGCCTTGTAACTTCATTTGCACATTTCTTTTCGGATAAAAATTCATTTGTATCCCATACGTTTCACATCTTTAAAAGTGATAACGATTGATCCGAAAACTTTTCTTTTATCGAGCGATTCGAATTCAGCTCTTATTGCTCCTTTCCATTGAGCTCAATCATGTCCATTTTGTATATTCAATGACAGATTTTAGTTCCAGATCATCATCTTTATTCATGATGTCATTGTAACATTATATGAAAATATCTCATAGAGATTTTAGTTTCATTTCGGTTCCATAATATTGCATAATTTATCGCAATTTTAGTATTTACATTTATCAATATCCTCTGCAGAAGGAATATTGATTTGTGGTTCTTCTTGAACACTTTCTCTTACCTCATTATCAGCTGATTTTCTTTTTCGAGGATTTTTATCTTCGGAACCAATTGATCTTCCACGTTTGATGCGTGGCAAAGACTCAACAGTGACATTATTGCCAGCTTTTGGAATTTCAGTTCGAGCTGGAGCATTTATCGCTGGTATATATGATTTAGTCACTTTTTTATATCTGTAAATGCATAAAGTAATTAATTTGCAAGTTCTTGCATATGCATTATTTTTGAACTTTCGTTTCACATTCTTTTGTGCGAGTTCAATATACCTTAATTGATGTTCACATCATGAAGCATCATTTTATTTTTTATTTTTATTTCTCCCCCTAATCTAGGGAACAATGTTTTATTAAAATGACAATCAGCAAAACGTGCTGTAAAAACATCACCCATCATGGGTTCAATATATCTTATGATTGAAGATGTTTTATATCCAAAATATATTATCATCTTTCTTTGAAGAACCATTTTATTGTGTTGTGGTGATACAATTGGAACATACACTGCACAACCAATGTTTTAAGGTAGAAAATATTTGGCTCTTGGCCAAAATCAAGTATTAAGTGAAAATATTTACGACTTCCACATGGTATAATGCGAATTAATGTCGCAGCATGTAAATTTACATGTCCACATATAAATATTGAGAGATTTGTACTCATTATCAATTGTCTAGTTATTAGCTGTAAGCGTTTATCTATTGATTCAGCTAAACCAATTTTGTGTATGCACATGAGCAACTGGATGTTCAATAACAATCCCTGTAGATATATAATGATTATTAAATACTTGAGATGTTAACTCACCAGCATTATCAAGTCTCATCCTTTTAATGGTGTAATCAGAATAATGTGTTCTCAATTTAATAATTTGTGCAAGAAACTTTGCAAATGCCATATTACGGCTTGATAACATACAAATATGAGACCATCCGCTAGATGCGTCTATTAGAACCATGAAATATCAAAATGGTTCACATGATGGATGAATTGGTTCATATATCTTACCTTGAATTCTTTCAAGAAACATTTGTGATTCTTTTTCACAATATACTTTTCATTAATCACCATATGTGCTTTCCATTAATCACCATATGTTTTATTTTTTTTTATTTTATAAATCACCATATGTGTTTTTTTTTATCATATATCCTTTTCACCATATACGCTTTTAATCATATGCGCTGTGTTTTTCACCATATGCGCTTTTAATCATATGCGATTTTCATCATATGCGTTGTGCTTTTCATCATATTCGCTTTTTATCATATGCGCTTATCATATGCGATGCGCTTTTTATCATATGCGCTTTTTTATGTGAATAGTAAATTAATTAATTTCGTTTTACTATTAATATGAATTAATTTAGATTTACTATTTTGTTAATTGAGTAATATATATATACATCATATACTTGTGACTCCGAAGGCTCAAATGAATTTGACCATATAGTTATACGTTGTACCTTGCACATTAATTTTCAGTAGAAGCTTTAGATGCATATTATTTTCAGTAGAAGCTTTAGATGCACTTTTTTTTTAATCACCAAATACCACAAACACTTTGTTTGCGTTTGTTCATAGTCATCAATGAAAACCATTTTCTTTAATTTTATTTTATACAATAAAATTAACGCATCATTATTCTTTTCAAAAACAATAATCTATTGTTATTGTTCACTTGTGCCATGTTTAACAACAAAAGTCAACAACCTCTGTCTTGTTTGTTGTGGCAACCAAAAACAACCTTTGCTTTTGTTACCGAGAATCCAAGTGTAAAGACCCGTCCTTATCCTCCCGGACGATATCATCAACAGTTGGTCCCATCGCGATGATCGACTCCAAGTAATGTCCTTAATATGAGCTAATGCACAGCGGAAGACTTAATTCGTACCTGAGAATAACATGCTTTAAAAAGTCAACATAAAGTTGGTGAGATATATAGGTTTGATGCTAGCAGCGTTATAACAATGGACCACAAGATTTCATATGTAAACATTTTAATAAAAATATTCTAAGTGGTTGAGCACTTGGTAACCATACTTAACATTTAATCACGTCGCATATTCCCTTTATTATGAAATCTTACTACACTGTACCATGTGTAGTCACGAAACGAAGTACTGTGCAACCGTTGAATACTGGTCGTCCAGTCCGGTTGGGGTTGTCAGGCCCGATAGATCTATCAACAGGATTCGCGTTTACAATACCGCTGTAAATATTAGTTACCAAGCTACAGGGAAGTATGCCAGTGGTACAACTCAACGTAGAATATATTTTTCAGTTACTTGTGTCCATAACGTAAAACATAAAATACATGTATTCTCATCCCGAAATATTTAGAGTTTAAAAGTGGGACTATATACTCACCTAATGTATTTTGTAGTAAAAATACATATAACATCATTGATCAATTATAAGGTTGGCCTCGGATTCACGAACCTATATCATTTATATATATATATATATTAATACATATACTTGTAATCAAACAATTTCATGTATTATATATATATTTAATTTGTGTATATATTCAAAAGGTTGATATTTGTATGATTTTATTAATATAACTTATTATTTTAAAATACCTAATTTGTTGTATATAAATATTTATATATAGATTGTTAATATGATTAATACATATTTATATGTAATATTACTTTTAAGTATAGTTTTATATAAATAGAATTTATATGGTAAAATAATGTTTATATTAGTAATAAAAATCGTATTTGATTATAATGATAACCATACTAATAATAATAATAATAAAAATAATTATAATACTACCTTAAAGCTTTTCCCAAAAATAATGCTTCGGACAAGACTTGAACTTGAGACCCCTCACTCACAAAACCACTAACACCTCAAACATCTGGGATATCCAACTTTTCTGATTTAATCTCCAACTTAAATCTATGTATAACTTGTTTTCTTTGTGTTTATAATATTTTTTTTTTTTTTTTTTTTTTCTTTTTCTCTTCTTCAACTTCATAAAACCTATCTGACTAGTCCCATAGTTTACGGTTTAAGAGGCATTCACCTGACCCAACACTAAATGGAAGACTTCGGCCCAATAGCAATTGAATCTCGGCCCAATACCTCACTTTTGCCAACAGCCCAGCTTTCTTAAAAAAATATATATTCGCCTAAGACGTGTTTCGAACCAGGGACCTCTCGTATAACATAAACAATCCTCACCATTCCGCTATTACTTACTTTCTGTTTTGAATTCCTAAACCAACGACTTTATCTCTAATCTTATCCTCATTATTAATTCCAATGGCTCGATTATTGTTGGGAGAATCGGCCCACATAAGAAAGTAATATGATTGCCTACAATCACGTTTTTCCCTTAAGATATAACAGAGAATAATACCGACACCTTTAATAAAGTTGAGAATTTAATAATCAAAAGGAATGGGTGAGGTATCGGTTTTGACTTATAAATATTTACTAGATCATCATCTATCGTTTCATCACCAACTCCATCATCTCCATCGTTCATTCTCATCGTCACCATTCTTGTGACATCATCATCTTCATCATTGAGTCGTTACTGTAACAACAGCAGTTTACAGCGAATAGAGTGGTGTTTTGGGCTGGACGGGTCGAAACAGCAACATAAAAAAAAACATTTGTAGCTTACGGTGGTGGTGGTTATTAGGGTGTCGGTTGTTGATGGATGAAAGAGAAGGTGGGTGGCTCACGATGGAAAACAGTATCGAGAAATAACAAATGGTGGTTTGTGAAGGTGAATCAAGGTGACGAATTACTGTAGTAAAGGTGGCGGTTTAAACAACTAGAGTGAGGGTGACTTACGGTTGATGCAGGTGAGTTAAGTTTTGGGTTTCGGTTTAATACAAAAGGAAACATATATCAGTCGTATATATGTATATGAAACGATAATAAATGATGGTAGTCGATGGTTCAAGGGTGTTAAATGTTGGTCTTTTTGGTGATCGAATAGAAGCTCAAATAACAGTAGTAGCGAAAAAGGTGTTGAGGGTTTTTGGGTGATCGTTGCAAGTGAAAACCACCAAAGGTGGTGCTGTGTGTTCGATTATGGTTTGTTCATTTAGAAGAGAATTTGGAAGGTATGTATATAATACGTGAGTGAACACATGAGTTAACACCCTGATTGTAATTGATTCATTTATATTGAGGAATGGATAGCAGTCATTTTCGATGCCAGAAGGAAGAAAACAAACAGGTCAATTAATGCATAGGGCAAGTGTGACTTTGGAAGACAGAATATCACGGACACAACTAATATCAGAAGTATATAAGTGAATCGGACAAGCAAAGCATATAACAGATAGCGAAATTTTAACAACTCTCAATTCTATCTACTGTATTTATAAATATAATTAGGCGAAATTATACATACATGTATATCTATTTAACTGTGTACGTATCTGTATGTATGTATAGATATCTGTATCTTATTTTGGTACATATATTTATATAAACTCAAATATATATCATTAATTATTTATCTACCTTTATATTCTTATTAGTATTTCTTTTATATATATATATATAAGTTATGATTAATCTTTTAATAAATATAATAATAATATCTTTAATATTTTTATCTAATAGTAATACAAATATGATGATAATGTTATTACTAATGATATTTGTAATAATTTTTATGAAATATATAACTATAATGTCATTAATAAAAATGATACTAATTATTCTAATATTATTAATGATAATAATATTTATAATAATAATTTATTAATTTATATATATCAAATTTCCACATTCATATGTACGCACATATTTTAACAATTGTTCGTGAATTGCCAGGCATAGTCAGAGGGTAACTTATTATCTGAATATAGATTTCAAACTTCCTAGACTCAACATTACAGATTTTGCTTATCGTGTCGGAAACATATAAAGATTATAGTTTAAATTTGGTCGGAAATTTCCGGGTCATTACAGTACCTACCCGTTAAAGAAATTTCGTCCCCGAAATTTGATAGAGGTCGTCATGGATAACAATAAGAATGTTTTCATGACGCATATGAGGTGATAATGGAGTTTTATCATCATTGAGTAATGTAGATAAAACGATTCGATCATGTGAAGCGTACGAGTGAAGCTATCACATAAGAGTGAAAATGAATAAATGCAGATTTGACTTAACCGGTGATGTAGTCAAGGTTGATTTCTGGAATTCAAGGGATTTAGGGAAAATCTTACGGAATAAGATTTGGCTCTTCGGCAATTTAGGAAAAACGGGATCTTCTTTGATTTAATGTGGCAATCTGTTTTGATTTCTCTGTCGGATATTTCACTATAAATCTACCTCCTCCGTTTCCTTATTCTCCACACCTTCTATTCTTTCTTCCTCTACTTATTCCTTAATATGCTTCATCCAATCCTGATTCTTATTATACTTCTAACTTTCATATCTTTCATTCTTCTATTTCATCTGCCGCCAGAAGAATCTATTCACTTTTATGATTTTCTTGGAATTATAATGTTTCTAATTCTCCCGTGCCTTTACGTTGCAATACGTATTGATATACACGGTTTGTAATTTCTGAGTGGTTGTTGAGTTTGATATCTTCCCTTATACTTCGATGTTCCTGCTTCTGTCTTCTATAATCATTGTCATCCACAGTTAATACTCTCTTCTATTTGCTGCGATTTATACTCCAATTTCTATTTCGGGACTTTGTCCCTTCGTTTCTTCTTCCCGTCCTCAAGTCAAGCGAGTAATGATCTGAAATTCGTAGGTATAGCTAATGCTCTTAAAAAAAATGGTAATGGCACGATTTTGATTTGTCCAACTACCAGAATATCCTGAAAAAGATCGAACTATCAAGACGATATGTTCCTAATACGTTTGGGGATTAGATAGAATGTAAGGGCCATGTAACATGGCACATGATGATGGTACTGTGAATCATCACATTCCATTAGAAACTCAACATGACTTACTGTAATATAATGACGTTGATCAAGTGTCATTAGATTATACTAATTCATGCATCAGTTCCCAACACTACTTCAAAACATTCATATTTTAAACTTGAAGATTTCAGAATCTAGAAACTAACACAGTTTCTTTTATGTTGTAACGCAGATATTACGGGGAGATAGATGATTGCAGATAGGAATAGTTGTGAAAATATCTTTAGAAATATGGAGAATATGTATAGCGGAAAATATGAAGATATCTTATAATATCTAAGATAAGATGATGATGAATAATATCATCTGAAAAAGTTTAGAATAAGGAGTAGGGTTCATACTGACGGTTTCAACAGACACTGAATCATTTGCATTATTTGAAGGCTGGTTCATTCCTTGTATTTGTTCTTTGTTTCCTTCACAGTTAGCTCAATCCATTTTTCAGCACTAAATTTTCTATCGAGCGTTCCTAACATTCCCTTATTTATCATCAAACTTTTGGCCATTTAGGCCATCTAAAATTTTACTGTTTCCTCTGCATTTAATGCAGTCATATCTGAATCGTCGATTATCAATCCGAGGTGTTTTTGGGCGAATTGTGTTTTTAGATGATTAAATGCTGATGATAACATGGCGGAGTATGAAAGGTTCCCCGGTAACGATGAGGAAAACCAATCGTAGATATCAAAGTTATAATAAGACTTATTCGAATGAAAGGTCGAAGTTGTTCTGTTGAAGCTGTGACAAAATTGGCTACTTTGAAAAGAAATCGTAAGGTTGTTTTTGCTAATAAATGCTAAAGAATTTGTCGCGGTACGTGTTAAACTATGACTTTGGGTTCAAGAGGTTTTTATGTGTATAGATCTTTTCTTCTGTAGATGAAGTGCGGTCGGTTCAACTTCTCGATTGAGGTATTTTCAAGAATCCTGATAGGTTTGTACGCGGATTGTAAACGTCGAGATACAAATGAGGTTTAGGATGAAATCAAGTGGCAAGCTTGAAGAATTATTTAATTTCATATGTTATAATCAATATTTTAATTTAATTCATTTTAATTGTCCAAAGTTAGCAGTCCAATAGTCTGATGGTTCAATGATTCATATATAATTTAATATAAAATATTCGAATTAAATAATACATATCGTGACCCGTGTACCGGTCTCAGTGTCGATCACAACTCAAAGTATATATATATTTGGAATCAACTCCGACCCTGTATAGCCAACTCCCACCTTCACATATAGAGTGTCTACGGTTGTTCCGAAATATATATATAGATGGGTCGATATGATAAGTCGAAACCTTGCATACGTGTCTCGTTATTTATAGTGCGTAAAAGTAAATAACAGAAATTAAATGACGATAAATTAAATGCGTAAAGTAAATAACAGAAATTAAATGACGATAAATAAAATTGCGATAATTAAATTGCGATAAATAAAATGTAATCAGTTAGCTAGGAACAGTTAGCTGGAACAGTTAGCGTGAATTCTTAACAAAATTTCAATTAGTTAATTCGTTTGTTTCTAACAAATTTTATTTTGTCCAATGTTTTCTTTATTATGCCACTTGGTGGATTCTGATAGGTAAAAATCCAAATATGAAATTGAACGAAAATGGATTCTGTGGTGAACGGATACGTATATCTATGGATACAAGTAGGATAGTGACTGACTGTTGAATCAGAGTCGAAGAATGTACAGTGTAACTTATTAGTGTGAATTCTAAATATTTCTCGGGTACTACCCACCCGTTAAAATATTTTCATCATTAACAGTTTGTACGAAAGAAATTTTTTTTTAATTACGATCTTTATGAAAATATACTTGCATATATATTTTCTTCAGATGTAATTATGGATTTAATGAGTCAATAAGATTTTATACTCATTTGATTTATTGTTAACACTTGATTACATGATCTCTAAAACTTTAGAGATTACATAATTGCCATGCCGGACGAAAGTAAATGAGATAGAACAATACGTAGAACGAAATTAATCGATGTAGAACGATATGTAAAACAAGGAGTATACTTGAAGTACAGATGATGATATCGAAGCGTGTGATATTGATATCCGAGGTACAGATCGTGACGTTGAGATTTATGACGTGATTGTGGTTGGGGTGATAAGGGTATTGTCGGCGTTGATGATGGTGGTACGGATTATGCTGCTGGTGCTGCTGCTGGTGTCTCCACACCAGATTCTCCAAAGCCATTACTCGATCACGTAGTTCGTTAACTTCTTATTTTATATCGGGATGATTGACGATTGAAACGAGCGGGTGAGTAAGATTCGAATTATAGGATAATATATAATCGTAACGGGATATTTCTAGAAATGAGAGGTTAAATGGTTTCTCGAACAGGTTCGCCGGTAAGTGCTTTCAGGTTCATCGTCAAACGAGCAGTTTGGTGGATGGAAGGGATCGTCGATGTGAAATGATTTTCGGATATCGGATGATATTCTAGCTATATAGAATATCTATAATAACAAAGATTTCGTAGACTACAGAAGAACCTACGGCATACATCAGGCAAGTCTACAGATGCGCTAAGATATGAATTCTAGTCTATACACTATCAATGCACTAAATGCAATAAGACGTGTCTAGACTTAAGATTGATGAGCAGGCAATTCCCTAAGGATGATAAGCAGATGGTTTCTGACTAAAAATGATAAGCAAAACTTTTTGACAAATAGACACGGTCAAAGTCCAGACTCACTAATGTATCCTAACAACTACTAGTCAGACACACTAATGCAAGACCTGGTTCACTAAGACCAACGCTCTGATACCACCTGTAAAGACCCGTCCTTATCCTCCCGGACGATATCATCAACAGTTGGTCCCATCGCGATGATCGACTCCAAGTAATGTCCTTAATATGAGCTAATGCACAGCGGAAGACTTAATTCGTACCTGAGAATAACATGCTTTAAAAAGTCAACATAAAGTTGGTGAGATATATAGGTTTGATGCTAGCAGCGTTATAACAATGGACCACAAGATTTCATATGTAAACATTTTAATAAAAATATTCTAAGTGGTTGAGCACTTGGTAACCATACTTAACATTTAATCACGTCGCATATTCCCTTTATTATGAAATCTTACTACACTGTACCATGTGTAGTCACGAAACGAAGTACTGTGCAACCGTTGAATACTGGTCGTCCAGTCCGGTTGGGGTTGTCAGGCCCGATAGATCTATCAACAGGATTCGCGTTTACAATACCGCTGTAAATATTAGTTACCAAGCTACAGGGAAGTATGCCAGTGGTACAACTCAACGTAGAATATATTTTTCAGTTACTTGTGTCCATAACGTAAAACATAAAATACATGTATTCTCATCCCGAAATATTTAGAGTTTAAAAGTGGGACTATATACTCACCTAATGTATTTTGTAGTAAAAATACATATAACATCATTGATCAATTATAAGGTTGGCCTCGGATTCACGAACCTATATCATTTATATATATATATATTAATACATATACTTGTAATCAAACAATTTCATGTATTATATATATATTTAATTTGTGTATATATTCAAAAGGTTGATATTTGTATGATTTTATTAATATAACTTATTATTTTAAAATACCTAATTTGTTGTATATAAATATTTATATATAGATTGTTAATATGATTAATACATATTTATATGTAATATTACTTTTAAGTATAGTTTTATATAAATAGAATTTATATGGTAAAATAATGTTTATATTAGTAATAAAAATCGTATTTGATTATAATGATAACCATACTAATAATAATAATAATAAAAATAATTATAATACTACCTTAAAGCTTTTCCCAAAAATAATGCTTCGGACAAGACTTGAACTTGAGACCCCTCACTCACAAAACCACTAACACCTCAAACATCTGGGATATCCAACTTTTCTGATTTAATCTCCAACTTAAATCTATGTATAACTTGTTTTCTTTGTGTTTATAATATTTTTTTTTTTTTTTTTTTTTTTTTCTTTTTCTCTTCTTCAACTTCATAAAACCTATCTGACTAGTCCCATAGTTTACGGTTTAAGAGGCATTCACCTGACCCAACACTAAATGGAAGACTTCGGCCCAATAGCAATTGAATCTCGGCCCAATACCTCACTTTTGCCAACAGCCCAGCTTTCTTAAAAAAATATATATTCGCCTAAGACGTGTTTCGAACCAGGGACCTCTCGTATAACATAAACAATCCTCACCATTCCGCTATTACTTACTTTCTGTTTTGAATTCCTAAACCAACGACTTTATCTCTAATCTTATCCTCATTATTAATTCCAATGGCTCGATTATTGTTGGGAGAATCGGCCCACATAAGAAAGTAATATGATTGCCTACAATCACGTTTTTCCCTTAAGATATAACAGAGAATAATACCGACACCTTTAATAAAGTTGAGAATTTAATAATCAAAAGGAATGGGTGAGGTATCGGTTTTGACTTATAAATATTTACTAGATCATCATCTATCGTTTCATCACCAACTCCATCATCTCCATCGTTCATTCTCATCGTCACCATTCTTGTGACATCATCATCTTCATCATTGAGTCGTTACTGTAACAACAGCAGTTTACAGCGAATAGAGTGGTGTTTTGGGCTGGACGGGTCGAAACAGCAACATAAAAAAAAACATTTGTAGCTTACGGTGGTGGTGGTTATTAGGGTGTCGGTTGTTGATGGATGAAAGAGAAGGTGGGTGGCTCACGATGGAAAACAGTATCGAGAAATAACAAATGGTGGTTTGTGAAGGTGAATCAAGGTGACGAATTACTGTAGTAAAGGTGGCGGTTTAAACAACTAGAGTGAGGGTGACTTACGGTTGATGCAGGTGAGTTAAGTTTTGGGTTTCGGTTTAATACAAAAGGAAACATATATCAGTCGTATATATGTATATGAAACGATAATAAATGATGGTAGTCGATGGTTCAAGGGTGTTAAATGTTGGTCTTTTTGGTGATCGAATAGAAGCTCAAATAACAGTAGTAGCGAAAAAGGTGTTGAGGGTTTTTGGGTGATCGTTGCAAGTGAAAACCACCAAAGGTGGTGCTGTGTGTTCGATTATGGTTTGTTCATTTAGAAGAGAATTTGGAAGGTATGTATATAATACGTGAGTGAACACATGAGTTAACACCCTGATTGTAATTGATTCATTTATATTGAGGAATGGATAGCAGTCATTTTCGATGCCAGAAGGAAGAAAACAAACAGGTCAATTAATGCATAGGGCAAGTGTGACTTTGGAAGACAGAATATCACGGACACAACTAATATCAGAAGTATATAAGTGAATCGGACAAGCAAAGCATATAACAGATAGCGAAATTTTAACAACTCTCAATTCTATCTACTGTATTTATAAATATAATTAGGCGAAATTATACATACATGTATATCTATTTAACTGTGTACGTATCTGTATGTATGTATAGATATCTGTATCTTATTTTGGTACATATATTTATATAAACTCAAATATATATCATTAATTATTTATCTACCTTTATATTCTTATTAGTATTTCTTTTATATATATATATATAAGTTATGATTAATCTTTTAATAAATATAATAATAATATCTTTAATATTTTTATCTAATAGTAATACAAATATGATGATAATGTTATTACTAATGATATTTGTAATAATTTTTATGAAATATATAACTATAATGTCATTAATAAAAATGATACTAATTATTCTAATATTATTAATGATAATAATATTTATAATAATAATTTATTAATTTATATATATCAAATTTCCACATTCATATGTACGCACATATTTTAACAATTGTTCGTGAATTGCCAGGCATAGTCAGAGGGTAACTTATTATCTGAATATAGATTTCAAACTTCCTAGACTCAACATTACAGATTTTGCTTATCGTGTCGGAAACATATAAAGATTATAGTTTAAATTTGGTCGGAAATTTCCGGGTCATTACACCAAGACCAAAAAACAATTAATTTTTAATTAATCTTTTATCAAAACCATAAATGATTTTATTGATCTACATTGATATGGCCATAAAGAATTGACGGCTGACCTACTTTTGTAAGTGTATTTCGGCTATCATCCCGAAAACGCACAACGACCTTTTTTTTTTTATGAACTATTTGTTTCATATCTAGCTTAGGCAATTATTGTGAACATTTGGTCCCTATAAGAGCATTTATTTTTAGACTTTTAGTTGATTTGTACTTGTCACAATTAGGGATAGCACCCGCGGGTCGTGGATGCGGATCCATTGGATCCATCACCCGTACCCGCGGATTTTTTTTAAGAGACATCCAATTGAACCCTTGTTCGTTGAAACAATTTGACTATATTTTTACTCCCCATTATTAAACGGGCCATTTTGATGCACACTCTTAAAAAAATAATTTGTTTTTTTAAGTTTTATTATTCAACCTCCTTTTTTCAACGGTCACGTTTTTAACAAAACATTTGACAAGTTTGGAAAAAAGTTTTTTATTGATTATCATCAAAAGTTTTCTATTGTCACTCTACTGGATGGAATTATGGCATACAACCAAAATTGCAACCCAACACTACATAAGAACAAAAAGGTTGTTTTTAATTAACATATGTATATGTGTTAAACTCGGAATAATAATAACTTATTTTAGAAAATTAACATAAGACATGTTGAAACATTTTTGTCACATTTAGCTCATCAAGTCTAATACTTATCATTGATAGATTTTATCACGTCTAGGAGATGCTTACTTTTTTCTTGTATTAAGTCCTACTTTCATTTACCTTTGTTTGGAAAAAAATTTTTTTTTTTTACTTTGCTTTCCCCCTTTCTGTAAAACTCATTTAAACACTTTCTTTGTTTTTTTTTTTAAAAAAAAACTTCCTTTTTTTTACGTTACCCGTAAATTATAAATATATAAAAAAAATTTTTTGTTTAAATTTTTTTTCTAGTTTTTAAAAGGCCACATGACCAATTTTTTAATTCTTTCACAACACCTGATATCGTGATCGTGACCTTTCACCAAAGCAAGAGATATTCTTGATAAACTAAATACGGACTCGTGTTTGAAATTGTCGGCCACAAAAAAATTCATTTGATAAAAGTATATATTTTTTTTAGTTATAGAAGGAGACCACTTCATTTTCAATACTTCATTTTTGACAAAAAAAAAAAACTATTCCATTTTACCATCCACTTTTTTTTCTTACTTTAACTTTTAAGATATACTTTTAATAAAAATACAAACTACTTTTTCTTATTTTAACTTTTAAGATTTACTTTTAATAAAAATACAAACTACTTTTTGTATTTTAACTTTTAAGATTTACTTTTAATAAAAGTACAAACTACTTTTTCTTATTTTAACTTTTAAGATTTACTTTTAATAAAAATACAAACTATTTTTTTATTTTAACTTTTAAAATTATAAATTTAAGAATAAACATTAGTATGCATGAAATAAATAATGATTAATTGCATAAGTAATCATAAATGTTAGATAACATATAAAGACCCCGTCGTATTCGTATTGATCGGAATTAATCTCGACCCATGGTACCGTGTTGTCAAATGACGTGTTGCGTACATAAAGTACCGTGTTGTCAAATGACGTGTTGCGTACAATCATGAGGTCTTATTAACATAAATATAAATGTTAGTGAAGTTAATAAGAGTTAGATTACAGAAAATATAATTCAGGTGGTATAACTGACCATATATAACTTAAATAACATAAATATAAATGTTAGTGAAGTTAGTAAAAGTTAGATTACAGAAATATAATTCAGGTGGTATAACCGACCATATATAACTTAAATAACATAAATATAAATGTTAGTGAAGTTAGTAAAAGTTAGATTACAGAAATATAATTCAGGTGGTATAACCGACCATATATAACTTAAATAACATAAATATAAATGTTAGTAGTCCAAAATTTGATATATTCGAGTCTGAAAATTATTAATAATTTCATACCTTGATTAGTGATTCGTGATCGTTTGAGATATCTTTTAATTACACTAAGCTTTTCGTGCTGATAACGTGTTATAATTCAGTAGGCTTATAACTACCTTTAATGGTTATAAGAACAAAGAGAGAAAAAGAGAGAAGAAGGAGAGAAGAAATATTGATATTGATATTTCAAGAGAAATGGTGCACCTTAAATGGTTACCATACATGTCTATTTATAGTATAAAATATTACTATGCAAGAAATATAATAATAATAAAATTAACATCCAATCTAGATATTTTATAACACAATCTAGATATTTTATAACAGTATTCTCTATAAACATATTGAAGAAAAATGTTGTTTTTTTTTTTTTTTTTTTTGAAAAAAACAGAATTTTAATTAAGAAAAGGCTTCAACTCAACTAAAATGGAGGCTGTTTGAGTAATAGCCTTGTCTACCATTCCCTATCCCATAAATATAAGCACTATACAATCTCAGATTCCAAATTCCCAACAACTTCGTATTTAATTTTTGCAGCTGAAAACCTACTAAGTTATAACCTAATAGAGAAATGGGTGTTTAACGTGTGCTCTAAGACCACTCACAGAGGGAGCTTCGTTGCTCCGCCGTTGCCCCACAGTTGAACGGCGCTGATGTTAGCGGTCGTGGGTGGGCGCAGTTGGGGTGACCGTGGTTCAATATGCGGTGTATTGACAATCTTGAAGACGCTGTGGTGGGGCCCAAAAGGGAATAAACCCGTTTGAAACTAGCCTTTTTTTTTTTTTTCAAAGTTGCACACTATAAATACATACTCATTTCGTACATTATTTAACACTTCAACTATCAATACTTAAAACAGTTTATAAAAAATATATTCGTTAATGGATCGAGATAACGAAAATTATGAAGAGGCATTAGCACTTGCAAGTGCATATAATCCAACGTACTCGATGTAATTGATTTTTTAGAAGAAGAAGATGAAGCCGAAGGTGAAGTTGTATCGATACCTAAAGCTCCTAGAAGACACTTTCCTAGAGATCGAGAAGGAAAAGCTAGACAACTATTCAACGATTATTTTTTCGACACCCTTACTTTCCCACTCGATAGGTTCCGGCGACGTTTTCGTATGAGCAAGTCTTTGTTCATCTGTATATGTCGAGGTATAATCAATTTTAATCAAGAATCTATATCCGATTATATTACTTATTTTAAACAAAGACGAGATGCAACCGGTTTATACGGTTTTAACGTTTTCCAAAAATGTACGTCCGCTATAAGACAATTAGCGTACGGTGTTGCACCCGATGCTTTTGATGAATACTTACACATGGGTGAATCAACTTCTTATTTATGTTTGAAAAACTTTTGCAAGAGTGTTTTATACTTATATTCGGCCGAGTACATGAGACGACCAAATGCGAATGATGTGCAACGTTTAATTTCTAAACATAAAGAAATACATGGTTTTTCGGGTTTGTTAGGGAGCATCGATTGTATGCATTGGGGTTGGAAAAATTGTCCAGTTGGTTGGAAAGGAGAATTTACACCAGGTGATCATGGTTACCCAAAAATCATGTTAGAGGCAGTTGCCTCGTATGATACATGGATTTGGCATTCCTTTTTTGTGCCGGCTGGTTCAAACAACGACATAAACGTTCTAAATCAATCGGATTTATTTAACAAGTTACTAAAAGATATGTCACCTCCATGTAACTATACTGTCAATGGATTGCATTTTAGTAGATGTTATTATTTGGCGGATGGGATTTATCCGGAATGGTCAACTCTTGTTAAATCTTTCAAAAATACCAATGATCCAAAAGCAAAGAAATTTAAAAGATTCCAAGAGTCTGCAAGAAAAGATATTGAACTAGCTTTTGGTATACTTCAAGGTCGATTCGCAATTCTTAAAAATCCGACACGACAATGGTCGTGCATTTTGTGTATACTTGTGTGTTGTTACATAATATGATAACCGAAGATAATGGTCGTGCATTTTGTGGTCTCGAAGAAGGTTATCCGCCAACGTCGTCCTTGACATTTAGACTTCCATGAACGGGTTGAACTACATATGCGAATGGATAAAGAACTAAGGGATAAAGGCAATCATCATTTTCTTCGAGATAATCTTATTGAACACATTTGGAATCTTTCACCAAACCACTGTATTCGCTATGATCTAAGTTCGGGACCTTTAAACATTCCCGAACATGTGAATGATCCTCCACTAGATTGAAATGACCCGTTCATATCGATTATAAAAGATTCACAATAGTTGATTACATTGCGAGGTTCTGACCTCTATATGATACATTTTACAAACATTGCATTCGTTTTTAAAAGACAAACTTTCATTACATCGAAAGTTGACAGGCATGCATACCATTTCATAATATATCCAAACTATAAATGACTTAATAATAATCTTGTTGAACTCAACGACTCGAATGCCACGTCTTTTGAAATATGCCATGAATGACTCCAAGTAATATCTTTTAAATGAGCAAATGCGCAGCGGAAGATTTCTTTTATACATGAGAATAAACATGTTTAAAAGTGTCAACCAAAAGGTTGGTGAGTTCATAAGTTTATCATAAAACCATAAAATTCAGTAATTTTGATAGACCACAAGATTTAAATACATTACACCTATCTCGTGTACGAAACCATTTTTCATAAATGCTTGGCAGAGTAGGTTCGTATCCTTTTCTCCCCCGTAGGTTGCCTCGCGATTTTTAATAACCGTACACATATCTCGTGTACAAAATAACATACACATAACCTGTGTATAAAATCATTCCTTCTATATATAACTATTGCTTGGTAACCGACCTTAACATTTAATGCGCATCATGAATATCCCCAAATAAACAGAACTTTCAGTCTGTAATAAATATATAAACCTCGAAGTACTAAACACCACGCCCACTAGCTCTTCTGTCTAGCGAACATTCTGGGTGGGGGTGTTAAACCCGGTAGCTACCTTTAGGATTTGCGTCAATTAGGGGCCATTTCCCTAATTCTTAGGTTACCGAGCTATAATAATCAGGGGGAAATATTCGATATAATAACTTACAGAACTTCTGTCTGTATAATAATTCATTCGAGAAATGTTTTGCTTGTGTCTATCTTGTCAAACATTTATAAAAGCATTTCATGTATTCTCAGTCCCAAAAATATATATTGCAAAAGCATTTAATATAAAGGGATCAAATGAACTCACGATACTGTATTTTGTAGCAATAATGCAAATGACGGCACTGAACAAGTGCAAGGTTGGCCTAGGATTCAAGAACCTATATTAAGTATATATAATTATATGTTGGTCAATATCTTTTTAACAATTTAGGTCAAGTCGTAGTGTATCACAATCCTAATGCTCGAGACCGATATGTAAAAGTTAACAAAAGTCAACTTGACCCAAAATGGCTTCCAAAATCTATACATGTTTATTATATAACTTAAATATATTCATTTTATATATTTAATATATTTATCAGGTTTTGTTAGGGTAAATAATACAAGTCATATATTAATAAATAAAAATTTATATTAAAAACTTTATATGATAAAAATATACTTTTATATATCTTAAGTAATAAAATTTATAAAGTTCACTTAATATCATAAAAATATAGTGGTATGTTTTATTAAAGGAATTATATTACGTGTGGTAAAAATATTTTTGTATTACATATTTATTTGATAAGATAATATTGATAATAATAATAATGAGTAAAATTTGTATTATTTTGTAATAATAATAATTATTATTATTCTACTAATAATAGTAATAACAATATTTATATTTACAAATGATGATTTTAATTATAAAATGATAATTCTAATTATGATAATAATACGATACTTTTTAATATTAACTGTAATAAAATAATAATTCTATTCACAATGATAATTTTAATACTAATAATACTAAAAAAAATAATAATAATGATATTTCTATTAAAAATGATAATTTTAATAAAAATGATAGTTTTAATATTAATGATACTTTTAATAATAATAATAATAATAATAATAATAATAAAAATGATATTTTTATCTAAATCAATATCTTACAATATTTTAATTTCATCATGATACTTATACTCATTATTTCTTAATCGATTTGTTTAATAGCTTTTGGTCCTCTTTTATATCGCATTCATAATAATGATAATAATAGTAATCATAATAATTAGATGATACTAATATTAATTATGATGCTACTAATAATAATAATTATAATAATAATAATGATAATACTAATAATTATTATAATGATAATAATAATAATAATAATAATAATAATAATAATAATAATAATTATTATTATAATAATAATATTAATAATAAACATAGTGATAATAACGATAGTATGAATAATAACAATAACAATTTTAATGATAATACTTATATTGATGACAATAATGATAATAATAATAATAATAATAATAATAATAATAATAATAATAATTAGATAATAATAATATCGATAATAATAACGACGATAGTAGTAATAATAATAATAATAATAACATTAGAATTAATGAAAAATTCAGTTGACCATATCTTTTAATCCGTTCAATGAAACCACACGATTTCTAAATGGAAAGTTATTAATTTTTCGCCAGCTTTTCAACGACATGCATATCATATACCTTATATCAGTAATATATGTATTAAATTAGTGATTTATCATAACTATTTAACGACGAAATTAAGCATACCATCATGCATAAACATATATACTCGAACACTACTCAGGGATACACTATTATTATATAAAAGATAAGATATGAATGCTCACGTATCAATATTGAGATTCAATATTGCAGGAAAGTACGTAGACGCAACGGAGATAAACACTAGGTTGGCCTCACGAGCTATACCCCCGAATCATACCCATAACCTCCATAGCTATAACCCATAATTTCCTTAGCTCTATCCCGCTCGAAAAACTCGTTTTGAAATAATTCAAGCATACCCTCATCAAAGTACTTTATGTATAATACTAATAATAAGATTAAGATTTATAATAATAATCTTAATAATATTTAATAATAATAATATAAATAATAATAATAATAATAATTAATAATATTACGGAGTAAGTTGGAGGAATGAATCAAAAAAGCAGAACTCGACTCAATTTATACACATTTCAGCCCCCTACTCCCCATGCGATTGCATGGGGTTTAGTCTATATGGCCATGCGATCGCATGGAGTAACAACACCAGATTTTTATATATCTCCGCGATATATTTGTGTGCATTTGCTCCGCGATCGCGGAGCCCTCCACTACAGTTCACACTCAATTTTTCACGTGGGCTGCCGACGGTTTTTAGATATATATATATATATATATATATATATATATATATATATATATATATATATATATATATATATATATATATATATATATATATATATATATATATATATATATATATATATATATATATATATATATGTGACAACCCGGAAATTTCCGACCAAATTTAAACTTTAATCTTTATATATTCCCGACACGATAAGCAAAGTTTGTAAGTTGAATCTCAAGAATTTTAAACTGTGTTCATACACTCATTTAACCTCGACCAAATTCCAATGATTCACGAACCATTATATGAACGAACATGGTTATATATGTATATGTGTATATATTATAACTTGAAAATATTAACAAAGTATTAGACGTATAATACTTTATATAAACGTATTTGTTTCAAAATATATTCTAATAGTTATCGATGGAATTATATGATAATACTAAATGATTGATTTAACAGTTACATTGAATTATGTTTACGAGTCTCTGTTGAGAGGTCCACTTTGATTTAGAAAACCTTTCCTTTTTAACGGTATCCGGAATATTTGGTAAAAGTGATTTACAAAAGTGTCATTAACGAGAGTTAGTCAAAAGTTAGTAATCATTTCCGTTTAAATTTCAAAAGTGTACCTTACTTTAATAAACTCGTGTCCCTTGATAAATCAACTATGTAGTTTTTATATTAAAAACATTATTCGGTAAAGTAACTACTATGATTTAAAACGAGTTAAATTATATAAAACGAACTTTGAAATGTAATTGATTTTGAAAGACTAAATATTATATCATTAGATAAATATTTCAAACATATATATTATGTACAAATTTACAATCCTAAATAAGAATACATATATATTTTAACTTAGTCATAAAACGTTCTAATTTAAAATAATATATTTTGATAAACAACGAGTCACTGATTTATAGAAGCAAATGACCACAACGCTCAAATTTTATAAGTTACATTTTCTGTAAGGTAAATTATTGATGAATAAGTCAAATTATTATTAAGGGTACACGTCGCGTAACGTAAAAGGCTAGTTTTCTAAACGTACGAAAGTGCGCTCGAAAAACTGAAAGTGGTACATGAGTCGAGTGACAACGTCCGAGTCATTTGAGTAAAAATTACATTTTTACCATGAACATAAATATAATATAATATATAAGTAATTATATAAATTAAATATATATTATATTAAACTAAGCAACATTTCCACGTTCTTTTTTTAATTCATATATGATGTAAACGTTAGCCGCAAATCACGGAAGCAACATTCCACGTTTTGTTTTTATTTATTTTTTTATTTATATATGATGTAAACGTTGAAGCCGCAAATCACGGAAGCATGAGGTGTAAGGAGTTAATACTTCTATAAATCCATTCGCATCTGATTCGGTTTGCATTCAAATGAAACTTTCTCGATATCTCTATATATCTCTCAATATGTATACATATTTATATTATTAATATTATTAATATTAATATTAATATTATTATTATTATTATTATTATTATAATTATTATTATTATTATTATTATTATTATTATTAGTATTATTATTAACTAATAGTATTTATACATAAAATACTACGACGAGGTCATGAGCAAATTATTTCAAGACGAGTTTTATGAGCGGGATAGGGCTAAGGAAATTATGGGTTATAGCTATGAAGGTGATGGGTAATGTTCGAGGGTATGCTCGTGAGGTCAATCTAGTATTTATTATTTCTGTTGCGTCTACGTACCTTCCTGCAATATTGAATCTCAATATTGATACATGAGCACTCATAACTTAATTTTTATATATCATTTGTGTACCCCTGACTAGTGCTGAGTATATAGGATTATACATGCTTGTACTTTTGATATTGCCTTTAGTTAGGTTATGTTGAATCCTGAATTAGTTATATATGCGGTTGCAATGGCGGAGCCAATAGAGTGGCATGGGGGTGTTGAGCCACCCTCAACTTTGGTCTTGTATATGATGTCCAATCGTGATTTAATAATGAAATACTGAAAGCTCCAATTGATAAATTTGGGTTTCGGATATGTAAAGTGTAGTTACAGGTTAGTGGGGAAGAAGTTGTGGTTCCTTTAATTATATGTTACATTATAAGTCCCTTAAGTGTTTGTAATATATCATTTAAATCCTTTAAGTTTACAGTTGATCAATTTCACCAAGATATAAATGAATACAGAGTATCATTTAACGAGAAACCAAATTGTTACAAAAATTTTGGAAATAGTCACGTACACTTTAGCCTCCAATTTAGTTTAATATATATCACAAAGATTTTATACAGTACTATTTTTTTCTAGAATACATAAAATGTCTAAATAAATTTCTACTACTAATATTATATCCATAAGAAATATTAAGAGTTGACTTTCGTCAATAACTCATACTCCCTACAATATGCTATTTTAACGTGTATATGTTGTGTACTTCAAAAGAATTTTTATTTTTTCGTTTTTAAGCTATGAAACATTTTTGATGTTACTATTTCAAAATAAATTATGCCACCCTCAATAAAAGTTTCTAGCTTCGCCTCTGTGCGGTTGGGATAAGTTATAAGATATGCATGTCGTTGGAAAGCTAGCGAAAAATTAAGAACTTTTCATTTAGATATCGAATGGTTTCGACGAACGGATTAGAAGTTATAGTCAATTGAATTTTTGTAAAAATGATTATTATTATCGTCGTTATTATCGTCGTTCTAGTTTTTTTTAAATCTAATTATTATTATTATTATTATTATTATTATTATTATTATTATTATTACTAATATCATTATTATTATGATCATTATTATTATCATTATCCATAGAAAGTATTATCATTAAAAATTGTTATCTTATTATTATTACTACCGTTATTATCTTTAAAGTTATAATTAGTATTATTATTATTATTATCTAATTATTATTATTATTATTATTATTATTATTATTATTATTATTATTATTATTAATATTATTATTATTATTATTATTATTATTATTATTATTATTAGTGTTATTATTATTATTATCATTATTAATATTAATATATATCATTATTTAAAAATGGTTATTGTTATTGTTGTTATTATTATTATATTATCATTAAAATAATTATTTGTATTATCGTTAATAATGTCATAGTAATTATCATTATTAGTATTATTGTAATTAAAACTAATATTAGTAACACCTAATTATTTTGATTACTATTATTATCATTATTATGAACACGATATAAAAGACGATTAAAAGCTATTAAACGAAACGATTAGGAAACAATGAGTAAGAGTATCATGATGAAATTAAAATATTATAAGATATTGATTTAGATAAAATTATCGTTCTTATTATTTTTTTTATCATTACTATTATTATTAAAAGTATCGTTAGTATTAAAACTATCAATTTAACAAAAATTATCATTTTAATAGAAATGTCATTATTATTATAAAATATCATTATTATTATTATCATTTTAAATAGAATTATTATATTAAAAAGTATAGTAAATATTAAAGTTATCATAATTAGAATTATCATTTTATCATAATGTCATATTAGTAATTATAAATATTGATATTTTTCTTAATAGAATAATAATAATTATTATTACAAAATAATACAACTTTTACTTACTATTATTATAGATATTATTACAAACATATTTTACTAAGTGTAATAAAATTTCTTTAATAATACCTATCATATTATCTTTATAATATTAAATGAACTCTATAAATTTTATTACTTAATATATATAAAAGTATATTTTATTATATAAATTTTAATATAAAATATTTATCATGTATTATTTTAAAGATATAAAATGACGATATTTAAACTATATAATAATCATGTATAAATTTTAGAAATTATTTTGAGTCAAATTGACTTTTGTTGACTTCCGCATACTAGTCTCGAGCATTAGAATTGTGGTAAACTATGACCTTACCTAAATTGCTATACATATATTGACCAACATATAAAAATATATATTAATATAGGTTCGTGAATCCGAGGCCAACCTTGCATTGTTCAATGTCGCCATATGTATTTTTACTACGAAATACAATAGGTGAGTTTCATTTGCCTTTTTACCCTTTATATTTTTGGGCTGAGAATACATGCGTAATTTTTATAAATGTTTTACGAAATAGACACAAGTAATTGAAACTACATTATATGGGTGAATGATCGAAGCCGAATATGCCCCTTTTGCTTGGTAACCTAAGAATTAGTAAACCGATCTACTAATTGACGCGAATCCTAAAGATAGATCTATTGGGCCTAACAAACCCCATCCATGGTTGCGGATGCTTTAGTACTTCGATGTTGTTTTATCATGTCCGAAGGATTTCCCGGAATGATAGAGGATATTCTTATATGCATCTTGTTAATGTCGGTTACCAGGTGTTCACCAAATGAATGATTTTTGTCTCTATGCATGGGACGTATATTTATGAGAATTGGAAATGAAATTCTTGTGGTCTATTAAAATAATGGAAATAAAAGATTATGATAAACTAATGAACTCACCAACCTTTTGGTTGACACTTTAAAGCATGTTTATTCTCAGGTATTAAAGAAATCTTCCGCTGTGCATTTGCTCATTTTAAAGATATTACTTGGAGTCTTTCATGGCATATTTCGAAGAACGTTGCATTCGAGTCATTGAGTTCATCAAAGATTATTATTAAGTCAATTTATAGTTGGATAGTGGATATTATGAAATGGTATGCATGCCTGTCAATTTTCGATGTAAAGAAAGTTTGTCTTTTAAAAACGAATGCAATGTCTGTAAAATGTATCATATAGAGGTCAAATACCTCGCGATGTAATCAACTATTGTGAATCGTTTATAATGTATATGAACGGGTCCTTTCAGTTGGTATCAGAGCGATGGTCTTAGCAAACCAGGTCTGCATTAGTGTGTCTAACTGATAAGTCCTTAGGATGCATTAGTGAGTCTGGACTTCGACCGTGTCTGCATGTCAAAAGTTTTGCTTATCATTTCTAGTCGGAAATCATCTGCTTATCATCCTTAGGAAATTACCTGCTTTTCATTATTAGTCTAAGACACGTCTTGCTACATTAATTGCATGAGTAGTGTATAGACATGTAAGAACCAGTTTTTCCATGTTATGTTGGACGCCGTCCAACATGGGTGGGACGCCATCCCAGATTGAAGGTCTGGACGCCGTCCAAAATTCTGGACGCCGTCCAAATTGCCTGGCGAGCCTGCTTTTGTGTTTTTAGATATTTAAAGTGGGTATTTTGGTAATTTCACTTGGGGGCCGAATTTAAGGCCTTAGGTCAGTTGGTGGAGCTTCATTTACTCCATTTACAACCACCAAACTCCATCCACTTCAATTATAGAGAGAGAGAGAGTGTGTTTCAAGTGTGAGAAAGCTCAAATAGTTGAGGAAGAAGCTTGTTTCGGGTTAGAGCTCGAGCATTAAAGTTGTTCATCTCCTCGCTAGCTATGTTTTGATTGTGGTGGTAAGTCCTAAACTTGATTTTGTTAGTTTAATGTGTTAAGGGTTAGGGTTTGGGCTAGTAATGTGTATAAAACCCATTTGTTAGTGATTTGGGGATTTTGGGTAAGTTTGAGTCATGAAGACTCAAAGGATGACTAACCTAGGGTTTTGAAATGTTAAATGTGTTTATGAGTCTTAAATTAGTTAGTTAACCACTAGCACGCCTAGATGTTATGTAAATGGGTGCTATTTGGGCATGTGGTGACCCGAATGGGTGTGGAAAACCTCGAATGGGTAAAACGGGTCTTTGATGGCCTAAGTTGTCTTGTTAGTGCGAAAATGGGTTAACATTATGTTTATATGTGTGCTAAGACCACAAATGGCTAGGGTTAGTGTTTTTGGCAAAGTTGACCCAATATTAGGGTTAAGTGTGCAAATGGGTCGAAATTTGCACCATAGGTCAAAACGACACTAGAATGGTAAGTGAGTTGGTTGACCAACTTGATCTTGTGATTGATTATGTGCATAATGTAATAGGTACATTACATTGAAGTTTGCAAGCTCGGATTTTCCTTCACAAAAGACTTTGAGGTGAGTGGAATAATTATATGCGTAGATATATAATGTATTTATTTGTGTAGCGTGTGATGTGAAGTGTCGATGTGCTAAGACACCACGTTCACGTGACGAGTGAAGTGTCGATGTGCTAAGACACCACTCAAAGTAATATGACTGGTGAAGTGTCGATGTGTTAAGACGCCATCCGGGGTGAATTGTCGATGTGTTAAGACACCACCCGGAGTGAAGTATCGATGTGCTATGATGCCACTCCAAGAGATTAACGGGTGAAGTGCCGATGTGTTAAGGCGCCACTCGAGGTGAAGTATCGATGTGTTAAGATGCCACCTCAAGTAAAGGAAGAGTGAAGTGTCAAAGTGTTAAGATGCCACTCGGGGTGAAATGTCGACGTGTTAAGACGCCACCTAGGGTGAAGTATCGACGTGTTAAGATGCCACCCGTGGGGTTAGTGTACGACGTGTTAAGTGCACTAATGGTTGTTATGAACTCCGACGGTCTTTAAACACCTTTCCCTCGTTCGATTGGTTAACCATGGTTAATGTGTTGTAGTGTAGCATTTATATATATGCCTTTGTTGTTGCTAGCTTGCGGTATTGGAGGTTACTAGCTTTATACTTGAAATTGTAAGCTAATTGTGTTGCTAGCATGTATGCGGTATGCGTGTAAGTGGTTGCAAGTAGGTATATTATATATGTATGTGTATAATTATTGCATTCACTAAGCATTTTGCTTACCCTCTCGTTGTTTATCTTTTTATAGGCTCCGGCGTTGATAAGGGTAAGGGCATTTGATTGGATTAGAGATCCCGCTTGTTGTTTAGGGGACGCTTTTGGGATTTGATAGCTTTTGGAGTTTGACCAAGACTTGGGTAGTTTAACCCCCAAACACCATGCTCATAGTGTCGTTTGGTAATTAAACTAATGTGGTCGAAACTCATGATTTGTACGAAACTCGTAAAACGGCCGTTGTGGGCCCCATTTTCTAAAACTCGTTTTGAAGTTGGAAATCTATTAGCTTTACTTATTTTGATATGTTGTGATAATTGGTTTCATTGGAAATTGTCGGGAAACGGTTTTTTCGTTCAAGCGTAATGTAAAAACTGATTAGAACTTTTTAGCCTAATTGGACGCCGTCCAAAAAGGCTGGACGCCGTCCAGAAATCTGGACGCCGTCCAGTTGTACAGGCCCTGAATTTTTTTTTTTGGGTCGTGTTTTTGTTATAACGAGGTTTGGGTCGTTACAAGTGGTATCAGAGCATGGTCTAGGGGATTTAGGCGACTTGAGATAGGTGCCTAGACTTAGATTTAATTGTGTATGCGTTGTTTATGCCGGACTTGTAGGAGACGGGTCGGACCGAGTGTTGAGTAGTGAATAGGTTTATGTGAACTAACCTTGCACTAATTGTTTTGTGTTGTGTTAGCAATCATCAAGCGAGATAGGCGTTGTACTAGCAAGTTCGTGTGACGTGCTCGCATAACAATGATTAGCTACCATTGTTATGGGTTCAAATCTTGTGAAACAAGCAATGTACGACGAATGTTAAGAAAGATGGGGTAGTGTGGTGTATATGTATATACATATGTGTTAAGTCCTTTTGTTTCGTTGTTTAATCTTTTTCGTTTTATAGAATAAAGATGAGAAATGGACACGACACAAATGACGGAAGTACGAGTGAGGACGTTGAGTTCACGGCCAAAGTTGAGGCCATCTTTAAACGTCAAAAGGCGGAGTTCCTCGAGGATGTTAAGAAAATTTTTCTAGATACGATTGACGAACAACTAGTCAATGTAGTAAAGGAGCAAGTTAAGGCCGTTCTTCACGAAGATAATGCGAGAAGACGGGACTTTCTCTATAAGAACTTCAAGGATTCTCAACCTCCCACCTTTGAAGGTGAACGAGACCCTCTAAAGAGTGCCCGTTGGATCTCCGACATGGAGTGGGCCTTCCGTACTTGTGAATGTCCTCCCGAGAAGAAGACAAGATACGGGTGTGGTATGTTGGGAGGTGATGCTAAGTTGTGGTGGGACGCAAAGCTTCAAGTTTATGGTGAAGAGCAATGCATGGAATTCACTTGGGATGAATTCAAGTCCGAATTTTTCAAAGAATACCGAACTTTAGCCGATCTTACTAGGCTTAAGGACGAGTTACGTTCCTTGAGGCAAGGGTCGATGGATTTGAACACTCTCAAATTCGTGTTTTTGTCCAAGACCCAATTATACCCAGAGTACATCGGCAATGATAAAATGTTGAAGGAAGACTTCTATCGAATTTTAAATGACAACTATCAAGAGAAGATTAGTGTGACGGTGGTAAATACTTTTGATGAGTTGTTTGACATGGCCAAAGGCTTCGAGGCGCTCGTGTTAAGGAATAGTGGCTTTACTTTTGGCAAGAGAAAGAATGAAGGTTCGAGCCATTCGAATTTTTAAAACAAAAAGAACAAGAAGGGTTTCGGTAATGTTAGTAGTGGGAAGAAGGGTGCTTCCGGGGATTTTTCTTATTCGTGCTACAATTGTGGATAAAAGGGTCACATGGCGCGTGAATGCCCGAGTCTATCCTCCGCAAACAAAATCGCTTGTTTTAATTGTGGTAAAGAAGGGCACAAGAGGCCGGAATGTCCCGATTTGCGAAACGATTGTAGTGACCCGAACTTTTCCATGTTTATATATATTAATTGAGATTGATGTTTACATGATTAAATGTTTCCAACATGTTAAGCAATCAAACTTGTTAAGACTTGATTAATTGAAATAGGTTTCATATAGACAATTGACCACCCAAGTTGACCGGTGATTCACGAACGTTAAAACTTGTAAAAAACTATATGATGACATATATATGGTTATATATATAGTTAACATGATATTATGATAAGTAAACATATCATTAATTATATTAACAATGAACTACATATGTAAAAACAAGACTACTAACTTAATGATTTTGAAACGAGACATATATGTAACGTTTATCGTTGTAACGACATTTAATGTATATATATCATATTAAGAGATATTTGTACATCATAATATCATGATAATATAATAATTTAAAATCTCTTTTGTTATTATAAACATTGGGTTAACAACATTTAACAAGATCGTTAACCTAAAGGTTTCAAAACAACACTTACATGTAACGACTAACGATGACTTAACGACTCAGTTAAAATGTATATACATGTAGTGTTTTAATATGTATTTATACACTTTTGAAAGACTTCAATACACTTATCAAAATACTTCTACTTAACAAAAATGCTTACAATTACATTCTCGTTCAGTTTCATCAACAATTCTACTCGTATGCACCCGTATTCGTACTCGTACAATACACAGCTTTTAGATGTATGTACTATTGGTATATACACTCCAATGATCAGCTCTTAGCAGCCCATGTGAGTCACCTAACACATGTGGGAACCATCATTTGGCAACTAGCATGAAATATCTCATAAGATTACAAAAATATGAGTAATCATTCATGACTTATTTACATGAAAACAAAATTACATATCCTTTATATCTAATCCATACACCAACGACCAAAAACACCTACATACACTTTCATTCTTCAATTTTCTTCATCTAATTGAACTCTCTCAAGTTCTATCTTCAAGTTCTAAGTGTTCTTCATAAATTCCAAAAGTTCTAGTTTCATAAAATCAAGAATACTTTCAAGATTGCTAGCTCACTTCCAATCTTGTAAGGTGATCATCCAACCTCAAGAAATCTTTGTTTCTTACAGTAGGTTATCATTCTAATACAAGGTAATAATCATATTCAAACTTTGGTTCAATTTCTATAACTATAACAATCTTATTTCAAGTGATGATCTTACTTGAACTTGTTTTCGTGTCATGATTTTGCTTCAAGAACTTTGAGCCATCCAAGGATCCATTGAAGCTAGATCCATTTTTCTCTTTTCCAGTAGGTTCATCCAAGGAATTTAAGGTAGTAATGATGTTCATAACATCATTCGATTCATACATATAAAGCTATCTTATTCGAAGGTTTAAACTTGTAATCACTAGAACATAGTTTAGTTAATTCTAAACTTGTTCGCAAACAAAAGTTAATCCTTCTAACTTGACTTTTAAAATCAACTAAACACATGTTCTATATCTATATGATATGCTAACTTAATGATTTAAAACCTGGAAACACGAAAAACACCGTAAAACCGGATTTACGCCGTCGTAGTAACACCGCGGGCTGTTTTGGGTTAGTTAATTAAAAACTATGATAAACTTTGATTTAAAAGTTGTTATTCTGAGAAAATGATTTTTATTATGAACATGAAACTATATCCAAAAATTATGGTTAAACTCAAAGTGGAAGTATGTTTTCTAAAATGGTCATCTAGACGTCGTTCTTTCGACTGAAATGACTACCTTTACAAAAACGACTTGTAACTTATTTTTACGACTATAAACCTATACTTTTTTTGTTTAGATTCATAAAATAGAGTTCAATATGAAACCATAGCAATTTGATTCACTCAAAACGGATTTAAAATGAAGAAGTTATGGGTAAAACAAGATTGGATAATTTTTCTCATTTTAGCTACGTGAAAATTGGTAACAAATCTATTCCAACCATAACTTAATCAACTTGTATTATATATTATGTAATCTTGAGATACCATAGACACGTATACAATGTTTCGACCTATCATGTCGACACATCTATATATATTTCGGAACAACCATAGACACTCTATATGTGAATGTTGGAGTTAGCTATACAGGGTTGAGGTTGATTCCAAAATATATATAGTTTGAGTTGTGATCAATACTGAGATACGTATACACTGGGTCGTGGATTGATTCAAGATAATATTTATCGATTTATTTCTGTACATCTAACTGTGGACAACTAGTTGTAGGTTACTAACGAGGACAGCTGACTTAATAAACTTAAAACATCAAAATATATTATAAAAGTGTTGTAAATATATTTTGAACATACTTTGATATATATGTATATATTGTTATAGGTTCGTGAATCAACCAGTGGCCAAGTCTTACTTCCCGACGAAGTAAAAATCTGTGAAAGTGAGTTATAGTCCCACTTTTAAAATCTAATATTTTTGGGATGAGAATACATGCAGGTTTTATAAATGATTTACAAAATAGACACAAGTACATGAAACTACATTCTATGGTTGAATTATCGAAATCGAATATGCCCCTTTTTATTAAGTCTGGTAATCTAAGAATTAGGGAACAGACACCCTAATTGACGCGAATCCTAAAGATAGATCTATTGGGCCTAACAAACCCCATCCAAAGTACCGGATGCTTTAGTACTTCGAAATTTATATCATATCCGAAGGGTGTCCCGGAATGATGGGGATATTCTTATATATGCATCTTGTTATTGTCGGTTACCAGGTGTTCACCATATGAATGATTTTTATCTCTATGTATGGGATGTGTATTGAAATATGAAATCTTGTGGTCTATTATTATGATTTGATATGTATAGGTTAAACCTATAACTCACCAACATTTTTGTTGACGTTTTAAGCATGTTTATTCTCAGGTGATTATTAAGAGCTTCCGCTGTCGCATACTTAAATAAGGACGAGATTTGGAGTCCATGCTTGTATGATATTGTGTAAAAACTGCATTCAAGAAACTTATTTTGTTGTAACATATTTGTATTGTAAACCATTATGTAATGGTCGTGTGTAAACAGGATATTTTAGATTATCATTATTTGATAATCTACGTAAAGCTTTTTAAAACCTTTATCTATGAAATAAAGGTTATGGTTTGTTTTAAAAATGAATGCAGTCTTTGAAAAACGTCTCATATAGAGGTCAAAACCTCGCAACGAAATCAATTAATATGGAACGTTTTTAATCAATAAGAACGGGACATTTCAGTTGGTATCCGAGCGTTGGTCTTAGAGAACCAGAAAATTTGCATTAGTGTGTCTTATCGAGTTTGTTAGGATGCATTAGTGAGTCTGGACTTCGACCGTGTTTTCTTTAAAAATGATTGCTTAACATTTTTGTTGGAAACTATATATTTTTAACATATGAATATTATGTGATATATTAATCTCTTAACGTGTTTGATATTATGTGATAGATGTCTACCTCTAGAACAAGTCCCATTGACTCACCTAATAATAATGAAGAGTCAAATGTAAATTGGAATGATTTGTGGACTGATTCACAAGTTCCCGAAGAGGAACCGGAAGAAGAGTCGGAACCGGAAGAAGAATCGGAACCGGAAGAAGAATCGGAACCGGATGAAGAAATAGAACCGGTGGGGGAAATAATAAAACGGTTAAGTAAAAGAAAATCCTCAACCAACCGACCAAAGTTAATTATGGTCAATGGTGTTTCCGCCAAGGAAGCAAAATATTGGGAGGATTACCAATTCTCCGATGAATCGGATTCCGACGAGAATTCCGATGATGTTATAGAAATTACCCCAACTGAATTTAAAAAGGCAAAAGAAAATAATAAGGGAAAGGACATAAAAATAGAGAAATCTAATTCCAACCCCGATGAACTTTATATGTATCGTCAACCCCCGAAGTCCTTAAGTTGTAACAATGACCCGGGAACCTCTAAACCACCAGGTTTTTCTAAACCAATGTGGACAACGACGGCTCGTATTAGGGGAACATCATATATCCCTAGAAACTTGGCAAAACGAACCAAAACCGAAGAAGAAGAAACGAGCGAGTCGGAATAAGATAGTTGTATTCGTGTGGTGTAATATATGGAATATAGTGTTCTTATGCTTTATGATATATGAAAAAAATTGCTTGTATTAATAAGTATTTTTTTTATGAATCTAACTCTTGTCTATTTTACAGTTTAAAAACACAAAATGGATAGACAACCCAATATTTTAAGAGACCTACCCGGAGACATGATTGATGAAATCTTGTCTAGAGTCGGCCAGAATTCTTCGGCACAACTATTTAAGGCGAGATCAGTTTGTAAGACATTCGAAGAACGTTCCAAGAATGTCTTGGTTTATAAGAGACTTTCGTTTGAAAGATGGGGGATATCACATTGGGAAACCCATAAGTTACGATGTGTTTACTTTGACGCATATATTGCGGGGAACCCAAATGCTATTTTACGCAACGGGTTAAGAAATTATTTTGACTCAATATATCCGAATATTGGACTTCGTGATTTAGAAAAAGCGGCTAACATGCAACATAAAGAAGCATGTTATGCTTACGGATTAGTAATGTTCGCTTCTCACCAAAGTGAGAACAAGAACATCGGGCTACAACTATTAAACAAAACGTTTCCACAAGTGACGGAGTCGGTAATTGGGGTAAGAAATGAGGTTTTTAGATTATTACGGGACTGTTGGACATTACGTAACCCTCGTCCCTTTGATGACGTTACAACACGCTGTCTTATCAACGGCCATAACGGTTATGTTGCACAAGACCAAGGATGGGAAGTAGTCCTAGTAAAACCAGAATGCATGACTTGTTTCTGGACGTATGAATTACGTGTCTTTATTGCCTTTGCTGAACGACTTGTGTACTAGCTAGAATTGTCTTCACAACTATCTTGTATCAAAGTTATTGTGTGCTATATTTCATGCTTTATGTAAAATAAGCGGTATTGTAAGTTTGTAAAATATTGTATAAAAGTTTGAACGCGAAATATTATTATAATCAGTTTTTCATATAGAATTGTAGTAGTTGAATTGTATATTAGCTACTAAGTATGAACTTAACGGGTAGGTACTACCCGAATTTAAACTTATAAAACGCTAATATGAAGAAAAAGCTTTTATAAATGAGTTCATATTATGCTACGAAATACTATTAACTACTCTTAATATTCTGTATGATTAACTTGTTCCATTTAACTATTTTGAAGGAAATGGCACCGACTACTCGACACACCGTGAATATGAATGAAGAGGAATTCCGTACTTTTCTAGCTTCAAACATAGCCGCAGTACAGGCTGCGCTACATACCAACAATAACCTTGGATCTAGCAGTACAGGAAATCGTGTAGGATGCACCTACAAAGAATTCACTGCCTGCAAACCTTTGGAATTTGATGGAACCGAAGGACCGATCGGATTGAAACGGTGGACCGAGAAGGTTGAATCGGTGTTTGCCATAAGTAAGTGTACTGAAGAGGACAAAGTGAAGTACGCTACGCATACCTTCACAGGTTCTGCGTTAACATGGTGGAATACCTATCTAGAGCAAGTGGGACAAGATGATGCGTACGCACTACCGTGGTCAGCATTCAAGCACTTGATGAACGAGAAGTACCGTCCCAGAACCGAGGTCAATAAGCTCAAGACAGAACTTAGAGGGTTACGAACCCAAGGATTTGATATTACCACGTACGAAAGACGATTCACAGAATTGTGCCTATTGTGTCCGGGAGCATTCGAAGATGAGGAAGAGAAGATCGACGCGTTTGTGAAAGGATTACCGGAAAGATTCCAAGAAGATATAAGTTCACACGAGCCCGCCTCCATACAACAGGCATGTAGAATGGCTCACAAACTAGTGAACCAGATTGAAGAAAGAATTAAAGAACAGACTGCTGAAGAGGCCAATGTGAAGCAAGTCAAAAGAAAGTGGGAGGAAAACGGTGATAAGAATCACCAATACAACAACAACAACAGCAATTACAACAATAATCGCAACAATTATCCCAACAATCGCAACATCAATCGCAACTACAACAAACGGCCCAACAACAACAACAACAACAACAGCAACTACAACAATCATCCCAACAACAATAATAACCGCAACAACAACAACAATCAGAAGCAACTATGCCAAAGGTGTGAAAAGAATCACTCGGGGTTCTGCACCAAATTTTGCAACAAGTGTAAAAGAAATGGTCATAGCGCGGCGAAGTGTGAGGTCTAAGGACCAGGGGTTAATAGAACGAAAGGAACAAATGGTGTCGGAACGAGTAATGGTGGAGCAAGTAGTGTCGGAGCAAGTTATGCCAATGTAGTTTGTTATAAATGTGGAAAACCAGGCCACATTATTAGAAATTGCCCGAACCAGGAGAACACGAATGGACAAGGCCGTGGAAGAGTTTTCAATATTAATGCGGTAGAGGCACAGGAAGACCCGGAGCTTGTTACGGGTACGTTTCTTATTGACAATAAATCTGCTTACGTTTTATTTGATTCGGGTGCGGATAGAAGCTATATGAGTAGAGATTTTTGTGCTAAATTAAGTTGTCCATTGACGCCTTTGGATAGTAAATTTTTACTCGAATTAGCAAATGGTAAATTAATTTCAGCAGATAATATATGTCGGAATCGAGAAATTAAACTGGTTAGCGAAACATTTAAGATTGATTTGATACCAGTAGAGTTAGGGAGTTTTGATGTGATAATCGGTATGGACTGGTTGAAAGAAGTGAAAGCGGAGATCGTTTGTTACAAAAATGCAATTCGCATTATACGAGAAAAAGGAAAACCCTTAATGGTGTACGGAGAAAAGGGCAACACGAAGCTACATCTTATTAGTAATTTGAAGGCACAAAAACTAATAAGAAAAGGTTGCTATGCTGTTCTAGCACACGTCAAGAAAGTACAAACTGAAGAAAAGAGCATCAATGATGTTCCCATTGCAAAAGAATTTCCCGATGTATTTCCGAAAGAATTACCGGGATTACCCCCACATCGATCCGTTGAATTTCAAATAGATCTTGTACCAGGAGCTGCACCAATAGCTCGTGCTCCTTACAGACTCGCACCCAGCGAGATGAAAGAACTGCAAAGCCAATTACAAGAACTTTTAGAGCGTGGTTTCATTCGACCAAGCACATCACCGTGGGGAGCTCCTGTTTTGTTTGTCAAGAAGAAAGATGGTACATTCAGGTTGTGTATCGACTACCGAGAGTTGAACAAACTTACCATCAAGAACCGCTACCCACTACCGAGAATCGACGACTTATTTGATCAACTACAAGGCTCGTCTGTTTATTCAAAGATTGACTTACGTTCCGGGTATCATCAAATGCGGGTGAAAGAAGATGATATTCCAAAGACTGCTTTCAGAACACGTTACGGTCATTACGAGTTTATGGTCATGCCGTTTGGTTTAACTAATGCACCAGCTGTGTTCATGGACCTTATGAACCGAGTGTGTGGACCATACCTTGACAAGTTTGTCATTGTTTTCATTGATGACATACTTATTTACTCAAAGAATGACCAAGAACACGGTGAACATTTGAGAAAGGTGTTAGAAGTATTGAGGAAGGAAGAATTGTACGCTAAGTTTTCAAAGTGTGCATTTTGGTTGGAAGAAGTTCAATTCCTCGGTCACATAGTGAACAAAGAAGGTATTAAGGTGGATCCGGCAAAGATAGAAACTGTTGAAAAGTGGGAAACCCCGAAAACTCCGAAACACATACGCCAGTTTTTAGGACTAGCTGGTTACTACAGAAGGTTCATCCAAGACTTTTCCAGAATAGCAAAACCCTTGACTGCATTAACGCATAAAGGGAAGAAATTTGAATGGAATGATGAACAAGAGAAAGCATTTCAGTTATTGAAGAAAAAGCTAACTACGGCACCTATATTGTCATTGCCTGAAGGGAATGATGATTTTGTGATTTATTGTGACGCATCAAAGCAAGGTCTCGGTTGTGTATTAATGCAACGAACGAAGGTGATTGCTTATGCGTCTAGACAATTGAAGATTTACGAACAAAATTATACGACGCATGATTTGGAATTAGGCGCGGTTGTTTTTGCATTAAAGACTTGGAGGCACTACTTATATGGGGTCAAAAGTATTATATATACCGACCACAAAAGTCTTCAACACATATTTAATCAGAAACAACTGAATATGAGGCAGCGTAGGTGGATTGAATTATTGAATGATTACGATTTTGAGATTCGTTACCACCCGGGGAAGGCAAATGTGGTAGCCGATGCCTTGAGCAGGAAGGATAGAGAACCCATTCGAGTAAAATCTATGAATATAATGATTCATAATAACATTACTACTCAAATAAAGGAGGCGCAACAAGGAGTTTTAAAAGAGGGAAATTTAAAGGATGAAATACCCAAAGGATCGGAGAAGCATCTTAATATTCGGGAAGACGGAACCCGGTATAGGGCTGAAAGGATTTGGGTACCAAAATTTGGAGATATGAGAGAAATGGTACTTAGAGAAGCTCATAAAACCAGATACTCAATACATCCTGGAACGGGGAAGATGTACAAGGATCTCAAGAAACATTTTTGGTGGCCGGGTATGAAAGCCGATGTTGCTAAATACGTAGGAGAATGTTTGACGTGTTCTAAGGTCAAAGCTGAGCATCAGAAACCATCAGGTCTACTTCAACAACCCGAAATCCCGGAATGGAAATGGGAAAACATTACCATGGATTTCATCACTAAATTGCCAAGGACTGCAAGTGGTTTTGATACTATTTGGGTAATAGTTGATCGTCTCACCAAATCAGCACACTTCCTACCAATAAGAGAAGATGACAAGATGGAGAAGTTAGCACGACTGTATTTGAAGGAAGTCATCTCCAGACATGGAATACCAATCTCTATTATCTCTGATAGGGATGGCAGATTTATTTCAAGATTCTGGCAGACATTACAGCAAGCATTAGGAACTCGTCTAGATATGAGTACTGCCTATCATCCACAAACTGATGGGCAGAGCGAAAGGACGATACAAACGCTTGAAGACATGCTACGAGCATGTGTTATTGATTTCGGAAACAGTTGGGATCGACATCTACCGTTAGCAGAATTTTCCTACAACAACAGCTACCATTCAAGCATTGAGATGGCGCCGTTTGAAGCACTTTATGGTAGAAAGTGCAGGTCTCCGATTTGTTGGAGTGAGGTGGGGGATAGACAGATTACGGGTCCGGAGATTATACAAGAAACTACCGAGAAGATCATCCAAATTCAACAACGGTTGAAAACCGCCCAAAGTCGACAAAAGAGCTACGCTGACATTAAAAGAAAAGATATAGAATTTGAAATTGGAGAGATGGTCATGCTTAAAGTTTCACCTTGGAAAGGCGTTGTTCGATTTGGTAAACGAGGGAAATTAAATCCAAGGTATATTGGACCATTCAAGATTATTGATCGTGTCGGACCAGTAGCTTACCGACTTGAGTTACCTCAACAACTCACGGCTGTACATAACACTTTCCACGTCTCAAATTTGAAGAAATGTTTTGCTAAAGAAGATCTCACTATTCCGTTAGATGAAATCCAAATCAACGAAAAACTCCAATTCATCGAAGAACCCGTCGAAATAATGGATCGTGAGGTTAAAAGACTTAAGCAAAATAAGATACCAATTGTTAAGGTTCGATGGAATGCTTGTAGAGGACCCGAGTTCACCTGGGAGCGTGAAGATCAGATGAAGAAGAAATACCCGCATCTATTTCCAGAAGATTCGTCAACACCTTCAACAGCTTAAAATTTCGGGACGAAATTTATTTAACGGGTAGGTACTGTAGTGACCCGAACTTTTCCATGTTTATATATATTAATTGAGATTGATGTTTACATGATTAAATGTTTCCAACATGTTAAGCAATCAAACTTGTTAAGACTTGATTAATTGAAATAGGTTTCATATAGACAATTGACCACCCAAGTTGACCGGTGATTCACGAACGTTAAAACTTGTAAAAAACTATATGATGACATATATATGGTTATATATATAGTTAACATGATATTATGATAAGTAAACATATCATTAATTATATTAACAATGAACTACATATGTAAAAACAAGACTACTAACTTAATGATTTTGAAACGAGACATATATGTAACGTTTATCGTTGTAACGACATTTAATGTATATATATCATATTAAGAGATATTTGTACATCATAATATCATGATAATATAATAATTTAAAATCTCTTTTGTTATTATAAACATTGGGTTAACAACATTTAACAAGATCGTTAACCTAAAGGTTTCAAAACAACACTTACATGTAACGACTAACGATGACTTAACGACTCAGTTAAAATGTATATACATGTAGTGTTTTAATATGTATTTATACACTTTTGAAAGACTTCAATACACTTATCAAAATACTTCTACTTAACAAAAATGCTTACAATTACATTCTCGTTCAGTTTCATCAACAATTCTACTCGTATGCACCCGTATTCGTACTCGTACAATACACAGCTTTTAGATGTATGTACTATTGGTATATACACTCCAATGATCAGCTCTTAGCAGCCCATGTGAGTCACCTAACACATGTGGGAACCATCATTTGGCAACTAGCATGAAATATCTCATAAGATTACAAAAATATGAGTAATCATTCATGACTTATTTACATGAAAACAAAATTACATATCCTTTATATCTAATCCATACACCAACGACCAAAAACACCTACAAACACTTTCATTCTTCAATTTTCTTCATCTAATTGAACTCTCTCAAGTTCTATCTTCAAGTTCTAAGTGTTCTTCATAAATTCCAAAAGTTCTAGTTTCATAAAATCAAGAATACTTTCAAGATTGCTAGCTCACTTCCAATCTTGTAAGGTGATCATCCAACCTCAAGAAATCTTTGTTTCTTACAGTAGGTTATCATTCTAATACAAGGTAATAATCATATTCAAACTTTGGTTCAATTTCTATAACTATAACAATCTTATTTCAAGTGATGATCTTACTTGAACTTGTTTTCGTGTCATGATTTTGCTTCAAGAACTTTGAGCCATCCAAGGATCCATTGAAGCTAGATCCATTTTTCTCTTTTCCAGTAGGTTCATCCAAGGAACTTAAGGTAGTAATGATGTTCATAACATCATTCGATTCATACATATAAAGCTATCTTATTCGAAGGTTTAAACTTGTAATCACTAGAACATAGTTTAGTTAATTCTAAACTTGTTCGCAAACAAAAGTTAATCCTTCTAACTTGACTTTTAAAATCAACTAAACACATGTTCTATATCTATATGATATGCTAACTTAATGATTTAAAACCTGGAAACACGAAAAACACCGTAAAACCGGATTTACGCCGTCGTAGTAACACCGCGGGCTGTTTTGGGTTAGTTAATTAAAAACTATGATAAACTTTGATTTAAAAGTTGTTATTCTGAGAAAATGATTTTTATTATGAACATGAAACTATATCCAAAAATTATGGTTAAACTCAAAGTGGAAGTATGTTTTCTAAAATGGTCATCTAGACGTCGTTCTTTCGACTGAAATGACTACCTTTACAAAAACGACTTGTAACTTATTTTTCCGACTAGAAACCTATACTTTTTTTGTTTAGATTCATAAAATAGAGTTCAATATGAAACCATAGCAATTTGATTCACTCAAAACGGATTTAAAATGAAGAAGTTATGGGTAAAACAAGATTGGATAATTTTTCTCATTTTAGCTACGTGAAAATTGGTAACAAATCTATTCCAACCATAACTTAATCAACTTGTATTATATATTATGTAATCTTGAGATACCATAGACACGTATACAATGTTTCGACCTATCATGTCGACACATCTATATATATTTCGGAACAACCATAGACACTCTATATGTGAATGTTGGAGTTAGCTATACAGGGTTGAGGTTGATTCCAAAATATATATAGTTTGAGTTGTGATCAATACTGAGATACGTATACACTGGGTCGTGGATTGATTCAAGATAATATTTATCGATTTATTTCTGTACATCTAACTGTGGACAACTAGTTGTAGGTTACTAACGAGGACAGCTGACTTAATAAACTTAAAACATCAAAATATATTATAAAAGTGTTGTAAATATATTTTGAACATACTTTGATATATATGTATATATTGTTATAGGTTCGTGAATCAACCAGTGGCCAAGTCTTACTTCCCGACGAAGTAAAAATATGTGAAAGTGAGTTATAGTCCCACTTTTAAAATCTAATATTTTTGGGATGAGAATACATGCAGGTTTTATAAATGATTTACAAAATAGACACAAGTACATGAAACTACATTCTATGGTTGAATTATCGAAATCGAATATGCCCCTTTTTATTAAGTCTGGTAATCTAAGAATTAGGGAACAGACACCCTAATTGACGCGAATCCTAAAGATAGATCTATTGGGCCTAACAAACCCCATCCAAAGTACCGGATGCTTTAGTACTTCGAAATTTATATCATATCCGAAGGGTGTCCCGGAATGATGGGGATATTCTTATATATGCATCTTGTTATTGTCGGTTACCAGGTGTTCACCATATGAATGATTTTTATCTCTATGTATGGGATGTGTATTGAAATATGAAATCTTGTGGTCTATTATTATGATTTGATATATATAGGTTAAACCTATAACTCACCAACATTTTTGTTGACGTTTTAAGCATGTTTATTCTCAGGTGATTATTAAGAGCTTCCGCTGTCGCATACTTAAATAAGGACGAGATTTGGAGTCCATGCTTGTATGATATTGTGTAAAAACTGCATTCAAGAAACTTATTTTGTTGTAACATATTTGTATTGTAAACCATTATGTAATGGTCGTGTGTAAACAGGATATTTTAGATTATCATTATTTGATAATCTACGTAAAGCTTTTTAAAACCTTTATCTATGAAATAAAGGTTATGGTTTGTTTTAAAAATGAATGCAGTCTTTGAAAAACGTCTCATATAGAGGTCAAAACCTCGCAACGAAATCAATTAATATGGAACGTTTTTAATCAATAAGAACGGGACATTTCAACGATAATGTTAAGCATCTCGAGAAGGCGGCGGGTACGGCTAGGGGTCGCAATTATTTGATGACGAATGATGAAGCCAAGCAATCCAACGAAGTTGTCTCAGGTACTTTTATGGTTAACACTAATCCGGCACAGATACTTTTTGATAGTGGTGCCAATTTGTCATTTGTATCTCCAAAATTCGTGCCTAAACTTAATAGACCGTTAGCTAAGTTAAGTCGTCAGGTAGAAGTCGAAATAGCGGATGACAAGACGGTGCTAGTGGTTGATGTGTGTAAAAATTGTGATGTTATTTTTGGTGCCGAAAACTTTAAGATTGATCTTATCCCGATGACTTTGGGTGATTTTGATATCGTGGTTGGTATGGATTGGCTCGATCATAATAGAGCCGATATTACATGCCATGAAAAATATATTCGAGTGAAGACCCCAAGTGGGGGAGAGTTAATTATTCACGGTGATAAACGAAGAAGACTTGTGCCGATATGCACTTTTGCGCGGGCACGTCGTTTTCTTGTTAGTGGTGGCATGGCTTTTCTTGCCCATGTTGTTGATACTCGTGATGAGCCACCACCCATTCGTGAAATTCCGATGGTTAGTGAATTCGAAGACCTTTTTCCGGACGAGTTACCGGGTGTTCCGGTGGAAAGAAAGTTGAATTTCGCATTGAGTTGGTTCCGGGGGCTACCCCCATTGCTAAAACTCCTTATCGTTTAGCGCCAATGGAAATGCAAGAGTTGTTAAATCAAACCCAAGAGTTGCTTGAGAAGGGCTTCATTCGACCAAGTCCTTCGCCATGGGGCGCTCCGGTTTTATTTGTGAAGAAGAAGGATGGTAGTATGCGAATGTGCATCGATTATCGGGAGTTGAACAAAGTGACGATCAAGAATCGTTATCCATTGCCTAGGATTGGCGATTTGTTTGACCAACTCCAAGGTGCAACGTATTTCTCTAAAATTGACCTACGGTCCGGCTATCACCAAATGCGGGTCCGCGAGGAAGATATTGAGAAAACGGCTTTTCAAACTCGTTACGGGCATTTTGAATTCGTAGTTATGCCTTTTGGTCTTACGAATGCACCGGCGACATTCATGGATCTTATGAACCGAGTGTGCCAACCTATGTTGGACAAGTCGGTAATTGTGTTCATTGACGACATACTTGTCTATTCAAAGAGTATGAAAGAACATGAACTTCATTTGCGGTGTGTGTTAAAGACGTTGCGGAAGGAGAAGTTGTATGCTAAATTCTCCAAATGTGAATTTTGGCTAAGGGAAGTTCAATTCCTTGGCCATATTGTGAACGAAAATGGTATTCAAGTAGATTCGGGGAAGATAGAGACGGTGAAGAGTTGGAGACGACCGAATACGCCTACGAAAATCCGAAGTTTTCTCGGATTGGCCGGTTATTATCGTCGATTTATCCAAGACTTTTCTAAGATCGCTTCTTCGTTGACAAAATTGATGAGGAAGAACGCGAGGTTTATTTGAGAGAACGAGCAAGAAATTGCTTTTCAATTGCTAAAAGAGAAATTGTGTCAAGCTCCAGTGTTAGTGTTGCCGGAAGGTGTGGAAGACATGACGGTGTATTGTGATGCCTCTCTAAATGGGCTCGGGTGTGTTCTAATGCAAAGAGGTAAAGTCATTGCTTATGCCTCTCGACAATTAAAGGAGCACGAAACGAGAAATCCGACTCATGATCTTGAGTTGGCGGCGGTTGTACATGCGCTGAAAATTTGGCGCCATTACTTTTATGGTGTCAAGAGTACGATTTATTCGGATCATAAGAGTTTGAAACATCTCTTTAATCAATGAGATTTGAATTATCGTCAACGTAGGTGGATGGATGTGGTAAAAGACTATGATTGTGAGATACTTTATCATCCGGGCAAGGCGAATGTGGTCGCGGATGCGTTAAGTCGAAAGAGTCATCACCCAGCGTTACGATTGGGATTGTTACGTATGATTATTACTAACGATTTTCTTGAAAAACTTGGTGTGATCCAAATAGAGGCTTACGTTCACAACAATCATGCGAAAAAATAATTGTGGGACAATCGGAATTCATTACCATGGGATCGCGTGGTTTGTTGTCTTTTCAAGGAAGGGTGTGGGTGCCTAAAACGGGTGATTATCGACAAGTTCTACTTGATGAAGCACATAAGTCAAAGTATTCCATTCATCCGGACGCAACGAAAATGTATCTTGATTTAAGAAAAGAGTATTGGTGGCCGGGCATGAAACGTGATGTTGTAAAGTATGTTGAGCAATGCGTCACGTGCTTGCAAGTTAAAGCCGAGCACCAAAAGCCGTATGGTAAGTTGCAACCGTTAGAAATCCCGAAGTGGAAATGGGAGCACATTACCATAGATTTTATCACAAAGTTACCAAAGATGGCGAGAACCCAATTCGATTCAATATGGGTGATAGTTGACCGATTGACAAAAAGTGCTTTGTTTCTTCCGATTCGGGAAGCGATATCGTCGGAGACCTTGGCTAAATTGTTTATCAAGGAGGTAGTCGCTCGACATGGGGTTCCTATATCTATTATTTCGGATCGAGATACCCATTTTACGTCTCGGTTTTGGGAAAAGTTTCATGACGATATGGGTACACAATTAAAATTGAGCACGGCGTATCATCCTCAAACGGACGGTCAAACCGAACGTACGAATCAAACATTAGAGGATATGTTACGGGCGTGTATTATTGATTTCGGTGGTAGTTGGGACGAGCACTTACCTTTAGTGGAGTTATCGTACAATAATAGTTATCATACTAGTATCGGGATGCCACCGTATGAGATGCTTTATGGGCGAAGATGTCAAACTCCAATTTGTTGGGGTGAAGTGGGACAAAAGGAAATCGGGAGTACCGATTTGGTTTTAGAGACGAATAGCAAGATTGATGTGATTCGGGATCATTTGAAAAAGGCGCAAGATAGAAAAAAGTCGTATGCCAATAAACGTAGGTGAATGATCGAATTCCAAGAGGGCGACATGGTGATGCTTAAGGTTTCGCCATGGAAAGGTATTATTCGGTTTCGAAAACGGGGAAAGTTAGCTCCTCGGTTTATTGGACCATTTAAAGTTTTGGCAGGGGTTGGTGAAGTTGCGTATCGTTTGGAATTACCCGAAGAACTTGCGGGGATCCATAATACATTCCATGTATCCCATCTCCGTAAGTGTCTTGCGGATGATTCATCATGGGTACCATTGGACGAGATTGAGCTAAATAATAAGTTGGAATATGTTGAGGAGCCGATTGCTATACTCGACAAGAAGGTCAAAAGATTTAGAAATAAAGTGGTGCGGACTTTTAAAGTTCAATGGCGTCGTAGTAGAGGTTCTGAGTTTACTTGGGAGCCCGAAGAGTTTGTTCTTGTGTATCTTCCTGCTTGTCATGCGGCTTGGATTGCGAGGTCGCAATCCGGTTCAAGTGGGGGAGAGTTGTAAGAACCAGTTTTTCCATGTTATGTTGGACGCCGTCCAACATGGGTGGGATGCCGTCCCAGATTGAAGGGTTGGACGCCGTCCAAAATTCTGGACGCCGTCCAGATTGCCTGGCGAGCCTGCTTTTGTGTTTTTAGATATTTAAAGTGGGTATTTTGGTACTTTCACTTGAGGGCCGAATTTAAGGCCTTAGGTCAGTTGGTGGAGCTTCATTTACTCCATTTACAACCACCAAACTCCATCCACTTCAATTCTATAGAGAGAGTGTGTTTCAAGTGTAAGAAAGCTCAAATAGTAGAGGAAGAAGCTTGTTTCAGGTTAGAGCTCGAGCATTAAAGTTATTCATCTCCTCGCTCGCTACGTTTTGATTGTGGTGGTAAGTCCTAAACTTGATTTTCTTAGTTTAATGTGTTGAGGGTTAGGGTTTGGGCTAGTGATGTGTATAAAACCCATTTGTTAGTGATTTGGGGATTTTGGGTAAGTTTGAGTCATGAAGACTCTGAAATGTCCCGTTCTTATTGATTAAAAACGTTCCATATTAATTGATTTCGTTGCGAGGTTTTGACCTCTATATGAGACGTTTTTCAAATACTGCATTCATTTTTAAAACAAACCATAACCTTTATTTCATAAATAAAGGTTTAAAAAACTTTACGTAGATTATCAAATAATGATAATCTAAAATATCCTGTTTACACACGACCATTACATAATGGTTTACAACACAAATATGCTACATCGAAATCAGTTTCTTGAATGCATTTTTTACACAATATCATACAAACATGGACTCCAAATCTTGTCCTTATTTTAGTATGCAACAGCGGAAGCTCTTAGAATTCACCTGAGAATAAACATGCTTTAAACGTCAACAAAAATGTTGGTGAGTTATAGGTTTAACCTATATATATCAAATCGTAACAATAGACCACAAGATTTCATATTTCAATATACATCCCATATATAGATATAAAAATCATTCATATGGTGAACACCTGGTAACCGACATTAACAAGATGCATATATAAGAATATCCCCATCATTCCGGGATCCTCCTTCAGACATGATATAAATTTCGAAGTACTAAAACATCCGGTACTTTGGATGGGGTTTGTTAGGCCCAATAGATCTATCTTTAGGATTCGTGTTAATTAGGGTGTCTGTTCCCTAATTCTTAGATTACCAGACTTAATAAAAAGGGGCATATTCGATTTCGATAATTCAACCATAGAATGTAGTTTCACGTACTTGTGTCTATTTTGTAAATCATTTATAAAACCTGCATGTATTCTCATCCCAAAAATATTAGATTTTAAAAGTGGGACTATAACTCACTTTCACAGATTTTTACTTCGTCGGGAAGTAAGACTTGGCCACTGGTTGATTCACGAACCTATAACAATATATACATATATATCAAAGTATGTTCAAAATATATTTACAACACTTTTAATATATTTTGATGTTTTAAGTTTATTAAGTCAGCTGTCCTCGTTAGTAACCTACAACTACGTGTCTATGGTATCTCAAGATTACATAATATACAATACAAGTTGATTAAGTTATGGTTGGAATAGATTTGTTACCAATTTTTACGTAGCTAAAATAAGAAAAATTATTCAATCTTGTTTTACCCATAACTTCTTCATTTTAAATCCGTTTTGAGTGAATCAAATTGCTATGGTTTCATATTGAACTATATTTTATGAATCTAAACAGAAAAATTATAGGTTTATAGTGGGAAAAATAAGTTACAAGTCGTTTTTGTAAAGGTAGTCATTTCAGTCGAAAGAACGACGTCTAGATGACCATTTTAGAAAACATACTTCCACTTTGAGTTTAACCATAATTTTTGGATATAGTTTCATGTTCATAAAAAAAATCATTTTACCAGAACAACAACTTTTAAATCAAAGTTTATCATAGTTTTTAATTAACTAACCCAAAACAGTCCGCGGTGTTACTACGACGGCGTAAATCCGGTTTTACGGTTTTTTTCGTGTTTCCAGGTTTTAAATCATTAAGTTAACATATCATATAGATATAGAACATGTGTTTAGTTGATTTTAAAAGTCAAGTTAGAAGGATTAACTTTTATTTGCGAACAAGTTTAGAATTAACTAAACTATGTTCTAGTGATTACAAGTTTAAACCTTCGAATAAGATAGCTTTATATGTATGAATTGAATGATGTTATGAACATCATTACTACCTCAAGTTCCTTGGATAAACCTACTGGAAATGATAAAAATAGATCTAGCTTCAAAGGATCCTTGGATGGCTTGAAAGTTCTTGAAGCAGAATCATGACACGAAAACAATTTCAAGTAAGATTTCCACTCGAAATAAGATTGTTATAGTTATAGAAATTGAATTAAAGTTTGAATATGATTATTACCTTGTATTAGAAATATAACCTACTGTAAGTAACAAAGGTTTCTTGATCTTGGATGATTATTTGGAATGGATTTAGAAAACTTGGAAGTAAACTTGCAATCTTGGAAGTATTCTTGATTTTATGAAACTAGAACTTTTGGAATTTATGAAGAACACTTAAAACTTGAAGATAGAACTTGAGAGAGATCAATTAGATGAAGAAAATTGAAGAATGAAAGTGTTTGTAGGTGTTTTTGGTCGTTGGTGTATGGATTAGATATAAAGGATATGTAATTTTGTTTTCATGTAAATAAGTCATGAATGATTACTCATAATTTTGTAATTTTATGAGATATTTCATGCTAGTTGCCAAATGATGGTTCCCACATGTGTTAGGTGACTCACATGGGCTGCTAAGAGCTGATCATTGGAGTGTATATACCAATAGTACATACATCTAAAAGCTGTGTATTGTACGAGTACGAATACGGGTGCATACGAGTAGAATTGTTGATGAAACTGAACGAGGATGTAATTGTAAGCATTTTTGTTAAGTAGAAGTATTTTGATAAGTGTCTTGAAGTCTTTCAAAAGTGTATGAATATATATTAAAACACTACATGTATATACATTTTAACTGAGTCGTTAAGTCATCATTAGTCGTTACATGTAAATGTTGTTTTGAAACCTTTAGGTTAACGATCTTGTTGAATGTTGTTAACCCATTGTTTATTATAACAAATGAGATGTTAAATTGTTATATTATCATGATATTATGATATATAATATATCTTAGTATGATATATATACAATTAAATATCATTACAACGATAATCGTTACATATATGTCTCGTTTCGAAATCATTAAGTTAGTAGTCTTATTTTTATATATGTATTTCATTGTTAATACACTTAATAATATATTTACTTATCATTTAACATAATTAACCAAGTGTATCAATATCTTAATATGATTCATATGTACCTAGTAAGACGTTGTTATAACAATAATCGTTATATATATCATTTTCGAGTTTCTTAAATTAATAGTCTCATTTTTATGTATATAAATCATTGTTAAAATACCTAATGAGATACATACTTATAATAAAATCATGTTAACTATATATATAACCATATATATGTCATCGTATAGTTTTTACAAGTTTTAACGTTCGTGAATCACCGATCAACTTGGGTGGTCAATTGTCTATATGAAACCTATTTCAATTAATCAAGTCTTAACAAGTTTGATTACTTAACATGTTGGAAACACTTAATCATGTAAATAACAATTTCATTTAATATATATATAAACATGAAAAAGTTCGGGTCACTACAGACTCAAAGGATGACTAACCTAGGGTTTTGAAATGTTAAATGTGTTTATGAGTCTTAAATTGGCTAGTTAACCACTAGCACGCCTAGATGTTATGTAAATGGGTGCTATTTGGGCATGTGGTGACCCGAATGGGTGTGGAAAACCTCGAATGGGTAAAACGGGTCTTTGATGGCCTAAGTTGTCTTGTTAGTGTGAAAATGGGTTAACATTATGTTTATATGTGTGCTAAGACCACAAATGGCTAGGGTTAGTGTTTTTGGCGAAGTTGACCCAATATTAGGGTTAAGTGTGCAAATGGGTCGAAATTTGCACCATAGGTCAAAACGACACTAGAATGGTAAGTGAGTTGGTTGACCAACTTGATCTTGTGATTGATTATGTGCATAATGTAATAGGTACATTACATTGAAGTTTGCAAGCTTGGTTATCCTTCACAAAAGACTTTTAGGTGAGTGGAATAATTATATGCGTAGATATATAATGTATTTATTTGTGTAGCGTGTGATGTGAAGTGTCGATGTGCTAAGACACCACGTTCACGTGACGAGTGAAGTGTCGATGTGCTAAGACACCACTCAAAGTAATATGACGGGTGAAGTGTCGATGTGTTAAGACGCCATCCGGGGTGAAGTGTCGATGTGTTAAGACACCACCCGGAGTGAAGTATCGATGTGCTAAGATGCCACTCCAAGAGATTAACGGGTGAAGTGCCGATGTGTTAAGGCGCCACTCGAGGTGAAGTATTGATGTGTTAAGATGCCACCTCAAGTAAAGGAAGAGTGAAGTGTCGAAGTGTTAAGACGCCACTCGGGGTGAAGTGTTGACGTGTTAAGACGCCACCTAGAGTGAAGTATCGACGTGTTAAGATGCCACCCGTGGGGTTAGTGTATGACGTGTTAAGTGCACTAATGGTTGTTATGAACTCTGACGGTCTTTAAAAACCGTTCCCTCGTTCGATTGGTTAACCATGGTTAATGTGTTGTAGTGTAGCATTTATATATATGCCTTTGTTGTTGCTAGCTTGTGGTATTGGAGGTTACTAGCTTTATACTTAAAATTGTAAGCTAATTGTGTTGCTAGCATGTATGCGGTATGTGTGTAAGTGGTTGCAAGTAGGTATATTATATATGTATGTGTATAATTATTGCATTCACTAAGCGTTTTGCTTACCCTCTCGTTGTTTATCTTTTTATAGGCTCCGGCGTTGATAAGGGTAAAGGCATTCGATTGGATTAGAGATCCCGCTTGTTGTTTAGGGGACGCTTTTGGGATTTGATAGCTTTTGGAGTTTGACCAAGACATGGGTAGTTTAACCCCTAAACACCATGCTCATAGTGTCGTTTGGTAATTAAACTAATGTGGTCGAAACTCATGATTTGTACGAAACTCGTAAAACGGCTGTTGTGGGCCCCATTTTGTAAAACTTGTTTCGAAGTTGGAAATCTATTAGCTTTACTTATTTTGATATGTTGTGATAATTGGTTTCATTGGAAATTGTCGGGAAACGGTTTTTTCGTTCAAGCGTAATGTAAAAACTGATCAGAACTTTTTAGCCTAATTGGACACCGTCCAAAAAGGCTGGACGCCGTCCAGGTCTTCAGTACTGGACGCCGTCCAGAAATTTGGATGCCGTCCAGTTGTACAGGCCCTGAATTTTTTTTTTGGGTCATGTTTTTGTTATAACGAGGTTTGGGTCGTTACAAGACAAAATTCATATCTTAGCGTATCTGCTAATTCATATCTTAGCGTATCTGTTACTGTAAGCTTTGCTTGACATATCCCGCAAATTCCTCCGTAATCTACGAAATCTTTTGTTCTATATCTATGGATATTTTATGTAATTAGAATACCATCCGATAACCGAAAATCATTTCATATCGAAAAATCCTTATTCAATCGTACGAAATGGAATTCATCATTAATTCAAGTTCCTCGGATTCCGAAATGGAATCCCACTCCAGCTCCGAAAGCAGTGTAACAGGAATGGATCAACCAATTAGCCATCATCTATTCTGGACGAATTGGGGATGGGTTCGTAGCCTCCTTAATCATTGGAGATAAGAAGAAGGTGATCCCTTCCATCCACCACATTGCCCTCTTGGCGAAGAACCTGAAGCACTTACCGGCGAACCTGTTCGAGACACCATTTTCTCTCTCATTTCCAGAGTATCTCGTCACGATTACATACTACATCAAATTTTAAATTTTATTTATCCGCTCGTCTGAACCGACAATCATCCCGGTGTAATAGAAGAAGTCAACGAGCTTCGCGCTCGGGTAGTGGCTTTAGAGAATATGGTGCAAAGGTTACAAACACCAGCAGTAGTGAAATGTCCCGTTCTTATTGATTAAAAACGTTCCATATTAATTGATTTCGTTGCGAGGTTTTGACCTCTATATGAGACGTTTTTCAAAGACTGCATTCATTTTAAAACAAACCATAACCTTTATTTCATAAATAAAGGTATAAAAAGCTTTACGTAGTTTATCAAATAATGATAATCTAAAATATCCTGTTTACACACGACCATTACATAATGGTTTACAATACAAATATGTTACAACAAAATAAGTTTCTTGAATGCAGTTTTTACACAATATCATACAAGCATGGACTCCAGATCTCGTCCTTATTTAAGTATGCGACAGCGGAAGCTCTTAATAATCACCTGAGAATAAACATGCTTAAAACGTCAACAAAAATGTTGGTGAGTTATAGGTTTAACCTATATATATCAAATCATAATAATAGACCACAAGATTTCATATTTCAATACACATCCCATACATAGAGATAAAAATCATTCATATGGTGAACACCTGGTAACCGACAATAACAAGATGCATATATAAGAATATCCCCATCATTCCGGGACACCCTTCGGATATGATATAAATTTCGAAGTACTAAAGCATCCGGTACTTTGGATGGGGTTTGTTAGGCCCAATAGATCTATCTTTAGGATTCGCGTCAATTAGGGTGTCTGTTCCCTAATTCTTAGATTACCAGACTTAATAAAAAGGGGCATATTCGATTTCGATAATTCAACCATAGAATGTAGTTTCACGTACTTGTGTCTATTTTGTAAATCATTTATAAAACCTGCATGTATTCTCATCCCAAAAATATTAGATTTTAAAAGTGGGACTATAACTCACTTTCACAGATTTTTACTTCGTCGGGAAGTAAGACTTGGCCACTGTTGATTCACGAACCTATAACAATATATACATATATATTAAAGTATGTTCAAAATATATTTACAACACTTTTAATATATTTTGATGTTTTAAGTTTATTAAGTCAGCTGTCCTCGTTAGTAACCTATAACTAGTTGTCCACAGTTAGATGTACAGAAATAAATCGATAAATATTATCTTGAATCAATCCACGACCCAGTGTATACGTATCTCAGTATTGATCACAACTCAAACTATATATATTTTGGAATCAACCTCAACCCTGTATAGCTAACTCCAACATTCACATATAGAGTGTCTATGGTTGTTCCGATATATATATAGATGTGTCGACATGATAGGTCGAAACATTGTATACGTGTCTATGGTATCTCAAGATTACATAATATACAATACAAGTTGATTAAGTTATGGTTGGAATAGATTTGTTACCAATTTTCACGTAGCTAAAATGAGAAAAATTATCCAATCTTGTTTTACCCATAACTTCTTCATTTTAAATCCGTTTTGAGTGAATCAAATTGCTATGGTTTCATATTGAACTCTATTTTATGAATCTAAACAGAAAAAGTATAGGTTTATAGTCGGAAAAATAAGTTACAAGTCGTTTTTGTAAAGGTAGTCATTTCAGTCGAAAGAACGACGTCTAGATGACCATTTTAGAAAACATACTTCCACTTTGAGTTTAACCATAATTTTTGGATATAGTTTCATGTTCATAATAAAAATCATTTTCTCAGAATAACAACTTTTAAATCAAAGTTTATCATAGTTTTTAATTAACTAACCCAAAACAGCCCGCGGTGTTACTACGACGGCGTAAATCCGGTTTTACGGTGTTTTTCGTGTTTCCAGGTTTTAAATCATTAAGTTAGCATATCATATAGATATAGAACATGTGTTTAGTTGATTTTAAAAGTCAAGTTAGAAGGATTAACTTTTGTTTGCGAACAAGTTTAGAATTAACTAAACTATGTTCTAGTGATTACAAGTTTAAACCTTCGAATAAGATAGCTTTATATGTATGAATCGAATGATGTTATGAACATCATTACTACCTTAATTTCCTTGGATAAACCTACTGGAAAAGAGAAAAATAGATCTAGCTTCAATGGATCCTTGGATGGCTCGAAGTTCTTGAAGCAGAATCATGACACGAAAACAAGTTCAAGTAAGATCATCACTTGAAATAAGATTGTTATAGTTATAGAAATTGAACCAAAGTTTGAATATGATTATTACCTTGTATTAGAATGATAACCTACTGTAAGAAACAAAGATTTCTTGAGATTGGATGATCACCTTACAAGATTGGAAGTGAGCTAGCAAACTTGAAAGTATTCTTGATTTTATGTAACTAGAACTTGTAAAATATATGAAGAACACTTAGAACTTGAAGATAGAACTTGAGAGAGATCAATTAGATGAAGAAAATTGAAGAATGAAAGTGTTTTTAGGTGTTTTTGGTCGTTGGTGTATGGATTAGATATAAAGGATATGTAATTTTGTTTTCATGTAAATAAGTCATGAATGATTACTCATATTTTTGTAATTTTATGAGATATTTCATGCTAGTTGCCAAATGATGGTTCCCACATGTGTTAGGTGACTCACATGGGCTGCTAAGAGCTGATCATTGGAGTGTATATACCAATAGTACATACATCTAAAAGCTGTGTATTGTACGAGTACGAATACGGGTGCATACGAGTAGAATTGTTGATGAAACTGAACGAGGATGTAATTGTAAGCATTTTTGTTAAGTAGAAGTATTTTGATAAGTGTCTTGAAGTCTTTCAAAAGTGTATGAATACATATTAAAACACTACATGTATATACATTTTAACTGAGTCGTTAAGTCATCGTTAGTCGTTACATGTAAATGTTGTTTTGAAACCTTTAGGTTAATGATCTTGTTGAATGTTGTTAACCCATTGTTTATTATAACAAATGAGATGTTAAATTGTTATATTATCATGATATTATGATATATAATATATCTTAGTATGATGTATATACAGTTAAATGTCGTTACAACGATAATCGTTACATATATGTCTCGTTTCGAAATCATTAAGTTAGTAGCCTTATTTTTATATATGTATTTCATTGTTAATACACTTAATAATATATTTACTTATCATTTAACATAATTAACCAAGTGTATCAATATCTTAATATGATTCATATGTACCTAGTAAGACGTTGTTATAACGATAATCGTTATATATATCGTTTTCGAGTTTCTTAAATTAATAGTCTCATTTTTATGTATATAACTCATTGTTAAAATACCTAATGAGATACATACTTATAATAAAAACATGTTAACTATATATATAACCATACATATGTCATCGTATAGTTTTTATAAGTTTTAACGTTCGTGAATCACCGGTCAACTTGGGTGGTCAATTGTCTATATGAAACATATTTCAATTAATCAAGTCTTAACAAGTTTGATTGCTTAACATGTTGGAAACATTTAATCATGTAAATATCAATCTTAATTAATTTATATAAACATGGAAAAGTTCGGGTCACTACAAGTAGCACCATCAGCATAACCAGTATCACCATCATCAACGCCAACAGTACCATTACCACCTCCAACCATAACCGCGTTGTAAACCTCAACTTCACAATCTGTCCCACGAGCATCAACGTCATACGCTCTGTAGATACCAAGAGATACCATCAACAAAAAACGATGAAGTGTTAATTTATAACTTCGTTGGAGAAACATTTTTCAACGATTATATAATCTCTAAAGTCTTAGAGATTATCTATTCTAACCCTAACCATAAATCAAATGAGTTTAATTTAATATTAATTCATTAAATCTATGTTACATCTGAAGAAAATATACATATATATATTTTCATAAACACTGTAATAAAAATTCTTTTGTACAAAATATTAAGCGTGGAATTTTTTTTTTAACGGGTAGGTAATACCCGAGAGATATAAAAATTCACAAGTAATATGTTACATTCTTCGAATCTGATTCAACAAATCATCCATTATACTCCGTACTTTCACAATAATATACATTCTTTCATAGAAATCAAAAACAACCATATTCATTCAAAAGCAATTACATATTCTGATTTTGAAACCTCAGAATTCAACTCGAGATATAACCGGTACCATCACTTTTAGATTCCTACATCTTTCAAAGCTATATTTTGACTTCAAAACTGTGTTAGAACATCAAATATATATTAACGATTACAATCTGTGTTCAAACCCTTCAAAAATTTCTGAAGACACTTCAAATAATGAGCAATCGAGATGATGATCCAACCACATGTTACCCACAGTTATGTACTCGAAAAACTCTTGAAACCAAAGTAAAAGTTTCAACAACGTATCCGCGTCAGATTCTTTGGCATTTATTAGCAAAAATAACTTTGCGATTCCTTTTCAAAGTAGCCAGTTTTGTCACAGCTCCAGCAAGTCAACTTCGACTTTTCAGTCAGACTAACCTTATTATAACCATGAGATATACACCATCGTTACCGGGGAACCTTTTACATTCCACCACATTATCAACAGATGTACCAACAACTTCATTACCCTTTGACTTTAGCCTCTCCAAAAAGTCATTATAGTTATTTATTGAAACCCCATCATTTACTCATTCGCATTTTGTAACGAGAATTGCCATACGAATCATCGGGAATTAGTAATCAGTATTTTGAAATCTTGCAGTATGTCTACGCTAACAGTTATATGTATATATAACGTCTATCTTCTGGACTTAATTTGAATGTGAAGTTTCTGAAAAACACTCCGAACTACGAATTGGTTCTCCAAAAATAGAAAAATGCTGATGAAACAGCAAAAAAACTATAAACGACTTTAACAGTAAAAGTTTGATGATAATGAAGAAGTGTGCTGGCAAAGCGCAGAAAAAGAGAAGTCTTGGAATTGGAAATCGGATTGAGCAAAGTATGAAGGAGGCTGTGGACAAATCACAAAGACTGAACCTAACTTCAAAGGATCCAAATGATTCAGTACTTGCTGAAGTCATTAACGAATACCTTGCTCCTGACTCTAAACCCCTGCGAATAATATTCTTCATCATCCTCTAATATTATAAATTCTAAGATATCATCGTATCTTTCATTATAAATATCCTCCATATTTCTGAAGATATTTTCTTAATTATTCTTATCTGAAATCATTTAACTCTTCGCGCTATCTGTATTATATCATAAAAGAAACTATTTTAGTTTCTAAATTCTGAAACATTCGAGTTTAAAATAGGAATATTTTTTTGAAGTAGTGTTGGGAGCTGAAGCATGAGTTAGTATAATATAATGACACTTGATCAATGTGATTATATTACAGTAAGTCATTCTAAGTTTCTAAATGGAATGTGATGATTCACATATCATAACATCATTATGTGCCATGTTATACGACTCTTGTATTCTATTTAACCTCTAAAATATCAAGAAAATATTTCTTGATGATTCGGCTTTTTCTGAGATATTCTGGTAATTGACAAGTCGAGATCGTGCCATTACAATTTCCTTCCTAGAACATTAACAATGTTCATTCCAAAATTCATATCTGCGAATTCTGGACCATTACAAGCGGTGCTTAATCGCAAGAAAAAGAAATGAAAGGACAAAAATTCCGAAACAGAAATTGGAGTATAAATCGCAGCAAATAAAAGAGAGCATTAACTGGAGATGACAATAATTATAAAAGACAGAAGCAGGGACATCGAAATATAAGGGAGAATATAAAGCCCGATAATAACACATAAATTACAAACCGTGTATATCGATGTTTATCGCAACATAAAGACACGGGAGAATTAAAAGCACTATAACCCTAAGGGAAAAGTAGAAGTAGGCAGATTCCTCTGGTGGAATTTGGAAAAAGGAGAATGATTGTTGCGATAGTAAGGATAAGGACAAGGATCAGAGCTGGATTAAGCATTTTCACAATCTTTTGAATTTGGGAATTGAGTATAGGAATGGTAAAAGTAATGGAATGAAAGAAGTTATTTTATAGTGAAATATTTGATAAAGAAATCAAGGCAGATCTCCGCATTTAATTAGAGAATCCTAATTTCCTGATTCGTTGAAGAATCAAATCTTTTAGATTTCGAAGATTCTTTAAATCCCTTGAATTCCGGAACTCAACCAAGACAACGTCAAAAGTTAAGACGAAACTTTATTTCTCATTTCATTCCTTTTGGTAATAGCTTCACTCGTACTCTTCACCAAATCAAATGATTTTATCCATATTACTCAATGATGATAAAACCCTAATTTTCAGCTTATATGCGTCATGAAAACATACTTATTGTCAGCCATGACCATCCCAATCAAATTTTGGGACGAAATTTCTTTAACGGGTAGGTACTGTGACAACCCAGAAATTTCTGACCAAATTTAAAATTTAATCTCTATATATTCCCGACACGATAAGCAAAGTTTGTAAGTTGAATCTCAAGAATTTTAAACTGTGTTCATGCACTCATTTAACCTCGACCAAATTCCAATGATTCACGAACCATTATATGAACGAACATGATTATATATGTATATGTGTATATATTATAACTTGAAAACATTAACAAAGTATTAGACGTATAATACTTTATATAAACGTATTTGTTTCAAAATATATTCTAATAGTTATCGATGGAATTATATGATAATACTAAATGATTGATTTAACAGTTACATTGAATTATGTTTACGAGTCTCTGTTGAGAGGTCCACTTTGATTTAGAAAACCTTTCCTTTTTAACGGTATCCGGAATATTTGGTAAAAGCGAATTACAAAAGTGTCATTAATGAGAGTTAGTCAAAAGTTAGTAATCATTTTCGTTTAAATTTCAAAAGTGTACCTTACTTTGATAAACTCGTGTCCCTTGATAAATCAACTATTTAGTTTTTATATCAAAAACATTATTCGGTAAAGTAACTACTATGAATTAAAACGAGTTAAATTATATAAAACGAACTTTGAAATGTAATTGATTTTGAAAGGCTAAATATTATATCATTAGATAAATATTTCAAACATATATATTATGTACAAATTTACAATTCTAAATAAGAATACATATATATTTTAACTTATTCATAAAACGTCCTAATTTAAAATAATATATTTTGATAAACAACGAGTCACTGATTTATAGAAGCAAATGACCACAACGCTCAAATTTTATAAGTTACATTTTCTATAAGGTAAATTATTGATGAATAAGTCAAATTATTATTAAGGGTACACATCGCGTAACGTAAAAGGCTAGTTTTCTAAACGTACGAAAGTGCGCTCGAAAAATCGAAAGTGGTACATGAGTCGAGTGACAACGTACGAGTCATTTGAGTAAAAATTACATTTTTACCATGAACATAAATATAATATAATATAGAAGTAATTATATAAATTAAATATATATTATATTAAACTAAGCAACATTTCCACGTTCTTTTTTTTATTCATATATGATGTAAATGTTAGCCGCAAATCACGGAAGCAACATTCCACGTTTTGTTTTTTTTTGTTTTTTTATTTATATATGATGTATACGTTGAAGCCGCAAATCACGGAAGCATGAGGTGTAAGGAGTTAATACTTCTATAAATCCATTCGCATCTGATTCGGTTTGCATTCAAATCCAACTTTCTCGATATCTCTATATATCTCTCAATATGTATACATATTTATATTATTAATATTATTAATATTATTAATATTATTATTATTATTATTATTATTATTATTATTATTATTATTATTATTATTATTATTATTATTATTATTATTATTATTATTATTATTATTAGTATTATTAGTATTATTATTAACTAATAGTATTTATACATAAAATACTACGACGAGGTCATGAGCAAATTATTTCAAGACGAGTTTTATGAGCGGGATAGGGCTAAGGAAATTATGGGTTATAGTTATGGAGGTGATGGGTAATGTTTGAGGGTATGCTCGTGATGTCAATCTAGTATTTATTATTTCCGTTGCGTCTACGTACCTTCCTGCAATATTGAATCTCAATATTGATACGTGAGCACTCATAACTTAATTTTTATATATCATTAGTGTACCCATGACTAGTGCTCGAGTATATAGGATTATGCATGCTTGTACTTTTGATATTGCCTTTAGTTAGGTTATGTTGAATCCTGAATTAGTTATATATGCGGTTGCAATGGCGGAGCCAATAGAGTGGCATGGGGGTGTTGAGCCACCCTCAACTTTGGTCTTGTATATGATGTCCAATCGTGATTTAATAATGAAATACTGAAAGCTCCAATTGATAAATTTGGTTTTCAGATATGTAAAGTGTAGTTACAGGTTAGTGGGGAAGAAGTTGTGGTTTCTTTAATTATATGTTACATTATAAGTCCCTTAAGTGTTTGTAATATATCATTTAAATCCTTTAAGTTTACAGTTGATCAATTTCACCAAGATATAAATGAATACAGAGTATCATTTAACGAGAAACCAAATTGTTACAAAATTTTTGGAAATAGTCACGTACACTTTAGCCTCCAATTTAGTTTAATATATATCACAAAGATTTTATACAATACTATTTTTTTTCTAGAATACATAAAATGTCTAAATAAATTTCTACTACTAATATTATATCCATAAGAAATATTAAGAGTTGACTTTCGTCAATAACTCATACTCCCTACAATATGGTATTTTAACGTGTATATGTTGTGTACTTCAAAAGAATTTTTATTTTTTCGTTTTTAAGCTATGAAACATTTTTGATGTTACTATTTCAAAATAAATTATGCCACCCTCAATAAAAGTTTCTAGCTTCGCTTCTGTGCGGTTGGGATAAGGTATAAGATATGCATGTCGTTGGAAAGCTAGCGAAAAATTAAGAACTTTTCATTTAGATATCGAATGGTTTCGACGAACGGATTAGAAGTTATAGTCAATTGAATTTTTATAAAAATGATTATTATTATCGTCGTTATTATCGTCGTTCTAGTTTTTTTTATCTAATTATTATTATTATTATTATTATTATTATTATTATTATTATTATTATTATTATTATTATTATTATTATTATTATTATTATTATTATTACTAATATCATTATTATTATGATCATTATTATTATCATTATCCATAGAAAGTATTATCATTAAAAATTGTTATCTTATTATAATTACTACCATTATTATCGTTAAAGTTATAATTAGTATTATTATTATTATTATCTAATTATTATTATTATTATTATTATTATTATTATTATTATTAGTGTTATTATTATTATTATTATCATTATTAATATATATCATTATTTAAAAATGGTTATTGTTGTTATTATTATTATATTATCATTAAAATAATTATTAGTATTATCGTTAATAATGTCATAGTAATTATCATTATTAGTATTATTGTAATTAAAACTAATATTAGTAACACCTAATTATTTTGATTACTATTATTATCATTATTATGAACACGATATAAAAAACGATTAAAAGCTATTAAATAAAACGATTAGGAAACAATGAGTAAGAGTATCATGATGAAATTAAAATATTATAAGATATTGATTTAGATAAAATTATCGTTCTTATTTTTTTTATCATTACTATTATTATTAAAAGTATCGTTAGTATTAAAACTATCAATTTAACAAAAATTATCATTTTAATAGAAATGTCATTATTATTATAAAATATCATTATTATTATCATTTTAAATAGAATTATTATATTAAAAAGTATAGTAAATATTAAAGTTATCATAATTAGAATTATCATTTTATCATAATGTCATCTTAGTAATTCTAAATATTGATATTTTTTTAATAGAATAATAATAATTATTATTACAAAATAATACAACTTTTACTTACTATTATTATAGATATTATTACAAACATATTTTACTACTTGTAATAAAATTTCTTTAATAATACCTATCATATTATCTTTATAATATTAAATGAACTCTCTAAATTTTATTACTTAATATATATAAAAGTATATTTTATTATATAAATTTTAATATAAAATTTTATTTATTAATAAATGAATTATATTATTTACTCTAGTAAATCTTTTAAAAAATATTTAAAAATATAAAATGACGATATTTAAACTATATAATAATCATGTATAAATTTTGGAAATTATTTTGAGTCAAATTGACTTTTGTTGACTTCCACATACTAGTCTCGAGCATTAGGATTGTGGTACACTATGACCTGACCAAAATTGCTATACAGATATTGACCAACATATAAAAATATATATTAATATAGGTTCGTGAATTTGAGGCCAACCTTGCATTGTTCAATGTCGCCATATGTATTTTTACTACGAAATACAATAGGTGAGTTTCATTTGCCTTTTTACCCTTTATATTTTTGGGCTGAGAATACATGCGCAATTTTTATAAATGTTTTACGAAATAGACACAAATAATTGAAACTACATTATATGGGTGAATGATCGAAGCTGAATATGCCCCATTTGCTTGGTAACCTAAGAATTAGTAAACCGATCTACTAATTGACGCGAATCCTAGAGATAGATCTATTGGGCCTAACAAACCCCATCCATGGTTGCGGATGCTTTAGTACTTCGATGTTGTTTTATCATGTCCGAAGGATTTCCCGAAATGATAGGGGATATTCTTATATGCATCTTGTTAATGTCGGTTACCAGGTGTTCACAATATGAATGATTTTTGTCTCTATGCATGGGACGTATATTTATGAGAACTGAAATGAAATTCTTGTGGTCTATTAAAATAATGGAAATGAATGATTATGATAAACTAATGAACTCACCAACCTTTTGGTTGACACTTTAAAGCATGTTTATTCTTAGGTATTAAAGAAATCTTTCGCTGTGCATTTGCTCATTTTAAAGATATTACTTGGAGTCTTTCATGATATATTTCGAAGAACGTTGCATTCGAGTCATTGAGTTCATCAAAGATTATTATTAAGTCAATTTATAGTTGGATAGTGGATATTATGAAATGGTATGCATGCCTGTCAATTTTCGATGTAAAGAAAGTTTGTCTTTTAAAAACGAATGCAATGTTTGTAAAATGTATCATATAGAGGTCAAATACCTCGCGATGTAATCAACTATTGTGAATCGTTTATAATGTATATGAACGGGTCCTTTCAATATATATATATATATATATATATATATATATATATATATATATATATATATATATATATATATATATTATTTTTATATAATTATATATATTATATTATATTCTCGAGCATAGTTAACATGTAATTTTAGTCCTAATGACTTGTATGTTGTCACTCGACTAATATCCCATTTCCAGTTTTTCGAACGACGTTTCGTACGTTTAGAAAACTTGTATTTTACATTTCGCGACGTGTACCTTTGTCGACATTTAGCCTTAAATCATTCATAAACTATATCACTCAAGGTTTAACTTAGACATTTTAGTGTTTTGGTCATTTGCTTCTTTAAATCAACTTCGTTCTTTATTAAAATATATATAATAGTATTATTTTGAATTAAAACGTTTTATAACTAAGTAAATATTATATTTTACCATTTTTTGAAATATATATATTCTCATTTAGAAATATAAATGTGTACATATTATACATAATTAAAATATTTACCTAATATAATATTTAATTTTTCAAAATTAATATATTTCAAAATTTATTATAATTAAAAATCGTTTAGAAATTAGTATTTCGTATCACATTTATCTACATATATTTGCAATTACAAAGCTTTAATTAAGTTCTTCAAATTTTATATATATAAAAAAATTACCTTATAAAACTTTTTAATAATAAAGTTCTTTTTAAACTGGAAACGTTTTAGTACATTTGAAACTAAATCAAATAAATATTATAATTTGTTTTCTAAAGCTAAATATATTTACGAATCATTTTGTTAAAAGGTTAAAATAATGGAAATCGTTATATCATAAAATGTTTTAGAAAAGTAAAATCGTATATGACTCATAACAGGTTTTCAAGTTTTTAAATTACCGTTTGCTGGTGAATTGTAAGATAGAGTCCAAAGGTTAAATAAACGTATGAAATCATTTTAAGGTAAAACATCGATATCTATTTTCTAAGTTATCTATATTCCATAATATTACTTTCACATTAAATATTATGAAAGCTAATAATTACCGAATCAAAAGTCACGAGAAAAATATTGTAAAGTATGTATTGGGAATTAAACAGGAATTTCCACTAATTTGTCTTACTCTCGCTACTTGACACTTTGTCATCACATGAAGATCACTTTACCATTATTTCCGAATACCGTTAAAAAGATCAGATTTCTCAAATCAACGTGGACCTCACCACAAAGACTTATAATAATATCACAATGAATCTGATAATTCCATCATTTGATATTATCTTCTAATTCTATCGATAAACATATTGAAACAAATACGTTCATGTAAAGTATTATACATTTAATACTTTGTTAACATTTTCAAGTTATAATATATACACACACACATATATATATATATATATATATATATATATATATATATATATATATATATATATATATATATATATATATATATATATATATACATACATACATATATATCATGACCCGGATTTTTCCATGATTATATATTGAACAATATTAATATTTACATGATTAAATGTTTCCAACATATTAAGCAATCAAACTTTTTAAGACTTGATTAATTGAAACGAATTTTATGTAAACGTGTGACCACCCAACTTGTCCGATGATTCACGAACGTTATAACTTGTAAATAACATGATAATATATATATGAACTTATATATATATTTAACATGATGAAATGATAATTAGGTATCTCATTAAGTATATTAACAATGAAATATATACATAAAATGAGACTACTAACTTAAGGATTTCGAAACGATATATATACATAACGATTATCGTTGTAATAACATCTTAATATTTATATATCGTATTAAGATATATTAACACACTATGTTATCATGATAATATAACAATTTAACATCCCATTAGATATAATAACAATGGGATTAATTACATTTAACAAGGTCGTTAACTTAAAGGTTTTGAAATAACACTTACATGTAACGACTAATGATGATTTAACGACTCAGTTAAAATGTGTATATATATATATATATATATATATATATATATATATATATATATATATATATAGTGTATTAAGATGTATTAATACACATTTGAAGGACTTCAATACATATATCAAAACACTCTTACTTAACAAAAATAATCACAATTGTATTCCCATTTGTTTTCATCAAGAATTCTACTCGTATTCGCTCGGTATTTGCACTCGTATTATACCCAGCTTCTAGATGTATTTACTATTGGTATATGCCAATAAAAATCTACTCCTTAGCAGCCTTAAATGATTAAAGAACATGTGGAACCAACCATTTGTCAAGTAGCATGAATTATTTAGCAAGAAAATAAAATTAGGAATCTTTTCTTTCTTTATAAACTAAAAATGTTTTTATGCATATACACCATTTCTTCATTCCATTTTCTCATACTTACACTCCTAATTCTCTCTCAAAATACTCCTAACTTCATACTTTATCATCTCCAAGTATTTTCCCCATCATTTAGCTTCAATTACAAGCTTTAATCATCATAAAAACAACCTAGAATCAAGAAATTGCAAGATTACTTCCAATCTTTTTAATCCAATCCAACAACTCATCAAAGATCAAGAACTTCCATCTAATCTCAGTAACTTTTCATTCTTAATAAAGGTAATAATCATATCCAAGCTTTGGTTTAATTCCTATAAACATAACTACCATAAGTCAAGTAGTAATCTTACTTGAACTTGTTTTCGTGTCATGATTATGCTTCAAGAACTTCCAAGCCATCAAAGATCCTTTGAAGCTCAAGTTATTTTCTCATAATTTCCAGTAGGTTTACCTACTATACTTGAGGTAGTAATGATGTTCATAACATCATTAGATTCATATATATATATATATATATATATATATATATATATATATATATATATATATATATATATATATATATATATATATATATATATATATATATATATATATATATAACTATCTTATTCGAAGATTTAAACTTGTAATCACTAGAACATAGTTTAGTTAATTCTAAACTTGTTCGCAAACAAAGTTAATTCTTCTAACATAACTTTTAAAATCCACTAAACACATGTTCTATATCTATGTGATAGGCTAACTTAATGATTTAAAACCTGTAAACACGAAGAACACCGTAAAACCGGACATACGCCGTCGTAGTAAAACCGGGGGCTGTTTTGGGTTGGATAATTAAAAACTATGATAAACTTTGATTTAAAAGTTTTTCTTCTGAGAAAATGATATTTCTTATGAACATGAAACTATATCCAAAAATCATGGTTAAACTCAAAGTGGAAGTATGTTTTTCAAAATGGTCATCAAGATGTCGTTTTTCGACGGAAATGACTATCTCTTTCAAATATGACTTGTAACCTGTAAATCCGATTATAAACCACTACTTTTTCAGTTTAGTTCTAAATACTACGGTTCATTATGAAACCATAGCAATTTGATTCACTTTAAACGGAGTTGTAATGAATATTTGGCGAGCAAAACAAAATATGCTAAAATTAACGTTGTATGGACGAAATTTATATTGTAAAAACTATATTAACCATATCCTTGCTAACTTTTCCTATATATATTTGGACATGTTATCATTAGTATAAAAAATATTATAATATTAGTTAATTCCGAGATTGTATATATATATAATAATCTTGGTACATTCCATGACAATAAGTATACAATACGTTTTTATAAATCCTAAGACAATAAGTATACAATACGTTTTGATAAATTCTAAGATAATACGTATACAGTACGTCTCTGTATTGATGCAAAGATAATACGTATACAATACGTCGTGGGGGTAATTCTAATATTATATATATATATATATATATATATATATATATATATATATATATATATATATATATATATATATATATATATATATACCGATTATTGGACTGTTGGACATTTCGGACTATTTTGGACTACTAACAAAGGACTACTAACATAAAAATGTTAAAAATTAATATATAAGTATTCTATGAACTTGTTTTATTTTATTCACATGTCGTATTATTATCTTAATCATTATTATTGTTATAGGTTCGTGAATCCAAAGACGACGGCCATATTTTTAATAAGCTGAAAACTTATTATTAATATACTTTTACTACCGTGAGTATATAGTCCCATTTTTAAACTCTAAAAATATTTTGGGATGAGAATACATGCATTTTATGTTTTACGCCATGGACGCAAGTACTTAAAATATATTCTATGTTGAGTTGGACCACATTGTATATCTTCCCTAATAGCTTGGTAACTAATATTTACATGTTGTAAGAACATGTAAGCGCGAATCCTATTGATAGATCTATCGGCTTTGACAACCCCAACCGGGCTAGTTGCTCTAGTATCGTAAACGGTTGCATAGTACTTTGTTTTTACTACACTTGGTACAGTGTAGGGAGATTTCATAATAAAGGGAATATGCTACATTTATGGTTAAGTATGGTTACCGAAGCGCTCAACAACTTATAGAATATCTTTATTGAAATATTTATAACTATGAAATCTTGTGGTCTATATTTATATCGATGCTAGCTTTAAACCTATATATCTCACCAACCTTTGTGTTGACTATTTAAGCATGTTTATTCTCAGGTCCTTAAAAAAGTCTTCCGCTGTTGCATTATCTGAGCAAGCTGTGCATGGAGTCTCATGCTTTTGTTTAAATGAAGTGTTGCATTCAATAAAAACTTTATCATGTATTATATTCGACTGTTATGTCACGTGTGTAGTATTAGGAAACCGATGTAGTAAGGGGATTATTTCTTAAATAATCGCCCACTTGTTTAAAACATGCATTATGTATAATAAGGGTGTGTCTTTTTATGAAACGAATGCAATATTTTCTAAAATGTATCATATAGAGGTCAAATACCTCGCTATGGGACCAATGAATAATGTACCGCATTTATAGTAATATGGACGAGTCATTTCAGTTGGTATCAGAGCAGAGGTCTTAGCGAATCAGAAATTGCATTAGTGTGTCTGACCGATATTTGTTAGGATGCATTAGTGAGTCTAGACTTTGACCGAACTTGTTTTTGAAAACCATTGCGTATCATTTTTGGTCGAAAATTAAATATTATAACATGTAAATATTATGTGTTATATTACTAATGTAGTAGTTAATGTGTGATAGATTTCTACTTCTAGCACCAATCTCATTATCACATTCAGCGACTCCGAAGTTGAATCTCCAGCAAAAGTACCAATTATCGATTTATCTGATAACGACAATGACCCGAAGGAAGGTGTATCAATCATCTATATAACTGATGACGATGATGACCTAGATTCGGATGCATTTTTGGAAGACTCACAATTCCCAGAGGAACCAGAAGAGGAACCTATAATCGACAACCCAGAAATTCCAAAAGCAGAAACTAATAAAACAATTATTGTACCAAGTGCTCTCGATACTACCACACCTAGTCAACCATGTCTTACCAATACTACAGAAATGTCATCTACTGAACCCCAACCAAAACCTAGACTTACAGCTGAAATACGCACTCTGACAGTAGGGAAGCGAAAATTCTATGATTTCCCAGATTTCTTTGAATTCCCAAGGAAGCCTCGTCATTTCTAATCTGTTTTTGCAGCTATTCGACTTCACGCCTTATATAATAATATATCATGTGCAATATTTCATCTTACATATGTTTTATGTAAATAGTGGTATTGAATTATTGTAAAATATTGTACCAAAAGAATAAGCGTGAAGTATTAATGCATTAAGTTTTTCATGATAGAATATTATCATGATTGTAGCAGTTAATTTGTGTACTAGCTATTAAGTATGAACTTTAACGGGTAGGTACTACCCGAGCTACAATTATAAAATGCTAATAAGAAGAATATGCTTTTATAATAATTGGTTCATATTATTAATATGCCACGATGTACCATTAATTACTTGCTACATCTATAATATTCTATGTGATTAATTATCTTATATATTTATTGAAGAAACATGGCTCGATTAAATCGAATGACGGAACAAGAAATTGAGGAGCTTATCAACCAACGCGTAAACGACCGAATGCTTTGGGTCGAAGCGGCAAGAGCAGTAGCAAACAACACAAACCCTCGTGTTGGATGCTCATATAAAACATTTCAAGGTTGCAAACCTTCATCATTCAGTGGAACAGAAGGACCAGTCGATTTAACCCGATGGTTCGAAAAACTGGAGTCCGTATTTAAAATCAGTGGTTGTGTGGAAGGGGATCGGACAAAGTATGCTTCATGCACTAGTTCCCAAATGATGGTTCCCACATGTGTTAGGTGACTCACATGGGCTGCTAAGAGCTGATTATTGGAGTGTATATACCAATAGTACATACATCTAAAAGCTGTGTATTGTACGAGTACGAATACGGGTGCATATGAGTAGAATTGTTGATGAAACTGAACGAGGATCTAATTGTAAGCATTTTTGTTAAGTAGAAGTATTTTGATAAGTGTCTTGAAGTCTTTCAAAAGTGTATGAATACATATTAAAACACTACATGTATATACATTTTAACTGAGTCGTTAAGTCATCGTTAGTCGTTACATGTAAATGTTGTTTTGAAACCTTTAGGTTAACGATCTTGTTAAATGTTGTTAACCCAATGTTTATAATATCAAAAGAGATTTTAAATTATTATATTATAATGATATTATGATGTACGAATATCTCTTAATATGATATATATACATTAAATGTCGTTACAACGATAAACGTTACATATATGTCTCGTTTCAAAATCATTAAGTTAGTAGTCTTGTTTTTACATATGTAGTTCATTGTTATATAATTAATGATATGTTTACTTATCATAATATCATGTTAACTATATATATAACCATATATATGTCATCATATAGTTTTTTACAAGTTTTAACGTTCGTGAATCACCGGTCAACTTGGGTGGTCAATTGTCTATATGAAACATATTTCAATTAATCAAGTCTTAACAAGTTTGATTGCTTAACATGTTGGAAACATTTAATCATGTAAATATCAATCTCAATTAATATATATAAACATGGAAAAGTTCGGGTCACTACAGTACCTACCCGTTAAATAAATTTCGTCCCGAAATTTTAAGCTGTTGAAGGTGTTGACGAATCTTCTGGAAATAGATGCGGGTATTTCTTCTTCATCTGATCTTCATGCTCCCAGGTGAACTCGGGTCCTCTACGAGCATTCCATCGAACCTTAACAATTGGTATCTTGTTTTGCTTAAGTCTTTTAACCTCACGATCCATTATTTCGACGGGTTCTTCGATGAATTGAAGTTTTTTGTTGATTTGGATTTCATCTAACGGAATAGTGAGATCTTCTTTAGCAAAACATTTCTTCAAATTCGAAACGTGGAAAGTGTTATGTACAGCCGCGAGTTGTTGAGGTAACTCTAGTCGGTAAGCTACTGGTCCGACACGATCAATAATCTTGAATGGTCCAATATACCTTGGATTTAATTTCCCTCGTTTACCAAATCGAACAACGCCTTTCCAAGGTGCAACTTTAAGCATGACCATCTCTCCAATTTCAAATTCTATATCTTTTCTTTTAATGTCAGCGTAGCTCTTTTGTCGACTTTGGGCGGTTTTCAACCGTTGTTGAATTTGGATGATCTTCTCGGTAGTTTCTTGTATAATCTCCGGACCCGTAATCTGTCTATCCCCCACTTCACTCCAACAAATCGGAGACCTGCACTTTCTACCATAAAGTGCTTCAAACGGCACCATCTCAATGCTTGAATGGTAGTTGTTGTTGTAGGAAAATTCTGCTAATGGTAGATGTCGATCCCAACTATTTCCGAAATCAATAACACATGCTCGTAGCATGTCTTCAAGCGTTTGTATCGTCCTTTCGCTCTGCCCATCAGTTTGTGGATGATAGGCAGTACTCATGTCTAGACGAGTTCCTAATGCTTGCTGTAATGTCTGCCAGAATCTTGAAATAAATCTGCCATCCCTATCAGAGATAATAGAGATTGGTATTCCATGTCTGGAGATGACTTCCGTCAAATACAGTCGTGCTAACTTCTCCATCTTGTCATCTTCTCTTATTGGCAGGAAGTGTGCTGATTTGGTGAGACGATCAACTATTACCCAAATAGTATCAAAACCACTTGCAGTCCTTGGCAATTTAGTGATGAAATCCATGGTAATGTTTTCCCATTTCCATTCCGGGATTTCGGGTTGTTGAAGTAGACCTGATGGTTTCTGATGCTCAGCTTTGACCTTAGAACACGTCAAACATTCTCCTACGTATTTAGCAACATCGGCTTTCAAACCCGGCCACCAAAAATGTTTCTTGAGATCCTTGTACATCTTCCCCGTTCCAGGATGTATTGAGTATCTGGTTTTATGAGCTTCTCTAAGTACCATTTCTCTCATATCTCCAAATTTTGGTACCCAAATCCTTTCAGCCATATACCGGGTTCCGTCTTTCCGAATATTAAGATGCTTCTCCGATCCTTTGGGTATTTCATCCTTTAAATTTCCCTCTTTTAAAACTCCTTGTTGTGCCTCCTTTATTTGAGTAGTAAGGTTATTATGAATCATTATATTCATAGATTTTACTCGAATGGGTTCTCTGTCCTTCCTGCTCAAGGCATCGGCTACCACATTTGCCTTCCCCGGGTGGTAACGAATCTCAAAGTCGTAATCATTCAACAATTCAATCCACCTACGCTGCCTCATATTCAGTTGTTTCTGATTAAATATGTGTTGAAGACTTTTGTGGTCGGTATATATAATACTTTTGACCCCATATAAGTAGTGCCTCCAAGTCTTTAATGCAAAAACAACCGCGCCTAATTCCAAATCATGCGTCGTATAATTTTGTTCGTGAATCTTCAATTGTCTAGACGCATAAGCAATCACCTTCGTTCGTTGCATTAATACACAACCGAGACCTTGCTTTGATGCGTCACAATAAATCACAAAATCATCATTCCCTTCAGGCAATGACAATATAGGTGCCGTAGTTAGCTTTTTCTTCAATAACTGAAACGCTTTCTCTTGTTCATCATTCCATTCAAATTTCTTCCCTTTATGCGTTAATGCAGTCAAGGGTTTTGCTATTCTGGAAAAGTCTTGGATGAACCTTCTTTAGTAACCAGCTAGTCCTAAAAACTGGCGTATGTGTTTCGGAGTTTTCGGGGTTTCCCACTTTTCAACAGTTTCTATCTTTGCCGGATCCACCTTAATACCTTCTTTGTTCACTATGTGACCGAGGAATTGAACTTCTTCCAACCAAAATGCACACTTTGAAAACTTAGCGTACAATTTTTCCTTCCTCAATACTTCTAACACCTTTCTCAAATGTTCACCGTGTTCTTGGTCATTCTTTGAGTAAATAAGTATGTCATCAATGAAAACAATGACAAACTTGTCAAGGTATGGTCCACACACTCGGTTCATAAGGTCCATGAACACAGCTGGTGCATTAGTTAAACCAAACGGCATGACCATAAACTCATAATGACCGTAACGTGTTCTGAAAGCAGTCTTTGGAATATCATCTTCTTTCACCCGCATTTGATGATACCCGGAACGTAAGTCAATCTTTGAATAAACAGACGAGCCTTGTAGTTGATCAAATAAGTCGTCGATTCTCGGTAGTGGGTAGCGGTTGTTGATGGTAAGTTTGTTCAACTCTCGGTAGTCGATACACAACCTGAATGTACCATCTTTCTTCTTGACAAACAAAACAGGAGCTCCCCACGGTGATGTGCTTGGTCGAATAAAACCACGCTCTAAAAGTTCTTGTAATTGGCTTTGCAGTTCTTTCATCTCGCTGGGTGCGAGTCTGTAAGGAGCACGAGCTATTGGTGCAGCTCCTGGTACAAGATCTATTTGAAATTCAACGGATCTATGTGGGGGTAATCCCGGTAATTCTTTCGGAAATACATCGGGAAATTCTTTTGCAATGGGAACATCATTGATGCTCTTTTCTTCAGTTTGTACTTTCTCGACGTGTGCTAGAACAGCATAGCAACCTTTTCTTATTAGTTTTTGTGCCTTCAAATTACTAATAAGATGTAGCTTCGTGTTGCCCTTTTCTCCGTACACCATTAAGGGTTTTCCTTTTTCTCATATAATGCGAATTGCATTTTTGTAACAAACGATCTCCGCTTTCACTTCTTTCAACCAGTCCATACCGATTATCACATCAAAACTCCCTAACTCTACTGGTATCAAATCAATCTTAAATGTTTCGCTAACCAGTTTAATTTCTCGATTCCGACATATATTATCTGCTGAAATTAATTTACCATTTGCTAATTCGAGTAAAAATTTACTATCCAAAGGCGTCAATGGACAACTTAATTTAGCACAAAAATCTCTACTCATATAGCTTCTATCCGCACCCGAATCAAATAAAACGTAAGCAGATTTATTGTCAATAAGAAACGTACCCGTAACAAGCTCCGGGTCTTCCTGTGCCTCTGCCACATTAATATTGAAAACTCTTCCACGGCCTGGTCCATTCGTGTTCTCCTGGTTCGGGCAATTTCTAATAATGTGGCCCGGTTTTCCACATTTATAACAAACTACATTGGCATAACTTGCTCCGACACTACTTGCTCCGCCATTACTCGTTCCGACACCATTTGTTCCTTTCGTTCTATTAACCCCTGGTCCGTAGACCTCACACTTCGCCGCGCTATGACCATTTCTTTTACACTTGTTGCAAAATTTGGTGCAGAACCCCGAGTGATTCTTTTCACACCTTTGGCATAGCTGCTTCTTATTGTTGTTGTTGTTGCGGTTATTATTGTTGTTGGGATGATTGTTGTAGTTGCTGTTGTTGTTGTTGTTGTTGGGCCGTTTGTTGTAGTTGCGATTGATGTTGCGATTGTTGGGATAATTGTTGCGATTATTGTTGTAATTGCTGTTGTTGTTGTATTGGTGATTCTTATCACCGTTTTCCTCCCACTTTCTTTTGACTTGCTTCACATTGGCCTCTTCAGCAGTCTGTTCTTTAATTCTTTCTTCAATCTGGTTCACGAGTTTGTGAGCCATTCTACATGCCTGTTGTATGGAGGCGGGCTCGTGTGAACTTATATCTTCTTGGATTCTTTCCGGTAATCCTTTCACAAACGCGTCGATCTTCTCTTCCTCATCATCGAATGCTCCCGGACACAATAGGCACAATTCTGTAAATCGTCTTTCGTACGTGGTAATATCAAATCCTTGGGTTCGTAACCCTCTAAGTTCTGTCTTGAGCTTATTGACCTCGGTTCTGGGACGGTACTTCTCGTTCATCAAGTGCTTGAATGCTGACCACGGTAGTGCGTACGCATCGTCTTGTCCCACTTGCTCTAGATAGGTATTCCACCATGTTAACGCAGAACCTGTGAAGGTATGCGTAGCGTACTTTACTTTGTCCTCTTCAGTACACTTACTTATGGTAAACACCGATTCGACCTTCTCGGTCCACCGTTTCAATCCGATCGGTCCTTCGGTTCCATCAAATTCCAAAGGTTTGCAGGCAGTGAATTCTTTGTAGGTGCATCCTACATGATTTCCTGTACTGCTAGATCCAAGGTTATTGTTGGTATGTAGCGCAGCCTGTACTGCGGCTATGTTTGAAGCTAGAAAAGTACGGAATTCCTCTTCATTCATATTCACGGTGTGTCGAGTAGTCGGTGCCATTTCCTTCAAAATAGTTAAATGGAACAAGTTAATCATACAGAATATTAAGAGTAGTTAATAGTATTTCGTAGCATAATATGAACTCATTTATAAAAGCTTTTTCTTCATATTAGCGTTTTATAAGTTTAAATTCGGGTAGTACCTACCCGTTAAGTTCATACTTAGTAGCTAATATACAATTCAACTACTACAATTCTATATGAAAAACTGATTATAATAATATTTCGCGTTCAAACTTTTATACAATATTTTACAAACTTACAATACCGCTTATTTTACATAAAGCATGAAATATAGCACAAAATAACTTCGATACAAGATAGTTGTGTAGATAATTCTAGCTAGTACACAAGTCGTTCAGCAAAGGCAATAAAGACACGTAATTCATACGTCCAGAAACAAGTCATGCATTCTGGTTTTACTAGGACTACTTCCCATCCTTGGTCTTGTGGAACATAACCGTTATGGCCATTGATAAGACAGCGTGTTGTAACGTCATCAAAGGGACGAGGGTTACGTAATGACCAACAGTCTCGTAATAACCTAAAAACCTCATTTCTTACCCCAATTACCGACTCCGTCACTTGTGGGAACGTTTTGTTTAATAGTTGTAGCCCGATGTTCTTGTTCTCACTTTGGTGAGAAGCGAACATTACTAACCCGTAAGCATAACATGCTTCTTTATGTTGCATGTTAGCCGCTTTTTCTAAATCACGAAGTCCTATATTCGGATATACTGAGTCAAAATAATTTCTTAACCCGTTGCGTAAAATAGCATTTGGGTTCCCCGCAATATATGCGTCAAAGTAAACACATCGTAACTTATGGATTTCCCAATGTGATATTCCACATCTTCCGAACGAAAGCCTTTTATAAACCAAGGCATTCTTGGAACGTTCTTCGAATGTCTTACAAACTGATCTCGCCTTAAATAGTTGTGCCGAAGAATTCTGACCGACTCTAGACAAGATTTCATCAATCATGTCTCCGGGTAGGTCTCTTAAAATATTGGGTTGTCTATCCATTTTGTGTTTTTATACTGTAAAATAGACAAGAGTTAGATTCATAAAAAAAATACTTATTAATACAAGAAATTTTTACATATATCATAAAGCATAAGCATACTATATTACATATATTACACCACACGAATACAACTATCTTATTCCGACTCGCTTGTTTCTTCTTCTTCGGTTTTGGTTCGTTTTGCCAAGTTTCTAGGGATATATGATGTTCCCCTAATACGAGCCGTCGTTATCCACATTGGTTTAGAAAAACCTGGTGGTTTAGAGGTTCCCGGGTCATTGTTACAACTTAAGGACTTCGGGGGTTGACGATACATATAAAGTTCATCGGGGTTGGAATTAGATTTCTCTATTTTTATGCCCTTTCCCTTATTATTTTCTTTTGCCTTTTTAAATTCAGTTGGGGTAATTTCTATAACATCATCAGAATTCTCGTCGGAATCCGATTCATCGGAGAATTGGTAATCCTCCCAATATTTTGCTTCCTTGGCGGAAACACCATTGACCATGATTAACCTTGGTCGGTTGGTTGAGGATTCTCTTTTACTTAACCGTTTTATTATTTCCCCCACCGATTCTATTTCTTCTTCCGGTTCCGATTCTTCTTCCGGTTCCGATTCTTCTTCCGGTTCCGACTCTTCTTCCGGTTCCTCTTCGGGAACTTGTGAATCAGTCCACGAATCATTCCAATTTACATTTAACTCTTCATTATTATTAGGTGAGTCAATGGGACTTGTTCTAGAGGTAGACATCTATCACATAATATCAAACACGATAAGAGATTAATATATCACATAATATTCATATGTTAAAAATATATAGTTTCCAACAAAAATGTTAAGCAATCATTTTTAAAGAAAACACGGTCGAAGTCCAGACTCACTAATGCATCCTAACAAACTCGATAAGACACACTAATGCAAATTTTCTGGTTCTCTAAGACCAACGCTCGGATACCAACTGAAATGTCCCGTTCTTATTGATTAAAAACGTTCCATATTAATTGATTTCGTTGCGAGGTTTTGACCTCTATATGAGACGTTTTTCAAAGACTGCATTCATTTTAAAACAAACCATAACCTTTATTTCATCAATAATGGTTTAAAAAGCTTTACGTAGATTATCAAATAATGATAATCTAAAATATCCTGTTTACACACGACCATTACATAACGGTTTACAATACAAATATGTTACAACAAAATAAGTTTCTTGAATGCAGTTTTTACACAATATCATACAAGCATGGACTCCAATTCTCGTCCTTATTTAAGTATGCGACAGCGGAAGCTCTTAATAATCACCTGAGAATAAACATGCTTAAAACGTCAACAAAAATATTGGTGAGTTATAGGTTTAACCTATATATATCAAATCATAATAATAGACCACAAGATTTCATATTTCAATACACATCCCATACATAGAGATAAAAATCATTCATATGGTGAACACCTGGTAACCGACAATGACAAGATGCATATATAAGAATATCCCCATCATTCCGGGACACCCTTCGGATATGATATAAATTTCGAAGTACTAAAGCATCCGGTACTTTGGATGGGGTTTGTTAGGCCCAATAGATCTATCTTTAGGATTCGCGTCAATTAGGGTGTCTGTTCCCTAATTCTTAGATTACCAGACTTAATAAAAAGGGGCATATTCGATTTCGATAATTCAACCATAGAATGTAGTTTCACGTACTTGTGTCTATTTTGTAAATCATTTATAAAACCTGCATGTATTCTCATCCCAAAAATATTAGATTTTAAAAGTGGGACTATAACTCACTTTCACAGATTTTGACTTCGTCGGGAAGTAAGACTTGACCACTGGTTGATTCACGAACCTATAACAATATATACATATATATCAAAGTATGTTCAAAATATATTTACAACACTTTTAATATATTTTGATGTTTTAAGTTTATTAAGTCAGCTGTCCTCGTTAGTAACCTACAACTAGTTGTCCACAGTTAGATGTACAGAAATAAATTGATAAATATTATCTTCAATCAATCCACGACCCAGTGTATACGTATCTCAGTATTGATCACAACTCAAACTATATATATTTTGGAATCAACCTCAACCTTGTATAGCTAACTCCAACATTCACATATAGAGTGTCTATGGTTGTTCCGAAATATATATAGATGTGTCGACATGATAGGTCGAAACATTGTATACGTGTCTATGGTATCTCAAGATTACATAATATATAATACAAGTTGATTAAGTTATGGTTGGAATAGATTTGTTACCAATTTTCACGTAGCTAAAATGAGAAAAATTATCCAATCTTGTTTTACCCATAACTTCTTCATTTTAATTCCGTTTTGAGTGAATCAAATTGCTATGGTTTCATATTGAACTCTATTTTATGAATCTAAACAAAAAAAGTATAGGTTTCTAGTCAGAAAAATAAGTTACAAGTCGTTTTTGTAAAGGTAGTCATTTCAGTCGAAAGAACGACGTCTAGATGACCATTTTAGAAAACATACTTCCACTTTGAGTTTAACCATAATTTTTGGATATAGTTTCATGTTCATAATAAAAATCATTTTCTCAGAATAACAACTTTTAAATCAAAGTTTATCATAGTTTTTAATTAACTAACCCAAAACAGCCCGCGGTGTTACTACGACGGCGTAAATCCGGTTTTACGGTGTTTTTCGTGTTTCCAGGTTTTAAATCATTAAGTTAGCATATCATATAGATATAGAACATGTGTTTAGTTGATTTTAAAAGTCAAGTTAGAAGGATTAACTTTTGTTTGCGAACAAGTTTAGAATTAACTAAACTATGTTCTAGTGATTACAAGTTTAAACCTTCGAATAAGATAGCTTTATATGTATGAATCGAATGATGTTATGAACATCATTACTACCTTAAGTTCCTTGGATAAACCTACTGGAAAATAGAAAAATGGATCTAGCTTCAATGGATCCTTGGATGGCTCGAAGTTCTTGAAGCAGAATCATGACACGAAAACAAGTTCAAGTAAGATCATCACTTGAAATAAGATTGTTATAGTTATAGAAATTGAACCAAAGTTTGAATATGATTATTACCTTGTATTAGAATGATAACCTACTGTAAGAAACAAAGATTTCTTGAGGTTGGATGATCACCTTACAAGATTGGAAGTGAGCTAGCAAACTTGAAAGTATTCTTGATTTTATGAAGACAAAATTTCATTCCTCGTCCCTGAACTTTACATCGATTTTGACTCTCTGTCCTTTTTCTTTTTTTTGTGCATTCCTCGTCCCTAAACTATCAAAAGAGTACATCCCTCGTCCCCCCGTCTACTTTCTGTCAAAACCTGCCATTACCCCTTATCACGTGCATGTCATGGGAGGGTACTTTAGTCTTTTAATTCTTTTCCTTTTCTTTTTTATATAATTTATCTTTTCACCCTCATCCTCTTATTCATTATCCCAAAATCAAGAACCCTAATTTTATATTTTATAAAATCAACAAAACAGATTATAAATGATTCGAGATCAAAAGACGACATCGATTTCTTCAAACTCTTAGTCGTCATCGTAACCATCTCAAATCCGACTTCTTGTTGTTTTCAGATCTGCAACATCGATTTCAACATCACTTTTCATATCTTCAATTGTTTCTTCCAATTGGTCAACAATTTCTTCGTTTGACCGAATTATACCTACAATCAGTATATACATATAGATATCAGTTTACACAAAACTAATTAACAAGGCTCCAACTCATTTTGTGCAGTTGAACATAAATTCAATACATGAATCATTAGCTAGCCTTCTAGTAACTTGATTAAAAAATTAAAGAAAAAAAAGGGCAAGCGAGAACAATACATCAAGAAAACCTATCATTTTTAATTATCTCTTATATATTAAATACAAAAGAAAAGTTACACAAATTCACGATAAGCCTGGAAACTTACATTAAACAATTCAATCTTCAACATAAGTTGAACCTTCATGATAAGTTATAATAGCTTTACAACAACATCATCGGATCGAGTTCGTTCAAACCCAAAACGATAACAGTTTTGGCCTCCGGTTCAATTCGGAATGAAATCGAGAAATGTAAAAATGTAGAATCGTTGTAATTCATCTCGTGATGGTGTATGCAAAATTATAGATCTCAACTCGAAGATTCGAGTACGAATTTGAAGGTCAAACTTCGAGTAAAAAGTCAACCAAATTGTTCATGATCAAATTCGAGTTCTATGCTGCTGTTTGATCGATATTGCTTCGTCAAATGTGTTATTCGATGCTTTATGAAGAGGATTCAAGTGTTTTTGATGCCTGAGTTCATCAATTGAATTTTTGGATCTGTATTATATTTGTATCCGTATTATATATAGACAATAGACAAAGGGGTGAAGGGGTGAAGGGGAAAAAGAGAATAAGACTAAAATACCCTCACATGCTTAGCACATGACTCCATTTAACGGAAAATTAGACAGAAAGTAGACGGGGGAACGAGGGATGTACTCTTTTAATAGTTTAGGGACGAGGAATGCACAAAAAAAAGAAAAAGGATAGGGAGTCAAAGTCGATGTAAAGTTCAGGGACGAGGAATGAAATTTTGTCTTTTATGAAACTAGAACTTTTAGAATTTATGAAGAACACTTAGAACTTGAAGATAGAACTTGAGAGAGATCAATTAGATGAAGAAAATTGAAGAATGAAAGTGTTTGTAGGTGTTTTTGGTCGTTGGTGTATGGATTAGATATAAAGGATATGTTATTTTGTTTTCATGTAAATAAGTCATGAATGATTACTCATATTTTTGTAATTTTATGAGATATTTCATGCTAGTTGCCAAATAATGGTTCCTACATGTGTTAGGTGACTCACATGGGCTGCTAAGAGCTGATTATTGGAGTGTATATACCAATAGTACATACATCTAAAAGCTGTGTATTGTACGAGTACGAATACGGGTGCATACGAGTAGAATTGTTGATGAAACTGAACGACGATCTAATTGTAAGCATTTTTGTTAAGTAGAAGTATTTTGATAAGTGTCTTGAAGTCTTTCAAAAGTGTATGAATACATATTAAAACACTACATGTATATACATTTTAACTGAGTCGTTAAGTCATCGTTAGTCGTTACATGTAAATGTTGTTTTGAAACCTTTAGGTTAACGATCTTGTTAAATGTTGTTAACCCAATGTTTATAATATCAAAAGAGATTTTAAATTATTATATTATCATGATATTATGATGTACGAATATCTCTTAATATGATATATATACATTAAATGTCGTTACAATGATAAACGTTACATATATGTCTCGTTTCAAAATCATTAAGTTAGTAGTCTTGTTTTTACATATGTAGTTCATTGTTAATATAATTAATGATATGTTTACTTATCATAATATCATGTTAACTATATATATAACCATATATATGTCATCATATAGTTTTTTACAAGTTTTAACGTTCGTGAATCACCGGTCAACTTGGGTGGTCAATTGTCTATATGAAACATATTTCAATTAATCAAGTCTTAACAAGTTTGATTGCTTAACATGTTGGAAACATTTAATCATGTAAATATCAATCTCAATTAATATATATAAACATGGAAAAGTTAGGGTCACTACAGTGTAGTGGTTTAGGGGGTTTGCGTATAAAGGGGAGGTCTCGGGTTCGAGCCTTGGCAAGGGCTTCTAATTTTTTGGAACTCTCTTTTTGTGAGGTAGTAATTATTATTATTATCATTTTTCATTATTGTTATTTTGATTATTATTATTAATTATTATTGTTAAATACTATTATTATGTTAGTTATTAGCATTAATTATATATAATGATTATTATTATTAATGTAATTTATGATATTATTATAGTTATTACTAGTAATATCACTTAAGAATTATTAGTATTATCATTACAAAAATTATTAATATTAGTGCTATTATCATTGTATTATTATTGATAGTATTATTATTATTATAAAGATTGTCATTTATACTTAACATGAACTTTCAATATTAGTATTGTTACAACTAAAAAGTATTATCATTAATAATAATTTTTACTAAAGATATCTCTTTGTAATTCTTAAAAACTATCAATATTATTATTATAATTATTATCGATATTATCATTATTAAAATAATCTATGAATATAAAAATGAAAGTTTTATTAATATTGTTAAAATTATAAGTATAAACATAAAGATTTTTATATACAAAAATATCTTTAAATCACCTAAGTTAACTATATTAAAATCTCTGTATATATAAAATAAAAATATATAAATACATAATGAAACTTATAACTTAATAAATATATAATTTACATCACTAATAATAATATATATATTTATTCAATTACGATTATATATATTAATGAATATACAAATGATATAGGTTCGTGAATCCGAGGCCAACCCTGCAATATTCAGTATAGTCGTATGTATTTTTACTACAAAATACAGTATGGTGAGTTTTATTTGCTCCCTTTTTAAATGCTTTTGCAATATATATTTTTTGGACTGAGAATACATGCGCTGCTTTTATAACTGTTTTACGAAATAGACATAAGTAATCGAAACTACATTATATGGTTGAATTATCGAAATCGATTATGCCCCTTTTTAGTCAGGTAATCTAAGAATTAGGGAACAGACACCCTAATTGACGCGAATCCTAAAGATAGATCTATCGGGCCTAACAAGCCCCATCCAAAGTATCGGATGCTTTACTACTTCGAAATTTATATCATGTTCGAAGGAGGATCCTGGAATGATGGGGATATTTTTATATGCATATTGTGAATGTCGGTTACCAGGTGTTCAATCCATATGAATGATATTTTTGTCTCTATGCATGAGACGTATGTTTATGAGAAATGGAAATATGAAATCTTGTGGTCTATTAAAATTATGAAATGATTATTTATGTTAAACTAATGAACTCACCAACCTTTTGGTTGACACTTTAAAGCATGTTTATTCTCAGGTACGAAAGAAATCTTCCACTGTGCATTTGCTTATTTTAGAAATATTACTTGAAGTCATTCATGGCATGTTTCAAAAGACGTTGCATTCAAGTCGTTGAGTTCATCAAGATTATTATTAAGTCAATTATAGTTGAACATATTATGAAATGGTATGCCTGCCGTCAACTTTCGATGTAATGAAAGATTGTATTTTCAAAAACGAATGCAATGTTTGTAAAATGTATCATATAGAGGTCAAGTACCTCGTGATGTAATCAACTATTGTGAATCGTTTGTAATTGATATGGACTTCGTTTGGATGGATTAGGACGGGTTACTTCAGTTGGTATCAGAGCGGTGGTCTTAGTGAACCAGGTCTTGCATTAGTATGTCTAACGGATAGTCATTAGGATGCATTAGAAAGTTTGGACTTCGACCGTGTCTGCATGTCAAAAGTTTTGCTTATCATTTTTGTCGAAAATCATCTGTTTATCATCCTTAGGAAATCATCTACTTATCATTCTTAGTCTAGACACATCTTACTGCATTGATTGCATGAATAGTGTATAGACAAAATTCATATCTTAGCGTATCTGTTATTGTTACCTTTGCCTGACAGCTTCCGTAGATTCCTCCGTAACTTATGGGATTTTAGTATTATATATGCATATGTAAATTATGTATTGCAGGGTAGTAATCTACATCTTATAATCTATTTCTTATCGAAAAGTCCTTCATCTGATCGTACGAGATGAATCCCTCAACCAGTTCGAATTCCTCAGATTCCGACAGCTATTCCGATATGGAGTTTCACCTATCAGCGTCACCAGAATGAATCAACCAATCAGTCATCCCCAATTCATCTGATGGGTTCTTAGTCGACTTAATCAATGGAAACGCGAAGAAGGCGATCCCTTCCACCAACCGAATTTACCTCTTGGCAAAGAACCTGAAGCACTTACCGGTGAACCAGTCCGAAATATCATTTTCACCCTCATTTCTCGAATATCTCATCATGATTACATAATATCTCAGATTCTAAACCTTATTCATTTGCTCGTTCCAACTGACAATCATCCCGGAATAATAAAAGAAGTCAACAAACTTCGCGCTCTAAAAATAAATTTGGGGAATATGGTGCAAAATTTACCAGCTTCAGCAACATCACCAGCACCAACAGTACCATCATTAACAGCACCAGCACCATCAACAATCCATGCCTCAATATCACCATCTGTACTACAAGTATGATCTTCATTCTACGTATCGTTCTACCTCATTTATCTTCGTTCGACATGGCGAATATGTAATCTCTAAAGTTTTAGAGATTATTTATTCTAGTTCCAACCAAAAACTAAATGAGTTCAATATCATGTTAACTCATTAAATCCATGATTACATCTGAAGAAAATATATATGTATATATGTTTTCATAAAGATTGTAATTAAAAATTCTTTTGTACAAACTGTTAATGGTGAAAATATTTTAACGGGTAGGTAATACCCGAGGAATATTTAGATTTCACATTAATAAGTTATACTGTACATTCTTCAAATCTAATTCAATAGTCATTTATTATCCTACTTACATCCACATATATACGTAACCGTTCACCACAGAATAATCATTTTCATTCAATTTCATATTTGGATTTTGATTTATCAGAATTCAACAAGTGGCATAATGAAGAAAATATTGGACAAAATAAAATTTGTTAGAAACAAACAAATTAACTATGAGAATATTTTGGTAAGAATCCACGCTAACAAGATCCTAGCTAACTTTTCCTAGCTAACTGTTAATTCTGTATCACATTTTATTTTATCGCAATTTAATTATCACAATTTATTTATCGCAGTTTACTTATCGCAATTTATATTCTCGCAATTTTATTTATTGTTATTTAATTTATGTTATTTATTTTACGCATTTTATTCATCATCATTTAATTTCTGTATTTATTTTACGCATTTTAAATATCGGGACACGTATACAAGGTTTTGACATATCATATCGACGCATTCATGTATATTATTTGGAATAACCATAGACACTCTATATGCAGTAATGATCGAGTTCTCTATACATGGTTGAGGTTGATTCTATAATAATATATATACTTTGAGTTGTGATCGAGTTTGCGACATGTATACGGGTCACGATATGTATTAATTAATTCAAATATTATATATTAAACTATATATGAATTATTGGACTGTCAACTGTGGACTATCGACTGAGGACTAAATAATATTGGACAACTAAAATGAATTAAAATATTGATTATAACATATGAAACTAAACAGTTCTTCAAGTTTGCCACTTGATTTCATCCTAAACCTCATTTGTATTTTGACAATTACAATCTACGTTCAAACCGTTCATGATTCTTGAAAACACCTCAATCGAGAGTATGAACCAACCGCACTTCATCTACGGAGGAAGAGATTGACGCATATAGTTATGCACCTGAAAACACTCGGAACCTGAGTAAAACGTTTAACCTGTATATGTGTTATCTCCTTTAGCATTATTATTACCCAAAATAACTTGGTTATCCCTTCCAAATTAGCCAATTTTGTCACAGCTCCAACAAGTCAACTTCGACTTTTCATTCAAAACAACCTTATTATAACTTTAATATATATGCGTGCTCTTTTATTGTTACCATGGAACCTTTCATATTCTACCATATTACCAGCAGACGTACCAGCAACCTCGTTGCTTCTTGGTTTAAATCTCTCCGATAAATTATTATATGTATTCATAGAAACCCTATCATATACTCATCCGCATCTTGTAACGAGAACTGCCATACCAATTATCGGGAATCAGCAATCAGTACTTTGAAAACTCACAGCATATCTACATCAACAGTTATATGTATAACATTTATCTCTTAGAATTATGATCTTTTATTCTGAAATTCTGAAAAGCACCTAGTTTACGAATCAATACTCCAAATTTTGAGGAAGCTGAATGAAGCAGCAGAAACCGTAAACGACCTTAATCATCGAAAGTTTGATGATAAAGAATGGAGTATTGGAGACACTCAATAGAAATTTAGTACCGAAAAGCGGATTATGCAAAATTATGAAGGAAACTGTGGACAAATCACAAAGAATAAGTTTGACTTCAAAGAATCCAAATGATTCAATGCCTGCTAAAGTCTTTAGCGAATATCTTACTCCTTACTCTAAACCCTTGCGGACAATAGTTTCCATCATCCTCTGATCTTAGATATTCAAAGATATTATTATATATTTCATTACAAATATCCTCCATATTTCTAAAGATATTTTCATAACTATTCTTATCTGAAATCAATAATCTCTTCGTGCTATCAGTGCTTTGAAGTAGTGTTGAGAACTGATGCATGAGTTAGTATAATATAATAACACTTGATCAACGTGATTATATTACAGTAAGTCATGATGAGTTTCTAAATGGGACATGATGATTCACAGATTATAACGTCATCATGTGCCATTTACATGACTCTTACATTCTACCCAATCTCCAAACATAGTAAGAACATATTTTCTTGATAGTTCTATCTTTTCGGATATTCTGGTAATTTGCCAAATCAAGATCGTGCAATTATCATTTCTTTCTTAGAACATTAACTATGTTCATTTTGAAATTTATATCTATGAATTCTGGATCGTTACTCGCTTTACTAGAGGTCGAGAGGATAATAAAAAAGGCAAAGAGATCCAAAATATATGAGAAAATATAAAGTCCAATGACAATACCAAAATTAAAAATCGTGGATATCAGTACGTATAGCAATATAAAGACACGGGAGGATTATAAATACAATAATCCATAGAGCATAATAGAAATAAACAGATTTTTCTGGTGGAAGATTGAAAAGAAGGATGACAGAAATGTTAATTAGGAAAAATATCAAGAATTAGAACGGGATTAAGCACTTTCACACTCTTTTAGATGTATGGACTAAGAAAGAAAGTATAGGAATGGTGAGAATAATGGAACGAAAGAGTTTAATTTATAATGGGAATATCAGACGAAGTAATCGATGCAGATCACCGTATTTAATTATAGAGATCTTAATTTCTTTACTCGCCGGAGAATCAAATCTTTTAGATTCGAAGATTTTCTTTAAATCCCTTGAATTCCGGAATTCAACCCTGACTACGTCAAAAGTTAAGATGCACCGCATTTTCTAAATTCAACCAAGACAACGTCAAAAATTAAGACGAAACTTTATTTATTCATTTCACTCTTTTGTGATAACTTCACTCGTACGCTTCGAGTAATTGAATCGTTTATTCTATCTTAATCAATAATGATAAAACTCTAGTTATCAGCTCATATTCGTCATGAAAAATATTTTTATTGTTAACCATGACAACCACACACAAATTTCGGGACGAAATTTCTTTAACAGGTATGTACTGTGATGACCCGGGAATTTCCGACCAAATTTAAAATTAATCTTACTATGATTCTGACACGATAAGCAAAGTCTGTAATGATGAGTATCAAAAAGTTTAAACTGTTTCATATATTCAATTACCCTGTGACTGTTTCCGACGATTCACGAACAATTGAATGTAAATGAATATGTATTTAAATAAATAAATAAATATAAATGTATATATATAAATATATAATAATTTGAATTTATAAAATATAATGTAAACATTAGAATTAAGTATGTAAAATAAGATACAAAATAATTAAGTGTAATCTAAAAATGAATCTATATATAAATATATGAGTACTATGTATAAGTAATATTATAAGTATATTGTAATATATATAAAATATATAACTATATAAATATGTTATTATAAAACAAGTATTACATAATTAATGAAATGTAAGGATATATAATAACTAGAAATAATAAAATATAATTGAATCATTAGAAGTAAATATGTAAAATATACAAGATAAGAAAATTATTACTAATATAAAACTATGAATAGATATATATGATTTCTATATTAATTATTATCATATGTATATTAGAATATATATAAAAGTTATAAATATATATATAATACCTATACATTATCTTTTCATATGCAAAAACATATTATATAAAGTATTTATATTAAGATGCTTAAATATTAAAAATTTAGCATATGTTATCATATAATATATATTGTATAACTATAAAATATAATGTAATATATTGAGTGTAATTATAAGTTAGAAATATAAGTGTTATACTAAAATTAGTATTACTTTCATTATTATTATTATTAATATTGAAATCAGTATTTAATAGTATAAATTTTCAATTTATAACATATAAGCTTTGATATATATATATATATATATATATATATATATATATATATATATATATATATATATATATATTGTTATAGTATTATTATTATTATCCTCTTTATTATTATCTATTATCTATTAATATTATCAACATTATATTTCTAATATTACTAGAATTCTTATTAAAATTACTAATAAAATTATATTAATAACTAATATTACAAAATTTAATAAGATAGATATATACATAAACAGATACATATATATATATATATATATATATATATATAAACAGTTAAAAAAATACAGCTATATAAGTAATTATCTAAAGTGAGTATAAAAGAAAGTCCAATTATTTATATATAAGGCAGATATGTACGCCATTTTAACAGTTACCATATCCTGATCTTTATCTTTTTCTATCTTTCTATTTCACTTGTGAACCTTGGTCAACAATTAGCAACCCTACAAACAAACTTGATAAAATTATTGTTGGCTACTTCATTTATTCAAGAACCCTGATGATATCTCTGTTGTTCTTCTATTCGGAAAAAGGAAAAGAGAAATTGCTGATATTTTTTTTTAATTTTATCGAACCCATTTAACCTCTAAATTTATACACAACGAATTGAAGAAATGTAGAAATGCAGAGGTGTTCTAAATCACATCATGATTGTTTCTTCAAAATCTCAACTCTCAAATCTTTATATCGATCTTGAATTTTCGAAGTCAAAGTTTTTGATTTAAAAAGTCAAAGATTGTTTATGGATTAAATTCTAGTTCAAGGTAAGGTTTCCAGATTAATTACTAATTTGGAATGTTTCCACGAACATTTTATAACATATTTCATATTATAACATTTATCTATAACATTACAATTTACAAAATCAATTTTTTTTAAAGACAGCAGCGACGAGCAGCTGTTCTACTTTTATTTTTTTTATTTTTTTCAGTCCAAATAAACCCAAATAAATGTTTCTATGATGGATATTTAATTCTAAAAACTAGTTAATAGACTTGATGTTAGTTGGGATTGATCCCTGGTTGATTTGATACAAGTTGAGGAAGAAGAAGATGATAGAAAATTAGAAACAGTTTATATTATTTGAAACGTAATAATAATCAGGAAAAACGAGAATGGTGTAGTGGTTTAGGGGGTTTGCGTATAAAGGGGAGATCTCGGGTTCGAGCCTGGGCAAGGGCTTCTAATTTTTTGGAACTCTCTTTTTGCGAGGTAGTAATTATTATTATTATTATCATTTTTCATTATTGTTATTTTGATTATTATTATTAATTATTATTGTTAAATACTATTATTATGTTAGTTATTAGCATTAATTATATATAATGATTATTATTATTAATGTAATTTATGATATTATTATAGTTATTACTAGTAATATCACTTAAGAATTATTAATATTATCATTACAAAAATTATTAATATTAGTGCTATTATCATTGTATTATTATTGATAGTATTATTATTATTATAAAGATTGTCATTTATACATAACATGAACTTTCAATATTAGTATTGTTACTACTAAAAGTATTATCATTAATAATAATTTTTACTAAAGATATCTCTTTGTAATTCTTAAAAACTATCAATATTATTATTATAATTATTATTGATATTATCATTATTAAAATAATCTATGAATATAAAAATGAAAGTTTTATTAATATTGTTAAAATTATAAGTATAAACATAAAGATTTTTATATACAAAAATATCTTTAAATCACCTAAGTTAACTATATTAAAATCTCTGTATGAATAAAAAAAATATATATAAATACATAATGAAACTTATAACTTAATAAATATATAATTTACATCACTAATAATAATATATATTTATTCAATTACGATTATATATATTAATGAATATACAAATGATATAGGTTCGTGAATCCGAGGCCAACCCTGCATTATTCAGTATAGTCGTATGTATTTTTACTACAAAATACAGTATGGTGAGTTTCATTTGCTCCCTTTTTAAATGCTTTTGCAATATAAATTTTTGGGACTGAGAATACATGCGCTGCTTTTATAACTGTTTTACGAAATAGACACAAGTAATCGAAACTACATTATATGGTTGAATTATCGAAATCGAATATGCTCCTTTTTAGTCTGGTAATCTAAGAATTAGGGAACAGACACCCTAATTGACGCAAATCCTAAAGATAGATCTATCGGGCCCAACAAGCCCCATCCAAAGTACCAGATGCTTTAGTACTTCGAAATTAATATCATGTCCGAAGGAGGATCCTGGAATGATGGGGATATTCTTATATGCATATTGTGAATGTCGGTTACGAGGTGTTCAATCCATATGAATGATATTTTTGTCTCTATGCATGGGACTTATGTTTATGAGAAATGGAAATATGAAATCTTGTGGTCTATTAAAATTATGAAATGATTATTTATGTTAAACTAATGAACTCACCAACCTTTTGGTTGACACTTTAAAGCATGTTTATTCTCAGGTACGAAAGAAATCTTCCGATGTGCATTTGCTCATTTTAGAAATATTACTTAAAGTCATTCATGGCATGTTTCAAAAGACGTTGCATTCAAGTCGTTGAGTTCATCAAGATTATTATTAAGTCAATTATAGTTGAACATATTATGAAATGGTATGCCTGCCGTCAACTTTCGATGTAATGAAAGATTGTATTTTCAAAAACAAATGCAATGTTTGTAAAATGTATCATATAGAGGTCAAGTACCTCGCGATGTAATCAACTATTGTGAATCGTTTGTAATCTATATGGACTACGTCCGGATGGATTAGGACGGGTGGCTTCAGTTTTTACTAGGTTTCACATACCATTTAAGACAAAAACACATTCACAGTCAAATCGCTTCAACCAAACAATTTCATCTAGACCGGTTCATCAAGAATATTTAGAAAAAATAAGAGTATTTTGATAGAAAAATTCATGAAAAGTCTATTTATTTCACACACTAAAATGAGTACTTTTACGCGAGATTTAATACATGGAAAAGTAAAATTAAAACTATAAAAATACTCTTATTAAAAGCATTGAATGAATTCGAGAAACCAATGAGATAATTATAGAAATAATACATGAAATAATTCGTGAAACCATTCTGACTTCCATTTAAATATTAGTATTGAGCCAATTTTACTCGTTCTTACTAGGTTTCACATACCATTCTATACAAAAACACATTCACATTCAAACCGCTTCAACCAAAAATTTCATCTAGACCGATTCACTGAGAAAATTTAGAAAAATAAGAGTATTTTGACAGAAAAATTCATGAAAAGTCTATTTATTTCACACACTAAAATGAGTACTTTTACGCGAAATTTAATACATGAGAAAGTAAAATTAAAACTATAAAAAATACTCTTGTTAAAAGCATTGAATGAATTCGAGAAACCAATGAGATAATAACAGAAATAATACATTAAATAATTCGTGAAACCATTCTGACTTTCATTTAAATATTAGTATTGAGCCAATTTTACTCGTTCTTACTAGGTTTCACATAACATTCTATACAAAAACACATTCACATTTAAACCGCTTCAACCAAACAATTTCTTCTAGATCGGTTCACTGAGAAAATTTAAAAAAAAAGAGTATTTTGACAGAAAAATTCATGAAAAGTCTATTTATTTCACACAATAAAATGAGTACTTTTACGCGAAATTTAATATCTGGGAAAGTAAAACTAAAACTATAAAAAAATAATCTTGTTAAAAGCATTGAATCACTTCGAGAAACCAATGAGATAATTATAGAAATAATACATGAAATAATTCGTGAAACCATTCTGACGTCCATTTAAATATTAGTATTGAGCCAATATTACTCGTTCTTACTAAGTTTCACATACAATTTTATACAAAAAACACATTCACATTTAAACCGCTTAAACCAAACAATTTCATCTATACCGGTTCATTGAGAAAATTTAGAAAAAATAAGAGTATTTTGACAAAAAATTCATAAAAAGTCTATTTATTTTTCACACACTAAAATGAGTACTTTTATGCGACATTTAATATCTGGGAAAGTAAAATTAAAACTATAAAAAAATATTCTTGTTGAAAGCATTGAATTAATTCGAGAAACCAAGGAAATAATTATAGAAATAATACATGAAATAATTCGTGAAACCATTCTGACGTCCATTTAAATATTAGTATTGAGCCAATTTTACTCGTTCTTACTAGGGTTCACATACCATTCTATACAAAAACACATTCACATTCAAACTGCTTCAACCAAACAATTTCATCTAGACCGGTTCATTGAGAAAATTTAGAAAAAATAAGAGTATTTTGACAGAAAAATTCATGAAAAGTCTATTTATTTCACACATTAAAATGAGTAGTTTTACGCGAGATTTAATATCTGGGAAAGTAAAATTAAAACTGTAAAAAAATATTCTTGTTGAAAGCATTTAATCAATTCGAGAAACCAATAAAATAATTATAGAAATAATACATGAAATATTTCGTGAAACCATTCTGACGACCATTTAAATATTAGTATTTAGCCAATTTTACTCGTTCTTACTAGATTTCACAAACAATTTTATACAAAAATACATTCACTGTCAAACCGCTTCAACCGAACAATTTCATCTAGACTGGTTCATTCAGAAAATTTAGAAACAATAAAAGTATTTTGACAGAAAAATTCATGAAAAGTCTATTTATTTCACACACTAAAATGAGTACTTTTACGCGAGATTTAATATCTTGGAAAGTAAAAATAAAACTGTAAAAAAATATTCTTGGTGAAAGGATTGAATCAATTCGAGAAACCAATGAAATAATTATAGAAATAATACATGAAATATTTCGTGAAACAATTCTGACGTCCATTTAAATATTAGTATTGAGCCAATTTTACACGTTCTTACTAGGTTTAACATACCATATTATACAAAAACACATTCACCGTCAAACCGCTTCAACCAAACAATTTCATCTAGACCGGTTCATTCAGAAAATTTAGAAAAAATAAGAGTATTTTGGCAGAACTATTCATGAAATTTCTATTTATTTCACACACTAAAATGAGTACTTTTACGCGAGATTTAATATCTGGGAAAGTAAAATCAAATCTGTAAAAAAAATTTCGTGTTGAAAGCATTGAATCAATTCGAGAAACCAATGAAATAATTATAGAAATAATACATGAAATAGTTCGTGAAACCATTCTGACATCCATTTAAATATTAGTATTGAGCCAATTTTACTCGTTCTTACTATGTTTCACATACCATTTTATACAAAAAGACATTCACTGTCAAACCGCTTCAACCGAACAATTTCATCTAGACCGGTTCATTCAGAAAATTTAGAAAAAATAAGAGTATTTTGACAGAAAAATTCATGAAAGGTCTATTTATTTCACTCACTAAAATGAGTACTTTTACGCGAGATTTAATATCTAGGAAAGTAAAATTAAAACTGTAAAAAAATATTCTTATTGAAAGCATTAAATTAATTCGAGAAACCAGTGAAATAATTATAGAAATAATACATGAAATAATTCGTGAAACCATTCTGACGTCCATTTAAATATTAGTATTGAGCCAATTTTACTCGTTCTTACTAGGTTTCACATACCATTTTATACAAAAAGACATTCACTGTCAAACCGCTTCAACCGAACAATTTCATCTAGACCGGTTAATTCAGAAAATTTAGTAAAAATAAGAGTATTTTGACAGAAAAATTCATGAAAAGTCTATTTATTTCACTCACTAAAATGAGTACTTTTACGCGAGATTTAATATCTTGGAAAGTAAAATTAAAACTATAAAAAAATATTCTTGTTGAAAGCATTGAATCAATTCGAGAAACCAATGAAATAATTATAGAAATAATACATGAAATAATTCGTGAAACCATTCTGACGTCCATTTAAATATTAGCATTGAGCCAATTTTACTCGTTCTTACTAGGTTTAACATACCATTTTATACAAAGACACATTCACAGTCAAACCGCTTCAACTAAACAATTTCATCCAGACCAGTTCATTCAGAAAATTTAGAAAAATTAAGAGTATTTTGACAGAAAAATTCATGAAAAGTCTATTTATTTCACACACTAAAATGAGTACTTTTACGCGAGATTTAATATCTTAGAAAGTAAAATTAAAACTGTAAAAAAATATTCTTGTTGAAAGGATTGAATCAATTCGAGAAACCAATGAAATAATTATAGAAATAATGAAATTTCCCGTTCTTATTGATTAAAAACGTTCCATATTAATTGATTTCGTTGCGAGGTTTTGACCTCTATATGAGACGTTTTTCAAAGACTGCATTCATTTTTAAAACAAAACATAACCTTTATTTCATAAATAAAGGTTTAAAAAGCTTTACGTAGATTATCAAATAATGATAATCTAAAATATCCTGTTTACACACGACCATTACATAATGGTTTACAATACAAATATGTTACATCGAAATCAGTTTCTTGAATGCAGTTTTTACACAATATCATACAAACATGGACTCCAAATCTTGTCCTTATTTTAGTATGTAACAACGGAAGCTTTTAGTATTCACCTGAGAATAAACATGCTTTAAACGTCAACAAAAATGTTGGTGAGTTATAGGTTTAACCTATATATATCAAATCGTAATAATAGACCACAAGATTTCATATTTCAATACACATCCCATACATAGAGATAAAAATCATTCATATGGTGAACACCTGGTAACCGACATTAACAAGATGCATATATAAGAATATCCCCATCATTTCGGGACACCCTTCGGATATGATATAAATTTCGAAGTACTAAAGCATCCGGTACTTTGGATGGGGTTTGTTAGGCCCAATAGATCTATCTTTAGGATTCGCGTCAATTAGGGTGTCTGTTCCCTAATTCTTAGATTACCAGACTTAATAAAAAGGGGCATATTCGATTTCGATAATTCAACCATAGAATGTAGTTTCGCGTACTTGTGTCTATTTTTTAAATCATTTATAAAACCTGCATGTATTCTCATCTCAAAAATATTAGATTTTAAAAGTGGGACTATAACTCACTTTCACAGATTTTTTACTTCGTCGGGAAGTAAGACTTGGCCACTGGTTGATTCACGAACCTATAACAATATATACATATATATCAAAGTATGTTCAAAATATATTTACAATACTTTTAATATATTTTGATGTTTTAAGTTTATTAAGTCAGCTGTCCTCGTTAATAACCTACAACTAGTTGTCCACAGTTAGATGTACAGAAATAAATCGATAAATATTATCTTGAATCAATCCACGACCCAGTGTATACGTATCTCAGTATTGATCACAACTCAAACTATATATATTTTGGAATCAACCTCAACCCTGTATAGTTAACTCCAACATTCATATATATAGTGTCTATGGTTGTTCCGAAATATATATAGATGTGTCGACATGATAGGTCGAAACATTGTATACGTGTCTATGGTGTAGTGACCCGAACTTTTCCATGTTTATATATATATATTATATAAAATTGTTATTTACATGATTAAGTGTTTCCAACATGTTAAGCAATCAAACTTGTTAAGACTTGATTAATTGAAATAGGTTTCATATAGACAATTGACCACCCAAGTTGACCGGTGATTCACGAACGTTAAAACTTGTAAAAACTATACGATGACATATATATGGTTATATATATAGTTAACATGATTTTATTATAAGTATGTATCTCATTAGGTATTTTAACAATGAGTTATATACATAAAAATGAGACTATCAATTTAAGAAACTCGAAAACGATATATATAACGATTATCGTTATAACAACGTCTTACTAGGTACATATGAATCATATTTAGATATTGATACACTTGGTTAATTATGTCAAATGATAATTAAATATATTATTAAGTGTATTAACAATGAAATACATATGTAAAAATAAGACTACTAACTTAATGATTTCGAAACGAGACATATATGTAACGATTACCTTTGTAACGACATTTAACTGTATATATATCATACTAAGATATATTATATATCATAATATCATGATAATATAACAATTTAACATCTCATTTGCTATAATAAACAATGGGTTAACAACATTCAACAAGATCGTTAACCTAAAGGTTTCAAAACAACATTTACATGTAACGACTAACGATGACTTAACGACTCAGTTAAAATGTATATACATGTAGTGTTTTAATATGTATTCATACACTTTTGAAAGACTTCAAGACACTTATCAAAATACTTCTACTTAACAAAAATGCTTACAATTACATCCTCGTTCAGTTTCATCAACAATTCTACTCGTATGCACCCGTATTCGTACTCGTACAATACACAACTTTTAGATGTATGTACTATTGGTATATACACTCCAATGATCAGCTCTTAGCAGCCCATGTGAGTCACCTAACACATGTGGGAACCATCATTTGGCAACTAGCATAAAATATCTCATAAAATTACAAAAATATGAGTAATCATTCATGACTTATTTACATGAAAACAAAATTACATATCCTTTATATCTAATCCATACACCAACGACCAAAACACCTACAAATATGGAAAAGTTCAGGTCACTACACCATAGACATGTATACAATGTTTCGACCTATCATGTCGACACATCTATATATATTTCGGAACAACCATAGACACTCTATATGTGAGTGTTGGAGTTAGCTATACAGGGTTGAGGTTGATTCCAAAATATATATAGTTTGAGTTGTGATCAATATTGAGATATGTATACACTGGGTCGTGGACTGATTTAAGATAATATTTATCGATTTATTTCTGTACATCTAACTGTGGACAACTAGTTGTAGGTTACTAACGAGGACAGCTGACTTAATAAACTTAAAACATCAAAATATATTAAAAGTGTTGTAAATATATTTTGAACATACTTTGATATATATGTATATATTGTTATAGGTTCGTGAATCAACCAGTGGCCAAGTTTTACTTCCCGACGAAGTAAAAATCTGTGAAAGTGAGTTATAGTCCCACTTTTAAAATCTAATATTTTTGGGATGAGAATACATGCAGGTTTTATAAATGATTTACAAAATAGACACAAGTACGTGAAACTACATTCTATGGTTGAATTATCGAAATCGAATATGCCCCTTTTTATTAAGTCTGGTAATCTAAGAATTAGGGAACAGACACACTAATTGACGCGAATCCTAAAGATATATCTATTGGGCCTAACAAACCCCATCCAAAGTACCGGATGCTTTAGTACTTCGAAATTTATATCATATCCGAAGGGTGTCCCGGAATGATGGGGATATTCTTATATATGCATCTTGTTAATGTCTTTTACCAGGTGTTCACCATATGAATGATTTTTATCTCTATGTATGGGATGTGTATTGAAATATGAAATCTTGTGGTCTATTGTTACGATTTGATATATATAGGTTAAACCTATAACTCACCAACATTTTTATTGACGTTTAAAGCATGTTTATTCTCAGGTGAATACTAAGAGCTTCCGCTGTTGCATACTAAAATAAGGACAAGATTTGGAATCCATGTTTGTATGATATTGTGTAAAAACTGCATTCAAGAAACTGATTTCGATGTAACATATTTGTATTGTAAACCATTATGTAATGGTCGTGTGTAAATAGGATATTTTAGATTATCATTATTTGATAATCTACGTAAAGCTTTTTAAACCTTTATTTATGAAATAAAGGTTATGGTTTGTTTTAAAATGAATGCAGTCTTTGAAAAACGTCTCATATAGAGGTCAAAACCTCGCAACGAAATCAATTAATATGGAACGTTTTTAATCAATAAGAACGGGACATTTCAGTTTGTATCAGAGCGTTGGTCTTAGAGAACCAGAAAATTTGCATTAGTGTGTCTTATCGAGTTTGTTACGATGCATTAGTGAGTCTAGACTTCGACCGTGTTTTCTTTAAAAATGATTGCTTAACATTTTTGTTGGAAACTATATATTATTAACATGTATATATTATGTGATATATTAATCTCTTAACATGTTTGATATTGTGTGATAGATGTCTACCTCTAGCACAAAGTCCATTGACTCACCTAATAATAATGAAGAGTCGAATATATATTGGACTGATTCACAAGTTCCCGAAGAAGAACCGGAAGAAGAATCAGAATCGGAAGAAGAATCAGAACCGGAAGAGGAGGAACCGGAGGAGGAAATAGAACCGGTGGGGGAAATAATAAAACGGTTAAGTAAAAGAAAATCCTCAACTAACCGACCGAGGTTAATTATGGTCAATGGTGTTTCCGCCAAGGAAGCAAAATATTGGGAGGATTACCAATTCTCCGATGAATCGGATTCCGATGAGAATTCCGATGATGTTATAGAAATTACCCCAACTGAATTTAAAAAGGCAAAAGAAAATAATAAGGGAAAGGGCATAAAAATAGAGAAATCTAATTCCAACCCCGATGAACTTTATATGTATCGTCAACCCCCGAAGCCCTTAAGTTGTAACAATGACCCGGGAACCTCTAAACCACCAGGTTTTTCTAAACCGTTGTGGAAAACGACAGCTCGTATTAGGGGAACATCATATATCCCTAGAAACTTGGCAAAATGAACCAAAACCGAAGAAGAAGAAGAAACGAGCGAGTCGAAATAAGATAGTTGTATTCGTGTGGTGTAATATATGTAATATAGTGTGCTTATGCTTTATGATATATGTAAAAATTGCTTGTATTAATAAGTATTTTTTTTATGAATCTAACTCTTGTCTATTTTACGGTATAAAAACACAAAATGGATAGACAAACCAATATTTTAAGAGACCTACCCAGAGACATGATTGATGAAATCTTGTCTAGAGTCGGTCAGAATTCTTCGGCACAACTATTTACGGCGAAATCAGTTTGTAAGACATTCGAAGAACGTTCCAAGAATGTCTTGGTTTATAAGAGACTTTCGTTTGAAAGATGGGGGATATCACATTGGGAAAACCATAAGTTATGATGTGTTTACTTTGACGCATATATTGCGGGGAACCCAAATGCTATTTTACGCAACGGGTTAAGAAATTATTTTGACTCAATGTATCCGAATATAGGACTTCATGATTTAGAAAAAGCGGCTAACATGCAACATAAAGAAGCATGCTATGCTTACGGGTTAGTAATGTTCACTTCTCACCAAAGTGAGAAAAAGAACATCGGGCTACAACTATTAAACAAAATGTTCCCACAAGTGACGGAGTCGGTAATTGGGGTAAGAAATGAGGTTTTTAGGTTATTACGAGACTGTTGGTCACTACGTAACCCTCGTCCCTTTGACGATGTTACAACACGCTATCTTATCAATGGCCATAACGGTTATGTTCCACAAGACCAGGGATGGGAAGTAGTCCTAGTAAAACCAGAATGCTTGACTTGTTTCTGGACGTATGAATTACGTGTCTTTATTGCCTTTGCTGAACGACTTGTGTACTAGCTAGAATTATCTTCACAACTATCTTGTATCAAAGTTATTGTGTGCTATATTTCATGCTTTATGTAAAATAAGCGGTATTGTAAGTTTGTAAAATATTGTATAAAAGTTTGAACGCGAAATATTATTATAATCAGTTTTTCATATAGAATTGTAGTAGTTGAATTGTATATTAGCTACTAAGTATGAACTTAACGGGTAGGTACTACCCGAATTTAAACTTATAAAACGCTAATATGAAGAAAAAGCTTTTATAAATGAGTTCATATTATGCTACGAAATACTATTAACTACTCTTAATATTCTGTATGATTAACTTGTTCCATTTTACTATTTTGAAGGAAATGGCACCGACTACTCGACACACCGTGAATATGAATGAAGAGGAATTCCGTACTTTTCTAGCTTCAAACATAGCTGCAGTACAGGCTGCGCTACATACCAACAATAACCTTGGATCTAGCAGTACAGGAAATCGTGTAGGATGCACCTACAAAGAATTCACTGCCTGCAAACCTTTGGAATTTGATGGAACCGAAAGACCGATCGGATTGAAACAGTGGACCGAGAAGGTCGAATCGGTGTTTGCCATAAGTAAGTGTACTGAAGAGGACAAAGTGAAGTACGCTACGCATACCTTCAAAGGTTCTGCGTTAACATGGTAGAATACCTATCTAGAGCAAGTGGGACAAGATGATGCTTACGCACTACCGTGGTCAGCATTCAAGCACTTGATGAACGAGAAGTACCGTTCCAGAACCGAGGTCAATAAGCTCAAGACAGAACTTAGAGGGTTACGAACCCAAGGATTTGATATTACCACGTACGAAAGACGATTCACAGAATTATGCCTATTGTGTCCGGGAGCGTTCGAAGATGAGGAAGAGAAGATCGACGCGTTTGTGAAAGGATTACCGGAAAGAATCCAAGAAGATATAAGTTCACACGAGCCCGCCTCCATACAACAGGCATGTAGAATAGCTCACAAACTAGTGAACCAGATTGAAGAAAGAATTAAAGAACAGACTGCTGAAGAGGCCAATGTAAAGCAAGTTAAAAGAAAGTGGGAGGAAAACGGTGATAAGAATCACCAATACAACAACAACAGCAATTACAACAATAATCGCAACAATTATCCCAACAATCGCAACATCAATCGCAACTACAACAAATGGCCCAACAACAACAACAACAACAACAACAACAATAACAACAACTACAACAGCAACTACAACAATCATCCCAACAACAATAACAACCGCAATAACAACAACAATCAGAAGCAGCTATGCCAAAGGTGTGAAAAGTATCACTCGGGGTTCTGCACCAACTTTTGCAACAAGTGTAAAAGAAATGGTCATAGCGCGGATAAGTGTAAGGTCTACGGACCAGGGGTTAACAGAACGAAAGGAACAAATGGTGTCGGAACGAGTAATGGCGGAGCAAGTAGTGTCGGAGCAAGTTATGCCAATGTAGTTTGTTATAAATGTGGAAAACCGGGCCACATTATTAGAAATTGTCCGAACCAGGAGAACACAAATGGACAAGGCCGCGGAAGGGTTTTCAATATTAATGCGGCAGAGGCACAGGAAGACCCGGAGCTTGTTACGGGTACGTTTCTTATTAACAATAAATCTGCTTACGTTTTATTTGATTCGGGTGTGGATAGAAGCTATATGAGTAGAGATTTTTTTGCTAAATTAAGTTGTCCATTGACGCCGTTGGATAGTAAATTTTTACTCGAATTAGCAAATGGTAAATTAATTTCAGCAGATAATATATGCCGGAATCGAGAAATTAAACTGGGTAGCGAAATATTTAAGATTGATTTGATACCAGTAGAGTTAGGGAGTTTTGATGTAATAGTTGGCATGGACTGGCTGAAGAAGGTGAAAGCAGAGATCGTATGTTATAAAAATGCAATTCGCATTGTGCGAGAAGAAGGAGAACCCTTAATGGTGTACGGAGAAAAGGGCAACATGAAGCTACATCTTATTAGTAATTTGAAGGCACAAAAACTAATAAGAAAAGGTTGCTATGCTGTTCTAGCACACGTCGAGAAAGTACAAACTGAAGAAAAGAGCATCAATGATGTTCCCGTCGCAAAAGAATTTCCCGATGTATTTCAGAAAGAATTACCGGGACTACCTCCACATCGATCTATTGAATTTCAAGTAGATCTTGTATCAGGAGCTGCACCAATAGCTCGTGGTCCTTATAGACTCGCACCCAGCGAGATGAAAGAACTGCAAAGCCAACTGCAAGAACTATTAGAACGTGGTTTCATTCGACCAAGCACATCACCATGGGGAGCTCATGTTTTGTTTGTCAAGAAGAAGGATGGTACATTTAGGTTGTGTATTGACTACAGAGAGTTGAACAAACTTACCATCAAAAACCGTTATCCACTGCCGAGAATTGACGACATATTTGATCAACTACAAGGCTCGTCGGTTTATTCGAAGATCGATTTACGTTCTAGATATCATCAAATGCGAGTAAAGGAGGATGATATTCCAAAAACTGCTTTTAGGACGCGTTATGGTCATTACGAGTTTATGGTTATGCCGTTTGGATTGACTAACGCACCAGCTGTGTTCATTGACCTTATGAACCGAGTGTGTGGGCCATATCTTGACAAGTTTGTCATTGTTTTCATCGATGACATACTTATTTACTAAAAGAATGATCAAGAGCACGAAGAACATTTGAGAAAAGTGCTAGAAGTATTGTGGAAAGAAAAACTGTACGCTAAGTTTTCAAAGTGTGCATTTTGGTTGGAAGAAGTTCAATTCCTCGGTCACATAGTGAACAAAGAAGGTATCCAGGTGGACCCGGCAAAGATCGAAACCGTTGAAAAGTGGAAAACCCCAAAAACTCCGAAGCATATACGTCAATTTTTAGGATTGGCTGGTTACTACAGAAGATTCATCCAAGATTTCTCCAAAATAGCAAAACCCTTGACTGCATTAACGCATAAAGGGAAGAAATTTGAATGGAAGGATGAACAAGAGAAGGCGTTTCAATTATTGAAGAAAAAGCTAACTACGGCACCTATATTGTCATTGCCTGAAGGGAATGATGATTTTGTGATTTATTGTGACGCATCAAAGCAAGGTCTCGGTTGTGTATTAATGCAACGGACGAAGGTGATTGCTTATGCGTCTAGACAATTGAAGATTCATGAGCAAAATTATATGACACATGATTTAGAATTAGGCGTGGTTGTTTTTACATTAAAGACTTGGAGGCACTACTTATATGGGGTCAAAAGTATTATATATACCAACCACAAAAGTCTTCAACACATATTTAATCAGAAACAACTGAATATGAGGCAGCGTAGGTGGATTGAATTGTTGAATGATTACGACTTTGAGATTCGTTACCACCCGGGGAAGGCAAATGTGGTAGCCGACGCCTTGAGCAGAAAGGACAGAGAACCCATTCGAGTAAAATCTATGAATATAATGATTCACACTAACCTTACTACTCAAATAAAGGAGGCGCAACTGGGAGTTTTAAAAGAGGGAAATTTAAAGGATGAAATACCCAAAGGATCGGAGAAGCATCTTAATATTTGGGAAGACGGAACCCGGTATAGGGCTGAAAGAATTTGGGTACCAAAATTTGGAGATATGAGAGTAATGGTACTTAGAGAAGCTCATAAAACTAGATACTCAATACATCCTGGAACGGGGAAGATGTACAAGGATATTAAGAAACATTTTTGGTGGCCAGGTATGAAAGCCGATATTGCTAAATATTTAGGAGAATGTTTGACGTGTTCTAAGGTCAAAGCTGAACATCAGAAACCATCAAGTCTACTACAACAACCTGAAATCCCAGAATGGAAATGGGAATACATTACCATGGATTTCATTACTAAATTGCCAAGGACTGCTAGTGGTTATGATACTATTTGGGTAATAGTTGATCGTCTCACCAAGTCAGCACACTTCCTGCCAATAAGAGAAGATGACAAAATGGAGAAGTTAGCACGACTGTATTTGAAGGAAGTCGTCTCGAGACATGGAATACCAATCTCTATTATCTCTGATAGGGATGGCATATTAATTTCAAGATTCTGGCAGACATTACAGCAAGCATTAGGAACTCGTCTAGACATGAGTACTACCTATCATCCACAAACTGATGGGCAGAGCGAAAGGACGATACAAACGCTTGAAGACATGCTACGAGCTTGTGTTATTGATTTCAGAAACAGTTGGGATCGACATCTACCGTTTCCTACAACAACAGCTACCATTCAAGCATTGAGATGGCGCCGTTTGAAGCACTTTATGGTAGAAAGTGCAGGTCTCCGATTTTTTGGAGTGAAGTGGGGGATAGGCAGATTACGGGTCCGGAGATAATACAAGAAACTACCGAGAAAATCATCCAAATTCAACAAAGATTGAAAACCGCCCAGAGTCGACAAAAGAGCTACGCGGACAGTAAAAGAAAAGATATAGAGTTTGAAATTGGAGAAATGGTCATGCTTAAGGTTTCACCTTGGAAAGGCCTTGTTCGTTTTGGTAAACGGGGGAAACTAAATCCAAGGTACATTGGACCATTCAAGATTATAGATCGTGTCGGACCAGTAGCTTACCAACTGGAGCTACCTCAACAACTCGCGGCTGTACATAACACTTTCCACGTCTCAAATTTGAAGAAATGTTTTGCTAAAGAAGATCTCACTATTCCGTTGGACGAAATCCAAATCAATGAAAAACTTCAATTCATTGAAGAACCCGTCGAAATAATGGATCGTGAGGTTAAGAGACTTAAACAAAACAAGATACCGATTGTTAATGTCATAATCCGACCTTAACCATAAGGATGAATACAATAACATATGATTTCATCGCGAGGTATTGACCTCTATATGCGACATTTTTCAAAAACTGCATTCGTTTTTACAATACAAACCATAGCTTTTATTACAAATAAAAGGTTTAAACAACTTAATAATGATTATCGTTTAGCGATAATCTTAGACTTACAAACTTTATATGTGATAATAACAATACGACTTCTAACATATTTTACATTACAAATCCTCCGATATGCAGTTTTATTTTTGACATAAATATGCATACTCAAGATCTTGCTTAAATTCAACATGTTGCAGCGGAAGCTTTTAGTTATCACCTGAGAATAAACATGCTTAAAACGTCAACATAAAGTTGGTGAGATATAGGTTTAATGCCAGCAGCGTTATAAATATAGACCACAAGATTTCATATATAAACGTTTTAATAAAAATATTCTAAGTTGTTGAGCACTTGATAACCATACTTAACATTTAATCAACGTCGCATATTCCCTTTATTAAGAAATCTTACTACACCGTACCAAGTGTAGTCACCGAAACGAAGTACTGTGCAACCGTTGAATACTGGTCGTCCAGTCCGGTTGGGGTTGTCAGGCCCAATAGATCTATCAACAGGATTCGCGTTTACAATACCTCATGTAAATAATAGTTACGAAGTTACAGGGAAGTATGCCAGTGGTACAACTCAACGTAGAATATATATTTTTAATCACTTGTGTCCATAACGTAAATCATAAAATTCATGTATTCTCATCCCGAAATATTTAGAGTTTAAAAGTGGGACTATATACTCACTTTTGCCTTGAAGGTATTTATCACGACTTGGTCTCCGATAGATATCACGAACCTAACCATATATATAATATATCAACATATTTTCTTTTTAAGTAATCGTTACATATATATATATATATATATATATATATATATATATATATATATATATATATATATATATATATATATATATATATATATATATATATATATATATATATATATATATATATATATATATATATATATATATATATATATATATATATATATATATATATATATATATATATATATATACTTTCAATACTTTTAATATTTTCTTAGTCCGTAGTTAGCAGTCCGATGTTAGTGGTCCACAATTAGTTGCTTAAATAAAATAAATAAAGACCCCATCGTATTCGTATTGATTAGAATTAATCTTGACCCATGGTACCTTGTTGTCAAGCGACGTGTTGCGTACATAAAGTACCGTATTGTCAAATGACGTGTGGCGTACAATCATGAGGTCTTATGATTAATCTTCTCGTGTTGTTTACGGGTGGTCCTGAAATATATAAAATCAAATCATAAGTAAATATATATGAAATATCATATTAATTAGAAAATATATGATTAATATAATTTTTCTCCAAATATTTTCGTAGCTAAACTAGCTTCGGATACCCGATCTTGTTTTAGTCGTAGTTTCTTCATTACAACTCCGTTTTTGTTGGTTCAACTTGAAATTCCTTGGATCGAGTCAAATTTTAAGAATATGAACTAAAAATACCTTAGGTTGTATTCGAAATCACAGGTTATAGGTCAAACTTTGGTGAAACTTATGAAAGTGATCATTTTCCATCATAAAAACAACATTTAATGATCATTTTTCTAAAAATACTTACACTTTGAGTTAAACCATGAAATTTTTATGTGTTAACATATTCATAAGAAATATCATTTTTCCAGAATATAAACTTCCAATTCAAAGCTTAAGATGGTTTTTAATTATCCAACCCAAAACAGCCCCCGGTTGCACTCCGACGACGTAGATTCAGTTTTTAAGGTGTTCTTTGTAAAACCAAGTTATATCCTGTTAAGTTAGCATATCATTATGATATATTTTAGGTCTTGAAGTGTTTTAAAAGTCAAGTTAGAAGGATCTATTTAGTTTGCGAACAAGTTTGAAATCATTCAAACTATGTTCTTGTTGTTAAAATTTTATACCACAAAATAAGATAGCTATATGAATATGAATTTAATAAGATTATGAATAAGGTTACTACCTCAAGTTACTTGGACAAAGTTACTGTAAGAGATGAGAAAAATCCTAGAATCAAAAGAGTGGTGGAGTTGGATTGAAAGGTTGGAAGTAAGCTTGTTTACTTGGAAGGATTTTTGAAGTGTTCTTGAATGGATTTTCTTATGATGATTAAGGGTTGTTTTTGAAGCTAGATCTTCATGGTTATTTGCTGAGATTGTGAAGAACACTTAAGGTTCCTAAGAGTGTGTTTTTGGTTAGAGAAAATGTGTAGTAAAAATGAAAATGGAATGGAGTATAAATGGTGGTGAAAAGATGTATAAATTTGTAATATTGTGCAAAAGTCTTGTAATATGCCAAATTGATTAATCATGCATGCTAAGATCCAAAATTGGCTGACTCATGGCTGCTAATAAAGTGATTGTGATGTGTATATACCAATAGTAAATACGTATAGAAGCTGGGTATGATACGGGTACATATACCCTAGATATACGTATAAAAATCTTGAGAAAACGGAACGAGGATTCAAATATAGCTATCTTTTGTAAATATACTTATATTGTTTTATGTATATAAATCCTTTAAAAGTGATAAAATACATATCTATACGATACATGTATAAGCATTATAAGTTTTAAGTATTTAAGTCGAAGAACGTCACATATAGTTATCGTTTTGAAAACTTAAGTTAGTAGTCTCAAAATATACTTATAACTCATTGTTATTAGTACACAATGAGCTGTTAAAACATTCTTAGATCATGTTAAATATATAAAAATACATATATATACACAAACGTATAATTATTGTATGTTATATAGTTCGTGATATCATCGGTCAAATTGGACGGTCAAACGTTGTGTAAAACTCTTTTCAAAAACATAAGTCTCAACGTTGGTAAGGTTTAATTTATGTAAATATTAATCTCATAGGTATAAAATGATCGGAAAAATCCGGGTCGTTACAGTACCTACCCGTTAAATAAATTTCGTCCCGAAATTTTAAAATTGTACCTATTTTGCGTTCTCGGGAAACAAATGTGGATACTTTCGTTTCATATGATCCTCTCGTTCCCAAGTAAACTCGGGACCCCTTCAAGCATTCCAATGAACCTTAACGATCGGTATGTTGCTCTGCTTGAGTTGTTTAACTTCACGGTCCATGATTTCGACTGGTTCTTCTATGAATTGTAGTTTCTCGTCGACTTGGATTTCTTCAAGAGGAATGGTGAGATCTTCCTTTGCAAGACATTTCTTAAGGTTTGATACGTGAAATGTATTATGTACTTCGGCGAGTTGTTGTACCGGTCCGATGCGTTCGATGATCTTGAACGGGCCTACATACCTTGGGTTCAGTTTACCCCTTTTTCCAAAACGTATTACACCTTTCCAAGGTGACACCTTTAACATAACCATGTCACCGATCTGAAACTCTAATGGTTTCCTTCGGACATCGGCGTATCTCTTTTGGCGACTACGGGCTGTTTTCAATCTCTCCTTGATTTGTACTATCTTCTCAGTCGTTTCGTGTATGATCTCGGGACCAGTTAATTGTTGATCTCCTACTTTATTCCAACAGATATGGGATCTACACTTCCTTCCATACAGTGCTTCAAATGGTGCAGCTTTAATGCTCGCATGATAACTGTTATTATACGAGAATTCTGCTAATGGTAGATACTTATCCCATCCGTTTCCAAAATCAATCACACATGCCCTGAGCATGTCTTCAAGAGTCTGAATTCTTCTTTCACTCTGCCCGTCAGTTTGCGAATGATATGCGGTGCTCATATCCAAACGAGTTCCCAGGGCCTCCTGTAGTGATTTTCAAAACTTTGATGTAAATCTACTATCATAATCGAATATAATGGAAATAGGTATTCCATGCCTTGAAACAATTTCCTTTATGTATAATCGTAATAGTTTCTCCATTCTATCTGTTTCCTTTATAGGAAAGAAATGTGCAGATTTGGTGAGACGATCAACTATTACCCAAATGGTGTCATAACCCCAGGCAGTCTTAGGTAACTTTGTGATGAAATCCATGGTAATACCATCCCATTTCCATTCTGGGATTTCTGGTTGTTGAAGTAACCCTGACAGCTTCTGGTGTTCTGCTTTTACTTTGGAATAAGTTAAACATTCCCCAACATATGTTGCAACATCTGTCTTTAAATTAGACCACCAATAATGCATCTTAAGATCTTGATACATCTTTCCAACTCCAGGATGTATCGAGTATCTTGTCTTATGTGCCTCGTTCAATATCAACTTCCTTAATCCACCTAACTTCGGTACCCAAATACGGTTTGCAAAATATCGAATTTCGTCTTCCCGCATAACGAGTTGCTTTTCATACTTCTTCGTTATTTCATTTCCTATGTTTTCTTTAGTAAGAGCTTCTCGTTGAGCCTCTTTGATTTGTGAGTTGAGATTCATGCGAATTTTTATGTTCATCGCTCGTACTCGAATTGGTTCCCGTTCCTTTCTGCTTAGAGCGTCGGCCACTACATTCGCTTTCCCGAGATGATAGCGAATCTCACAATCATAGTCGTTTATCAGCTTGACCCACCTACGTTGCCTCATGTTCAGCTGTTTCTGATCAAAAATATGTTGAAGGCTTTTATGATCGATAAACACAGTGCATTTAACCCCATATAAATAGTGTCTCCATATCTTCAATGCAAACACTACTGCTCCCAATTCTAAATCATGCGTCGTATAATTCCGCTCATGAATCTTCAATTGTCGGGATGCGTATGCTATAACTTTCTTCCGTTGCATAAGGACGCAACCAAAACCTTGTCGTGAAGCGTCACAATATATCTCAAAATCATCGTTCCCTTCAGGTAACGATAAAATAGGTGCTGTAGTCAACTTCTTCTTCAGTAATTGAAATGCGCTCTCCTGCTCAGAAGTCCATTCGTACTTCTTCCCTTTTTGTGTTAACGCTGTTAATGGTTTAGCTATTCGGGAAAAATCTTGAATAAACCTTCTATAATAACCAGCTAAACCCAAAAATTGGCGTATCTGCGTTGGTGTCTTAGGAATCTCCCATTTTTCAATGGCCTCAATTTTAGCTGGATCAACCTGAATTCCTTTGCTACTAACAATGTGGCCAAGAAATTGCACTTCTTTCAACCAAAATGCACACTTAGAAAATTTGGCGTATAACTGTTCTTTCCTTAACAATTCTAATACCAACCTTAAATGCTGCTCATGCTCTTGCTCACTCTTGGAATAGAAAAGAATATCGTCAATGAAAACGATAACAAACTTATCTAAATACGGACTACAAACTCGATTCATGAGGTCCATGAATACAGCTGGCGCATTAGTCAACCCAAACGGCATGACCAAAAATTCATAATGACCGTAGCGTGTCCGAAAAGCAGTTTTCGGAATATCTTCTTCTTTGAAGCGTAGTTGATGATAGCCCGACCTTAGGTCGATTTTCGAGTAAACACATGATCCTTGCAGTTGATCAAATAAGTCATCAATTCTCGGTAGTGGATATCGATTCTTGATAGATAACTTATTTAATTCACGATAATCTATACACATCCTAAAAGATCCAACTTTCTTCTTGACGAATAAAATCGGAGCTCCCCAAGGTGAAGTACTCGGTCGAATGAAACCACGGTCCAGTAATTCTTGTAACTGACTTTGTAACTCTTTCATCTCAGATGGTGCAAGTCTATATGGAGCACGAGTCACTGGTGCAGCTCCCGGTACTAGATCTATTTGAAATTCTATAGATCTAAATGGAGGTAATCCCGGCAACTCTTCCGGAAATACTTCAGGAAAATCTCTTGCTACAGGCACGTCGCTGATGCTCTTCACTTTTTCCTTCCTTTCGAATTTATTAACATGTGCTAGGATAGCATAGCACCCTTTCTTCAAGCACTTTTGAGCTTTCAAACAACTAATGAGTTTTAGCTTTGAGTTACCCTTCTCTCCATAAATCATTAATGGCGTTCTATCCTTACGAGGAATGCGAATTGCCTTCTTGGAACACACAACTTCAGCTCCTATTTTGGACATCCAGTCCATGCCGACTATTACATTAAAACTTCTTAATTCTACGGGTATCAAATCAATCTTAAATGTTTCTCCGGTTAAATTTATTTTACAATCACGGCAAATTTTATCGGCTTTAATTAGTTTACCATTAGCTAACTCAATCATGTACTTAGCATCTAGAGGTAATGATGAACAATTCAATTTAGCGTGAAAGTCTCTACACACGTAACTTCTATCGGCACCAGTATCAAATATAATAGATGCGGATAAGTTATTAATGGTAAACGTACCCGTAACAAGCTCCGGGTCTTCATATGCCTCTCTAGCATTAATAACAAATGCTCTTCCACGTGCAGATCCGTTATTCTTCTCTGGATTCGGGCACTGACTCTTATAATGACCCTGTTTCCCACACCCATAACAAGTAACAGTGGCTAAGGCAGTTCTATTTGCATTGGTGGCAGGAGTCTTGGTACCATTTGTATTTGTAGCGGGAACCCTACAATCTTCAGCAAGATGACCTTTTTGATTACAATTGTTGCACACCACATTACAATAAGCAGAGTGATGTTTATGGCATCTGTTACATAAAGGATTTCGTCCTTTGTAACCTGAGTTTGAACCGCTACCCGCACCTTGCGTGGTTTCTTGTTTCTTGTTGGATTGTTGATGATTACCTTCCCACTTTCTTTTATTTCCCGATGTCTTGACATCGGTGTTCTTATCCAGAATAATCTGGTCCATCAACTCGTTCGCCATGGTGATAGCTTCATGAATAGTCTTGGGTTTGGATGCTGTAACATTTGCCTAGACCTTTTTAGGCAAACCGTCATTGTACAGTTCAATCTTCCGTTCTTCGGTTGGTACCAATTCGGGACATAGCAAAGCTAATTCCATGAATCGCTGATTGTAGTTGGTGAGTTCAGTACCAACAACTTTTAGGCTTCGTAATTCAGCTTCCAACTTCCTAACCTCGTTCCTTGGACAATATTCGTTGATTAGCATTGTTTTGAATTCTTCCCAAGGAGTATCATAAGCTACATCTCCTCCTACGGCCTTCACATAGTTTTTCTACCATGTGAGTGCACTATCTTGTAGGGTGCACGATGCATACTTGGTCATGTCCTTCTCAATACAACCACTGATTTTAAACACAGACTCAATCTTTTCGATCCACCGGGTTAAACCAACCGGTCCTTCTGTTCCACTGAATGATGAGGGCTTGCAACCTTGAAAAGTTTTGTAAGTGCACCCCACACGAGGATTTGGGTTAACTGCAGCACCTCTTGTAGCTTCGACCCATAACATTCTGTCGTTCACTCGCTGATTGATGAGTTCCTGGATTTCTTGTTCCGTCATTCGGTTCAATCGCGCCATAATCTTCAACAAGAATGAAAAAAAAATAATTATTCACATGGAATATTATAGATGTAGTATGTATTTACAGTACATCGTAGCTTATTAATAATATGAACCACTTATTATTATAAAAGCCTTTTCTTCTTATTAGCATTTTATAATTATATCTAGGGTAGTACCTACCCGTTAAAGTTCATACTTAATAGCTTAGTACGAAAATCAATTACTACCACCCAAATAATACTTAACCATGGAAAATTATTGCATTTCACACTTCACTATTGTACATATGCTTATCTTACATCAAACATTAAGCAAACCACACTAGTAATATTATACAAAACATTATATGATCCCATGGTTTAAAACAACAGCGCATCATTTAACCCAAAGCGTTTGTGTTCAAAGAAATCGCTTAAAGGTTATCCTGGTTGTCTCCCTGCGTTTTGGCTGAGGAACCGAAGAACTGGATGTTGGGATAGAACTAAAAGGAATAGCAGGAATAGGTGTGGAAGTATCTGGTGGAGTTGGTGCGACAACATTCTCTCTAGACTCGGGATTTGGATTTTCCATTTCAGTAGCCTTTCGTTTCTTTCCTCGTTCGAACTTGTCTTTCGTAATTACCTGTATTTCTTCCTCCTCAGGATCACTTTCTGGTTCCTCTTCAATTGATTCATCCGGAACTTGTGAGTCTTCCCCAAAGGTGTCGTTTTCATCATCGGATAGGTTAATGACTGGAACACCATCTGAAGATTCTGGTTCGGAGTCGTTGAATGTGATAATAAGTTCTAAGCCAGACATCTATCACATAACAACTAGCACGTTAATACCACATAATATTTACATATTAATTTTTAACCAACAAGGATAAGCAATAGTTTTCGAAATCAAACACGGTCAAAGTCCAGAATCACTAATGCATCGTAACAAACTCGATAAGACACACTAATGAAAATTTTTCGGTTCTCTAAGACCAACGCTCTGATACCACATCTCATAACCCGACCTTAACCATAAGGACGAATACAATAACATTTGATTTCATCCCGAGGTATTGACCTCTATATGTGACATTCTTCAAAAACTGCATTCGTTTTTACAATACAAACCATAGCTTTTATTACAAATACAAGGTTTAAACAACTTAATAATGATTATCGTTTAGCGATAATCTTAGACTTACAAACTTTACATGTGATAATAACAATACGACCTCCAACATATTTTACATTACAAATCCTCCGATATGCAGTTTTATTTTTGACACAAATATGCATACTCAAGATCTTGCTTAAATTCAACATGTTGCAGCGGAAGCTTTTAGTTATCTCCTGAGAATAAACATGCTTAAAACGTCAACATAAAGTTGGTGAGATATAGGTTTAATGCCGGCAGCGTTATAAATATAGACCACAAGATTTCATATATAAACGTTTTAATAAAAATATTCTAAGTTGTTGAGCACTTGATAACCATACTTAACATTTAATCAACGTCGCATATTCCCTTTATTATGAAATCTTACTACACCGTACCAAGTGTAGTCACCGAAATGAAGTACTGTGCAACCGTTGAATACTGGTCATCCAGTTCGGTTGGGGTTGTCAGGCCCGATAGATCTATCAACCGGATTCGCGTTTACAATACCTCATGTAAATAATAGTTACCAAGCTACAGGGAAGTATGCCAGTGGTACAACTCAATGTAGAATATATATTTTTAATCACTTGTGTCCATAACGTAAATCATAAAATGCATGTATTCTCATCCCGAAATATTTAGAGTTTAAAAGTGGGACTATATACTCACTTTTGCCTTGAAGGTAATAAACACGACTTGGTCTCCGATTGATATCACAAACCTAACCATATATATAATATATCAACATATTTTCTTTTCAAGTAATCGTTACATATATATATATATATATATATATATATATATATATATATATATATATATATATATATATATATATATATATATATACTTTTAATACTTTTAATATTTTCTTAGTCCGTAGTTAGCAGTCCGATGTTAGTGGTCCACAATTAGTTGCTTAAATAAAATAAATAAAGACCCCATCGTATTCGTATTGATCAGAATTAATCTCGACCCATGGTACCATGTTGTCAAGTGACGTGTTGCGTACATAAAGTACCGTGTTGTCAAATGACGTGTTGCGTACAATCATGAGGTCTTATGATTAATCTTCTCGTGTTGTTTACGGGTGGTCCTGAAATGTATAAAATCAAATCATAAGTAAATATATATTAAATATTATGTAAATTAGCCAAGATATGATTAATCCGATTTTGTCATAATATGATATATTACAGGTCTTGAAGTGTTTTTTTTTAAAATCAAATTAGAAGGATCTATTTAGTTTGCGAACAAGTTTGAAATCACTCAAACTATGTTCTTGTTGTTAAAATTTTACAACACAAAATAAGATAGCTATATAAATATGAATCGAATAAGGTTATGATTAAGGTTACTACCTCAAGTTACTTGGACAAAGCTACTGGAAAAGGTAAGATAAATCTTGGAATCAAAAGAGTGGTGGAGTGGGATTGAAAGATTGGAAGTAATCTCCTTGAAATCGGATGACTATATTGATACGTTCTTGAGTAGGTAAATGAAGAGAGATTAGGGAGTGAATTAACTTGAAAGAAAATTGGAAATGAAATTGTATGTGTGTGTGTGTGTGCAAAATAGCATGATTATGGGATGGATATATAGGAGATTTAGTTTGTTTTCTTGCACAAAAGTCACACATGAGGTTAAATGGCTGGTTCCCACATGTAACATCATGTCTAGTGGCTGATCATTGAAGTTTATTGTTGGTATATACCAATAGTAAATACGTATAGAAGCTGGGTATGATACGGTTACATATACCCTAGATATACTTGTAGAAATTTTGAGGAATCGGAACAAGAATTCAAGTATGGACGGGTTTATAACTGTAAAAGAGGCTCAAAAACTGGGCTTTTATTTTTGGGTCAAACCGGGCCAAAATAAAATTTTAAGACATTTTTAATAAAGCAATGTTAGCCCAAAAAAAATTCCAAGCTGAGGGGCTCTGCCCCTTGGACCCCGCCAGGGGTTGCCACCCCTTGGACCCCGCTTATCGGGGGCGCTGCCCCCGAACCCCCTTCATAATCAAAATAAGTTCAAACAAGTGTGCACTCCACACTTCCCCAAACTTGTTCGATATTTATCAAGATTATTTTAGTTACAAATTAATCCCATTACACTTAAATCATATTGGTGACATAGATCACCAACACATTATAGATTGTAAGTATATATGTCAAAGAATGTTACATATAGTTATCGTTTTGAAAACTTAAGTTTGTGGTCTCAAAGTATACTTATAACTCATTGTTGTTAGTTCACAATGAAATGTTAAACCATCCTTAAATCATGTTAAATATGTATAGATATGTACATATACATAATCGTATAATTATCGTGTATTATATAGTTCGTGATATCATCGGTCAAATTGGACGGTCAAACGTTGTGTGAAACTCTTTTCAAAAACATAAGTCTCAACAGTTTGGATTGCTTATCATGTCAGTAAGGTTTATTTTATGTAAATATTAATCTCATAAGTATAAAATGATCAGAAAATCCGGGTCGTTACAGTATCTTGTCACGATTATATATTACATCAAATTTTAGATTTTATTTATCCGCTCGTCCGAGCCGACAATCACCCCGGTGTAATAGAAGAAGTCAACGAGCTTCGTGCTCGGGTAGTGGCTTTGGAGAATATGGTGCAGAGATTACAAACACCAGCAGCAGCATCAGCAGCATAACCAGTACCATCATCATCAACGCCAACAGTACCATTACCACCTTTAACCACAATCGCGTCGTAAACCTCAACTTTACAATCTGTTCCACGAGCATCAACGCCATACGCACCATAGATACCAAGGAGTACCAACAACAATAACTGATGAAGTATTAATTCATAACTTCATTGGAGAAACATTTCCGCGGCGATTATGTAATCTCTAAAGTCTTAGAGATTATCTAATCTAGCCCTAACCATAAATCAGTTAAGCGAACCAAAATGATAGAAGGAAGAGTAGAAACCCTGACAAAAATGGTGTGTGATTAACAAGCTAAACTTGCTTTACAACAGCATCAACAGTACCGTCAGCATTACCATCATCGTCAGTACAGTCAACATCCGAATCAATAACACCGATAACATCACAAACTCCGTCAGTTCAAGAATCACTGTGGACATCATTACGAATCAATAACGTGTATATTGTATCAACGAGTTATGAAGAATTAACTCATTCCCTCTGAAGAAATTATATGTATATTATATATATATATATATATATATATATATATATATATATATTGAAATAAATCTTTCCGTTCTAAGCTATTGTGTGTGAATCTTAACTACTCGGTTAATTCATATTACAAATATGCAATAATGTACGTCCTTCGACTGCAACTTAACCAGCGTTAACTACAATCTCTGTTGCAATTCAACAAATTCCAATTCATAATAAATCAAGTATATATTTTATTTTACACTTTCATCATCGATGTACCCGAAACTTTTCAGATAACATCATTCGTACTTTGCGAAATTCACAAGAATTCCACGAATCGAACATCATACATCAACAAATAACGAAGTATTGATTCATAATTTCAATGTCATTAAAGAAATACTGCGTAAAAGTTATGTACTTTTTAAAGCCTTTAGGGATTATTCAATTCTAGTTTCAACCGTAAATCAAATGAGTTTAATTTAACATTAACTCATTAAATCTATGTTACATCTGAAGAAAATTACATATATATATTTTCATAAAGACTGTAATAAAATTCTTTTGTACAAAATATTAATTGTGAAATTTTTTTTTAACGGGTAGGTAATACCCGAGAGATATATAAATTCACAATTAATATGTTACATTCTTCGAATCTGATTCAGCAAATCATCCATTATACTCCCTACTTTCACAACAATATACATTCTTTTATAGAAATCAAAACAACCATACTCATTCAAAATTTAATTACATATTCTGATTTTGAAATCTCAAAATTCAACTTGAGATATGACCAAAATCATCACTCTTAGATCCTTACATCTTTCACAAGCTATATTTTGACTTCAAAACTGTGTTAGAACATCAAATGTATGTTAACGATTACAATCTGTGTTCAAACCCTTCGAAAATTTCTGAAGACACTTCGAATGATGAGCAATCGAGATGATGATCTAACCACATGTTACCCACAGTTATGTACCCGAAAAACTCTTGAAACCAAAGTAAAAGTTTAAACAACGTATCCGCGTCAGATTCTTTGTCATTTATTAGTAAAAATAACTTTACGACTCCTATTCAAAGTAGCCAGTTTTGTCACAGCTCCAGCAAGTCAACTTCGACTTTTCAGTCAGACTAACCTTATTATAACCTTGAGATATACACCATCGTTACCAGGGAACCTTTTACATTCCACCACATTATTAGCAGATGTACCAACAACTTCATTACCCTTTGACTTTAGCCTCTCCAAAAAGTCATTAAAATTATTCATTGAAATGCCATCATTTACTCATTCGCATCTTGTAATGAGAATTGCCATACGAATCATTGAGAATTAGCAATCAGTATTTTGAAATCTCGCAGCATGTCTACCCCAACAGTTATATGTGTATATATAACGTCTATCTTCTGGACTTAATTTGAATGTGAAGTTTCTGAAAAACACTCTGAACTACGAATTGGTTCTCCGAAAATGGAAAAAATGCTGATGAAGTAGCAAAAACTATAAACGGCTTTAAATGGTAAAAGCTGGATGATAATGATGAAGTGTGCTGGCAAAGCGCAGAAAAAGAGAAGTTTTGGAAATGGAAAACGGATTGAGCAAAGTAGGAAGGAGGCTGTGGACAAATTACAAAGACTGAACCTGACTTCAAAGGATCCAAATGATTCAGTACCTGCTGAAGTCATTAACGAATACCTTGCTCCTGACTCTAAACTCCTGCGGACAATATTCTTCATCATCCTCTGATATTAGAAATTCTAAAATATCATCATATCTTTCATTATAAATATCCTCCATATTTCTGAAGATATTTTCTTAATTTTTCTTATTTGAAATCATTTATCTCTTCGCGCTATCTGTATTACATCATAAAAGAAACTATTTTAGTTTCTAAATTCTGAAACATTCAAGTTTAAAATAGGAATATTTTGAAGTAGTGTTGGGAACTGAAGCATGAATTAGTATAATATAATGACACTTGATCAATGTGATTATATTACAGTAAGTCATGCTGAGTTTCTAAGTGGAACGTTATGATTCACAGATCATAACATCATCATGTGCCATGTTATACGACTCTTGTATTCTATTTAACCTCTAAAATATCAAGAAAATATTTCTTGATGATTCAGCCTTTTCCAAGGTATTCTAGTAATTTGACAAGTCAAGATCGTGCCATCACTATTTCCTTTCTAGAACATTAACAATGTTCATTCTGAAATTCATATCTGTGAATTCTGGACCATTACAAGCGGTGCTTAATCGCAAGAAGAAAAAACGAAAGGACAGAACTCCGAAATAGAAATTGGGGTATAAATTGCAGCAAATAAAAGAGAGCATTAACTTTGAATGATAATGATTATAGAAGACAGAAGCAGAGACTTTGAAATATAAGGGAACATATAAAGCCCAACGACAAAACAGAAATTATAAACCATATATATCGATGCATATAGCAATATAAAGACACGGGAGAACTAGAAACACTATAAACCCAAGAGTATAGTAGAAGTAAATAGATTCTTCTGGCGGTAGATGAAAAAGAAGAATGACCGATATGAAAGTTAGAAGTATATCGAGAATCAGAACTGGATGGAGCATATTGATGAATACTTTAAAATATGAGTTGAGGGGGAAAGAATAGAAGGTGATGAAACATGACTATGAACTTAGAAATTAACAGATTTAACTCACACAATGGCGGAATAAGTGAATCAAACCCTCTAGTGAATAGGTTAAGTTTTTTTTTGATTAATTTAGTCAAATCACAACTAAATCAAGTGTGATTAGATCAACACCTAGAGCTATTATTCACCACCTGGGTGATTTGAACTGAGAGAGAATCGGAGGAGCTCACTAGATCTGAGTGTGTGTAACAAATGAGAGGCTTAACCTAAAATGAAGAACATAAGACTTTATATACCCCTGCTGTTGACTCACCCATACGATTCATATATCACACGTACGAGTTGGCTTCATCAGTCGTACGGGTGATCACTCACTCGTGTCTTCTCATTTAGGTTGTAATTGTGACTTAGCTCAGCATCAACCGTGCGTATGAGCCTGTCAGCCGTACTAGTGAGGCTTCACTCGTACGTCTGACTAAGTCTAACATAGTTAAACATCTAAATCTCGTTCCTGCAGTTCCTGTAACCACAAACAAACACGGATAGGATAATAACGAGCAATCATGGTGGCCTGTAAACTGTTGTACCTGCAATGGACGTGGGTAGATGTCTACGGACTTGCATAAAATGCATCAACAGAAGGTGTGAGTTGTAAGGAAACGAAGGAGGTAAATTTATAAGAAAATCTCCGACAGAACAATTAAAATGGACGATCGCATTTAAAGTGGATCCTAATTCCCTTGATTACCGGAGAGTCAAATCTTATTAAGAAGATTTTCTTCAAATCCCTTGAAATCTGGGAATCAATCATATCTAGTCAAATGATAAGATGAATCTACAATTACTCATTTCACTCTTCTATGTTAGCTTCATTCGTACTCTTCATATAAATGGCTTGTTTATCCAAATTATTCGCTGATGATAAAACTCTAATTTTTAGCCCGTATGCATCATGAAAACATATTTATTATCATTCACGACCTTTCCACTCAAATTTCGGGACGAAATTTCTTTAACGGGTAGGTACTGTGACAACCCGGAAATTTCCAACCAAATTTAAACTTTAATCTTTATATGTTTCCGAAAAATAAGCAATATTTGTTAAGTTAAATTTCAAGAATTTTAAACTATGTTCATACATTCATTCAACCTCGACCAAGTTCCAACGATTCACGAACCATTAAACGAATATGATTATATATGTATATGTGTATATATATTATAACTTGAAACGTAAACAAAATATTAGATTAAATAATTTATATGATTGTATCTGTTTCAAAATGTTTATCAATGGAATTAGAAGATAAGATCAAATGATTGAATTATCAGATATATTGAATTATGATTACAAGTCTCTGTTGAAAGGCTCACGTTGATTTGAGAAATATTTCCATTTTAACAATATTCGGAAAATGGTAAAGTGATTTATAAATAAGAACAAATTGTCAATAATTGAGAACTAGACAAAGGATAGTGGAAGATTGAATCTCATAAAGACTCGATTGATCTATTTAGTTTCAAACGTACAAAAATGTTTTCAGTTTAAAAAGAACTTTATTATTAAAACGTATATAACTTTTATAAATATCTAGAACCACTTTTGACAACTCATTACTTAACTAGTATGATAAAGATAACGATATTTATATTTTATTTTATTAAATATATAACAATTTAAATTAATATTATATATATTTATACGCGTATTATACGTACATAGTTTTATACTTTTACTATAATTAAACTTTACCTTTACTTTAACTTTAATAATTCACTTTAATAATTCAGACTTTAATAATTCACTTTAATAATTCGTACTTTAATAATTCATACTTTAATAATTCACTTTAATAATTCATACTTTAATAATTTACTTTAATAATTCATACTTTAATAATTCACTTTAATAATTCAAAAATCTATTATAAATAGAATTCAATAGGTTTCATTATTTCATAGAAACTTGAAAATATTTTTCTCTAAACTCTCTCAATCGATTTACATATATATTTACTCCGTATTATTTCAAGATATTATTAGTATACATAAAATATTACGACGGAGTGCTGTCCGAGTAATTTTGAAATTGTTTTTCGAGTAGGATAGGATTAAGGAAATTATGGGTTATAGCTATGGAGGTGGTTGAGTATGGTTCATGGGTATGCTCGTGAGGTCAATATAGTGTTTATCATTTCCGTTGCGTCTACGTACCTTTCCTGCAATATTGAATCTCAAAATTGATACGTGAGTACTCATAATTTAACTTTTACCTACTAATAGTGTATCCCTGACTAGTGCTCGAGTATTTAGGATTATGCATGCTTGTACTTTTGATATTGCCCTTAGACAGGTTAGGTTGAATCTTGAATTAGTTACACTTGCGGTTGAGATAAGGTATAAGATATGTATGTCCTTGGAAAGCTAGCGAAAAATTAAGAACTTTTCCTTTAGATATCGAATGGTTTCGATGAACGGATTAGAAGTTATAATCAATTGAATTTTCGATATTTTTATTAAAAATGATTATTATTATTGTCGTTTTTATCGTCATTCTAGTTTTATCTTATTATTATCATTATTATTATTATCTTTATCAATAAAAGGAATTTATCATTAAAAATTGTTATTTTTTTTATTATTACTATCGTTATTATCGTTAAAGTTATAATTAGTATTATTATTATTATCCAATTATTATTATTATTATTATTATTATTAGTATTATTATTATTATCATTATTAATATATATATCATTATTTAAAAATGGTTATTGTTATTGTTATTATTATTATTACTATATTATCATTAAGATAATTATTAGTAGTATCGTTAGTAATGTTATAGTAACTATCATTATTAATATTAGTGTAATTAAAACAAATATTTGTAATACCTAATTATTTTGATTACTATTATTATCATTATTATGAACACGATATAAAAGATGATTAAAAGCTATTAAATGAAACGATTAGGAAATAATGAGTAAGAGTATCATGATGAAATTAAAATATTATAAGATATTGATTTAGATAAAATTATCGTTCTTATTATTTTTTATCATTACTATTATTATTAAAAGTATCGTTAGTATTAAAACTATCATTTTAACAAAAATTATCATTTTAATAGAAATGTCATTGTTAAAATAAAATATCATTATTGTTATTATTTTAAATAGAATTATTATTTTAAAGATAATATTAAAAATTATCGTAAATATTAAAGTTATCATAATTAGAATTATCGTTTTATCATAATGTCATCTTAGTAATTATAAATATTGATATTTTTATAATAATAATTATTATTACAAAATAATACAACTTTTACTTACTATCATTATAGATATTATTTTATCAAATAAATATGTGATACAAACATATTTTACTACGTGTAATAACTTACTTTAATAATACCTATCATATTATCTTTATGATATTAAATGAACCCTATAAATTTTATTACTTAATATATATAAAAGTATATTTTATTATATAAATTTAATATAAAATTTTATTTATTAATAAATAAATTATATTATTTACTCTAATAAATCTTTTAAAAATATTTAAAAATATAAAACGACGATATTTAAATTATATACTAATCATGTATAGATTTTTGGAAATTATTTTGAGTCAAATTTACTTTTGTTGACTTTTGCATATTAGTCTCGAGCATTAGGATTGTGGTACACTATGACTTGACCTAATTTGTTAGACAAATATTGACCAACACATAAATATATATAATTAATTTAGGTTCGTGAATCCGAGGCCAACCTTGCACTTGTTCAATAACGTTATATGTATTATTACTACGAAATACAGTATGGTGAGTTTCATTTGCCTTTTTACCCTTTATATTTTTGGGACTGAGAATACATGCGCTTTTATAAATGTTTGACGAAATAGACACAAGTAATTGAAACTACATTCTATGGTTGAATTATCGAAATTGAATATGCCCCTTTTTATTAAAGTCTGGTAATCTAAGAATTAGGGAACAGACACCCTAATTGACGCGAATCCTAAAGATAGATCTATTGGGCCTAACAAACCCCATCCAAAGTACCGGATGCTTTAGTACTTCGAAATTTATATCATGTTCGAAGGAGGATCCCGAAATGATAGGGGATATTCTTATATGTATCTAGTTAATGTCGGTTACCAGGTGTTCACCATATGAATGATTATTTTTGTCTCTATTCATGGGACGTATATTTATGAGAACTGGAAATGAAATTCTTGTGGTCTATTAAAATGATGGAATTAAATGATTATGATAAACTAATGAACTCACCAACCTTTTGGTTGACACTTTAAAGCATGTTTATTCTCAGGTGTTAAAGAAATCTTCCGCTGTGCATTTGCTCATTTTAAAGATATAACTTGGAGTCTTTCATAGCATATTTCGAAGAACATTGCATTCGAGCCATTGAGTTCATCAAAGATTATTATTAAATCAATTTATAGTTGGATAGTGGATATTATGAAATGGTATGCATGCCTGTCAATTTTTGATGTAAAGAAAGTTTGTCTTTTAAAAACGAATCCAATGTTTGGAAAATGTATCATATAGAGGTCAAATACCTCGCAATGTAATCAACTATTATGAATCGTTTATAATGTATATGAACGGGTCCTTTCACATTACAATAACCAGAGTGATGTTTGTGGCATCTGTTACATAAAGGATTTCGTCCTTTGTAACCTGAGTTCGAACCGCTACCCGCACCTTGCGTGGTTTCTTGTTTCTTGTTGGATTGTTGATGATTACCTTCCCACTTTCTTTTGTTTCTCGATGTCTTGACATCGGTGTTCTTATCCAGAATAATCTGGTCCATCAACTCGTTCGCCATGGTGATGGCTTCGTGAATAGTCTTGGGTTTTGATGCTGAAACATTTGCTTTGACATTTTTAGGTAAACCATCTTTGTACAGTTCTATCTTCTGTTCTTCGGTTGGTACCAATTCGGGACATAGCAAAGCTAATTCCATGAATCGCTGATTGTAGTTGGTGAGTTCAGTACCAACAACTTTCAGGCTTCGTAATTCAGCTTCCAACTTCCTAACCTCGTTCCTTGGACAATACTCGTTGATTAGCATTGTTTTGAATTCTTCCCAGGGAGTATCATAAGCTACATCTCCTCCTACGGCCTTCACATAGTTTTTCCACCACGTGAGTGCACTATCTTCTAGGGTGCACGATGCATACTTGGTCATGTCCTTCTCAATACAACCACTGATTTTAAACACAGACTCAATCTTTTTGATCCACCGGGTTAAACCAACCGGTCCTTCTGTTCCACTGAATGATGAGGGCTTGCAAACTTGAAAAGTTTTGTAAGTGCATCCCACACGAGGATTTGGGTTAACTGCAGCACCTCTTGCAGCCTCGACTCATAACATTCTGTCGTTCACTCGCTGATTGATGAGTTCCTGGATTTCTTGTTCCGTCATTCGGTTCAATCGCGCCATAATCTTCAATAAGAATGAAAAAAAATAATTATTCACATGGAATATTATAGATGTAGTATGTATTTACAGTACATCATAGCTTATTAATAATATGAACCAGTTATTATTATAAAAGCCTTTTCTTCTTATTAGCGTTTTATAATTATACCAAGGGTAGTACCTACCCGTTAAAGTTCATACTTAATAGCTTAGTACGAAAATCAATTACTATCACCCAAATAATACACAACCATGGAAAGTTATTGCATTTCACACTTCACTATTTTACATATGCTTATCTTACATCAAACATTAAGCAAACCACACTAGTAATATTATACAAAACGTTGTATGATCCCATGGTTTAAAACAACAGCGTGTCATTTAACCCAAAGCGTTCGTGTTCAAAGAAATCGCTTAAAGGTTATCCTGGTTGTCTCCCTGCGTTTTGGCTGAGGAACTGAAGAACTGGATGTCGGAATAGAACTAATAGGAATAGCGGGAATAGGTGTGGAAGTATCTGGTGGAGTTGGTGCCATAACAATCTCTCCAGACTCGGGATTTCGATTTTCCATTTCAGTAGCCTTTCGTTTCTTTCCTCGTTCGAACTTGTCTTTCGTAATTTCCTGTATTTCTTCCTCCTCAGGATCACTTTCTGGTTCCTCTTCAATTGATTCATCCGGAACTTGTGAGTCTTCCCAAAAGGTATCATTTTCATCATCGGACAGGTGAATGACTGGAACACCATCTGAAGATTCTGGTTCGGAGTCGCTGAATGTGATAACAAGTTCTAAGCCAGACATCAATCACATAACAACTAGCATGTTAGTACCACATAATATTTACATATTAATTTTTTTTAACCAACAAGGATAAGCAATAGTTTTCGATATCAAACACGGTCAAAGTCCAGACTCACTAATGCATCCTAACAAACTCGATAAGATACACTAATGCAAATTTTATGGTTCTCTAAGACCAACGCTCTGATACCACATGTCATAATCCGACCTTAACCATAAGGACGAATACAATAACATATGATTTCATCGCGAGGTATTGACCTTTATATGCGACATTTTTCAAAAACTGCATTCGTTTTTACAATACAAACCATAGCTTTTATTACAAATACAAGGTTTAAACAACTTAATAATGATTATCGTTTAGCGATAATCTTAGACTTACAAACTTTACATGTGATAATAACAATACGACTTCCAACATATTTTACATTACAAATCCTCCGATATGCAGTTTTATTTTTGACACAAATATGCATACTCAAGATCTTGCTTAAATTCAACATGTTGCAGCGGAAGCTTTTAGTTATCACCTGAGAATAAACATGCTTAAAACGTCAACATAAAGTTGGTGAGATATAGGTTTAATGCCGGAAGCGTTATAAATATAGACCACAAGATTTCATATATAAACGTTTTAATAAAAATATTCTAAGTTGTTGAGCACTTGATAACCATACTTAACATTTAATCAACGTCGCATATTCCCTTTATTATGAAATCTTCCTACACCGTACCAAGTGTAGTCACCGAAACGAAGTACTGTGCAACCGTTGAATACTGGTCGTCCAGTCCGGTTGGGGTTGTCAGGCCCGATAGATCTATCAACAGGATTCGCGTTTACAATACCTCATGTAAATAATACTTACCAAGTTATAGGGAAGTATGCCAGTGGTACAACTCAACGTAGAATATATATTTTTAATCACTTGTGTCCATAACGTAAATCATAAAATGCATGTATTCTCATCCCGAAATATTTAGAGTTTAAAAGTGCGACTATATACTCACTTTTGCCTTGAAGGTATTTATCACGACTTGGTCTCCGATAGATATCACGAACCTAACCATATATATAATATATCAACATATTTTCTTTTTAACTAATCGTTATATATATATGTATATATATATACTTTCAATACTTTTAATATTTTCTTAGTCCGTAGTTAGCAGTCCGATGTTAGTGGTCCACAATTAGTTGCTTAAATAAAATAAATAAAGACCCCATCGTATTCGTATTGATCAGAATTAATCTCGACCCATGGTACCATGTTGTCAAGTGACGTGTTGCGTACATAAAGTACCGTGTTGTCAAATGACGTGTTGCGTACAATCATGAGGTCTAATGATTAATATTCTCGTGTTGTTTACGGGTGGTCCTGAAATATATAAAATCAAATCATAAGTAAATATATATGAAATATCATATTAATTAGAAAATATATGATTAATTTTATTTTTCTCCAAATATTTTCGTAGCTAAACTAGCTTCGGATACCCGATCTTGTTTTAGTCGTAGTTTCTTTATTACAACTCCGTTTTTGTTTGTTCAACTTGCCACTTCCTTGGATCGAGTCAAATTTTAAGAATATGAACTGAAAATACCTTAGGTTGTATTCGAAATCACAGGTTATAGGTCAAACTTTGGTGAAACTTATGAAAGTGATCATTTTCCATCATAAAAACAACATTTAATGATCATTTTTCTAAAAATACTTACACTTTGAGTTAAACCATGAAATTTTTATGTGTTAACATATTCATAAGAAATATAATTTTTTCAGAATATGAACTTCCAATTCAAAACTTAAGATGGTTTTTAATTATCCAACCCAAAACATCCCCCGGTTGCACTCCGACGACGTAGATTCAGTTTTTAAGGTGTTCTTTGTAAAACCAAGTTATATCTTGTTAAGTTAGCATATCATTATGATATATTACAGGTCTTGAAGTGTTTTATAAGTCAAGTTAGAAGGATCTATTTAGTTTGCGAACAAGTTTGAAATCATTCAAACTATGTTCTTGTTGTTAAAATTTTATACCACAAAATAAGATAGCTATATGAATATGAATTGAATAAGATTATGAATAAGGTTACTACCTCAAGTTACTTGGACAAAGTTACTGTAAGAGATGAGAAAAATCCTAGAATCAAAAGAGTGGTGGAGTTGGATTGAAAGGTTGGAAGTAAACTTGTTTACTTGGAAGGATTTTTGAAGTGTTGTTAAATAGATTTTCTTATGATGATTAAGGGTTGTTTTTGAAGCTAGATCTTCATGGTTATTTGCTGAGATTGTGAAGAACACTTAAGGTTCCTAAGAGTGTGTTTTTGGTTAGAGAAAATGTGTAGTAAAAATGAAAATGGAATGGAGTATAAATGGTGGTGAAAAGATGTATAAATTTGTAATATTGTGCAAAAGTCTTGTAATATGCCAAATTGATTAATCATGCATGCTAAGATCCAAAATTGGCTGACTCATGGCTGCTAATAAAGTGATTGTGATGTGTATATACCAATAGTAAATACGTATAGAAGCTGGGTATGATACGGGTACATATACCCTAGATATACGTATAAAAATCTTGAGAAAACGGAACGAGGATTCAAATATAGCTATCTTTTGTAAATATACTTATATTGTTTTATGTATATAAATCCTTTAAAAGTGATAAAATACATATCTATACGATATATATAAGCATTATAAGTTTTAAGTATTTAAGTCGAAGAACGTCACATATAGTTATCGTTTTGAAAACTTAAGTTAGTAGTCTCAAAATATACTTATAACTCATTGTTATTAGTACACAATGAGATGTTAAAACATTCTTAGATCATGTTAAATATATAAAAATACATATATATACACAAACGTATAATTATCGTATGTTATATAGTTCGTGATATCATCGGTCAAATTGGACGGTCAAACGTTGTGTAAAACTCTTTTCAAAAACATAAGTCTCAACAATTTAGATTACTTATCATGTTGGTAAGGTTTAATTTATGTAAATATTAATCTCATAGGTATAAAATGATCGGAAAAATCCGGGTCGTTACAGTTAAGGTTCGATGGAATGCTCGTAGAGGACCCGAGTTCACCTGGGAGCGTGAAGATCAGATGAAGAAGAAATACCTGCATTTATTTCCAGAAGATACGTCAACACCTCCAACTGCTTAAAATTTCGGGACGAAATTTATTTAACAGGTAGGTACTGTAGTGACCCGAACTTTTCCATGTTTATATTTATATATATATATTAAATGAAATTGTTATTTACATGATTAAGTGTTTCCAACATGTTAAGCAATCAAACTTGTTAAGACTTGATTAATTGAAATAGGTTTCATATAGACAATTGACCACCCAAGTTGACCGGTGATTCACGAACATTAAAACTTGTAAAAACTATAAGATGATATATATATGGTTATATATATAGTTAACATGATTTTATTATAAGTATGTATCTCATTAGGTATTTTAACAATGAGTTATATACATAAAATTGAGACTATTAATTTAAGAAACTCGAAAACGATATATATAACGATTATCGTTATAACGTCTTACTAGGTACATATGAATCATATTTAGATATTAATACACTTGGTTAATTATGTCAAATGATAAGTAAATATATTATTAAGTGTATTAACAATGAAATAAATATGTAAAAATAAGACTACTAACTTAATGATTTCGAAACGAGACATATATGTAACGATTATCGTTGTAACGACATTTAACTGTATATATATCATACTAAGATATATTATATATCATAATATCATGATAATATAACAATTTAACATCTCATTTGTTATAATAAACAATGGGTTAACAACATTCAACAAGATCGTTAACCTAAAGGTTTCAAAACAACATTTACATGTAACGACTAACGATGACTTAACGACTCAGTTAAAATGTATATACATGTAGTGTTTTAATATGTATTCATACACTTTTGAAAGACTTCAAGACACTTATCAAAATACTTCTACTTAACAAAAATGCTTACAATTACATCCTCGTTCAGTTTCATCAACAATTCTACTCGTATGCACCCGTATTCGTACTCGTACAATACACAGCTTTTAGATGTATGTTCTATTGGTATATACACTCCAATGATCAGCTCTTAGCAGTCCATGTGAGTCACCTAACACATGTAGGAACCATCATTTGGCAACTTGCATAAAATATCTCATAAAATTACAAAAATATGAGTAATCATTCATGACTTATTTACATGAAAACAAAATTACATATCCTTTATATCTAATCCATACACCAACGACCAAAAACACATACAAACACTTTCATTCTTCAATTTTCTTCATCTAATTGATCTCTCTCAAGTTCTATCTTCAAGTTCTAAGTGTTCTTCATAAATTCCAAAAGTTCTAGTTTCATAAAATCAAGAATACTTCCAAGATTGCAAGTTTACTTCCAAGTTTTCTAAATCCATTCCAAGTAATCATCCAAGATCAAGAAACCTTTGTTACTTAAAGTAGGTTATCTTTCTAATACAAGTTAATAATCATATTCAAACTTTAATTCAATTTCTATACCTATAACAATCTTATTTCGAGTGGAAATCTTACTTGAAATTGTTTTCGTGTCATGATTCTGCTTCAAGAAATTTCAAGCCATCCAAGGATCCTTTGAAGCTAGATCTATTTTTCTCATTTCCAGTAGGTTTATCCAAGGAACTTGAGGTAGTAATGATGTTCATAACATCATTCTATTCATACATATAAAGCTATCTTATTCGAAGGTTTAAACTTGTAATCACTAGAACATAGTTTAGTTAATTTTAAACTTGTTCGCAAATAAAAGTTAATCCTTATAACTTGACTTTTAAAATCAACTAAACATATGTTCTATATCTATATGATATGCTAACTTAATGATTTAAAACCTGGAAACACAAAAAACACCGTAAAACTGGATTTACGCCGTCGTAGTAACACCGCGGGCTGTTTTGGGTTAGTTAATTAAAAACTATGATAAACTTTGATTTAAAAGTTGTTATTCTGGGAAAATGATTTTTATTATGAACATGAAACTATATCCAAAAATTATTGTTAAACTCAAAGTGGAAGTATGTTTTCTAAAATGGTCATCTAGACGTCGTTCTTTCGACTGAAATGACTACCTTTACAAAAATGACTTGTAACTTATTTTTCTGACTATAAATCTATACTTTTTCTGTTTAGATTCATAAAATAGAGTTCAATATGAAACCATAGCAATTTGATTCACTCAAAACAGATTTAAAATGAAGAAGTTATGGGTAAAACAAGATTGGATAATTTTTCTCATTTTAGCTACGTGAAAATTGGTAACAAATCTATTCCAACCATAACTTAATCAACTTGTATTGTATATTATGTAATCTTGAGATACCATAGACACGTATACAATGTTTCGACCTATCATGTCGACACATCTATATATATTTCGGAACAACCATAGACACTCTATATGTGAATGTTGGAGTTAGCTATACAGGGTTGAGGTTGATTCCAAAATATATATAGTTTGAGTTGTGATCAATACTAAGATACGTATACACTGGGTCGTGGATTGATTCATGATAATATTTATCGATTTATTTCTGTACATCTAACTGTGGACAACTAGTTGTAGGTTACTAACGAGGACAGCTGACTTAATAAACTTAAAACATCAAAATATATTAAAAGTGTTGTAAATATATTTTGAACATACTTTGATATATATGTATATATTGTTATAGGTTCGTGAATCAACCAGTGGCCAAGTCTTACTTCCCGACGAAGTAAAAACCTGTGAAAGTGAGTTATAGTCCCACTTTTAAAATCTAATATTTTTGGGATGAGAATACATGCAGGTTTTATAAATGATTTACAAAATAGACACAAGTACGTGAAACTACATTCTATGGTTGAATTATCGAAATCGAATATGCCCCTTTTTATTAAGTCTGGTAATCTAAGAATTAGGGAACAGACACCCTAATTGACGCGAATCCTAAAGATAGATCTATTGGGCCTAACAAACCCCATCCAAAGTACCGGATGCTTTAGTACTTCGAAATTTATATCATATCCAAAGGGTGTCCGGGAATGATGGGGATATTCTTATATATGCATCTTGTTAATGTCGGTTACCAGGTGTTCACCATATGAATGATTTTTATCTCTATGTATGGGATGTGTATTAAAATATGAAATCTTGTGGTCTATTGTTACGATTTGATATATATAGGTTAAATCTATAACTCACCAACATTTTTGTTGACGTTTAAAGCATGTTTATTCTCAGGTGAATACTAAGAGCTTCCGCTGTTGCATACTAAAATAAGGACAAGATTTGGAGTCCATGTTTGTATGATATTGTGTAAAAACTGCATTCAAGAAACTGATTTCGATGTAACATATTTGTATTGTAAACCATTATGTAATGGTCGTGTGTAAACAGGATATTTTAGATTATCATTATCTAATAATCTACGTAAAGCTTTTTAAACATTTATTTATGAAATAAAGGTTATGGTTTGTTTTAAATTGAATGCAGTCTTTGAAAAACGTCTCATATAGAGGTCAAAACCTCGCAACGAAATCAATTAATATGGAACGTTTTTAATCAATAAGAACGGGACATTTCATATGGTATCTCAAGATTACATAATATACAATACAAGTTGATTAAGTTATGGTTGGAATAGATTTGTTACCAATTTTCAAGTAGCTAAAATGAGAAAAATTATCCAATCTTTTTTACCCATAACTTCTTCATTTTAAATCCGTTTTGAGTGAATCAAATTGCTATGGTTTCATATTGAACTCTATTTTATGAATCTAAACAGAAAAAGTATATGTTTATAGTCGGAAAAATAAGTTACAAGTCATTTTTGTAAAGGTAGTCATTTCAGTCGAAAGAAGACGTCTAGATGACCATTTTAGAAAACATACTTCCACTTTGAGTTTAACCATAATTTTTGGATATAGTTTCATGTTCATAATAAAAATCATTTTCCCAGAATAACAACTTTTAAATCAAATTTTATCATAGTTTTTAATTAACTAACCCAAAACAGCCCGCGGTGTTACTACGACAGCGTAAATCCGGTTTTACGGTATTTTTCGTGTTTCCAGGTTTTAAATCATTAAGTTAGCATATCATATAGATATAGAACATGTGTTTAGTTGATTTTAAAATTCAAGTTAGAAGGATTAACTTTTATTTGCGAACAAGTTTAGAATTAACTAAACTATGTTCTAGTGATTACAAGTTTAAACCTTCGAATAAGATAGCTTTATATGTATGAATCGAATGATGTTATGAACATCATTACTAATTCAAGTTCCTTGGATAAACCTACTGGAAATGAGAAAAATAGATCTAGCTTCAAAGGATCCTTGGATGGCTTGAAAGTTCTTGAAGCAGAATCATGACACGAAAACAATTTCAAGATTTCTACTCGAAATAAGATTGTTATAGTTATAGAAATTGAATTAAAGTTTGAATATGATTATTACCTTGTATTAGAAAGATAACCTACTGTAATTAACAAAGGTTTCTTGATCTTGGATGATTACTTGGAATGGATTTAGAAAACTTGGAAGTAAACTTGCAATCTTGGAAGTATTCTTGATTTTATGAAACTAGAACTTTTGGAATTTATGAAGAACACTTAGAACTTGAAGATAGAACTTGAGAGAGATCAATTAGATGAAGAAAATTGAAGAATGAAAGTGTTTGTAGGTGTTTTTGGTCGTTGGTGTATGGATTAGATATAAAGGATATGTAATTTTGTTTTCATGTAAATAAGTCATGAATGATTACTCATATTTTTCTAATTTTATGAGATATTTCATGCTAGTTTCCAAATGATGGTTCCCACATGTGTTAGGTGACTCACATGGGCTGCTAAGAGCTGATCATTGGAGTGTATATACCAATAGTACATACATCTAAAAGCTGTGTATTGTACGAGTACGAATACAGGTGCATACGAGTAGAATTGTTGATGAAACTGAACGAGGATGTAATTGTAAGCATTTTTGTTAAGTAGAAGTATTTTGATAAGTGTCTAGAAGTCTTTCAAAAGTGTATGAATACATATTAAAACACTACATGTATATACATTTTAACTGAGTCGTTAAGTCATCGTTAGTCGTTAATGTAAATGTTGTTTTGAAACTTTTAGGTTAACGATCTTGTTGAATGTTGTTAACCCATTGTTTATTATAACAAATGAGATGTTAAATTTTTATATTATCATGATATTATGATATATAATATATCTTAGTATGATATATATACAGTTAAATGTCGTTACAACGATAATCGTTACATATATGTCTCGTTTCGAAATCATTAAGTTAGTAGTCTTATTTTTACATATGTATTTCATTGTTAATACACTTAATAATATATTTACTTATCATTTAACATAATTAACCAAGTGTATCAATATCTTAATATGATTCATATGTACCTAGTAAGACGTTGTTATAACGATAATCGTTATATATATCGTTTTCGAGTTTCTTAAATTAATAGTCTCATTTTTTATGTATATAACTCATTGTTAAAATACCTAATGAGATACATACTTATAATAAAATCATGTTAACTATATATATAACCATATATATGTCATCGTATAGTTTTTACAAGTTTTAACGTTTTTGAATCACCGGTCAACTTGGGTGGTCAATTATCTATATGAAACCTATTTCCATTAATCAAGTCTTAACAAGTTTGATTGCTTAACATGTTGGAAACACTTAATCATGTAAATAACAATTTCATTTAATATATATATAAACATGGAAAAGTTCGGGTCACTACAGTACCTACCCGTTAAATAAATTTCGTCCCGAAATTTTAAGCAGTTGGGGGTGTTGACGTATCTTCTGGAAATAAATGCGGGTATTTCTTCTTCATCTGATCTTCACGCTCCCAGGTGAACTCGGGTCCTCTACGAGCATTCCATCGAACCTTAACAATCGGTATCTTGTTTTGTTTAAGTCTCTTAACCTCACGATCCATTATTTCGACGGGTTCTTCAATGAATTGAAGTTTTTCATTGATTTGGATTTCGTCCAACGGAATAGTGAGATCTTCTTTAGCAAAAAATTTCTTCAAATTTGAGACGTGGAAAGTGTTATGCACAGTCGCGAGTTGTTGAGGTAGCTCCAGTTGGTAAGCTACTGGTCCGACACGATCTATAATCTTGAATGGTCCAATGTACCTTGGATTTAGTTTCCCCCGTTTACAAAATCGAACAACGCCTTTCCAAGGTGAAACCTTAAGCATGACCATTTCTCCAATTTCAAACTCTATATCTTTTCTTTTACTGTCCGCGTAGCTCTTTTGTCGACTCTGGGTGAAATGTCCCGTTCTTATTGATTAAAAACGTTCCATATTAATTGATTTCGTTGCGAGGTTTTGACCTCTATATGAGACGTTTTTCAAAGACTGCATTCATTTTTAAAACAAACCATAACCTTTATTTCATAAATAAAGGTTTAAAAAGCTTTACGTAGATTATCAAATAATGATAATCTAAAATATCCTGTTTACACACGACCATTACATAATGGTTTACAATACAAATATGTTACATCGAATTCAGTTTCTTGAATGCAGTTTTTACACAATATCATACAAACATGGACTCCAAATCTTGTCCTTATTTTAGTATGCAACAGCGGAAGCTCTTAATATTCACCTGAGAATAAACATTCTTTAAACGTCAACAAAAATGTTGGTGAGTTATAGGTTTAACCTATATATATCAAATCGTAACAATAGACCACAAGATTTCATATTTCAATACACATCCCATACATAGAGATAAAAATCATTCATATGGTGAACACCTGGTAACCGACAATAACAAGATGCATATATAAGAATATCCCCATCATTCCGGGACACCCTTCGGATATGATATAAATTTCGAAGTACTAAAGCATCCGGTACTTTGGATGGGGTTTGTTAGGCCCAATAGATCTATCTTTAGGATTCGCGTCAATTAGGGTGTCTGTTCCCTAATTCTTAGATTACCAGACTTAATAAAAAGGGGCATATTCAATTTCGATAATTCAACCATAGAATGTAGTTTCACGTACTTGTGTCTATTTTGTAAATCATTTATAAAACCTGCATGTATTCTCATCCCAAAAATATTAGATTTTAAAAGTGGGACTATAACTCACTTTCACAGATTTTTACTTCGTCGGGAAGTAAGACTTGGCCACTGTTGATTCACGAACCTATAACAATATATACATATATATTAAAGTATGTTCAAAATATATTTACAACACTTTTAATATATTTTGATGTTTTAAGTTTATTAAGTCAGCTGTCCTCGTTAGTAACCTATAACTAGTTGTCCACAGTTAGATGTACAGAAATAAATCGATAAATATTATCTTGAATCAATCCACGACCCAGTGTATACGTATCTCAGTATTGATCACAACTCAAACTATATATATTTTGGAATCAACCTCAACCCTGTATAGCTAACTCCAACATTCACATATAGAGTGTCTATGGTTGTTCCGAAATATATATAGATGTGTCGACATGATAGGTCGAAACATTGTATACGTGTCTATGGTATCTCAAGATTACATAATATACAATACAAGTTGATTAAGTTATGGTTGGAATAGATTTGTTACCAATTTTCACGTAGCTAAAATGAGAAAAATTATCCAATCTTGTTTTACCCATAACTTCTTCATTTTAAATCCGTTTTGAGTGAATCAAATTGCTATGGTTTCATATTGAACTCTATTTTATGAATCTAAACAGAAAAAGTATAGGTTTATAGTCGAAAAAATAAGTTACAAGTCGTTTTTGTAAAGGTAGTCATTTCAGTCGAAAGAACGACGTCTAGATGACCATTTTAGAAAACATACTTCCACTTTGAGTTTAACCATAATTTTTGGATATAGTTTCATGTTCATAATAAAAATCATTTTCTCAGAATAACAACTTTTAAATCAAAGTTTATCATAGTTTTTAATTAACTAACCCAAAACAGCCCGCGGTGTTACTACGACGGCGTAAATCCGGTTTTACGGTGTTTTTCGTGTTTCCAGGTTTTAAATCATTAAGTTAGCATATCATATAGATATAGAAAATGTGTTTAGTTGATTTTAAAAGTCAAGTTAGAAGGATTAATTTTTGTTTGCGAACAAGTTTAGAATTAACTAAACTATGTTCTAGTGATTACAAGTTTAAACCTTCGAATAAGATAGCTTTATATGTATGAATCAATGATGTTATGAACATCATTACTACCTTAATTTCCTTGGATAAACCTACTGGAAAAGAGAAAAATGGATCTAGCTTCAATGGATCCTTGGATGGCTCGAAGTTCTTGAAGTAGAATCATGACACGAAAACAAGTTCAAGTAAGATCATCACTTGAAATAAGATTGTTATAGTTATAGAAATTGAACCAAAGTTTGAATATGATTATTACCTTGTATTAGAATGATAACCTACTGTAAGAAACAAAGATTTCTTGAGGTTGGATGATCACCTTACAAGATTGGAAGTGAGCTAGCAAACTTGAAAGTATTCTTGATTTTATGAAACTAGAACTTTTGGAATTTATGAAGAACACTTAGAACTTGAAGATAGAACTTGAGAGAGATCAATTAGATGAAGAAAATTGAAGAATGAAAGTGTTTGTAGGTGTTTTTGGTCGTTGGTGTATGGATTAGATATAAAGGATATGTAATTTTGTTTTCATGTAAATAAGTCATGAATGATTACTCATATTTTTGTAATTTTATGAGATATTTCATGCTAGTTGCCAAATGATGGTTCCCACATGTGTTAGGTGACTCACATGGGCTGCTAAGAGCTGATCATTGGAGTGTATATACCAATAGTACATACATCTAAAAGCTGTGTATTGTACGAGTACGAATACGGGTGCATACGAGTAGAATTGTTGATGAAACTGAACGAGGATGTAATTGTAAGCATTTTTGTTAAGTAGAAGTATTTTGATAAGTGTATTGAAGTCTTTCAAAAGTGTATAAATACATATTAAAACACTACATGTATATACATTTTAACTGAGTCGTTAAGTCATCGTTAGTCGTTACATGTAAGTGTTGTTTTGAAACCTTTAGGTTAACGATCTTGTTAAATGTTGTTAACCCAATGTTTATAATATCAAATGAGATTTTAAATTATTATATTATCATGATATTATCATGTATGAATATCTCTTAATATGATATATATACATTAAATGTCTTCACAACGATAATCGTTACATATATGTCTCGTTTAAAAATCATTAAGTTAGTAGTCTTGTTTTTACATATGTAGTTCATTGTTAATATACTTTATGATATGTTTTCTTATCATAGTATCATGTTAACTATATATATATATCCATATATATGTCATCATATAGTTTTTACAAGTTTTAGCGTTCGTGAATCACCGATCAACTTGGGTGGTCAATTGTCTATATGAAACATATTTCAATTAATCAAGTCTTAAAAAGTTTGATTGCTTAACATGTTGGAAACATTTAATCATGTAAATATCAATCTCAATTAATATATATAAACATGGAAAAGTTCGGGTCACTACAGTACCTACCCGTTAAATAAATTTCGTCCCGAAATTTTAAGCTGTTGAAGGTGTTGACGAATCTTCTGAAAATAGATGCGGGTATTTCTTCTTCATCTGATCTTCACGCTCCCAGGTGAACTCGGGTCCTCTACGAGCATTCCATCGAACCTTAACAATTGGTATCTTGTTTTGCTTAAGTCTTTTAACCTCACGATCCATTATTTCGACGGGTTCTTCGATGAATTGAAGTTTTTCGTTGTTTTGGATTTCATCTAACGGAATAGTGAGATCTTCTTTAGCAAAACATTTCTTTAAATTCGAGACGTGGAAAGTGTTATGTACAGCCTCGAGTTGTTGAGGTAACTCTAGTCGGTAAGCTACTGGTCCGACACGATCAATAATCTTGAATGGTCCAATATACCTTGGATTTAATTTCCCTCGTTTACCAAATCGAACAACGCCTTTCCAAGGTGCAACTTTAAGCATGACCATCTCTCCAATTTCAAATTCTATATCTTTTCTTTTAATGTCAGCGTAGCTCTTTTGTCGACTTTGGGCGGTTTTCAACCGTTGTTGAATTTGGATGATCTTCTCGGTAGTTTCTTGTATAATCTCCGGACCCGTAATCTGTCTATCCCCCACTTCACTCCAACAAATCGGAGACCTGCACTTTCTACCATAAAGTGCTTCAAACGGCGCCATCTCAATGCTTGAATGGTAGCTGTTGTTGTAGGAAAATTCTGCTAACGGTAGATGTCGATCCCAACTGTTTCCGAAATCAATAACACATGCTCGTAGCATGTCTTCAAGCGTTTGTATCGTCCTTTCGCTCTGCCCATCAGTTTGTGGATGATAGGCAGTACTCATGTCTAGACGAGTTCCTAATGCTTGCTGTAATGTCTGCCAGAATCTTGAAATAAATCTGCCATCCCTATCAGAGATAATAGAGATTGGTATTCCATGTCTGGAGACGACTTCCTTCAAATACAGTCGTGCTAACTTCTCCATCTTGTCATCTTCTCTTATTGGTAGGAAGTGTGCTGATTTGGTGAGACGATCAACTATTACCCAAATAGTATCAAAACCACTTGCAGTCCTTGGCAATTTAGTGATGAAATCCATGGTAATGTTTTCCCATTTCCATTCCGGGATTTCGGGTTGTTGAAGTAGACCTGATGGTTTCTGATGCTCAGCTTTGACCTTAGAACACGTCAAACATTCTCCTACGTATTTAGCAACATCGGCTTTCATACCCGGCCACCAAAAATGTTTCTTGAGATCCTTGTACATCTTCCCCGTTCCAGGATGTATTGAGTATCTGGTTTTATGAGCTTCTCTAAGTACCATTTCTCTCATATCTCCAAATTTTGGTACCCAAATCCTTTCAGCCCTATACCGGGTTCCGTCTTCCCGAATATTAAGATGCTTCTCTGATCCTTTGGGTATTTCATCCTTTAAATTTCCCTCTTTTAAAACTCCTTGTTGCGCCTCCTTTATTTGAGTAGTAAGGTTATTATGAATCATTATATTCATAGATTTTACTCGAATGGGTTCTCTGTCCTTTCTGCTCAAGGCATCGGCTACCACATTTGCCTTCCCCGGGTGGTAACGAATCTCAAAGTCATAATCATTCAATAATTCAATCCACCTACGCTGCCTCATATTCAGTTGTTTCTGATTAAATATGTGTTGAAGACTTTTGTGGTCGGTATATATAATACTTTTGACCCCATATAAGTAGTGCCTCCAAGTCTTTAATGCAAAAACAACCGCGCCTAATTCCAAATCATGCGTCGTATAATTTTGTTCGTGAATCTTCAATTGTCTAGACGCATAAGCAATCACCTTCGTTCGTTGCATTAATACACAACCGAGACCTTGCTTTGATGCATCACAATAAATCACAAAATCATCATTCCCTTCAGGCAATGACAATATAGGTGCCGTAGTTAGCTTTTTCTTCAATAACTGAAACGCTTTCTCTTGTTCATCATTCCATTCAAATTTCTTCCCTTTATGCGTTAATGCAGTCAAGGGTTTTGCTATTCTGGAAAAGTCTTGGATGAACCTTCTGTAGTAACCAGCTAGTCCTAAAAACTGGCGTATGTGTTTCGGAGTTTTCGGGGTTTCCCACTTTTCAACAGTTTCTATCTTTGCCGGATCCACCTTAATACCTTCTTTGTTCACTATGTGACCGAGGAATTGAACTTCTTCCAACCAAAATGCACACTTTGAAAACTTAGCGTACAATTCTTCCTTCCTCAATACTTCTAACACCTTTCTCAAATGTTCACCGTGTTCTTGGTCATTCTTTGAGTAAATAAGTATGTCATCAATGAAAACAATGACAAACTTGTCAAGGTATGGTCCACACACTCGGTTCATAAGGTCCATGAACACAGCTGGTGCATTAGTTAAACCAAACGACATGACCATAAACTCGTAATGACCGTAACGTGTTCTAAAAGCAGTCTTTGGAACATCATCTTCTTTCACCCGCATTTGATGATACCCGGAACGTAAGTCAATCTTTGAATAAACAGACGAGCCTTGTAGTTGATCAAATAAGTCATCGATTCTTGGTAGTGGGTAGCGGTTCTTGATGGTAAGTTTGTTCAACTCTCGGTAGTCAATACACAACCTGAATGTACCATCTTTCTTCTTGACAAACAAAACAGGAGCTCCCCACGGTGATGTGCTTGGTCGAATGAAACCACGCTCTAAAAGTTCTTGTAATTGGCTTTGTAGTTCTTTCATCTCGCTGGGTGCGAGTCTGTAAGGAGCACGAGCTATTGGTGCAGCTCCTGGTACAAGATCTATTTGAAATTCAACGGATCGATGTGAGGGTAATCCCGGTAATTCTTTCGGAAATACATCAGGAAATTCTTTTGCGACGGGAACATCATTGATGCTCTTTTCTTTAGTTTGTACTTTCTCGACGTGTGCTAGAACAGCATAGCAACCTTTTCTTATTAGTTTTTGTGCCTTCAAATTACTAATAAGATGTAGCTTCGTGTTGCCCTTTTCTCCGTACACCATTAAGGGTTTTCCTTTTTCTCGTATAATGCGAATTGCATTTTTGTAACAAACGATCTCCGCTTTCACTTCTTTCAACCAGTCCATACCGATTATCACATCAAAACTCCCTAACTCTACTGGTATCAAATCAATCTTAAATGTTTCGCTAACCAGTTTAATTTCTCGATTCCGACATATATTATCTGCTGAAATTAATTTACCATTTGCTAATTCGAGTAAAAATTTACTATCCAAAGGCGTCAATGGACAACTTAATTTAGCACAAAAATCTCTACTCATATAGCTTCTATCCGCACCCGAATCAAATAAAACGTAAGCAGATTTATTGTCAATAAGAAACGTACCCGTAACAAGCTCCGGGTCTTCCTGTGCCTCTGCCGCATTAATATTGAAAACTCTTCCACGGCCTTGTCCATTCGTGTTCTCCTGGTTCGGGCAATTTCTAATAATGTGGCCCGGTTTTCCACATTTATAACAAACTACATTGGCATAACTTACTCCGACACTACTTGCTCCGCCATTACTCGTTCCGACACCATTTGTTCCTTTCGTTCTATTAACCCCTGGTCCGTAGACCTCACACTTCGCCGCGCTATGACCATTTCTTTTACACTTGTTGCAAAATTTGGTGCAGAACCCCGAGTGATTCTTTTCACACCTTTGGCATAGCTGCTTCTGATTGTTGTTGTTGTTGCGGTTATTATTGTTGTTGGGATGATTATTGTAGTTGCTGTTGTTGTTGTTGTTGGGCTGTTTGTTGTAGTTGCGATTGATGTTGCGATTGTTGGGATAATTGTTGCGATTATTGTTGTAATTGCTGTTGTTGTTGTTGTATTGGTGATTCTTATCACCGTTTTCCTCCCACTTTCTTTTGACTTGCTTCACATTGGCCTCTTCAGTAGTCTGTTCTTTAATTCTTACTTCAATCTGGTTCACTAGTTTGTGAGCCATTCTACATGCCTGTTGTATGGAGGCGGGCTCGTGTGAACTTATATCTTCTTGGATTCTTTCCGGTAATCCTTTCACAAACGCGTCGATCTTCTCTTCCTCATCTTCGAATGCTCCCGGACACAATAGGCACAATTCTGTGAATCGTCTTTCGTACGTGGTAATATCAAATCCTTGGGTTCGTAACCCTCTAAGTTCTGTCTTGAGCTTATTGACCTCGGTTCTGGGACGGTACTTCTCGTTCATCAAGTGCTTGAATGCTGACCACGGTAGTGCGTACGCATCATCTTGTCCCACTTGCTCTAGATAGGTATTCCACCATGTTAACGCAGAACCTGTGAAGGTATGCGTAGCGTACTTCACTTTGTCCTCTTCAGTACACTTACTTATGGCAAACACCGATTCAACCTTCTCGGTCCACCGTTTCAATCCGATCGGTCCTTCGGTTCCATCAAATTCCAAAGGTTTGCAGGCAGTGAATTCTTTGTAGGTGCATCCTACACGATTTCCTGTACTGCTAGATCCAAGGTTATTGTTGGTATGTAGCGCAGTCTGTACTGCGGCTATGTTTGAAGCTAGAAAAGTACGGAATTCCTCTTCATTCATATTCACGGTGTGTCGAGTAGTCGGTGCCATTTCCTTCAAAATAGTTAAATGGAACAAGTTAATCATACAGAATATTAAGAGTAGTTAATAGTATTTTGTAGCATAATATGAACTCATTTATAAAAGCTTTTTCTTCATATTAGCGTTTTATAAGTTTAAATTCGGGTAGTACCTACCCGTTAAGTTCATACTTAGTAGCTAATATACAATTCAACTACTACAATTCTATATGAAAAACTGATTATAATAATATTTCGCGTTCAAACTTTTATACAATATTTTACAAACTTACAATACCGCTTATTTTACATAAAGCATGAAATATAGCACACAATAACTTTGATACAAGATAGTTGTGAAGACAATTCTAGCTAGTACACAAGTCGTTCAGCAAAGGCAATAAAGACACGTAATTCATACGTCCAGAAACAAGTCATTCATTCTGGTTTTACTAGGACTACTTCCCATCCTTGGTCTTGTGCAACATAACCGTTATGGCCGTTGATAAGACAGCGTGTTGTAACATCGTCAAAGGGACGAGGGTTACGTAATGTCCAACAGTCCCGTAACAATCTAAAAACCTCATTTCTTACTCCAATTACCGACTCCGTCACTTGTGGGAACGTTTTGTTTAATAGTTGTATCCCGATGTTCTTGTTCTCACTTTGGTGAGAAGCAAACATTACTAATCCGTAAGCATAACATGCTTCTTTATGTTGCATGTTAGCCGCTTTTTCTAAATCACGAAGTCCAATATTCGGATATATTGAGTCAAAATAATTTCTTAACCCGTTGCGTAAAATAGCATTTGGGTTCCCCGCAATATATGCGTCAAAGTAAACACATCGTAACTTATGGGTTTCCCAATGTGATATCCCCCATCTTTCAAATGAAAGTCTCTTATAAACCAAGACATTCTTGGAACGTTCTTCGAATGTCTTACAAACTGATCTCGCCTTAAATAGTTGTGCCGAAGAATTCTGACCGACTCTAGACAAGATTTCATCAATCATGTCTCCGGGTAGGTCTCTTAAAATATTGGGTTGTCTATCCATTTTGTGTTTTTATACTGTAAAATAGACAAGAGTTAGATTCATAAAAAAAAAATACTTATTAATACAAGCAATTTTTACATATATCATAAAGCATAAGCATACTATATTACATATATTACACCACACGAATACAACTATCTTATTCCGACTCGCTTGTTTCTTCTTCTTCGATTTTGGTTCGTTTTGCCAAGTTTCTAGGGATATATGATGTTCCCCTAATACGAGCCGTCGTTTTCCACATTGGTTTAGAAAAACCTGGTGGTTTAGAGGTTCCCGGGTCATTGTTACAACTTAAGGACTTCGGGGGTTGACGATACATATAAAGTTCATCGGGGTTGGAATTAGATTTCTCTATTTTTATGCCCTTTCCCTTATTATTTTCTTTTGCCTTTTTAAATTCAGTTGGGGTAATTTCTATAACATCATCGGAATTCTCGTCGGAATCCGATTCATCGAAGAATTGGTAATCCTCCCAATATTTTGCTTCTTTGGCGGAAACACCATTGACCATAATTAACCTTGGTCGGTTGGTTGAGGATTTTCTTTTACTTAACCGTTTTATTATTTCCCCCACCGGTTCTATTTCTTCATCCGGTTCCGATTCTTCTTCCGGTTCCGACTCTTCTTCCGGTTCCTCTTCGGGAACTTGTGAATCAGTCCACGAATCATTCCAATTTACATTTGACTCTTCATTATTATTAGGTGAGTCAATGGGACTTGTTCTAGAGGTAGACATCTATCACATAATATCAAACGCGTTAAGAGATTAATATATCACATAATATTCACATGTTAAAAATATATAGTTTCCAACAAAATTTGTTAAGCAATCATTTTTCAAGTAAACACGGTCGAAGTCCAGACTCACTAATGCATCCTAACAAACTCGATAAGACACACTAATGCAAAATTCTGGTTCTCTAAGACCAACGCTCTGATACCAACTGAAATGTCCCGTTCTTATTGATTAAAAACGTTCCATATTAATTGATTTCGTTGCGAGGTTTTGACCTCTATATGAGACGTTTTTCAAAGACTGCATTCATTTTTAAAACAAACCATAACCTTTATTTCATAAATAAAGGTTTAAAAAGCTTTACGTAGATTATCAAATAATGATAATCTAAAATATCCTGTTTACACACGACCATTACATAATGGTTTACAATACAAATATGTTACATCGAATTCAGTTTCTTGAATGCAGTTTTTACACAATATCATACAAACATGGACTCCAAATCTTGTCCTTATTTTAGTATGCAACAGCGGAAGCTCTTAATATTCACCTGAGAATAAACATGCTTTAAACGTCAACAAAAATGTTGGTGAGTTATAGGTTTAACCTATATATATCAAATCGTAACAATAGACCACAAGATTTCATATTTCAATACACATCCCATACATAGAGATAAAAATCATTCATATGGTGAACACCTGGTAACCGACAATAACAAGATGCATATATAAGAATATCCCCATCATTCCGGGACACCCTTCGGATATGATATAAATTTCGAAGTACTAAAGCATCCGGTACTTTGGATGGGGTTTGTTAGGCCCAATAGATCTATCTTTAGGATTCGCGTCAATTAGGGTGTCTGTTCCCTAATTCTTAGATTACCAGACTTAATAAAAAGGGGCATATTCGACTTCGATAATTCAACCATAGAATGTAGTTTCACGTACTTGTGTCTATTTTGTAAATCATTTATAAAACCTGCATGTATTCTCATCCCAAAAATATTAGATTTTAAAAGTGGGACTATAACTCACTTTCACAGATTTTTACTTCGTCGGGAAGTAAGACTTGGCCACTGTTGATTCACGAACCTATAACAATATATACATATATATTAAAGTATGTTCAAAATATATTTACAACACTTTTAATATATTTTGATGTTTTAAGTTTATTAAGTCAGCTGTCCTCGTTAGTAACCTATAACTAGTTGTCCACAGTTAGATGTACAGAAATAAATCGATAAATATTATCTTGAATCAATCCACGACCCAGTGTATACGTATCTCAGTATTGATCACAACTCCAACTATATATATTTTGGAATCAACCTCAATCCTGTATAGCTAACTCCAACATTCACATATAGAGTGTCTATGGTTGTTCCGAAATATATATAGATGTGTCAACATGATAGGTCGAAACATTGTATACGTGTCTATGGTATCTCAAGATTACATAATATACAATACAAGTTGATTAAGTTGTGAAGACCCGTCCTAATCCATCCGGACGAAGTCCATATCGATTATAAACGATTCACAACAGTTGATTACATCGCGAGATACTTGACCTCTATATGATACATTTTACAAACATTGCATTCGTTTTTGAAAAGACAAACTTTCATTACATCGAAAGTTGACAGGCATGCATACCATTTCATAATATATCCAACTATAATTGACTTGATAATAATCTTGATGAACTCGACGACTCGAATGCAACGTCTTTTGAAATATGCCATGAATGAATCCAAGTAATATCTATAAAATGAGCAAATACACAGCGGAAGATTTCTTTCGTACCTGAGAATAAACATGCTTTAAAGTGTCAACCAAAAGGTTGGTGAGTTCATTAGTTTAACTTAAACAATCGTTTCCATCATTTTAATAGACCACAAGATTTCAGATTTCCATTTCTCATAAACATACGTCCCATGCATAGAGACAAAAATATCATTCATATGGATTGAACACCTGGTAACCGACATTAACAATATGCATATATAAGAATATCCCCATCATTCCGGGATCCTCCTTCGGACATGATATAAATTTCGAAGTACTAAAACATCCGGTACTTTGGATGGGGCTTGTTGGGCCCGATAGATCTATCTTTAGGATTCGCGTCAATTAGGGTGTCTGTTCCCTAATTCTTAGATTACCAGACTTAATAAAAAGGGGCATATTCGACTTCGATAATCCAACCATAGAATGTAGTTTCACGTACTTGTGTCAATTTCGTAAAACAGTTATAAAAGTTGCGCATGTATTCTCAGCCCAAAAATATAAAGGGTAAAAAGGCAAATGAAACTCACGATACTGTATTTTGTAGTAAAAATACATATGACGTCATTGAACAATGCAGGGTTGGCCTCGGATTCACGAACCTATATCAATTGTGTATATATTAATACGTATAATGTAAGTTACAAAATTTCATTTATTAATATGTATTATTTATATATTATAGTTTTGTAGAATTTATTCTAACCTTTATTTTAAAACGTATACTTATATTATATTTTAAGTTATATTTTATATATATATATATCGATTTTATGTATATATATCTATAATGATTTACGTTTATATAAATAGTGACATTAATATATTTATATACATATATTTGTGGTTAGTATTGTATTTATGAAATTTTATTAGTTTGTTATGTGAATTATTAATACAATCCTAGTATATACCATAAGTATATATATAGTGTACAAAAGATTTATTTGTTAAAATAATAATTTAGATAATAATGATTTACTAATAATAATAATAATTTTATTAATAATGATAATACTAATAGCAAAAAAAATGAAAATGATAACTGTTAATGATACTAATAATAATAACTCTAAAATAATATTAATACTAATACCATACTTATGTTAATAATAAGGGTTCTAATATTTATAAAATGATAAATGATAATCATAATAATACTAGTAAATATTAATGATGATACTGATAAATATGATATTATTAATTGTAAATGTACTGATGATACTATTATTTATAAACCGGTACAAATTCTAATATTGATGATAATAATATATTTTTATTTCCTTCATAATAATAATAATGATAATCATAATCCTAATGATGATAAAATACTAAAATGATAAGTTTATTACTAATAATAATATTATTAATACCTATCATAATAATAATAGTAATGTCTATAATACTTTCAAATATGATAACAAGTATGATACTAATAATAACAATAACAATAACAATCAAAACAATCACAATAATAATAATAATACTAATAATAATTAATATATAATAACAATAATAAAATTAGAAAAGAAAACTACCTCACATGAAAAGAGTTTCAAAAAAAAAAGAAACTACCGTCCTCTGGACTCGATCTCGTGACCACATGCTCACACGCAAACACTCTCGACCATCCCACCAATTCTGATTCTCTGTACTAATATCGAATTTAAATTTTATATATAAACTGTTTTTCTTCTATTCCTCTTCTTCTCCACAAGTCTCATGGATTCAACAAAACATCAATAACCAAAAAAAAAAAAAAAAAAAAAATCAGGGTTCCTTTTAAAGCTTCAAAACATTACAGAAAAAAAATAATTTGGGTTCTAAAATAAATAAAAAAAACACTAAAGGCCTACTGCAGCGTCGGTTCTTGGAACAAAACAAAAAAAATTGATTTCGTAATAGATAACATTATAGATAATGTTTATAACACGAAATAGTTTTCTAAACATGTATAAAAACTACTGGAATCGTCAATTTGATCAGAAACATATACACGAACGCGAATTTGTCTCAAGAACAATTGTTGACTTTTTTTAAACTAAACTTTGACTTCAAAATTCAAGATCGATATAAAGATTTGAGAGTTGAGATTTTGCAGATAGATTCAAAGAAAGATTTCTAACCTTTCTGCATTTTTAGATTTTGAAACTTTATTCGAAATTGAATTAAGAGAAAAAAAAATTGGAGCGTGCAGAGAAGAAGAAAAAAAAATATCGCTGTGCTCTTTAATCCCATTGGATTTCCTTTTTATTTGATTTGCAATTATACATAATCATTTTGTAATAATAGAGATCGGTTGATAAAAAATGGAGAAAATGTCAACACAGGTTCACGAGTTTGGAGCAGGAAAGAAACAAAAAAAATAATAATAATAGAGATAAAGGATACAGAGGTCAAGCGTATAATATAGATCCCTACTGTTTTTTTTAATTAATAATAATAATATATAATAACAATACTATTAATATCTAATAATATTAATAAAATTAATAATAATGATAAATATAATATTAATGATAATAATAATTGTAAAAATGATAATAATAATAATAATAATAATAATAATAATAATACCATACTAATTATGATAATATTAATATTTTATCGATAATAATAATATTAGTAATAATAATCTAATTTATACATCCAATTTCATCTTTATATGATATAAAGTGATATTATGAATACAAATATTGATATTTGACGATACAAATAACATTACTACAACAACTATATTTGTATTTAAATTTAATTTATTAATATCATCTATTATTATGTAATATTTAATAATTATGTAATATGTATTGTAACATATACTGAATATTATATATTTATGCATTTTAATATAAATATATTATAATATTTATTTACATACTAATTATATTATACTTATGTATGTAATTATGAAAAATATAAATGTTTTATATATGTAAGTATTATATATATTTATTAAAATAGTACATTATTTCATCATAGATATATTATAAATTTCTACATATACATAATATAATAATTATGTATAAAATCATATATATATATAGTTATATTTATGTATATATGTATACTACCATATATATAAAATCATGTTTTAAATGTTGAGTAGATGATTAATTATGTATATTAAACAATTAACTACAAAGTATAACATTGTACATTTAATATTTTGATAACGTTGGTAAAATATGTTTGAATCATTTATATACAATATACTATATATATTCAAAATGAAAATCTTTAGTTATTAAATGTTATCTTTTATAATAACAAAATTACTTAATAGTTCATTAATACTAATATAATTAGTTTTATATATAATTATTTATATTTACATTCTTAGTTACAATTAAAGGTTCGTGAATCGTCAGAAATAGTTAAAGGTCAAATGTTATCATGAAATAGTTCAAACATAATGAGACTCGGTTTAATAGACTTTGCTTATCGAGTCGAATCATATAAGATTATGTTTAAATTTGGTCGGAAATTCCCGGGTCATCACAGTACCTACCCGTTAAAGAAATTTCGTCCCGAAATTTGAGTGAGGTCGTCATAGCTAACAATAAATATGTTTTCCTGACGAATATGAGTTGATAACTTGAGTTTTATCATCATTGAGTAATATGGATAAAAATAATTCAATTATTCGAAGAGTGCGAATGAAGCTATTCACAAAAGGATGAAATGAGAAACAAAGATTTGTTTTTAACTTTTGACGTAGTCAGGTTTGAATTTAGAAAATAAGGCGCGTCTTAACTTTTGACATTGCCTTGGTTGAATTCCGGAATTTAAGGGATTTAAAGAAAATCTTGAAGATCTATAAAATCTGATTCTTCGGGATTTATGGAAATTAAGATCTCTTTAATTAAATACGGTGATCTGCCCCGATTACTACGTCTGATATTTCCAGTATAAATTAAGCTCTTCCTTTCCATTATTCTCACCATTCTTATACTTTCTTTCTTAGTTCATACATCCAAAAGATTCTGAAAATGATTAATCCAGTTCTGATCCTTGTCCTCATCCTTACTATCGCAACAATCATTCTCCTTTTCCAACTTCCACCAGAGGAATCTGCTTTCTTCTACTTCGCCCTCGGGATTATAATGTTTTTAATTCTCCCGTGTCTTTATGTTGCGATAAACATTGATATACACGGTTTGTAATTTATGTGTTGTTATCGGACTTTATATTCTCCCTTATATTTCAAAGCTCTATGCTTTTGTTTTCTCTTCCCGACTTCAAGTCAAGCGAATAATGGTCCAGAATTTATAGATATAGAGTTTCGAATGATTATAATGTTCTAAGCATGAAGGAACGTGATAGCACGATTTGATTTTCAAATTTATCAACATCACGAAAGATAGAACCATCAAGAATACATTTTCTTGATTTGTTACGGAGTTAAGTAGGATGAAAGAGTTATGTAACATGGCACATGATGACGTTATGATCTGTGAATCATCACGTTTCATTTAGAAACTCAGCATGACTTACTGTAATATAATCACGTTGATCAAGTGTCATTATATTATACTAACTCATGCATCAGTTCCCATCATTACTACAATAACATTCATATTTTAAGCTTGAAAATTTACAGAATATAGAAACTAACAGTTTCTATATGATGTAATACTGATAGCACGAAAAGATTAATGATTTCAGATAAGAATAGTTATAAAAATATCTCCAGAAATATGGAGGATATTTATAATGAAAGGTACGATAATATCTCAGAATATCTAAGATCAGAGGATGATAGAAACTATTGTCTGCAAGGGTTTAGAGTAAGGAGCAAGTTATTCACTATAGACTTTAGCAGACATTGAATTATTTGGATTCTTTGAAGTCAAACTTATTCTTTGTGATTTATCCACGGCTTTCTTCATAGTTTCTCATAATCTGCTTTTCGGTACTATATTTTCTATTGAATGTTTCCAATATATTGATACACAGGAAGTACGAAGAGGTATATAATTTCGGACGAGAATATTTATGAAAATATCCTCAGAAATATCAAAGATATTGATGATGATATTTTGGATTTTCTAAGTTCGACGGTTGATGGAGAAAGATTTTCCGCAAGATTTTAACATGACTTCGGAGCAAGATATTCTCTAAAGATTTCAACGGATCCAGAATTACCTGAATCCTTTGAATATAGGATTTGGTCCTTGTATTTGTCCTTGGTCTCCTTCATGGGTAACTCAATCTGTTTTTCAATACCCAATTTTCTATCGAGCGTTCCTAACACTCCTTTCTTTATCATCAAACTTTTGTCCGTTTAGACCATCTACCATTTTTCTGTTTCCTCTGCATTTAATGCTATGATATCTGAATCATCGGTTATTAATCCGAGGTGGTTTCAGGAGAATTGTGTTTTTAGATGATTAAACGCTGATGGTAATATGATGGAATATGAAAGGTTACCTGGTAACAATAAAAGAGCACGCGTATATATAAACGTTATAATAAGGTTGTTTCGTACGAAAAGTCGAAGTTGACTTGTTGGAGTTGTGACAAAATTGGCTAATTTTGAAAAGGGATCGCAAAGTTGTTTTTGTTAATAAATGCCAAAGGATCTGACGCGGCTACGTGTTGAACTTTTACTCAATTGCCGAGAGTTTCTCAGGTGCATAACTATATGCATAAATCTTTCCTTCCGTAGATGAAGTGCGGTTGATTCATCCTATCGATTGGGGTGTTTTCAAGAATCATGAAAGGTTTGAACGCAGAATGTAATCGTGAAGATACAAATGAGGTTTAAGACGAAATCAAGTGGCAAACTTGAAGAATTGTTTAGTTTCATATGTTATATTCAATATTTTAATTCATTTTAATTGTCCAATGTTATTAGTCCACAGTCGATAGTCCACAGTTGACAGTGCAATCATTCATATATAGTTTAATATATAATATTTGAATTAATTAATACGTATCGTGACCCGTGTACATGTCTCAGACTCGATCACAACTCAAAGTATATATATTATTATAGAATCAACCTCAACCCTGTATAGAGAACTCGATCATTACTGCATATAGAGTGTCTATGGTGATTCCAAATAATATATATAGATGTGTCGATATGATATGTCAAAACCTTGTATACGTGTCCCGATATTTAAAGTGCGTAAAATAAATAACAGAAATTAAATGACGATAAATAAAGTGCGTAAAGTAAATAACAGAAATTAAATGACAATAAATAAAATTGCGAGAATATAAATTGCTATAAAATAAATTGCGATAAATAAATTGCGATAAATAAAATGTAATACGGAATTAACAGTTAGCTAGGATTTTGTTAGCGTGGTTTCTTAATAAAATTTAATATTGTTAATTAGTCTGTTTCTAATCAATTTTTATTGTGTCCATTATTTCTTCATTATGCCACTTGTTGGATTCTGATAGGTCAAAATTCAAATATGAAATTGAATTTGAATGAAAATAGTTATTCTTTGGTGAACGGATAAGTATCCCGGTGGTTGTAAATAGGATAGTGAATAACTGTTGAATCAGATTCGAAGAATATACAGTGTAACTTATTAATGTGAAATTTAAATATTCCTCGGGTATTACCTACCCGTTAAAATATTTTTATTATTAACAGTTTGTACAAAAGAATTTTTAATTACAATCTTTATGAAAACATATATACATATATATTTTCTTCAGATGTAATCATGAATTTAATGAGTTAACATGATATTAAACTCATTTAGTTTTCAGTTGGAATTAGAATAAATAATCTCTAAAACATTAGAGATTACATAATCACCATGTCGAACGAAGATAACTGATGTAGAATGTCATGTAGAATGATGATTATACTCGAGGTATAGATTGAGATGTTGAGGCATGTGATATTGAAATTTGGGTTGTTGGTGGTACCGTTGGTGCCGGTGATTTGGATGAAGCTGGTACGTTTTGCACCATATTTTCCAAGACTATAACTTATGCGCGAAGTTCGTTAACTTCTTCTATTACACCGGGATGATTGTCGGTTCGGACGAGCGGATGAATGAGGTTTAGAATCTGAGATAGTATATGATCGTGATGAGATACTTTGGAAATGAGAGAGAAAATGGTGTCTCGAACAGGTTCGCCGGTAAACGTTTTAGGTCCATTGTCAAGAGGTGAATTTGGTTAGTGGAAATGATCGCCTTCTTCGCGTTTCCATTGATTAAGTCGACTACGAACCCATCTCCAATTCATTCAGAATAGATGATGGCTAATTGATCGATTCATTCCGGTTACTCTGCTTTCGGAGCTCGAGTGGAAATCCATATCGAAATAGCTGTCGGAATAACTATCGAAATAGCTATCGAAATCAGATGGACTCGAACTGGTTGAGGGATTCATCTCGTACGATCAGATGAAGGATTTTCGATAAGAAATGGATTATCGGATGTAGATTAGTACCCTGCAATACATAATTTACATATGCATATATAATACTAAAATCCCATAAGCTACGGAGGAATCTACGGAAGCTGTCAGGCAAAGGTAACAATAACAGATACGCTAAGATATGAATTTAACTATACACTGTCTATGCAATAAAGGCAGTAAGACGTGTCTTAGACTTTAAGGATGATAAGTAAATAATTTTTCGACACTAAATGATAAGCAAAACTTTTGACATGCAAACACGGTCGAAGTCCAGACTCATTAATGCATTCTAACGACTATCAGTTAGACTCACTAATGCAAGACCTGGTTCGCTAAGACCACCGCTCTGATACCAACTGTGAAGACCCGTCCTAATCCATCCGGACGAAGTCCATATCGATTATAAACGATTCACAACAGTTGATTACATCGCGAGATACTTGACCTCTATATGATACATTTTACAAACATTGCATTCGTTTTTGAAAAGACAAACTTTCATTACATCGAAAGTTGACAGGCATGCATACCATTTCATAATATATCCAACTATAATTGACTTGATAATAATCTTGATGAACTCGACGACTCGAATGCAACGTCTTTTGAAATATGCCATGAATGAATCCAAGTAATATCTATAAAATGAGCAAATACACAGCGGAAGATTTCTTTCGTACCTGAGAATAAACATGCTTTAAAGTGTCAACCAAAAGGTTGGTGAGTTCATTAGTTTAACTTAAACAATCGTTTCCATCATTTTAATAGACCACAAGATTTCAGATTTCCATTTCTCATAAACATACTTCCCATGCATAGAGACAAAAATATCATTCATATGGATTGAACACCTGGTAACCGACATTAACAATATGCATATATAAGAATATCCCCATCATTCCGGGATCCTCCTTCGGACATGATATAAATTTTGAAGTACTAAAACATCCGGTACTTTGGATGGGGCTTGTTGGGCCCGATAGATCTATCTTTAGGATTCGCGTCAATTAGGGTGTCTGTTCCCTAATTCTTATATTACCAGACTTAATAAAAAGGGGCATATTCGACTTCGATAATCCAACCATAGAATGTAGTTTCACGTACTTGTGTCAATTTCGTAAAACAGTTATAAAAGTTGCGCATGTATTCTCAGCCCAAAAATATAAAGGGTAAAAAGGCAAATGAAACTCACGATACTGTATTTTGTAGTAAAAATACATATGACGTCATTGAACAATGCAGGGTTGGCCTCGGATTCACGAACCTATATCAATTGTGTATATATTAATACGTATAATGTAAGTTACAAAATTTCATTTATTAATATGTATTATTTATATATTATAGTTTTGTAGAATTTATTCTAACCTTTATTTTAAAACGTATACTTATATTATATTTTAAGTTATATTTTATTTATATATATATCGATTTTATGTATATATATCTATAATGATTTACGTTTATATAAATAGTGACATTAATATATTTATATACATATATTTGTGGTTAGTATTGTATTTATGAAATTTTATTAGTTTGTTATGTGAATTATTAATACAATCCTAGTATATACCATAAGTATATATATAGTGTACAAAAGATTTATTTGTTAAAATAATAATTTAGATAATAATGATTTACTAATAATAATAATAATTTTATTAATAATGATAATACTAATAGCAAAAAAAATGAAAATGATAACTGTTAATGATACTAATAATAATAACTCTAAAATAATATTAATACTAATACCATAATTATGTTAATAATAAGGGTTCTAATATTTATAAAATGATAAATGATAATCATAATAATACTAGTAAATATTAATGATGATACTGATAAATATGATATTATTAATTGTAAATGTACTGATGATACTATTATTTATAAACCGGTACAAATTCTAATATTGATGATAATAATATATTTTTATTTCCTTCATAATAATAATAATGATAATCATAATCCTAATGATGATAAAATACTAAAATGATAAGTTTATTACTAATAATAATATTATTAATACCTATCATAATAATAATAGTAATGTCTATAACACTTTCAAATATGATAACAAGTATGATACTAATAATAACAATAACAATAACAATCAAAACAATCACAATAATAATAATAATACTAATAATAATTAATATATAATAACAATAATAAAATTAGAAAAGAAAACTACCTCACATGAAAAGAGTTTCAAAAAAAAAAAGAAACTACCGTCCTCTGGACTCGATCTCGTGACCACATGCTCACACGCAAACACTCTCGACCATCCCACCAATTCTGATTCTCTGTACTAATATCGAATTTAAATTTTATATATAAACTGTTTTTCTTCTATTCCTCTTCTTCTCCACAAGTCTCATGGATTCAACAAAACATCAATAACCAAAAAAAAAAAAAAAAAAAAAAATCAGGGTTCCTTTTAAAGCTTCAAAACATTACAGAAAAAAAATAATTTGGGTTCTAAAATAAATAAAAAAAACACTAAAGGCCTACTGCAGCGTCGGTTCTTGGAACAAAACAAAAAAAATTGATTTCGTAATAGATAACATTATAGATAATGTTTATAACACGAAATAGTTTTCTAAACATGTATAAAAACTACTGGAATCGTCAATTTGATCAGAAACATATACACGAACGCGAATTTGTCTCAAGAACAATTGTTGACTTTTTTTAAACTAAACTTTGACTTCAAAATTCAAGATCGATATAAAGATTTGAGAGTTGAGATTTTGCAGATAGATTCAAAGAAAGATTTCTAACCTTTCTGCATTTTTAGATTTTGAAACTTTATTCGAAATTGAATTAAGAGAAAAAAAAATTGGAGCGTGCAGAGAAGAAGAAAAAAAAAATATCGCTGTGCTCTTTAATCCCATTGGATTTCCTTTTTATTTGATTTGCAATTATACATAATCATTTTGTAATAATAGAGATCGGTTGATAAAAAATGGAGAAAATGTCAACACAGGTTCACGAGTTTGGAGCAGGAAAGAAACAAAAAAAATAATAATAATAGAGATAAAGGATACAGAGGTCAAGCGTATAATATAGATCCCTACTGTTTTTTTTAATTAATAATAATAATATATAATAAAAATACTATTAATATCTAATAATATTAATAAAATTAATAATAATGATAAATATAATATTAATGATAATAATAATTGTAAAAATGATAATAATAATAATAATAATAATAATAATAATAATACCATACTAATTATGATAATATTAATATTTTATCGATAATAATAATATTAGTAATAATAATCTAATTTATACATCCAATTTCATCTTTATATGATATAAAGTGATATTATGAATACAAATATTGATATTTGACGATACAAATAACATTACTACAACAACTATATTTGTATTTAAATTTAATTTATTAATATCATCTATTATTATGTAATAATTATGTAATATGTATTGTAACATATACTGAATATTATATATTTATGCATTTTAATATAAATATATTATAATATTTATTTACATACTAATTATATTATACTTATGTATGTAATTATGAAAAATATAAATGTTTTATATATGTAAGTATTATATATATTTATTAAAATAGTACATTATTTCATCATAGATATATTATAAATTTCTACATATACATAATATAATAATTATGTATAAAATCATATATATATATATATATAGTTATATTTTATATATATGGTAGTAGTTTTAAATGTTGAGTAGATGATTAATTATGTATATTAAACAATTAACTACAAAGTATAACATTGTACATTTAATATTTTGATAACGTTGGTAAAATATGTTTGAATCATTTATATACAATATACTATATATATTCAAAATGAAAATCTTTAGTTATTAAATGTTATCTTTTATAATAACAAAATTACTTAATAGTTCATTAATACTAATATTATTAGTTTTATATATAATTATTTATATTTACATTCTTAGTTACAATTAAAGGTTCGTGAATCGTCGGAAATAGTTAAAGGTCAAATGTTATCATGAAATAGTTCAAACATAATGAGACTCGGTTTAATAGACTTTGCTTATCGAGTCGAGTCATATAAGATTATGTTTAAATTTGGTCGGAAATTCCCGGGTCATCACATAAGTTATGGTGGGAATAGATTTGTTACCAATTTTCACGTAGCTAAAATGAGAAAAATTATCCAATCTTGTTTTACCCATAACTTCTTCATTTTAAATCCGTTTTGAGTGAATCAAATTGCTATGGTTTCATATTGAACTCTATTTTATGAATCTAAATAGAAAAAGTATAGGTTTATAGTTGAAAAAATAAGTTACAAGTCATTTTTGTAAAGGTAGTCATTTCAGTCGAAAGAACGACGTCTAGATGACCATTTTAGAAAACATACTTCCACTTTGAGTTTAACCATAATTTTTGGATATAGTTTCATGTTCATAATAAAAATCATTTTCTCAGAATAACAACTTTTAAATCAAAGTTTATCATAGTTTTTAATTAACTAACCCAAAACAGCCCGCGGTGTTACTACGACGGCGTAAATCCGGTTTTACGGTGTTTTTCGTGTTTCCAGGTTTTAAATCATTAAGTTAGCATATCATATAGATATAGAACATGTGTTTAGTTGATTTTAAAAGTCAAGTTAGAAGGATTAACTTTTGTTTGCGAACAAGTTTAGAATTAACTAAACTATGTTCTAGTGATTACAAGTTTAAACCTTCGAATAAGATAGCTTTATATGTATGAATCGAATGATGTTATGAACATCATTACTACCTTAATTTCCTTGGATAAACCTACTGGAAAAGAGAAAAATGGATCTAGCTTCAATGGATCCTTGGATGGCTCGAAGTTCTTGAAGCAGAATCATGACACGAAAACAAGTTCAAGTAAGATCATCACTTGAAATAAGATTGTTATAGTTATAGAAATTGAACCAAAGTTTGAATATGATTATTACCTTGTATTAGAATGATAACCTACTGTAAGAAACAAAGATTTCTTGAGGTTGGATGATCACCTTACAAGATTGGAAGTGAGCTAGCAAACTTGAAAGTATTCTTGATTTTATGAAACTAGAACTTTTGGAATTTATGAAGAACACTTAGAACTTGAAGATAGAACTTGAGAGAGATCAATTAGATGAAGAAAATTGAAGAATGAAAGTGTTTGTAGGTGTTTTTGGTCGTTGGTGTATGGATTAGATATAAAGGATATGTAATTTTGTTTTCATGTAAATAAGTCATGAATGATTACTCATATTTTTGTAATTTTATGAGATATTTCATGCTAGTTGCCAAATGATGGTTCCCACATGTGTTAGGTGACTCACATGGGCTGCTAAGAGCTGATCATTGGAGTGTATATACCAATAGTACATACATCTAAAAGCTGTGTATTGTACGAGTACGAATACGGGTGCATACGAGTAGAATTGTTGATGAAACTGAACGAGGATGTAATTGTAAGCATTTTTGTTAAGTAGAAGTATTTTGATAAGTGTATTGAAGTCTTTCAAAAGTGTATAAATACATATTAAAACACTACATGTATATACATTTTAACTGAGTCGTTAAGTCATCGTTAGTCGTTACATGTAAGTGTTGTTTTGAAACCTTTAGGTTAACGATCTTGTTAAATGTTGTTAACCCAATGTTTATAATATCAAATGAGATTTTAAATTATTATATTATCATGATATTATCATGTATGAATATCTCTTAATATGATATATATACATTAAATGTCTTCACAACGATAATCGTTACATATATGTCTCGTTTAAAAATCATTAAGTTAGTAGTCTTGTTTTTACATATGTAGTTCATTGTTAATATACTTTATGATATGTTTTCTTATCATAGTATCATGTTAACTATATATATATATCCATATATATGTCATCATATAGTTTTTACAAGTTTTAGCGTTCGTGAATCACCGATCAACTTGGGTGGTCAATTGTCTATATGAAACATATTTCAATTAATCAAGTCTTAAAAAGTTTGATTGCTTAACATGTTGGAAACATTTAATCATGTAAATATCAATCTCAATTAATATATATAAACATGGAAAAGTTCGGGTCACTACACTGGGCGGTTTTCAATCTTTGTTGAATTTGGATGATTTTCTCGGTAGTTTATTGTATTATCTCCGGATCCATAATCTGTCTATCCCCCACTTCACTCCAACAAATCAGAGACCTGCACTTTCTACCATAAAGTGCTTCAAACGGCGCCATCTCAATGCTTGAATGGTAGCTGTTGTTGTAGGAAAATTCTGCTAACGGTAGATGTCGATCCCAACTGTTTTCGAAATCAATAACACAAGCTCGTAGCATGTCTTCAAGCGTTTATATCGTCCTTTCGCTCTGCCCATCAGTTTGTGGATGATAGGCAGTACTCATGTCTAGACGAGTTCCCAATGCTTGCTGTAATGTCTGCCAGAATCTTGAAATAAATCTGCCATCCCTATCAGAGATAATAGAGATTGGTATTCCATGTCTGGAGACAACTTCCTTCAAATACAGTCGTGCTAACTTCTCCATCTTGTCATCTTCTCTTATTGGCAGGAAGTGTGCTGACTTGGTGAGACGATCAACTGTTACCCAAATAGTATCATAACCACTTGCAGTCCTTGGCAATTTAGTAATGAAATCCATGGTAATGTTTTCCCATTTCCATTCCAGGATTTCAGGTTGTTGTAGTAAACCTGATGGTTTCTGATGTTCAGCTTTGACCTTAGAACACATCAAACATTCTCCTACATATTTACCAATATCGGCTTTCATACCTGGCCACCAAAAATGTTTCTTAAGATCCTTATACATCTTCCCCGTTCCAGGATGTATTGAGTATCTGGTTTTATGAGCTTCTCTAAGTACCATTTCTCTCATATCTCCAAATTTTGGTACCCAAATTCTTTCAGCCCTATACCGGGTTCCGTCTTGCCAAATATTAAGATGCTTTTCCGATCCTTTGGGTATTTCATCCTTTAAATTTCCCTCTTTTAAAACTCCTTGTTGCGCCTCCTTTATTTGAGTAGTAAGGTTAGTGTGAATCATTATATTCATAGATTTTACTCGAATGGGTTCTCTGTCCTTTCTGCTCAAGGCGTCGGCTACCACATTTGCCTTCCCTGGGTGGTAACGAATCTCAAAGTCATAATCATTCAACAATTTAATCCACCTACGCTGCCTCATATTCAGTTGTTTCTGATTAAATATGTGTTGAAGACTTTTGTGGTCGGTATATATAATACTTTTGACCCCATATAAGTAGTGCCTCCAAGTCTTTAATGCAAAAACAACCGCGCCTAATTCCAAATCATGCGTCGTATAATTTTGCTCGTGAATCTTCAATTGTCTAGACGCATAAGCAATCACCTTCGTCCGTTGCATTAATACACAACCGAGACCTTGCTTTGATGCGTCACAATAAATCACAAAATCATCATTCCCTTCAGGCAATGACAATATAGGTGCCGTAGTTAGCTTTTTCTTCAATAATTGAAATGCCTTCTCTTGTTCATCCTTCCATTCAAATTTCTTCCCTTTATGCGTTAATGCAGTCAAGGGTTTTGCTATTTTGGAGAAATCTTGGATGAATCTTCTGTAGTAACCAGCCAATCCTAAAAATTGACGTATATGCTTCGGAGTTTTTGGGGTTTCCCACTTTTCAAAGGTTTCGATCTTTGTCGGGTCCACCTGGATACCTTCTTTGTTCACTATGTGACCGAGAAATTGAACTTCTTCCAAGAAAAATGCACACTTTGAAAACTTAGCGTACAGTTTTTCTTTCCTCAATACTTCTAGCACTTTTCTCAAATGTTCTTCATGCTCTTGATCATTCTTTGAGTAAATAAGTATGTCATCGATGAAAACAATGACAAACTTGTCAAGATATGGCCCACACACTCGGTTCATAAGGTCCATGAACACAGCTGGTGCGTTAGTCAATCCAAACGGCATAACCATAAACTCGTAATGACCAGAACGCGTCCTAAAAGCAGTTTTTGGAATATCATCCTCCTTTACTCGCATTTGATGATATCCAGAACGTAAATCGATCTTCGAATAAACCGACGAGCCTTGTAGTTGATCAAATAAGTCGTCAATTATCGGCAGTAGATAAAGGTTTTTGATGGTAAGTTTGTTCAACTCTCTGTAGTCAATACACAACCTAAATGTACCATCCTTCTTCTTGACAAACAAAACAGGAGCTCCCCATGGTGATGTGCTTGGTCGAATGAAACCACGTTCTAATAGTTCTTGCAGTTGGCTTTGCAGTTCTTTCATCTCGCTGGGTGCGAGTCTATAAGGAGCACGAGCTATTGGTGCCGCTCCTGGTACTAGATCTATTTGAAATTCAACAGATCGATGTGGAGGTAGTCCCGGTAATTATTTCGGAAATACATCGGGAAATTCTTTTACGACGGGAACATCATTGATGCTCTTTTCTTCAGTTTGTACTTTCTCGACGTGTGCTAGAACAGCATAGCAACCTTTTCTTATTAGTTTTTGTGCCTTCAAATTACTAATAAGATGTAGCTTCATGTTGCCCTTTTCTCCGTACACCATTAAGGGTTCTCCTTCTTCTCGTATAATGCGAATTGCATTTTTATAACATACGATCTCTGCTTTCACCTTCTTCAGCCAGTCCATGCCAACTATTACATCAAAACTCCCTAACTCTACTGGTATCGAATCAATCTTAAATATTTTGCTACCCAGTTTAATTTCTCGATTTCGGCATATATTATCTGCTGAAATCAATTTACTGTTTGCTAATTCGAGTAAAAATTTACTATCCAACGACGTCAATGGACAACTTAATTTAGCATAAAAATCTCTACTCATATAGCTTCTATCCGCACCCGAATCAAATAAAACGTAAGCAGGTTTATTTTCAATAAGAAACGTACCTGTAATAAGCTCCGGGTCTTCCTGTGCCTCTGCCGCATTAATATTGAAAACTCTTCCGCGGCTTTGTCCAATCGTGTTCTCCTGGTTCGGGCAATTTCTAATAATGTGGCCCGGTTTTCCACATTTATAACAAACTACATTGGCATAACTTGCTCCGACACTACTTGCTCCGCCATTACTCGTTCCGACACCATTTGTTTCTTTCGTTCTGTTAACCCCTGGTCCGTAGACCTCAAACTTCGCCGCGCTATGACCATTTCTTTTACACTTGTTGCAAAATTTGGTGCAGAACCTCGAGTGATACTTTTCACACCTTTGGCATAGCTGCTTCTAATTGTTGTTGTTGTTGCGGTTGTTATTGTTGTTGGGATGATTGTTGTACTCGCTATTGTTGTTGTTGTTGTTGTTGTTGTTGGGCCGTTTGTTGTAGTTGCGATTGATGTTGCGATTGTTGGGATAATTGTTGCGATTATTATTGTAATTGCTGTTGTTGTTGTATTGGTGATTCTTATCATCGTTTTCCTCCCACTTTCTTTTGACTTGCTTCACATTGGCCTCTTCAGCCGTCTGTTCTTTAATTCTTTCCTCAATCTGGTTCACTAGTTTGTGAGCCATTCTACATGCCTGTTGTATCGAGGAGGTTTCGTGTGAACTTATATATTCTTGGATTCTTTCCGGTAATGCTTTCACAAACGCGTCGATCTTCTCTTCCTCATCTTCGAACGCTCCCGGACACAATAGGCACAATTCTGTGAATCGTCTTTCGTATGTGGTAATATCAAATCCTTGGGTTCGTAACCTTCTAAGTTCTGTCTTAAGCTTATTGACCTCGGTTCTGGGACGGTACTTCTCGTTCATCAAGTGCTTGAATGCTGACCACGGTAGTGCGTACGCGTCATCATGTCCCACTTGCTCTAGATAGGTATTCCACCATGTTAACGCAGAACCTGTGAAGGTATGTGTAGCGTACTTCAGTTTGTCCTCTTTAGTACACTTACTTATGGCAAACACCGATTCGACCTTCTCAGTCCACCGTTTCAATCCGATCGGTCCTTCGGTTCCATCAAATTCCAAAGGTTTGCAGGCAGTGAATTCTTTGTAGGTGCATCCTACACGATTTCCTGTACTGCTAGATCCAAGGTTATTGTTGGTATGTACCGCAGCCTGTACTGCGGCTATGTTTGAAGCTAGAAGAGTACGGAATTCCTCTTCATTCATATTCACGGTGTGTCGAGTAGTCGGTGCCATTTCCTTCAAAATAGTCAAATGGAACAAGTTAATCATACAGAATATTAAGAGTAGTTAATAGTATTTCATAGCATAATATGAACTAATTTATAAAAGATTTTTTTTCATATTAGCGTTTTATAAGTTTAAATTCGGGTAGTACCTACCCGTTAAGTTCATACTTAGTAGCTAATATACAATTCAACTACTACAATTCTATATGAAAAACTGATTATAATAATATTTCGCGTTCAAACTTTTATACAATATTTTACAAACTTACAATACCGCTTATTTTACATAAAGCATGAAATATAGCACACAATAACTTTGATACAAGAGAGTTGTGAAGATAATTCTAGCTAGTACACAAGTCGTTAAGCAAAGGCAATAAAGACACGTAATTCATACGTCCAGAAACAAGTCATACATTCTGGTTTTACTAGGACTACTTCCCATCCTTGGTCTTGTGGAACATAACCGTTATGGCCGTTGATAAGACAGCGTGTTGTAACGTCGTCAAAGAGATGAGGGTTACGTAATGAATAACAGTCTCGTAATAACCTAAAAACCTCATTTCTTACCCCAATTACCGACTCTGTCACTTGTGGGAACGTTTTGTTTAATAGTTGTAGCCCGATGTTCTTTTTCTCACTTTGGTGAGAAGCAAACATTACTAACCCGTAAGCATCGCATGCTTCTTTATGTTGCATGTTAGCCGCTTTTTCTAAATCATGAAGTCCTATATTCGGATACATTGAGTCAAAATAATTTCTTAACCCGTTGCGTAAAATAGCATTTGGGTTCCCCGCAATATATGCATCAAAGTAAACACATCGTAACTTATGGGTTTCCCAATGTGATATCCCCCATCTTTCAAACGAAAGTCTCTTATAAACCAAGACATTCTTGGAACGTTCTTCGAAGGTCTTACAAACTGATTTCCCCGTAAATAGTTATGCCGAAGAATTCTGACCGACTCTAGACAAGATTTCATCAATCATGTCTCCGGGTAGGTCTCTTAAAATATTTAGTTGTCTATCCATTTTGTGTTTTTATACTGTAAAATAGACAAGAGTTAGATTCATAAAAAAAAATACTTATTAATACAAGCAATTTTTACATATATCATAAAGCATAAGCACACTATATTACATATATTACACCACACGAATACAACTATCTTATTCCGACTCGCTCGTTTCTTCTTCTTCAGTTTTGGTTCGTTTTGCCAAGTTTCTAGGGCTATATGATGTTCCCCTAATACGAGCTGTCGTTTTCCACAACGGTTTAGAAAAACCTGGTGGTTTAGAGGTTCCCGGGTCATTGTTACAACTTAAGGGCTTCAGGGGTTGACGATACATATAAAGTTCATCGGGGTTGGAATTAGATTTCTCTATTTTTATGCCCTTTTCCTTATTATTTTCTTTTACCTTTTTAAATTCAGTTGGGGTAATTTCTATAACATCATCGGAATTCTCGTCAGAATCCGATTCATCGGAGAATTGGTAATCCTCCCAATATTTTGCTTCCTTGGCGGAAACACCATTGACCATAATTAACCTTGGTCGGTTTGTTGAGGATTTTCTTTTACTTAATCGTTTTATTATTTTCCCCACCGGTTCTATTTCCTCCTCCGGTTCCTCCTCTTCCGGTTCTGATTCTTCTTCCGGTTCTGATTCTTCTTCCGGTTCTTCTTCGGGAACTTTTGAATCAGTCCAATATATATTCGACTCTTCATTATTATTAGGTGAGTTAATGGGATTTGTGCTAGAGGTAGACATCTATCACACAATATCAAACATGTTAAGAGATTAATATATCACATAATATATACATGTTAATAATATATAGTTTCCAACAAAAATGTTAAGCAATCATTTTTAAAGAAAACACGGTTGAAGTCCAGACTCACTAATGCATCCTAACAAACTCGATAAGACACACTAATGTAAATTTTCTGGTTCTCTAAGACCAACGCTCGGATACCAACTGAAATGTCCCGTTCTTATTGATTAAAAACGTTCCATATTAATTGATTTCGTTGCGAGGTTTTGAACTCTATATGAGATGTTTTTCAAAGACTGCATTCATTTTTAAAACAAACCATAACCTTTATTTTGGTGAGTTATAGGTTTAACCTATATATATCAAATCGTAACAATAGACCACAAGATTTCATATTTCAATACACATCCCATACATAGGGATAAAAATCATTCATATGGTGAACACCTGGTAACCGACATTAACAAGATGCATATATAAGAATATCCCCATCATTCCGGGACACCCTTCGAATTTGATATAAATTTCGAAGTACTAAAGCATCCGGTACTTTGGATGGGGTTTGTTAGGCCCAATAGATCTATCTTTAGGATTCGCGTCAATTAGGGTGTATGTTCCCTAATTCTTAGATTACCAGACTTAATAAAAAGGGGCATATTCGATTTCGATAATTCAATCATAGAATGTAGTTTCGCGTACCTGTGTCTATTTTGTAAATCATTTATAAAACCTGCATGTATTCTCATCCCAAAAATATTAGATTTTAAAAGTGGGACTATAACTCACTTTCACAGATTTTTTACTTCGTCGGGACGTAAGACTTGGCCACTGGTTGATTTACGAACCTATAACAATATATACATATATATCAAAGTATGTTCAAAATATATTTACAAAACTTTTAATATATTTTGATGTTTTAAGTTTATTAAGTCAGCTTTCCACGTTAATAACCTACAACTAGTTGTCCACAGTTAGATGTACAGAAATAAATCGATAAATATTATCTTGAATCAATCCACGACCCAGTGTATACGTATCTCAGTATTGATCACAACTCAAACTATATATATTTTGGAATCAACCTCAACCCTGTATAGCTAACTCCAACATTCACATATAGAGTGTCTATGGTTGTTCTGAAATATATATAGATGTGTCGACATGATAGGTCAAAACATTGTATACGTGTCTATGGTATCTCAAGATTACATAATATACAATACAAGTTGATTAAGTTATGGTTGAAATAGATTTGTTACCAATTTTCACGTAGCTAAAATGAGAAAAATTATCCAATCTTGTTTTACCCATAACTTCTTCATTATAAATCCGTTTTGAGTGAATCAAATTGCTATGGTTTCATATTGAACTCTATTTTATGAATCTAAATAGAAACAGTATAGGTTTATAGTCAGAAAAATAAGTTACAAGTTATTTTTGTAAAGGTAGTCATTTCAGTCGAAAGAACGACGTCTAGATGACCATTTTAGAAAACATACTTCCACTTTGAGTTTAACCATAATTTTTGGATATAGTTTCATGTTCATAATAAAAATCATTTTCCCAGAATAAAAACTTTTAAATCAAAGTTTATTATAGTTTTTAATTAACTAACCCAAAACAGCCCGCGGTGTTACTACGACGGCGTAAATCCGGTTTTACGGTGTTTTTTCGTGTTTCCATGTTTTAAATCATTAAGTTAGCATATCATATAGATATAGAAAATGTGTTCAGTTGATTTTAAAAGTCAAGTTAGAAGGATTAACTTTTATTTGCGAACAAGTTTAGAATTAACTAAACTATGTTCTAGTGATTACAAGTTTAAACCTTCGAATAAGATAGCTTTATATGTATGAATCAAATGATGTTATGAACATCATTACTACCTCAAGTTCCTTGGATAAACCTACTGGAAATGAGAAAAATAGATCTAGCTTCAAAGGATCCTTGGATGGCTTGAAAGTTCTTGAAGCAGAATCATGACACGAAAACAATTTCAAGTAAGATTTCCACTCGAAATAAGATTGTTATAGTTATAGAAATTGAATTAAAGTTTGAATATGATTATTACCTTGTATTAGAAAGATAACCTACTGTAAGTAACAAAGGTTTCTTGATCTTGGATGATTACTTGGAATGGATTTAGAAAACTTGGAAGTAAACTTGCAATCTTGGAAGTATTCTTGATTTTATGAAACTAGAACTTTTGGAATTTATGAAGAACACTTAGAACTTGAAGATAGAACTTGAGAGAGATCAATTAGATGAAGAAAATTGAAGAATGAAAGTGTTTGTAGGTGTTTTTGGTCATTGGTGTATGGATTAGATATAAAGGATATGTAATTTTGTTTTCATGTAAATAAGTCATGAATGATTACTCATATTTTTGTAATTTTATGAGATATTTCATGCTAGTTGTCAAATGATGGTTCCCACATGTATTAGGTGACTCACATGGGCTGATAAGAGCTGATCATTGGAGTGTATATACCAATAGTACATACATCTAAAAGCTGTGTATTGTACGAGTACGAATACGGGTGCATACGAGTAGAATTGTTGATGAAACTGAACGAGGATGTAATTGTAAGCATTTTTGTTAAGTAGAAGTATTTTGATAAGTGTCTTGAAGTCTTTCAAAAGTGTATGAATACATATTAAAACACTACATGTATATACATTTTAACTTAGTCGTTAAGTCATCGTTAGTCGTTACATGTAAATGTTGTTTTGAAACCTTTAGGTTAACGATCTTGTTGAATGTTGTTAACCCATTGTTTATTATAACAAATGAGATGTTAAATTGTTATATTATCATGATATTATGATATATAATATATCTTAGTATGATATATATACAGTTAAATGTCGTTACAACGATAATCGTTACATATATGTCTCGTTTCGAAATCATTAAGTTAGTAGTCTTATTTTTACATATGTATTTCATTGTTAATACACTTAATAATATATTTACTTATCATTTGACATAATTAACCAAGTGTATCAATATCTAAATATGATTCATATGTACCTAGTAAGACGTTGTTATAACGATAATCGTTATATATATCGTTTTCGAGTTTCTTAAATTAATAGTCTCAATTTTATGTATATAACTCATTGTTAAAATACCTAATGAGATACATACTTATAATAAAATCATGTTAACTATATATATAACCATATATATATCATCTTATAGTTTTTACAAGTTTTAACGTTCGTGAATCACCGGTCAACTTGGGTGGTCAATTGTCTATATGAAATCTATTTCCATTAATCAAGTCTAAACAAGTTTGATTGCTTAACATGTTGGAAACACTTAATCATGTAAATAACAATTTCATTTAATATATATATATATAAACATGGAAAAGTTCGGGTCACTACAAATAATACATGAAATAATTCATGAAACAATTCTGACGTCCATTTAAATATTAGAATTGAGCCAATTTTACTCGTTCTTACTAGGTTTAACATACCATATTATACAAAAACACATTCACCGTCATACCGCTTCAACCAAACAATTTCATCTAGACCGGTTCATTTAGAAAATTTAGAAAAAATAATAGTGTTTTGACAGAAATATTCATGAAAAGTCTATTTATTTCACACACTAAAATGAGTAGTTTTACGCGAGATTTAGTATCTGGGAAAGTAAAATTAAAATTGTAAAAAAATATTCTTGTTGAAAGCATTGAATCAATTCGAGAAACCAATGAAATAATTAAAAAAATAATACATGAAATAGTTCGTGAAACCATTCTGACATCCATTTAAATATTAGTATTGAGCCAATTTTACTCGTTCTTACTAGGTTTCACATACCATTTTATACAAAAAGACATTCACTGTCAAACCGCTTCAACCGAACAATTTCATCTAGACCGGTTCATTCAGAAAATTTAGAAAAAATAATAGTATTTTGACAGAAAAATTCATGAAAAGTCTATTTATTTCACTCACTAAAATGACTACTTTTACGCGAGATTTAATATCTTGAAAAGTAAAATTAAAACTATAAAAAAATATTCTTGTTGAAAGCATTGAATCAATTCGAGAAACCAATGAAATAATTATAGAAATAATACATGAAATAATTCGTGAAACCATTCTGACGTCCATTTAAATATTAGCATTGAGCCAATTTTACTCGTTCTTACTAGGTTTAACATACCATTTTATACAAAAACACAGTCACAGTCAAACCGATTCAACTAAACAATTTCATCCAGACCAGTTCATTCAGAAAATTTAGAAAAATTAAGAGTATTTTGACAGAAAAATTCATGAAAAATCTATTTATTTCACACACTAAAATGAGTAGTTTTACGCGAGATTTAATATCTGGGAAAGTAAAATTAATACTGTAAAAAAATATTCTTGTTGAAAGCATTGAATCAATTCGAGAAACCAGTGAAATAATTATAGAAATAATACATGAAATAATTCGTGAAACCATTCTGACATCCATTTAAATATTAGTATTGAGTCAATATTACTCGTTCTTACTAGGTTTCACATACCATTTTATACAAAAACACATTCACATTTAAACCGCTTCATGAATAGTCTATTTATTTCACACACTCTAATGATTAGTTTTACACGAGATTTAATATCTGGGAAAGTAAAATTAAAACTGTAAAAAATATTCTTATTGAAAGCGTTGAATCAATTCAAGAAACCAATGAAATAATTATAGAAATAATACATGAAATAATTCGTGAAACCATTCTGACATCCATTTAAATATTAGTATTGAGCCAATTTTACTCGTTCTTACTAGGTTTCACATACCATTTTATACAAAAACACATTCACAGTTAGACCGCTTCAACCAAAAAATTTCATCTAGACCGGTTCATTGAGAAAATTTAGAAAAAAATAAGAGTATTTTGACAGAAAAATTCATGCAAAGTCTATTTATTTCACACACTAAAATGAGTACTTTTACGAGAGATTTAATATCTAGGAAACTAAAATTAAAACTGTAAAAAATATTCTTGTTGAAAGCAATGAATCAATTCGAGAAACCAGTGAAATAATTATAGAAATAATACATGAAATAATTCGTGAAACCATTCTGAAGTCCATTTAAATATTAGTATTGAGCCAATATTACTCGTTCTTTCTAGGTTTCACATACCATTTTATACAAAAACACATTCACATTTAAACCGCTTCAACCAAACCATTTCATCTAGACCAGTTTATTGAGAAAATTTAGAAAAAATAAGAGTATTTTGACAGAAAAATTCATGAAATGTCTATTTATTTCACACACTAAAATGAGTAGTTTTACGCGAGATTTAATATCTGGGAAAGTAAAATTAAAACTGTAAAAAAATATTCTTGTTGAAAGCATTGAATCAATTCTAGAAACCAATGAAATAATTAAAGAAATAATACATGAAATAGTTCGTGAAACCATTCTGACATCCATTTAAATATTAGTATTCAGCCAATATTACTCGTTCTTACTAGGTTTCACGTACAATTTTATACAAAAACACATTCACATTTAAACCACTTTAACCAAACAATTTCATCTAGACCGGTTCATTCAGAAAATTTAGAAAAAATAAGAGTATTTTGACAGAAAAATTCGTGAAAAGTCTATTTATTTCACACACTAAAATGAGTAGTTTTACGCGAGATTTAATATCTAGGAAAGTAAAATTAAAACTCTAAAAAAATATTCTTGTTGAAAGCATTGAATCAATTCGAGAAACCAATAAAATAATTATAGAAATAATACATGAAATATTTCGTGAAATCATTCTGACGTCCATTTAAATATTAGTATTGAGCCAATTTTACTCGTTCTTACTAGATTTCTCATACCATTTTATACAAAAACACATTCACTGTCAAACCGCTTGAACCGAACAATTTCATCTAGATCGGTTCATTCAGAAAATTTAAAAAAAATAAGAGTATTTTGACAGAAAAATTCATGAGAAGTCTATTTATTTCACACACTTAAATGAGTACTTTTACGCGAGATTTAATATCTTGGAAAGTAAAATTAAAACTGTAAAAAATATTCTTGTTGAAAGCATTGAATCAATTCGAGAAACCATTGAAATAATTATAGAAATAATACATGAAATAATTCGTGAAACCATTCTGACGTCCATTTAAATATTAGCATTGAGCCAATTTTACTCGTTCTTACTAGGTTTCACATACCATATTATACAAAAACACTTTCACAGTCAAACTGCTTCAACCAAACAATTTCATCTAGACCGGTTCATTCAGAAAATTTAGAAAAAAATAAGAGTATTTTGACAGAAAAATTCATGAAAAGTCTATTTATTTCACACTAAAATGAGTACTTTTACGCGAGATTTAATATCTAGGAAAGTAAATTAAAACTATAAAAAAATATTCTTGTTGAAAGCATTAAATCAATTCGAGAAACCAATGAAATAATTATAGAAATAATACTTGAAATAATTCGTGAAACCATTCTGACATCCATTTAAATATTAGTATTGAGCCAATATTACTCGTTCTTACTAGGTTTCACATACCATTTTATACAAAAACACATTCACAATTTAACCGCTTTAACCAAATAATTTCATCTAGAGCGGTTCATTGAGAAAATTTAGAAAAAATAAGAGTATTTTGACAGAAAAATTAATGAAAAGTCTATTTATTTCACACACTAAAATAAGTAGTTTTACGCGAGATTTAATATCTGGGAAAGTAAAATTAAAACTGTAAAAAAATATTTTTGTTAAAAGCATTGAATCATTTCGAGAAACCAATAAAATAATTATAGAAATAATACATGAAATATTTCGTGAAACCATTCTGTCGACCATTTAAATATTAGTATTGAGCCAATTTTACTCGTTCTTACTAGATTTCACATACCATTTTATACAAAAACACGTTCACTGTCAAACAGCTTCAACCGAACAATTTCATCTAGACTGGTTCATTCAGAAAATTTAGAAATAATAAGAGTATTTTGACAGAAAAATTCATGAAAAGTCTATTTATTTCACACACTAAAATGTGTACTTTTACGCGAGATTTAATATCTTGGAAAGTAAAATTAAAACTGTAAAAAAATATTCTTGTTGAAAGGATTGAATCAATTCGAGAAACCAATGAAATAATTATAGAAATAATACATGAAATAATTCATGAAACAATTCTGACGTCCATTTAAATATTAGTATTGAGCCAATTTTACTCGTTCTTACTAGGTTTAACATACCATATTATACAAAAACACATTCACTGTCAAACCTCTTCAACCAAACAATTTCATCTAGACCGGTTCATTTAGAAAATTTAGAAAAAATAATAGTGTTTTGACAGAAATATTCAAGAAAAGTCTATTTATTTCACACACTAAAATGAGTAGTTTTACACGAGATTTAATATCTGGGAAAGTAAAATTAAAATTGTAAAAAAATATTCTTGTTGAAAGCATTGAATCAATTCGAGAAACTAATGAAATAATTAAAAAAATAAAACATGAAATAGTTCGTGAAACCATTCTGACATCCATTTAAATATTAGTATTGAGCCAATTTTACTCCTTCTTACTAGGTTTCACATACCATTTTATACAAAAAGACATTCACTGTCAAACCGCTTCAACCGAACAATTTCATCTAGACCGGTTCATTCAGAAAATTTAGAAAAAATTAGAGTATTTTGACAGAAAAATTCATGAAAAGTCTATTTATTTCACTCACTAAAATGAGTATTTTTACGCGAGATTTAATATCTAGAAAAGTAAAATTAAAACTGTAAAAAAATATTCTTATTGAAAGCATTGAATTAATTCGAGAAACCAGTGAAATAATTATAGAAATAATACATGAAATAATTCGTGAAACCATTCTGACGTCCATTTAATTATTAGTATTGAGCCAATTTTACTCGTTCTTACTAGGTTTCACATACCATTTTATACAAAAAGACATTCACTGTCAAACCGCTTCAACCGAACAATTTCATCTAGACCGGTTAATTCAGAAAATTTAGAGAAAATAAGAGTATTTTGAGAGAAAAATTTATGAAAAGTCTATTTATTTCACTCACTAAAATGAGTACTTTTACGCGAGATTTAATATCTTGGAAAGTAAAATTAAAACTATAAAAAAATATTCTTGTTGAAAGCATTGAATCAATTCGAGAAACTAATGAAATAATTATAAAAATAATACATGAAATAATTCGTGAAACCATTCTGACATCCATTTAAATATTAGCATTGAGCCAATTTTACTCGTTCTTACTAGGTTTAACATACCATTTTATACAAAAACACATTCACAGTCAAACCACTTCAACTAAATAATTTCATCCAGACCAGTTCATTCAGAAAATTTAGAAAAATTAAAAGTATTTTGACAGAAAAATTCATGAAAAGTCTATTTATTTCACACACTAAAATGAGTACTTTTACGTGAGATTTAATATCTTGGAAAGTAAAATTAAAACTGTAAAAAAATATTCTTGTTGAAAGGATTGAATCAATTCGAGAAACCAATGAAATAATTATAGAAATAATACATGAAATAATTCATGAAACAATTCTGACGTCCATTTAAATATTAGTATTGAGCCAATTTTACTCGTTCTTACTAGGTTTAACATACCATATTATATAAAAACACATTCACCGTCAAACCGCTTCAACCAAACAATATCATCTAGACCGGTTCATTCAGAAAATTTATAAAAAATAATAGTGTTTTAACAGAAATATTCATGAAAAGTCTATTTATTTCACACACTAAAATGAGTAGTTTTACGCGAGATTTAATATATGGGAAAGTAAAATTAAAAGTGTAAAAATATATTCTTGTTGAAAGCATTGAATCAATTCGAGAAGCCAATGAAATAATTAAAAAAATAATACATGAAATAGTTCGTGAAACCATTCTGACATCCATTTAAATATTAGTATTGAGCCAATTTTACTCGTTCTTACTAGGTTTCACATACCATTTTATACAAAAAGACATTCACTGTCAAACCTCTTCAACCGAACAATTTCATCTAGACCGGTTCATTCAGAAAATTTTGAAAAAATAAGAGTATTTTGACAGAAAAATTCATGAAAAGTCTATTTATTTCACTCACTAAAATGAGTACTATTACGCGAGATTTAATATCTAGGAATGTAAAATTAAAAATGTAAAAAATTATTCTTATTGAAAGCATTGAATCAATTTGAGAAACCAGTGAAATAATTATAGAAATAATACATGAAATAGTTCGTGAAACCATTCTGACGTCCATTTAAATATTAGTATTGAGCCAATTTTACTCGTTCTTACTAGGTTTCACTCCATTTTATACAAAAAGACATTCACTGTCAAACCGCTTCAACCGATCAATTTCATCTAGACCGGTTAATTCATAAAATTTAGAAAAAATAAGAGTATTTTGATAGAAAAATTCATGAAAAGTCTATTTATTTCACTCACTAAAATGAGTACTTTTGAGATTTAATATCTTGGAAAGTAAAATTAAAACTATAAAAAAAATTCTTGTTGAAAGTATTGAATCAATTCGAGAAACCAATGAAATAATTATAGAAATAATACATGAAATAATTCGTGAACCCATTCTGACGTCCATTTAAATATTAGCATTGAGCCAATTTTACTCGTTCTTACTAGGTTTAACATACCATTTTATACAAAAACACATTCACAGTCAAACTGCTTCAACTAAACAATTTCATCCAGACCAGTTCATTCAGAAAATTTAGAAAAATTAAGAGTATTTTGACAGAAAAATTCATGAAAAGTCTATTTATTTCACACACTAAAATGAGTAGTTTTACGAGAGATTTAATATCTGGGAAAGTAAAATTAATACTGTAAAAAAATATTCTTGTTGAAAACATTGAATCAATTCGAGAAACCAGTGAAATAATTAGAGAAATAATACATGAAATAATTCGTGAAACCATTCTGACATCCATTTAAATATTAGTATTGAGTCAATATTACTCGTTCTTACTAGGTTTCAAATAATATTTTATACAAAAACACATTCACATTTAAACCGCTTCATGAAAAGTCTATTTATTTCACACACTCTAATGATTAGTTTTACGCGAGATTTAATATCTGGGAAAGTAAAATTAAAACTGTAAAAAATATTCTTATTGAAAGCGTTGAATCAATTCAAGAAACCAATGAAATAATTATAGAAATAATACATGAAATAATTCGTGAAACCATTCTGACATCCATTTAAATATTAGCATTGAGCCAATTTTACTCGTTCTTACTAGGTTTCACATACCATTTTATACAAAAACACATTAACAGTTAGACCGCTTCAACCAAACAATTTCATCTAGACCGGGTCATTGAGAAAATTTAGAAAAAAATATGAGTATTTTGACAGAAAAATTCATGAAAAGTCTATTTATTTCACACACTAAAATGAGTACTTTTACGCGAGATTTAATATCTAGGAAACTAAAATTAAAACTGTAAAAAATATTCTTGTTAAAAGCATTGAATCAATTTGAGAAACCAGTGAAATAATTATAGAAATAATACATGAAATAATTCGTGAAACCATTCTGAAGTCCATTTAAATATTAGTATTGAGCCAATATTACTCGTTCTTACTAGCTTTCACATACCATTTTATACAAAAACACATTCACATTTAAACTGCTTCAACCAAACAATTTCATCTAGACCGGTTCATTCGGAAAATTTAGAAAAAATAAGAGTATTTTGACAGAAAAATTCATGAAAAGTCTATTTATTTCACACACTAAAATGAGTAGTTTTACGCGAGATTTAATATCTGGGAAAGTAAAATTAAAACTGAAAAAAAATATTCTTGTTGAAAGCATTGAATCAATTCTAGTAACCAATGAAATAATTAAAGAAATAATACATGAAATAGTTCGTGAAACCATTCTGACATCCATTTAAATATTAGTATTCAGCCAATATTACTCGTTCTTACTAGGTTTCACATACCATTTTATACAAAAACACATTCACATTTAAACCACTTCAACCAAACAATTTCATCTAGATCGGTTCATTCAGAAAATTTAGAAAAAATAAGAGTATTTTGACAGAAAAATTCGTGAAAAGTCTATTTATTTCACACACTAAAATGAGTAGTTTTACGCGAGATTTAATATCTAGGAAAGTAAAATTAAAACTGTAAAAAAATATTCTTGTTGAAAGCATTGAATCAATTCGAGAAATCAATAAAATAATTATAGAAATAATACATGAAATATTTCGTGAAATCATTCTGACGTCCATTTAAATATTAGTATTGAGCCAATTTTACTCGTTCTTCCTAGATTTCACATACCATTTTATACAAAAACACATTCACTGTCAAACCGCTTGAACCGAACAATTTCATCTAGATCGGTTCATTCAGAAAATTTACAAAAAATAAGAGTATTTTGTGTAACGACCCAGATTTTTCCGATCGTTTTACACTTATAAGATTAATATTTACATAAATTAAACCTTACCCACATGATAAGCAATCTAAATTGTTGAGACTTATGTTTTTGAAAAGAGTTTTACACAACGTTTGACCGATGATATCACGAACTATATAACATACGATAATTATACGTTTATGTATATATATGTATTTTTATATATTTAACATGATCTAAGAATGTTTTAACATCTCATTGTGTACTAATAACAATGAGTTATAAGTATATTTTGAGAATACTAACTTAAGTTTTCAAAACGATAACTATATGTGACGTTCTTCGACTTAAATACTTAAAACTTATAATGCTTATACATGTATCGTATAGATATGTATTTTATCACTTTTAAAGGATTTATATACATAAAAAAATATAAGTATATTTACAAAAGATAGCTATATTTGAATCCTCATTCCGTTTTCTCAAGATTTTTATATGTATATCTAGGGTATATGTACCCGTATCATACCCAGCTTCTATACGTATTTACTATTGGTATATACACATCACAATCACTTTATTAGCAGCCATGAGTTAGCCAATTTTGGATCTTAGCATGCATGATTAATCAATTTGGCATATTACAAGACTTTTGCACAATATTACAAATTTATACATCTTTTCACCACCATTTATACTCCATTCCATTTTTATTTTTACTACACATTTTCTCTAACCAAAAACACACTCTTAGGAACCTTAAGTGTTCTTCACAATCTCAGCAAATAACCATGAAGATCTAGTGATAATGCTAAAAACGAACATATATTTCATAGCATTATTCCTCAAGAAAGACAAGCTTTTAGTTGCAATTGTTCTATTTACAAGTGATATTCGTTTAAATAATAAAAGGTGAAGACAAAAGGCAGATTCGACAAATTGAAGACAAAAAGGTCCAAAGAGCTAAAAAGTACAAGATACAACTAAAAAGGTTCAAAATATTGATGAGGAACGTCTCAAAATGACAAGAGTACAAGTTACAAGACGCAAAGTACACGATATAAAATAATACGCGAAGACGTCCGAAAATCCGGAACCGGGACCTGAGCCAAGAAGAAACGCCCGACGCAACGGACCAAAAATATCTAATCTACTATGCACAAGAATATAATATAATATATATATAATTATATATAATTATATATTATATATATTATTATTATTATATTACGTCGGCAAGAAGAAAACAAAGCAATTTGGCTGGATCCAGGGTGGCCATGCGACTCGCATGGCCAGAAGCACAAATCCATGCGAGTCGCATGGAGTGAAAATGTTGGTCAGGTCCTATAAAAAGCCAGTTTTCTGCCGAGTTATATACATAATTTTAATCTCTCTCTCAATATATGTAATATATATTTATAATTTATATTTTAATTTTAATTATAATTCTAATAATAAGGGTATGTTAGCGAATGTTATAAGGGTGTAAGTCGAAATTCTGTCCGTGTAACGCTACGCTATTTTTAATCATTGTAAGTTATGTTCAACCTTTTTACATTAATGTCTCGTAGCTAAGTTATTATTATGCTTATTTAAAACGAAGTAATCATGATGTTGGGCTAATTACTAAAATTGGGTAATTGGGCTTTGTACCATAATTGGGGTTTGGACAAAAGAACGACACTTGTGGAAACTAGACTATGGGCTATTAATGGGCTTTATATTTGTTTAACTAAATGAAAGTTTGTTAATGTTAATATAAAGATTTACAATTGGGCGTCCCTATAAATTACCATATACACTCAATCGGACACGATGGGCGGGGTATTTATATGTACGAATAATCGTTCATTTAACCGGACACGGGAATGGATTAATAGCCACTAGAATAATTAAAACAGGGGTGAAATTACATTCAAGGGTAATTGGTGTAATTGTTAACAAAGTGGTAAAACCTTGGTTTACACGCAGTCGATAACCTGGTGTATTCATTAAACAAAGTATTAAAACCTTGTTACAATTCGAATCCCCAATTAGTTGGAATATTTAACTTCGGGTATAATAATAATTTGACAAGGACACTTGCAATTTATATTTATGACTGATGGACTGTTATGGACAAAAACCAGACGGACATATTGAATAATCCAGGACAAAGGACAATTAACCCATGGGCATAAAACTAAAATCAACACGTCAAACATCATGATTACGGAAGTTTAAATAAGCATAATTCTTTTATTTCATATTTAATTTCCTTTATTTTATATTTAATTGCACTTCTAATTATCGCACTTTTATTTATTGTTATTTAATCGCACTTTTAATTATCGTACTTTTTAATTATCGCAATTTTATTTTATCGCATTTTTATTATTCGCAATTTCATTATCGTTATTTACTTTACGCTTTAATTTTAGTCTTGTATTTATACTTTACATTAGGTTTTAACTGCGACTAAAGTTTTAAAATCGACAAACCAGTCATTAAACGGTAAAAACCCCCCTTTATAATAATAATATTACTTATATATATATTTGTATTTTTATAAAAATAAACTAATATAGCGTTGAGCTTTGTTTAAAGATTTCCCTGTGGAACGAACCGGACTTACTAAAAACTACACTACTGTACGATTAGGTACACTGCCTATAAGTGTTGTAGCAAGGTTTAAGTATATCCATTCTATAAATAAATAAATATCTTGTGTAAAATTGTATCGTATTTAATAGTATTTTCTAGTAAAATATAAGCTATTTTATATACACCTCGTTCGACATCAAGTATTTTTGGCGCCGCTGCCGGGGAAAATCAATTAAACCGACTATCTTATGAATATAATAGATCATATAACTAAGAAATCTATTTCACAGGTATGTCTGTACAGTTTTTATTTTATTTTTATTTTTAACCTTTTGATAATAAACGCTAATTTGTTCGCTAAAAAGTATTAAATTGGTATTAAATGAAATTAGGTTTGGCGACCGAAATTATTGATATCGTTCAAAAATTTATTACATCACTGCGAAATTTAACGTTTATTCTTAAGGTATAAATATCTTTAATCAATCAACCCAAAATATTTCAAAAATTCGTCATGAGTTAAATTAGGTCTTGGAACCGAAATTACTTTACCGAAAAGAGGGGCGCATATTTTTGATAATATTTGATTGATAAAAGTGGGATAAAAAGACAAAAAGATTTTTAAATTTATTTTTACCATGTTTTTAAAATTAATATTTAAATCTTAAGTTAATATTGTAAACTTTGTAAAAACAATATATTTAAAATTGTAAATATTTGAAAAATTTATATAAGTTTGGTGTGAATTTATAATATGAATTTTTAAATTAAGTCTGGTGTGAATTTTTAAAATATGAATTTTTAATTTTATGCATTTCAAATTTTAAGTTTGGTGTGATTTTTTTTATTATTAATTTTGAATTTTATATTTAAGTTGTGTGAATTTAAAAACAAAAATTTACTTTATCTCATTAAGTTAAGAATATGATTTTTAAAATTCGTCGTAAGTTGAAGACTAGGTCTTTGAACCGAAATTGCTTTACCCGAGGGAGGGACGAGAACTTTTATTATCATTATTTTTAATCTTTTTGATTTAAAGTATGCCAAAAAAAAAAAAAAAAAAAAAAAATTAAAAAATCCAAAAATCTAAGCTTTTAAAACAATCGCTTGAAAATGACAAAATTTTAAAATTTTGTCGAGGGACGGACTAGGGCATCGTCCCGAAACGACCTCGTCCTAAAAAGAAACAAAATTTTTAAAATTTTATTAAATTTTATGTTTTAAAAGTATAAGGTTTTTATAAAAAAAAAAAAAAAAAAAAAAAAAAAAAAAAAAAAAAAAAAAACAAAACCTGGAAAATACCCCCATGCGACTCGCATGGGGGAAAGGCAAAATCCATGCGAGTCGCATGGCTGTTAAAAACTGGACAGGATCAAATTATCCAGCGAGCTGCTCTTTTTCACAAACACACATACACAAACACGAACCATCTCCAAAACCCTCTCAAAAATTCATCATTTTTCATCAAATTTCTTGCAAAACTTCACAATAATCATGCCTAGATTCAGTAGTCTCAACCCCTTCAGGAGAAAGGTAAAGATTTCACCCTTAATCTCTTTAAATTCGAATTTTTGTGTTCTTGAGCTAGAAATTTTATATTTTGATTTTGTTAAATTTAGGTGTAATTAGAGCTAAATTGTTGTTATATTATGCATGTATATCCTAGATAGAAGCTATTTAACATGAATTGAAGCTAAAAACTTCAAATTTTTAAGAATCTAGGGTTTGTGTTCTTGAGCAATTTGGGGCTTTTTGATATAAACAGGTTATGGCCGATTTTTGTCATGAATTGTTGCTAAATTAAGTAGTGTAACATGTTTAGGTAGTTAATTGATCCAAACTTTGAGCCTAAACATGTTTTTGAGAATTAAAGTGGACTTTTTAAGTCTAAAAATTCATGAACTTGGATAATTTGATATAAAGGCCATTTGAAACTTGTTTCATTGCTAGTAGTGATTATTTTGGCATGTTATTTGAGATAAATGCTTATGAACTTGATGTACATTTTTCGTATATGCTTATTTGACAAAGTGTAGACTTGACAAAAATATGAAAATGACACTAGTTTGATTTGAATGCCATGTAACAAGTGTTTAATTGCTATAATGATTATTGTTGACATGTTTAAGAGTTTAAATGTGATAAAACATTGTACACATTTTCGTATGTAAAAGTGTAGAATTGTTATTGTTAAGAAAATGTGTATAAAATGTGTTATGAATTGAACATGTCATCATAATTGTTTCAAGTTATTATTTTGCTAACACTAATGCATATTTGGATGCACAAATTTTGTGTTTAATGTGTTTTGCAGAGAGCCGATACTGGAGGTTCAGGAGCATCATCATCCAGGCAACCAGAGCCCGAACCGGAAATGTTTCATGAACAAGAACAGCATATGCAACAAGAAGAAGAAGAACAGGAGGAGCAACATATTCCATATCACGATCAAGATCAGTTATTCATGAATCAGTTTCGTCAATTCGCTCCACATCAAAGGATTCTGAGCTTAGACATTAATGAAGATCAGTTACACCCAAATCTAAGATTTGATCGATGTTGGATAGAGTATCCAGATTATCAAAAGAACATGCACATTCTCTACTTTAAGGTTGTTGAAATGCCAAGGGCAATTGACTGGGTACCTTTGGAAACAGTTAACCTTGCCGAACCGATTCGGGAATTATTGGTGCAAAGGTATGGTAATTCTCAGTTTAACGATTGGATGCGCCTATTTTCCATTCGTAGAACCATATATAGGGAATGGTGTATAGAATTACTTAGTACTATTAAGTTAAACAGTGATGTTAGGAGGATAGATGATAGAAGCTTTATTAGATTTCTGTTAGGTGGACGCATGTACAGAATGTCCATGATAGATTTAGCCAGGGCCTTACAGATTTACACCCCTGCTGAACTTTTGAGCCCCGACTGTAATAGCCTGATTGCCCAAGGAGAAAGGGTAGATAGGGAATTTGATATTAACGCCATCTGGAGGCGTATGTCCCACTTTAATGAATTTCACGCCAGTGGAAATCATACATACTTAGATATAGACAGAGCTGAACTCCGGGTGATTCATAGATTCTTAGCAAACACAATTACACAAAGGGGTAGGAATAAGGAGAAATTGACAGTAAACGATTTGTTCTACCTCAAGTGTATTAGAGACCCGAGGAGTTTCGTTAACATTCCCTATTGTGTTGGTTATTATCTCGCTAATGTAGTTTCGGGGATGAAATCGGGGAGTATTATAGGTGGTGGTATTTTCATTACTCTCATTGGAGAGTATTTAGGTGTAGATAAGAACCAAGGGGGTCCAATGAACGAAATAGAGGACGGAGGTGAAACTATAAGTTCAAACCTTTATCACGGTGCAAGGGTATTATTGATGAGACGTGGTCGGGTATATCGATACGAGGGACCTCAGCGACAGGTAGAGAGAGGTTCGGATGACGAGATGGAGGAGGCGAACAACATTATAGGAGTTGTTCGGGAGACTGCTCTTGATTTAGGCGTTCGTATGGAGGATGAATACATGACGAACTATGATAGGCATATGCAGTACGAGGCATGGCAACGTCGGAATGACTACGAGCATTCCCGGCAACGAGAGCATGGCCGATGGGATTATCATCAGCGCCAAATTATAAGCCAGTTGCAGCCTGGCGAGATGTATTATCCGACCCGACCCGCATACTATCCCGCACATCAGCCAGAAATGAGACCACCCTATGATTCATATGATTATGACGCAGCATACCAGTTCACCTATAATCAGCCATGGAACCCGGACGCGAACATGAATTGGGATCCATATCCTAATTTTCCTCCTAACCCACCTCCTGATTAGTAGAGATAAGTTGGTAATTTTTATTTTTATTATTTTAAACACTTAACATTTTATTACGTTTATGTAATGTTTGATATTTCTATTATTATTGTATACTAATATTTTTCTTATAATTTGAAGGTGGGACGCCAAAGTTCCATTTCAAATTGCATGTATGATTATATTTGTATTGTATGTATTTTATGTTATGTCCACAACAGGGTAAAAACAACGCATTTTCAAAGACTGGCATTAAGTTCAGCAAAAGCAAGTAATTTTGACGACAATGATGCAAAATATATGTGAAATAACAACAAGACGGAATGAACAAATGACGTGCACCATTTATCATTCAGCAAACAAACGCCAATATATTTGGAAACTTTGGTAAAAATTTAATCATTTTCACACAAATCACCCTCAATAATTTAAATTGTTACTGATTTTTTGCAAATGAGGGCATTGCAAGATCTTAAGTGTGGGAAGGGGTTAAATTCTTTCGGATTTTAAAATTTTTACTTTATACACTTGGTTACCATTAAAAATACTAGTAAAGCAGTAGTTGTATTAGAATCTAGTGCTCTCTGATAAAAAAGAACAGCCCTAGTCTTATATACTGACTACCCAATTCTAGTAAAATTTTTCAAAATTTTCAATTAAATGAATTCAAAATCATGTTTATACATATTTATGAACGATAAAACTAGGTTTTAACACCGAAATTATTGTTACCTCGGAAAGGACATAAATTGAGAAACAAACTAAAATGTTAAAATTCATTTAAAATGGAATAGAGGACGATAAAAAGAAAAATAAAAAGCCAAGTGTGGGAAAATTTACCAAGTTATTTTAAACATATGCCACATATATTTGTAACAAATAACTGAAAATACTTTTGCTTTGGACTAAACTAAACTGTTTTACCCAATGAAAGAAAAGAAGAGATGGATCTACACGATGAATCAATTCCATCATTAAAAGGAAGTAAAGTCTTCCAAAAAAGACACGCGCTTCTTGATTTAGGTCATGAAGTTGTCGTTCAGACCAGCTGTAGGTTGACGAAAAATCTAGAAAAGTCATCACTAAAATCAGCTGGAAATCCACGGACCTCAGCATTAAACAGGGTCGCCAAGTGGTCAGATTTATCCTAACCATGAGAAGGATTTATCTCGTACAATGGGGAGGCACCATGCAAATTAGCTGGATAAGACTAATGAATCAGATCCCCAGAAAGGATAATCTCCTTAAAGATTAAAAATCAGCTTTTAAGACTGATATTACTCAATCCTAGAGATTGACCTTAAAGATTGAGAATTACAAACTCATGGAATTCGATGATATCTAAACTCGAGCTTGAACGAGAAAATATTTTGATCAAAAATACAAACCGATTTGTTTTCTGAAAACCCAATTTTCAATGCGTTCATTACCATTGAACGTAAAATCCTAGGAATTCACCTGGAATTCATTAGGTCACCTGAACCAAATCGGGTGTCAACCGTAAGAACGGTGGTTGCATAGCATGGTCGGAGACAGGACCTTGTGCCAGACCGGAAAAATTATAAGGGTGAGCTTTACTATTGCTCCTACCAAGGATAGTAATTGCGTCCGACACGTTATAGACCATAATCAAAAGCATGTCACGGGACATTGCCTTAACAGTTGCTTGTTCAACGCTTTCCTTTACAACCGGACGGTAGTTTGCCGAAAGGTAATATACGGAACAAGTAAACTGGACGTGTTGCTTTCCTAATACAAGGTTAGCAAGTGGGTGACACAAAACCGCAAGTTTTGAGCTAAAATTTTCAAATCTGAAACCCACCAAACCCACAAAAATATTTTGCAAACACCGGTAAAGGGTTATTCCGGAAAACTTATCTAGGGTAAAAACTAGATTTAATTTTCAAAAGATCAAATGTTTTCATAAAGATCCAATTTCCTTAATGGATCTAAATTTTTATAGTCATGTGGGACTGTAAACCATATCGTTACTTCCATTGTTTATACCGCCGTATAGAAATCACTGATGTACAAAGTGTGAAGAATAAAGAAGTGATTCTAGTATTTCAAGACAATATTGCTTGAGGACAAGCAACGCTCAAGTGTGGGAATATTTGATAATGCTAAAAACGAACATATATTTCATAGCATTATTCCTCAAGAAAGACAAGCTTTTAGTTGCAATTGTTCTATTTACAAGTGATATTCGTTTAAATAATAAAAGGTGAAGACAAAAGGCAGATTCGACAAATTGAAGACAAAAAGGTCCAAAGAGCTAAAAAGTACAAGATACAACTAAAAAGGTTCAAAATATTGATGAGGAACGTCTCAAAATGACAAGAGTACAAGTTATAAGACGCAAAGTACACGATATAAAATAATACGCGAAGACGTCCGAAAATCCGGAACCGGGACCTGAGCCAAGAAGAAACGCCCGACGCAACGGACCAAAAATATCTAATCTACTATGCACAAGAATATAATATAATATATATAATTATATATAATTATATATTATATATATTATTATTATTATATTACGTCGGCAAGAAGAAAACAAAGCAATTTGGCTGGATCCAGGGTGGCCATACGACTCGCATGGCCAGAAGCACAAATCCATGCGAGTCGCATGGAGTGAAAATGTTGGTCAGGTCCTATAAAAAGCCAGTTTTCTGCCGAGTTATATACATAATTTTAATCTCTCTCAATATATGTAATATATATTTATAATTTATATTTTAATTTTAATTATAATTCTAATAATAAGGGTATGTTAGCGAATGTTATAAGGGTGTAAGTCGAAATTCTGTCCGTGTAACGCTACGCTATTTTTAATCATTGTAAGTTATGTTCAACCTTTTTACATTAATGTCTCGTAGCTAAGTTATTATTATGCTTATTTAAAACGAAGTAATCATGATGTTGGGCTAATTACTAAAATTGGGTAATTGGGCTTTGTACCATAATTGGGGTTTGGACAAAAGAACGACACTTGTGGAAACTAGACTATGGGCTATTAATGGGCTTTATATTTGTTTAACTAAATGAAAGTTTGTTAATGTTAATATAAAGATTTACAATTGGGCGTCCCTATAAATTACCATATACACTCAATCGGACACGATGGGCGGGGTATTTATATGTACGAATAATCGTTCATTTAACCGGACACGGGAATGGATTAATAGCCACTAGAATAATTAAAACAGGGGTGAAATTACATTCAAGGGTAATTGGTGTAATTGTTAACAAAGTGGTAAAACCTTGGTTTACACGCAGTCGATAACCTGGTGTATTCATTAAACAAAGTATTAAAACCTTGTTACAATTCGAATCCCCAATTAGTTGGAATATTTAACTTCGGGTATAATAATAATTTGACAAGGACACTTGCAATTTATATTTATGACTGATGGACTGTTATGGACAAAAACCAGACGGACATATTGAATAATCCAGGACAAAGGACAATTAACCCATGGGCATAAAACTAAAATCAACACGTCAAACATCATGATTACGGAAGTTTAAATAAGCATAATTCTTTTATTTCATATTTAATTTCCTTTATTTTATATTTAATTGCACTTCTAATTATCGCACTTTTATTTATTGTTATTTAATCGCACTTTTAATTATCGTACTTTTTAATTATCGCAATTTTATTTTATCGCATTTTTATTATTCGCAATTTCATTATCGTTATTTACTTTACGCTTTAATTTTAGTCTTGTATTTATACTTTACATTAGGTTTTAACTGCGACTAAAGTTTTAAAATCGACAAACCGGTCATTAAACGGTAAAAACCCCCCTTTATAATAATAATATTACTTATATATATATTTGTATTTTTATAAAAATAAACTAATATAGCGTTGAGCTTTGTTTAAAGATTTCCCTGTGGAACGAACCGGACTTACTAAAAACTACACTACTGTACGATTAGGTACACTGCCTATAAGTGTTGTAGCAAGGTTTAAGTATATCCATTCTATAAATAAATAAATATCTTGTGTAAAATTGTATCGTATTTAATAGTATTTTCTAGTAAAATATAAGCTATTTTATATACACCTCGTTCGACATCATCTAGCTTCAAAAACAACCCTTAATCATCATAAGAAAATCCATTCAAGAACACTTCAAAAATCCTTCCAAGTAAATAAGTTTACTTCCAACCTTTCAATCCAACTCCACCACTCTTTTGATTCTAGGATTTTTCTCATCTCTTACAGTAACTTTGTCCAAGTAACTTGAGGTAGTAACCTTATTCATAATCTTATTCAATTCATATTCATATAGCTATCTTATTTTGTGGTATAAAATTTTAACAACAAGAACATAGTTTGAATGATTTCAAACTTGTTCGCAAACTAAATAGATCCTTCTAACTTGACATTTAAAAAACTTCAAGACCTGTAATATATCATAATGATATGCTAACTTAACAAGATATAACTTGGTTTTACAAAGAACACCTTAAAAACTAAATCTACGTCGTCGGAGTGCAACCGGGGGCTGTTTTGGGTTGGATAATTAAAAACCATCTTAAGCTTTGAATTGGAAGTTCATATTCTGGAAAAATGATATTTCTTATGAATATGTTAACATATAAAAATTTCATGGTTTAACTCAAAGTGTAAGTATTTTTAGAAAAATGATCATTAAATGTTATTTTTATGATGGAAAATGATCACTTTCATAAGTTTCACCAAAGTTTGACCTATAACCTGTGATTTCGAATACAAACTAAGGTATTATCAGTTCATATTCTTAAAATTTGACTCGATCCAAGGAAGTGGCAAGTTGAACCAACAAAAACGGAGTTGTGATGAAGAAACTACGACTAAAACAAGATCGGGTATCCGAAGCTAGTTTAGCTACGAAAATATTTGGAGAAAAATTAAATTAATCATATATTTTCTAATTAATATGATATTTCATATATATTTACTTATGATTTGATTTTATATATTTCAGGACCACCCATAAACAACACGAGAAGATTAATCATAAGACCTCATGATTGTACGCAACACGTCATTTGACAACACGGTACTTTATGTACGCAACACGTCACTTGACAACATGGTACCATGGGTCGAGATTAATTCTGATCAATACGAATACGATGGGGTCTTTATTTATTTTATTTAAGCAACTAATTGTGGACCACTAACATCGGACTGCTAACTACGGACTAAGAAAATATTAAAAGTATTAAAAGTATATATATATATATGTAACGATTACTTGAAAAGAAAATATGTTGATATATTATATATATGGTTAGGTTTGTGATATCAATCGGAGACCAAGTCGTGTTTATTACCTTCAAGTCAAAACGTGAGTATATAGTCCCACTTTTAAACTCTAAATATTTCGGGATGAGAATACATGCATTTTATGATTTACGTTATGGACACAAGTGATTAAAATTATATATTCTACGTTGAGTTGTACCAATGGCATATCTCCCTGTAACTTGGTAACTACTATTTACATGCGGTATTGTAAACGCGAATCCTGTTGATAGATCTATCGGGCCTGACAACTCCAACCAGACTGGATGACCAGTATTCAACGGTTGCACAGTACTTCGTTTCGGTGACTACACTTGGTACGGTGTAGTAAGATTTCATAATAAAGGGAATATGCGACGTTGATTAAATGTTAAGTATGGTTATCAAGTGCTCAACAACTTAGAATATTTTTATTAAAACGTTTATATATGAAATCTTGTGGTCTATATTCATAACGCTGTCGGCATTAAACCTATATCTCACCAACTTTATGTTGACGTTTTAAGCATGTTTATTCTCAGGTGATAACTAAAAGCTTCTGCTGCAACATGTTGAATTTAAGCAACATCTTGAGTATGCATATTTGTGTCAAAAATAAAACTGCATATCGGAGGATTTGTAATGTAAAATATGTTGGAGGTCGTATTGTTATTATCATATGTAAAGTTTGTAAGTCTAAGATTATCGCTAAACGATAATCATTATTATCTTGTTTAAACCTTGTATTTGTAATAAAAGTTATGGTTTGTATTGTAAAAACGAATGCAGTTTTTGAAAAACGTCGCATATAGAGGTCAATACCTCGCGATGAAATCATATGTTATTGTATTCGTCCTTATGGTTAAGGTCGGGTTTTGACATTTTGACAGAAAAATTCATGAGAAGTCTATTTATTTCACACACTTAAATGAGTACTTTTACGCGAGATTTAATAACTTGGAAAGTAAAATTAAAACTGTAAAAAATATTCTTGTTGAAAGCATTGAATCAATTCGAGAAACCATTGAAATAATTATAGAAATAATACATGAAATAATTCGTGAAACCGTTCTGACGTCCATTTAAATATTAGCATTGAGCCAATTTTACTCGTTCTTACTAGGTTTCACATACCATATTATACAAAAACACTTTCACAGTCAAACCGCTTCAACCAAACAATTTCATCTAGACTGGTTCATTCAGAAAATTTAGAAAAAATAAGAGTATTTTGATAGAAAAATTCATGAAAAGTCTATTTATTTCACACTAAAATGAGTACTTTTACGCGAGATTTAATATCGGGGAAAGTAAAATTAAAACTGTAAAAAATATTCTTGTTGAAAGCATTGAATCAATTCAAGAAACCAGTGAAATAATTATGGAAATAATACATGAAATAATTCGTGAAACCATTCTGACGTCCATTTAAATATTAGTATTGAGCCAATATTACTCGTTCTTACTAGGTTTCACATACCATTTTATATAAAAACACATTCAAATTCAAACCGCTTCAACCAAACAATTTCATCTAGACCGGTTCATTGAGAAAATTTAGAAAAAATAAGAGTATTTTGACAGAAAAATTCATGAAAAGTCTATTTAATTCACACAATAAAATGAGTAGTTTTACGCGAGATTTAATATCTGGGAAAGTAAAATTAAAACTGTAAAAAAATATTCTTGTTGAAAGCATTGAATCAATTCGAGAAACCAATAAAATAATTATAGAAATGATACATGAAATATTTCGTGAAACCATTCTGCGTCCATTTAAATTTTAGCATTGAGCCAATTTTACGTGTTTTACTAGATTTCACATACCATTTTATACAAAAACATTTTCACTATCAAACCGCTTCAACCGAACAATTTCATCTAGACCGGTTCATTCAGAAAATTAAGAAAAAATAAGAGTATTTTGACAAATAAATTCATGAAAAGTCTATTCATTTCACACACTAAATTGAGTACTTTTACGCGAGATTTTATATCTTGGAAAGTAAAATTAAAACTGCAAAAAAATATTCTTGTTGAAAGCATTGAATCAATTCGAGAAACCAATGAAATAATTACAGAAATAATACATGAAATAATTCGTGAAACCATTCTGACGTCTATTTAAATATTAGCATTAGGCCAATTTTACTCATTCTTACTAGATTTCACATACCATTTTATACAAAAACACATTCACTGTCAAACCGCTTCAACCGAACAATTTCATCTAGATCGGTTCATTCGAAAATTTTTAAAAAATAAGAGTATTTTGACAGAAAATTCATGAAAAGTCTATTTATTTCACACACTAAAATAAGTAGTTTTACACGAGATTTAATATATGGAAAAGTAAAATTAAAATCATAAAAAAATATTCTTTTTGAAAGTGTGGAATCAATTCGAGAAACCAATAAATTATTATAGAAATAATACATGAAATAATTCGTGAAACCATTCTGACGTCCATTTAAATATTAGTATTGAGCCAATATTACTCGTTCTTACTAGGTTTCACATACCATTTTATACAAAAACACATTCACATTTAAACCGCTTCAACCAAACAATTTCATCTTGACCGGTTTATTGAGAAAATTTAGAAAAAATAAGAGTATTTTGACAGAAAAATTCATGAAAAGTCTATTTATTTCACACACTAAAATGAGTAGTTTTACGCGAGATTTAATATCTGGGAAAGTAAAATTAAAACTGTAAAAAAATATTCTTGTTGAAAACATTGAATCAATTCGAGAAACCAATAAAATAATTATAGAAATAATACATGAAATATTTCGTGAAACCATTCTGACGTCCATTTAAATATTAGCATTGTGCCAATTTTACTCGTTCTTACTAGATTTCACATACCATTTTATACAAAAACACATTCACAACTTAACCACTTCAAACAAATAATTTCATCTAGACCGGTTCATTGAGAAAATTTAGAAAAAATAAGAGTATTTTGACAGAAAAATTAATGAAAAGTCTATTTATTTCAAACACTAAAATGAGTAGTTTTACGCGAGATTTAATATCTGGGAAAACTGTAAAAAATATTTTTGTTAAAAGCATTGAATCATTTCGAGAAACCAATAAAATAATTATAGAAATAATACATGAAATATTTCGTAAAACCATTCTGACGTCCATTTAAATATTAGCATTGAGCCAATTTTACTCGTTCTTACTAGATTTCACATACCATTTTATACAAAAACACATTCACTGTGAAGCCGCTTCAACCGAGCAATTTCATCTAAACCGGTTCATTCAGAAAATTTAGAAAAAATAAGAGTATTTTGACAGAAAAATTCATGAAAAGTCTATTTATTTTACACAATAAAATGAGTACTTTTACGCGAGATTTAATATCTTGGAAAGTAAAATTAAAACTGTAAAAAAATATTCTTGTTGAAAGCATTGAATCAATTCGAGAAACCAATGAAAAAATTAAAGAAATAATACATGAAATAGTTCGTGAAACCATTCTGACATCCATTTAAATATTAGTATTGAGCCACTATTACTCGTTCTTACTAGGTTTCACATACCATTTTATACAAAAACACATTCACATTTAAACCACTTCAACCAAACAATTTCATCTAGACTGGTTCATTCAGAAAATTTAGAAAAAATAAGTGTATTTTGACAAAAAAATTAATCAAAAGTCTATTTATTTCACACACTAAAATGAGTAGTTTTACGCGAGATTTAATATCTGGGAAAGTAAAATTAAAACTGTAAAAAATATTTTTGTTAAAAGCATTGAATCATTTTGAAAAACCAATAAAATAATTATAGAAATAATACATGAAATATTTCATGAAACCATTCTGACGTCCATTTAAATATTAGCATTGAGCCAATTTTACTCGTTCTTACTAGATTTCACATACCATTTTATACAAAAATACATTCACTGTCAAACCGCTTCAACCGAACAATTTCATCTAGACCGGTTCATTCAGAAAATTTAGAAAAAATAAGAGTATTTTGACAGAAAAATTCATGAAAAGTCTATTTATTTTACACAATAAAATGAGTACTTTTACGCGAGATTTAATATCTTGGAAAGTAAAATTAAAACTGTAAAAAAATATTCTTGTTGAAAGCATTGAATCAATTCGAGAAGCCAATGAAAAAATTAAAGAAATAATACATGAAATAGTTCGTGAAACCATTCTGACATCCATTTAAATATTAGTATTGAGCCAATATTACTCGTTCTTACTAGGTTTCACATACCATTTTATACAAAAACACATTCACATTTAAACCACTTCAACCAAACAATTTCATCTAGACTGGTTCATTCAGAAAATTTAGAAAAAATAAGTGTATTTTGACAAAAAAATTAATCAAAAGTCTATTTATTTCACACACTAAAATGAGTAGTTTTACGCGAGATTTAATATCTGGGAAAGTAAAATTAAAACTGTAAAAAATATTTTTGTTAAAAGCATTGAATCATTTTGAAAAACCAATAAAATAATTATAGAAATAATACATGAAATATTTCATGAAACCATTCTGACGTCCATTTAAATATTAGCATTGAGCCAATTTTACTCGTTCTTACTAGATTTCACATACCATTTTATACAAAAATACATTCACTGTCAAACCGCTTCAACCGAACAATTTCATCTAGACCGGTTCATTCAGAAAATTTAGAAAAAATAAGAGTATTTTGACAGAAAAATTCATGAAAAGTCTATTTATTTCACACACTAAAATGAGTAGTTTTACTCGAGATTTAATATCTGGGAAAGTAAAATTAAAACTGTAAAAAAATATTCTTGTTGAAAGCATTGAATTAATTCGAGAAACTAATTAAATAATTAAAGAAATAATACATGAAATAGTTCGTGAAACCAATTTGACATCCATTTAAATATTAGTATTGAGCCAATATTACTCGTTCTTACTAGGTTTCACATACCATTTTATACAAAAACACTTTCACATTTAAACCACTTCAACCAAATAATTTCATCTAGACCGGTTCATTCAGAAAATTTAGAAAAAATAAGAGTATTTTGACAGAAAAATTCGTGAAAATTCTATTTATTTCACACCCTAAAATGAGTAGTTTTACGCGAGATTTAATATCTGGGAAAGTAAAATTAAAACTGTAAAAAAATATTCTTGATCAAAGCATTGAATCAATTCGAGAAACTAATAAAATAATTATAGAAATAATACATGAAATATTTCGTGAAATCATTCTGACGTCCATTTAAATATTAGGATTGAGCCAATTTTACTCGTTTTTACTAGATTTCACATACCATTTTATACAAAAACACATTCACTGTCAAACCGCTTGAACCGAACAATTTCATCTAGATCGGTTCATTCAGAAAATTTAGAAAAAAATAAGAGTATTTTGACAGAAAAATTCATGAGAAGTCTATTTATTTCACACACTTAAATGAGTACTTTTACGCGAGATTTAATATCTTGGAAAGTAAAATTAAAACTGTAAAAAATATTCTTGTTGAAAGCATTGAATCAATTCGAGAAACCATTGAAATAATTATAGAAATAATACATGAAATAATTCGTGAAACCATTCTGACGTCCATTTAAATATTAGCTTTGAGCCAATTTTACTCATTCTTACTAGGTTTCACATACCATTTTATACAAAAACACATTCACAGTCAAACTGCTTCAACCGAGCAATTTCATCTAAATCGGTTCATTCAGAAAATTTTGAAAAAATAAGAGTATTTTGACAGAAAAATTCATGAAAAGTCTATTTATTTCACACTAAAATGAGTACTTTTATGCGAGATTTAATATCTGGAAAAGTAAAATTAAAACTGTAAAAAAATATTCTTGTTGAAAGCATTGAATTAATTCGAGAAACCAATGAAATAATTATAGAAATAATACTTGAAATAATTCGTAAAACCATTCTGACATCCATTTAAATATATTAGTATTGAGCCAATATTACTCGTTCTTACTAGATTTCACATACCATTTTATACAGAAACACATTCACAATTTAACCGCTTCAACCAAACAATTTCATCTAGACCGGTTCATTCAGAAAATTTAGAAAAAATAAGTGTATTTTGACAGAAAAATTAATCAAAAGTCTATTTATTTCACACACTAAAATGAGTAGTTTTACGCGAGATTTAATATCTGGGAAAGTAAAATTAAAACTGTAAAAAAATATTTTTGTTAAAAGCATTGAATCATTTTGAAAAACCAATAAAATAATTATAGAAATAATACATGAAATATTTCGTGAAACCATTCTGACGTCCATTTAAATATTAGCATTGAGCCAATTTTACTCGTTCTTACTAGATTTCACATACCATTTTATACAAAAATACATTCACTGTCAAACCGCTTCAACCGAACAATTTCATCTAGACCGGTTCATTCAGAAAATTTAGAAAAAATAAGAGTATTTTGACAGAAAAATTCATGAAAAGTCTATTTATTTCACACACTAAAATGAGTAGTTTTACGCGAGATTTAATATCTGGGAAAGTAAAATTAAAACTGTAAAAAAATATTCTTGTTGAAAGCATTGAATTAATTCGAGCAACTAATTAAATAATTAAAGAAATAATACATGAAATAGTTCGTGAAACCATTTTGACATCCATTTAAATATTAGTATTGAGCCAATATTACTCGTTCTTACTAGGTTTCACATACCATTTTATACAAAAATACTTTCACATTTAAACCACTTCAACCAAATAATTTCATCTAGACCGGTTCATTCAAAAAATTTAGAAAAAATAAGAGTATTTTGACAGAAAAATTCGTTAAAAGTCTATTTATTTCACACACTAAAATAAGTAGTTTTACGCGAGATTTAATATCTGGGAAAGTAAAATTAAAACTGTAAAAAAATATTCTTGATCAAAGCATTGAATCAATTCGAGAAATTAATAAAATAATTATAGAAATAATACATGAAATATTTCGTGAAATCATTCTGACGTCCATTTAAATATTAGTATTGAGTCAATTTTACTCGTTCTTACTAGATTTCACATACCATTTTATACAAAAACACATTCACTGTCAAACCGCTTGAACCGAACAATTTCATCTAGATCGGTTCATTCGGAAAATTTAGAAAAAAATAAGAGTATTTTGACAGAAAAATTCATGAGAAGTCTATTTATTTCACACACTAAAATGAGTACTTTTACGCGAGATTTAATATCTAGGAAAGTAAATTAAAACTATAAAAAAATATTCTTGTTGAAAGCATTAAATCAATTCGAGAAACCAATGAAATAATTATAGAAATAATACTTGAAATAATTCGTGAAACCATTTTGACATCAATTTAAATATATTAGTATTGAGCCAATATTACTCGTTCTTACTAGATTTCACATACCATTTTATACAAAAACACATTCACAACATAACCGCTTCAAACAAATAATTTCATCTAGACCGGTTCATTGAGAAAATTTAGAAAAAATAAGAGTATTTTGACAGAAAAATTAATGAAAAGTCTATTTATTTCACACACTAAAATGAGTAGTTTTACGCGAGATTTAATATATGGGAAAGTAAAATTAAAACTGTAAAAAATATTTTTGTTAAAAGCATTGAATCATTTCGAGAAACCAATAAAATAATTATAGAAATAATACATGAAATATTTCGTGAAACCATTCTGACGTCCATTTAAATATTAGCATTGAGCCAATTTTACTCGTTCTTACTAGATTTCACATACCATTTTAAACAAAAACACATTCACTGTCAAACCACTTCAACCGAGCAATTTCATCTAGACCGCTTCATTCAGAAAATTTAGAAAAAATAAGAGTATTTTGACAGAAAAATTCATGAAAAGTCTATTTATTTTACACAATAAAATGAGTACTTTTACGCGAGATTTAATATTGGGGAAAGTAAAATTAAAACTGTAAAAAAATATTTTTGTTAAAAGCATTGAATCATTTTGAAAAACCAAGAAAATAATTATAGAAATAATACATGAAATATTTCGTGAAACCATTCTGACGTCCATTTAAATATTAGCATTGAGCCAATTTTACTCGTTCTTACTAGATTTCACATACCATTTTATACAAAAATACATTCACTGTCAAACCGCTTCAACCGAACAATTTCATCTAGACCGGTTCATTCAGAAAATTTAGAAAAAATAAGAGTATTTTGACAGAAAAATTCATGAAAAGTCTATTTATTTCACACACTAAAATGAGTAGTTTTACGCGAGATTTAATATCTGGGAAAGTAAAATTAAAACTGTAAAAACATATTCTTGTTGAAAGCATTGAATTAATTCGAGAAACTAATGAAATAATTAAAGAAATAATACATGAAATAGTTCGTGAAACCATTTTGACATCCATTTAAATATTAGTATTGAGCCAATATTACTCGGTGTTACTAGGTTTCACATACCATTTTATACAAAAACACTTTCACATTTAAACCACTTCAACCAAACAATTTCATCTAGACCGGTTCATTCAGAAAATTTAGAAAAAATAAGAGTATTTTGACAGAAAAATTCGTGAAAAGTCTATTTATTTCACACATTAAAATGAGTAGTTTTACGCGAGATTTAATATCTGGGAAAGTAAAATTAAAACTGTAAAAAATAATTCTTGATCAAAGCATTGAATCAATTCGAGAAACTAATAAAATAATTATAGAAATAATACATGAAATATTTCGTGAAATCATTCTGACGTCCATTTAAATATTAGTATTGAGCCAATTTTACTCGTTCTTACTAGATTTCACATACCATTTTATACAAAAACACATTCACTGTCAAACCGCTTGAACCGAACAATTTCATCTAGATCGGTTCATTCAGAAAATTTAGAAAAAAATAAGAGTATTTTGACAGAAAAATTCATGAGAAGTCTATTTATTTCACACACTTAAATGAGTACTTTTACGCGAGATTTAATATCTTGGAAAGTAAAATTAAAACTGTAAAAAAATATTCTTGTTGAAAGCATTGAATCAATTCGAGAAACCATTGAAATAATTATAGAAATAATACATGAAATAATTCGTGAAACCATTCTGACGTCCATTTAAATATTAGCATTGAGCTAATTTTACTCATTCTTACTAGGTTTCACATACCATATTATACAAAAACACATTCACAGTCAAACTGCTTCAACCAAACAATTTCATCTAGACCGGTTCATTCAGAAAATTTAGAAAAAATAAGAGTATTTTGACAGAAAAATTCATGAAAAGTCTATTTATTTCATACTAAAATGAGTACTTTTACGCGAGATTTAATATCGTGAAAAGTAAAATTAAAACTGTAAAAAAATATTCTTGTTGAAAGCATTAAATCAATTCGAGAAACCAATGAAATAATTATAGAAATAATACTTGAAATAATTCGTAAAACCATTCTGACATCCATTTAAATATATTAGTATTGAGCCAATATTACTCGTTCTTACTAGATTTCACATACCATTTTATACAGAAACACATTCACAATTTAACCGCTTCAACCAAACAATATCATGTAGACCGGTTCATTGAGAAAATTTAGAAAAAATAAGAGTATTTTGACAGAAAAATTAATGAAAAGTCTATTTATTTCACACACTAAAATGAGTAGTTTTACGCGATATTTAATATCTGGGAAAGTAAAATTAAAACTGTAAAAAAATATTTTTGTTAAAAGCATTGAATCAATTAGAGAAACCAATAAAATAATTATAGAAATAATACATGAAATATTTCGTGAAACCATTCTGACGTCCATTTAAATATTAGCATCGAGCCAATTTTACTCGTTCTTACTAGATTTCACATACCATTTTATACAAAAACACATTCACTGTCAAACCGCTTCAACCGAACAATTTCATCTAGACCGGTTCATTCAGAAAATTTAGAAAAAATAAGAGTATTTTGACAGAAAAATTCATGAAAAGTCTATTTGTTTTACACACTAAAATGAGTACTTTTATGTGAAATTTAATATCTAGGAAAGTAAAATTAAAACTGTAAAAAAAATATTCTTGTTGAAATCATTGAATCAATTAGAGAAACAATGAAATAATTATAAAAATAATAATTGAAATAATTCGTGAAACCATTCTAACATCCATTTAAATATTAGAATTGAGCCAATATTACTCGTTCTTACTAGATTTCACATACCATTTTACACAAAAACACATTCACAATTAAACCGCTTCAACCAAACAATTTCATCGAGACCAGTTCATTGAGAAAATTTAGAAAAAAATAAGAGTATTTTGACAGAAAAATTCATGAAAAGTCTATTTATTTCACACTAAAAGAGTAGTTTTACGCGAGATTTAATATCTGGGAAAGTAAAATTAAAACTGTAAAAAATTATTCTTGTTGAAAGCATTGAATCAATTCGAGAAACCAATAAAATAATTATAGAAATAATACATGAAATATTTCATGAAACCATTCTGACGTCCATTTAAATTTTAGCATTGAGCCAATTTTACTCGTTCTTACTAGATTTCACATACCATTTAATACAAAAACACATTCACTGTCAAACCGCTTCAACCAAACAACTTCATCTAGACCGGTTCATTCAGAAAATTTAGAAAAAATAAGAGTATTTTGACAGAAAAATTCATGAAAATTCTATTTATTTCACACACTAAAATGAGTACTTTTACGCGAGATTTAATATCTTGCAAAGTAAAATTAAAACTGTAAAAAAATATTCTTGTTGAAAGCATTGAATCAATTCGAGAAACCAATGAAATAATTATATAAATAATACATGAAATAATTCGTGAAACCATTCTGACGTCCATTTAAATATTAGCATTAGGGCAATTTTACTCGTTTTTACTAGGTTTCACATACCATTTTATACAAAAAAAACATTCACAGTCAAACCGCTTCAACCAAAAAATTTCATCTAGACCGGTTCATTCAGAAAATTTAGAAAAAATAAGAGTATTTTGACAGAAAAATTCATGAAAAGTCTATTTATTTCACACACTAAAATGAGTAGTTTTACGCGAGATTTAATATCTGGGAAAGTAAAATTAAAACTGTAAAAAAATGTTTTTGTTAAAAGCATTGAATCAATTATAGAAACCAATAAAATAATTATAGAAATAATACATGAAATATTTCGTGAAACCATTCTGACGTCCATTTAAATATTAGCATTGAGCCAATTTTACTCGTTCTTACTAGATTTCACATACCATTTTATACAAAAACACATTCACTGTCAAACCGCTTCAACCGAACAATTTCATCTAGACCGGTTCATTCAGAAAATTTAGAAAAAATAAGAGTATTTTGACAGAAAAATTCATGAAAAGTCTATTTATTTTACACACTAAAATGAGTACTTTTATGCGAAATTTAATATCTTGGAAAGTAAAATTAAAACTGTAAAAAAAATATTCTTGTTGAAAGCATTGAATCAATTAGAGAAACCAATGAAATAATTATAAAAATAATACATGAAATAATTCGTGAAACCATTCTGACATCCATTTAAATATTAGAATTGAGCCAATATTACTCGTTCTTACTAGATTTCACATACCATTTTACACAAAAACACATTCACAATTAAACTGCTTCAACCAAACAATTTCATCGAGACCGGTTCATTGAGAAAATTTAGAAAAAAATAAGAGTATTTTGACAGAAAAATTCATGAAAAGTCTATTTATTTCACACTAAAAGAGTAGTTTTACGCGAGATTTAATATCTGGGAAAGTAAAATTAAAACTGTAAAAAATTATTCTTGTTGAAAGCATTGAATCAATTCGAGAAACCAATAAAATAATTATAGAAATAGTACATGAAATATTTCGTGAAACCATTCTGACGTCCATTTAAATTTCAGCATTGAGCCAATTTTACTCGTTCTTACTAGATTTCACATACCATTTAATACAAAAACACATTCACTGTCAAACCGCTTCAACCAAACAACTTCATCTAGACCGGTTCATTCAGAAAATTTAGAAAAAATAAGAGTATTTTGACAGAAAAATTCATGAAAAGTCTATTTATTTCACACACTAAAATGAGTACTTTTACGAAAGATTTAATATCTTGGAAAGTAAAATTAAAACTGTAAAAAAATATTCTTGTTGAAAGCATTGAATCAATTCGAGAAACCAATGAAATAATTATAGAAATAATACATGAAATAATTCGTGAAACCATTCTGACGTCCATTTAAATATTAGCATTAGGCCAATTTTACTCGTTCTTACTAGGTTTCACATACCATTTTATACAAAAAAAAATTCACAGTCAAACCGCTTCAACCAAAAAATTTCATCTAGACCGGTTCATTCAGAAAATTTAGAAAAAATAAGAGTATTTTGACAGAAAAATTCATGAAAAGTCTATTTATTTTACACACTAAAATGAGTACTTTTATGCGAAATTTAATATCTTGGAAAGTAAAATTAAAACTGTAAAAAAAATATTCTTGTTGAAAGCATTGAATCAATTAGAGAAACCAATGAAATAATTATAAAAATAATACATGAAATAATTCGTGAAACCATTCTGACATCCATTTAAATATTAGAATTGAGCCAATATTACTCGTTCTTACTAGGTTTCACACACCATTTTATACAAAAGAACATTCACATTTAAACCACTTCAACCAAACAACTTCATCTAAACTGGTTCATTGAGAGAATTTAGAGAAAATAAGAGTATTTTGACAGAAAAATTCATGAAAAGTCTATTTATTTCACACACTAAAATGAGTAGTTTTACGCAAGATTTAATATTTGGGAAAGTAAAATTAAAACTGTAAAAAAATATTCTTGTTGAAAGAATTGAATCAATTCGAGAAACCAATAAAATAATTATAGAAATAATACATGAAATATTTCGTGAAACCATTCTGACGTCCATTTAAATTTTAGCATTGAGCCAATTTTACTCGTTCTTACTAGATTTCACATACCATTTTATACAAAAACACATTCACTGTCAAACCGCTTCAACCGAATAATTTCATCTAGACCGGTTCAGTCAGAAAATTTAGAAAAAATAAGAGTATTTTGTCAGAAAAATTCATGAAAAGTCTATTTATTTCACACACTAAAATGAGTACTTTTATGCGAGATTTAATATCTTGGAAAGTAAAATTAAAACTGTAAAAAAATATTCTTGTTGAAAGCATTGAATCAATTCGAGAAACCAATGAAATAATTATAGAAATAATACATGAAATAATTCGTGAAACCATTCTAACGTCCATTTAAATATTAGCATTGAGCCAATATTACTCGTTCTTACTAGATTTCACATACTATTTTATACAAAAGAACATTCACATTTAAACCGCTTCAACCAAATAATTTCATCTAGACCGGTTCATTGTGAGAATTTAGAGAAAATAAGAGTATTTTGACAAAAAAATTCATGAAAAGTCTATTTATTTCACACACTAAAATGAGTAGTTTTACGCAAGATTTAATATTTGGGAAAGTAAAATTAAAACTGTAAAAAAATATTCTTGTTGAAAGCATTGAATCAATTCGAGAAAGCAATAAAATAATTATAGAAATAATACATGAAATATTTCGTGAAACCATTCTGACGTCCATTTAAATTTTAGCATTGAGCCAATTTTACTCGTTCTTACTAGATTTCACATACCATTTTATACAAAAACACATTCACTGTCAAACTGCTTCAACCGAATAATTTCATCTAGACCGGTTCAGTCAGAAAATTTAGAAAAAATAAGAGTATTTTGACAGAAAAATTCATGAAAAGTCTATTTATTTCACACACTAAAATGAGAACTTTTACGCGAGATTTAATATATTGGAAAGTAAAATTAAAACTGTAAATAAATATTCTTGTTGAAAGCATTGAATCAATTCGAGAAACCAATGAAATAATTATAGAAATAATACATGAAATAATTCGTGAAACCATTCTGACGTCCATTTAAATATTAGCATTAGGACAATTTTACTCGTTCTTACTAGGTTTCACATACCATTTTATACAAAAAAAACATTCACAGTCAAACCGCTTCAACCAAAAAATTTCATCTAGACCGGTTCATTCATAAAATTTAGAAAAAATACGAGTATTTTGACAGAAAAATTCATGAAAAGTCTATTTATTTTACACACTAAAATGAGTACTTTTATGCGAAATTTAATATCTTGGAAAGTAAAATTAAAACTGTAAAAAAAATATTCTTGTTGAAAGCATTGAATCAATTAGAGAAACCAGTGAAATAATTATAAAAATAATCCATGAAATAATTCGTGAAACCATTCTAACATCCATTTAAATATTAGAATTGAGCCAATATTACTCGTTCTTACTAGGTTTCACATACCATTTTATGCAAAAGAACATTCACATTTAAACCGCTTCAACCAAACAACTTCATCTAGACCGGTTCTGAAATGTCCCGTTCTTATTGATTAAAAACGTTCCATATTAATTGATTTCGTTGCGAGGTTTTGACCTCTATATGAGACGTTTTTCAAAGACTGCATTCATTTTAAAACAAACCATAACCTTTATTTCATCAATAAAGGTTTAAAAAGCTTTACGTAGATTATCAAATAATGATAATCTAAAATATCCTGTTTACACACGACCATTACATAATGGTTTACATTACAAATATGTTACAACAAAATAAGTTTCTTGAATGCAGTTTTTACACAATATCATACAAGCATGGACTCCAATTCTCGTCCTTATTTAAGTATACGACAGCGGAAGCTCTTAATAATCACCTGAGAATAAACATGCTTAAAACGTCAACAAAAATGTTGGTGAGTTATAGGTTTAACCTATATATATCAAATCATAATAATAGACCACAAGATTTCATATTTCAATACACATCCCATACATAGAGATAAAAATCATTCATATGGTGAACACCTGGTAACCGACATTAACAAGATGCATATATAAGAATATCCCCATCATTCCGGGACACCCTTCGGATATGATATAAATTTCGAAGTACTAAATCATCCGGTACTTTGGATGGGGTTTGTTAGGCCCAATAGATCTATCTTTAGGATTCACGTCAATTAGGGTGTCTGTTCCCTAATTCTTAGATTACCAGACTTAATAAAAAGGGGCATATTCGATTTCAATAATTCAACCATAGAATGTAGTTTCACGTACTTGTGTCTATTTTGTAAATCATTTATAAAACCTGCATGTATTCTCATCCCAAAAATATTAGATTTTAAAAGTGGGACTATAACTCACTTTCACAGATTTTTACTTCGTCGGGAAGTAAGACTTGGCCACTAGTTGATTCACGAACCTATAACAATATATACATATATATCAAAGTATGTTCAAAATATATTTACAACAATTTTAATATATTTTGATGTTTTAAGTTTATTAAGTCAGCTGTCCTCGTTAGTAACCTACAACTAGTTGTCCACAGTTAGATGTACAGAAATAAATCGATAAATATTATCTTGAATCAATCCACGACCCAGTGTATACGTATCTCAGTATTGATCACAACTCAAACTATATATATTTTGGAATCAACCTCAACCCTGTATAGCTAACTCCAACATTCACATATAGAGTGTCTATGGTTGTTCCGAAATATATATAGATGTGTCGACATGATAGGTCGAAACATTGTATACGTGTCTATGGTATCTCAAGATTACATAATATACAATACAAGTTGATTAAGTTATGGTTGGAATAGATTTGTTACCAATTTTCACGTAGCTAAAATGAGAAAAATTATCCAATCTTGTTTTACCCATAACTTCTTCATTTTAAATCCGTTTTGAGTGAATCAAATTTCTATGGTTTTATATTGAACTCTATTTTATGAATCTAAATAGAAAAAGTATAGGTTTATAGTCAGAAAAATAAGTTACAAGTCGTTTTTGTAAAGGTAGTCATTTCAGTCGAAATAACGACGTCTAGATGACCATTTTAGAAAACATACTTCCACTTTGAGTTTAACCATAATTTTTGGATATAGTTTCATGTTCATAATAAAAATCATTTTCTCAGAATAACAACTTTTAAATCAAAGTTTATCATAGTTTTTAATTAACTAACCCAAAACAGCCCGCGGTGTTACTACGACGGCGTAAATCCGGATTTTACGGTGTTTTTCGTGTTTCCAGGTTTTAAATCATTAAATTAGCATATCATATAGATATAGAACATGTGTTTAGTTGATTTTAAAAGTTAAGTTAGAAGGATTAACTTTTGTTTGCGAACAAGTTTAGAATTAACTAAACTATGTTCTAGTGATTACAAGTTTAAACCTTCGAATAAGATAGCTTTATATGTATGAATCGAATGATGTTATGAACATCATTACTACCTTAAGTTCCTTGGATAAATCTACTGGAAAGGAGAAAAATGGATCTAGCTTCAACGGATCCTTGGATGGCTCGAAGTTCTTGAAGCAGAATCATGACACGAAAACAAGTTCAAGTAAGATCATCACTTGAAATAAGATTGTTATAGTTATAGAAATTGAACCAAAGTTTGTATATGATTATTACCTTGTATTAGAATGATAACCTACTATAAGAAACAAAGATTTCTTGAGGTTGGATGATCACCTTACAAGATTGGAAGTGAGCTAGCAAACTTGAAAGTATTCTTGATTTTATGTAACTAGAACTTGTAGAATTTATGAAGAACACTTAGAACTTGAAGATAGAACTTGAGAGAGATCAATTAGATGAAGAAAATTGAAGAATGAAAGTGTTTGTAGGTGTTTTTGGTCGTTGGTGTATGGATTAGATATAAAGGATATGTAATTTTGTTTTCATGTAAATAAGTCATGAATGATTACTCATATTTTTGTAATTTTATGAGATATTTCATGCTAGTTACCAAATGATGGTTCCCACATGTGTTAGGTGACTCACATGGGCTGCTAAGAGCTGATCATTGGAGTGTATATACCAATAGTACATACATCTAAAAGCTGTGTATTGTACGAGTACGAATACGGGTGCATACGAGTAGAATTGTTGATGAAACTGAACGAGGATGTAATTGTAAGCATTTTTGTTAAGTAGAAGTATTTTGATAAGTGTATTGAAGTCTTTCAAAAGTGTATAAATACATATTAAAACACTACATGTATATACATTTTAACTGAGTCGTTAAGTCATCGTTAGTCGTTACATGTAAGTGTTGTTTTGAAACCTTTAGGTTAACGATCTTGTTAAATGTTGTTAACCCAATGTTTGTAATATCAAATGAGATTTTAAATTATTATATTATCATGATATTATCATGTATGAATATCTCTTAATATGATATATATACATTAAATGTCTTTACAACGATAATCGTTACATATATGTCTCGTTTAAAAATCATTAAGTTAGTAGTCTTGTTTTTACATATGTAGTTCATTGTTAATATACTTAATGATATGTTTACTTATCATAGTATCATGTTAACAATATATATATATCCATATATATGTCATCATATAGTTTTTACAAGTTTTAACGTTCGTGAATCACCGGTCAACTTGGGTGGTCAATTGTCTATATGAAACATATTTCAATTAATCAAGTCTTAACAAATTTGATGGCTTAACATGTTGGAAACATTTAATCATGTAAATATCAATCTCAATTAATATATATAAACATGGAAAAGTTCGGGTCACTACAGGTTCATTGAGAGAATTTAGAGAAAATAAGAGTGTTTTGACAGAAAAATTCATGGAAAGTCTATTTATTTCACACACTAAAATGAGTAGTTTTACGCAAGATTTAATATTTGGGAAAGTAAAATTAAAACTGTAAAAAAATATTCTTGTTGAAAGCATTGAATCAATTAGAGAAACCAATAAAATAATTATAGAAATAATACATGAAATATTTCGTGAAACCATTCTGACGTCCATTTAAATTTTAGCATTGAGCCAATTTTACTCGTTCTTACTAGATTTCATATACCATTTTATACAAAAACACATTCACTGTCAAACCGCTTCAACCGAATAATTTCATCTAGACCGGTTCAGTCAGAAAATTTAGAAAAAATAAGAGTATTTTGACAGAAAAATTCATGAAAAGTCTATTTATTTCACACACTAAAATGAGTACTTTTACGCGAGATTTAATATCTTGGAAAGTAAAATTAAAACTGTAAAAAATATTCTTGTTGAAAGCATTGAATCAATTCGAGAAACCAATGAAATAATTATAGAAATAATACATGAAATAATTCGTGAAACCATTCTGACGTCCATTTAAATATTAGCATTGAGCCAATATTACTCGTTCTTACTAGGTTTCACATACAATTTTATACAAAAGAACATTCACATTTAAACCGCTTCAACCAAATAATTTCATCTAGACCGGTTCATTGAGAGAATTTAGAGAAAATAAGAGTATTTTGACAGAAAAATTCATAAAAAGTCTATTTATTTCACACACTAAAATGAGTAGTTTTTCGCAAGATTTAATATTTGGGAAAGTAAAATTAAAACTGTAAAAAAATATTCTCGTTAAAAGCATTGAATCAATTCGAGAAACCAATAAAATAATTATAGAAATAATACATGAAATATTTCGTGAAACCATTCTGACGTCCATTTAAATTTTAGCATTGAGCCAATTTTACTCGTTCTTACTAGATTTCACATACCATTTTATACAAAAACACATTCACTGTCAAACCGCTTCAACCGAACAATTTCATCTAGATCGGTTCATTTGAAAAATTTTAAAAAATAAGAGTATTTTGACAGAAAAATTCATGAGAAGTCTATTTATTTCACACACTTAAACGAGTACTTTTACGCGAGATTTAATATCTTGGAAAGTAAAATTAAAACTGTAAAAAAATATTCTTGTTGAAAGCATTGAATAAATTCGAGAAACCAATGAAATAATTATAGAAATAATACACGAAATAATTCGTGAAACCATTCTGACGTCCATTTAAATATTAGCATTGAGCCAATTTTACTCGTTCTTACTAGGTTTCACATACCATTTTATACAATAACACATTCACAGTCAAACTGCTTCAACCGAGCAATTTCATCTAGACCGGTTCATTCAGAAAATTTTGAAAAAATAAGAGTATTTTGACAGAAAAATTCATGAAAAGTCTATTTATTTCACACTAAAATGAGTACTTTTATGCGAGATTTAATATCTGGAAAAGTAAAATTAAAACTGTAAAAAAATATTCTTGTTGAAAGCATTGAATCAATTCGAGAAACCAGTGAAATAATTATAGAAATAATACTTGAAATAATTCGTAAAACCATTCTGACGTCCATTTAAATATATTAGTATTGAGCCAATATTACTCGTTCTTACTAGATTTCACATACCATTTTATACAGAAACACATTCACAATTTAACCGCTTTAACCAAACAATTTCATCTAGACCGGTTCATTCAGAAAATTTAGAAAAAATAAGTGTATTTTGACAGAAAAATTAATCAAAAGTCTATTTATTTCACACACTAAAATGAGTAGTTTTACGCGAGATTTAATATCTGGGAAAGTAAAATTAAAACTGTAAAAAAATATTTTTGTTAAAAGCATTGAATCATTTTGAAAAACCAATAAAATAATTATAGAAATAATACATGAAATATTTCGTGAAACCATTCTGACGTCCATTTAAATATTAGCATTGAGCCAATTTTACTCGTTTTTACTAGATTTCACATACCATTTTATACAAAAATACATTCACTGTCAAACCGCTTCAACCGAACAATTTCATCTAGACCGGTTCATTCAGAAAATTTAGAAAAAATAAGAGTATTTTGACAGAAAAATTCATGAAAAGTCTATTTATTTCACACACTAAAATGAGTAGTTTTACGTGAGATTTAATATCTGAGAAAGTAAAATTAAAACTGTAAAAAAATATTCTTGTTGAAAGCATTGAATTAATTCGAGCAACTAATTAAATAATTAAAGAAATAATACATGAAATAGTTCGTGAAACCATTTTGACATCCATTTAAATATTAGTATTGAGCCAATATTACTCGTTCTTTCTAGGTTTTACATACCATTTTATACAAAAACACTTTCACATTTGAACCACTTCAACCAAATAATTTCATCTAGACCGGTTCATTCAGAAAATTTAGAAAAAATAAGAGTATTTTGACAGAAAAATTCGTTAAAAGTCTATTTATTTCACACACTAAAATAAGTAGTTTTACGCGAGATTTAATATCTGGGAAAGTAAAATTAAAACTGTAAAAAAATATTCTTGATCAAAGCATTGAATCAATTCGAGAAACTAATAAAATAATTATAGAAATAATACATGAAATATTTCGTGAAATCATTCTGACGTCCATTTAAATATTAGTATTGAGCCAATTTTACTCGTTCTTACTAGATTTCACATACCATTTTATACAAAAACACATTCACTGTCAAACCGCTTGAACCGAACAATTTCATCTAGATCGGTTCATTCAGAAAATTTAGAAAAAAATAAGAGTATTTTGACAGAAAAATTCATGAGAAGTCTATTTATTTCACACACTTAAATGAGTACTTTACGCGAGATTTAATATCTTGGAAAGTAAAATTAAAACTGTAAAAAAATATTCTTGTTGAAAGCATTGAATCAATTCGAGAAACCATTGAAATAATTATAGAAATAATACATGAAATAATTCGTGAAACCATTCTGACGTCCATTTAAATATTAGCATTGAGCCAATTTTACTCATTCTTACTAGGTTTCACATACCATTTTATACAAAAACACTTTCACATTTAAACCACTTTAACCAAATAATTTCATCTAGACCAGTTCAATCAGAAAATTTAGAAAAAATAAGAGTATTTTGACAGAAAAATTCGTGAAAAGTCTATTTATTTCACACACTAAAATGAGTAGTTTTACGCGAGATTTAATATCTGGGAAAGTAAAATTAAAACTGTAAAAAAATATTCTTGATCAAAGCATTGAATTAATTCGAGAAACTAATAAAATAATTATAGAAATAATACATGAAATATTTCGTGAAATCATTCTGATGTCCATTTAAATATTAGTATTGAGCAAATTTTACTCGTTCTTACTAGATTTCACATACCATTTTATACAAAAACACATTCACTGTCAAACCGCTTGAACCGAACAATTTCATCTAGATCGGTTCATTCTGAAAATTTAGAAAAAATAAGAGTATTTTGACAGAAAAATTCATGAGAAGTCTATTTATTTCACACACTTAAATGAGTACTTTTACGCGAGATTTAATATCTTAGAAAGTAAAATTAAAACTGTAAAAAAATATTCTTGTTGAAAGCATTGAATCAATTCGAGAAACCATTGAAATAATTATAGAAATAATATATGAAATAATTCGTGAAACCATTCTGACGTCCATTTAAATATTAGCATTGAGCCAATTTTACTCGTTCTTACTAGGTTTCACATACCATTTTATACAAAAACACTTTCACATTTAAACCACTTCAACCAAATAATTTCATCTAGACCGGTTCATTCAGAAAATTTAGAAAAAATAAGAGTATTTTGACAGAAAAATTAGTGAAAAGTCTATTTATTTCACACACTAAAATGAGTAGTTTTACGCGAGATTTAATATCTGGGAAAGTAAAATTAAAACAGTAAAAAAATATTCTTGATCAAAGCATTGAATCAATTCGAGAAACTAATAAAATAATTATAGAAATAATACATGAAATATTTCGTGAAATCATTCTGACGTCCATTTAAATATTAGTATTGAGCCAATTTTACTCGTTCTTACTAGATTTCACATACCATTTTATACAAAAACACATTCACTGTCAAACCGCTTGAACCGAACAATTTCATCTAGATCGGTTCATTCAGAAAATTTAGAAAAAAATAAGAGTATTTTGACAGAAAAATTCATGAGAAGTCTATTTATTTCACACACTTAAATGAGAACTTTTACGCGAGATTTAATATCTTGGAAAGTAAAATTAAAACTGTAAAAAAATATTCTTGTTGAAAGCATTGAATCAATTCGAGAAACCATTGAAATAATTATAGAAATAATACATGAAATAATTCGTGAAACCATTCTGACGTCCATTTTAATATTAGCATTGAGCCAATTTTACTCGTTCTTACTAGGTTTCACATACCATATTATACAAAAACACATTCACAGTCAAACTGCTTCAACCAAACAATTTCATCTAGATCGGTTCATTCAGAAAATTTAGAAAAAAATAAGAGTATTTTGACAGAAAAATTCATGAGAAGTCTATTTATTTCACACACTTAAATGAGAACTTTTACGCGAGATTTAATATCTTGGAAAGTAAAATTAAAACTGTAAAAAAATATTCTTGTTGAAAGCATTGAATCAATTCGAGAAACCATTGAAATAATTATAGAAATAATACATGAAATAATTCGTGAAACCATTCTGACGTCCATTTTAATATTAGCATTGAGCCAATTTTACTCGTTCTTACTAGGTTTCACATACCATATTATACAAAAACACATTCACAGTCAAACTGCTTCAACCAAACAATTTCATCTAGACCGGTTCATTCAGAAAATTTTGAAAAAATAAGAGTATTTTGACAGAAAAATTCATGAAAAGTCTATTTATTTCACACTAAAATGAGTACTTTTACGCGAGATTTAATATCGGGAAAGGTAAAATTAAAACTGTAAAAAAATATTTTTGTTGAAAGCATTAAATCAATTCGAGAAACCAATGAAATAATTATAGAAATAATACTTGAAATAATTCGTAAAACCATTCTGACATCCATTTAAATATATTAGTATTGAGCCAATATTACTCATTCTTACTAGATTTCACATACTATTTTATACAGAAACACATTCACAATTTAACCGCTTCAACCAAACAATTTCATCTAGAACGGTTCATTGAGAAAATTTAGAAAAAATAAGAGTATTTTGATAGAAAAATTAATGAAAAGTCTATTTATTTCACACACTAAAATGAGTAGTTTTACGCGAGATTTAATATCTGGGAAAGTAAAATTAAAACTGTAAAAAAATATTTTTGTTAAAAGCATTGAATCAATTAGAAAAACCAATAAAATAATTATAGAAATAATACATGAATTATTTCATGAAACCATTCTGACGTCCATTTAAATATTAGCATTGAGCCAATTTTACTCATTCTTACTAGGTTTCACATACCATTTTATACAAAAACACTTTCACATTTAAACCACTTCAACCAAATAATTTCATCTAGACCAGTTCATTCAGAAAATTTAGAAAAAATAAGAGTATTTTGACAGAAAAATTCGTGAAAAGTCTATTTATTTCACACACTAAAATGAGTAGTTTTACGCGAGATTTAATATCTGGGAAAGTAAAATTAAAACTGTAAAAAAATATTCTTGATCAAAGCATTGAATTAATTCGAGAAACTAATAAAATAATTATAGAAATAATACATGAAATATTTCGTGAAATCATTCTGACGTCCATTTAAATATTAGTATTGAGCAAATTTTACTCGTTCTTACTAGATTTCACATACCATTTTATACAAAAACACATTCACTGTCAAACCGCTTGAACTGAACAATTTCATCTAGACCGGTTCATTCAGAAAATTTTGAAAAAATAAGAGTATTTTGACAGAAAAATTCATGAAAAGTCTATTTATTTCACACTAAAATGAGTACTTTTACGCGAGATTTAATATCGGGAAAAGTAAAATTAAAACTGTAAAAAAATATTTTTGTTGAAAGCATTAAATCAATTCGAGAAACCAATGAAATAATTATAGAAATAATACTTGAAATAATTCGTAAAACCATTCTGACATCCATTTAAATATATTAGTATTGAGCCAATATTACTCGTTCTTACTAGATTTCACATACCATTTTATACAGAAACACATTCACAATTTAACCGCTTCAACCAAACAATTTCATCTAGACCGGTTCATTGAGAAAATTTAGAAAAAATAAGAGTATTTTGACAGAAAAATTCGTGAAAAGTCTATTTATTTCACACACTAAAATGAGTAGTTTTACGCGAGATTTAATATCTGGGAAAGTAAAATTAAAACTGTAAAAAAATATTTTTGTTAAAAGCATTGAATCAATTAGAAAAACCAATAAAATAATTATAGAAATAATACATGAAATATTTCGTGAAACCATTCTGACGTCCATTTAAATATTAGCATTGAGCCAATTTTACTCGTTCTTACTAGATTTCACATACCATTTTATACAAAAACACATTCACTGTCAAACCGCTTCAACCGAACAATTTCATCTAGACCGGTTCATTCAAAAAATTTAGAAAAAATAAGAGTATTTTGACAGAAAAATTCATGAAAAGTCTATTTATTTTACACACTAAAATGAGTACTTTTATGTGAAATTTAATATCTTGGAAAGTAAAATTAAAACTGTAAAAAAAATATTCTTGTTGAAAGCATTGAATCAATTAGAGAAACCAATGACTTAATTATAAAAATAATACATGAAATAATTCGTGAAACCATTCTGACATCCATTTAAATATTAGAATTGAGCCAATATTACTCGTTCTTACTAGATTTCACATACCATTTTACACAAAAACACATTCACAATTAAACCGCTTCAACCAAACAATTTCATCGAGACCGGTTCATTGAGAAAATTTAGAAAAAAATAAGAGTATTTTGACAGAAAAATTCATGAAAAGTCTATTTATTTCACACTAAAAGAGTAGTTTTACGCGAGATTTAATATCTGGGAAAGTAAAATTAAAACTGTAAAAAATTATTCTTGTTGAAAGCATTGAATCAATTCGAGAAACCAATAAAATAATTATAGAAATAATACATGAAATATTTCATGAAACCATTCTGACGTCCATTTAAATTTTAGCATTGAGCCAATTTTACTCGTTCTTACTAGATTTCACATACCATTTAATACAAAAACACATTCACAGTCAAACTGCTTCAACCAAACAACTTCATCTAGACCGGTTCATTCAGAAAATTTAGAAAAAATAAGAGTATTTTGACAGAAAAATTCATGAAAAGTCTATTTATTTCACACACTAAAATGAGTACTTTTACGCGAGATTTAATATCTTGGAAAGTAAAATTAAAACTGTAAAAAAATATTCTTGTTGAAAGCATTGAATCAATTCGAGAAACCAATGAAATAATTATAGAAATAATACATGAAATAATTCGTGAAACCATTCTGACGTCCATTTAAATATTAGCATTAGGCCAACTTTACTCGTTCTTACTAGGTTTCACATACCATTTTATACAAAAAAAACATTCACAGTCAAACCGCTTCAACCAAAAAATTTCATCTAGACCGGTTCATTCAGAAAATTTAGAAAAAATAAGAGTATTTTGACAGAAAAATTCATGAAAAGTGTATTTATTTCACACACTAAAATGAGTAGTTTTACGTGAGATTTAATATCTAAGAAAGTAAAATTAAAAATGTAAAAAAATATTCTTGTTGAAAGCATTGAATCAATTCGAGAAACCAGTGAAATAATATAAGAAATAATACACGAAATAATTCGTGAAACCATTCAGACGTCCATATAAATATTAGTATTGAGCCAATATTACTCGTTCTTACTAGGTTTCACATACCATTTTATACAAAAGAACATTCATATTTAAACCGCTTCAACTAAATAATTTCATCTAGACCGGTTCAATGAGAGAATTTAGAGAAAATAAGAGTATTTTGACAGAAAAATTCATGAAAAGTCTATTTATTTCACACACTAAAATGAGTAGTTTTACGCAAGATTTAATATTTGGGAAAGTAAAATTAAAACTGTAAAAAAATATTCTTGTTGAAAGCATTGAATCAATTCGAGAAACCAATAAAATAATTATAGAAATAATACATGAAATATTTCGTGAAACCATTCTGACGTCCATTTAAATTTTAGCATTGAGACAATTTTACTCGTTCTTACTAGATTTCACATACCATTTTATACAAAAATACATTCACTGTCAAACCACTTCAACCGAATAATTTCATCTAGACCGGTTCAGTCAGAAAATTTAGAAAAAATAAGAGTATTTTGACAGAAAAATTCATGAAAAGTCTATTTATTTCACACACTAAAATGAGAACTTTTACGCGAGATTTAATATATTGGAAAGTAAAATTAAAACTGTAAATAAATATTCTTATTGAAAGCATTGAATCAATTCGAGAAACCAATGAAATAATTATAGAAATAATACATGAAATAATTCGTGAAACCATTCTAACGTCCATTTAAATATTAGCATTAGGCCAATTTTACTCGTTCTTACTAGGTTTCACATACCATTTTATACAAAAATACATTCACAGTCAAACCGCTTCAACCAAACAATTTCATCTAGACAGGTTCATTCAGAAAATTTAGAAAAAAATAAGAGTATTTTGACAGAAAAATTCATGAAAAGTCTATTTATTTCACACACTAAAATGAGTATTTTTATGCGAGATTTAATATCTGGAAAAGTAAAATTAAAACTGTAAAAAAATATTCTTGTTGAAAGCATTAAATCAATTCGAGAAACCAGTGAAATAATTATAGAAATAATACATGAAATAATTCGTGAAACAATTCAGACGTCCATTTAAATATTAGTATCGAGCCAATATTACTCGTTCGTATTAGGTTTCACATACCATTTTATACAAAAACACATTCACATTTAAACCGCTTCAACCAAACAATTTCATCTAGACCGGTTCATTGAGAAAATTTAGAAAAAATAAGAGTATTTTGACAGAAAAATTCATGAAAAGTCTATTTAATTCACACAATAAAATGAGTAGTTTTACGCGAGATTTAATATCTGGGAAAGTAAAATTAAAATTTTAAAAAATATTCTCGTTGAAAGCATTGAATCAATTCGAGAAACCAATAAAATAATTATAGAAATAATACATGAAATATTTCGTGAAACCATTCTGACGTCCATTTAAATTTTAGCATTGAGCCAATTTTACGTGTTTTATTAGATTTCACATACCATTTTATACAAAAACATTTTCACTATCAAACAGCTTCGACCGAACAATTTCATCTAGACCGGTTCATTCAGAAAATTTAGAAAAAATAAGAGTATTTTGACAAATAAATACATGAAAAGTTTATTCATTTCACACACTAAAATGAGTACTTTTACGCGATATTTTATATCTTGGAAAGCAAAATTAAAACTGCAAAAAAATATTCTTGTTGAAAGCATTGAATCAATTCGAGAAACCAATGAAATAATTACAGAAATAATACATGAAATAATTCGTAAAACCATTCTGACGTCTATTTAAATATTAGCATTAGGCCAATTTTACTCATTCTTACTAGATTTCACATACCATTTTATACAAAAACACATTCACTGTCAAACCGCTTCAACCGAACAATTTCATCTAGATCGGTTCATTCGAAATTTTTTTAAAAATAAGAATATTTTGACAGAAAAATTCATGAAAAGTCTATTTATTTCACACACTAAAATAAGTAGTTTTACACGAGATTTAATATATGGAAAAGTAAAATTAAAATCGTAAAAAATTATTCTTTTTGAAAGTGTGGAATCAATTCGAGAAACCAATAAATTATTATAGAAATAATACATGAAATAATTCGTGAAACCATTCTGACGTCCATTTAAATATTAGTATTGAGCCAATATTACTCGTTCTTACTAGGTTTCACATACCATTTTATACAAAAACACATTCACATTTAAACCGCTTCAACCAAACATTTTCATCTTGACCGGTTTATTGAGAAAATTTAGAAAAAATAAGAGTATTTTGACAGAAAAATTCATGAAAAGTCTATTTATTTCACACACTAAAATGAGTAGTTTTACGCGAGATTTAATATCTGGGAAAGTAAAATTAAAACTGTAAAAAAAATATTCTTGTTGAAAACATTGAATCAATTCGAGAAACCAATAAAATAATTATAGAAATAATACATGAAATATTTCGTGAAACCATTCTGACGTCCATTTAAATATTAGCATTGTGCCAATTTTACTCGTTCTTACTAGATTTCACATACCATTTTATACAAAAACACATTCACTGTCAAACCGCTTCAACCGAACAATTTCATTTTAGACCGATTTATTAAGAAAATTTAGAAAAAATAAGAGTATTTTGACAGAAAAATTCATGAAAAGTCTATTTATTTCACACACTAAAATGAGTAGTTTTACGCGAGAATTAATATCTGGGAAAGTAAAATTAAAACTATAAAAAAATATTCTTGTTGAAAGCATTGAATCAATTCGAGAAACCAATGAAATAATTAAAGAAATAATACATGAAATAGTTCGTGAAACCATTCTGACGTCCATTTAAATATTAGTATTAAGCCAATTTTACTCGTTCTTACTAGGTTTCACATACCATTTTATACAAAAACACATTCACTATCAAACCGTTTTAACTGAACAATTTCATCTAGACCGGTTCATTCGATAAATTTTAAAAAATAAGAGTATTTTGACAGAAAAATTCATGAAAAGTCTATTTATTTCACACTAAAAGAGTAGTTTTACGCGAGATTTAATATCTGGGAAAGTAAAATTAAAACTGTAAAAAATTATTCTTGTTGAAAGCATTGAATCAATTCGAGAAACCAATAAAATAATTATAGAAATAATACATGAAATATTTCATGAAACCATTCTGACGTCCATTTAAATTTTAGCATTGAGCCAATTTTACTCGTTCTTACTAGATTTCACATACCATTTAATACAAAAACACATTCACAGTCAAACTGCTTCAACCAAACAACTTCATCTAGACCGGTTCATTCAGAAAATTTAGAAAAAATAAGAGTATTTTGACAGAAAAATTCATGAAAAGTCTATTTATTTCACACACTAAAATGAGTACTTTTACGCGAGATTTAATATCTTGGAAAGTAAAATTAAAACTGTAAAAAAATATTCTTGTTGAAAGCATTGAATCAATTCGAGAAACCAATGAAATAATTATAGAAATAATACATGAAATAATTCGTGAAACCATTCTGACGTCCATTTAAATATTAGCATTAGGCCAACTTTACTCGTTCTTACTAGGTTTCACATACCATTTTATACAAAAAAAACATTCACAGTCAAACCGCTTCAACCAAAAAATTTCATCTAGACCGGTTCATTCAGAAAATTTAGAAAAAATAAGAGTATTTTGACAGAAAAATTCATGAAAAGTGTATTTATTTCACACACTAAAATGAGTAGTTTTACGTGAGATTTAATATCTAAGAAAGTAAAATTAAAAATGTAAAAAAATATTCTTGTTGAAAGCATTGAATCAATTCGAGAAACCAGTGAAATAATATAAGAAATAATACACGAAATAATTCGTGAAACCATTCAGACGTCCATATAAATATTAGTATTGAGCCAATATTACTCGTTCTTACTAGGTTTCACATACCATTTTATACAAAAGAACATTCATATTTAAACCGCTTCAACTAAATAATTTCATCTAGACCGGTTCAATGAGAGAATTTAGAGAAAATAAGAGTATTTTGACAGAAAAATTCATGAAAAGTCTATTTATTTCACACACTAAAATGAGTAGTTTTACGCAAGATTTAATATTTGGGAAAGTAAAATTAAAACTGTAAAAAAATATTCTTGTTGAAAGCATTGAATCAATTCGAGAAACCAATAAAATAATTATAGAAATAATACATGAAATATTTCGTGAAACCATTCTGACGTCCATTTAAATTTTAGCATTGAGACAATTTTACTCGTTCTTACTAGATTTCACATACCATTTTATACAAAAATACATTCACTGTCAAACCACTTCAACCGAATAATTTCATCTAGACCGGTTCAGTCAGAAAATTTAGAAAAAATAAGAGTATTTTGACAGAAAAATTCATGAAAAGTCTATTTATTTCACACACTAAAATGAGAACTTTTACGCGAGATTTAATATATTGGAAAGTAAAATTAAAACTGTAAATAAATATTCTTATTGAAAGCATTGAATCAATTCGAGAAACCAATGAAATAATTATAGAAATAATACATGAAATAATTCGTGAAACCATTCTAACGTCCATTTAAATATTAGCATTAGGCCAATTTTACTCGTTCTTACTAGGTTTCACATACCATTTTATACAAAAATACATTCACAGTCAAACCGCTTCAACCAAACAATTTCATCTAGACAGGTTCATTCAGAAAATTTAGAAAAAAATAAGAGTATTTTGACAGAAAAATTCATGAAAAGTCTATTTATTTCACACACTAAAATGAGTATTTTTATGCGAGATTTAATATCTGGAAAAGTAAAATTAAAACTGTAAAAAAATATTCTTGTTGAAAGCATTAAATCAATTCGAGAAACCAGTGAAATAATTATAGAAATAATACATGAAATAATTCGTGAAACAATTCAGACGTCCATTTAAATATTAGTATCGAGCCAATATTACTCGTTCGTATTAGGTTTCACATACCATTTTATACAAAAACACATTCACATTTAAACCGCTTCAACCAAACAATTTCATCTAGACCGGTTCATTGAGAAAATTTAGAAAAAATAAGAGTATTTTGACAGAAAAATTCATGAAAAGTCTATTTAATTCACACAATAAAATGAGTAGTTTTACGCGAGATTTAATATCTGGGAAAGTAAAATTAAAATTTTAAAAAATATTCTCGTTGAAAGCATTGAATCAATTCGAGAAACCAATAAAATAATTATAGAAATAATACATGAAATATTTCGTGAAACCATTCTGACGTCCATTTAAATTTTAGCATTGAGCCAATTTTACGTGTTTTATTAGATTTCACATACCATTTTATACAAAAACATTTTCACTATCAAACAGCTTCGACCGAACAATTTCATCTAGACCGGTTCATTCAGAAAATTTAGAAAAAATAAGAGTATTTTGACAAATAAATACATGAAAAGTTTATTCATTTCACACACTAAAATGAGTACTTTTACGCGATATTTTATATCTTGGAAAGCAAAATTAAAACTGCAAAAAAATATTCTTGTTGAAAGCATTGAATCAATTCGAGAAACCAATGAAATAATTACAGAAATAATACATGAAATAATTCGTAAAACCATTCTGACGTCTATTTAAATATTAGCATTAGGCCAATTTTACTCATTCTTACTAGATTTCACATACCATTTTATACAAAAACACATTCACTGTCAAACCGCTTCAACCGAACAATTTCATCTAGATCGGTTCATTCGAAATTTTTTTAAAAATAAGAATATTTTGACAGAAAAATTCATGAAAAGTCTATTTATTTCACACACTAAAATAAGTAGTTTTACACGAGATTTAATATATGGAAAAGTAAAATTAAAATCGTAAAAAATTATTCTTTTTGAAAGTGTGGAATCAATTCGAGAAACCAATAAATTATTATAGAAATAATACATGAAATAATTCGTGAAACCATTCTGACGTCCATTTAAATATTAGTATTGAGCCAATATTACTCGTTCTTACTAGGTTTCACATACCATTTTATACAAAAACACATTCACATTTAAACCGCTTCAACCAAACATTTTCATCTTGACCGGTTTATTGAGAAAATTTAGAAAAAATAAGAGTATTTTGACAGAAAAATTCATGAAAAGTCTATTTATTTCACACACTAAAATGAGTAGTTTTACGCGAGATTTAATATCTGGGAAAGTAAAATTAAAACTGTAAAAAAAATATTCTTGTTGAAAACATTGAATCAATTCGAGAAACCAATAAAATAATTATAGAAATAATACATGAAATATTTCGTGAAACCATTCTGACGTCCATTTAAATATTAGCATTGTGCCAATTTTACTCGTTCTTACTAGATTTCACATACCATTTTATACAAAAACACATTCACTGTCAAACCGCTTCAACCGAACAATTTCATTTTAGACCGATTTATTAAGAAAATTTAGAAAAAATAAGAGTATTTTGACAGAAAAATTCATGAAAAGTCTATTTATTTCACACACTAAAATGAGTAGTTTTACGCGAGAATTAATATCTGGGAAAGTAAAATTAAAACTATAAAAAAATATTCTTGTTGAAAGCATTGAATCAATTCGAGAAACCAATGAAATAATTAAAGAAATAATACATGAAATAGTTCGTGAAACCATTCTGACGTCCATTTAAATATTAGTATTAAGCCAATTTTACTCGTTCTTACTAGGTTTCACATACCATTTTATACAAAAACACATTCACTATCAAACCGTTTTAACTGAACAATTTCATCTAGACCGGTTCATTCGATAAATTTTAAAAAATAAGAGTATTTTGACAGAAAAATTCATGAAAAGTCTATTTATTTCACACACTAAAATGAGTACTTTTACGCGAGATTTAATATCTAGGAAAGTAAAATTAAAACTGTAAAAAAATATTCTTGTTGAAAGCATTGAATCAATTCGAGAAACCAATGAAATAATTATATAAATAATACATGAAATAATTCGTGAAACCATTCTGACGTCCATTTAAATATTAGCATTGAGGTAATTTTACTCGTTCTTACTAGGCTTCACAGACCATTTTATACAAAAACACATTCACTGTCAAACCGCTTCAATCAAACAATTTCATCTTGACCGGTTCATTCAAAAAATTTAGAAAAAATAAGAGTATTTTGACAGAAAAATTCATGAAAAGTCTATTTATTTCACACACTAAAATGAGTACTTTTATGTGAAATTTAATATCTAGGTAAGTAAAATTAAAATTGAAAAAAATATTCTTGTTGAAAGCATTGAATCAATTAAAGAAACCAATGAAATAATTAAAGAAATAACACATGAAATAGTTCGTGAATCCATTCTAACGTCCATTTAAATATTAGTATTGAACCAATTTTACTCATTCTTACTAGGTTTCACATACCATTTTATACAAAAACACATTTACTGTCACACCGCTTCAACCGAACAATTTCATCTAGACCGGTTCATTCAGAAAATTTAGAAAAAATAAGAGTATTTTGACAGAAAAATTCTTGAAAAGTCTATTTATTTCACACAATAAAATGAGTAGTTTTACGCATATTTAATATCTGGGAAAGTAAAATTAAAACTGTAAAAAAATATTCTTGTTGAAAGCATTGAATCAATTCGAGAAACCAATGAAATAATTAAAGAAATAACACATGAAATAGTTAGTGAAACCATTCTGACGTCCATTTAAATATTAGTATTGAACCAATTTTACTCGTTCTTACTTGGTATCACATACCATTTTATACAAAAACACATTCACTGTCAAACGCTTCAACCGAACAATTTGATCTTGACCGGTTCATTCAGAAAATTTAGAAAAAATAAGAGTATTTTGACAGAAAAATTCATTAAAAGTCTATTTATTTCACACACTAAAATGAGTACTTTTATGCGAGATTTAATATCTAGGAAAGTAAAATTAAAACTGTAAAAAAATATTTCTTGTTGAAAGCATTGAATCAATTCGAGAAACCAATGAAATAATTAAAGAAATAATACATGAAATAGTTCGTGAAACCATTCTGACGTCCATTTAAATATTAGTATTAAGCCAATTTTACTCGTTCTTACTAGGTTTCACATACCATTTTATACAAAAACATATTCACTGTCAAACCGCTTCAACTGAACAATTTCATCTAGACCGGTTCATTCGATAAATTTTAAAAAATAAGAGTATTTTGATAGAAAAATTCATGAAAAGTCTATTTATTTCACACACTAAAATGAGTACTTTTACGCGAGATTTAATATCTAGGAAAGTAAAATTAAAACTGTAAAAAAATATTCTTGTTGAAAGCATTGAATCAATTCGAGAAACCAATGAAATAATTATATAAATAATACATGAAATAATTCGTGAAACCATTCTGATGTCCATTTAAATATTAGCATTGAGGTAATTTTACTCGTTCTTACTAGGTTTTAAATACCATTTTATACAAAAACACATTCACAGTCAAACCGCTTCAACCAAACAATTTCATCTAGACTGGTTCATTTAGAAAATTTAGAAAAATAAGAGTATTTTGACAGAAAAATTCATGAAAAGTCTATTTATTTCACACACTAAAATGAGTACTTTTATGCGAAATTTAATATCTAGGTAAGTAAAATTAAAACTGAAAAAAATATTCTTGTTGAAAGCATTGAATCAATTCGAGAAACCAATGAAATAATTAAAGAAATAATACATGAAATAGTTCATGAATCCATTCTAACGTCCATTTAAATATTAGTATTGAACCAATTTTACTCATTCTTACTAGGTTTCACATACCATTTTATACAAAAACACATTTACTGTCAAACCGCTTCAACCGAACAATTTCATCTAGACCGGTTCATTCAAAAAATTTAGAAAAAATAAGAGTATTTTGACAGAAAAATTCATGAAAAGTCTATTTATTTCACACAATAAAATGAGTAGTTTTACGCGAGATTTAATATCTAGGAAAGTAAAATTAAAACTGTAAAAAAATATTATTGTTGAAAGCATTGAATCAATTCGAGAAACCAATGAAATAATTAAAGAAATAACACATGAAATAGTTCGTGAAACCATTCTGACGTCCATTTAAATATTAGTATTGATCCAACTTTACTCGTTCTTATTAGGTTTCACATACCATTTTATACAAAAACACATTTACTGTCAAACCGCTTCAACCGAACAATTTCATCTAGACCGGTTCATTCAGAAAATTTAGAAAAAATAAGAGTATTTTGACAGAAAAATTCATGAGAAGTCTATTTATTTCACACACTAAAATGAGTACTTTTATGCCAGATTTAATATCTAGGAAAGTAAAATTAAAATTGTAAAAAAATATTCTTGTTGAAAGCATTGAATCAATTCGAGAAACCAATGAAATAATTAAAGAAATAATAAATGAAATAGTTCGTGAAACCATTCTGACGTCCATTTAAATATTAGTATTGATCCAACTTTACTCGTTCTTATTAGGTTTCACATACCATTTTATACAAAAACACATTTACTGTCAAACCGCTTCAACCGAACAATTTCATCTAGACCGGTTCATTCAGAAAATTTAGAGTATTTTGACAGAAAAATTCATAAAAAGTCTATTTATTTCACACAATAAAATGAGTAGTTTTACGCGAGATTTAATATCTGGGAAAGTAAAATTAAAACTGTAAAAAAATATTCTTGTTGAAAGCATTGAATCAATTCGAGAAATCAATGAAATAATTAAAGAAATAATACATGAAATAGTTAGTGAAACCATTCTGACGTCCATTTAAATATTAGTATTGAGCCAATTTTACTCGTTCTTACTTGGTTTCACATACCATTTTATACAAAAACACATTCACTGTCAAACCGCTTCAACCGAACAATTTCATCTAAACCGGTTCATTCAGAAAATTTAGAAAAAATAAGAGTATTTTGACAGAAAAATTCATGAAAAGTCTATTTATTTCACATACTAATGTAACGACCCGCACTTTTCCGATCGTTCTATACTTATGAGATTAATATTTACATAAATTAAACCTTACCAACATGATAAGCAATCCAAATTGTTGAGACTTATGTTTTTTGAAAAGAGTTTTACACAACGTTTGACCGTCTAGTTTGACCGATGATATCACGAACTATACAATATATGATAATTATACATACATATTTAACATGATCTAAGGATGTTTTAATATCTCATTTTGTATTAATAACAAAAAGTCATAAGTATATTTTGAAACTACTAACTTAAGTTTTCAAAACAATAACCTACGTAACGTTATTTGACATAAATACTGATGATTTATAATGTTTATACATATATCGTATAAGTAATGTATTTAATCATTTTTAAAGGGCTTTTATACATAAAACAATATAAGTATATTTACAAAAGATAGTTATATTTGAATTCTCGTTCCATTTCCTCAATAATCCTATACGTATATCTAGGGTACTATACACAGCTTCTAGAAGTATTTACTATTGGTATATACCAATAGAAATCTTCAATTATTGGAATAATATGTCATTCATGACATAATAAATTTTAACTTATCTTAGATATTTTCACTAAAAACCAAATTTTCAAGCCTATAAATAAGCACCATTTCTAACTCATTTTTACACATTCATTTTCCAAATTTTACTTCCAATTTTCACACACACTTGCAAGAACTCTCTCAACTTTTATTTTACTACTTCTTTCCAGCAACTTTACATTTTAAACTTGAGGTAAAAACTCTACTTCAACTCTTTTTCAATTCATATATTTAAAGCTATATATATAAGAGTTTATAAACTAGAACATAGTTTGAATGATTTCAAACTTGTTCGCAAACTAAATAGATCCTTCTAACTTAACTTTTAAAATACTTCAAGACCTGTAACATATCTTAATTATATGCTAACTTAACAAGGTATAACTTGGTTTTTCAAAGAACACCTTAAAAACTGAATTTACGACGTCAGAGTGCAACCGGGGGCTGTTTTGGGTTGGATAATTAAAAACCATCTTAAACTTTGAATTGGAGGTTTATTTTATGGAAAAATGATTTTTACTATGAATATGATAACACATAAAAATTTCATGATTTAACTCAAAGTATAAGTATTTTTAGAAAAATAATCATTTGAGGTTGTTTACATGATGGAAAATGATTAACTTCATAAGTTTCACTAAAGTTTGACCTATGCCGTGTGATTTTGAATACAAACTAAGGTATTTACAGTTCATAGTCTTAAAGAGGGACTCGATCCAAGGAGATGGCAAGTTGAATCAACGAAAACGGAGTTGTAACGAAGAAACTATGACCGAAACAAAATCGGATATCCAAGACTAGTTTAGCCACGAAAATAATTGGGAAAAAATTAAATAAATCACATCTTTTTAAGTTAACATGATATTTTATATATATGTACTTATAATTCAATTTTATATGGTTCAGGATCACCCGTAAACAACACGAGAAGATTAATCATAAGATCCCATGATTGTACGCAACACGTCATTTGACAACACCGGTACTTTATGTACGCCACACGTCATTTGACAACACCGGTACCATGGGTCAAGATTAATCTCGACCAATACATATACGATGGGGTTTTATTTATTTCGTTGGGGGTTTTATTTATTTCATTGCGGGTATATTAAACATCTAAAAATGAACCATTAAAATTGAATTACTAACAACGAACTGCTAACTACGGACTAAGGAATTATTCAAAGTATTAAAAGTATAACAAGTATATATATGTGACGTTTGTTTAAAAAGAAAAGGTATTGATATATTATATATGGATAGGTTCGTGATATCAACCGGAGACCAAGTCAAATTATATATATATCTTCAAGACGAAAGTGAGTATATAGTCCCACTTTTAAACTCTAAATATTTCGGGATGAGAATACATGTATTTTATGTTTTACGTTATGGACACAAGTAACTGAAAAATATATTCTACGTTGAGTTGTACCACTGGCATACTTCCCTGTAGCTTGGTAACTGTTATTTACAGCGGTATTGTAAACGCGAATCCTGTTGATAGATCTATCGGGCCTGACAACCCCAACCGGACTGGACGACCAGTATTCAACGGTTGCACAGTACTTCGTTTCGTGACTACACTTGGTACGGTGTAGTAAGATTTCATAATAAAGGGAATATGCGACGTGATTAAATGTTAAGTATGGTTACCAAGTGCTCAACCACTTAGAATATTTTTATTAAACTGTTTATATACGAAATCTTGTGGTCTATATATATATATTGCTGCCGGCATTAAACCTATATCTCACCAACTTTATGTTGACCTTTTAAAACATGTCTATTCTCAGGTGATTACTAAAGCTTCCGCTGCATTATGTTGAATTTGAGCAGGATCTTGCGTACGCATATTTGTGTCAAAAATAAAACTGCATACCCAAGGATTTGTGTTGTAAAATATGCTCGAAATCGTGTTGTTATCATTATATGTAAAGTTTGTAAGTCGAAGATTATCGCTAAACGATAATCATCTTTTTATTGTCTAAAGTTTGTAACAAAAATAATGGTTATGGTTTGTAATGTATAATATATGCAGTTTCTCTTTTAAAAATGTCGCATATAGAGGTCAATACCTCGCAATGAAATCATACGTTATCTAACACGTTCTTATGGTTAAGGACGGGTTATGACATGTGGTATCAGAGCGGTGGTCTTAGCGAACCAGGTTTGCATTAGTGTGTCTAACCGATAAGTCGTTAGGATACATTAGTAAGTCTGGACTTTGACCGGGTCTGATTTAAAAACCATTGCTTATCATTGTTGGTTAAAATTTATATGTAAATATTATGTAGTACTAATGGGTTAGTTGTTGTGTGATAGATGTCGGGCTCAAAACTTGTTATCACATTCAGCGACTCCGAACCAGAATCTTCAGATGGTGTTCCAGTCATTAACCTATCCGATGACGAAAATAATATCTTTGGGGAAGACTCACAAATTCCGGATGAACCGACTATAGAGAACCCGGAAAGTGAACCCGAGGAGGAAAGTGAACCCGAGGAAGAAATACAGGAAATTATAAAAGACGAGTTCGAACTAGGAAAGAAACGAAAGGCTAATGAATTAGAAAATTCAAATCCCGAGTTTAGTAAGGATGATGTGGCACCAACTCCACTAGACACTACCACCCCTATTCCCGCTATTCCTATTCGTGCTGTCCCGGCATCCAGTTCTTCAGCCCCACAGCCAAAATATAGGCAGACAGCTAGGATAAGCGTTAGGCCATTCCTTGAACCTAAACGTCCTAGAAAATAGACCAAACGATGCGCTGCCGTATTAAACCATGGGATCATATAATGTTTTGTATAATATTATTAGTGTGGTTTGCTTAATGTTCGATATAAGATAAGCATATGTAAAATAGTGAAGTGTGAAATGCAATAATTTTCGATGGTTAAGTATTATTTAGATGGTAGTAATTGATTCTGTACTAAGCTATTAAGTATGGACATTAACGGGTAGGTACTACCCTAGATATAATTATAAAACGCTAATAAGAAGAAAAGGCTTTTATAATAATACCTGGTTCATATTATTAATAAGCTATAATGTACTGTAAATATACACTACATCTATAATATTCCATGTGAATAATTATTTTCTTTTCATTCTTATAGAAGAATATGGCGCGATTGAACCGAATGACGGAACAAGAAATCCAGGAACTCATCAATCAACGAGTGAACGACAGAATGTTATGGGTCGAGGCTGCAAGAGGTGCTGCAGTTAACCCAAATCCTCGTGTGGGGTGCACTTACAAAACTTTTCAAGCTTGCAAGCCCTCATCATTCAGTGGAACAGAAGGACCAATCGGTTTAACCCGGTGGATAGAAAAGATGGAGACTGTGTTTAAAATCAGTGGTTGTGTTGAAAAGGACATGACCAAGTATGCATCGTGCACTTTACAAGATAGTGAACTCACGTGGTGGAAAAATTATGTGAAGGCTGTAGGAGGGGATGTAGCTTATGATACTCCGTGGGAAGAATTCAAAACAATGTTAATCAACGAATATTGTCCAAGGAACGAGGTTAGGAAGTTGGAAGATGAGTTACGAAGTCTGAAGGTTATTGGTACTGAAATCACCAACTACAATCAGCGATTCATGGAATTAGTTTTGCTATGTCCTGAATTGGTTCCAACCGAAGAACGGAAGATTGAAATGTACAAAGATGGTTTGCCCAAAAAGGTCAAGGCAAACGTTACAGCATCGAAACCTAAGACAATTCATGAAGCTATAACCATGGCAAACGAGCTAATGGATCAGGTCATCATGGATAAGAAAGCATCCAATACTGATGTGAAGGTATCAGGTAACAAAAGAAAGTGGAATGGAAATTATGATAGAGGTAACCAACAACAATCTTTTAAGAAACAAGAAACCATACAAGGTGCAGGTGGTGGTTCAAGCTTTGGTTACAAAGGACAAAATCCTTTATGCAACCGATGCCACAAACATCACTCTGGCTACTGTAATGTGGTATGCAACAAATGTAATCGAAAGGGTCATCTTGCTGAAGATTGTAGGGCTCTCGTTACAAATACAAATGGTACCAAGACTCCTGCCACCAATGCAAATAGAACTGCTTTGGCTACCATTACTTGTTATGGGTGTGGAAAACAAGGTCACTATAAGAGCCAGTGTCCGAATCCAGAGAAGAATAATGGATCTGCACGTGGAAGAGCATTTGTTATTAATGCTAGAGAGGCGTGTGAAGACCCGGAGCTTGTTACGGGTACGTTTACCATTAATAACTTATCCGCATCTATTATATTTGATACTGGTGTCGATAGAAGTTACGTGAGTAGAGGCTTTTACGCTAAATTGAATTGTTCATCATTACCTCTAGATGCTAAGTACATGATTGAGTTAGCTAATGGTAAACTAATTAAAGCCGATAAAATTTGCCGTGATTGTAAAATAAATTTAGCCGGAGAAATATTTAAAATTGACTTAATACCCGTAGAATTAGGAAGTTTTGATGTAATAGTCGGCATGGACTGGATGTCCAAAGTAGGAGCTGAAGTTGTGTGTGCCAAGAAGGCAATTCGCATTCCTTGTAAGGATAGAATGCCGGTGATGATTTATGGAGAGAAGGGTAACTCAAAGCTAAAACTCATTAGTTATTTGAAAGCTCAAAAGTGCTTGAAGAAAGGGTGCTATGCTATCTTAGCACATGTTAATAAAGTCGAAAAGAAAGAAAAAGAGAAGTGCATCAACGACGTGCCTGTGGCAAGAGATTTTCCTGAAGTTTTTCCGGAAGAGTTGCCGGGATTACCTCCATTTAGATCTGTAGAATTTCAAATAGATTTAGTACCAGGAGCCGCACCAGTGGCTCGTGCTCCATATAGACTTGCACCGTCCGAGTTAAAAGAACTTCAGAGTCAGTTAAAAGAATTACTGGATCATGGATTCATATGACCAAGTACTTCACCGTGGGGAGCTCCGATTCTATTTGTTAAAAAGAAAGATGGATCTTTTAGGATGTGTATAGATTATCGTGAATTAAATAAGTTAACTATCAAAAAATCGGTATCCACTACCGAGAATTGACGACTTATTTGATCAACTCCAGGGATCATGTGTTTATTCGAAAATCGACCTAAGATCGGGCTATCATCAACTACGTGTCAAAGAAGAGGACATTCCGAAAACTGCTTTTCGGACACGTTATGGTCATTACGAATTTTTGGTCATGCCGTTTGGATTGACGAATGCGCCAGCTGTATTCATGGACCTCATGAATCGAGTTTGTAGTCCGTATTTAGATAAGTTTGTTATCGTTTTCATTGATGACATTCTTATCTATTCCAAGAGTGAGCAAGAGCATGAGCAGCATTTAAGGTTGATATTAGAGTTGTTGAGAAAAGAACAGCTATACGCTAAATTTTCTAAGTGTGCTTTCTGGTTGAAAGAAGTGCAATTTCTTGGCCACGTTGTTAGTAGCAAAGGAATTCAGGTTGATCCAGCAAAAATTGAAGCCATTGAAAAATGGGAGACTCCTAAAACACCAATGCAGATACGCCAATTTTTGGGTTTAGCCGGTTATTATAGAAGGTTTATTCAAGATTTTTCTCGAATAGCTAAGCCGTTGACAGCATTAACGCAAAAAGGGAAGAAATACGAATGGACCTCGGAGCAGGAGAACGCAATTTAATTACTAAAGAAGAAGTTAACTACGGCGCCTATTTTATCGTTACCAGAAGGGAACGATGATTTTGAAATATATTGTGACGCTTCGCGACAAGGTTTTGGTTGCGTTCTTATGCAACGGAAGAAAGTTATTGCATACGCATCCCGACAATTGAAGATTCACGAGCGGAATTATACGATGCATGATCTAGAACTGGGAGCAGTCGTGTTTGCATTGAAGATATGGAGACACTACTTGTATGGGGTTAAATGCACTGTGTTTACTGATCATAAAAGCCTTCAACATATTTTCGATCAAAAACAGCTGAACATGAGGCAACGTAGGTGGGTTGAGTTAATAAATGACTATGATTGTGAAATTCGTTATCATCCCGGGAAAGCGAACGTGGTGGCCGACGCTCTAAGCAGAAAGGAACGAGAACCAATTCGAGTACGAGCGATGAACATAAAAATTCGCATGAATCTCAACTCACAAATCAAAGAAGTTCAACGAGAAGCACTTACTAAAGAAAATATAGGAAATGAAATAATGAAGAAGTATGAGAAGCAACTCGTTATGCGGGAAGATGGAATTCGATATTTTGCAAACCGTATTTGGGTACCGAAGTTGGGTGGATTAAGGAAGTTGATATTGAACGAGGCACATAAGACAAGATACTCGATACATCCTGGAGTTGGAAAGATGTATCAAGATCTTAAGACACATTATTGGTGGCCTAACTTAAAGACAGACGTTGCAACATATGTTGGGGAGTGTTTAACTTGTTCCAAGGTCAAGGCAGAACACCAAAAACCATCAGGGTTACTTCAACAACCAGAAATCCCAGAATGGAAATGGGATGGTATTACCATGGATTTCATCACGAAGTTACCAAAGACTGCCTGGGGATACGACACCATTTGGGTGATTGTTGATCGTCTTACCAAATCTGCCCATTTCTTGCCTATAAAGGAAACGGATAGAATGGAGAAACTATTACGATTGTATATAAAGGAAATTGTTTCAAGGCATGGAATACCTATTTCCATTATATCCGATCGGGATAGTAGATTTACATCAAAGTTCTGGCAATCACTACAGGAGGCCCTAGGAACTCGTTTGGATATGAGCACCGCATATCATCCGCAAACCGACGGGCAGAGTGAAAGAACAATTCAGACTCTTGAAGACATGCTCAGGGCATGTGTGATCGATTTTGGAAACAGATGGGATAAGTATCTACCATTAGCAGAATTCTCGTATAATAATAGTTATCATGCGAGCATTAAAGCTGCACCATTCGAAGCATTGTATGGAAGGAAGTGTAGATCTCCTATCTGTTGGAATGAAGTAGGAGATCGACAATTAACTGGTCCCGAGATCATACACGAAACGACTGAGAAGATAGTACAAATCAAGGAGAGATTGAAAACAGCCCGAAGTCGCCAAAAGAGCTACGCCGATGTCCGAAGGAAACCATTAGAGTTTCAGATTGGGGACATGGTTATGCTAAAGGTGTCACCTTGGAAAGGTGTAATACGTTTCGGTAAAAGAGGTAAACTGAACCCAAGATATGTAGGCCCGTTCAAGATCATCGAACGCATTGGACCGGTAGCTTATCGACTCGAGTTACCGCAACAACTCGCCGGAGTACACAATACCTTTCACGTCTCAAACCTTAAGAAGTGTCTTGCAAAGGAAGACCTCACCATTCCTCTTGAAGAAATCCATGTCGATGAGAAACTACAATTCATCGAAGAACCAATCGAAATCATGGATCGTGAAGTTAAACAGCTCAAGCAGAGCAACATACCAATCGTTAAGGTTCGTTGGAATGCTCGAAGAGGTCCTGAGTTTACTTGGGAACGAGAGGATCAGATGAAACAAAAGTATCCACACTTGTTTCTCGATGACGCAAAATAGGTACAATTTTAAAATTTCGGGACGAAATTTATTTAACGGGTAGGTACTGTAACGACCCGCACTTTTCCGATCGTTCTATACTTATGAGATTAATATTTACATAAATTAAACCTTACCAACATGATAAGCAATCCAAATTGTTGAGACTTATGTTTTTTGAAAAGAGTTTTACACAACGTTTGACCGTCTAGTTTGACCGATGATATCACGAACTATACAATATATGATAATTATACATACATATTTAACATGATCTAAGGATGTTTTAATATCTCATTTTGTATTAATAACAAAAAGTCATAAGTATATTTTGAAACTACTAACTTAAGTTTTCAAAACAATAACCTACGTAACGTTATTTGACATAAATACTGATGATTTATAATGTTTATACATATATCGTATAAGTAATGTATTTAATCATTTTTAAAGGTCTTTTATACATAAAACAATATAAGTATATTTACAAAAGATAGTTATATTTGAATTCTCGTTCCATTTCCTCAATAATCCTATACGTATATCTAGGGTACTATACACAGCTTCTAGAAGTATTTACTATTGGTATATACCAATAGAAATCTTCAATTATTGGAATAATATGTCATTCATGACATAATAAATTTTAACTTATCTTAGATATTTTCACTAAAAACCAAATTTTCAAGCCTATAAATAAGCACCATTTCTAACTCATTTTTACACATTCATTTTCCAAATTTTACTTCCAATTTTCACACACACTTGCAAGAACTCTCTCAACTTTTATTTTACTACTTCTTTCCAGCAACTTTACATTTTAAACTTGAGGTAAAAACTCTACTTCAACTCTTTTTCAATTCATATATTTAAAGCTATATATATAAGAGTTTATAAACTAGAACATAGTTTGAATGATTTCAAACTTGTTCGCAAACTAAATAGATCCTTCTAACTTAACTTTTAAAATACTTCAAGACCTGTAACATATCTTAATTATATGCTAACTTAACAAGGTATAACTTGGTTTTTCAAAGAACACCTTAAAAACTGAATTTACGACGTCAGAGTGCAACCGGGGGCTGTTTTGGGTTGGATAATTAAAAACCATCTTAAACTTTGAATTGGAGGTTTATTTTCTGGAAAAATGATTTTTACTATGAATATGATAACACATAAAAATTTCATGATTTAACTCAAAGTATAAGTATTTTTAGAAAAATAATCATTTGAGGTTGTTTACATGATGGAAAATGATTAACTTCATAAGTTTCACTAAAGTTTGACCTATGCCGTGTGATTTTGAATACAAACTAAGGTATTTACAGTTCATAGTCTTAAAGAGGGACTCGATCCAAGGAGATGGCAAGTTGAATCAACGAAAACGGAGTTGTAACGAAGAAACTATGACCGAAACAAAATCGGATATCCAAGACTAGTTTAGCCACGAAAATAATTGGGAAAAAATTAAATAAATCACATCTTTTTAAGTTAACATGATATTTTATATATATGTACTTATAATTCAATTTTATATGGTTCAGGATCACCCGTAAACAACACGAGAAGATTAATCATAAGATCCCATGATTGTACGCAACACGTCATTTGACAACACCGGTACTTTATGTACGCAACACGTCATTTGACAACACCGGTACCATGGGTCAAGATTAATCTCGACCAATACATATACGATGGGGTTTTATTTATTTTGTTGGGGGTTTTATTTATTTCATTGCGGGTATATTAAACATCTAAAAATGAACCATTAAAATTGAATTACTAACAACGAACTGCTAACTACGGACTAAGGAATTATTCAAAGTATTAAAAGTATAACAAGTATATATATATGTGACGTTTGTTTAAAAAGAAAAGGTATTGATATATTATATATGGATAGGTTCGTGATATCAACCGGAGACCAAGTCAAATTATATATATATCTTCAAGACGAAAGTGAGTATATAGTCCCACTTTTAAACTCTAAATATTTCGGGATGAGAATACATGTATTTTATGTTTTACGTTATGGACACAAGTAACTGAAAAATATATTCTACGTTGAGTTGTACCACTGGCATACTTCCCTGTAGCTTGGTAACTGTTATTTACAGCGGTATTGTAAACGCGAATCCTGTTGATAGATCTATCGGGCCTGACAACCCCAACCGGACTGGACGACCAGTATTCAACGGTTGCACAGTACTTCGTTTCGTGACTACACTTGGTACGGTGTAGTAAGATTTCATAATAAAGGGAATATGCGACGTGATTAAATGTTAAGTATGGTTACCAAGTGCTCAACCACTTAGAATATTTTTATTAAACTGTTTATATACGAAATCTTGTGGTCTATACATATATATTGCTGCCGGCATTAAACCTATATCTCACCAACTTTATGTTGACCTTTTAAAACATGTCTATTCTCAGGTGATTACTAAAGCTTCCGCTGCATTATGTTGAATTTGAGCAGGATCTTGCGTACGCATATTTGTGTCAAAAATAAAACTGCATACCCAAGGATTTGTGTTGTAAAATATGCTCGAAATCGTGTTGTTATCATTATATGTAAAGTTTGTAAGTCGAAGATTATCGCTAAACGATAATCATCTTTTTATTGTCTAAAGTTTGTAACAAAAATAATGGTTATGGTTTGTAATGTATAATATATGCAGTTTCTCTTTTAAAAATGTCGCATATAGAGGTCAATACCTCGCAATGAAATCATACGTTATCTAACACGTTCTTATGGTTAAGGACGGGTTATGACAACTAAAATGAGTAGTTTTACGCGAGATTTAATATCTAGGATAGTAAAATTAAAACTGTAAAAAAATATTTCTGTTGAAAGCATTGAATCAATTCTAGAAACCAATGAAATAATTATAGAAATAATACATGAAATAATTCGTGAAACCATTCTGACGTCCATTTAAATATTAGCATTGAGCCAATATTACTCGTTTTTACTAGGTCACATACCATTTTATACAAAAACACATTCACATTTAAACCGCTTCAACTGAACAATTTCATCTAGACTAGTTTATTGAGAAAATTTAGAAAAAAATAAGAGTATTTTGAAAGAAAAATTCATGAAAAGTCTATTTATTTCACACACTAAAATGAGTACTTTTACGCGAGATTTAATATCTTGAAAAGTAAAATTAAAATTGTAAAATAATATTCTTGTTTAAAGCATTTAATCAATTCGAGAAACAAATGAAATAATTATAGAAATAATACATGAAATAATTCGTGAAACCATTCTGACGTCCATTTAAATATTAGCATTAGGCCAATTTTACTCGTTCTTACTAGATTTCACATACTATTTTATACAAAAACACATTCACTGTCAAACCGCTTCAACCGAACAATTTCATCTAGATCGGTTCATTCGAAAATTTTTAAAAAATAAGAGTATTTTGACAGAAAAATTCATGAAAAGTCTATTTATTTCACACACTAAAATAAGTAGTTTTACACGAGATTTAATATATGGAAAAGTAAAATTAAAATTGTAAAAAAATATTCTTGTTGAAAGTGTTGAATTAATTCGAGAAACCAATAAATTATTATAGAAATAATACAAGAAATAATTCGTGTAACCATTCTGACGTCCATTTAAATATTAGTATTGAGCTAATATTACTCGTTCTTACTAGGTTTCACATACCATTTTATACAAAAACACATTCACATTTAAACCGCGTCAACCGAACAATTTCATCTTGACCGGTTTATTGAGAAAATTTAGAAAAAATAAGAGTATTTTGACAGAAAAATTCATGAAAAGTCTATTTATTTCACACACTAAAATTAGTAGTTTTACGCGAGATTTAATATCTGGGAAAGTAAAATTAAAACTGTAAAAAAATATTCTTGTTGAAAACGTTGAATCAATTCGAGAAACCAATAAAATAATTATAGAAATAATACATGAAATATTTCGTGAAACCATTCTGACGTCCATTTAAATATTAGCATTGTGCCAATTTTACTCGTTCTTACTAGATTTCACATACCATTTTATAAAAAAACACATTCACTGTCAAACCGCTTCAACCGAACAATTTCATTTTAGACCGATTTATTAAGAAAATTTAGAAAAATAAGAGTATTTTGACAGAAAAATTATTGAAAGTCTATTTATTTCACACACTAAAATGAGTAGTTTTACGCGAGATTTAATATCTGGGAAAGTAAAATTAAAACTGTAAAAAAATATTCTTGTTGAAAGCATTGAATCAATTCGAGAAACCAATAAAATAATTAAAGAGATAATACATGAAATAGTTCGTGAAACCATTCTGTCGTCCATTTAAATATTAGTATTGAACCAATTTTACTCGTTCTTACTAGGTTTCACATACCATTTTATACAAAAACACATTTACTGTCAAACCGCTTCAACCGAACAATTTCATGTAGACCGGTTCATTCAGAAAATTTAGAAAAAATAAGAGTATTTTGACAGAAAAATTCATGAAAAGTCTATTTATTTCACACAATAAAATGAGTAGTTTTACGCGAGATTTAATATTTGAGAAAGTAAAATTAAAACTATAAAAAAATATTCTTGTTGAAAGCATTGAATCAATTCGAGAAACCAATGAAATAATTAAAGAAATAATACATGAAATAGTTAGTGAAACCATTCTCACGTCCATTTAAATATTAGTATTGAGCCAATTTTACTCGTTCTTACTTTGTTTCACATACCATTTTATACAAAAACACATTCACTGTCAAACCGCTTCAACCGAACAATTTCTTATAGACCGGTTCATTCAGAAAATTTAGAAAAAATAAGAGTATTTTGACAGAAAAATTCATGAAAATTCTATTTATTTCACATACTAAAATGAGTACTTTTATGCGAGATTTAATATCTAGGAAAGTAAAATTAAAACTGTAAAAAAATATTCTTGTTGAAAGCGTTGAATCAATTCGAGAAACCACTGAAATAATTAAAGAAATAATACATGAAATAGTTCGTGAAACCATTCTGACGTCCATTTAAATATTAGTATTGAACCAATTTTACTCGTTCTTACTAGGTTTCACATACCATTTTATACAAAAACACATTTACTGTCAAACTGCTTCAACCGAACAATTTCATCTAGACCGGTTCATTCAGAAAATTTAGAAAAAATAAGAGTATTTTGACAGAAAAATTCATGAAAAGTCTATTTATTTCACACACTAAAATGAGTAGTTTTACGCTAGATTTAATATCTGGGAAAGTAAAATTAAAACTGTAAAAAAATATTCTTGTTGAAAGCATTGAATCAATTCGAGAAACCAATGAAATAATTAAAGAAATAATACATGAAATAGTTAGTGAAACCATTCTGACGTCCATTTAAATATTAGTATTGAGCCAATTTTACTCGTTCTTACTTGGTTTCACATACCATTTTATACAAAAACACATTCACTGTCAAACCGCTTCAACTGAACAATTTCTTCTACACCGGTTCATTCAGAAAATTTAGAATAAATAAGAGTATTTTGACAGAAAAATTCATGAAAAGTCTATTTATTTCACACACTAAAATGAGTACTTTTACGCGAGATTTAATATCTAGGAAAGTAAAATTAAAACTGTAAAAAAATATTCATGTTGAAGGCATTGAATCAATTCTAGAAACCAATGAAATAATTATAGAAATAATACATGAAATAATTCGTGAAACCATTCTGACGTCCATTTAAATATTAGCATTGAGCTAATTTTACTCGTTCTTACTAGGTTTCAAATACCCTTTTATACAAAAACACATTCACTGTCAAACCGCTTCAATCGAAAAATTTCATCTAGACCGGTTCATTCAGAAAATTTAGAAAAAATAAGAGTATTTTGACAGAAAAATTCATGAAAAGTCTATTTATTTCACATACTAAAATGAATACTTTTATGCGAGATTTAATATCTAGAAAAGTAAAATTAAAACTGTAAAAAAATATTCTTGTTGAAAGCATTGAATCAATTCGAGAAACCAATGACATAATTAAAGAAATAATACATGAAATAGTTCGTGAAACCATTCTGACATCCATTTAAATATTAGTATTGAACCAATTTTACTCGTTCTTACTAGGTTTCACATACCATTTTATACAAAAACACATTTACTGTCAAACCGTTTCAACCGAACAATTTCATCTAGACCGGTTGATTCAGAAAATTTAGAAAAAATAAAAGTATTTTGACAGAAAAATTCATGAAAAGTCTATTTATTTCACACAATAAAAAAAGTAGTTTTACTCGAGATTTAATATCTGGGAAAGTAAAATTAAAACTGTAAAAAAATATTCTTGTTGAAAGCATTGAATCAATTCGAGAAACCAATGAAATAATTAAAGAAATAATACATGAAATAGTTAGTGAAACCATTCTGACGTCCATTTAAATATTAGTATTGAGCCAATTTTACTCGTTCTTACTTGGTTTCACATACCATTTTATACAAAAATACATTCACTGTCAAACCGCTTCAACCGAACAATTTCATCTAGACCGTTTCATTCAGATAATTTAGAAAAAATAAGAGTGTTTTGACAGAAAAATTCATGAAAAGTCTATTTATTTCACATACTAAAATGAGTAGTTTTACGCGAGATTTAATATCTGGGAAAGTAAAATTAAAACTGTAAAAAAATATTCTTGTTGAAAGCATTGAATCAATTCGAGAAACCAATGAAATAATTAAAGAAATAATACATGAAATAGTTCGTGAAACCATTCTGACGTCCATTTAAATATTAGTATTGAACCAATTTTACTCGTTCTTACTAGGTTTCACATACCATTTTATACAAAAACACATTTACTGTCAAACCGTTTCAACCAAATAATTTCATCTAGACCGGTTGATTCAGAAAATTTAGAAAAAATAAGAGTATTTTGTCAGAAAAATTAATGAAAAGTCTATTTATTTCACACAATAAAATGAGTATTTTTACTCGAGATTTAATATCTGGGAAAGTAAAATTAAAACTGTAAAAAAATATTCTTGTTGAAAGCATTGAATCAATTCGAGAAACCAATGAAATAATTAAAGAAATAATACATGAAATAGTTAGTGAAACCATTCTGACGTCCATTTAAATATTAGTATTGAGCCAATTTTACTCGTTCATACTTGGTTTCACATACCATTTTATACAAAAACACATTCACTGTCAAACCGCTTCAACCGAACAATTTCATCTAGACCGGTTCATTCAGAAAATTTAGAAAAAATAAGAGTATTTTGACAGAAAAATTCATGAAATGTCTATTTATTTCACATACTAAAATGAGTAATTTTACGCGAGATTTAATATCTGGGAAAGTAAAATTAAAACTGTAAAAAAATATTCTTGTTGAAAGCATTGAATTAATTCGAGAAACCAATGAAATAATCAAAGAAATAATGCAGGAAATAGTTAGTGAAACCATTCTGACGTCCATTTAAATATTAGTATTGAGCCAATTTTACTCGTTCTTACTTGGTTTCACACACCATTTTATACAAAAACACATTCACTGTCAAACCGCTTCAACCGAACAATTTCATCTAGACCGGTTCATTCAGAAAATTTAGAACAAATAAGAGTATTTTGACAGAAAAATTCATGAAAAGTCTATTTATTTCACATACTAAAATGAGTAGTTTTACGCGAGATTTAATATCTGGGAAAGTAAAATTAAAACTGTAAAAAAATATTCTTGTTGAAAACATTGAATCAATTCGAGAAACCAATGAAATAATTAAAGAAATAATACATGAAATAGTTAGTGAAACCATTCTGACGTCCATTTAAATATTAGTATTGAGCCAATTTTACTCGTTCTTACTTGGTTTCACACACCATTTTATACAAAAACACATTCACTGTCAAACCGCTTCAACCGAACAATTTCATCTAGACCGGTTCATTCAGAAAATTTAGAAAAAATAAGAGTATTTTGACAGAAAAATTCATGAAAAGTCTATTTATTTCACATACTAAAATGAGTAGTTTTACGCGAGATTTAATATCTGGGAAAGTAAAATTAAAACTGTAAAAAAATATTCTTGTTGAAAGCATTGAATCAATTCGATAAACCAATGAAATAATTAAAGAAATAATACATGAAATAGTTCGTGAAACCATTCTGACGTCCATTTAAATATTAGTATTGAACCAATTTTACTCGTTCTTACTAGGTTTCACATACCATTTTATACAAAAACACATTTACTGTCAAACCGTTTCAACCAAATAATTTCATCTAGACCGGTTGATTCAAAAAATTTAGAAAAAATAAGAGTATTTTGTCAGAAAAATTCATGAAAAGTCTATTTATTTCACACAATAAAATGAGTAGTTTTACTCGAGATTTAATATCTGGGAAAGTAAAATTAAAACTGTAAAAAAATATTCCTGTTGAAAGCATTGAATCAATTCGAGAAACCAATGAAATAATTAAAGAAATAATACATGAAATAGTTAGTGAAACCATTCTGACGTCCATTTAAATATTAGTATTGAGCCAATTTTACTCGTTCTTACTTGGTTTCACATACCATTTTATACAAAAACACATTCACTGTCAAACCGCTTCAACCGAACAATTTCATCTAGACCGGTTCATTCAGAAAATTTAGAAAAAATAAGAGTATTTTGACAGAAAAATTCATGAAATGTCTATTTATTTCACATTCTAAAATGAGTAGTTTTACGCGAGATTTAATATCTGGGAAAGTAAAATTAAAACTGTAAAAAAATATTCTTGTTGAAAGCATTGAATTAATTCGAGAAACCAATGAAATAATCAAAGAAATAATGCATGAAATAGTTAGTGAAACCATTCTGACGTCCATTTAAATATTAGTATTGAGCCAATTTTACTCGTTCTTACTTGGTTTCACATACCATTTTATACAAAAACACATTAACTATCAAACCGCTTCAATCGAACAATTTCATCTAGACCGGTTCATTCAGAAAATTTAGAACAAATAAGAGTATTTTGACAGAAAAATTCATGAAAATTCTATTTATTTCACATACTAAAATGAGTACTTTTATGCGAGATTTAATATCTAGGAAAGTAAAATTAAAACTGTAAAAAAATATTCTTGTTGAAAGCGTTGAATCAATTCGAGAAACCAGTGAAATAATTAAAGAAATAATACATGAAATAGTTCGTGAAACCATTCTGACGTCCATTTAAATATTAGTATTGAACCAATTTTACTCGTTCTTACTAGGTTTCACATACCATTTTATACAAAAACACATTTACTGTCAAACTACTTCAACCGAACAATTTCATCTAGACCGGTTCATTCAGAAAATTTAGAAAAAATAAGAGTATTTTGACAGAAAAATTCATGAAAAGTCTATTTATTTCACACACTAAAATGAGTAGTTTTACGCGAGATTTAATATCTGGGAAAGTAAAATTAAAACTGTAAAAAAATATTCTTGTTGAAAGCATTGAATCAATTCGAGAAACCAATGAAATAATTAAAGAAATAATACATGAAATAGTTAGTGAAACCATTCTGACGTCCATTTAAATATTAGTATTGAGCCAATTTTACTCGTTCTTACTTGGTTTCACATACCATTTTATATAAAAACACATTCACTGTCAAACCGCTTCAACTGAACAATTTCATCTAGACCGGTTCATTCAGAAAATTTAGGAAAAATAAGAGTATTTTGACAGAAAAATTCATGAAAAGTCTATTTATTTCACACACTAAAATGAGTACTTTTACGCGAGATTTAATATCTAGGAAAGTAAAATTAAAACTGTAAAAAAATATTCTTGTTGAAGGCATTGAATCAATTCTAGAAACCAATGAAATAATTATAGAAATAATACATGAAATAATTCGTGAAACCATTCTGACGTCCATTTAAATATTAGCATTGAGCTAATTTTACTCGTTCTTACTAGGTTTCAAATACCCTTTTATATAAAAACACATTCACTGTCAAACCGCTTCAATCGAAAAATTTCATCTAGACCGGTTCATTCAGAAAATTTAGAAAAAATAAGAGTATTTTGACAGAAAAATTCATGAAAAGTCTATTTATTTCACATACTAAAATGAGTACTTTTATGCGAGATTTAATATCTAGGAAAGTAAAATTAAAACTGTAAAAAAATATTCTTGTTGAAAGCATTGAATCAATTCGAGAAACCAATGAAATAATTAAAAAAAATAATACATGAAATAGTTAGTGAAACCATTCTGACGTCCATTTAAATATTAGTATTGAGCCAATTTTACTCGTTCTTACTTGGTTTCACATACCATTTTATACAAAAACACATTCACTGTCAAACCGCTTCAACCGAACAATTTCATCTAGACCGGTTCATTCAGAAAATTTAGAAAAAATAAGAGTATTTTGACAAAAAAATTCATGAAAAGTCTATTTATTTCACATACTAAAATGAGTAGTTTACGCGAGATTTAATATCTGGGAAAGTAAAATTAAAACTGTAAAAAATATTCTTGTTGAAAGCATTGAATCAATTCGAGAAACCAATGAAATAATTAAAGAAATAATACATGAAATAGTTCGTTAAACCATTCTGACGTCCATTTAAATATTAGTATTGAACCAATTTTACTCGTTCTTACTAGGTTTCACATACCATTTTATACAAAAACACATTTACTGTCAAACCGTTTCAACCGAATAATTTCATCTAGACCGGTTGATTCAAAAAATTTAGAAAAAATAAGAGTATTTTGTCAGAAAAATTCATGAAAAGTCTATTTATTTCACACAATAAAATGAGTAGTTTTACTCGAGATTTAATATCTGGGAAAGTAAAATTAAAACTGTAAAAAAAATATTCCTGTTGAAAGCATTGAATCAATTCGAGAAACCAATGAAATAATTAAAGAAATAATACATGAAATAGTTAGTGAAACCATTCTGACGTCCATTTAAATATTAGTATTGAGCCAATTTTACTCGTTCTTACTTGGTTTCACATACCATTTTATACAAAAACACATTAACTATCAAACCGCTTCAATCGAACAATTTCATCAAGACCGGTTCATTCAGAAAATTTAGAACAAATAAGAGTATTTTGACAAAAAAAATTCATGAAAATTCTATTTATTTCACATACTAAAATGAGTACTTTTATGCGAGATTTAATATCTAGGAAAGTAAAATTAAAACTGTAAAAAAATATTCTTGTTGAAAGCGTTGAATCAATTCGAGAAACCAGTGAAATAATTAAAGAAATAATACATGAAATAGTTCGTGAAACCATTCTGACGTCCATTTAAATATTAGTATTGAACCAATTTTACTCGTTCTTACTAGGTTTCACATACCATTTTATACAAAAACACATTTACTGTCAAACTGCTTCAACCGAACAATTTCATCTAGACCGGTTCATTCAGAAAATTTAGAAAAAATAAGAGTATTTTGACAGAAAAATTCATGAAAAGTCTATTTATTTCACACACTAAAATGAGTAGTTTTACGCGAGATTTAATATCTGGGAAAGTAAAATTAAAATTGTAAAAAAATATTCTTGTTGAAAGCATTGAATCAATTCGAGAAACCAATGAAATAATTAAAGAAATAATATAAGACATAGTTAGTGAAACCATTCTGACGTCCATTTAAATATTAGTATTGAGCCAATTTTACTCGTTCTTACTTGGTTTCACATACCATTTTATACAAAAACACATTCACTGTCAAACCGCTTCAACTGAACAATTTCATCTAGACCGGTTCATTCAGAAAATTTTGAAAAAATAAGAGTATTTTGACAGAAAAATTCATGAAAAGTCTATTTATTTCACACACTAAAATGAGTACTTTTACGCGAGATTTAATATCTAGGAAAGTAAAATTAAAACTGTAAAAAAATATTCTTGTTGAAGGCATTGAATCAATTCTAGAAACCAATGAAATAATTATAGAAATAATACATGAAATAATTCGTGAAACCATTCTGACGTCCATTTAAATATTAGCATTGAGCTAATTTTACTCGTTCTTACTAGGTTTCAAATACCCTTTTATACAAAAACACATTCACTGTCAAACCGCTTCAATCGAAAAATTTCATCTAGATCGGTTCATTCAGAAAATTTAGAAAAAATAAGAGTATTTTGACAGAAAAATTCATGAAAAGTCTATTTATTTCACATACTAAAATGAGTACTTTTATGCGAGATTTAATATCTAGGAAAGTAAAATTAAAACTGTAAAAAAATATTCTTGTTGAAAGCATTGAATCAATTCGAGAAACCAATGAAATAATTAAAAGAAATAATACATGAAATAGTTAGTGAAACCATTCTGACGTCCATTTAAATATTAGTATTGAGCCAATTTTACTCGTTCTTACTTGGTTTCACATACCATTTTATACAAAAACACATTCACTGTCAAACCGCTTCAACCGAACAATTTCATCTAGACCGGTTCATTCAGAAAATTTAGAAAAAATAAGAGTATTTTGACAGAAAAATTCATGAAAAGTCTATTTATTTCACATACTAAAATGAGTAGTTTTACGCGAGATTTAATATCTGGGAAAGTAAAATTAAAACTGTAAAAAAATATTCTTGTTGAAAGCATTGAATCAATTCGAGAAACCAATGAAATAATTAAAGAAATAATACATGAAATAGTTCATGAAACCATTCTGACGTCCATTTAAATATTAGTATTGAACCAATTTTACTCGTTCTTACTAGGTTTCACATACCATTTTATACAAAAACACATTTACTGTCAAACCGTTTCAACCGAATAATTTCATCTAGACCGGTTGATTCAAAAAATTTAGAAAAAATAAGAGTATTTTGTCAGAAAAATTCATGAAAAGTCTATTTATTTCACACAATAAAATGAGTAGTTTTACTCGAGATTTAATATCTGGGAAAGTAAAATTAAAACTGTAAAAAAATATTCCTGTTGAAAGCATTGAATCAATTCGAGAAACCAATGAAATAATTATAGAAATAATACATGAAATAGTTAGTGAAACCATTCTGACGTCCATTTAAATATTAGTATTGAGCCAATTTTACTCGTTCTTACTTGGTTTCACATACCATTTTATACAAAAACACATTAACTATCAAACCGCTTCAATCGAACAATTTCATCAAGACCGGTTCATTCAGAAAATTTAGAACAAATAAGAGTATTTTGACAGAAAAATTCATGAAAATTCTATTTATTTCACATACTAAAATGAGTACTTTTATGCGAGATTTAATATCTAGGAAAGTAAAATTAAAACTGTAAAAAAATATTCTTGTTGAAAGCGTTGAATCAATTCGAGAAACCAGTGAAATAATTAAAGAAATAATACATGAAATAGTTCGTGAAACCATTCTGACGTCCATTTAAATATTAGTATTGAACCAATTTTACTCGTTCTTACTAGGTTTCACATACCATTTTATACAAAAACACATTTACTGTCAAACTGCTTCAACCGAACAATTTCATCTAGACCGGTTCATTCAGAAAATTTAGAAAAAATAAGAGTATTTTGACAGAAAAATTCATGAAAAGTCTATTTATTTCACACACTAAAATGAGTAGTTTTACGCGAGATTTAATATCTGGGAAAGTAAAATTAAAACTGTAAAAAAATATTCTTGTTGAAAGCATTGAATCAATTCGAGAAACCAATGAAATAATTAAAGAAATAATACAAGAAATAGTTAGTGAAACCATTCAGACGTCCATTTAAATATTAGTATTGAGCCAATTTTACTCGTTCTTACTTGGTTTCACATACCATTTTATACAAAAACACATTCACTGTCAAACCGCTTCAACTGAACAATTTCATCTAGACCGGTTCATTCAGAAAATTTTGAAAAAATAAGAGTATTTTGACAGAAAAATTCATGAAAAGTCTATTTATTTCACACACTAAAATGAGTACTTTTACGCGAGATTTAATATCTAGGAAAGTAAAATTAAAACTGTAAAAAAATATTGTTGTTGAAGGCATTGAATCAATTCTAGAAACCAATGAAATAATTATAGAAATAATACATGAAATAATTCGTGAAACCATTCTGACGTCCATTTAAATATTAGCATTGAGCTAATTTTACTCGTTCTTACTAGGTTTCAAATACCCTTTTATACAAAAACACATTCACTGTCAAACCGCTTCAATCGAAAAATTTCATCTAGATCGGTTCATTCAGAAAATTTAGAAAAAATAAGAGTATTTTGACAGAAAAATTCATGAAAAGTCTATTTATTTCACATACTAAAATGAGTACTTTTATGCGAGATTTAATATCTAGGAAAGTAAAATTAAAACTGTAAAAAAATATTCATGTTGAAAGCATTGAATCAATTCGAGAAACCAATGAAATAATTAAAAGAAATAATACATGAAATAGTTAGTGAAACCATTCTGACGTCCATTTAAATATTAGTATTGAGCCATTTTTACTCGTTCTTACTTGGTTTCACATACCATTTTATACAAAAACACATTCACTGTCAAACCGCTTCAACCGAACAATTTCATCTAGACCGGTTCATTCAGAAAATTTAGAAAAAATAAGAGTATTTTGACAGAAAAATTCATGAAAAGTCTATTTATTTCACATACTAAAATGAGTAGTTTTACGCGAGATTTAATATCTGGGAAAGTAAAATTAAAACTGTAAAAAAATATTCTTGTTGAAAGCATTGAATCAATTCGAGAAACCAATGAAATAATTAAAGAAATAATACATGAAATAGTTCGTGAAACCATTCTGACGTCCATTTAAATATTAGTATTGAACCAATTTTACTCGTTCTTACTAGGTTTCACATACCATTTTATACAAAAACACATTTACTGTCAAACCGTTTCAACCGAATAATTTCATCTAGACCGGTTGATTCAAAAAATTTAGAAAAAATAAGAGTATTTTGTCAGAAAAATTCATGAAAAGTCTATTTATTTCACACAATTAAATGACTAGTTTTACTCGAGATTTAATATCTGGGAAAGTAAAATTAAAACTGTAAAAAAATATTCCTGTTGAAAGTATTGAATCAATTCGAGAAACCAATGAAATAATTAAAGAAATAATACATGAAATAGTTAGTGAAACCATTCTGACGTCCATTTAAATATTAGTATTGAGCCAATTTTACTCGTTCTTACTTGGTTTCACATACCATTTTATACAAAAACACATTCACTGTCAAACCGCTTCAACCGAACAATTTCATCTAGACCGGTTCATTCAGAAAATTTAGAAAAAATAAAAGTATTTTGACAGAAAAATTCATGAAATGTCTATTTATTTCACATACTAAAATGAGTAGTTTTACGCGAGATTTAATATCTGGGAAAGTAAAATTAAAACTGTAAAAACATATTCTTGTTGAAAGCATTGAATTAATTCGAGAAACCAATGAAATAATCAAAGAAATAATGCATGAAATAGTTAGTGAAACCATTCTGACGTCCATTTAAATATTAGTATTGAGCCAATTTTACTCGTTCTTACTTGGTTTCACATACCATTTTATACAAAAACACATTAACTATCAAACCGCTTCAATCGAACAATTTCATCTAGACCGGTTCATTCAGAAAATTTAGAACAAATAAGAGTATTTTGACAGAAAAATTCATGAAAATTCTATTTATTTCACACACTAAAATAGGTACTTTTACGCGAGATTTAATATCTATGAAAGTAAAATTAAAACTGTAAAAAAATATTCTTGTTGAAGGCATTGAATCAATTCTAGAAACCAATGAAATAATTATAGAAATAATACATGAAATAATTCGTGAAACCATTCTGACGTCCATTTAAATATTAGCATTGAGCTAATTTTACTCGTTCTTACTAGGTTTCAAATACCCTTTTATACAAAAACACATTCACTGTCAAACCGCTTCAATCGAAAAATTTCATCTAGACCGGTTCATTCAGAAAATTTAGAAAAAATAAGAGTATTTTGACAGAAAAATTCATGAAATGTCTATTTATTTCACATACTAAAATGAGTAGTTTTACGCGAGATTTAATATCTGGGAAAGTAAAATTAAAACTGTAAAAAAATATTCTTGTTGAAAGCATTGAATTAATTCGAGAAACCAATGAAATAATCAAAGAAATAATGCATGAAATAGTTAGTGAAACCATTCTGACGTCCATTTAAATATTAGTATTGAGCCAATTTTACTCGTTCTTACTTGGTTTCACATACCATTTTATACAAAAACACATTAACTATCAAACCGCTTCAATCGAACAATTTCATCTAGACCGGTTCATTCAGAAAATTTAGAACAAATAAGAGTATTTTGACAGAAAAATTCATGAAAATTCTATTTATTTCACACACTAAAATAGGTACTTTTACGCGAGATTTAATATCTATGAAAGTAAAATTAAAACTGTAAAAAAATATTCTTGTTGAAGGCATTGAATCAATTCTAGAAACCAATGAAATAATTATAGAAATAATACATGAAATAATTCGTGAAACCATTCTGACGTCCATTTAAATATTAGCATTGAGCTAATTTTACTCGTTCTTACTAGGTTTCAAATACCCTTTTATACAAAAACACATTCACTGTCAAACCGCTTCAATCGAAAAATTTCATCTAGACAGGTTCATTCAGAAAATTTAGAAAAAATAAGAGTATTTTGACAGAAAAATTCATGAAAAGTCTATTTATTTCACATACTAAAATGAGTACTTTTATGCGAGATTTAATATCTAGGAAACTAAAATTAAAACTGTAAAAAAATATTCTTGTTGAAAGCATTGAATCAATTCGAGAAACCAATGAAATAATTAAAAGAAATAATACATGAAATAGTTAGTGAAACCATTCTGACGTCCATTTAAATATTAGTATTGAGCCAATTTTAATCGTTCTTACTTGGTTTCACATACCATTTTATACAAAAACACATTCACTGTCAAACCGCTTCAACCGAACAATTTCATCTAGACCGGTTCATTCAGAAAATTTAGAAAAAATAAGAGTATTTTGACAGAAAAATTCATGAAAAGTCTATTTATTTCACATACTAAAATGAGTAGTTTTACGCGAGATTTAATATCTGGGAAAGTAAAATTAAAACTGTAAAAAAATATTCTTCTTGAAAGCATTGAATCAATTCGAGAAACCAATGAAATAATCAAAGAAATAATGCATGAAATAGTTAGTGAAACCATTCTGACGTCCATTTAAATATTAGTATTGAGCCAATTTTACTCGTTCTTACTTGGTTTCACATACCATTTTATACAAAAACACATTAACTATCAAACCGCTTCAATCGAACAATTTCATCTAGACCGGTTCATTCAGAAAATTTAGAACAAATAAGAGTATTTTGACAGAAAAATTCATGAAAATTCTATTTATTTCACACACTAAAATAGGTACTTTTACGCGAGATTTAATATCTATGAAAGTAAAATTAAAACTGTAAAAAAATATTCTTGTTGAAGGCATTGAATCAATTCTAGAAACCAATGAAATAATTATAGAAATAATACATGAAATAATTCGTGAAACCATTCTGACGTCCATTTAAATATTAGCATTGAGCTAATTTTACTCGTTCTTACTAGGTTTCAAATACCCTTTTATACAAAAACACATTCACTGTCAAACCGCTACAATCGAAAAATTTCATCTAGACCGGTTCATTCAGAAAATTTAGAAAAAATAAGAGTATTTTGACAGAAAAATTCATGAAAAGTCTATTTATTTCACATACTAAAATGAGTACTTTTATGCGAGATTTAATATCTAGGAAACTAAAATTAAAACTGTAAAAAAATATTCTTGTTGAAAGCATTGAATCAATTCGAGAAACCAATGAAATAATTAAAAGAAATAATACATGAAATAGTTAGTGAAACCATTCTGACGTCCATTTAAATATTAGTATTGAGCCAATTTTAATCGTTCTTACTTGGTTTCACATACCATTTTATACAAAAACACATTCACTGTCAAACCGCTTCAACCGAACAATTTCATCTAGACCGGTTCATTCAGAAAATTTAGAAAAAATAAGAGTATTTTGACAGAAAAATTCATGAAAAGTCTATTTATTTCACATACTAAAATGAGTAGTTTTACGCGAGATTTAATATCTGGGAAAGTAAAATTAAAACTGTAAAAAAATATTCTTCTTGAAAGCATTGAATCAATTCGAGAAACCAATGAAATAATCAAAGAAATAATGCATGAAATAGTTAGTGAAACCATTCTGACGTCCATTTAAATATTAGTATTGAGCCAATTTTACTCGTTCTTACTTGGTTTCACATACCATTTTATACAAAAACACATTAACTATCAAACCGCTTCAATCGAACAATTTCATCTAGACCGGTTCATTCAGAAAATTTAGAACAAATAAGAGTATTTTGACAGAAAAATTCATGAAAATTCTATTTATTTCACACACTAAAATAGGTACTTTTACGCGAGATTTAATATCTATGAAAGTAAAATTAAAACTGTAAAAAAATATTCTTGTTGAAGGCATTGAATCAATTCTAGAAACCAATGAAATAATTATAGAAATAATACATGAAATAATTCGTGAAACCATTCTGACGTCCATTTAAATATTAGCATTGAGCTAATTTTACTCGTTCTTACTAGGTTTCAAATACCCTTTTATACAAAAACACATTCACTGTCAAACCGCTACAATCGAAAAATTTCATCTAGACCGGTTCATTCAGAAAATTTAGAAAAAATAAGAGTATTTTGACAGAAAAATTCATGAAAATTCTATTTATTTCACATACTAAAATGAGTACTTTTATGCGAGATTTAATATCTAGGAAAGTAAAATTAAAACTGTAAAAAAATATTCTTGTTGAAAGCATTGAATCAATTCGAGAAACCAATGAAATAATTAAAAGAAATAATACATGAAATAGTTAGTGAAACCATTCTGACGTCCATTTAAATATTAGTATTGAGCCAATTTTACTCGTTCTTACTTGGTTTCACATACCATTTTATACAAAAACACATTCACTGTCAAACCGCTTCAACCGAACAATTTCATCTAGACCGGTTCATTCAGAAAATTTAGAAAAAATAAGAGTATTTTGACAGAAAAATTCATGAAATGTCTATTTATTTCACATACTAAAATGAGTAGTTTTACGCGAGATTTAATATCTGTGAAAGTAAAATTAAAACTGTAAAAAAATATTCTTGTTGAAAGCATTGAATTAATTCGAGAAACCAATGAAATAATCAAAGAAATAATGCATGAAATAGTTAGTGAAACCATTCTGACGTCCATTTAAATATTAGTATTGAGCCAATTTTACTCGTTCTTACTTGGTTTCACATACCATTTTATACAAAAACACATTAACTATCAAACCGCTTCAATCGAACAATTTCATCTAGACCGGTTCATTCAGAAAATTTAGAACAAATAAGAGTATTTTGACAGAAAAATTCATGAAAATTCTATTTATTTCACACACTAAAATAGGTACTTTTACGCGAGATTTAATATCTATGAAAGTAAAATTAAAACTGTAAAAAAATATTCTTGTTGAAGGCATTGAATCAATTCTAGAAACCAATGAAATAATTATAGAAATAATACATGAAATAATTCGTGAAACCATTCTGACGTCCATTTAAATATTAGCATTGAGCTAATTTTACTCGTTCTTACTAGGTTTCAAATACCCTTTTATACAAAAACACATTCACTGTCAAACCGCTTCAATCGAAAAATTTCATCTAGACCGGTTCATTCAGAAAATTTAGAAAAAATAAGAGTATTTTGACAGAAAAATTCATGAAATGTCTATTTATTTCACATACTAAAATGAGTAGTTTTACGCGAGATTTAATATCTGGGAAAGTAAAATTAAAACTGTAAAAAAATATTCTTGTTGAAAGCATTGAATTAATTCGAGAAACCAATGAAATAATCAAAGAAATAATGCATGAAATAGTTAGTGAAACCATTCTGACATCCATTTAAATATTAGTATTGAGCCAATTTTACTCGTTCTTACTTGGTTTCACATACCATTTTATACAAAAACACATTAACTATCAAACCGCTTCAATCGAACAATTTCATCTAGACCGGTTCATTCAGAAAATTTAGAACAAATAAGAGTATTTTGACAGAAAAATTCATGAAAATTCTATTTATTTCACACACTAAAATAGGTACTTTTACGCGAGATTTAATATCTATGAAAGTAAAATTAAAACTGTAAAAAAATATTCTTGTTGAAGGCATTGAATCAATTCTAGAAACCAATGAAATAATTATAGAAATAATACATGAAATAATTCGTGAAACCATTCTGACGTCCATTTAAATATTAGCATTGAGCTAATTTTACTCATTCTTACTAGGTTTCAAATACCCTTTTATACAAAAACACATTCACTGTCAAACCGCTTCAATCGAAAAATTTCATCTAGACCGGTTCATTCAGAAAATTTAGAAAAAATAAGAGTATTTTGACAGAAAAATTCATGAAAAGTCTATTTATTTCACATACTAAAATGAGTACTTTTATGCGAGATTTAATATCTAGGAAAGTAAAATTAAAACTGTAAAAAAATATTCTTGTTGAAAGCATTGAATCAATTCGAGAAACCAATGAAATAATTAAAAGAAATAATACATGAAATAGTTAGTGAAACCATTCTGACGTCCATTTAAATATTAGTATTGAGCCAATTTTACTCGTTCTTACTTGGTTTCACATACCATTTTATACAAAAACACATTCACTGTCAAACCGCTTCAACCGAACAATTTCATCTAGACCGGTTCATTCAGAAAATTTAGAAAAAATAAGAGTATTTTGACAGAAAAATTCATGAAAAGTCTATTTATTTCACATACTAAAATGAGTAGTTTTACGCGAGATTTAATATCTGGGAAAGTAAAATTAAAACTGTAAAAAAATATTCTTCTTGAAAGCATTGAATCAATTCGAGAAACCAATGAAATAATCAAAGAAATAATGCATGAAATAGTTAGTGAAACCATTCTGACGTCCATTTAAATATTAGTATTGAGCCAATTTTACTCGTTCTTACTTGGTTTCACATACCATTTTATACAAAAACACATTAACTATCAAACCGCTTCAATCGAACAATTTCATCTAGACCGGTTCATTCAGAAAATTTAGAACAAATAAGAGTATTTTGACAGAAAAATTCATGAAAATTCTATTTATTTCACACACTAAAATAGGTACTTTTACGCGAGATTTAATATCTATGAAAGTAAAATTAAAACTGTAAAAAAATATTCTTGTTGAAGGCATTGAATCAATTCTAGAAACCAATGAAATAATTATAGAAATAATACATGAAATAATTCGTGAAACCATTCTGACGTCCATTTAAATATTAGCATTGAGCTAATTTTACTCGTTCTTACTAGGTTTCAAATACCCTTTTATACAAAAACACATTCACTGTCAAACCGCTTCAATCGAAAAATTTCATCTAGACCGGTTCATTCAGAAAATTTAGAAAAAATAAGAGTATTTTGACAGAAAAATTCATGAAAAGTCTATTTATTTCACATACTAAAATGAGTACTTTTATGCGAGATTTAATATCTAGGAAAGTAAAATTAAAACTGTAAAAAAATATTCTTGTTGAAAGCATTGAATCAATTCGAGAAACCAATGAAATAATTAAAAGAAATAATACATGAAATAGTTAGTGAAACCATTCTGACGTCCATTTAAATATTAGTATTGAGCCAATTTTACTCGTTCTTACTTGGTTTCACATACCATTTTATACAAAAACACATTCACTGTCAAACCGCTTCAACCGAACAATTTCATCTAGACCGGTTCATTCAGAAAATTTAGAAAAAATAAGAGTATTTTGACAGAAAAATTCATGAAAAGTCTATTTATTTCACATACTAAAATGAGTAGTTTTACGCGAGATTTAATATCTGGGAAAGTAAAATTAAAACTGTAAAAAAATATTCTTGTTGAAAGCATTGAATCAATTCGAGAAACCAATGAAATAATCAAAGAAATAATGCATGAAATAGTTAGTGAAACCATTCTGACGTCCATTTAAATATTAGTATTGAGCCAATTTTACTCGTTCTTACTTGGTTTCACATACCATTTTATACAAAAACACATTAACTATCAAACCGCTTCAATCGAACAATTTCATCTAGACCGGTTCATTCAGAAAATTTAGAACAAATAAGAGTATTTTGACAGAAAAATTCATGAAAATTCTATTTATTTCACACACTAAAATAGGTACTTTTACGCGAGATTTAATATCTATGAAAGTAAAATTAAAACTGTAAAAAAATATTCTTGTTGAAGGCATTGAATCAATTCTAGAAACCAATGAAATAATTATAGAAATAATACATGAAATAATTCGTGAAACCATTCTGACGTCCATTTAAATATTAGCATTGAGCTAATTTTACTCGTTCTTACTAGGTTTCAAATACCCTTTTATACAAAAACACATTCACTGTCAAACCGCTACAATCGAAAAATTTCATCTAGACCGGTTCATTCAGAAAATTTAGAAAAAATAAGAGTATTTTGACAGAAAAATTCATGAAAAGTCTATTTATTTCACATACTAAAATGAGTACTTTTATGCGAGATTTAATATCTAGGAAAGTAAAATTAAAACTGTAAAAAAATATTCTTGTTGAAAGCATTGAATCAATTCGAGAAACCAATGAAATAATTAAAAGAAATAATACATGAAATAGTTAGTGAAACCATTCTGACGTCCATTTAAATATTAGTATTGAGCCAATTTTACTCGTTCTTACTTGGTTTCACATACCATTTTATACAAAAACACATTCACTGTCAAACCACTTCAACCGAACAATTTCATCTAGACCGGTTCATTCAGAAAATTTAGAAAAAATAAGAGTATTTTGACAGAAAAATTCATGAAAAGTCTATTTATTTCACATACTAAAATGAGTAGTTTTACGCGAGATTTAATATCTGGGAAAGTAAAATTAAAACTGTAAAAAAATATTCTTGTTGAAAGCATTGAATCAATTCGAGAAACCAATGAAATAATCAAAGAAATAATGCATGAAATAGTTAGTGAAACCATTCTGACGTCCATTTAAATATTAGTATTGAGCCAATTTTACTCGTTCATACTTGGTTTCACATACCATTTTATACAAAAACACATTAACTATCAAACCGCTTCAATCGAACAATTTCATCTAGACCGGTTCATTCAGAAAATTTAGAACAAATAAGAGTATTTTGACAGAAAAATTCATGAAAAGTCTATTTATTTCACACACTAAAATGAGTACTTTTACGCGAGATTTAATATCTAGGAAAGTAAAATTAAAACTGTAAAAAAATATTCTTGTTGAAGGCATTGAATCAATTCTAGAAACCAATGAAATAATTATAGAAATAATACATGAAATAATTCGTGAAACTATTCTGACGTCCATTTAAATATTAGCATTGAGCTAATTTTACTCGTTCTTACTAGGTTTCAAATACCCTTTTATACAAAAACACATTCACTGTCAAACCGCTTCAATCGAAAAATTTCATCTAGACCGGTTCATTCAGAAAATTTAGAAAAAATAAGAGTATTTTGACAGAAAAATTCATGAAAAGTCTATTTATTTCACATACTAAAATGAGTACTTTTATGCGAGATTTAATATCTAGGAAAGTAAAATTAAAACTGTAAAAAAATATTCTTGTTGAAAGCATTGAATCAATTCGAGAAACCAATGAAATAATTAAAAGAAATAATACATGAAATAGTTAGTGAAACCATTCTGACGTCCATTTAAATATTAGTATTGAGCCAATTTTACTCGTTCTTACTTGGTTTCACATACCATTTTATACAAAAACACATTCACTGTCAAACCGCTTCAACCGAACAATTTCATCTAGACCGGTTCATTCAGAAAATTTAGAAAAAATAAGAGTATTTTGACAGAAAAATTCATGAAAAGTCTATTTATTTCACATACTAAAATGAGTAGTTTTACGCGAGATTTAATATCTGGGAAAGTAAAATTAAAACTGTAAAAAAATATTCTTGTTGAAAGCATTGAATCAATTCGAGAAACCAATGAAATAATTAAAGAAATAATACATGAAATAGTTCGTGAAACCATTCTGACGTCCATTTAAATATTATTATTGAACCAATTTTACTCGTTCTTACTAGGTTTCACATACCATTTTATACAAAAACACATTTACCGTCAAACCGTTTCAACCGAATAATTTCATCTAGACCGGTTGATTCAAAAAATTTAGAAAAAATAAGAGTATTTTGTCAGAAAAATTCATGAAAAGTCTATTTATTTCACACAATAAAATGAGTAGTTTTACTCGAGATTTAATATCTGGGAAAGTAAAATTAAAACTGTAAAAAAATATTCCTGTTGAAAGCATTGAATTAATTCGAGAAACCAATGAAATAATCAAAGAAATAATGCATGAAATAGTTAGTGAAACCATTCTGACGTACATTTAAATATTAGTATTGAGCCAATTTTACTCGTTCTTACTTGGTTTCACATACCATTTTATACAAAAACACATTAACTATCAAACCGCTTCAATCGAACAATTTCATCTAGACCGGTTCATTCAGAAAATTTAGAACAAATAAGAGTATTTTGACAGAAAAATTCATAAAAAGTCTATTTATTTCACATACTAAAATGAGTAGTTTTACGCGAGATTTAATATCTGGGAAAGTAAAATTAAAACTGTAAAAAAATATTCTTGTTGAAAGCGTTGAATCAATTCGAGAAACCAGTGAAATAATTAAAGAAATAATACATGAAATAGTTCGTGAAACCATTCTGACGTCCATTTAAATATTAGTATTGAACCAATTTTACTCGTTCTTACTAGGTTTCACATACCATTTTATACAAAAACACATTTACTGTCAAACTGCTTCAACCAAACAATTTCATCTAGACCGGTTCATTCAGAAAATTTAGAAAAAATAAGAGTATTTTGACAGAAAAATTCATGAAAAGTCTATTTATTTCACACACTAAAATGAGTAGTTTTACGCGAGATTTAATATCTGGGAAAGTAAAATTAAAACTGTAAAAAAATATTCTTGTTGAAAGCATTGAATCAATTCGAGAAACCAATGAAATAATTAAAGAAATAATACATGAAATAGTTAGTGAAACCATTCTGACGTCCATTTAAATATTAGTATTGAGCCAATTTTACTCGTTCTTACTTGGTTTCACATACCATTTTATACAAAAACACATTCACTGTCAAACCGCTTCAACTGAACAATTTCATCTAGACCGGTTCATTCAGAAAATTTAGAAAAAATAAGAGTATTTTGACAGAAAAATTCATGAAAAGTCTATTTATTTCACACACTAAAATGAGTACTTTTACGCGAGATTTAATATCTAGGAAAGTAAAATTAAAACTGTAAAAAAATATTCTTGTTGAAGGCATTGAATCAATTCTAGAAAACAATGAAATAATTATAGAAATAATACATGAAATAATTCGTGAAACCATTCTGACGTCCATTTAAATATTAGCATTGAGCTAATTTTACTCGTTCTTACTAGGTTTCAAATACCCTTTTATACAAAAACACATTCACTGTCAAACCGCTTCAATCGAAAAATTTCATCTAGACCGGTTCATTCAGAAAATTTAGAAAAAATAAGAGTATTTTGACAGAAAAATTCATGAAAAGTCTATTTATTTCACATACTAAAATGAGTACTTTTATGCGAGATTTAATATCTAGGAAAGTAAAATTAAAACTGTAAAAAAATATTCTTGTTGAAAGCGTTGAATCAATTCGAGAAACCAGTGAAATAATTAAAGAAATAATACATGAAATAGTTCGTGAAACCATTCTGACGTCCATTTAAATATTAGTATTGAACCAATTTTACTCGTTCTTACTAGGTTTCACATACCATTTTATACAAAAACACATTTACTGTCAAACTGCTTCAACCAAACAATTTCATCTAGACCGGTTCATTCAGAAAATTTAGAAAAAATAAGAGTATTTTGACAGAAAAATTCATGAAAAGTCTATTTATTTCACACACTAAAATGAGTAGTTTTACGCGAGATTTAATATCTGGGAAAGTAAAATTAAAACTGTAAAAAAATATTCTTGTTGAAAGCATTGAATCAATTCGAGAAACCAATGAAATAATTAAAGAAATAATACATGAAATAGTTAGTGAAACCATTCTGACGTCCATTTAAATATTAGTATTGAGCCAATTTTACTCGTTCTTACTTGGTTTCACATACCATTTTATACAAAAACACATTCACTGTCAAACCGCTTCAACTGAACAATTTCATCTAGACCGGTTCATTCAGAAAATTTTGAAAAAATAAGAGTATTTTGACAGAAAAATTCATGAAAAGTCTATTTATTTCACACACTAAAATGAGTACTTTTACGCGAGATTTAATATCTAGAAAAGTAAAATTAAAACTGTAAAAAAATATTCTTGTTGAAGGCATTGAATCAATTCTAGAAACCAATGAAATAATTATAGAAATAATACATGAAATAATTCGTGAAACCATTCTGACGTCCATTTAAATATTAGCATTGAGCTAATTTTACTCGTTCTTACTAGGTTTCAAATACCCTTTTATACAAAAACACATTCACTGTCAAACCGCTTCAATCGAAAAATTTCATCTAGACCGGTTCATTCAGAAAATTTAGAAAAAATAAGAGTATTTTGACAGAAAAATTCATGAAAAGTCTATTTATTTCACATACTAAAATGAGTACTTTTATGCGAGATTTAATATCTAGGAAAGTAAAATTAAAACTGTAAAAAAATATTCTTGTTGAAAGCATTGAATCAATTCAAGAAACCAATGAAATAATTAAAAGAAATAATACATGAAATAGTTCGTGAAACCATTCTGATGTCCATTTAAATATTAGTATTGAACCAATTTTACTCGTTCTTACTAGGTTTCACATACCATTTTATACAAAAACACATTTACTGTCAAACCGTTTCAACCGAACAATTTCATCTAGACCGGTTGATTCAGAAAATTTAGAAAAAATAAGAGTATTTTGACAGAAAAATTCATGAAAAGTCTATTTATTTCACACAATAAAATGAGTAGTTTTACTCGAGATTTAATATCTGGGAAAGTAAAATTAAAACTGTAAAAAAATATTCTTGTTGAAAGCATTTAATCAATTCGAGAAACCAATGAAATAATTAAAGAAATAATACATGAAATAGTTAGTGAAACCATTCTGACGTCCATTTAAATATTAGTATTGAGCCAATTTTACTCGTTCTTACTTGGTTTCACATACCATTTTATACAAAAACACATTCACTGTCAAACCGCTTCAACCGAACAATTTCATCTAGACCGGTTCATTCAGAAAATTTAGAAAAAATAAGAGTATTTTGACAGAAAAATTCATGAAAAGTCTATTTATTTCACATACTAAAATGAGTAGTTTTACGCGAGATTTAATATCTGGGAAAGTAAAATTAAAACTGTAAAAAAATATTCTTGTTGAAAGCATTGAATCAATTCGAGAAACCAATGAAATAATTAAAGAAATAATACATGAAATAGTTAGTGAAACCATTCTGACGTCCATTTAAATATTAGTATTGAACCAATTTTACTCGTTCTTACTAGGTTTCACATACCATTTTATACAAAAACACATTTACTGTCAAATCGTTTCAACCGAATAATTTCATCTAGACCGGTTGATTCAGAAAATTTAGAAAAAATAAGAGTATTTTGTCAGAAAAATTCATGAAAAGTCTATTTATTTCACACAATAAAATGAGTAGTTTTACTCGAGATTTAATATCTGGGAAAGTAAAATTAAAACTGTAAAAAAATATTCTTGTTGAAAGCATTGAATCAATTCGAGAAACCAATGAAATAATTAAAGAAATAATACATGAAATAGTTAGTGAAACCATTCTGACGTCAATTTAAATATTAGTATTGAGCCAATTTTACTCGTTCTTACTTGGTTTCACATACCATTTTATACAAAACCACATTCACTGTCAAACCGCTTCAACCGAACAATTTCATCTAGACCGGTTCATTCAGAAAATTTAGAAAAAATAAGAGTATTTTGACAGAAAAATTCATGAAAAGTCTATTTATTTCACATACTAAAATGAGTAGTTTTACGCGAGATTTAATATCTGGGAAAGTAAAATTAAAACTGTAAAAAAATATTCTTGTTGAAAGCATTGAATTAATTCGAGAAACCAATGAAATAATGAAAGAAATAATGCATGAAATAGTTAGTGAAACCATTCTGACGTCCATTTAAATAATAGTATTGAGCCAATTTTACTCGTTCTTACTAGGTTTCACATACCATTTTATACAAAAACACATTTACTGTCAAACCGCTTCAATCGAACAATTTCATCTAGACCGGTTCATTCAGAAAATTTAGAACAAATAAGAGTATTTTGACAGAAAAATTCAAGAAAATTCTATTTATTTCACACAATAAAATGAGTAGTTTTACTCGAGATTTAATATCTGGGAAAGTAAAATTAAAACTGTAAAAAAATATTCTTGTTGAAAGCGTTGAATCAATTCGAGAAACCAGTGAAATAATTAAAGAAATAATACATGAAATAGTTAGTGAAACCATTCTGACGTCCATTTAAATATTAGTATTCAGCCAATTTTACTCGTTCTTACTTGGTTTCACATACCATTTTATACAAAAACACATTCACTGTCAAACCGCTTCAACCGAACAATTTCATCTAGACCGGTTCATTCAGAAAATTTAGAAAAAATAAGAGTATTTTGACAGAAAAATTCAAGAAAATTCTATTTATTTCACACAATAAAATGAGTAGTTTTACACGAGATTTAATATCTGGGAAAGTAAAATTAAAACTGTAAAAAAATATTTTTGTTGAAAGCATTGAATCAATTCGAGAAACCAATGAAATAATTAAAGAAATAATACATGAAATAGTTAGTGAAACCATTCTGACGTCCATTTAAATATTAGTATTGAGCCAATTTTACTCGTTCTTACTTGGTTTCACATACCATTTTATACAAAAACACATTCACTGTCAAATCGCTTCAATCGAATAATTTCATCTAGACCGGTTCATTCAGAAAATTTATAAAAAAATAAGCGTATTTTGACAGAAATATTCGTGAAAAGTCTATTTATTTCCCATACTAAAATGAGTACTTTTACGCGAGATTTAATATCTAGGAAAGTAAAATTAAAACTGTAAAAAAAAAATTCCTGTTGAAAGCACTGAATCAATTTTAGAAACCAATGAAATAATTATAGAAATAATACATGAAATAATTCGTGAAACCATTCTGATGTCCATTTAAATATTAGCATTGAGCCAATATTACTCGTTTTTACTAGGTTTCACATACCATTTTATACAAAAATACATTTACATTTAAACCGCTTCAACCAGACAATTTCATCTAGACCAGTTTATTGAGAAAATTTAGAAAAAATAAGAGTATTTTGAAAGAAAAATTCATGAAAAGTCTATTTATTTCACACACTAAAATGAGTGCTTTTACGAGAGATTTAATATCTTGGAAAGTAAAATTAAAATTGTAAAAAAATAATCTTGTTGAAAGCATTTAATCAATTCGAGAAACCAATGAAATAATTATAGAACTAATACATGAAATAATTCGTGAAACCATTCTGACGTCCATTTAAATATTAGCATTGAGCCAATTTTACTCGTTCTTACTTGGTTTCACATACCATTTTATACAAAAACACATTCACTGTCAAACCGCTTCAACCGAACAATTTCATCTAGACCGGTTCATTCAGAAAATTTAGAAAAAATAAGAGAATTTTGAAAGAAAAATTCATGAAAAGTCTATTTATTTCACACAATAAAATGAGTAGTTTTACTCGAGATTTAATATCTGGGAAAGTAAAATTAAAACTGTAAAAAAATATTCTTGTTGAAAGCATTGAATCAATTCGAGAAACCAATGAAATAATTAAAGAAATAATACATGAAATAGTTAGTGAAACCATTCTGACGTCAATTTAAATATTAGTATTGAGCCAATTTTACTCGTTCTTACTTGGTTTCACATACCATTTTATACAAAACCACATTCACTGTCAAACCGCTTCAACCGAACAATTTCATCTAGACCGGTTCATTCAGAAAATTTAGAAAAAATAAGAGTATTTTGACAGAAAAATTCATGAAAAGTCTATTTATTTCACATACTAAAATGAGTAGTTTTACGCGAGATTTAATATCTGGGAAAGTAAAATTAAATCTGTAAAAAAATATTCTTGTTGAAAGCATTGAATCAATTCGAGAAACCAATGAAATAATTAAAAAAATAATACATGAAATAGTTAGTGAAACCATTCTGACGTCCATTTAAATATTAGTATTGAGCCAATTTTACTCATTCTTACTTGGTTTCACATACCATTTTATACAAAAACACATTCACTGTCAAACCGCTTCAACCGAACAATTTCATCTTGACCGGTTCATTCAGAAAATTTAGAAAAAATAAGAGTATTTTGACAGAAAAATTCATGAAAAGTCTATTTATTTCACATACTAAAATGAGTAGTTTTACGTGAGATTTAATAAATGGGAAAGTAAAATTAAAACTGTAAAAAAATATTCTTGTTGAAAGCATTAAATCAATTCGAGAAACCAATAAAATAATTAAAGAAATAATACATGAAATAGTTCGTGAAACCATTCTGACGTCCATTTAAATATTAGTATTGAACCAATTTTACTCGTTCTTACTAGGTTTCACATACCATTTTATACAAAAACACATTTACTGTCAAACCGTTACAACCGAACAATTTCATCTAGACCGGTTGATTCAGAAAATTTAGAAAAAATAAGAGTATTTTGTCAGAAAAATTCATGAAAAGTCTATTTATTTCACACAATAAAATGAGTAGTTTTACTCGAGATTTAATATCTGGGAAAGTAAAATTAAAACTGTAAAAAAATATTCTTGTTGAAAGCATTGAATCAATTCGAGAAACCAATGAAATAATTAAAGAAATAATACATGAAATAGTTAGTGAAACCATTCTGACGTCCATTTAAATATTAGTATTGAGCCAATTTTACTCGTTCTTACTTGGTTTCACATACCATTTTATACAAAAACACATTCACTGTCAAACCACTTCAACCGAACAATTTCATCTAGACCGGTTCATTCAGAAAATTTAGAAAAAATAAGAGTATTTTGACAGAAATATTCGTGAAAAGTCTATTTATTTCCCATACTAAAATGAGTACTTTTACGCGAGATTTAATATCTAGGAAAGTAAAATTAAAACTGTAAAAAAAAAATTCCTGTTGAAAGCACTGAATCAATTTTAGAAACCAATGAAATAATTATAGAAATAATACATGAAATAATTCGTGAAACCATTCTGATGTCCATTTAAATATTAGCATTGAGCCAATATTACTCGTTTTTACTAGGTTTCACATACCATTTTATACAAAAATACATTTACATTTAAACCGCTTCAACCAGACAATTTCATCTAGACCAGTTTATTGAGAAAATTTAGAAAAAATAAGAGTATTTTGAAAGAAAAATTCATGAAAAGTCTATTTATTTCACACACTAAAATGAGTGCTTTTACGAGAGATTTAATATCTTGGAAAGTAAAATTAAAATTGTAAAAAAATAATCTTGTTGAAAGCATTTAATCAATTCGAGAAACCAATGAAATAATTATAGAAATAATACATGAAATAATTCGTGAAACCATTCTGACGTCCATTTAAATATTAGCATTGAGCCAATTTTACTCGTTCTTACTTGGTTTCACATAACATTTTATACAAAAACACATTCACTGTCAAACCGCTTCAACCGAACAATTTCATCTAGACCGGTTCATTCAGAAAATTTAGAAAAAATAAGAGTATTTTGAAAGAAAAATTCATGAAAAGTCTATTTATTTCACATACTAAAATGAGTAGTTTTACGCAAGATTTAATATCTGGGAAAGTAAAATTAAAACTGTAAAAAAATATTCTTGTTGAAAGCATTGAATCAATTCGAGAAACCAATGAAATAATTAAAGAAATAATACATGAAATAGTTCGTGAAACCATTCTGACGTCCATTTAAATATTAGTATTGAACCAATTTTACTCGTTCTCACTAGGTTTCACATACCATTTTATACAAAAACACATTTACTGTCAAACCGTTTCAACCGAACAATTTCATCTAGACCGGTTGATTCAGAAAATTTAGAAAAACATAAGAGTATTTTGTCAGAAAAATTCATGAAAAGTCTATTTATTTCACACAATAAAATGAGTAGTTTTACTCGAGATTTAATATCTGGGAAAGTAAAATTAAATCTGTAAAAAAATATTCTTGTTGAAAGCATTGAATCAATTCGAGAAACCAATGAAATAATTAAAAAAATAATACATGAAATAGTTAGTGAAACCATTCTGACGTCCATTTAAATATTAGTATTGAGCCAATTTTACTCGTTCTTACTTGGTTTCACATACCATTTTATACAAAAACACATTCACTGTCAAACCGCTTCAACCGAACAATTTCATCTTGACCGGTTCATTCAGAAAATTTAGAAAAAATAAGAGTATTTTGACAGAAAAATTCATGAAAAGTCTATTTATTTCACATACTAAAATGAGTAGTTTTACGTGAGATTTAATATATGGGAAAGTAAAATTAAAACTGTAAAAAAATATTCTTGTTGAAAGCATTAAATCAATTCGAGAAACCAATGAAATAATTAAAGAAATAATACATGAAATAGTTCGTGAAACCATTCTGACGTCCATTTAAATATTAGTATTGAACCAATTTTACTCGTTCTTACTAGGTTTCACATACCATTTTATACAAAAACACATTTACTGTCAAACCGTTACAACCGAACAATTTCATCTAGACCGGTTGATTCAGAAAATTTAGAAAAAATAAGAGTATTTTGTCAGAAAAATTCATGAAAAGTCTATTTATTTCACACAATAAAATGAGTAGTTTTACTCGAGATTTAATATCTGGGAAAGTAAAATTAAAACTGTAAAAAAATATTCTTGTTGAAAGCATTGAATCAATTCGAGAAACCAATGAAATAATTAAAGAAATAATACATGAAATAGTTAGTGAAACCATTCTGACGTCCATTTAAATATTAGTATTGAGCCAATTTTACTCGTTCTTACTTGGTTTCACATACCATTTTATACAAAAACACATTCACTGTCAAACCACTTCAACCGAACAATTTCATCTAGACCGGTTCATTCAGAAAATTTAGAAAAAATAAGAGTATTTTGACAGAAAAATTCATGAAAAGTCTATTTATTTCACATACTAAAATGAGTAGTTTTACGCGAGATTTAATATCTGGGAAAGTAAAATTAAAACTGTAAAAAAATATCCTTGTTGAAAGCATTGAATTAATTCGAGAAACCAATGAAATAATCAAAGAAATAATGCATGAAATAGTTAGTGAAACCATTCTGACGTCCATTTAAATATTAGTATTGAGCCAATTTTGCTCGTTCTTACTTGGTTTCACATACCATTTTATACAAAAACACATTCACTGTCAAACCGCTTCAATCGAACAATTTCATCTAGACCGGTTCATTCAGAAAATTTAGAAAAAATAAGAGTATTTTGACAGAAAAATTCATGAAAAGTCTATTTATTTCACACACTAAAATGAGTACTTTTATGCGAGATTTAATATCTAGGAAAGTAAAATTAAAACTGTAAAAAAATATTCTTGTTGAAAGCATTGAATCAATTCGAGAAACCAATGAAATAATTAAAGAAATAATACATGAAATAGTTCGTGAAACCATTCTGACGTCCATTTAAATATTAGTATTGAACCAATTTTACTCGTTCTTACTAGGTTTCACATACCATTTTATACAAAAACACATTTACTGTCAAACCGCTTCAACCGAACAATTTCATCTAGACCGGTTCATTCAGAAAATTTAGAAAAAATAAGAGTATTTTGACAGAAAAATTCATGAAAAGTCTATTTATTTCACACAATAAAATGAGTAGTTTTACTCGAGATTTAATATCTGGGAAAGTAAAATTAAAACTGTAAAAAAATATTCTTGTTGAAAGCATTGAATCAATTCGAGAAACCAATGAAATAATTAAAGAAATAATACATGAAATAGTTAGTGAAACCATTCTGACGTCCATTTAAATATTAGTATTGAGCCAATTTTACTCGTTCTTACTTGGTTTCACATACCATTTTATACAAAAACAAATTCACTGTCAAACCGCTTCAACCGAACAATTTTATCTAGACCGGTTCATTCCGAAAATTTAGAAAAAATAAGAGTATTTTGACAGAAAAATTCATGAAAAGTCTATTTATTTCACATACTAAAATGAGTAGTTTTACGCGAGATTTAATATCTGGGAAAGTAAAATTAAAACTGTAAAAAAATATTTTTGTTGAAAGCATTGAATCAATTCGAGAAACCAATGAAATAATTAAAGAAATAATACATGAAATAGTTAGTGAAACCATTCTGACGTCCATTTAAATATTAGTATTGAGCCAATTTTACTCGTTCTTACTTGGTTTCACATATCATTTTATAAAAAAACACATTCACTGTCAAATCGCTTCAATCGAATAATTTCATCTAGACCGGTTCATTCAGAAAATTTAGAAAAAAATAAGAGTATTTTGACAGAAAAATTCGTGAAAAGTCTATTTATTTCACATACTAAAATGAGTACTTTTACGCGAGATTTAATATCTAGGAAAGTAAAATTAAAACTGTAAAAAAAAATTCCTGTTAAAAGCACTGAATCAATTTTAGAAACCAATGAAATAATTATAGAAATAATACATGAAATAATTCGTGAAACCATTCTGATGTCCATTTAAATATTAGCATTGAGCCAATATTACTCGTTTTTACTAGGTTTCACATACCATTTTATACAAAAATACATTTACATTTAAACCGCTTCAACCAAACAATTTCATCTAGACCAGTTTATTGAGAAAATTTAGAAAAAATAAGAGTATTTTTAAAGAAAAATTCATGAAAAGTCTATTTATTTCACACACTAAAATGAGTACTTTTACGAGAGATTTAATATCTTGGAAAGTAAAATTAAAATTATAAAAAAATAATCTTGTTGAAAGCATTTAATCAATTCGAGAAACCAATGAAATAATTATAGAAATAATACATGAAATAATTCGTGAAACCATTCTGACGTCCATTTAAATATTAGCATTGAGCCAATTTTACTCGTTCTTACTAGGTTTCACATACTATTTTATACAAAAACACATTCACAGTCAAACCGCTTCAACCAAACAATTTCATCTAGACCGGTTCATTTAGAAAATTTTGAAAAAATAAGAGTATTTTGACAGAAAAATTCATGAAAAGTCTATTTATTTCACACACTAAAATGAGTAGTTTTACGCGAGATTTAATATCTGGGAAAGTAAAATTAAAATTGTAAAAAAATATTCTTGTTGAAAGCATTGAATCAATTCGAGAAACCAATGAAATAATTATAGAAATAATACATGAAATAATTCGTGAAACCATTCTGACGTCCATTTAAATATTAGTATTGAGCTAATTTTACTCGTTCTTACTAGGTTTCACATACCATTTTATACAAAAAAAACATTTACAGTCAAACCGCTTCAACCAAATAATTTCATTTAGACCGGTTCATTCAAAAAATTTAGAAAAAATAAGAGTATTTTGACAGAAAAATTCACGAAAAGTCTATTTATTTCACACACTAAAATGAGTACTTTTATGCGAGATTTAATATCTAGGAAAGTAAAATTAAAACTGTAAAAAATATTCTTATTGAAAGTATTGAATCAATTCGAGAAACCAATGAAATAATTAAAGAAATAATACATGAAATAGTTCGTGAAACCATTATTGTAACGACTAGTATTTTTCCGTTAATATATAAAAGATTAATATTTACATAATTAATGTTTCCAACATGTTAAGAAATCAAACTCATTAAGATTTGGTAATTTGAAATGAATTTTATACAAACATTTGGCCACCCCGTCTGTCTGACGATTCACGAACGTCATAATTCGTATTAATTATTTAATGACGTATATATGAATATAAATATATACTAATGATTGTTAAATGATATTTTAGTATCTCATTACATATATTAACAATTGGATATATACATAAAATGAGATTATAAACTTAAAGACTCCAAGACTATATACATATATATATAACGATTAACGTTGTAATAACTTCTAAATTAAAATGTATGTATATGTATTGTATTAATATGTATTAATACACTTTTGAAGGACTTAAACATATATACTAACAAACTTATACTCAACAAAGATAGCTATGCTCATAATCTCATTCAATTCCATCAAGAATTCTATTCGTATTCATTCGGTATTTACACCCGTATCATACCCAGCTTCCATACTTAAATACTATGAGTATATACCAATATGAAATACCAATCATAGCCTCCTTACCAGCCCTATGAGTCACAATACAAGGATAAACATGATGGAGACTTGTGGGAACCAACATTTAACTTCTAGTTTGCATTATTATGCTATATTTCAAATTTTGATAAAGTCTCTTAACCATATACATGAACCACGACTTTTAACACTCTTTTTACTCATTCATATCATCTATTTAACCTACCTTCACTCTCATAATACTCACACACAAGAACTCCAAGTATTCTCTCCATTTCTTACTCTTTAAACACTCTTTAAACATACATACTTTAAGTACTAAAAAATCTTCATTCACTTTGATCATAAACTAGCTTCAAGAACACTTTGTTAACTCATCTACTCCTCTTTATCAAGGCAAGAATCATATATAAGCTTTGGTTCAATTCATATACTTATAACTATATTAATTCAAGATAGAAATCTTATTCGAACTTTTGTTCATTCTATGATTCTACTCCAAGGATTACAAGCCATCAAGAATATCTTTGATCACAAGATTATCATCTTATTTTCTCAGCAACTTTGTTCATTTAATTTGAGGTAGTCACCTTATTCATAATCTTTTTCGATTCATATCCATATAGCTATCTTATTTTGAGTTATAACTAATAACAACAAGAACATAGTTTAGATTATTTCTAAACTTGTTTGCAAATAAACTTAATCCTTCTAACTTAACTTTTAAAATACTTCAACACAGGTATTATGACAGTATGTCAAGCTAACATAAGGATATAAAACTTGTAAACACGAAGAACACCTTAAAATCGAATATACGCCGTCTTAGTCGAACGGGGGCTGTTCTGGGTTTAATTTTAAAAACCTATCTTAAACTTTGAATTAAAAGATTTCCTTTGCTGAAAAATCATATTTTATATGGATATAAAATATATCCAAAATCCATGGTTAAACTCTAAGTGGAAGTATGTTTTTCAAAAGGGTCATCAAGATGTCGTTCTTACGACGGATATGACTATCTTCTCTTATTTGACACCTAAGCTGTATTTTCGACTATAAACCTATAATTTTTCTGTTTAGATTCATAAAATATAATTCAATATGAAACCATAGCAATTTGATTCACTCAAAACGGATTTAAAACGAAGAAATTATGGGTAAAACAAAATTGGATATTTTTGCTTGTTTTTAGCTACGGTTTTGATTAATAAAAATGGATGCTAACATTATCCTAGCTAACTTACCTTGTATCCTACATGTATTTATACATATCTTGTTCCCGAACTTATAGAAATACAATTTATAATAGTCGTGATTAAGTTCCACGACAATATATTATAGTCTTAATAAAGATCGTAAGGCACCATATATATATATATATATATATATATATATATATATATATATACATATATATATGACTTGATCACCGTGGATTCGTATACAAAGTTTTGACATATCATTTTGACTTCTTCTATATATATTATTGGAACGAACTATTAGACACCATTGGCAGTAATCTCAAGTTAGCTGTGGGTCGAAGTGGATTCCAAAATATTATATACTTTGAGTTGTGATCGAGCCTGAGACATGTATACAATGGGTCGCGGATTGCTTCAGAAAATATACATATTATGTGTCTTATTATATTAAGACAATATATTATAGTGTTAGTGAATTCTAACTCAATATACGCATTTATATTTATATATATATATATATATATTTATACTGTTGGACTATTGGACTACGAACGTTGGACTACTAACAATGGACAATTAAAATTATCACAAGTATCATAAGTATGGAATATTAATTATATATATATATATATATATATATATATATATATATATATATATATATATATATATATATATATATATATATATATATATATATATATATATATCTTGACACAAGAATATTATTTATTAGTTTCGTGAATTTGTCAAAAGGCCAAGTCTTATCACCATCTATTCGAAAATCATCACAAGGGAATTATAGTCCCATTGTTGCTATCTAAATTATTTTGAGATGAGAATACATGCAAAATTTATAAATGTTTTACAAAATAAGCACAAGTTCATGGAACTACATTCTACGATTGTTTTGTTATACCGGATATCTGTACTTATTATTATTATGCATGGTAACCTAAGAATTAGTGAAAAACACTAATTGACGAGAATCCTAAAGTTAGATCTACGGGCACCAACCACCCTCATTTTCGAATAGTGGAAATGCTTTAGTACTTCGAAGGGTTCTTGTCATACATTTGAATAGTGGAATGTATGATGCCAGATATTTTAAACGCTCTATGTTAAGGTCGGTTACCAGGCGACTCAACGTATGAATGATTTTTTCAGTTGTAATGATCCTGCGCATTTAATTAAATGAAATCTTGTGGCTTATTAAATGTTATGATTATTATATAGAAATTAAACCTATCACTCACCAACATTTTTGTTGACGTTATAAGCATGTTTATTCTCAGGTGAATATTAAAAACGCTTCCGCTGTCGTATGCCAACCCAAGGTCAAGATTTGGAGTCGGCATAATTTTTTATATTGTTTAAACTTGCATTCGGAGTATTTGTTGTAATATATTTGATCATATTGTAATGGGTTGTGTAAAAACTTATTTATTTGAGGAGACTGTCTTTGATAGACAATCTAAATTATGTCATTAAGACCTTTATTCAATAATAAAGGTTATGGTTGTTTTTAAAAATGAATGCAAGATTTGAAAAACGTCTCATATAGAGGTTAAAACCTCGAAAAGAAACCAATTAATATGAAAAATTTATAATTAATATGAACGGGGCATTTCAGTTGGTATCCGAGCGTTGGTCTTAGAGAATCAGAAAATTTTTCATTAGTGTGTCTAACTGATTTTTGATGCATTCGTGAGTCTGGACTTCGACCGTAATTATTTTAAAAATGATTGCTTAATATAATTGTTGGAAACATAAGATTATTAACATATAAATATTATAAGATATATGATTCTCTTAACGTGCATGCTATTATGTGATAGATGACTTCATCCGATCATATAAGCATCTCTAGTGATTCAGATTTCATTTACTTATCAAGTGATTCGGAGGCTGAGCCAAAGCATACGACTTATGAACCAACAGAAAAGTTAACTTTTGGCGCTACCATTAAAGTGGAAAACTATTGGGAAAATTGGGAAGATTCACAATTGCCAGTAGAGGTTCCAGAAGAGGATCCATAAGAAGATCCCGAAGAGGAACCCGAAGAAGAGGATCCTGAAGAAGTTGTGGAAATTACCGAACCACAACGTGATTTGGGAAAATTTTTGTCTGTTATACCTGATCCCAAACCCAATGAACCTATTATGACCCAAAATGTTTGTGATCATCCACCTGAACCACCTAAGAGACCAGTTTATAAAATGACCGCTCGTATAACGACTGTTGGTTTTGCTCCCAAACAATTAGCCGGAAGAACCAATTGGGAGAAACTGGAAAAAGAACTATCCAAACGAAAATCCAAACGTTTGGCCGAGAAAGAAACAACGTCAACATCTAAGAAATCTCGCCGTTCTTGAACCATCGGCAGCTATCCTGTATTCCATGCATTGTATAATATGTATTATATTGTGTGTTTAAGTTTGTAAGAAAATCCGCAATGTAATTTTCCTTATGATTGTATAATAATAAGAATAAGCATGGAAGGTTTATTATTATTATTACAACTTATTATTACGTAGTAACGTAATAACTTACCATAGTTTTTCATATTAGAATTTTAGTAGTTAATTTGTGTGTTAGCTGCTAAGTATGAACATTATTATAGTTATAAAATGCTAATATGAAGAAAAGGCTTTTATAATAATAAGTTCATATTAAGCTACAAAATACTTTTTGGCTACTTCTAAAAATTCTATATGATTAACTCATTCGACTATTTTTGAAGGAAATGGCTCCTCCAGCTACTAGACAACAACAATTGAACACAGAAGAACTTCAAGCTTTCGCTGCAAATATGGCTGCAGTGGTGAATGCAATGAACAACAATAACCAATCGGGTTCCAGCAGTGGAGGAAATAATGGCAACCGGGTAGGATGTTCCTACAAAGCTTTTATGGCCTGCAAACCCAATGAGTTTGAAGGAACCGAAGGACCCGTTGGAATAAAGCGGTGGACAGAGAAGGTTGAAGCCGTGTTTGCAATCAGCAACTGCGCAGAAGAGGATAAAGTTAAGAATGCCACACATACTTTCAAGGGTACTGCTTTGACATGGTGGAATACCTACATGGATTACGTAGGAAAGAATACCGCCTACGAACTTCCATGGTCTGCCTTCAAGCACATGATGAAGGAAGAGTACCGTCCCAGAACTGAAATCAACAAACTCAAGGAATAGCTTAAAGCACTGACAACCCAAGGGTTAGACGTCATTACCTACGAGCGACGTTTTAATGAACTGATTTTAATGTGTCCTGGAGTATTTGAGGATGAAGAGGAAAAAATTGAAGCGTTCATAAAAGGGTTGCCAGAACGAATCCAAGAGCATGTAGGTGCTAACGACCCTGCAATAATTCAGAAAGCGAGTCGTATAGCCCACAAATTGATAGGCCAAATTACAGGAAGGATAAAGAAAGAGGCGGCCGAGGAGGCCATAATGAAACAGGGAAAGAGAAAGTGGGAGGAAAGCAGTGATCAGGGTCACCAGTCCAACAACAACAATCAAAACAACAACTACAACAACAATCGCAACCACCCCAACAACAACAATAATCGCAACAACATCCGCAACCAAAACTACAACAACAACAACTCCAATCCTAACAATAACAACAACAACCGTCTCAACAACAATAACCCTAACAACAACAATAATAACAACAACAAAAAGCAAAGAACTATATGCCCAAGGTGTGATACGTTTCATTCGGAGTGGTTTTGTAGAGAGTTATGTACCAGGTGTAACAGGAATGGCCATATTACGGCAAAGTGTGAAGTCTACGGACCAAATAGAAACAAAGGAGCAAATAATGCCGGAACAAATAATAACGGCGTTGTTTGCTATGGATGTGGAAAAACGGGCTATACCATAAACCAGTGCCAAAATGGAAATAGGCAAGGCCGTGGGAGAGCCTTCAACATTAATGGGGAGAAAGCACAGGAAGACCCGGAACTTGTTACGGGTACGTTTCTTATTAACAATACACCTGCTTATGTTTTATTTGATTCGGGTGCCGATAGAAGTTATATGAGTAGAGAATTTTGTGCCAAATTAAATTGCCCGTTAACGCCTTTGGATAAAAAGTGTATAGTTGAAGTAGCAAACGGTAAACTAATTAAGGTTGATAAAATTTGCCGAAATCGAAAAATTAGTTTAGTTAGTGAAACGTTTGCAATTGATTTAATACCGGTGGAATTGGGAAGCTTCGACGTAATTATTGGAATGGACTGGATGTCCAAGGTGAAAGCCGAAGTTGTTTGTCATGAGAAGGCAATTCGCATTCCGAGAGAAAACGGGTTACCCTTAATGGTGTACGGAGAAAAGGGTAATGCCAAATTAAATCTTATTAGTAGTTTGAAGATGCGCAAACTAATAAGAAAAGGTTGCTATACCATACTAGCACACGTCGAGAAGGTTGAAAAAGAAGAAAAGAAAATCGATGACGTTCCTGTTGCAAGAGAATTTCCTGAGGTGTTTCCGGACGAATTACCGGGACTACCTCCACACTGATCCGTTGAATTTCAAATAGATCTTGTACCAGGAGCCACACCAATAGCTTGTGCTCCATATAGACTTGCGCCCACCAAAATGAAAGAATTACAAAGTCAGCTACAAGAATTATTAGAACGTGATTTTATCCGACCGAGTACGTCACCATGGGGAGCTCCAATTTTATTCGTTAAAAAGAAAGATGGATCTTTTCGCATGTGTATCGATTACCGTGAGCTGAACAAAGTAACCATAAAAAACCGATACCCTTTACCCCGAATCGACGACCTATTTGATCAACTCCAAGGTTCGAGCGTATACTTCAAAATCGACTTAAGGTCGGGTTATCATCAACTGAGGGTTAAAGAAGCCGATATACCAAAAACAGCCTTCAGAACTCGTTATTGCCATTACGAATTCATGGTTATGCCATTCGGTCTAACCAATGCACCCGCAGTTTTCATGGATCTCATGCACCAAGTATGTAGTCCATATTTAGATAAGTTTGTTATTGTCTTTATTGCTAACATTCTTATCTATTCGAAGAATAACCAAGAACACGAACCACACTTGAGACTTATATTAGAGTTGTTAAGAAAAGAACAACTTTATGCAAAATTCTCTAAGTGCGCTTTTTGGTTAAATGAAGTACAATTTCTTGGCCACGTAGTCAGTAGTAATGAAATCAAAGTTGATCCCGCCAAGATCGAAGCCATCAAAAATTGGGAAACCCCGAAAAATCCAACGCAAATACGTCAATTTTTGGGTTTAGCCGATTATTATAGGAGATTTATTCAAGATTTCTCCCGAGTAGCCAAACCTTTAACTGCCTTGACACACAAGGGGAAAAAGTATGAATGGACTTCCGAAAAGAGGGTGCCTTCCAATTTTTGAAAAAGAAGTTGACTACGGCACCTATTTTATCGTTACCTGACGGAATGGAAGATTTTGTTATCTACTGCAACGCATCAAGAATGGGTTTTGGGTGTGTTCTTATGCAACGGAAGAAGGTGATTGCATATGCTTCTCGACAACTCAAAATTCATGAACAAAACTACACCACACATGATCTGGAATTGGGTGCCGTTGTTTTTGCATTAAAGATGTGGAGACATTATCTATATGGGGTCAAGTTTATTGTATACACCGACCACAAAAGTCTCCAACATATTTTAAATCAAAAGCAACTAAATATGAGGCAGCGTAGGTGGGTTGAGCTGCTAAATGATTATGATTGTGAAATCCGTTACCACCCGGGGAAAGCGAATGTGGTAGCCGATGCCTTGAGTCGAAAGGAAAGAGAACCTATTCGAGTAAAAGCTATGAACATGATTATTCATACTAATCTTACTACTCGAATAAAAGAGGCACAACAGGAGGTTTTGAAGGAAGGAATTTTTGGAAAGGAAATACCCAAAGGATTAGAAAAACAGCTTAATATTCGAGAAGACGGAACCAGGTATTTAGCTGAAAGAATTTGGGTACCAAAGAATGGGGATTTGAGGAAAGTGGTACTAGATGAAGCACATAAAACTATATATTCAATACATCCCGGAGCGGGGAAAATGTACCAAGACCTCAAGAGAAACTTTTCGTGGCCAGGAATGAAGGCTGATATAGCCATATATGTAGGAGCATCTTTGACTTGTTCTAAAGTCAAAGCTGAGCATTAGAAACCATCGTGTCTACTCCAACAACCTTAAATCCCAGAATGGAAATGGGAAAACATTACCATGGATTTCATTGCTAAGTTACCGAGAACCGCAGGTGGTTATGATATGATTTGGGTAATAGTCGATCGTCTTACTAAGTCAGCACACTTTCTGCCAATAAAAGAAGAGGATGGTATAGAGAAATTAGCACAATTATTTTCTGAAAGAAGTTGTTTCTAGACATGGTATACCAATCTCTATTATCTCTGATCGTGATAGCAGATTTACTTCTAGATTCTGGCAGGCATTACACGAAGCGTTGGGAACTCGTCTAGATTTAAGTACTGCCTATCATCCACAAACTGATGGGCAGAGTGAAAGGATGATTCAGACACTCGAAGACATGCTACGAGCATGTGTTATTGATTTTGGAAGCAGTTGGGATCGACATCTACCGTTAGCTGAGTTTTCCTACAACAACATCTATCATTCTAGTATTGAGGCGGCACCATTCGAGGCACTTTATGGGAGGAAGTGCAGGTCTCCGATTTGTTGGAGTTATGTGGGGGAAAAACAGATTACAGGTCCGAAAATTATCCAGGAAACTACCGACAAGGTCATTCAGATTCAGCAACGATTGAAAATAGCCTGGAGTCGACAAAAGAGCTACGCGGATGTTAGAAGGAAACCTTTAGAGTTTGAGGAGGGTGATATGGTTATGCTTAAGGTATCACCATGGAAAGGTGTTATTCATTTTGGAAAGCGAGGGAAATTGAGCCCAAGATACATTGGGCCATTCAAGATCGAAAAACGCATTGGGCCGGTGACCTATCGACTTGAACTACCTCCACAATTAGAAAAGATTCACAACACCTTTCATGTTTCGAACCTGAAGAAATGCCTAGCTACCGAAGATGTCATTATCCCTTTAGACGAAATTATGATTGACGAGAAACTAAATTTCATCGAAGAACCCGTCGAAATTATGGATCGTGAGGTCAAACGACTCAAACAAAGTAAGATATCAATCGTTAAGGTTCAGTGGAATGCTCGTAGAGGACCTGAATTCACTTGGGAACGAGATTACCAAATGAAGCTGAAGTACCCACATTTATTTTCCGATATCGCACGTTAACTAGGTACTATTCTAAATTTCGGGACGAAATTTAATTTAACGGGTGTGTAATGTAACGACCCAGATTTTTTCGTTAATATATAGAAGATTAATATTTACATAGTTAATGTTTCCAACATGTTAAGCAATCAAACTTATTAAGATTTGGTTATTTGAAATGAATTTTATACAAACATTTGGCCACCCCGTCTGTCTGACGATTCACGAACGTCATAATTCGTAATAATTATTTAATGACGTATATATGAATATAAATATATACTCATGATTGTTAAATGATATTTAAGTATCTCATTACATATATTAACAATTGGATGTATACATAAAATGAGATTATTAACTTAAAGACTCCAAGACTATATACATATATATAACGATTAACGTTGTAATAACTTCTAAATTAAAATGTATGTATATGTATTGTATTAATATGTATTAATACACTTTTGAAGGACTTAAACATATATACTAACATACTTATACTCAACAAAGATAGCTATACTCATAATCTCATTCAATTCCATCAAGAATTCTATTCGTATTCATTCGGTATTTACACCCGTATCATACCAAGCTTCCATACTTAAATACTATGAGTATATACCAATATGAAATACCAATCATAGCCTCCTTAGCTGTAGTGACCCGAACTTTTCCATGTTTATATATATATTAAATGAAATTGTTATTTACATGATTAAGTGTTTCCAAAATGTTAGTCAATCAAACTTCTTAAGACTTGATTAATTGAGAGAGGTTTCATATAGACAATTGACCACCCAAGTTGACCGATGATTCACGAATGTTAAAACTTGTAAAAACTATATGATGACATATATATGGTTATATATATAGTTAACATGATATTATGATAAGTAAACATATCATTAAGTATATTAACAATGAACTACATATGTAAAAACAAGACTACTAACTTAATGATTTAAAACCTGGAAACACGAAAAACACCGTAAAACTGGACATACGCCGTCGTAGTAACACGGCGGGCTGTTTTGGGTTTGATAATTAAAAACTATGATAAACTTTGATTTAAAAGTTGTTCTTCTGGAAAAATAATTTTTCTTATGAACATGAAACTATATCCAAAAATCATGGTTTAACTCAAAGTGGAAGTATGTTTTTCAAAATGGTCATCAAGACGTCGTTCTTTCGACTAAAATGACTACCTCTTACAAAAATGACTTGTAACTTATATTTCTAACTATAAACCTATACTTTTCTGTTTAGATTCATAAAATATAGTTCAATATGAAACCATAGCAATTTGATTCACTCAAAACGGATTTAAAATGAAGAAGTTATGGGTAAAACAAGATTGGATATTTTTTTATTTTTGTAGCTACGGGAAATATTAACAATTCTATACAAATCATATCCTAGCTAACTTATATTGTATTATACATGTATTCTAATATATTATGTAATCTTGGGATACCATAGACACGTATGCAAATGTTTTGACATATCATATCGACCCATGTATATATATTATTTGGAACAACCATAGACACTCTATATGCAGTAATGTTGGAGTTAGCTATACAGGGTTGAGGTTGATTCCAAAAATATATATACTTTGAGTTGTGATCTAGCCTGAGAGGTGTATACACTGGGTCATGGATTGATTCAAGATAATATATATATCGATTTATTTCTGTACATCTAACTGTGGACAACTAGTTGTAGGTTACTAACGAGGACAGCTGACTTAATAAACTTAAAACATCAAAATGTATTAAAAGTGTTGTAAATATATTTTGAACATACTTTGATATATATGTACATATTTGTTATAGGTTCGTGAATCGACCAGTGGCCAAGTCTTACTCCCCGACGAAGTAAAAAATCTGTGAAAGTGAGTTATATTCCCACTTTTAAAATCTAATATTTTGGGATAAGAATACATGAAGGTTTTATAAATGATTTACAAAATAGACATAAGTACGTGAAACTACATTCTATGGTTGAATTATCGAAATCGAATATGCCCCTTTTTATTAAGTCTGGTAATCTAAGAATTAGAAAACAGACACCCTAATTGACGCGAATCCTAAAGATAGATCTATTGGGCCTAACAAACCTCATCCAAAGTACCGGATTCTTTAGTACTTCAAAATTTATATCATATCCGAAGGGTATCCCGAAATGATGGGGATATTCTTATATATGAATCTTGTTAATGTCGGTTACCAGGTGTTCACCATATGAATGATTTTTATCTCTATGTATGGGATGTATATTGAAATATGAAATCTTGTGGTCTATTGTTACGATTTGATATATATAGGTTAAACCTATAACTTACCAACATTTTTTGTTGACGTTTTAAGCATGTTTATTCTCAGGTGATTATTAAGAGCTTCCGCTGTCGCATACTTAAATAAGGACAAGATTTGGAGTCCATGCTTGTATGATATTGTGTAAAAACTGCATTCAAGAAACTTATTTCGTTGTAACATATTTGTATTCTAAACCATTATGTAATAGTCGTGTGTAAACAGGATATTTTAGATTATCATTATTTGATAATCTACGTAAAGCTTTTTAAACCTTTATTGATGAAATAAAGGTTATGGTTTGTTTTAAAATGAATGCAGTCTTTATAAAACGTCTCATATAGAGGTCAAAACCTCGCAACGAAATCAATTAATATGGAACGTTTTTAATCAATAAGAACGGGACATTTCATTAGCAGCCCTATGAGTTACAAGACAAGGATAAACATGATGGAGACTTGTGGGAACCAACATTTAACTTCTAGTTTGCATTATTATGTTATATTCCAAATTTTGATAAAGTCTCTTAACCATATACATGAACCATGACTTTTAACACTCTTTTTACGCATTCATATAAGCTATTTAACCTACCTTCACTCTCATAATACTCACACACAAGAACTCCAAGTATTCTCTCCATTTCTTACTCTTTAAACACTCTTTAAACACACATACTTCAAGTACTAGAAAATCTTCATTCACTTTGATCATAAACTAGCTTCAAGAACACTTTGTTAACTCATCTACTCCTCTTTATCAAGGTAAGAATCATATGTAAGCTTTGGTTCAATTCATATACTTATAACTATCTTAATTCAAGATAGAAAACTTATTCGAACTTTTGTTCATTCTATGATTCTACTCCAAGGATTACAAGCCATCAAGAAAATCTTTGATCACAAGATTATCATGTTATTTTCTCAGCAACTTTGTTCATTTAATTTGAGGTAGTCACCTTATTCATAATCTTTTTCGATTCATATCCATATAGCTATCTTATTTTGAGTTATAACTAATAACAACAAGAACATAGTTTAGATTATTTCTAAACTTGTTGGCAAATAAACTTAATCCTTCTAACTTGACTTTTAAAATACTTCAACACATGTATTATGACAGTATGTCAAGCTAACATAAGGATATAAAACTTGTAAACACGAAGAACACCTTAAAATCGAATATACGCCGTCTTAGTCGAACGGGGGCTGTTTTGGGTTTAATTTTAAAAACTTATCTTAAACTTTGAATTAAAAGATTTCCTTTGATGAAAAATCTTATTTTATATGGGTATGAAATATATCCAAAATCCATGGTTAAACTCTAAGTGGAAGTATGTTTTTCAAAAGGGTCATCAAGATGTCGTTCTTACGGCGGATATGACTATCTTCTCTTATTTGACACCTAAGCTGTATTTTCGACTATAAACCTATACTTTTTCTCTTTAGATTCATAAAATAGATTCAATATGAAACCATAGCAATTTGATTCACTCAAAACGGATTTAAAACGAAGAAATTATGGGTAAAACAAAAATGGATATTTTTGCTTGTTTTTAGCTACGGTTTTGATTAATAAAGATGGATGCTAACCTTATCCTAGCTAACTTACCTTGTATCCTACATGTATTTATACATGTATTGTTCCCGAACTTATGGAAATACAATTTATAATAGTCGTGATTAAGTTCTACGACAATATATTATAGTCTTAATAAAGATCGTAAGGCACCATATATATATATATGACTTGATCACCGTGGATTCGTATACAAAGTTTTGACATATCATTTTGACTTCTTCTATATATATTATTGGAACAAACTATTAGACACCATTGGCAGTAATCTCGAGTTAGCTGTGGGTCGAAGTGGATTCCAAAATATTATATACTTTGAGTTGTGATCGAGCCTGAGACATGTATACAATGGGTCGCGGATTGCTTCAGACAATATACATATTATGTGTCTTATTATATTAAGACAATATATTATAGTGTTAGTGAATTCTAACACAATATATGCATTTATATTTATATATATATATATATATATATATATATATATATATATATATATATATATATATATATATATATATATATATATATATATATATATATATATATATATATTTATACTGTTGAACTATTGGACTATTGGACTACGAACGTTAGACTACTAACAATGGACAATTAAAATTATCACAAGTATCATAAGTATGGAATATTATATATATATATATATATATATATATATATATATATATATATATATATATATATATATATATATATATATATATATATATATATATATCTTGACACAAGTATATTATTTATTAGGTTCATGAATTTGTCAAAAGGCCAAGTCTTATCACCATCTATTCGGAAATCATCACAAGTGAGTTATAGTCCCATTATTACTATCTAAATTATTTTGGGATGAGAATGCATGCAAAATTTATAAATGTTTTACAAAATAAGCACAAGTTCATGGAACTACATTCTACGATTATTTTGTTATACCGGATATCTGTATTTATTATTATTATGCTTGGTAACCTAAGAATTAGTAAAAAACACTAATTGACGCGAATTCTAAAGGTAGATCTACGGGTACCAACCACCCCCATTTTCGAATAGTGGAAATGCTTTAGTACTTCGAAGGGTTCTTGTCATACATTTGAATAGTGGAATGTATGATGCCAGATATCTTAAGCGCTCTATGTTAAGGTTGGTTACCAGGCGACTCATCGTATGAATGATTTTTGCAGTTGTAATGATCCTGCGCATTTAATTAAATAAAATCTTGTGGCTTATTAAATGTTATGATTATTATATAGAAATTAAACCTATCACTCACCAACATTTTTGTTGACGTTATAAGCATGTTTATTCTCAGGTGAATATTAAAAACGCTTCCGCTGTCGTATGCCAACCCAAGGTCAAGATTTGGAGTCGGCATAATTTTTTATATTGTTTAAACTTGCATTCGGAGTATTTGTTGTAATATATTTGATCATATTGTAATGGGTTGTGTAAAAATTTATTTATTTGAGGAGACTGTCTTTGATAGACAATCTAAATTATGTCATTAAGACCTTTATTCAATAATAAAGGTTATGGTTGTTTTTAAAAATGAATGCAAGATTTGAAAAACGTCTCATATAGAGGTCAAAACCTCGCAAAGAAACCAATTAATATGAAACGTTTATAATTAATATGAACGGGGCATTTCAATTATGACGTCCATTTAAATATTAGTATTGAACCAATTTTACTCGTTCTTACTAGGTTTCACATACCATTTTATACAAAAACACATTTACGGTCAAACCGCTTCAACCGAACAATTTCATCTAGACTGGTTCATTCAGAAAATTTAAAAAAAATAAGAGTATTTTGACAGAAAAATTCATGAAAATTCTATTTATTTCACACAATAAAATGAGTAGTTTTACGCGAGATTTAATATCTGGAAAAGTAAAATTAAAACTGTAAAAAAATATTCTTGTTGAAAGCATTGAATTAATTCGAGAAACCAATGAAATAATTAAAGAAATAATGCATGAAATAGTTAGTGAAACCATTCTGACGTCCATTTAAATATTAGTATTGAGCCAATTTTACTCGTTCTTACTTGGTTTCACATACCATTTTATACAAAAACACATTCACTGTCAAACCGCTTCAACCGAACAATTTCATCTAGACCGGTTCATTCAGAAAATTTAGAAAAAATAAGAGTATTTTGACAGAAAAATTCATGAAAATTCTATTTATTTCACACACTAAAATGAGTACTTTTATGCGAGATTTAATATCTAGGAAATTAAAATTAAAACTGTAAAAAAAAATTCTTGTTGAAAACATTGAATCAATTCGAGAAACCAATGAAATAATTAAAGAAATAATACATGAAATAGTTCCTGAAACCATTCTGAAGTCCATTTAAATATTAGTATTGAACCAATTTTACTCGTTCTTACTAGGTTTCACATACCATTTTATACAAAAACACATTTACTGTCAAACCGCTTCAACCGAACAATTTCATCTACACCGGTTCATTCAGAAAATTTAGAAAAAATAAGAGTATTTTGACAGAAAAATTCATGAAAAGTCTATTTATTTCACACACTAAAATGAGTAGTTTTACACGAGATTTAATATCTGGAAAAGTAAAATTAAAACTGTAAAAAAATATTCTTGTTGAAAGCATTGAATCAATTCCAGAAACCAATGAAATAATTAAAGAAATAATACATGAAATAGTTAGTGAAACCATTCTGACGTCCATTTAAATATTAGTATTGAGCCAATTTTACTCGTTCTTACTTGGTATCACAAACCATTTTATACAAAAACACATTCACTGTCAAACCGCTTCAACCGGACAATTTCATCTAGACCGGTTCATTCAGAAAATTTAGAAAAATTAAGAGTATTTTAACAGAAAAATTCATGAAAAGTCTATTTATTTCACACACTAAAATGAGTACTTTTAAGCGAGATTTAATATCTAGGAAAGTAAAATTAAAACTTTAAAAAAATATTCTTGTTGAAAGCATTGAATCAATTCTAGAAACCAATGAAATAATTTTAGAAATAATACATGAAATAATTCGTGAAACCATTCTGACTTCCATTTAAATATTAGCATTGAGCCAATATTACTCGTTTTTACTAGGTTTCACATACCATTTTATACAAAAACACATTCACATTTAAACCGCTTCAACCAAACAATTTCATCTAGACCAGTTTATTGAGAAAATTTAGAAAAAATAAGAGTATTTTGAAAGAAAAATTCATGAAAAGTCTATTTATTTCACATACTAAAATGAGTACTTTTACGCGATATTTAATATCTTGGAAAGTAAAATTAAAACTGTAAAAAAATATTCTTGTTGAAAGCATTGAATCAATTCGAGAAACCAATGAAATAATTATAGAAATAATACATGAAATAATTCGTGAAACCATTCTGACGTCCATTTAAATATTAGCATTGAGCCAATTTTTCTCGTTCTTTCTAGGTTTCACATACCATTTTATACAAAAACACATTCACAGTCAAACCGCTTCAACCAAACAATTTCATCTAGACCGGTTCATTCAGAAAATTTAGAAAAAATAAGAGTATTTTGACAGAAAAATTCATGAAATGTCTATTTATTTCATACACTAAAATGAGTAGTTTTACACGAGATTTAATATCTGGGAAAGTAAAATTAAAACTATAAAAAATATTCTTGTTAAAAGCATTGAATTAATTCGAGAAACCAATGAAATAATTATAGAAATAATACAGGAAATAATTCGTGAAACCATTCTGACGTCCATTTAAATATTAGTATTGAGCTAATTTTACTCGTTCTTACTAGGTTACACATATCATTTTAAATAAAAATACATTCACAGTCAAACCGCTTCAACCAAAGAATTTCATCTAGACCGGTTCATTCAGAAAATTTAGAAAAAATAAGAGTATTTTGACAGAAAAATTCATGAAAAGTCTATTTATTTCACACACTAAAATGAGTACTTTTTTGCGAGATTTAATATCTAGGAAAGTAAAATTAAAACTGTAAAAAAATATTCTTGCTGAAAGCATTGAATCAATTCGAGAAACCAATGAAATAATTAAAGAAATAATACATGAAATAGTTCATGAAACCATTCTGACGTCCATTTAAATATTAGTATTGAACCAATTTTACTCGTTCTTACTAGGTTTCACATACCATTTTATACAAAAACACATTTACTGTCAAACCGCTTCAACCGAACAATTTCATCTAGACCGGTTCATTCAGAAAATTTAGAAAAAATAAGAGTATTTTGACAGAAAAATTCATGAAAAGTCTATTTATTTCACACATTAAAATGAGCACTTTTACGCGAGATTTAATATCTAGGAAAGTAAAATTAAAACTGTAAAAAAATATTCTTGTTGAAAGCATTGAATCAATTCCATAAACCAATGAAATAATTATAGAAATAATACATGAAATAATTCGTGAAACCATTCTGACTTCCATTTAAATATTAGCATTGAGCAAATATTACTCATTTTTACTAGGTTTCACATACCATTTTATACAAAAACATATTCACATTTAAACCGCTTCAACCAAACAATTTCATCTAGACCAGTTTATTGAGAAAATTTAGAAAAAATAAGAGTATTTTGAAAGAAAAATTCATGAAAAGTCTATTTATTTCACACACTAAAATGAGTACTTTTACGCGATATTTAATATCTTGGAAAGTAAAATTAAAACTGTAAAAAAATATTCTTGTTGAAAGTATTGATCAATTCGAGAAACCAATGAAATAATTATAGAAATAATACGTGAAATAATTCGTGAATCCATTCTGACGTCCATTTAAATATTAGCATTGAGCCAATTTTACTCGTTCTTTCTAGGTTTCACATACCATTTTATATAAAAACACATTCACAGTCAAACCGCTTCAACCAAACAATTTCATCTAGACCGGTTCATTCAGAAAATTTAGAAAAAATAAGAGTATTTTGACAGAAAAACTCATTAAAAGTCTATTTATTTCTGACACTAAAATGAGTAGTTTTACGCGAGATTTTTAAAATCTGGGAAAGTAAAATTAAAACTGTAAAAAAATATTCTTGTTAAAAGCATTGAATCAATTCGAGAAACCAATGAAATAATTATAGACATAATACATGAAATAATTCGTGAAACCATTATGACGTCCATTTAAATATTAGCATTGAGCTAATTTTACTCGTTCTTACTAGGTTTCACATATCATTTTATACAAAAACACATTCACAGTCAAACCGCTACAACCAAACAATTTTATCTAGACCGGTTCATTCAGAAAATTTAGAAAAAATAAGAGTATTTTGACAGAAAAATTCATGAAAAGTCTATTTATTTCACACACTAAAATGATTACTTTTATGCGAGATTTAATATCTATGAAAGTAAAATTAAAACTGTAATAAAATATTCTTGTTGAAAGCATTGAATCAATTCGAGAAACCAATGAAATAATTAAAGAAATAATACATGAAATAGTTCGTGAAACCATTCTGACGTCCATTTAAATATTAGTATTGAACCAATTTTACTCGTTTTTACTAGGTTTCACATACCATTTTATACAAAAACACATTTACTATCAAACCGCTTCAACCGAACAATTTCATCTAGACCGGTTCATTCAGAAAATTTAGAAAAAATAAGAGTATTTTGACAGAAAAATTCATGAAAAGTCTATTTATTTCACACACTAAAATAAGTAGTTTTATGCGAGATTTAATATCTGGGAAAGTAAAATTAAAACTGTAAAAAAATATTCTTGTTGAAAGGATTGAATCAATTCGAGAAACCAATGAATTAATTAAAGAAATAATACATGAAATAGTTAGTGTAACCATTCTGACGTCCATTTAAATATTAGTATTGAGCTAATTTACTCGTTCTTACTTGGTTTCACATACCATTTTATACAAAAACACATTCACTGTCAAACCGCTTCAACCGAACAATTTCATCTAGACCGGTTCATTCAGAAAATTTAGAAAAAATAAGAGTATTTTGACAAAAAAATTCATAAAAAGTCTATTTATTTCACACACTAAAATGAGTACTTTTACGCAAGAATTAATATCTAGGAAAGTAAAATTAAAACTGTAAAAAAATATTCTTGTTGAAAGCATTGAATCAATTCTAGAAACCAATGAAATAATTATAGAAATAATACATGAAATAATTCGTGAAACCATTCTGACGTTCATTTAAATATTAGCATTGAGCCAATATTACTCGTTTTTACTAGGTTTCACATACCATTTTATACAAAAACACATTCACATTTAAACCGCTTCAAACAAACAATTTCATCTAGACCGGTTCATTCAGAAAATTTAGAAAAAATAAGAGTATTTTGACAGAAAAATTCAAAAAAAGTCTATTTATTTCAAACACTAAAATGAGTACTTTTATGCGAGATTTAATATCTGGGAAAGCAAAATTAAAACTGTAAAAAAATATTCTTGTTGAAAGCATTGAATCAATTCGAGAAACTAATGAAATAATTAAAGAAATAATACATGAAATAGTTCGTGAAACCATTCTGACGTCCATTTAAATACTAGTATTGAACCAATTTTACTCGTTCTTACTAGGTTTCACATACCATTTTATACAAAAACACATTTACTATCAATCCGCTTCAACCGAATAATTTCATCTAGACCGGTTCATTCTGAAAATTTAGAAAAAATAAGAGTATTTTGACAGAAAAATTCATGAAAAGTCTATTTATTTCACACACTAAAATAAGTAGTTTTACGCGAGATTTAATATCTGGGAAAGTAAAATTAAAACTGTAAAAAAATATTCTTGTTGAAAGCATTGAATCAATTCAAGAAACCAATGAAATAATTAAAGAAATAATACATGAAATAGTTAGTGTAACCATTCTGACGTCCATTTAAATATTAGTATTGAGCTAATTTACTAGTTCTTACTTGGTTTCACATACCATTTTATACAAAAACACATTCACTGTCAAACCGCTTCAACCGAACAATTTCATCTAGACCGGTTCATTCAGAAAATTTAGAAAAAATAAGAGTATTTTGACAGAAAAATTCATAAAAAGTCTTTTATTTCACACACTAAAATGAGTACTTTTACGCAAGAATTAATATCTAGGAAAGTAAAATTAAAACTGTAAAAAATATTCTTGTTGAAAGCATTGAATCAATTCTAGAAACCAATGAAATAATTATAGAAATAATACATGAAATAATTCATGAAACCATTCTGAAGTTCATTTAAATATTAGCATTGAGCCAATATTACTCGTTTTTACTAGGTTTCACATACCATTTTATACAAAAACACATTCACATTTAAACCGCTTCAAACAAACAATTTCATCTAGACCGGTTCATTCAGAAAATTTAGAAAAAATAAGAGTATTTTGACAGAAAAATTCAAAAAAAGTCAATTTATTTCAAACACTAAAATGAGTACTTTTATGCGAGATTTAATATCTGGGAAAGCAAAATTAAAACTGTAAAAAAATATTCTTGTTGAAAGCATTTAATCAATTCGAGAAACCAATGAAATAATTAAAGAAATAATACATGAAATAGTTCGTGAAACCATTCTGACGTCCATTTAAATATTAGTATTGAACCAATTTTATTCGTTCTTACTAAGTTTCACATACCATTTTATACAAAAACACATTCACTGTCAAACCGCTTCAACAGAACAATTTCATTTTAGACCGATTTATTAAGAAAATTTAGAAAAAATAAGAGTATTTTGACAGAAAAATTCATGAAAAGTCTATTTATTTCACACACTAAAATGAGTACTTTTACACGAGAATTAATATCTAGGAAAGTAAAATTAAAACTGTAAAAAAATATTCTTGTTGAAAGCATTGAATCAATTCTAGAAACCAATGAAATAATTATAGAAATAATACATGAAATAATTCGTGAAACCATTCCGACGTACATTTAAATATTAGCATTGAGCCAATATTACTCGTTTTTACTAGGTTTCACAAACCATTTTATACAAAAACACATTCACTGTCAAACCGCTTCAACCGAACAATTTCATCTAGACCGGTTCATTCAAAAAATTTAGAAAAATTAAGAGTATTTTGACAGAAAAATTCATGAAAAGTCTATTTATTTCACACACTAAAATGAGTACTTTTATGCGAGATTTAATATGTAGGAAAGTAAAATTAAAAGTGTAAAAAAATATTCTTGTTGAAAGCAATGAATCAATTCGAGAAACCAATGAAATAATTAAAGAAATAATACATGAAATAGTTCGTGAAACCATTCTGACGTCCATTTAAATATTAGTATTGAGCCAATTTTACTCGTTCTTACTTGGTTTCACATACCATTTTATACAAAAACACATTCACTGTCAAACTGCTTCAACCGAACAATTTCATCTAGACCGGTTCATTCAGAAAATTTAGAAAAAAATAAGAGTATTTTGACAGAAAAATTCATGAAAAGTCTATTTATTTCACACAATAAAATGAGTAGTTTTACGCGAGATTTAATATCTGGAAAAGTAAAATTAAAACTGTAAAAAAATATTCTTGTTGAAAGCATTGAATCAATTCGAGAAACCAATGAAATAATTAAAGAAATAATACATGAAATAGTTAGTGTAACCATTCTGACGTCCATTTAAATATTAGTATTGAGCTAATTTACTCGTTCTTACTTGGTTTCACATACCATTTTATACAAAAACACATTCACTGTCAAACCGCTTCAACCAAACAATTTCATCTAGACCGGTTCATTCAAAAAATTTAGAAAAAATAAGAGTATTTTGACAGAAAAATTCATAAAAAGTCTATTTATTTCACACACTAAAATGAGTACTTTTACGCAAGAATTAATATCTAGGAAAGTAAAATTAAAACTGTAAAAAAATATTCTTGTTGAAAGCATTGAATCAATTCTAGAAACCAATGAAATAATTATAGAAATAATACATGAAATAATTCGTGAAACCATTCTGACGTTCATTTAAATATTAGCATTGAGCCAATATTACTCATTTTTACTAGGTTTCACATACCCTTTTATACAAAAACACATTCACATTTAAACCGCTTCAAACAAACAATTTCATCTAGACCGGTTCATTCAGAAAATTTAGAAAAAATAAGAGTATTTTGACAGAAAAATTCAAAAAAAGTCTATTTATTTCAAACACTAAAATGAGTACTTTTATGCGAGATTTAATATCTGGGAAAGCAAAATTAAAACTGTAAAAAAATATTCTTGTTGAAAGCATTGAATCAATTCGAGAAACCAATGAAATAATTAAATAAATAATACATGAAATAGTTCGTGAAACCATTCTGACGTCCATTTAAATATTAGTATTGAACCAATTTTACTCGTTCTTACTAGGTTTCACATACCATTTTATACAAAAACACATTTACTATCAAACCGCTTCAACCGAATAATTTCATCTAGACCGGTTCATTCAGAAAATTTAGAAAAAATAAGAGTATTTTGACAGAAAAATTCATTAAAAGTCTATTTATTTCACACACTAAAATAAGTAGTTTTACGCGAGATTTAATATCTGGGAAAGTAAAATTAAAACTGTAAAAAAATATTCTTGTTGAAAGCATTGAATCAATTCGAGAAACCAATGAAATAATTAAAGAAATAATACATGAAATAGTTAGTGTAACCATTCTGACGTCCATTTAAATATTAGTATTGAGCTAATTTACTCGTTCTTACTTGGTTTCACATACTATTTTATACAAAAACACATTCACTGTCAAACCGCTTCAACTGAACAATTTTATCTAGACCGGTTCATTCAGAAAATTTAGAAAAAATAAGAGTATTTTGACAGAAAAATTCATAAAAAGTCTATTTATTTCACACACTAAAATGAGTACTTTTACGCAAGAATTAATATCTAGGAAAGTAAAATTAAAACTGTAAAAAAATATTCTTATTGAAAGCATTGAATCAATTCTAGAAACCAATGAAATAATTATAGAAATAATACATGAAATAATTCGTGAAACCATTTTGAAGTTCATTTAAATATTAGCATTGAGCCAATATTACTCGTTTTTACTAGGTTTCACATACCATTTTATACAAAAACACATTCACATTTAAACCGCTTCAAACAAACAATTTCATCTAGACCGGTTCATTCAGAAAATTTAGAAAAAATAAGAGTATTTTGACAGAAAAATTCAAAAAAAGTCTATTTATTTCAAACACTAAAATGAGTACTTTTATGCGAGATTTAATATCTGGGAAAGCAAAATTAAAACTGTAAAAAAATATTCTTGTTGAAAGCATTTAATCAATTCGAGAAACCAATGAAATAATTAAAGAAATAATACATGAAATAGTTTGTGAAACCATTCTGACGTCCATTTAAATATTAGTATTGAACCAATTTTATTCGTTCTTACTAGGTTTCACATACCATTTAATACAAAAACACATTCACTGTCAAACCGCTTCAACAGAATAATTTCATTTTAGACCGATTTATTAAGAAAATTTAGAAAAAATAAGAGTATTTTGACAGAAAAATTCATGAAAAATCTATTTATTTCACACACTAAAATGAGTACTTTTACACGAGAATTAATATCTAGGAAAGTAAAATTAAAACTGTAAAAAAAATATTCTTGTTGAAAGCATTGAATCAATTCTAGAAACTAATGAAATAATTATAGAAATAATACATGAAATAATTCGTGAAACCATTCTGACGTTCAATTAAATATTAGCATTGAGCCAATATTACTCTTTTTTACTAGGTTTCACAAACCATTTTATACAAAAACACATTCACTGTCAAACCGCTTCAACCGAACAATTTCATCTAGACCGGTTCATTCAGAAAATTTAGAAAAATTTAGAGTATTTTGACAGAAAAATTCATGAAAAGTCTATTTATTTCACACACTAAAATGAGTACTTTTATGCGAGATTTAATATGTAGGAAAGTAAAATTAAAAGCGTAAAAAAATATTCTTGTTGAAAGCATTGAATCAATTCGAGAAACCAATGAAATAATTAAAGAAATAATAAATGAAATAGTTCGTGAAACCATTCTGACGTCCATTTAAATATTAGTATTGAGCCAATTTTACTCGTTCTTACTTGGTTTCACATACCATTTTATACAAAAACACATTCACTGTCAAACAGCTTCAACTGAACAATTTCATCTAGACCGGTTCATTCAGAAAATTTAGAAAAAATAAGAGTATTTTGACAGAAAAATTCATGAAAATTCTATTTATTTCACACACTAAAATGAGTACTTTTACGCGAGATTTAATATCTAGGAAAGTAAATTAAAACTGTAAAAAAATATTCTTGTTGAAAGCATTGAATCAATTATAGAAACCAATGAAATAATTATAGAAATAATACATGAAATAATTCGTGAAACCATTCTGACGTCCATTTATATATTAGCATTGAGCCAATATTACTCGTTTTTACTAGGTTTCACATACCATTTTATACAAAAACACATTAACATTTAAACCGCTTCAACCAAACAATTTCATCTAGACCAGTATATTGAGAAAATTTAGAAAAAATAAGAGTATTTTGAAAGAAAAATTCATGAAAAGTCTATTTATTTCACACACTAAAATGAGTACTTTTACGCGAGATTTAATATCTTGGATAGTAAAATTAAAACTGTAAAAAAATATTTTTGTTGAAAGCATTGAATCAATTCGAGAAACCAATGAAATAATTAAAGAAATAATACATGAAATAGTTAGTGAAACGATTCTGACGTCCATTTAAATATTAGTATATAGCCAATTTTACTCGTTCTTACTTGGTTTCACATTCCATTTTATACAAAAACACATTCACTGTCAAATCGCTTCAACCGAACCATTTCATCTAGACCAGTTCATTCAGAAAATTTAGAATAAATAAGAGTATTTTGACAGAAAAATTCATGAAAAATCTATTTATTTCACACACTAAAATGAGTACTTTTATGCGAGATTTAATATCTGGAAAAGTAAAATTAAAACTGTAAAAAAATATTCTTGTTGAAAGCATTGAATCAATTCGAGAAACCAATGAAATAATTAAAGAAATAATACATGAAATAGTTCGTGAAACCATTCTGACGTCCATTTAAATATTAGTATTGAACCAATTTTACTTGTTCTTACTAGGTTTCACATACCATTTTATACAAAAACACATTTACTGTCAAACCGCTTCAACCGAACAATTTCATCTAGACCGGTTCATTCAGAAAATTTAGAAAAAATAAGAATATTTTGACAGAAAAATTCATGAAAAGTCTATTTATTTCACACAATAAAATGAGTACTTTTATGCGAGATTTAATATCTAGAAAAGAAAAATTAAAACTGTAAAAAAATATTCTTGTTGAAAGCATTGAATCAATTCGAGAAACCAATGAAATAATTAAAGAAATAATACATGAAATAGTTCGTGAAACCATTCTGACGTCCATTTAAATATTAGTGTTGAACCAATTTTACTCGTTCTTACTTGGTTTCACATACCATTTTATACAAAAACACATTCACAGTCAAACCACTTCAACCGAACCATTTCATCTAGACCGGTTCATTCAGAAAATTTAGAAAAAATAAGAGTATTTTGACAGAAAAATTCATGAAAAGTATATTATTTCACACACTAAAATGAGTAGTTTTACGCGAGATTTAATATCTGGGAAAGTAAAATTAAAACTGTAAAAAATATTCTTATTGAAAACATTGAATCAGTTCGAGAAACCAATAAAATAATTATAGAAATAATACATGAAATATTTCGTGAAACCATTCTGACGTCCATTTAAATATTAGCATTGAGCAAATTTTACTTGTTCTTACTAGATTTCACATACCATTTTATACAAAAACACATTCACTGTCAAACCGCTTCAACCGAACAATTTCATTTTAGACCGATTTATTAAGAAAATTTAGAAAAAATAAGAGTATTTTGACAGAAAAATTCATTAAAAGTCTATTTATTTCACACACTAAAATGAGTAGTTTTACGCGAGATTTAATATCTGGGAAAGTAAAATTAAAACTTTAAAAAAATATTCTTGTTGAAAGCATTGAATCAATTCGAGAAACCAATGAAATAATTAAAGAAGTAATACATGAAATAGTTCGTGAAACCATTCTGAAATCCATTTAAATATTAGTATTGAACCAATTTTACTCGTTCTTACTAGGTTTCACATACCATTTTATACAAAAACACATTTACTGTCAAACTGCTTCAACCGAACAATTTCATCTAGACCGGTTCATTCACAAAATTTAGAAAAAATAAGAGTATTTTGACAGAAAAATTCATGAAAAGTGTATTTATTTCACACATTAAAATGAGTAGTTTTACGCGAGATTTAATATATGGGAAAGTAAAATTAAAACTGTAAAAAAATATTCTTGTTGAAAGCATTGAATCAATTCGAGAAACCAATGAAATAATTAAAGAAATAATACATGAAATAGTTAGTGAAACCATTCTGACGTCCATTTAAGTATTAGTATTGAGCCAATTTTACTCGTTCTTACTTGGTATCACATATCATTTTATACAAAAAACACATTCACTGTCAAACCGCTTCAACCGAACAATTTCATCTAGACCGGTTCATTCAGAAAATTTAGAAAAAATAAGAATATTTTGACAGAAAAATTCATGAAAAGTCTATTTATTTCACATACTAAAATGAGTAGTTTTACGCGAGATTTAATATCTGGGAAAGTAAAATTAAAACTGTAAAAAAATATTCTTGTTGAAAGCATTGAATCAATTCGAGAAACCAATGAAATAATTAAAGAAATAATACATGAAATAGTTCGTGAAACCATTCTGACGTCCATTTAAATATTAGTATTGAACCAATTTTACTCGTTCTTACTTGGTTTCACATACCATTTTATACAAAAACACATTCACTGTCAAACCGCTTCAACCGAACAATTTCATCTAGACCGGTTCATTCAGAAAATTTAGAAAAAATAAGAGTATTTTGACAGAAAAATTCATGAAAATTCTATTTATTTCACACACTAAAATGAGTACTTTTACGCGAGATTTAATATCTTGGAAAGTAAATTAAAACTGTAAAAAAATATTCTTGTTGAAAGCATTGAATCAATTATAGAAACCAATGAAATAATTATAGAAATAATACATGAAATAATTCGTGAAACCATTCTGACGTCCATTTATATATTAGCATTGAGCCAATATTACTCGTTTTTACTAGGTTTCACATACCATTTTATACAAAAACACATTCACATTTAAACCGCTTCAACCAAATAATTTCATCTAGACCAGTTTATTGAGAAAATTTAGAAAAAATAAGAGTATTTTGAAAGAAAAATTCATGAAAAGTCTATTTATTTCACACACTAAAATGAGTACTTTTACGCGAGATTTAATATCTTGGATAGTAAAATTAAAACTGTAAAAAAATATTTTTGTTGAAAGCATTGAATCAATTCGAGAAACCAATGAAATAATTAAAGAAATAATACATGAAATAGTTAGTGAAACGATTCTGACGTCCATTTAAATATTAGTATTGAGCCAATTTTACTCGTTCTTACTTGGTTTCACATACCATTTTATACAAAAACACATTCACTGTCAAATCAATTCAACCGAACAATTTCATCTAGACCAGTTCATTCAGAAAATTTAGAAAAAATAAGAGTATTTTAACAGAAAAATTCATGAAAAGTCTATTTATTTCACACACTAAAATGAGTACTTTTATGCGAGATTTAATATCTAGGAAAGTAAAATTAAAACTGTAAAAAAATATTCTTGTTGAAAGCATTGAATCAATTCGAGAAACCAATGAAATAATTAAAGAAATAATACATGAAATAGTTCGTGAAACCATTCTGACGTCCATTTAAATATTAGTATTGAACCAATTTTACTCGTTCTTACTAGGTTTCACATACCATTTTATACAAAAACACATTTACTGTCAAACCGCTTCAACCGAACAATTTCATCTAGACCGGTTCATTCAGAAAATTTAGAAAAAATAAGAATATTTTGATAGAGAAATTCATGAAAAGTCTATTTATTTCACACAATAAAATGAGTACTTTTATGCGAGATTTAATATCTAGAAAAGAAAAATTAAAACTGTAAAAAAATATTCTTGTTGAAAGCATTGAATCAATTCGAGAAACCAATGAAATAATTAAAGAAATAATACATGAAATAGTTCGTGAAACCATTCTGACGTCCATTTAAATATTAGTGTTGAACCAATTTTACTTGTTCTTACTTGGTTTCACATACCATTTTATACAAAACACATTCACAGTCAAACCACTTCAACCGAACCATTTTATCTAGACCGGTTCATTCAGAAAATTTAGAAAAAATAAGAGTATTTTGACAGAAAAATTCATGAAAAGTATATTATTTCACACACTAAAATGAGTAGTTTTACGCGAGATTTAATATCTGGGAAAGTAAAATTAAAACTGTAAAAAAATATTCTTGTTGAAAACATTGAATCAATTCGAGAAACCAATAAAATAATTATAGAAATAATACATGAAATATTTCGTAAAACCATTCTGACGTCCATTTAAATATTAGCATTGAGCCAATTTTACTTGTTCTTACTAGATTTCACATACCATTTTATACAAAAACACATTCACTGTCAAACCGTTTCAACCGAACAATTTCATTTTAGACCGATTTATTAAGAAAATTTAGAAAAAATAAGAGTATTTTGACAGAAAAATTCATTAAAAGTCTATTTATTTCACACACTAAAATGAGTAGTTTTACGCGAGATTTAATATCTGGGAAAGTAAAATTAAAACTTTAAAAAAATATTCTTGTTGAAAGCATTGAATCAATTCGAGAAACCAATGAAATAATAAAAGAAATAATACATGAAATAGTTCGTGAAACCATTCTGAAATCCATTTAAATATTAGTATTGAACCAATTTTACTCGTTCTTACTAGGTTTCACATACCATTTTATACAAAAACACATTTACTGTCAAACTGTTTCAACCGAACAATTTCATCTAGACCGGTTCATTCACAAAATTTAGAAAAAATAAGAGTATTTTGACAGAAAAATTCATGAAAAGTGTATTTATTTCACACACTAAAATGAGTAGTTTTATGCGAGATTTAATATATGGGAAAGTAAAATTAAAACTGTAAAAAATATTCTTGTTGAAAGCATTGAATCAATTCGAGAAACCAATGAAATAATTAAAGAAATAATACATGAAATAGTTAGTGAAACCATTCTGACGTCCATTTAAGTATTAGTATTGAGCCAATTTTACTCGTTCTTACTTGGTATCACATATCATTTTATACAAAAACACATTCACTGTCAAACCGCTTCAACCGAACAATTTCATCTAGACCGGTTCATTCAGAAAATTTAGATAAAATAAGAGTATTTTGACAGAAAAATTTATGAAAAGTCTATTAATTTCACACACTAAAATGAGTACTTTTATGCGAGATTTAATATCTAGGAAAGTAAAATTAAAACTGTAAAAAAATATTCTTGTTGAAAGCATTGAATAAATTCGAGAAACCAATGAAATAATTAAAGAAATAATACATGAAATAGTTCGTGAAACCATTCTGACGTCCATTTAAATATTAGTATTGAACTAATTTTACTCGTTCTTACTAGGTTTCACAAACCATTTTATACAAAAACACATTTACTATCAAACCGCTTCAACCGAACAATTTCATCTAGACCGGTTCATTCAGAAAATTTAGAAAAACTAAGAATATTTTGACAGAAAAATTCATGAAAAATCTATTTATTTCACATACTAAAATGAGTAGTTTTACGCGAGATTTAATATCTGGGAAAGTAAAATAAAAACTGTAAAAAAATATTCTTGTTGAAAGCATTGAATCAATTCGAGAAACCAATGAAATAATTAAAGAAATAATACATGAAATAGTTAGTGAAACCATTCCGACGTCCATTTAAATATTAGTATTGAGCCAATTTTACACGTTCTTACTTGGTTTCACATACCATTTTATACAAAAACACATTCACAGTCAAACCACTTCAACCGAAACATTTCATCTAGACCAGTTCATTCAGAAAATTTAGAAAAAATAAGAGTATTTTGACAGAAAAATTCATGAAAAGTATATTATTTCACACACTAAAATGAGTAGTTTTACGCGAGATTTAATATCTGGGAAAGTAAAATTAAAACTGTAAAAAAATATTCTTGTTGAAAACATTGAATCAATTCGAGAAACCAATAAAATAATTATAGAAATAATACATGAAATATTTCGTGAAACCATTTTGACGTCCATTTAAATATTAGCATTGAGCCAATTTTACTTGTTCTTACTAGATTTCACATACCATTTAATACAAAAACACATTCACTGTCAAACCGTTTCAACCGAACAATTTCATTTTAGACCGATTTATTAAGAAAATTTAGAAAAAATAAGAGTATTTTGACAGAAAAATTCATTAAAAGTCTATTTATTTCACACACTAAAATGAGTAGTTTTATGCGAGATTTAATATCTGGGAAAGTAAAATTAAAACTTTAAAAAAATATTCTTGTTGAAAGCATTGAATCAATTCGAGAAACCAATGAAATAATTAAAGAAATAATACATGAAATAGTTCGTGAAACCATTCTGAAATCCATTTAAATATTAGTATTGAACCAATTTTACTCGTTCTTACTAGGTTTCACATACCATTTTATACAAAAACACATTTACTGTCAAACTGCTTCAACCGAACAATTTCATCTAGACCGGTTCATTCACAAAATTTAGAAAAAATAAGAGTATTTTGACAGAAAAATTCATGAAAAGTGTATTTATTTCACACACTAAAATGAGTAGTTTTACGCGAGATTTAATATATGGGAAAGTAAAATTAAAACTGTAAAAAAATATTCTTGTTGAAAGCATTGAATCAATTCGAGAAACCAATGAAATAATTAAAGAAATAATACATGAAATAGTTAGTGAAACCATTCTGACGTCCATTTAAGTATTAGTATTGAGCCAATTTTACTCGTTCTTACTTGGTATCACATATCATTTTATACAAAAACACATTCACTGTCAAACCGCTTCAACCGAACAATTTCATCTAGACCGGTTCATTCAGAAATTTAGATAAAATAAGAGTATTTTGACAGAAAAATTCATGAAAAGTCTATTAATTTCACACACTAAAATGAGTACTTTTATGCGAGATTTAATATCTAGGAAAGTAAAATTAAAACTGTAAAAAAATATTCTTGTTGAAAGCATTGAATCAATTCGAGAAACCAATGAAATAATTAAAGAAATAATACATGAAATAGTTCGTGAAACCATTCTGACGTCCATTTAAATATTAGTATTGAACTAATTTTACTCATTCTTACTAGGTTTCACAAACCATTTTATACAAAAACACATTTACTATCAAACCGCTTCAACTGAACAATTTCATCTAGACCGGTTCATTAAGAAAATTTAGAAAAAATAAGAATATTTTGACAGAAAAATTCATGAAAAGTCTATTTATTTCACATACTAAAATGAGTAGTTTTACGCGAGATTTAATATCTGGGAAAGTAAAATTAAAACTGTAAAAAAATATTCTTGTTGAAAGCATTGAATCAATTCGAGAAACCAATGAAATAATTAAAGAAATAATACATGAAATAGTTAGTGAAACCATTCCGACGTCCATTTAAATATTAGTATTGAGCCAATTTTACACGTTCTTACTTGGTTTCACATACTATTTTATACAAAAACACATTCACTGTCAAACCGCTTCAACCGAACAATTTCATCTAGACCAGTTCATTGACAAAATTTAGAAAAAATAAGAGTATTTTGACAGAAAAATTCATGAAAAGTCTATTTATTTCAGACACTAAAATGAGCATTTTTACGTGAGATTTAATATCTAGGAAAGTAAAATTAAAACTGTAAAAAAGTATTCTTGTTGAAAGCATTGAATCAATTTTAGAAACCAATGAAATAATTATAGAAATAATACATGAAATAATTCGTGAAACATTCTGACGTCCATTTAAATATTAGCATTGAGCCAATATTACTCGTTTTTACTAGGTTTCACATACAATTTTATACAAAAACACATTCACATTTAAACCGCTTCAACCAAACAATTTCATCTAGACCAGTTTATTGAGAAAATTTAGATAAAATAAGAGTATTTTGACAGAAAAATTCATGAAAAGTCTATTTATTTCACACACTAAAATGAGTAGTTTTATGCGAGATTTAATATCCGGGAAAGTAAAATTAAAACTGTAAAAAACTATTCTTGTTGAATGCATTGACTCAATTCGAGAAACCAATGAAATAATTAAAGAAATAATACATGAAATAGTTCGTGAAACCATTCTGACGTCCATTTAGATATTAGTATTGAGCCAATATTTCTAGTTCTTATTAGGTTTCACATACCATTTTATACAAAAACACATTCACATTTAAACCGCTTCAAACAAACAATTTCATCTAGACCCGTTCATTGAGAAAATTTAGAAAAAATTAGAGTATTTTTGATAGAAAAATTCATGAAAAGTCTATTTATTTCACACACTAAAATGAGTAGTTTTACGCGAGATTTAATATCTGGGAAAGTAAAATTAAAACTGTAAAAAAATACTCTTATTGAAAACATTGAATCAATTCGAGAAACCAATAAAATAATTATAGAAATAATACATGAAATATTTCGTGAAACCATTCTGACGTCCATTTAAATATTAACATTGAGCCAATTTTACTCGTTCTTACTAGATTTCAAATACCATTTTATTAAAAAAACACATTCACTGTCAAACCGCTTCTACCGAACAATTTTATCTAGACCGGTTCATTCAGAATATTTAGAAAAAATAAGAGTATTTTGACAGAAAAATTCATGAAAAGTCTATTTATTTCACACACTAAAATGAGTAGTTTTACGCGAGATTTAATATCTGAGAAAGTAAAATTAAAATCGTAAAAAAATATTCTTGTTGAAAGCATTGAATCAATTTGAGAAACCAGTGCAATAATTAAAGAAATAATACATGAAATAATTCGAGAAATCATTCTGACTTCCATTTAAATATTAGCATTGACCTAAATTTACTCATTCTTACTAGGTTTCACATACCATTTTATACAAAAACACATTCACAGTCAAACCGCTTTAACCAAACAATTTCATCTAGACGTGTTCTGTAATGACCCGAACTTTTCTATGTTTATATATATTAATTGAGATTGATATTTACATGACTAAATGTTTCCAATGTGTTAAGCAATCAAACTTGTTAAGACTTGATTAAATGAAATAAGTTTCATATAGACAATTGATCACCCAAGTTGACCGGCGATTCACGAACGTTACAAAATTGTAAAAATTTCATGTTGTGGTATATATAGACATATATATATGGTTGACATAAGATTATAATGAGTAAGTATCTCACTAAGTATATTAACAATGTGTGATATACATAAGAAATGAGATTACTAAGTTAAGAAACTCGAAATGATATATATAACGATTATCGTTATAATAACGTCTACTAAATACATATGTATCATATTAAGATATTGATACACTATACTTAACATGATAAAATGATATTTAAATATATCATTAAGTGTGTTAACAATGAACTACATATGTAAAAACAAGACTACTAACTCAAGAATTACGAAACGAGACTTATATGTAACGATTATCGTTGTAACGATATTTTAATGTATATATCATATTAAGAGATATTCATACATCATAATATCATGCTAATATAATAATTTAACATCTCATTTGATTTAATAAACAATGGGTTAACAACATTTAACAAGATCGTTAACCTAAAGGTTTCAAAACAACACTTACATGTAACGACTAACGATGACTTAACAACTCAGTTAAAATGTATATACATGTAGTGTTTTAATATGTATTCATACACTTTTGAAAGACTTCAAGACACTTTTCAAAATACTTCTACTTAACAAAAATGATTACAATTACATCCTCGTTCAGTTTCATCAACAATTCTACTCGTATGCACCCGTATTCGTATTTGTACAATACACAGCTTTTAGATGTATGTACTATTAGTATATACACTCCAATGATTAGCTCTTATCAGCCCATGTGAGTCATCTAACACATGTGGGAACCATCATTTGGCAACTAGCATGAAATATCTCATAAAATTACAAAAATATGAGTAATCATTCATGACTTATTTACATGAAAACAAAATTACATATCCTTTATATCTAATCCATATACCAACGACCAAAAATACCTACAAACACTTTCATTCTTCAATTTTCTTCATCTAATTGATCTCTCTCAAGTTCCATCTTCAAGTTCTAAGTGTTCTTCATAAATTCTATAAGTTCTAGTTTCATAAAATCAAGAATACTTCCAAGTTTGCTAGCTTACTTCCAATCTTGTAAAGTGATCATCCAACCATAAGAAATCTTTCTTATTTATAGTAAGATATCTTTCTAATACAAGGTAATACTTGTAACATCCCGCCTTTTTTCGTTTACTTTTCCGTTAAACTATTTAAAACTCCGTTATATGTTTATAACATCTCCCGTTAATATGCGTTTTAAATTATCATGTTTAGGTAATTTAACGCACCCGCAACCGAACTCGAGGGACTAGTTTCGCCAAAACACTAAAGTGGTGACTAGCCTTTTGACTAAGTCAACCACCTCCCCACCATTTTCCATTTCATTTTCTCTTTTTCCTAATTACTTCCACTCTTTCTCTAAATTCATCAAAAAGAAAATCTTCATCCATATTCAATCGATCAAGCTTCGGGCTAAACAAATTACATATTTGAACTCCTCGTGATCTCCTCTTCGATTCCATACCGATTTCATCAAATTTGGGTAACTTTCTAAAATCACTAATTTTATGTGTTCTTGAGATTTTTGAGTTAAAAGGTTATTAATTAGTGTCTATGGCTCAAGTCTAGTATGATTATGTGTTTTGTATGCTTGTTCTTGCTATTTTGGTGTAACTAGTTCATATTGAAAGAATGCTTGCTTAATCTTGAGTTTTAGGTGTTCATATGTTGTTTAATGATCAAAGTTCATGATTTAATTGTGTTCCTAACATCACTAACTTCAAATTGGTATGTAGGTTGACATAGATTAGTTTCATATGCAAGATTATTGAATTTGTGATTTTGAGTTAGGGTTTGATAGAAGTAAATTGAATTTTGATGCTTTAAATGCTTGATAATGTTAATTGTAAGTGTTAGGTTGTGTTGTATGCTTAATTACCTTCGAAACGGCGTATCGTTCATGTAATTTGGTTGCCAAATCATTAAATTGCATTTATGACTTGTATGCATTGAATGGGGAACATTAATTGCGGTTTTTGGTTGTTGCAAGTAGAAGTTTGATTGATGAGATGTGTTTAGTTGCATTCCTCGTCAAAATACCTTTCCAAAGATGTATGATAGGCGTTATAAGTGTTTGCGGGTCAAGTGTTGTGTTAGAAAAGGTTTTGGTTCGTGCACACTTGGAAAAACTGACCAGAATTCTCTGCCCAGGTAGTGGCGCGGCGCGCCACATCCCCGCGCGGCGCGCAGAATCACCTGGCTAGATTCTGACCTCTTGGACCCATTTCACGTGAAATGTTTGACTAGCTACCGACCTCCGATTCACATGAAACTTGTTTTAATATATTTGTATATGAATAATTAGCATAGAAAATTTGTCCGGGACCCGACCCGAACATGTTGACTTTTTCGTTGACTTTGACCCGACCAAGTTTGACTTTTTGTCAAACTTAACCAATTAATTATGCAATCTTTCTAACATGATTCTATACTTGTATCTTGCATGAAACTTGACAATTTGCTTCACATGCTACATAATCGAGTCGTGTCGAGCCATAGGACTAATTGAACATCTTTGACCCTTCGTGACTATCGTTATTGATACAACCTATTTGTTTAGGTCGAGACTAGCATTGTTCTTTGCACGTTTACTTGTTGAAGTACTATTACACTCTTGCAATCAAAGGTGAGATCATAGTCCCACTTTTACTCTTTTTGAACTTACTTTTGGGATGAGAATACATAAACGTTCTTTTAAACTAAGTGAACACAAGTACAGGAAAACAAACATTCTACATACGAGTTTGAACACAAATCCTCAATTCGATTATCATTAGTTACACTTGACGGGTGTAAGCGAGAACTTATGTTATATGGCCATATGGGTTTGACAAACCCTCACTTCGGACAGTTCGCTACCGTCTACGGGTGAAATATATTTTCGAGAAACAGTGTATGTTCTAACACTATTATGATGGGGTTCAATGGAAGGAAACGTTAAGCCTTGATAATTGGGTGCTCGTGAATATTAACTTTTAGAATGTATTACTACTTTATCAATGTTTCAAATCTTGTGGTTCGACTTACCTTTATTAACTTACTTATTTAAACCTATGATTTCACCAACATTTTCGTTGACAGACCCTCTATGTTTTTCTCAGGTCCTTGAACTTAGGTGATACATGCTTCCGCTCATTCTTTTTGATACTTGCATTGGATGTCGAGTATACTTGCTTACGTGGAGCGTCTTTTTGGCTACTTTAAACTATGTCGCACGTGTCATATGAACTATAACATTTGTTATGTACTTGTCTTGGGAATTAATTTTGTAAACATTGAAACATCCTTTTATGAAATGAATGCGACATGTTTTCGGTCAAACTTTGTTATAAAGACCTATGACCATGTAATGGGACCATACGTAAATGACGCCGTCATTTGACGATTTGTCGGGGTCGCTACAAGTGGTATCAAAGCCTTGGTTGTAGGGATTTAGAGTTCATTGGTGTCGACCCCGAGTCATAGGGTACATTGGTGAGTCTAGACTACAACTGGCATATAGACTTGACATAGGAATTACTTGGCAAATTGTGCATTTATACTCTAACTCTTCTACTCATATCTACTCTTATTCTATCTAAATCTTGCGTTGTATAATTTAATTGACACGCAACCTTGACTATATGATGTAATGTCGAATGCACATATGAATTAGGGTAATATAATTCCCGGAAATTATATTACGGTGACTCATATGAACATACCGACATTATGACATAAAGAATTTAAGGCGAGTCAAGGATAATTTTCTCTTTATCTTTATTCCATATCACGGTTAGTATTATTTAGAATACTAACCAACTGTATTCTTTTGTTTTGAAGGAACAATGCCTCCTCGCCGTGTACGACGCAATGAAACTCCCGAACAAGCTTTGCAACGCATGATAGCCACCGCCGTGGATGCGGCCATGGCCGGTCACTCGTCCAACAACAACAATAATAATAACAACAACAACAACAACAACAACCAAGGAGCCGGTAACTCTAGCGAAGGGTGCTCCTACAAAGCTTTCATGGGGTGCAAACCTCACACTTATGATGGAACCGGGGGACCGGTTGTGCTTACTCGTTGGTTTGAACAAACGGAGGCCGTCTTTAGCATAAGCGGTTGTCGGGATCAAGACAAGGTCAAATACTCCACCCACACTTTCTCCGGGGTTGCTCTAACATGGTGGAACACCTATGTTCAATCGGTGGGTACCGATGAAGCTCATGCCCTCTCTTGGGCCGATCTAAGGGAAAAGATGATTGTTGAATATTTTCCGCACGAAGAAACCCGGAAGCTTGAGGAAGAACTAAGAGCTTTGAAAGCGGTCGGAAACGATCTTAAAGCTTATAATCAACGCTTCGCCGAACTATCCTTGATGTGTCCTAATCTTGTTAACCCCGAATCTCAAAGGATTGAGCTCTACATGCTCGGTCTTCCAAAAAGCATCAAACAAGGGGTGATGTCATCCAAACCCACTACTCATCAAGCTGCTATGAACATGGCTCGCCAACTAATTGAAACGGTTAACGAAATCGTAGTGCCCGCTCCTAAGGCCGAGGTCAAGTCGGGTGGTAACAAAAGAAAATGGGAAGCCACTCCATCAACCAACTACAACAACAACACCTTCACCAAAAAGCCTTTCAACAACGACGGCAAGAAAGGTTATGTCGGGAACCTACCTTTTTGCAACAAATGCCACAAGCATCATCACGGCGAATGTAACAAGCTAATTTGTCACCGTTGCCAAGGAGTTGGTCATAGGGCCAACAATTGTACAAACGCCGCCCCCGTCGCTCGAAAGGGGCCCAATCCTCCAAGAACGGCCACTTGTTATGAATGTGGTCAACCGGGTCACTATAGGAACGAATGCCCGAAGAAGAAAGCCAACCCCAACAACCGAGGCCGAGCCTTCAACATCAACACCGAGGAAGCCCGAGACGATAAAGAATTAGTCACGGGTACGTTTCTTCTCAACAACACTTATGTTACATGCTTATTCGATTCGGGTGCCGATAAATGTTTTGTGTCTAAGACTTTGGCACCTACTCTTTGCACTCCACCACACCCTTTAGATACTACTTACTCCATCGAAGTGGCCGATGGAAAACTCTTAAGTGCCGACACATATTACCGGGGGTGTACTCTAAACATTTTGGGTAATGAATTTGAAATTGACTTGATACCCATGGAACTAGGGAGTTTTGATGTAATAATCGGTATGAATTGGATGGTCAAAAATAAATCTCACATTCTTTGCGATCTTCACGCAATCCGAATTCCTATCTAGAACGGTGAACCCTTGATTGTCTATGGCGACAAAAATTGCACCGGACTCAATCTCGTTTCGTGCCTTAAAGTTGGAAAACTACTACGTAAGGGTTGTTTCACAATTCTTGCTCACGTTAAGAAAGTCGAGGCCGATGAAAAGCGCATCGATGATGTGCCGATTGTTAGTGACTTTTCCGATGTATTTCCCGACGAATTACCGGGTCTTCCACCTCATCGACCGATTGAATTTCAAATCGATCTTATTCCAGGAGCCGCACCCGTAGCGCGTGCACCATATAGACTCGCTCCATCCGAATTGCAAGAATTGCAAAGTCAAATCCAAGAGTTACTTGACCGTGGTTTCATTCAACCTAGCCATTCACCATGGGGCGCTCCGATTTTGTTCGTCAAGAAGAAAGACGGATCCCTACGAATGTGCATTGATTATCGTGAACTAAACAAATTGACGGTTAAGAACCGATATCCTCTTCCTCGCATCGATGATCTCTTTGATCAACTACAAGGTTCTCGTGTATATTCAAAAATCGATCTCCGTTCGGGTTATCATCAACTAAGGGTTAAGGGAGAAGATGTCTCCAAAACTGCCTTCCGAACTCGTTATGGTAGTTATGAATTCCTTGTCATGCCTTTTGGTCTCACAAATGCAACGGCGGTGTTCATGGATCTCATGAACCGCGTGTTCAAACCGTACCTCGACAAATTCGTTATCGTGTTCATCGACGATATTTTGGTCTATTCAAAAGCGAAGAGGAACACAAAGAACATCTCCGACTCGTGCTTGAACTCTTGAGAAAAGAACAACTCTATGCCAAGTTCTCCAAGTGTGAATTTTGGTTGAAGGAAGTTCAATTCCTCGGTCACGTTGTAAGTGATCAAGGCATTAAAGTCGATCTCGCGAAAATCGAAGCCATTAGTAAATGGGAGACTCCTACTACTCCTACTCAAATTCGTCAATTCTTGGGTCTCGCCGGATACTATCGTAAATTCATCAAGGATTTCTCCCTAATCGCTCGTCCTTTAACCGCGTTAACTCACAAGGAACGAAAATTCGTTTGGACATCCGAACAAGAAACCGCTTTCCAAATCTTGAAAACTAAACTAACCACCGCTCCTATCTTGTCACTTCCCGAAGGCAATGATGATTTTGTTGTATATTGTGATGCCTCGAAAAACGGTTATGGGTGTGTACTAATGCAACGAAAGAAAGTCATTGCTTATGCCTCTCGACAACTCAAGGTTCACGAACGAAACTACACGACACATGATCTTGAACTCGGTGCCGTCATCTTTGCACTTAAGCTATGGAGACATCATCTTCTTGGTACCAAGAGTACTATCTTTACCGATCACAAAAGTCTCCAACATATCTTCGATCAAAAGCAACTAAACATGAGACAACGAAGGTGGATTGAGACCTTGAACGATTACAATTGTGAACTTCGTTACCACCCCGGAAAGGCTAATGTAGTGGCCGATGCCTTAAGTCGAAAGGAAAGAGCGGTGCCTCTTCGCGTCCGAGCATTAAACATCACCATCCACACCAACCTTAATAGCCAAATTCGGGTAGCCCAAGATGAAGCTCTTAAGGACAACAACATCGCACGCGAACTTTTAAACATTCTCGTCTCCCGATTCGAGGTTAAGGAGACCGGACTTCGATATTACGCCGAAAAAATTTGGGTGCCTAGATATGGCGATTTACGAAACCTCATCCTAGACGAAGCCCATAAATCACGATACTCGATTCATCCCGGCGCCAATAAGATGTACCATGACCTTAAAGAACAATATTGGTGGCCGAACATCAAAAAGGAAGTTGCTAGATACGTCGCCAAATGTTTGACTTGCGCTAAAGTCAAAGCCGAACACCAAAGACCGTCTGGGTTACTTCAACAACCCGAGATCCCGCAATGGAAGTGGGAAAGGATCACGATGGATTTTATCACCAAACTACCAAAAACGTCAGGCGATTATGATACAATTTGGGTCATTGTTGACCGCCTCACCAAATCCGCGCACTTTCTCGCCATGAAAGAAACCGACAAAATGGAGAAACTTGCACGACTTTACATTAAAGAGATTGTAGCCCGACACAGAGTACCGTTATCGATTATCTCCGACCGAGATGGTCGTTTCGTTTCTAGATTTTGGCGTACGTTACAAGAAGCGTTGGGAACGCGTTTGGACATGAGCACCGCATATCATCTTTGACCCTTCGTGACTATCGTTATTGATACAACCTATTTGTTTAGGTCGAGACTAGCATTGTTCTTTGCACGTTTACTTGTTGAAGTACTATTACACTCTTGCAATCAAAGGTGAGATCATAGTCCCACTTTTACTCTTTTTGAACTTACTTTTGGGATGAGAATACATAAACGTTCTTTTAAACTAAGTGAACACAAGTACAGGAAAACAAACATTCTACATACGAGTTTGAACACAAATCCTCAATTCGATTATCATTAGTTACACTTGACGTGTGTAAGCGAGAACTTATGTTATATGGCCATATGGGTTTGACAAACCCTCACTTCGGACGGTTCGCTACCGTCTACGGGTGAAATATATTTTCGAGAAACAGTGTATGTTCTAACACTATTATGATGGGGTTCAATGGAAGGAAACGTTAAGCCTTGATAATTGGGTGCTCGTGAATATTAACTTTTAGAATGTATTACTACTTTATCAATGTTGCAAATCTTGTGGTTCGACTTACCTTTATTAACTTACTTATTTAAACCTATGATTTCACCAACGTTTTCGTTGACAGATCCTCTATGTTTTTCTCAGGTCCTTGAACTTAGGTGATACATGCTTCCGCTCATTCTTTTTGATACTTGCATTGGATGTCGAGTATACTTGCTTACGTGGAGCATCTTTTTGGCTACTTTAAACTATGTCGCACGTGTTTCATATGAACTATAACATTTGTTATGTACTTGTCTTGGGAATTACTTTTGTAAACATTGAAACATCCTTTTATGAAATGAATGCGACATGTTTTCGGTCAAACTTTGTTATAAAGACCTATGACCATGTAATGGTACCATACGTAGATGACGCCGTCATTTGACGATTTGTCGAGGTCGCTACAATACTCATATTCAAACTTTGATTCAATTTCTATAACTATAACAATCTTATTTCGAGTGGAAATATTACTTGAACTTGTTTTCGTGTCATGATTCTGCTTCAAGAACTTTCAAGCCATCCAAGGATCCTTTGAAGCTAGATCCATTTTTCTCATTTCTAGTAGCTTTATACAGAAAACTTGAGGTAGTAATGATGTTCATAACATCATTCGATTCATACATATAAAGCTATCATATTCGAAGGTTTAAACTTGTAATTACTAGAACATAGTTTAGTTAATTCTAAACTTGTTCGCAAACAAAAGTTAATCCTTCTAACTTGACTTTTAAAATCAACTAAACACATGTTCTATATCTATATGACATGCTAACTTAATGATTTAAAACCCGGAAACACGAAGAACACCTTAAAACGGATATACGCCGTCGTAGTGAAACCGGGGGCTGTTTTGGGTTAGAAAAATAAAAACTATCTTAATCTTTGAATTGAAAGTTTATTTTCTGGAAAAATGATATTTAATATGAACATGATAATATATCCAAAAATCATGGTTAAACTCAAAGTGGAAGTATGTTTTTCAAAATGGTCATTAAGAAGTCGTTCTTTCGACTGAAATGACTACCTCTTACAAAAATAACTTGTAACTTATATTTCTGACTATAAATCTATACTTTTTATGTTTAGATTCATAAAATAGAGTTCAATATGAAACCACAGCAATTTGATTCACTCAAAACGGATTTAAAATGAAAAATTTATGGGTAAAACAAGATTGGATAAGTTTTCTTGTTGTAGCTACGTGAAAATTGGTAACAAATCTATATTAATCATATCCTAGCTAACTTATATTGTATTATACATGTATTCTAATATATTATGTAATCTTGGAATACCATAGACACGTATGCAAATGTTTTGACATATCATATCGACCCATGTGTATATATTATTTGGAACAACCATAGACACTCTATATGCTAGTAATGTGGGAGTTAGCTATACAGGGTTGAGGTTGATTCCAAAAATATATATACTTTGAGTTGTGATCTAGCCTGAGACGTGTATACACTGGGTCGTGGATTGATTCAAGATAATATATATCAATTTTTTTCTGTACATCTAACTTTGGACAACTAGTTGTAGGTTACTAACGAGGACAACTGACTTAATAAACTTAAAACATCAAAATGTATTAAAAGTGTTGTAAATATATTTTGAACATACTTTGATATATATATACATATTTGGTATAGGTTCGTGAATCGACCAGTGACCAAGTCTTACTTCCCGACGAAGTAAAAATCTGTGAAAGTGAGTTATAGTCCCACTTTTAAAATCTAATATTTTTGGGATGAGAATACATGCAGGTTTTATAAATAATTTACAAAATAGACACAAGTACGTAAAACTACATTCTATGGTTGAATTATCGAAATCGAATATGCCCCTTTTTATTAAGTCTGGTAATTTAAGAATTAGGGAACAGACACCCTAATTGACGCGAATCCTAAAGATAGATCTATTGGGCCTAACAAATCCCATCCAAATTACCGGATGCTTTAGTACTTCGAAATTTATATCATATCTGAAGGGTGTCCTGGAATGATGTGGATATTCTTATATATGCATCTTGTTAATGTCGGTTACCAGGTGTTCACCATATGAATGATTTTTATCTCTATGTATGGGATGTGTATTGAAATATGAAATCTTGTGGTCTATTGTTACGATTTGATATATATAGGTTAAACCTATAACTCACCAACATTTTTGTTGACGTTTAAAGCATTTTTATTCTCAGGTGAATACTAAGAGCTTCCGCTGTTGCATACTAAAATAAGGACAAGATTTGGAGTCCATATTTGTATGATATTGTGTAAAAACTGTATTCAAGAAACATATGTCGATGTAATATATTTCTATTGTAAACCATTATGTAATGGTCGTGTGTAAACAATATATTTTAGATTATCATTATTTGATAATCTACGTAATTTCTTAAAACCTTTATTGATAAAATAAAGGTTATGATTGTTTTAAAAATGAATGCAGTCTTTGAAAAACGTCTCATATAGAGGTCAAAACCTCGCAATGAAATCAATTAATATGGAACGTTTATAATCAATATGAACGGGACATTTCATGTTCATTCAGAAAATTTAGAAAAAATAATAATATTTTGACAGAAAAATTCAAAAAAAGTCTATTTATTTCACACACTAAAATGAGTACTTTTACGCGAGATTTAATATCTAGGAAAGTAAAATTGTGATGACCCGAAAAATTTCGACTAATTTAAACCAATTCTCTATACGATTTATTATTTTGACACGTTAAACAAAGTCTGTTAGATTGAGTCTCAAAAATTTTAGAACTGTTTCATATATACAATTACCTTTGACTACTCTCGACGATTCATGAACAATTATATGTATGTATATATATATGTACAAGTAAAAACGACTTTCCTACAGCAAAACACTATTTGCTACAGTAAAACACTATTTTCTACAGTGAAACCGTATTTTGCTACAGTGCTACAGTGATTTGCTACAGTAATACTATTTGCTACAGTAAACACTATTTGCTACAGTAAACACTATTTGCTACAGTAAACTATTTGATGTCGACGAACTAGCAAACAAAACGGGAAAGGCGGCCATGCGATCGCATGGCAAAAAAACACTGAAAACTCATGCGATCGCATGAGCTACAGTAAATCGAAAAGTACTATAAAAAAGCCAGTTTGTTCGACGAAATACTTCACAACATATTTTCTTATGTAATATAAATTTTAATTTATAATTATAATTATAATTTTAATTTAAGTTAATAATAATAAAGTATATTCGAGGGTGTTTTAATTCGGGTTTCAAACCGCTTTAAGCTAAGGAAATATTGGGTATTGTTTGGGGTATTGTTCTTGAATCCAAGGCCAAGCATACAGTCATCTACCGTCATTACGTCTACGCAATTTGTCTACAATATTGAGTCTCAATATTGAACTGTGAGTTTATAGTCTCCCTTTTTAAATACTTTAAATATTTTTGGGCTGAGAATACATGCAATTTATTTTAAACGCGATAAGACACAAGTACATACTAAATTCTACACTGAGTTAAACCGGAAATCCCTTAGCTTTGGTAACTAGTAGCTGCCAGTACATAGGATATGGACTGGTGGGCGCGAATAATTGTATATGGATCCATAGGGCTTGACATCCCCGTCCGAGCTAGAGCGCTAGCCTTTTAACGGACGTATGTTATTTGAGTTTAAGACAAGTTGGTTTGCGTGTATTAAAACGAATGGGGTAATTATCACTATAGCGTTAAGTTTAGTTACCAGGGTGCTCTGTTACGTAGAATCTATTGATAAACTTTTGATGAAATCTTGTGGTCTATCTTTATACATGTTTATGACTCGAGCAATTAAACCTATAACTCACCAACATTCGTGTTGACTTTTTTTAGCATGTTTTATTCTCAGGTCCTTAGAATGCTTCCGCTGTGATGTGCTTGTTGCCTGCATGGAGTCTCTCATGCTTTGTACAAAGTTTATTGCATTCAAAATAAAACTGCATTGTGTAATAAATAATTGGACTGTGATGTCAACCTGTAAATTAAAGTCTTATGTATTTCGGGGTTTTGCTTATACCTAAGCACTCGCCCACATGTTTATAACTTTCTATATTTAGAAAGTCACTTATTTTAATGAATGCAATATTTTATCAAAACGTATCATATAGAGGTCAAAACCTCACTGTGGAATCAATGATTAACGTGCCGCGTCAATAGCGATTTTGACGGGTCGTTACAGTTGGTATCCGAGCTTGAGGTCATAGGGAACCAGAAATTACATTAGTGTGTTTAACTGGTAATTGTTAGGATGCATTAGTGAGTCTGGACTATGACCATATCTGTTTTTACTGATTTTTGCTTATTATTTGGTCAAAAACATTATATGTGATATATTTATATGCTAACGTAATTGTTGTTTCAATTATGTGATAGATGACTTCCTCTAATCCTATCATTTTGTACGACTCGGAATCGGACACTGAATCTATTCTATCCACAACTGAAAAGGGCGTTCCAATACCTATTAAAGAAGAAATTGTGTTAGCCGGGGAATCTCAACACCCGGTAAACCCTGAGGAGGTTCCAGCTCCACCCAGCTTTAGTTTTCCGGAGCCACAGTATCGTTGGCATGGACCCATGATCCCTGGAGTAAACGAGGATCACCCATTTCTAAACAAATATGGATATTGGTCCAGATATACCGCCGACGGGCGGGTTGTGCCAATTACGCCTGGTAGATTTCGATTCATGACCACCGGTACATATTCTTGCAGTTCATCATCATATTCTCCTACACATGACTCAGACAGTTTGTCATCAGACGAGATCAGTAAGGAGGAGGATTTCGCTAATGAAATAAAAGAGATCACTAAGGAGAAATTCCAACTTGCTATAGATAATAAAAACAACCACAATAATAAAATGTCCTTAATTATTAAAAAAGAACAGGACCATTCGATCCGTAACCACCCTTATTGTATTAAACCCACTGAGGCAACGGGTACCTCAAAACCCCAACTAAAAATAAAATACACTGCCAGAATGTCTGTCGGACCATGTGCACACAAACAATTGGCAGAGAGAACCAAATGGGAAGAAGTTTCTGATAGTTCTGAATAAACGACCTCGCAACCATAAATCTTCCATGCGCTATTTTATTGCTTATGTGTGCTACTCTATCTTGTTATGTAAAATAAGCATATGTAAAATATCAGTATTGTATGGTATTGTATTATTTTGGTTTATTAATAATAAATGCATGGAATGATTATTTGTATTATTACTACTTCTTATTATTATTATTACATAATAATGTAGTAACTCGCTATAATTTTTCATAGTGGAATATTATTAGGATTTTAGTAGTTAATTCCTTGTACTAGCTATTATGTATGAACTTAACGGGTAGGTAATACCCTAGAAATAATTATAAAATGCTAATAAGAAGAAAAGGCTTTTATAATAATCGGTTCATATTATTAATATGCTACGATTAACTATTGACAACTCATTTTACCTATAATATTCTATATGATTAAATTATATCTGTTGTGTTTATTGAAGAAACATGTCTCAAATGTCGGATGCTGAGTTTGAGCAACTAGTCGAGAAACGTGTGAATGAAAGAATTGATGCAGCAGAGGCAGCAAAAGCAACAGCCGAAGCAGCAGCCAAAGCAGCAGCCGTAAACACAAACTCACGAAACGGATGCTCATACAAAACTTTTCAAGGATGCAAACCACAGACGTTTAGTGGAACCGAGGGACCAGTCGGTCTAACCCGATGGTTTGAAAAGATGGAGTCCGTTTTCAAAATCAGTAATTGTGCGAACGGAGACAAGTCAAAGTATGCTTCGTGTACGTTGCAAGACGGTGCACTTACTTGGTGGAACAATTATGCTAAAGCAGAAGGAATAGATACGGCATATGATATCTCTTGGGAAGAACTGAAAAAGATGCTAATCGAGGAGTACTGTCCTCGAAACGATATCAGAAAAATAGAATCTGAGTTACGTAATCTGAAGGTTATCGGCGCGAATCTCAATAACTATGAAAAGCGTTTCATGGAACTAGCCTTGTTGTGTCCCGAATTGGTGCCAAATGAGAAACGAAAGATAGAAATGTATATTGACGGTTTATCGATCAATATCAAAGGAAATGTTACATCGTCCAAACCAAATACGATGCAGGAAGCCATGACAATGGCACACCAACTCATGGACCAGATCACAGAGAGTTCGATTAAGGCACCAATTACCGAAGTCAAGACAACTGAAGGAAAGAGGAAATGGGAAGACTATAAGGGCAAAAGTACTCATCTGAAGAAACAAGAAACTTTTAAAGGTAAACAAGATGGGGCAACTGCAAGTCCAAACTATAAGGGACCTCATCCGTTCTGCAAAAGATGTTACACACATCATGCAGGCTATTGCCAAGTGGTCTGTGATAAGTGCAACAAGAAAGGACATGTGGCGAAAGATTGTTATGCCACCATTTTTGAAGTAAAGACAAAATCGACCGATGTCAAGAAATGTTATGGATGCGGGAAGTCTGGTCACTTTATAAATCAATGCCCTGATAAGGAGAAGAACAAAGAACCCGCACGTGGGAGGGCATTTAATGTTAGTGCCAGTAAAGCACGTGAGGATCCTAATCTTGTCACGGGTACGTTTACCGTTAATAATCAACTAGCTTCTATTATGTTTGATACGGGTGCTGATAGAAGTTATATGTGTAAAGACTTTAGTTTTAAACTAAAATGTGCATCATTACCTCTAGACGATAAATATACTATTGAATTAGCTAATGGTAAACTGATAAAAGCCGATAAAATTTGCCATGGTTGCGAAATGAATCTCGCTGGTGAAACCTTAAAAATCGATTTGATACCCGTAGAATTAGGAAGTTTTGATGTAATCGTTGGCATGGACTGGATGTCCAAAACAAGAGCGGAAGTTGTTTGCGCTGAGAAAGCAATTCGCATCCCTCGTAAGGATGAAACGTCATTAATGATTTATGGGGAGAAGAACAACTCAAAACTGAACTTTATCAGCTGTATGAAGGCCCAGAAACTTATAAGAAAAGGTTGTTATGCTATTCTGGCACACGTAAAGAAGATCGATACTGAAGAAAGAAGCATTGATGACATGCCGGTTGTAAGAGAAAATCCCAGAGTATTTCCAAAAGAATTACCGGGGCTACCTCCACTCAGATGTGTAGAATTCCAGATTGATCTCATACCAGGAGCTGCACCTGTAGCCCGATCTCCATATAGACTTGCACCTTCAGAAATGCAAGAATTACAAGACCAGTTGCAAGAATTATCGGACCGTGGATTTATTCGTCCTAGTTTTTCACCTTGGGGTGCTCCTATTCTGTTCGTCAAGAAGAAGGATGGATCTATGAGAATGTGCATAGATTACCGAGAATTAAACAAATTAACGATCATGAATCGGTACCCATTACCGAGGATTGATGATTTGTTTGATCAATTGCAAGGATCAAGTGTTTATTCTAAGATTGATCTACGCTCCGGATATCATCAGCTGAGAGTGAAGGAAGAAGATGTTCCTAAAACAGCGTTCAGAACCCGTTACGGTCACTATGAATTTTTAGTCATGCCTTTTGGATTGACTAATGCTCCAGCAGTATTCATGGATCTAATGAATCGCATCTGTAGACCGTATTTAGACAAATTTGTCATTGTTTTTATCGACGACATATTGATTTACTCGAAGAACAAGGAAGAACATGAGCAACACTTAAGACTGGTACTAGAGATACTCAAGAAAGAAGAATTGTACGCAAAATTTTCGAAGTGTGATTTCTGGTTACAAGAAGTACAATTTTTGGGCCATGTTGTCAGTAAACATGGAATTAAAGTTGACCCCGCTAAGATCGAAGCCATTAGTAAATGGGAAACACCGAAGACTCCAACACAAATCCGCCAATTCTTAGGTCTTGCTGGTTACTACCGAAGATTCATTCAAGATTTCTCTAGAATCGCCAAACCCTTAACTGCATTGACTCAAAAGGGAAAGAAGTATGATTGGTCCACAGAACAGGAATCCTCATTCCAGTTATTAAAGAAGAAGTTAACGTCTGCACCCATTTTGTCATTACCGGAAGGAAATGATGATTTCGTGATCTATTGTGATGCTTCACGCCAAGGTTTAGGATGTGTATTAATGCAACGCACAAAAGTCATCGCATACGCCTCACGACAACTAAAAATTCATGAAAAGAACTATACGACGCACGATTTGGAACTTGGAGCAGTAGTTTTGGCACTCAAAATATGGAGACACTATCTATATGGCACTAAGTGTACAGTGTACACCGACCATAAGAGTCTTCAGCATATTTTTGATCAAAAACAACTCAATATGAGGCAACATCGCTGGGTAGAGTTGTTAAACGATTACGATTGTGAAATCCGTTACCACCCCGGAAAGGCTAATGTTGTAGCTGATGCCCTAAGTAGAAAAGAAAGAGTAAAACCTCTTAGGGTCCGAGCTTTGAATATTACAATTCGTACTGATCTCACAAAGCAAATTCAAGCAGCACAGTTAGAGGCTTTAAAAGAAGAAAATGAAAAAGGCGAAATGAGCAGAGGGTTAGAAAAACAGCTTGAAGTAAAAGTCGATGGAACCCTGTATTTTGCTGATAGGATATGGGTACCAAAACATGGTAATCTAAGGCAACTAGTACTAGATGAAGCAAACAAAACGAGGTACTCAATTCACCCAGGAAACGGGAAAATGTACCACGATCTCAAGAAGTTTTATTGGTGGCCTAATATGAAGACAGAAATTGCTACTTATGTAAGCAAATGTTTGACGTGTGCAAAGGTCAAAGCTGAGCACCAAAAGCCGTCAGGATTACTGCAACAACCAGAAATTCCGCAGTGGAAATGGGAAAGAATAACTATGGATTTCATTACGAAATTGCCAAGGACTGCAAGTAGTCATGATACTATTTGGGTGATAGTTGATCGTCTAACTAAATCAGCTCACTTTCTACCAATAAAGGAGACAGACAGTATGGAGAAATTAGCACGCCTATATTTGAAGGAAGTAGTTTCCAGGCATGGTGTACCCATCTCTATCATATCTGATCGCGACACCCGATTCACATCACGTTTCTGGCAGTCATTACAAAAAGCATTGGGAACTCGATTAGATATCAGCACCGCTTATCACCCACAGACAGATGGTCAAAGTGAAAGGACAATACAAATATTGGAAGACATGTTACGGGCATGCGTGATTGACTTTGGAACCAGTTGGGATCGACACTTACCGTTGGCAGAATTTTCATACAATAACAGCTATCATACGAGCATCAACGCAGCGCCATTTGAAGCACTTTACGGTAGAAAGTGCAGATCTCCTATATGTTGGAGTGAAGTAGGAAAAAGACAACTTACTGGACCAGAAATTATTCACGAAACCACCGAAAAGATCATTCAAATACAACAGCGATTGAAAACGGCCATGAGTCGCCAAAAGAGTTATGCTGATGTAAGAAGAAAACCGCTAGAATTTCAAGTGGGCGACAAAGTCATGTTGAAAGTGTCACCCTGGAAAGGCGTTGTACGATTCGGTAAACGAGGAAAGCTAAGTCCTAGGTACGTAGGACCCTTTGAAATCACCGAAAGAATTGGAGCAGTTGCTTATCGATTAAAGCTACCGCAAGAACTTAGTAGTGTTCACGACACATTTCACATGTCAAATTTGAAGAAATGTTTAGCTGAAGAGGATGTCGTAATTCCTCTTGACGAAATACGAATCAATGATAAACTCCATTTTGTCGAAGAACCTGTTGAAATCATGGACCGTGAGGTCAAACAATTAAAACAAAGCAAAATACCGATAGTTAGGGTTCGTTGGAACGCAAGACGAGGACCCGAGTTTATTGGGAACGTGAAGATCAAATGAAGCAAAAGTATCCACATTTGTTCACTGATATCGCTCATGAAACAGGTACTACTCAAAATTTCGGGACGAAATTTTATTTAACGGGGAGGTACTGTGATGACCCGAAAAATTTCGACTAATTTAAACCAATTCTCTATACGATTTATTATTTTGACACGTTAAACAAAGTCTGTTAGATTGAGTCTCAAAAATTTTAGAACTGTTTCATATATACAATTACCTTTGACTACTCTCGACGATTCATGAACAATTATATGTATGTATATATATATGTACAAGTAAAAACGACTTTCCTACAGCAAAACACTATTTGCTACAGTAAAACACTATTTTTTACAGTGAAATCGTATTTTGCTACAGTGCTACAGTGAAAACGACTTTGCTGCAGTTATTTGCTACAGTAAACAATATTTGCTACAGTAAAACTATTTGATGTCGACGAACTAGCAAACAAAACGGGAAAGGCGGCCATGCAATCGCATGGCAAAAAAATACTGAAAACTCATGCGATCGCATGAGCTACAGTAAATCGAAAAGTACTATAAAAAGGCCAGTTTGTTCGACGAAATACTTCACAACATATTTTCTTATGTAATATAAATTTTAATTTATAATTATAATTATAATTTTAATTTAAGTTAATAATAATAAAGTATATTCGAGGGTGTTTTAATTCGGGTTTCAAACCGCTTTAAGCTAAGGAAATATTGGGTATTGTTTGGGGTATTGTTCTTGAATCCAAGGCCAACCATACAGTCATCTACCGTCATTACGTCTACGCAATTTGCCTACAATATTGAGTCTCAATATTGAACTGTGAGTTTATAGTCTCCCTTTTTAAATACTTTAAATATTTTTGGGCTGAGAATACATGCAATTTATTTTAAACGCGATAAGACACAAGTACATACTAAATTCTACACTGAGTTAAACCGGAAATCCCTTAGCTTTGGTAACTAGTAGCTGCCAGTACATAGGATATGGACTGGTGGGCGCGAATAATTGTATATGGATCCATAGGGCTTGACATCCCCGTCCGAGCTAGAGCCCTAGCCTTTTAACGGACGTATGTTATTTGAGTTTAAGACACGTTGGTTTGCGTGTATTAAAAGAATGGGGTAATTATCACTATAGCGTTAAGTTTAGTTACCAGGGTGCTCTGTTACGTAGAATCTATTGATAAACTTTTGATGAAATCTTGTGGTCTATCTTTATACATGTTTATGACTCGAGCAATTAAACCTATAACTCACCAACATTCGTGTTGACTTTTTTTAGCATGTTTTATTCTCAGGTCCTTAGAATGCTTCCGCTGTGATGTGCTTGTTGCCTGCATGGAGTCTCTCATGCTTTGTACAAAGTTTATTGCATTCAAAATAAAACTGCGTTGTGTAATAAATAATTGGACTGTGATGTCAACCTGTCAATTAAAGTCTTATGTATTTCGGGGTTTTGCTTATACCTAAGCACTCGCCCACATGTTTATAACTTTCTATATTTAGAAAGTCACTTATTTTAATGAATGCAATATTTTATCAAAACGTATCATATAGAGGTCAAAACCTCACTGTGGAATCAATGATTAACGTGCCGCGTCAATAGCGATTTTGACGGGTCGTTACAAAAATTAAAACTTTAAAAAAATATTCTTGTTGAAAGCATTGAATCAATTCTAGAAACCAATGAAATAATACATGAAATAATTCGTGAAACCATTCTGACGTCCAATTAAATATTAGTATTGAGCTAATTTTACTCGTTCTTACTAGGTTTCACATACCATCTTATACAAAAACACATTCACAGTCAAACCGCTTCAACCAAACAATTTCATCTGGACCGATTCATTCAGAAAATTTAGAAAAAATAAGAGTATTTTGACAGAAAAATTCATGAAAAGTCTATTTATTTCACACACTAAAATGAGTAGTTTTACGCGAAATTTAATATCTGGGAAAGTAAAATTAAAACTGTAAAAAATAATCTTGTTGAACGCATTGAATCAATTCGAGAAACCAGTGAAATAATTATAGAAATAATACATGAAATAATTCGTAAAACCATTCTGACGTCCATTTAAATATTAGTATTGAGCCAATATTACTCGTTCTTACTAGGTTTCATATACCATTTTATACAAAAACACATTCACATTTAAACCGCTTCAACCAAACAATTTCATCAAGACCGGTTCATTTAGAAAATTTAGAAAAAATAAGAGTATTTTGACAGAAAAATTCATGAAAAGTCTATTTATTTCACACACTAAAATGAGTAGTTTTACGCGAGATTTAATATCTCAGAAAGTAAAATTAAAACTGTAAAAAAATATTTTTGTTGAAAGCATTGAATCAATTCGAGAAACCAGTGAAATAATTATAGAAATAATACATGAAATAATTCGTGAAACCATTCTGACGTCCATTTAAGTATTAGCATTGAGCCAATTTTACTCGTTCTTACTAGGTTTCACATACCATATTATACTAAAACATATTCACAGTCAAACCGCTTCAACCAAACAATTTCATCTAGACCGGTTCATTCAGAAAATTTAGAAAAAATAAGAGTATTTTGACAGAAAAATTCATGAAAAATCTATTTATTTCACACACTAAAATAAGTAGTTTTACATGAGATTTAATATCTGGGAAAGTAAAATTAAAACTGAAAAAATATTTTTGTTGAAAGCATTAAATCAATTCGAGAAACCAATAAAATAATTATAGAAATAATACATGAAAAATTTTGTGAAACCATTCTGACGTCCATTTAAATATTAGTATTGATCCAATTTTACTCATTCTTACTATATTTAACATACCATTTTATACAAAAACACATTCACTGTCAAACCGCTTCAACCGAACAATTTCATCTAGACCGGTTCATTTAGAAAATTTAGAAAAAAATAGAGTATTTTTACAGAAAATTTAATGAAAAGTCTATTTATTTCACACACTAAAATGAGTACTTTTACGCGAGATTTAATATCTTGGATAGTAAAATTAAAACTGAATAAAATATTCTTGTTGAAAGCATTGAATCAATTCGAGAAACCAATGAAATAATTATAGAAATAATACATGAAATAATTCATGAAACCATTCTGACGTCCATTTAAGTATTAGCATTGAGCCAATTTTACTCGTTCTTACTAGGTTTCACATACCATATTATACAAAAACACATTCACAGTCAAACCGCTTCAACCAAACAATTTCATCTAGACCGGTTCATTCTGGAAATTTAGAAAAAATAAGAGTATTTTGACAGAAAAATTCATGAAAAGTCTATTTATTTCACACACTAAAATGAGTAGTTTTACGCGAGATTTAATATCTGGGAAAGTTAAATTAAAACTGTAAAAAAATATTCTTGTTGAAAGTATTGAATTAATTCGAGAAACTAGTAAAATAATTATAGAAATAATACATGAAATATTTCGTGAAACCTTTCTGACGTCCATTTAAATATTAGCATTGAGCCAATTTTACTCGTTCTTACTAGGTTTTAAATACCATTTTATACAAAAACACATTCACTGTCAAACCGCTTCAACCGAACAATTTTATCTAGACCGATTCATTCTGAAAATTTAGAAAAAATAAGAGTATTTTGATAAAAAAATTCATGAAAGGTCTATTTATTTCACTCACTAAAATGAGTAGTTTTATGCGAGATTTAATATCTGAGAAAGTAAAATTAAAATCGTAAAAAAATATTCTTGTTGAAAGCATTGAATCAATTTGAGATACCAGTGAAATAATTAAAGAAATAATACATGAAATAATTCGAGAAACCATTCTGACTTCCATTTAAATATTAGCATTGAACTAATTTTACTCGTTCTTACTAGGTTTCACATACCATTTTATACAAAAACACATTCACAGTCAAACCGCTTCAACCAAACAATTTCATCTAGACGTGTCCATTCAGAAAATTTAGAAAAAATAAGAGTATTTTGAAAGAAAAATTCAAGAAAAGTCTATTTATTTCACACACTAAAACGAGTACTTTTACACGAGATTTAATATCTGGGAAAGTAAAATTAAAACTGTAAAAAAATATTCTTGTTGAAAGCATTGAATCAATTCGAGAAACCAATAAAATAATTATAGAAATAATACATGAAATATTTTGTGAAACCATTCTGACGTCCATTTAAATATTAGTATTGAGCCAATTTTACTCGTTCTTACTAGATTTCACATAACATTTTATACAAATACACATTCACTGTCAAACCGCTTCAACCGAACAATTTCATCTAGACCGGTTCATTCAGAAAATTTAGAAAAAATAAGAGTATTTTTACAGAAAATTTCATGAAAAGTCTATTTATTTCACACACTAAAATGAGTACTTTTACGTGAGATTTAATATCTTGGAAAGTAAAATTAGAACTGTAAAAAAATATTCTTATTGAAAGCATTGAATCAATTCGAGAAACCAATGAAATAATTATAGAAATAATACATGAAATAATTCATGAAACCATTCTGACGTCCATTTAAGTATTAGCATTGAGCCAATTTTACTCGTTCTTACTAGGTTTGACATACCATATTATACAACAACACATTCACAGTCAAACCGCTTCAACCAAACAATTTCATCTTGACCGGTTCATTCAGAAAATTTAGAAAAAATAAGAGTATTTTGACAGAAAAATTCATGAAAAGTCTATTTATTTCACACACTAAAATGAGTAGTTTTACGCGTGATTTAATATCTGGGAAAGTAAAATTAAAACTGTAAAAAAATATTCTTGTTGAAAGCATTGAATCAATTCGAGAAACCAGTGAAATAATTATAGAAATAATACATGAAATAATTCGTGAAACCATTCTGACGTCCATTTAAATATTAGCATTGAGCCAATTTTACTCGTTCTTAATAGGTTTCACATACCATTTTATACAAAAACACATTCACAGTCAAACCGCTTAAACCAAACAATTTCATCTAGACCGGTTCATTCAGAAAATTTAGAAAAAATAAGATTATTTTGACAGAAAAATTCATGAAAAGTCTATTTATTTCACACACTAAAATGAGTAGTTTTATGCGAAATTTAATATCTGGAAAAGTAAAATTAAAACAGTAAAAAATATTCTTGTTGAAAGCATTGAATCAATTCGAGAAACCAATGAAATAATTAAAGAAAAAATACATGAAATAGTTCGTTAAACCATTCTGACGTCCATTTAAATATTAGCATTGAGCCAATATTACTCGTTCTTACTAGGTTTCACATACCATTTTATACAAAAACACATTCACATTTAAACCGCTTTAACCAAACAATTTCATCTAGACCGGTTCATTCAGAAAATTTAGAAAAAATAAGACTATTTTGACAGAAAAATTCATGAAAAGTCTATTTATTTCACACACTAAAATGAGTAGTTTTACGCGAGATTTAATATCTGGGAAAGTAAAATTAAAACTGTAAAAAAATAATCTTGTTGAAAACATTGAATCAATTCGAAAAACTAATAAAATAATTATAGAAATAATACATGAAATAATTGGAGAAACCATTCTGACGTCCATTTAAATATTACCATTGAGCTAATTTTACTCGTTCTTACTAGGTTTCACATACCATTTTATAAAAAAACACATTCACAGTCAAACCGCTTCAACCGAACAATTTCATCTAGACCGGTTCATTCAAAAAATTTAGAAAAACTAAGAGTATTTTTACAAAAAATTTCATGAAAAGTCTATTTATTTCACACACTAAAATGAGTACTTTTACGTGAGATTTAATATCTTGGAAAGTAAAATTAAAACTGTAAAAAAATACTCTTGTTGAAAGCATTGAATCAATTCGAGAAACCAATGAATTAATTATAGAAATAATACGTGAAATAATTCATGAAACCATTCTGACGTCCATTTAAGTATTAGCATTGAGCCAATTTTACTCGTTCTTACTAGGTTTCACATACCATATTATACAAAAACACATTCACAATCAAACCGCTTCAACCAAACAATTTCATCTAGACCGGTTCATTCAGAATATTTAGAAAAAATAAGAGTATTTTGACAGAAAAATTCATAAAAAGTCTATTTATTTCACACACTAAAATGAGTAGTTTTACGCGAGATTTAATATTTGGGAAAGTAAAATTAAAACTATAAAAAAATATTCTTGTTGAAAGCATTGAATCAATTCGAGAAACCAGTGAAATAATTATAGAAATAATACATGAAATAATTCGTGAAACCATTCTGACGTCCATTTAAATATTAGCATTGAGCCAATTTTACTCGTTCTTACTAAGTTTCACATACCATTTTTTACAAAAACACATTCACAGTCAAACCGCTTATACCAAACAATTTCATCTAGACCGGTTCATTCAGAAAATTTAGAAAAAATAAGAGTATTTTGACAGAAAAATTCATGAAAAGTCTATTTATTTCACACACTAAAATGAGTAGTTTTAAGCGAGATTTAATATCTGGTAAAGTAAAATTAAAACTGTAAAAAAATATTCTTGTTGAAAGCATTGAATCAATTTGAGAAACCAATGAAATAATTAAAGAAATAATACATGAAATAGTTCGTTAAACCATTCTGACGTCCATTTAAATATTAGCATTGAGCTAATATTACTCGTTCTTTCTACGTTTCATATACCATTTTATACAAAAATACATTCACATTTAAACCGCTTCAACCAAACAATTTCATCTAGACCGGTTCATTCAGAAAATTTAGAAAAAATAAGAGTATTTTGACAGATAAATTCATGAAAAGTCTATTTATTTCATACACTAAAATGAGTAGTTTTACGCGAGATTTAATATCTGGGAAAGTAAAATTAAAACTGTAAAAAAATATTCTTGTTGAAAACATTGAATCAATTCGAGAAACCAATAAAATAATTATAGAAATAATACATGAAATATTTCATGAAACCATTCTGACGTCCATTTAAATATTAGCATTGAGCCAATTCTACTCGTTCTTACTAGATTTCACATACCATTTTATACAAAAACACATTCACTGTCAAACTGCTTCAACCGAACAATTTCATTTTAGACCGATTTATTAAGAAAATTTAGAAAAATAAGAGTATTTTGACAGAAAAATTCATTAAAAGTCTATTTATTTCACATACTAAAATGAGTAGTTTTACGCGAGATTTAATATCTGGGAAAGTAAAATTAAAACTGTAAAAAAATACTCTTGTTGAAAACATTGAATCAATTCGAGAAACTAATAAAATAATTATAGAAATAATACATGAAATAATTGGAGAAACCATTCTGACGTCCATTTAAATATTACCATTGAGCTAATTTTACTTGTTCTTACTAGGTTTCACATACCATTTTATACAAAAACACATTCACAGTTAAACCGCTTCAACCAAACAATTTCATCTAGACTTGTTCATTCGGAAAATTTAGAAAAAATAAGAGTATTTTGACAGAAAAATTCATGAAAAGTCTATCTATTTCACACACTAAAATGAGTACTTTTACGCGAGATTTAATATCTAGGAAAGTAAAATTAAAACTGTAAAAAAATATTCTTGTTGAAAGCATTGAATCAATTCTAGAAACCAATGAAATAATTATAGAAATAATACATGAAATAATTCGTGAAACCATTCTGACGTCCATTTAAATATTAGCATTGAGCCAATTTTACTCGTTCTTACTAGGTTTCACATACCATATTATACAAAAACACATTCACAATCAAACCGCTTCAACCAAACAATTTCATCTAGACCGGTTCATTCAGAAAATTTAGAAAAAATAAGAGTATTTTGACAGAAAAATTCATGAAAAGTCTATTTATTTCACACACTAAAATGAGTAGTTTTACGCGAGATTTAATATCTGGGAAAGAAAAATTAAAACTATAAAATAAATATTCTTGTTGAAAGCATTGAATCAATTCGAGAAACCAGTGAAATAATTATAGAAATAATACATGAAATAATTCGTGAAACCATTCTGACGTCCATTAAAATATTAGCATTGAGCCAATTTTACTCGTTCTTACTAAGTTTCACATACCATTTTTTACAAAAACACATTCACAGTCAAACCGCTTCTACCAAACAATTTCATCTAGACCGGTTCATTCAGAAAATTTAGAAAAAATAAGAGTATTTTGACAGAAAAATTCATGAAAAGTCTATTTATTTCACACACTAAAATGAGTAGTTTTAAGCGAGATTTAATATCTGGTAAAGTAAAATTAAAACTGTAAAAAAATATTCTTGTTGAAAGCATTGAATCAATTCGAGAAACCAATGAAATAATTAAAGAAATAATACATGAAATAGTTCGTTAAACCATTCTGACGTCCATTTAAATATTAGCATTGACCTAATATTACTCGTTCTTACTAGGTTTCATATACCATTTTATACAAAAACACATTCACATTTAAACCGCTTCAACCAAACAATTTCATCTAGACCGGTTCATTTAGAAAATTTAGAAAAAATCAGAGTATTTTGACAGATAAATTCATGAAAAGTCTATTTATTTCATACACTAAAATGAGTAGTTTTACACGAGATTTAATATCTGGGAAAGTAAAATTAAAACTGTAAAAAAATATTCTTGTTGAAAACATTGAATCAATTCGAGAAACTAATAAAATAATTATAGAAATAATACATGAAATATTTCATGAAACCATTCTGACGTCCATTTAAATATTAGCATTGAGCCAATTTTACTCGTTCTTACTAGATTTCACATACCATTTTATACAAAAACACATTCACTGTCAAACTGCTTCAACCGAACAATTTCATTTTAGACCGATTTATTAAGAAAATTTATAAAAATAAGAGTATTTTGACAGAAAAATTCATGAAAAGTCTATTTATTTCACACACTAAAATGAGTAGTTTTACGCGAGATTTAATATCTGGGAAAGTAAAATTAAAACTGTAAAAAAATATTCTTGTTGAAAACATTGAATCAATTCGATAAACCAATAAAATAATTATAGAAATAATACATGAAATATTTCATGAAACCATTCTGACGTCCATTTAAATATTAGCATTGAGCTAATTTTACTTGTTCTTACTAGGTTTCACATACCATTTTACACAAAAACACATTCACGGTTAAACCGCTTCAACCAAAGAATTTCATCTAGACTTGTTCATTCAGAAAATTTAGAAAAAATAAGAGTATTTTGACAGAAAAATTCATGAAAAGTCTATCTATTTCACACACTAAAATGAGTACTTTTACGCGAGATTTATTATCTAGGAAAGTAAAATTAAAACTGTAAAAAAATATTCTTGTTGAAAGCATTGAATCAATTCTAGAAACCAATGAAATAATTATAGAAATAATACACGAAATAATTCGTGAAACCATTCTGACGTCCATTTAAATATTAGCATTGAGCCAATTTTACTCGTTCTTACTAGGTTTCACATACCATCTTATACAAAAACACATTCACAGTCAAACCGCTTCAACCAAACAATTTCATCTAGACCGATTCATTCAGAAAATTTAGAAAAAATAAGAGTATTTTGACATAAAAATTCATGAAAAGTCTATTTATTTCATACACTAAAATGAGTAGTTTTACGCGAAATTTAATTTCTGGGAAAGTAAAATTAAAACTGGAAAAAAATATTCTTGTTGAACGCATTGAATCAATTCGAGAAACCAGTGAAATAATTATAGAAATAATACATGATATAATTCGTAAAACTATTCTGACGTCCATTTAAATATTAGTATTGAGCCAATATTACTCGTTCTTACTAGGTTTCACATACCATTTTATACAAAAACACATTCACAGTTAAACCGCTTCAACCAAACAATTTCATCTAGACTTGTTCATTCGAAAAATTTAGAAAAAATAAGATTATTTTGACAGAAAAATTCATGAAAAGTCTATCTATTTCACACACTAAAATGAGTACTTTTACGCGAGATTTAATATCTAGGAAAGTAAAATTAAAACTGTAAAAAAAATTCTTGTTGAAAGCATTGAATCAATTCTAGAAACCAATGAAATAATTATAGAAATAATACATGAAATAATTCGTGAAACCATTCTGACGTCCATTTAAATATTAGCATTGAGCCAATTTTACTCGTTCTTACTAGGTTTCACATACCATATTATACAAAAACACATTCACAATCAAACCGCTTCAACCAAACAATTTCATCTAGACCGGTTCATTCAGAAAATTTAGAAAAAATAAGAGTATTTTGACAGAAAAATTCATGAAAAGTCTATTTATTTCACACACTAAAATAAGTAGTTTTACGCGAGATTTAATATCTGGGAAAGAAAAATTAAAACTATAAAAAAAATATTCTTGTTGAAAGCATTGAATCAATTCGAGAAACCAGTGAAATAATTATAGAAATAATACATGAAATAATTCGTGAAACCATTCTGACGTCCATTTAAATATTAGCATTGAGCCAATTTTACTCGTTCTTACTAAGTTTCACATACCATTTTTTACAAAAACACATTCACAGTCAAACCGCTTCTACCAAACAATTTCATCTAGACCGGTTCATTCAGAAAATTTAGAAAAAATAAGAGTATCTTGACAGAAAAATTCATGAAAAGTCTATTTATTTCACACACTAAAATGAGTAGTTTTAAGCGAGATTTAATATCTGGTAAAGTAAAATTAAAACTGTAAAAAAATATTCTTGTTGAAAGCATTGAATCAATTCGAGAAACCAATGAAATAATTAAAGAAATAATACATGAAATAGTTCGTTAAACCATTCTGACGTCCATTTAAATATTAGCATTGAGCTAATATTACTCGTTCTTACTAGGTTTCATATACCATTTTATACAAAAACACATTCACATTTAAACCGCTTCAACCAAACAATTTCATCTAGACCGGTTCATTTAGAAAATTTAGAAAAAATAAGAGTATTTTGACAGATAAATTCATGAAAAGTCTATTTATTTCATACACTAAAATGAGTAGTTTTACACGAGATTTAATATCTGGGAAAGTAAAATTAAAACTGTAAAAAAATATTCTTGTTGAAAACATTGAATCAATTCGAGAAACCAATAAAATAATTATAGAAATAATACATGAAATATTTCATGAAACCATTCTGACGTCCATTTAAATATTAGCATTGAGCCAATTTTACTCGTTCTTACTAGATTTCACATACCATTTTATACAAAAACACATTCACTGTCAAACTGCTTCAACCGAACAATTTCATTTTAGACCGATTTATTAAGAAAATTTATAAAAATAAGATTATTTCGACAGAAAAATTCATGAAAAGTCTATTTATTTCACACACTAAAATGAGTAGTTTTACGCGAGATTTAATATCTGGGAAAGTAAAATTAAAACTGTAAAAAAATATTCTTGTTGAAAACATTGAATCAATTCGAGAAACCAATAAAATAATTATAGAAATAATACATGAAATATTTCATGAAACCATTCTGACGTCCATTTAAATATTAGCATTGAGCTAATTTTACTTGTTCTTACTAGGTTTCACATACCATTTTATACAAAAACACATTCACAGTTAAACCGCTTCAACCAAAGAATTTCATCTAGACTTGTTCATTCAGAAAATTTAGAAAAAATAAGAGTATTTTGACAGAAAAATTCATGAAAAGTCTATCTATTTCACACACTAAAATGAGTACTTTTATGCGAGATTTAATATCTAGGAAAGTAAAATTAAAACTGTAAAAAAATATTCTTGTTGAAAGCATTGAATCAATTCTAGAAACCAATGAAATAATTATAGAAATAATACACTAAATAATTCGTGAAACCATTCTGACGTCCATTTAAATATTAGCATTGAGCCAATTTTACTCGTTCTTACTAGGTTTCACATACCATCTTATACAAAAACACATTCACAGTCAAACCGCTTCAACCAAACAATTTCATCTAGACCGATTCATTCAGAAAATTTAGAAAAAATAAGAGTATTTTGACATAAAAATTCATGAAAAGTCTATTTATTTCATACACTAAAATGAGTAGTTTTACGCGAAATTTAATATCTGGGAAAGTAAAATTAAAACTGGAAAAAAATATTCTTGTTGAACGCATTGAATCAATTCGAGAAACTAGTGAAATAATTATAGAAATAATACATGAAATAATTCGTAAAACTATTCCGACGTCCATTTAAATATTAGTATTGAGCCAATATTACTCGTTCTTACTAGGTTTCACATACCATTTTATACAAAAACACATTCACATTTAAACCGCTTCAACCGAACAATTTCATGTAGACCGGTTCATTCAGAAAATTTAGTAAAAATAAGACTATTTTGAGAGAAAAATTCATGAAAAGTCTATTTATTTCACACACTAAAATGAGTAGTTTTATGCGAGATTTAATATCTGAGAAAGTAAAATTAAAATCGTAAAAAAATATTCTTGTTGAAAGCATTGAATCAATTTGAGAAACCAGTGAAATAATTAAAGAAATAATACATGAAATAATTCGCGAAACCATTCTGACGTCCATTTAAATATTAGCATTGAGCTAATTTTACTCGTTCTTACTAGGTTTCACATACCATTTTATAACAAAACACATTCACAGTCAAACCGCTTCAACCGAACAATTTCATCTAGACCGGTTCATTCAGAAAATTTAGAAAAAATAAGAGTATTTTTACAGAAAATTTCATGAAAAGTCTATTTATTTCACACACTAAAATGAGTACTTTTACGCGAGATTTAATATCTTGGAAAGTAAAATTAAAACTGTTAAAAAATATTCTTGTTGAAAGCATTTGAATCAATTCGAGAAACCAATGAAATAATTATAGAAATAATACGTGAAATAATTCATGAAACCATTCTGACGTCCATTTAAGTATTAGCATTGAGCCAATTTTACTCGTTCTTACTAGGTTTCACATACCATATTATACAAAAACACATTCACAGTCAAACCGCTTCAACCAAACAATTTCATCTAGACCGGTTCATTCAGAAAATTTAGAAAAAATAAGAGTATTTTGATAGAAAAATTCATGAAAAGTCTATTTATTTCACACACTAAAATGAGTAGTTTTACGCGAGATTTAATATCTGGGAAAGAAAAATTAAAACTATAAAAAAATATTCTTGTTGAAAGCATTGAATCAATTCGAGAAACCAGTGAAATAATTATAGAAATAATACATGAAATAATTCGTGAAACCATTCTGGCGTCCATTTAAAAATTAGCATTGAGCCAATTTTACTCGTTCTTACTAAGTTTCACATACTATTTTTAACAAAAACACATTCACAGTCAAACCGCTTCAACCAAACAATTTCATCTAGACCGGTTCATTCAGAAAATTTAGAAAAAATAAGAGTATTTTGACAGAAAAATTCATGAAAAGTCTATTTATTTCACACACTAAAATGAGTAGTTTTAAGCGAGATTTAATATCTGGTAAAGTAAAATTAAAACTGTAAAAAAATATTCTTGTTGAAAACATTGAATCAATTCGAGAAATCAGTGAAATAATTATAGAAATAATACATGAAATAATTCGTGAAATCATTCTGACGTCCATTTAAATATTAGCATTGAGCCAATTTTACTCGTTCTTACTAAGTTTCACATACCATTTTTTACAAAAACACATTCACATTTAAACCGCTTCAACCAAACAATTTCATCTAGATCGGTTCATTCAGAAAATTTAGAAAAAAGAAGAGTATTTTGACAGATAAATTCATGAAAAGTCTATTTATTTCATACACTAAAATGAGTAGTTTTACGCGAGATTTAATATCTGAGAAAGTAAAATTAAAACTGTAAAAAAATATTCTTGTTAAAAACATTGAATCAATTCGAGAAAACAATAAAATAATTATAGAAATAATACATGAAATATTTCATGAAACCATTCTGACGTCCATTTAAATATTAGCATTGAGCCAATTTTACTCATTCTTACTAGATTTCACATACCATTTTATACAAAAACACATTCACTGTCAAACTGCTTCAATCGAACAATTTCATTTTAGACCGATTTATTAAGAAAATTTAGAAAAATAAGAGTATTTTGACAGAAAAATTCATGAAAAGTCTATTTATTTCACATACTAAAATGAGTAGTTTTACGCGAGATTTAATATCTAGGAAAGTAAAATTAAAACTGTAAAAAAATATTCTTGTTGAAAGCATTGAATCAATTCGAGAAACTAATGAAATAATTAAAGAAATAATACATGAAATAGTTTGTGAAACCATTCTGACGTCCATTTAAATATTAGTATTAAGCCAATTTTACTCTTTCTTACTAGGTTTCACATACCATTTTATACAAAAACACATTCACTATCAAACCGCTTCAACCGAATAATTTTATCTAGACCGGTTCATTCAGAAAATTTAGAAAAAATAAGAGTATTTTGACAGAAAAATTCATGAAAAGTCTATTTATTTCACACACTAAAATGAGTACCTTTACGCGAGATTTAATATTTAGAAAAGTAAAATTAAAACTGTAAAAAAATATTCTTGTTGAAAGCATTGAATCAATTCGAGAAACCAATGAAATAATTATAGAAATAATACATGAAATAATTCGTGAAACCATTCTGACGTCCATTTAAATATTAGCATTGAGCTAATTTTACTCGTTCTTACTAGGTTTCACATACCATTTTATACAAAAACACATTCACACTCAAACCACTTCAACCAAACAATTTCATCTAGACCGGTTCATTCAGAAAATTTAGAAAAAATAAGAGTATTTTGATAGAAAAATTCATGAAAAGTCTATTTATTTCACACACTAAAATGAGTACTTTTACGCGAGATTTAATATCTAGGAAAGTAAAATTAAAACTGTAAAAAAATATTCTTGTTGAAAACATTGAATCAATTCGAGAAACCAATAAAATAATTATAGAAATAATACATGAAATAGTTCATGAAACCATTCTGACGTCCATTTAAATATTAGCATTGAGCGAATTTTACTTGTTCTTACTAGATTTCACATACCATTTTATACAAAAACACATTCACTGTCAAACCGCTTCAACTGAACAATATCATTTTAGACCGATTTATTAAGAAAATTTAGAAAAAATAAGAGTATTTTGACAAAAAAATTCATGAAAATTCTATTTATTTCACACACTAAAATTAGTAGTTTTACGCGAGATTTAATATCTGGGAAAGTAAAATTAAAACAGTAAAACAATATTCTTGTTGAAAGCATTGAATCAATTCGAGAACCCAATGAAATAACTAAAGAAATAATACATGAAATAGTTAGTGAAACCATTCTGACGTCCATTTAAATATTAGTATTGAGCCAATTTTACTCGTTTTTACTTGGTTTCACATACTATTTTATACAAGAATACATTCACTGTCAAACTGCTTCAACCGAACAATTTCATGTAGACCGGTTCATTCTAGAAATATTTAAAAAAAATAAGAGTATTTTGACAGAAAAATTCATGAAAAGTCTATTTATTTCACACACTAAAATGAGTACTTTTATGCCAGATTTAATATCTAGGAAAGTAAAATTAAAACTATAAAAAAATATTCTTGTTGAAAACATTGAATCAATTCGAGAAACCAATGAAATAATTAAAGAAATAATACATGAAATATGTAGTGACCCGAACTTTTCCATGTTTATATATATTAAATGAAATTGATATTTACATGATTAAGTGTTTCCAACATGTTAAGCAATCAAACTTATTAAGACTTGATTAATTGGAATAGGTTTCATATAGACAAATGACCACCCAAGTTGACCGGTGATTCACGAACGTTAAAACTTGTAAAAACTATACGATGACATATATATGGTTATATATATAGTTAACATGATTTTATTATAAGTATGTATCTCATTAGGTATTTTAACAAGGAGTTATATACATAAAAATAAGACTATTAAATTAAGAAACTCGAAAATGATATATATAACGATTATCGTTATAACGTCTTACTAGGTACATATGAATCATATTAAGATATTGATACACTTGGTTAATTATGTTAAATGATAAGTAAATATATCATTAAGTGTATTAACAATGAACTACATATGTAAAAATAAGACTACTAACTTAATGATTTTGAAACGAGACATATATGTAACGATTATCGTTGTAATGACATTTAATGTGTATAGATCATATTAAGAGATATTCGTACATCATAATATCATGACAATATAATAATTTAAAATCTCATTTGATATTATAAATATTGGGTTAACAACATTTAACAAGATCGTTAACCTAAAGGTTTCAAAACAACATTTACATGTAACGACTAACGATGACTTAACGACTCAGTTAAAATGTATATACATGTAGTGTTTTAATATGTATTCATACACTTTTTAAAGACTTCAAGACACTTATCAAAATACTTTTACTTAACAAAAATGCTTACAATTACATCCTCGTTCAGTTTCATCAACAAATCTACTCGTATGCACCCGTATTCGTACTCGTACAATACACAGCTTTTAGATGTATGTACTATTGGTATATACACTCCAATGATCAGCTCTTAGCAGCCCATGTGAGTCACCTAACACATGTGGGAACCATCATTTGGCAACTAGCATGAAATATCTCATAAAATTACAAAAATATGAGTAATCATTTATGACTTATTTACGTGAAAACAAAATTACATATCCTTTATATCTAATCCATACACCAACGACCAAAAACACCTACAAACACTTTTATTCTTCAATTTTCTTCATCTAATTGATCCCTCTCAAGTTCTATCTTCAAGTTCTAAGTGTTCTTCATAAATTCCAAAAGTTCTAGTTTCATGAAATCAAGAATACTTCCAAGATTGCAAGTTTACTTCCAAGTTTTCTAAATCCATTCCAAGTAATCATCCAATTTCAAGAAACCTTTGTTACTTACAGTAGGTTATCTTTCTAATACAAGGTAATAATCATATTCAAACTTTAATTCAATTTCTATAACTATAACAATCTTATTTCGAGTGGAAATCTTACTTGAAATTGTTTCCGTGTCATGATTCTGCTTCAAGAACTTTCAAGCCATCCAAGGATCCTTTGAAGCTAGATCCATTTTTTTCATTTCCAGTAGGATTATCCAAGGAACTTGAGGTAGTAATGATGTTCATAACATCATTCGATTCATACATAAAAAGCTGTCTTATTCAACGTTATAAACTTGTAATCACTAGAACATAGTTTAGTTAATTCTAAACTTGTTCGCAAATAAAGTTAATCCTTATAACTAGATTTTTAAAATCAACTAAACACATGTTCTATATCTATATGATATGCTAACTTGATGATTTAAAACTTGAAACACGATAAACACTATAAAACTGGATATACGCCGTCGTAGTAAAACCGGGGGCTGTTTTGGTTGGGATAATTAAAAGCTAAGAAGAACTTTGATTTAAAATCTATACTTCTGGAAAAATGATTTTTCTTATGAACATAAAACTATATCCAAAAATCATGGTTAAACTCAATGTGAAAGTATGTTTTTCAAAATGGTCATCAAGATGTCGTTCTTTCGACGGAAATGACTACCTCTTTCAAAAACGACTTGTAACTTGTATTTCTGACTATAAAATTATACTTTTTCTATTTAGATTCATAAAGTTAAGTTCAATACGAAACCGTGGCCACTGGAATCACTCAAAACGGATTAGAAATGAAGAAATGGCGTGTAAAACAAGATTGATAAAAACTACTCATTTTACCTACGTGAAAGTTAGTAATAAATCTATTCCAACCATAACCTAATCAACTTATATTGTATATTATGTAATCTTGAGATACCATAGACACGTATACAATGTTTCAACCTATCATGTCGACCCATCTATATATATATTGCAGAACAACCATAGACACTCTATATGTGAATGTTGGAGTTAGCTATACAGGGTTGAGGTTGATTCCAAAATATATATATATAGTTTGAGTTGTGATCAATACTGAGATACGTATACACTGGGTCGTGGATTGATTCAAGATAATATTTATCAATTTATTTCTGTACATCTAACTGTGGATAACTAGTTGTAGGTTACTAACGAGGACAGCTGACTTAATTAACTTAAAACATCAAAATGTATTAAAAGTATTGTAAATATATTTTAAACATACTTTGATATATATGTATATATTGTTATAGGTTCTTGAATCAACCAGTGGCCAAGTCTTAATTCCCGACGAAGTAAAAAACTGTGAAAGTGAGTTATAGTCCCACTTTTAAAATTTAATATTTTTGGGATGAGAATACATGCAGGTTTTATAAATGATTTACAAAATAGACACAAGTACGTGAAACTACATTCTATGGTTGAATTATCGAAATCGAATATGCCCCTTTTTATTAAGTCCGGTAATCTAAGAATTTGGAAACAGACACCCTAATTGACGCGAATCCTAAAGATAGATCTATTGGGCCTAACAAACCCCATCCAAAGTACCGGATGATTTAGTACTTCGAAATTTATATCATATCCGAAGGGTGTCCCGGAATGATGGTGATATTCTTATATATGCATATTGTTAATGTCGGTTACCAGGTGTTCACCAAAAATGAATGCAGCCTTTGAAAAAACGTTTCATATAGAGGTCAAAACCCCGCAACGAAATCAATTAATATGGAACGTTTTTAATCAATAAGAACGGGACATTTCAGTTGGTATCCGAGCGTTGGTCTTAGAGAACCAGAAATTTTCATTCGTGTATCTTATCGAGTTTGTTAGGATGCATTAGTGAGTCTGGACTTCGACCGTGTTTTCTTTAAAAATGATTGCTTAACATTTTTGTTGGAAACTATATATTATTAACATGTATATATTATGTGATATATTAATCTCTTAACATGTTTGATATTGTGTGATAGATGTCTACTTCTAGCACAAATCTCATTGACTCACCTAATAATAACGAAGAGTCGAATATATATTGGACTGATTCACAAGTTCCCAAAGAAGAACCGGAAGAAGAATCAGAACCGGAAGAAGAATCAGAACCGGAAGAGGAGGAACCGGAGGAGGAAATAGAACCGGTGGGGGAAATAATAAAACGGTTAAGTAAAAGAAAATCCTCAACCAACCGACCAAGGTTAATTATGGTCAATGGTGTTTCCGCCAAGGAAGCAAAATATTGGGAGGATTACCAATTCTCCGATGAATCGGATTCCGACGAGAATTCCGATGATGTTATAGAAATTACCCCAACTGAATTTAAAAAGGCAAAAGAAAATAATAAGGGAAAGGGCATAAAAATAGAGAAATCTAATTCCAACCCCGATGAACTTTATATGTATCGTCAACCTCCGAAGCCCTTATGTTGTAACAATGACCCGGGAACCTCTAAACCACCAGGTTTTTCTAAACCGTTGTGGAAAATGATAGCTCGTATTAGGGGAACATCATATATCCCTATAAACTTAGCAAAAAGAACAAAGTTCAAAAAAGAAGAAACGAGTGAGTCGAAATAAGAGAGTTGTATTTGTGCGGTGTAATATATGTAATATAGTGTGCTTATGCTTTATGATATATGTAAAAATTGCTTGTATTAATAAGTATCTTTTATGAATCTAACTCTTGTCTATTTTACTGTATAAAAAACACAAAATGGATAGACAACCCAATATTTTAGAAGACTTACCCGGAGACATGATTAATGAAATCTTGTCTAGAGTCGGTCAGAATTCCTCGGCACAACTATTTAAGGCGAGATCAGTTTGTAAGACATTCGAAGAACGTTCTAAGATAGCCTTGGTTTATAATAGGCTTTCGTTCGAAAGATGGGGGATATCACATTGGGAAACCCGTAAGTTACGATGTGTTTACTTTGACGCATATATTGCGGGGAACCCAAATGCTATTTTACGCAACGGATTAAGAAATTATTTTGATTCAATGTATCCGAATAAAGGACTTCATGATTTAGAAAAAGCGGCTAACATGCAACATAAAGAAGCATGCTATGCTTACGGGTTAGTAATGTTCGCTTCTCACCAAAGTGAGAAAAAGAACATCGGGCTACAACTATTAAACAAAACGTTCCCACAAGTGACAGAGTCGGTAATTGGGGTAAGAAATGAGGTTTTTAGGTTATTACAAGACTGTTGGTCATTACATAACCCTCGTCCCTTTGATGATGTTACAACACGCTGTCTTATCAACGGCCATAATGGTTATGTTCCACAAGACCAAGGATGGGAAGTAGTCCTAGTAAAACCAGAATGCATGACTTATTTTTGGACGTATGAATTACGTGTCTTTATTGCCTTTGCTGAACGACTTGTGTACTAGCTAGAATTATCTTCACAACTATCTTGTATCAAAGTTATTGTGTGCTATATTTCATGCTTTATGTAAAATAAGCGGTATTGTAAGTTTGTAAAATATTGTATAAAAGTTTGAACGCGAAATATAATTATAATCAGTTTTTCATATAGAATTGTAGTAGTTGAATTGTATATTAGCTACTAAGTAGGAACTTAACGGGTAGGTACTACCCGAATTTAAACTTATAAAACGCTAATATGAAGAAAAAGCTTTTATAAATGAGTTCATATTATGCTACGAAATACTATTAACTACTCTTAATATTCTGTATGATTAACTTGTTCTATTTGACTGTTTTGAAGGAAATGGCACCGACTACTCGACACACCGTGAATATGAATGAAGAGGAATTCCGTACTTTTCTAGCTTCAAACATAGCCGCAGTACAGGCTGCGCTACATACCAACAATAACCTTGGATCTAGCAGTACAGGAAATTGTGTAGGATGCACCTACAAAGAATTCACTGCCTGCAAACCTTTGGAATTTGATGGAACCGAAGGACCGATCGGATTAAAACGGTGGACCGAGAAGGTCGAATCGGTGTTTGCCATAAGTAAGTGTACTGAAGAGGATAAAGTGAAGTACGCTACGCATACCTTCACAGGTTCTGCGTTAACATGGTGGAATACCTATCTAGAGCAAGTGGGACAAGATGATGCTTACGCACTACCGTGGTCAGCATTCAAGCACTTGATGAACGAGAAGTACCGTCCCAGAACCGAGGTCAATAAGCTCAAGACAGAACTTAAAGGGTTACGAACCCAAGGATTTGATATTACCACGTACGAAAGACGATTCACAGAATTATGCCTATTGTGTCCGGGAGCATTCGAAGATGAGGAAGAGAAGATCGACGCGTTTGTGAAAGGATTACCGGAAAGAATCCAAGAAGATATAAGTTCACACGAGCCCGCCTCCATACAACAGGCATGTAGAATGGCTCACAAATTAGTGAACCAAATTGAAGAAAGAATTAAAGAACAGACTGTTGAAGAGGCCAATGTGATGCAAGTCAAAAGAAAGTGGGAAGAAAACGGTGATAAGAATCACCAATACAACAACAACAGTAATTACAACAATAATCGCAACAACTATCCTAACAATCGAAACATCAATCGCAACTACAACAAACGGCCCAACAACAACAACAACAACAACAACAACAACAACAACAACAACAACAACAGCAACTACAACAATCATCTTAACAACAATAATAACCGCTACAACAACAATAATCAGAAGCAACTATGCCAAAGGTGTGAAAAGTATCACTCGGGGTTCTGCACCAAGTTTTGCAACAAGTGTAAAAGAAATGGTCATAGCGCGGTGAAGTGTGAGGTCTACGGACCAGGGGTTAACAGAACGAAAGGAACAAATGGTGTCGGAATGAGTAATGGCGGAGCAAGTAGTGTCGGAGCAAGTTATGCCAATGTAGTTTGTTATAAATGTGGAAAACCGGGCCACATTATTAGAAATTGCACGAACTAGGAGAACACGAATGGACAAGGCCGCGGAAGAGTTTTTAATATTAATGCGGCAGAGGCACAGGAAGACCCGGAGCTTGTTACGGGTACGTTTCTTATTGACAATAAATCTGCTTACGTTTTATTTGATTCGGGCACGGATAGAAGCTATATGAGTAGAGATTTTTGTGCTAAATTAAGTTGTCCATTGACGCCTTTGGATAGTAAATTTTTACTCGAATTAGCAAATGGTAAATTAATTTCAGCAGATAATATATGTCGGAATCGAGAAATTAAACTGGTTAGCGAAACATTTAAGATTGACTTGATACCAGTAGAGTTAGGGAGTTTTGATGTGATAATCGGTATGGACTGGTTGAAAGAAGTGAAAGCAGAGATTGTTTGTTACAAAAATGCAATTCGCATTATACGAGAAAAAGGAAAACCCTTAATGGTGTACGGAGAAAAGGGCAACACGAAGCTACATCTTATTAGTAATTTGAAGGCACAAAAACTAATAAGAAAAGGTTGCTATGCTGTTCTAGCACACGTCGAGAAAGTACAAACTGAAGAAAAGAGCATCAATGATGTTCCCGTCGCAAAAGAATTTCCCGATATATTTCCGAAAGAATTACCGGGATTACCCCTACATCGATCCGTTGAATTTCAAATAGATCTTGTACCAGGAGCTGCACCAATAGCTCATGCTCCTTACAGACTCACACCCAGCGAGATGAAAGAACTGTAAAGCCAATTACAAGAACTTTTAGAGCGTGGTTTCATTCGACCAATCACATCACCGTGGGGAGCTCCTGTTTTGTTTGTCAAGAAGAAAGATGGTACATTCAGGTTGTGTATCGACTACCGAGAGTTGAACAAACTTACCATCAAGAACCGCTACCCACTACCGAGAATCGATGACTTATTTGATCAACTACAAGGCTTGTCTGTTTATTCAAAGATTGACTTACGTTCTGGGTATCATCAAATGCGGGTGAAAGAAGATGATATTCCAAAGACTGCTTTCAGAAAACGTTATGGTCATTACGAGTTTATGGTCATGTCGTTTGGTTTAACTAATACACCAGCTGTGTTCATGGACCTTATGAACCGAGTGTGTGGACCATACCTTGACAAGTTTGTCATTGTTTTCATTGATGACATACTTATTTACTCAAAGAATGACCAAGAACACGGTGAACATTTGAGAAATGTGTTAGAAGTATTGAGGAAGGAAGAATTGTACGCTTAATTTTCAAAGTGTGCATTTTGGTTGGAAGAAGTTCAATTCCTCGGTCACATAGTGAACAAAGAAGGTATTAAGGTGGATCCGGCAAAGATAGAAACTGTTGAAAAGTGGAAAACCCCGAAAACTCCGAAACACATATGCCAGTTTTTAGGACTAGCTGGTTACTACAGAAGGTTCATCCAAGACTTTTCCAGAATAGCAAAACCCTTGACTGCATTAACGTATAAAGGGAAGTGTCATAACCCGTCCTAAACCATAAGAATGAGTTAGATAACGTATGATTTCATTGCGAGGTATTGACCTCTATATGCGACATTTTTCAAAAACTGCATTTGTTTTTACAATACAAACCATAGCTTTTATTACAAATACAAGGTTTAAACAACTTAATAAGGATTATCGTTTAGCGATAATCTTAGACTTACAAACTTTACATGTGATAATAACAATACGACCTCCAACATATTTTACATTACAAATCCTCCAATATGCAGTTTTATTTTTGACACAAATATGCATACTCAAGATCTTGCTTAAATTCAACATGTTGCAGCGGAAGCTTTTAGTTATCACCTGAGAATAAACATGCTTAAAACGTCAACATAAAGTTGGTGAGATATAGGTTTAATGCCGGCAGCAATATATATATAGACCACAAGATTTCATATATAAACATTTTAATAAAAATATTCTAAGTGGTTGAGCACTTGGTAACCATACTCAACATTTAATCACGTCGCATATTCCCTTTATTATGAAATTTTACTACACCGTACCAAGTGTAGTCACGAAACGAAGTATTGTGCAACCGTTGAATACTGGTCGTCCAGTCCGGTTGGGGTTGTCAGGCCCGATAGATCTATCAACAGGATTCGCGTTTACAATACCGCTGTAAATAGTAGTTACCAAGCTACAGGGAAGTATGCCAGTGGTACAACTCAACGTAGAATATATTTTTCAGTTACTTGTGTCCATATCGTAAAACATAAAATACATGTATTCTCATCCCGAAATATTTAGAGTTTAAAAGTGGGACTATATACTCACTTTTGCCTTGAAGATATATATATTTTGACTTGGTCTCCGGTTGATATCATGAACCTCTCCATATATAATATATCAATATATTTTCATTTTAAACAATCGTCACGTATATATACTTATAATACTTTTAATGTCTTCTTAGTCCGTAGTTAGCAATTCAATTTTAATGGTTCATATTTAGGTGTTCAATAAATAAATAAAACCCCCATCAAAATAAATAAAACCCCCATCGTATTTGTATTGGTCGGGATTAATCTTGACCCATGGTACCTATATTGTCAAGAAGACGTATTGCGTACAATCATGGGATCTTATGATTAATCTTCTCGTATAGTTTATGGGTGATCCTGAAATATATAAAATTAAATTATGAGTACATATATATAAAATATCATGTTATTTTAGAAAGATGTGATTTATTTAATTTTTCTCCAATTATTTTCGTGGCTAAACTAGTTTTGGATATCCGATCTTGTTTTAGTCATAGTTTCTTCGTTACAACTCCGTTTTCGTTGGTTCAACTTGCCACTTCCTTGGATCGAGTCCTTCTTTAAGAATATGAACTGTAAATACCTTAGTTTGTATTCAAAATCACAGGTCATAGGTCAAACTTTGGTGAAACTTATGAAGTTGATCATTTTCCATCATGTAAACAACCTTAAATGATTATTTTTCTAAAAATACTTATACTTTGAGTTAAATCATGAAATTTTTATGTGTTAACATATTCATAGTAAATATCAATTTTCCAGAAAATAAGCCTCCAATTCAAAGTTCAAGATGGTTTTTAATTATCCAACCCAAAACAGCCCCCAGTTGTACTCCGACGACGTAAATTCAGTTTTTAAGGTGTTCTTTGAAAAACCAAGTTTTATCTTGTTAAGTTAGCATATCCTTATGATATATTACAGGTCTTGAAGTATTTTAAAAGTTAAGTTAGAAGGATCTATTTAGTTTGCAAACAAGTTTGAAAACATTCAAACTATGTTCTTGTTGTTAAAATTTTATACCATAAAATAAGATAACTATATATATATATGAATCAAATAAGGTTATGAACAAAGTTACTACCTCAAGTTACTTGGACAAGATTGCTGTAAAAGAGGAGTAAAAACCTAGAACCAAAAGAGTGATGGAGTTGGATGAAAGATTGGAAGCAACTTAAGACATAAACTTGAAATGAAAGTTGAATTTTTGTAGTGTTTTTGTTTGATCTTGTTATGGTGGTGTTTAAGGTGATTCTTGAGAGGATTTTTGCTGGAGTTCTTAGAGATACATGAAGCTAGTAAGTATGTGTTCCTAACTAGAGAAGTAATGTGGTAAAAATTGAAAATGGATGGAAGTATTTAAGGTGGTGGTGGTGGCGTGAATGATGAAGATCATGGACAAAATTTATGTTGTAATTTTGTGTAATTAGTCATACTATCATACAAAAGTAATTACCTTATACTTAAGGCATGAACAAGGGCTAGTTGGTGGTGATTTTATGTGTATATACCAATAGTAAATACGTATAGAAGCTAGGTATGATACGAGTACATATATTCTAAATATACGTATAGAAATCTTGTGTAAACGGAACGAGGATTCAAATATAGTTATCTTTCGTGAATATACTTATATTGTTTTATGTATTTAAGTCCTTAAAAAGTGATTAAATACATTACATATACAATATATGTATAAACATTATAGGTTATAAGTATTTATATCAAAAAACGTTACTTAAAGTTATCGTTTTGAAAACTTAAGTTAGTAGTTTCAAAATATACTTATAACTTAATGTTATTAATACAAAATGAGATATTAAAACATCCTTAGATCATGTTAAATATGTATATATACATATATATACACAAACGTATAATTATCATATGTTATATAGTTCGTGATATCATCGGTCAAACTAGACGGTCAAACGTTGAATAAATCTCTTTTCAAAAACATAAGTCTCAACAATTTGGGTTGCTTATCATGTTGATAAGGTTTAATTTATGTAAATATTAATCTTATAAGTATAGATCGATCGAAAAAGTCCGGGTCATTACAGTACCTACCCGTTAAATAAATTTCGTCCCGAAATTTTAAAATCGTACCTATTTTGCGTCATCGGGAAACAAATGCGGGTATTTTTGTTTCATTTGATCCTCTCACTCCCAAGTAAACTCGGGACCTCTTCGTGCATTCCAACGAACTTTAACGATCGGTATGTTGCTCTGCTTGAGCCGTTTAACTTCACGGTCCATGATCTCGATTGGTTCTTCTATGAATTGTAGTTTCTCGTCAACTTGAATTTCTTCAAGAGGAATGGTGAGGTCTTCCTTTGCAAGACACTTTTTAAGGTTCGAGACGTGAAATGTATTATGTACTCCGGCGAGTTGTTGCGGTAACTCGAGTCGATAAGCTACCGGTCCGATGCGTTCGATAATTTTGAACGGGCCTACATACCTTGGGTTTAGTTTACCCCTTTTTCCAAAACGTATTACTCCTTTCCAAGGTGACACCTTTAACATAACCATGTCACCGATCTGAAACTCTAATGGTTTCCTTCGGACATCGGCGTAGCTCTTTTGGCGACTACGGGCTGTTTTCAATTTCTCCTTGATTTGCACTATCTTCTTAGTAGTTTCATGGATGATCTCGGGTCCAGTTAATTGTCGATCTCCTACTTCATTCCAACAGATAGGGGATCTACACTTCCTTCCATACAGTGCTTCGAATGGTGCAGCTTTAATGCTTGCATGATAACTATTATTATACGAGAATTCTGCTAATGGTAGATATTTATCCCATCCGTTTCCAAAATCGATCACACATGCCCTAAGCATGTCTTCAAGAGTCTGAATTGTTCTTTCACTCTGCCCGTCAGTTTGCGGATGATATGCGATACTCATATCCAAACGAGTTCCTAGGGCCTCCTGTAGTGATTGCCAAAACTTAGATGTAAATCTACTATCACGATCGGATATAATGGAAATAGGTATTCCATGCCTTGAAACAATTTCCTTTATGTATAATCGTAATAGTTTCTCCATTCTATCCGTTTCCTTTATAGGCAAGAAATGTGCAGATTTGGTGAGACGATCAACTATTACCCAAATGGTGTCATAACCCCAGGCAGTCTTAGGTAATTTTGTGATGAAATCCATGGTAATACCATCCCATTTCCATTCTGGGATTTCTGGTTGTTGAAGTAATCCTGACGGCTTCTGGTGTTCTGCTTTGACTTTGGAACAAGTTAAACATTCCCCAACATATGTTGCAACGTCTGTCTTCAAATTAGGCCACCAATAATGCGTCTTAAGATCTTGATACATCTTTCCAACTCCAGGATGTATCGAGTATCTTGTCTTATGTGCCTCATTCAATATTAACTTCCTTAATCCACCCAACTTTGGTACCCAAATACGGTTTGCAAAATATCGAATTCCATCTTCCCGCATAATGAGTTGTTTCCCATACTTCTTCATTATTTCATTTCCTATGTTTTCTTTAGTAAGAGCTTCTCGTTGAGCCTCTTTGATTTGTGAGTTGAGATTCATGCGAATTTTTATGTTCATTGCTCGTACTCGAATTGGTTCTCGTTCCTTTCTGCTTAAAGCGTCGGCCACTACATTCGCTTTCTCGGGATGATAGCGAATCTCACAATCGTAGTCATTTATCAGCTCGACCCACCTACGTTGCCTCATGTTCAGCTGTTTCTGATCGAAAATATGTTTAAGACTTTTATGATCAGTAAACACAGTGCATCTAACCCCATATAAGTAGTGTCTCCATATCTTCAACGCAAACACGACTGCTCCCAGTTCTAGATCATGCGTCGTATAATTCCGCTCGTGAATCTTCAATTGTCGGGATGCGTATGCAATAACTTTCTTTCGTTGCATAAGAACACAACCAAAACCTTGTCGCGAAGCGTCACAATATATTTCAAAATCATCGTTCCCTTCAGGTAACGATAAAATAGGCGCCGTAGTTAACTTCTTCTTCAGTAATTGAAATGCGTTCTCCTGCTCCGAGGTCCATTCGTATTTCTTCCCTTTTTGCATTAATGCTGTCAACGGCTTAGCTATTCGGGAAAAATCTTGAATAAACCTTCTATAATAACTGGCTAAACCCAAAAATTGGCGTATCTGCATTGGTGTTTTAGGAGTCTCCCATTTTTCAATGGCCTCAATTTTAGCTGGATCAACCTGAATTCCTTTGCTACTAACAACGTGACCAAGAAATTGCACTTCTTTCAACCAGAAAGCACACTTAGAAAATTTAGCGTATAGCTGTTCTTTTCTCAACAACTCTAATATTAACCTTAAATGCTGCTCATGCTCTTGTTCACTCTTGGAATAGATAAGAATGTCATCAATGAAAACAATAACAAACTTATCTAAATATGGACTACAAACTCGATTCATGAGGTCCATGAATACAGCTGGCGCATTCGTCAATCCAAACGGCATGATCAAAAATTCGTAATGACCGTAACGTGTTCGAAAAGCAGTTTTCGGTATATCTTCTTCTTTGACGCGTAATTGATGATAGCCCGATCTTAGGTCAATTTTCGAGTACACACATGATCCTTGGAGTTGATCAAATAAGTCGTCAATTCTCGGTAGTGGATACCGATTTTTGATAGTTAACTTATTTAATTCACGATAATCTATACACATCCTAAAAGATCCATCTTTCTTTTTAACAAATAGAATCGGAGCTCCCCACGGTGAAGTACTTGGTCGTATGAATCCACGATCCAATAATTCTTTTAACTGACTCTGAAGTTCTTTTAACTCGGACGGTGCAAGTCTATATGGAGCACGGGCAACTGGTGCAGCTCCTGGTACTAAACCTATTTGAAATTCTACAGATCTAAATGGAGGTAATCCCGGCAACTCTTCCGGAAAAACTTCAGGAAAATCTCTTGCCACAGGCACGTCGTTGATGCACTTCTCTTTTTCTTTCTTTTCGACTTTATTAACATGTGCTAGAATAGCATAACATCCCTTTTCTAAACACTTCTTGGCTTTCAAACAGCTAATGAGTTTTAGCTTTGAGTTACCCTTCTCTCCATAAATCATCACCGGCTTTTTATCCTTACAAGGAATGCGAATTGCCTTCTTGGCACACACAACTTCAGCTCCTACTTTGGACATCCAGTCCATGCCGACTATTACATCAAAACTTCCTAATTCTACGGGTATCAAGTCAATTTTAAACGTTTCTCCGGCTAAATTTATTTTACAATCACGATAAATTTTATCGGCTTTAATCAGTTTACCATTAGCTAACTTAATCATGTACTTAGCATCTAGAGGTAATGATGAACAATTCAATTTAGTGTAAAAATTTCTACACACGTAACTTCTATCGGCACCAGTATCAAATATAATAGATGCTGATAAGTTATTAATGGTAAACGTACCCGTAACAAGCTCCGGGTCTTCACATGCCTCTCTAGCATTAATAATAAATGCTCTCCCACGTGCAGGTCTGATATTATTCTCAGGATTCGGGCACTGACTCTTATAGTGACCTTGTTTTCCACACCCATAACAAGTAATGGTAGCCAAAGCAGTTCTATTTGCATTGGTGGCAGGAGTCTTGGTACCATTTGTGTTTGTAACGAGAGCCCTACAATCTTCAGCAAGATGACCCTTTCGATTACATTTGTTGCATACCACATTACAGTAGCCAGAGTGATGTTTGTGGCATCGGTTACATAAAGGATTTTGTCCTTTGTAACCAAAGCTTAAACCACTACCCGCACCTTGCGTGATTTCTTGTTTCTTAAAAGATTGTTGTTGGTTACCTCGATCATAATTTCCATTCCACTTTCTTTTGTTACCTGATACCTTCACATCAGTATTGGATACTTTCTTATCCATGATGACCTGATCCATTAGCTCGTTTGCCATGGTTATAGCTTCATGAATTGTCTTAGGTTTCGATGCTGTAACATTTGCCTTGACCTTTTTGGGCAAACCATCTTTGTACATTTCAATCTTCCGTTCTTCGGTTGGAACCAATTCAGGACATAGCAAAACTAATTCCATGAATCGCTGATTGTAGTTGGTGATTTCAGTACCAACAACCTTCAGGCTTCGTAATTCATCTTCCAACTTCCTAACCTCGTTCCTTGGACAATACTCGTTGATTAACATTGTTTTGAATTCTTCCCATGGAGTATCATAAGCTACATCTCCTCCTACAGCCTTCACATAATTTTTCCACCACGTGAGTGCACTATCTTGTAAAGTGCACGATGCATACTTGGTCATGTCCTTTTCAACACAACCACTGATTTTAAACACAGTCTCCATCTTTTCTATCCACCGGCTTAAACCGATCGGTCCTTCTGTTCCACTGAATGATGAGGGCTTGCAAGCTTGAAAAGTTTTGTAGGTGCATCCTACACGAGGATTTGGGTTAACTGCAGCAGCTCTTGCAGCCTCGACCCATAACATTCTGTCGTTCACTCGCTGGTTGATGAATTCCTCGACTTCTTGTTCCGTCATTCGATTCAATCGCGCCATATTCTTCTATAAGAATGAAAAGAAAATAATTATTCACATGGAATATTATAGATGTAGTGTATATTTACAGTACATTATAGCTTATTAATAATATGAACCAGGTATTATTATAAAAGCCTTTTCTTCTTATTAGCGTTTTATAATTATATCTAGGGTAGTACCTACCCGTTAATGTCCATACTTAATAGCTTAGTACAGAACCAATTACTACCATCTAAATAATACTTAACCATGGAAAATTATTGCATTTCATACTTCACTATTTTACATATGCTTATCTTACATCGAACATTAAGCAAACCACACTAATAATATTATACAAAACATTATATGATCCCATGGTTTAATACGGCAGCGCATCGTTTGGTCTATTTTCTAGGACGTTTAGGTTCAAAGAATCACTTAACGCTTATCCTGGCTGTCTGCCTATATTTTGGCGGTGTCTCTCTATATTTTGGCTGTGGGGCTGAAGAACTGGATGCCGGGATAGAACGAATAGGAATAGCGGGAATAGGGGTGGTAGTGTCTAGTGGAGTTGGTGCCACATCATCCTCACTAAACTCGGGATTTGAATTTTCTAATTCATTAGCCTTTCGTTTCTTTCCTAGTTCAAACTTGTCTTTTGTAATTTCCTGTATTTCTTCCTCGGGTTCACTTTCCTCCTCGGGTTCACTTTCCTCCTCGGGTTCACTATCCTCCTCGGGTTCACTTTCCAGGTTCTCTATAGTCGGTTCATCCGGAATTTGTGAGTCTTCCCCAAAGATATTATTTTCGTCATCGGATAGGTTAATGACTGGAACACCATCTGAAGATTCTGGTTCGGAGTCGCTGAATGTGATAACAAGTTTTGAGCCCGTCATCTATCACACAACAACTAACCCATTAGTACTACATAATATTTACATATAAATTTTAACCAACAATGATAAGCAATGGTTTTTAAATCAGACCCGGTCAAAGTCCAGACTTACTAATGTATCCTAACGACTTATCAGTTAGACAAACTAATGCAAACCTGGTTCGCTAAGACCACCGCTCTGATACCACATGTCATAACCCGTCCTTAACCATAAGAACGAGTTAGATAACGTATGATTTCATTGCGAGGTATTGACCTCTATATGCGACATTTTTCAAAAACTGCATTTGTTTTTACAATACAAACCATAGCTTTTATTACAAATACAAGGTTTAAACAACTTAATAAGGATTATCGTTTAGCGATAATCTTAGACTTACAAACTTTACATGTGATAATAACAATACGACCTCCAACATATTTTACATTACAAATCCTCCGATATGCAGTTTTATTTTTGACACAAATATGCATACTCAAGATCTTGCTTAAATTCAACATGTTGCAGCGGAAGCTTTTAGTTATCACCTGAGAATAAACATGCTTAAAACGTCAACATAAAGTTGGTGAGATATAGGTTTAATGCCGGCAGCAATATATATATAGACCACAAGATTTCATATATAAACATTTTAATAAAAATATTCTAAGTGGTTGAGCACTTGGTAACCATACTTAACATTTAATCACGTCGCATATTCCCTTTATTATGAAATCTTACTACACCGTACCAAGTGTAGTCACGAAACGAAGTACTGTGCAACCGTTGAATACTGGTCGTCCAGTCCGGTTGGGGTTGTCAGGCCCGATAGATCTATCAACAGGATTCGCGTTTACAATACCGCTGTAAATAGTAGTTACCAAGCTACAGGGAAGTATGCCAGTGGTACAACTCAACGTAGAATATATTTTTCAGTTACTTGTGTCCATATCGTAAAACATAAAATACATGTATTCTCATCCCGAAATATTTAGAGTTTAAAAGTGGGACTATATACTCACTTTTGCCTTGAAGATATATATATTTTGACTTGGTCTCCGGTTGATATCACGAACCTATCCATATATAATATATCAATATATTTTCATTTTAAACAATCGTCACGTATATATACTTATAATACTTTTAATGTCTTCTTAGTCCGTAGTTAGCAATTCAATTTTAATGGTTCATATTTAGGTGTTCAATAAATAAATAAAACCCCCATCGAAATAAATAAAACCCCCATCGTATTTGTATTGGTCGGGATTAATCTTGACCCATGGTACCTATATTGTCAAGAAGACGTATTGCGTACAATCATGGGATCTTATGATTAATCTTCTCGTATAGTTTATGGGTGATCCTGAAATATATAAAATTAAATTATGAGTACATATATATAAAATATCATGTTATTTTAGAAAGATGTGATTTATTTAATTTTTCTCCAATTATTTTCGTGGCTAAACTAGTTTTGGATATCCGATCTTGTTTTAGTCATAGTTTCTTCGTTACAACTCCGTTTTCGTTGGTTCAACTTGCCACTTCCTTGGATCGAGTCCTTCTTTAAGAATATGAACTGTAAATACCTTAGTTTGTATTCGAAATCACAGGTCATAGGTCAAACTTTGGTGAAACTTATGAAGTTGATCATTTTCCATCATGTAAACAACCTTAAATGATTATTTTTCTAAAAATACTTATACTTTGAGTTAAATCATGAAATTTTTATGTGTTAAAATATTCATAGTAAATATCAATTTTTCAGAAAATAAGCCTCCAATTCAAAGTTCAAGATGGTTTTTAATTATCCAACCCAAAACAGCCCCCGGTTGTACTCCGACGACGTAAATTCAGTTTTTAAGGTGTTCTTTGAAAAACCAAGTTTTACCTTGTTAAGTTAGCATATCCTTATGATATATTACAGGTCTTGAAGTATTTTAAAAGTTAAGTTAGAAGGATCTATTTAGTTTGCAAACAAGTTTAAAAACATTCAAACTATGTTCTTGTTGTTAAAATTTTATACCATAAAATAAGATAACTATATATATATGAATCGAATAAGGTTATGAACAAAGTTACTACCTCAAGTTACTTGGACAAGATTGCTGTAAAAGAGGAGTTGGATGAAAGATTGGAAGCAACTTAAGACATAAACTTGAAATGAAAGTTGTATTTTTGTAGTGTTTTTGTTTGATCTTGTTATGGTGGTGTTTAAGGTGATTCTTGAGAGGATTTTTGCTGGAGTTCTTAGAGATACATGAAGCTAGTAAGTATGTGCTCCTAACTAGAGAAGTAATGTGGTAAAAATTGAAAATGGATGGAAGTATTTAAGGTGGTGGTGGTGGCGTGAATGATGAAGATCATGGACAAAATTTATGTTGTAATTTTGTGTAATTAGTCATACTATCATACAAAAGTAATTACCTTATACTTAAGGCATGAACAAGGGCTGGTTGGTGGTGATTTGATGTGTATATACTAATAGTAAATACGTATAGAAGCTAGGTATGATACGAGTACATATACTCTAAATATACGTATAGAAATCTTGTGTAAACGGAACGAGGATTCAAATATAGTTATCTTTTGTGAATATACTTATATTGTTTTATGTATTTAAGTCCTTAAAAAGTGATTAAATACATTACATATACGATATATGTATAAACATTATAGGTTATAAGTATTTATATCAAAAAACGTTACTTAAAGTTATCGTTTTGAAAACTTAAGTTAGTAGTTTCAAAATATACTTATAACTTATTGTTATTAATACAAAATGAGATATTAAAACATCCTTAGATCATGTTAAATATGTATATATACATATATATACACAAATGTATAATTATCATATATTATATAGTTCGTGATATCATCGGTCAAACTAGACGGTCAAACGTTGTGTAAATCTCTTTTCAAAAACATAAGTCTCAACAATTTGGGTTGCTTATCATGTTGGTAAGGTTTAATTTATGTAAATATTAATCTTATAAGTATAGATCGATCGAAAAAGTCCGGGTCATTAGAGGAAGAAATTTGAATGGAAGGATGAACAAGAGAAAGCGTTTCAGTTATTGAAGAAAAAGCTAACTACGCACCTATATTGTCATTGCCTGAAGGGAATGATGATTTTGTGATTTATTGTGACGCATCAAAGCAAGGTCCCGATTGTGTATTAATGCAACGAACGAAGGTGATTGCTTATGCGTCTAGACAATTGAAGATTCACGAATAAAATTATACGACGCATGATTTGGAATTAGGCGCGGTTATTTTTGCATTAAAGACTTGGAAGCACTACTTATATGGGGTCAAAAGTATTGTATATACCGACCACAAAAGTCTTCAACACATATTTAATCAGAAACAACTGAACATGAGGCAGCGTAGGTGGATTGAATTGTTGAATGATTACGACTTTGAGATTCGTTACCACCCAGGGAAGGAAAATGTGGTAGCCGACGCCTTGAGTAGAAAGGACAGAGAACTCATTCGAGTAAAATATATGAATATAATAATTCACAATAACCTTACTACTCAAATAAAGGAGGCGCAACAAGGAGTTTTAAAAGAGGGAAATTTAAAGGATGAAATACCCAAAGGATTGGAGAAGCATCTTAATATTCGGGAAGACGGAACCCGATATAGGGCTGAAAGGATTTGGGTACCAAAATTTGGAGATATAAGAGAAATGGTACTTAGAGAAGCTCATAAAACTAGATACTCAATACATCCTGGAACGGGGAAGATGTACAAGGATCTCAAGAAACATTTTTGGTGGCCGGGTATGAAAGCCAATGTTGCTAAATACGTAGGAGAATGTTTGACGTGTTCTAAGGTCAAAGCTGAGCATCAGAAACCATCAGGTCTACTTCAACAACCCGAAATCCCGGAATGGAAATGGGAAAACATTACCATGGATTTCATCACTAAATTGCCAAGGACTTCAAGTGGTTTTGATACTATTTGGGTAATAGTTGATCGTCTCACCAAATCAGCACACTTCCTGCCAATAAGAGAAGATGACAAGATAGATAAGTTAGCATGACTGTATTTGAAGGAAGTCGTCTCCAGACATGGAATACCAATCTCTATTATCTCTGATAGGGATGGCAGATTTATTTCAAGATTCTGGCAGACATTACAGCAAGCATTAGGAACTCGTCTAGACATGAGTACTGCCTATCATCCACAAACTGATGGGCAGAGCGAAAGGACGATACAAACGCTTGAAGACATGCTACGAGCTTGTGTTATTGATTTCGGAAACAGTTGGGATCGACACCTACCGTTAGCAGAATTTTCCTACAACAACAGTTATCATTCTAGTATTGAGATGGCGCCGTTTGAGGCACTTTATGGTAGAAAGTGCAGGTATCCGATTTGTTGGAATGAAGTGGGGGATAGACAGATTACTGGTCCGGAGATAATACAAGAAACTACCGAGAAAATCATCCAAATTCAACAAAGATTGAAAACCGCCCAGAGTCGACAAAAGAGCTACGCGGACAGTAAAAGAAAAGATATAGAGTTTGAAATTAGAGAAATGGTCATGCTTAAGGTTTCACCTTGGAAAGGCGTTTTTCGATTTGGTAAACGGGGGAAACTAAATCCAAGGTACATTGGACCATTCAAGATTATAGATCGTGTCGAACCAGTAGCTTACCAACTGGAGCTACCTCAACAACTCGCGGCTGTACATAACACTTTCCAAGTCTCAAATTTGAAGAAATGTTTTGCTAAAGAAGACCTCACCATTCCGTTGGACGAAATCCAAATCAATGAAAAACTTCAATTCCTTGAAGAACCCATCGAAATAATGGATCGTGAGGTTAAGAGACTTAAACAAAACAAGATACCGATTATTAAGTTTCGATGGAATGCTCGTAGAGGACCCGAGTTCACCTGGGAGCGTGAAGATCAGATGAAGAAGAAATACCCGCATCTATTTCTAGAAGATTCGTCAACACTTTCAACAGCTTAAAATTTCAGGACGAAATTTATTTAACGGGTAGGTACTGTAGTGACCTGAAATTTTCCATGTTTATATATATTAAATGAAATTTATATTTACATGATTAAGTGTTTCCAACATGTTAAGCAATCAAACTAATTAAGACTTGATTAATTGGAATAGGTTTCATATAGACAAATGACCACCCAAGTTGACCGGTGATTCACGAACGTTAAAACTTGTAAAAACTATACGATGACATATATATGGTTATATATATAGTTAACATGATTTTATTATAAGTATGTATCTCATTAGGTATTTTAACAATGAGTTATATACATAAAAATGAGACTATTAAATTAAGAAACTCGAAAACGATATATATAACGATTATCGTTACAACGTCTTACTAGGTACATATGAATCATATTAAGATATTGATACACTTGGTTAATTATGTTAAATGATAAGTAAATATATCATTAAGTGTATTAACAATGAACTACATACGTAAAAATAAGACTACTAACTTAATGATTTTGAAACGAGACATATATGTAACGATTATCGTTGTAACGACATTTAATGTATATAGATCATATTAAGAGATATTCGTACATCATAATATCATGATAATATAATAATTTAAAATCTCATTTGATATTATAAACATTGGGTTAACAACATTTAACAAGATCGTTAACCTAAAGGTTTCAAAACAACATTTACATGTAACGACTAACGATGACTTAACGACTCAGTTAAAATGTATATACATGTAGTGTTTTAATATATATTCATACACTTTTGAAAGACTTTAAGACACTTATCAAAATACTTTTACTTAACAAAAATGCTTACAATTACATCCTCGTTCAGTTTCATCAACAAATCTACTCGTATGCACCCGTATTCGTACTCGTACAAAACACAGCTTTTAGATGTATGTACTATTAGTATATATACTCCAATGATCAGCTCTTAGTAGCCCATGTGAGTCACCTAACACATGTGGGAACCATCATTTGGCAACTAGCATGAAATATCTCATAAAATTACAAAAATATGAGTAATCATTTATGACTTATTTACATGAAAATAAAATTACATATCCTTTATATCTAATCCATACACCAACGACCAAAAACACCTACAAACACTTTCATTCTTCAATTTTCTTCATCTAATTGATCTCTCTCAAGTTCTATCTTCAAGTTCTAAGTGTTCTTCATAAATTCTAAAAGTTCTAGTTTCATAAAATCAAGAATACTTCCAAGATTGCAAGTTTACTTCCAAGTTTTCTAAATCCATTCCAAGTAATCATCCAAGATCAAGAAACCTTTGTTACTTACAGTAGGTTATCTTTATAATATAAGGTAATAATCATATTCAAACTTTAATTCAATTTCTATAACTATAACAATCTTATTTCGAGTGGAAATCTTACTTGAAATTGTTTTCGTGTCATGATTCTGCTTCAAGAACTTTCAAGCCATCCAAGGATCCTTTAAAGCTAGATCCATTTTTATCATTCCAGTAGGTTTATCCAAGGAACTTGAGGTAGTAATGATGTTCATAACATCATTCGATTCATACATAAAAAGCTGTCTTATTCAACGTTATAAACTTGTAATCACTAGAACATAGTTTAGTTAATTCTAAACTTGTTCGCAAATAAAGTTAATCCTTATAACTAGACTTTTAAAATCAACTAAACACATGTTCTATATCTATATGATATGCAAACTTAATGATTTAAAACTTGAAACACGATAAACACCATAAAACTGGATATACGCCGTCGTAGTAAAACCGGGGGCTGTTTTGGTTGGGATAATTAAAAGCTAAGAAGAACTTTGATTTAAAATCTATACTTCTGGAAAAATGATTTTTATTATGCACATGAAACTATATCCAAAAATCATGGTTAAACTCAAAGTGAAAGTATGTTTTTCAAAATGGTCATCAAGATGTCGTTCTTTCGACGGAAATGACTACCTCTTTCAAAAACGACTTGTAACTTGTATTTCCGACTATAAACTTATACTTTTTTTTATTTAGATTCATAAAGTTAAGTTTAATACGAAACCGTGGCCACTGGAATCACTCAAAACGGATTAGAAATGAAGAAATGGCGAGTAAAACAAGATTGATAAAAACTACTCATTTTACCTACGTGAAAGTTAGTAATAAATCTATTCCAACCATAACCTAATCAACTTATATTGTATATTATGTAATCTTGAGATACCATAGACACGTATACAATGTTTCAAACTATCATGTCGATCCATCTATATATATATATATATATATATATATATTGCGGAACAACCATAGACACTCTATATGTGAATGTTGGAGTTAGCTATACAGGGTTGAGGTTGATTCCAATATATATATATAGTTTGAGTTGTGATCAATACTGAGATACGTATACACTGGGTCGTGGATTGATTCAAGATAATATTTATCAATTTATTTCTGTACATCTAACTGTGGATAACTAGTTGTAGGTTACTAACGAGGACAGCTGACTTAATAAACTTAAAACATCAAAATGTATTAAAAGTATTGTAAATATATTTTGAACATACTTTGATATATATGTATATATTGTTATAGGTTCGTGAATCAACCAGTGGCCAAGTCATACTTCCCGACGAAGTAAAAATCTGTGAAAGTGAGTTATAGTCCCACTTTTAAACCTTTATTTATGAAATAAAGGTTATAGTTTGGTTTAAAAATGAATGCAGTCTTTTGTAAAAACGTCTCATATAGAGGTCAAAACCCCGCAACGAAATCAATTAATATGGAACGTTTTTAATCAATAAGAATGGGACATTTCGAAATAGTTCGTGAAACCATTCTGAAGTCCATTTAAATATTAGTATTGAAACCATTTTACTCGTTCTTACTAGGTTTCACATGCCATTTTATACAAAAACACATTTACTGTCAAACCGCTTCAACCGAACAATTTCATCTAGACCGGTTCATTCAGAAAATTTAGAAAAAATAAGAGTATTTTGACAGAAAAATTCAGGAAAGGTCTATTTATTTCACACACTAAAATGAGTAGTTTTACGCGAGATTTAATATCTGGGAAAGTAAAATTAAAACTGTAAAAAAATATTCTTGTTGAAAGCATTGAATCAATTCGAGAAACCAATGAAATAATTAAAGAAATAATACATGAAATAGTTAGTGAAACCATTCTGACGTCCATTTAAATATTAGTATTGAGCCAATTTTACTCGTTCTTACTTGGATTCATATACAATTTTATACAAAAACACATTCACTGTCAAACCGCTTCAACCGAACAATTTCATCTAGACCGGTTCATTCAGAAAATTTAGAAAAAATAAGAGTATTTTGACAGAAATATTTATGAAAAGTCTATTTATTTCACACACTAAAATGAGTACTTTTACGCGAGATTTAATATCTAGGAAAGTAAAATTAAAACTGTAAAAAAATATTCTTGTTGAAAGCATTGAATCAATTTTATACAAAAACACATTCACAGTCAAACTGCTTCAACCAAACAATTTCATCTAGACCGGTTCATTCAGAAAATTTAGAAAAAATAAGAGTATTTTGACAGAAAAATTCATGAAAAGTCTATTAATTTCACACACTAAAATGAGTAGTTTTACGCGAGATTTAATATCTGGGAAAGTAAAATTAAAACTGTAAAAAAATATTCTCATTAAAAGCATGGAATCAATTCGAGAAACCAATTAATTATTATAGAAATAATAAATAAAATAATTCGTGAAACCATTCTGACGTCCATTTAAATATTAGTATTGAGCCAATATTACTCGTTCTTACTAGGTTTCACATACCATTTTATACAAAAACACATTCACATTTAAACCGCTTCAACCAAACAATTTCATCTTGACCGGTTCATTGAGAAAATTTAGAAAAAATAAGAGTATTTTGACAGAAAAATTCATGAAAAGTCTATTTATTTCACACACTAAAATGAGTACTTTTATGCGAGATTTAATATCTAGGAAAGTAAAATTAAAACTGTAAAAAAATATTCTTGTTGAAAGCATTGAATCAATTCGAGAAACCAATGAAATAATTAAAGAAATAATACATGAAATAGTTCGTAAAACCATTCTGATGTCCATTTAAATATTAGTATTGAGCCAATTTTACTCATTCTTACTTGGTTTCACATACCATTTTATACAAAAACACATTTACTGTCAAACCGCTTCAACCGAACAATTTCATCTAGACCGGTTCATTCAGAAAATTTAGAACAAATAAGAGTATTTTGACAGAAAAATTCATGAAGAGTCTATTTATTTCACACACTAAAATGAGTAGTTTTACGCGAGATTTAATATCTGGGAAAGTAAAATTAAAACTGTAAAAAAATATTATCGTTAAAAGCATTGAATCAATTCGAGAAACTAATTAATTATTATAGAAATAATAAATAAAATAATTCGTGAAACCATTCTGACGTCCATTTAAATATTAGTATTGAGCCAATATTACTCGTTCTTACTAGGTTTCACATACCATTTTATACAAAAACACATTCACATTTAAACCGCTTCAACCAAACAATTTCATCTTGACCGGTTCATTGAGAAAATTTAGAAAAAATAAGAGTATTTTGACAGAAAAATTCATGAAAAATCTATTTATTTCACACACTAAAATGAGTACTTTTATGCGAGATTTAATATCTGGGAAAGTAAAATTAAAACTGTAAAAAAATATTCTTGTTGAAAACTTTGAATCAATTCGAGAAACCAATGAAATAATTAAAGAAATAATACATGAAATAGTTCGTGAAACCATTCTGACGTCCATTTAAATATTAGTATTGAGCCAATTTTACTCGTTCTTACTTGGTTTCACATACCATTTTATACAAAAACACATTTACTGTCAAACTGCTTCAACCGAACAATTTCATCTAGATCGGTTCATTCAGAAAATTTAGAACAAATAAGAGTATTTTGACAGAAAAATTCATGAAAAGTCTATTTATTTCACACACTAAAATGAGTAGTTTAACGCGAGATTTAATATCTGGGAAAGTAAAATTAAAACTGTAAAAAAATATTCTCATTAAAAGCATTGAATCAAATCGAGAAACCAATTAATTATTATAGAAATAATAAATAAAATAATTCGTGAAACCATTCTGACGTCCATTTAAATATTAGTATTGAGCCAATATTACTCGTTCTTACTAGGTTTCACATACCATTTTATACAAAAACACATTCACATTTAAACCGCTTCAACCAAACAATTTCATCTTGACCGATTTATTGAGAAAATTTAGAAAAAATAAGAGTATTTTGACAGAAAAATTCATGAAAAGTCTATTTATTTCACACACTAAAATGAGTACTTTTATGCGAGATTTAATATCTGGGAAAGTAAAATTAAAACTGTAAAAAAATATTCTTGTTGAAAACTTTGAATCAGTTCGAGAAACCAATGAAATAATTAAAGAAATAATACATGAAATAGTTCGTGAAACCATTCTGACGTCCATTTAAATATTAGTATTGAGCCAATTTTACTCGTTCTTACTTGAATTCATATACCATTTTATACAAAAACACATTCACTGTCAAACCGCTTCAACCGAACAATTTCATCTAGACCGGTTCATTCAGAAAATTTAGAAAAAATAAGAGTATTTTGACAGAAATATTTATGAAAAGTCTATTTATTTCACACACTAAAATGAGTACTTTTACGCGAGATTTAATATCTAGGAAAGTAAAATTAAAACTGTAAAAAAATATTCTTGTTGAAAGCATTGAATCAATTTTATACAAAAACACATTCACAGTCAAACCGCTTCAACCAAACAATTTCATCTAGACCGGTTCATTCAGAAAATTTAGAAAAAATAAGAGTATTTTGACAGAAAAATTCATGAAAAGTCTATTAATTTCACACACTAAAATGAGTAGTTTTACGCGAGATTTAATATCTGGGAAAGTAAAATTAAAACTGTAAAAAAATATTCTCGTTAAAAGCATTGAATCAATTCGAGAAACTAATTAATTATTATAGAAATAATAAATAAAATAATTCGTGAAACCATTCTGACGTCCATTTAAATATTAGTATTGAGCCAATATTACTCGTTCTTACTAGGTTTCACATACCATTTTATACAAAAACACATTCACATTTAAACCGCTTCAACCAAACAATTTCATCTTGACCGATTCATTGAGAAAATTTAGAAAAAATAAGAGTATTTTGACAGAAAAATTCATGAAAAGTCTATTTATTTCACACACTAAAATGAGTACTTTTATGCGAGATTTAATATCTGGGAAAGTAAAATTAAAACTGTAAAAAAATATTCTTGTTGAAAACTTTGAATCAGTTCGAGAAACCAATGAAATAATTAAAGAAATAATACATGAAATAGTTCGTGAAACCATTCTGACGTCCATTTAAATATTAGTATTGAGCCAATTTTACTCGTTCTTACTTGGATTCATATACCATTTTATACAAAAACACATTCACTGTCAAACCGCTTCAACCGAACAATTTCATCTAGACCGGTTCATTCAGAAAATTTAGAAAAAATAAGAGTATTTTGACAGAAATATTTATGAAAAGTCTATTTATTTCACACACTAAAATGAGTACTTTTACGCGAGATTTAATATCTAGGAAAGTAAAATTAAAACTGTAAAAAAATATTCTTGTTGAAAGCCTTGAATCAATTTTATACAAAAACACATTCACAGTCAAACCGCTTCAACCAAACAATTTCATCTAGACCGGTTCATTCAGAAAATTTAGAAAAAATAAGAGTATTTTGACAGAAAAATTCATGAAAAGTCTATTAATTTCACACACTAAAATGAGTAGTTTTACGCGAGGTTTAATATATGGGAAAGTAAAATTAAAACTGTAAAAAAATATTCTCGTTAAAAGCATTGAATCAATTCGAGAAACTAATTAATTATTATAGAAATAATAAATAAAATAATTCGTGAAACCATTCTGACGTCCATTGAAATATTAGTATTGAGCCAATATTACTCGTTCTTACTAGGTTTCACATACCATTTTATACAAAAACACATTCACATTTAAACCGCTTCAACCAAACAATTTCATCTTGACCAGTTCATTGAGAAAATTTAGAAAAAATAAGAGTATTTTGACAGAAAAATTCATGAAAAGTCTATTTATTTCACACACTAAAATGAGTACTTTTATGCGAGATTTAATATCTGGGAAAGTAAAATTAAAACTGTAAAAAAATATTCTTGTTGAAAGCATTGAATCAATTCAAGAAACCAATGAAATAATTAAAGAAATAATACATGAAATAGTTCGTGAAACCATTCTGAAGTCCATTTAAATATTAGTATTGAACCAATTTTACTCGTTCTTACTAGGTTTCACATACCATTTTATACAAAAACACATTTACTGTCAAACTGCTTCAACCGAACAATTTCATCTAGACCGGTTCATTCAGAAAATTTAGAACAAATAAGCGTATTTTGACAGAAAAATTCATGAAAAGTCTATTTATTTCACACACTAAAATGAGTAGTTTTACGCGAGATTTAATATCTGAGAAAGTAAAATTAAAACTGTAAAAAAATATTCTTGTTGAAAGCATTGAATCAATTCGAGAAACCAATGAAATAATTAAAGAAATAATACATGAAATAGTTCGTGAAACCATTCCGAAGTCCATTTAAATATTAGTATTGAACCAATTTTACTCGTTCTTACTAGGTTTCACATACCATTTTCTACAAAAACACATTTACTGTGAAACCGCTTCAACCGAACAATTTCATCTAGACCGGTTCATTCAGAAAATTTAGAACAAATAAGAGTATTTTGACAGAAAAATTCATGAAAAGTCTATTTATTTCACACACTAAAATGAGTAGTTTTACGCGAGATTTAATATCTGGGAATGTAAAATTAAAACTGTAAAAAAATATTCTCATTAAAAGCATTGAATCAATTCGAGAAACTAATTAATTATTATAGAAATAATAAATAAAATAATTCGTGAAACAATTCTGACGTCCATTTAAATATTAGTATTGAGCCAATATTACTCGTTCTTACTAGGTTTCACATACCATTTTATACAAAAACACATTCACATTTAAACCGCTTCAACCAAACAATTTCATCTTGACCGGTTCATTGAGAAAATTTAGAAAAAATAAGAGTATTTTGACAGAAAAATTCATGAAAAGTCTATTTATTTCACACACTAAAATGAGTACTTTTATGCGAGATTTAATATCTGGGAAAGTAAAATTAAAACTGTAAAAAAATATTCTTGTTGAAAGCATTGAATCAATTCGAGAAACCAATGAAATAATTAAAGAAATAATACATGAAATAGTTCGTAAAACCATTCTGATGTCCATTTAAATATTAGTATTGTGCCAATTTTACTCATTCTTACTTGGTTTCACATACCATTTTATACAAAAACACATTTACTGTCAAACCGCTTCAACCGAACAATTTCATCTAGACCGGTTCATTCAGAAAATTTAGAACAAATAAGAGTATTTTGACAGAAAAATTCATGAAGAGTCTATTTATTTCACACACTAAAATGAGTAGTTTTACGCGAGATTTAATATCTGGGAAAGTAAAATTAAAACTGTAAAAAAATATTATCGTTAAAAGCATTGAATCAATTCGAGAAACTAATTAATTATTATAGAAATAATAAATAAAATAATTCGTGAAACCATTCTGACGTCCATTTAAATATTAGTATTGAGCCAATATTACCCGTTCTTACTAGGTTTCACATACCATTTTATACAAAAACACATTCACATTTAAACCGCTTCAACCAAACAATTTTATCTTGACCGGTTCATTGAGAAAATTTAGAAAAAATAAGAGTATTTTGACAGAAAAATTCATGAAAAGTCTATTTATTTCACACACTAAAATGAGTACTTTTATGCGAGATTTAATATCTGGGAAAGTAAAATTAAAACTGTAAAAAAATATTCTTGTTGAAAACTTTGAATCAGTTCGAGAAACCAATGAAATAATTAAAGAAATAATACATGAAATAGTTCGTGAAACCATTCTGACGTCCATTTAAATATTAGTATTGAGCCAATTTTACTCGTTCTTACTTGGTTTCACATACCATTTTATACAAAAACACATTTACTGTCAAACTGCTTCAACCGAACAATTTCATCTAGATCGGTTCATTCAGAAAATTTAGAACAAATAAGAGTATTTTGACAGAAAAATTCATGAAAAGTCTATTTATTTCACACACTAAAATGAGTAGTTTAACGCGAGATTTAATATCTGGGAAAGTAAAATTAAAACTGTAAAAAAATATTCTCGTTAAAAGCATTGAATCAAATCGAGAAACCAATTAATTATTATAGAAATAATAAATAAAATAATTCGTGAAACTATTCTGACGTCCATTTAAATATTAGTATTGAGCCAATATTACTCGTTCTTACTAGGTTTCACATACCATTTTATACAAAAACACATTCACATTTAAACCGCTTCAACCAAACAATTTCATCTTGACCGGTTCATTGAGAAAATTTAGAAAAAATAAGAGTATTTTGACAGAAAAATTCATGAAAAGTCTATTTATTTCACACACTAAAATGAGTACTTTTATGCGAGATTTAATATCTGGGAAAGTAAAATTAAAACTGTAAAAAAATATTCTTGTTGAAAGCATTGAATCAATTCGAGAAACCAATGAAATAATTAAAGAAATAATACATGAAATAGTTCGTGAAACCATTCTGATGTCCATTTAAATATTAGTATTGAGCCAATTTTACTCGTTCTTACTTGGTTTCACAAACCATTTTATACAAAAACACATTTACTGTCAAACCGCTTCAACCGAACAATTTCATCTAGACCGGTTCATTCAGAAAATTTAGAACAAATAAGTGTATTTTGACAGAAATATTTATGAAAAGTCTATTTATTTCACACACTAAAATGAGTAGTTTTACGCGAGATTTAATATCTGGGAAAGTAAAATTAAAACTGTAAAAAAATATTCTTGTTGAAAGCATTGAATCAATTTTATACAAAAACACATTCACTGTCAAACCGCTTCAACCAAACAATTTCATCTAGACCGGTTCATTCAGAAAATTTAGAAAAAATAAGAGTATTTTGACAAAAAAATTCATGAAAAGTCTATTAATTTCACACACTAAAATGAGTAGTTTTACGCGAGATTTAATATCTGGGAAAGTAAAATTAAAACTGTAAAAAAATATTCTCGTTAAAAGCATTGAATCAATTCGAGAAACTAATTAATTATTATAGAAATAATAAATAAAATAATTCGTGAAACCATTCTGACGTCCATTTAAATATTAGTATTGAGCCAATATTACTCGTTCTTACTAGGTTTCACATACCATTTTATACAAAAACACATTCACATTTAAACCGCTTCAACCAAACAATTTCATCTTGACCGATTCATTGAGAAAATTTAGAAAAAATAAGAGTATTTTGACAGAAAAATTCATGAAAAGTCTATTTATTTCACACACTAAAATGAGTACTTTTATGCGAGATTTAATATCTGGGAAAGTAAAATTAAAACTGTAAAAAAATATTCTTGTTGAAAACTTTGAATCAGTTCGAGAAACCAATGAAATAATTAAAGAAATAATACATGAAATAGTTCGTGAAACCATTCTGACGTCCATTTAAATATTAGTATTGAGCCAATTTTACTCGTTCTTACTTGGATTCATATACCATTTTATACAAAAACACATTCACTGTCAAACCGCTTCAACCGAACAATTTCATCTAGACCGGTTCATTCAGAAAATTTAGAAAAAATAAGAGTATTTTGACAGAAATATTTATGAAAAGTCTATTTATTTCACACACTAAAATGAGTACTTTTACGCGAGATTTAATATCTAGGAAAGTAAAATTAAAACTGTAAAAAAATATTCTTGTTGAAAGCCTTGAATCAATTTTATACAAAAACACATTCACAGTCAAACCGCTTCAACCAAACAATTTCATCTAGACCGGTTCATTCAGAAAATTTAGAAAAAATAAGAGTATTTTGACAGAAAAATTCATGAAAAGTCTATTAATTTCACACACTAAAATGAGTAGTTTTACGCGAGGTTTAATATATGGGAAAGTAAAATTAAAACTGTAAAGAAAATATTCTCGTTAAAAGCATTGAATCAATTCGAGAAACTAATTAATTATTATAGAAATAATAAATAAAATAATTCGTGAAACCATTCTGACGTCCATTTAAATATTAGTATTGAGCCAATATTACTCGTTCTTACTAGGTTTCACATACCATTTTATACAAAAACACATTCACATTTAAACCGCTTCAACCAAACAATTTCATCTTGACCGGTTCATTGAGAAAATTTAGAAAAAATAAGAGTATTTTGACAGAAAAATTCATGAAAAGTCTATTTATTTCACACACTAAAATGAGTACTTTTATGCGAGATTTAATATCTGGGAAAGTAAAATTAAAACTGTAAAAAAATATTCTTGTTGAAAGCATTGAATCAATTCAAGAAACCAATGAAATAATTAAAGAAATAATACATGAAATAGTTCGTGAAACCATTCTGAAGTCCATTTAAATATTAGTATTGAACCAATTTTACTCGTTCTTACTAGGTTTCACATACCATTTTATACAAAAACACATTTACTGTCAAACTGCTTCAACCGAACAATTTCATCTAGACCGGTTCATTCAGAAAATTTAGAACAAATAAGCGTATTTTGACAGAAAAATTCATGAAAAGTCTATTTATTTCACACACTAAAATGAGTAGTTTTACGCGAGATTTAATATCTGGGAAAGTAAAATTAAAACTGTAAAAAAATATTCTTGTTGAAAGCATTGAATCAATTCGAGAAACCAATGAAATAATTAAAGAAATAATACATGAAATAGTTCGTGAAACCATTCCGAAGTCCATTTAAATATTAGTATTGAACCAATTTTACTCGTTCTTACTAGGTTTCACATACCATTTTCTACAAAAACACATTTACTGTGAAACCGCTTCAACCGAACAATTTCATCTAGACCGGTTCATTCAGAAAATTTAGAACAAATAAGAGTATTTTGACAGAAAAATTCATGAAAAGTCTATTTATTTCACACACTAAAATGAGTAGTTTTACGCGAGATTTAATATCTGGGAATGTAAAATTAAAACTGTAAAAAAATATTCTCATTAAAAGCATTGAATCAATTCGAGAAACTAATTAATTATTATAGAAATAATAAATAAAATAATTCGTGAAACAATTCTGACGTCCATTTAAATATTAGTATTGAGCCAATATTACTCGTTCTTACTAGGTTTCACATACCATTTTATACAAAAACACATTCACATTTAAACCGCTTCAACCAAACAATTTCATCTTGACCGGTTCATTGAGAAAATTTAGAAAAAATAAGAGTATTTTGACAGAAAAATTCATGAAAAGTCTATTTATTTCACACACTAAAATGAGTACTTTTATGCGAGATTTAATATCTGGGAAAGTAAAATTAAAACTGTAAAAAAATATTCTTGTTGAAAGCATTGAATCAATTCGAGAAACCAATGAAATAATTAAAGAAATAATACATGAAATAGTTCGTAAAACCATTCTGATGTCCATTTAAATATTAGTATTGTGCCAATTTTACTCATTCTTACTTGGTTTCACATACCATTTTATACAAAAACACATTTACTGTCAAACCGCTTCAACCGAACAATTTCATCTAGACCGGTTCATTCAGAAAATTTAGAACAAATAAGAGTATTTTGACAGAAAAATTCATGAAGAGTCTATTTATTTCACACACTAAAATGAGTAGTTTTACGCGAGATTTAATATCTGGGAAAGTAAAATTAAAACTGTAAAAAAATATTATCGTTAAAAGCATTGAATCAATTCGAGAAACTAATTAATTATTATAGAAATAATAAATAAAATAATTCGTGAAACCATTCTGACGTCCATTTAAATATTAGTATTGAGCCAATATTACTCGTTCTTACTAGGTTTCACATACCATTTTATACAAAAACACATTCACATTTAAACCGCTTCAACCAAACAATTTTATCTTGACCGGTTCATTGAGAAAATTTAGAAAAAAATAAGAGTATTTTGACAGAAAAATTCATGAAAAGTCTATTTATTTCACACACTAAAATGAGTACTTTTATGCGAGATTTAATATCTGGGAAAGTAAAATTAAAACTGTAAAAAAATATTCTTGTTGAAAACTTTGAATCAGTTCGAGAAACCAATGAAATAATTAAAGAAATAATACATGAAATAGTTCGTGAAACCATTCTGACGTCCATTTAAATATTAGTATTGAGCCAATTTTACTCGTTCTTACTTGGTTTCACATACCATTTTATACAAAAACACATTTACTGTCAAACTGCTTCAACCGAACAATTTCATCTAGATCGGTTCATTCAGAAAATTTAGAACAAATAAGAGTATTTTGACAGAAAAATTCATGAAAAGTCTATTTATTTCACACACTAAAATGAGTAGTTTAACGCGAGATTTAATATCTAGGAAAGTAAAATTAAAACTGTAAAAAAATATTCTCGTTAAAAGCATTGAATCAAATCGAGAAACCAATTAATTATTATAGAAATAATAAATAAAATAATTCGTGAAACTATTCTGACGTCCATTTAAATATTAGTATTGAGCCAATATTACTCGTTCTTACTAGGTTTCACATACCATTTTATACAAAAACACATTCACATTTAAACCGCTTCAACCAAACAATTTCATCTTGACCGGTTCATTGAGAAAATTTAGAAAAAATAAGAGTATTTTGACAGAAAAATTCATGAAAAGTCTATTTATTTCACACACTAAAATGAGTACTTTTATGCGAGATTTAATATCTGGGAAAGTAAAATTAAAACTGTAAAAAAATATTCTTGTTGAAAGCATTGAATCAATTCGAGAAACCAATGAAATAATTAAAGAAATAATACATGAAATAGTTCGTGAAACCATTCTGATGTCCATTTAAATATTAGTATTGAGCCAATTTTACTCGTTCTTACTTGGTTTCACAAACCATTTTATACAAAAACACATTTACTGTCAAACCGCTTCAACCGAACAATTTCATCTAGACCGGTTCATTCAGAAAATTTAGAACAAATAAGTGTATTTTGACAGAAAAATTCATGAAAAGTCTATTTATTTCACACACTAAAATGAGTAGTTTTACGCGAGATTTAATATCTGGGAAAGTAAAATTAAAACTGTAAAAAAATATTCTTGTTGAAAGCATTGAATCAATTCGAGAAACCAATGAAATAATTAAAGAAATAATACATGAAATAGTTCGTGAAACCATTCCGAAGTCCATTTAAATATTAGTATTGAACCAATTTTACTCGTTCTTACTAGGTTTCACATACCATTTTCTACAAAAACACATTTACTGTGAAACCGCTTCAACCGAACAATTTCATCTAGACCGGTTCATTCAGAAAATTTAGAACAAATAAGAGTATTTTGACAGAAAAATTCATGAAAAGTCTATTTATTTCACACACTAAAATGAGTAGTTTTACGCGAGATTTAATATCTGGGAAAGTAAAATTAAAACTGTAAAAAAATATTCTCATTAAAAGCATTGAATCAATTCGAGAAACTAATTAATTATTATAGAAATAATAAATAAAATAATTCGTGAAACAATTCTGACGTCCATTTAAATATTAGTATTGAGCCAATATTACTCGTTCTTACTAGGTTTCACATACCATTTTATACAAAAACACATTCACATTTAAACTGCTTCAACCAAACAATTTCATCTTGACCGGTTCATTGAGAAAATTTAGAAAAAATAAGAGTATTTTGACAGAAAAATTCATGAAAAGTCTATTTATTTCACACACTAAAATGAGTACTTTTATGCGAGATTTAATATCTGGAAAAGTAAAATTAAAACTGTAAAAAAATATTCTTGTTGAAAACTTTGAATCAATTCGAGAAACCAATGAAATAATTAAAGAAATAATACATGAAATAGTTCGTGAAACCATTCTGACGTCCATTTAAATATTAGTATTGAGCCAATTTTACTCGTTCTTACTTGGTTTCACATACCATTTTATACAAAAACACATTTACTGTCAAACTGCTTCAACCGAACAATTTCATCTAGATCGGTTCATTCAGAAAATTTAGAACAAATAAGAGTATTTTGACAGAAAAATTCATGAAAAGTCTATTTATTTCACACACTAAAATGAGTAGTTTAACGCGAGATTTAATATCTGGGAAAGTAAAATTAAAACTGTAAAAAAATATTCTCATTAAAAGCATTGAATCAAATCGAGAAACCAATTAATTATTATAGAAATAATAAATAAAATAATTCGTGAAACCATTCTGACGTCCATTTAAATATTAGTATTGAGCCAATATTACTCGTTCTTACTAGGTTTCACATACCATTTTATACAAAAACACATTCACATTTAAACCGCTTCAACCAAACAATTTCATCTTGACCGATTCATTGAGAAAATTTAGAAAAAAATAAGAGTATTTTGACAGAAAAATTCATGAAAAGTCTATTTATTTCACACATTAAAATGAGTACTTTTATGCGAGATTTAATATCTGGGAAAGTAAAATTAAAACTGTAAAAAAATATTCTTGTTGAAAACTTTGAATCAGTTCGAGAAACCAATGAAATAATTAAAGAAATAATACATGAAATAATTCGTGAAACCATTCTGACGTCCATTTAAATATTAGTATTGAGCCAATTTTACTCGTTCTTAATTGGTTTCACATACCATTTTATACAAAAACACATTTACTGTCAAACTGCTTCAACCGAACAATTTCATCTAGATCGGTTCATTCAGAAAATTTAGAACAAATAAGAGTATTTTGACAGAAAAATTCATGAAAAGTCTATTTATTTCACACACTAAAATGAGTAGTTTAACGCGAGATTTAATATCTGGGAAAGTAAAATTAAAACTGTAAAAAAATATTCTCGTTAAAAGCATTGAATCAAATCGAGAAACCAATTAATTATTATAGAAATAATAAATAAAATAATTCGTGAAACTATTCTGACGTCCATTTAAATATTAGTAGTGAGCCAATATTACTCGTTCTTACTAGGTTTCACATACCATTTTATACAAAAACACATTCACAGTCAAACCGCTTCAACCAAACAATTTCATCTCGACCGGTTCATTCAGAAAATTTAGAAAAAATAAGAGTATTTTGATAGAAAAATTCATGAAAAGTCTATTTATTTCACACACTAAAATGAGTACTTTTACGCGAGATTTAATATCTAGGAAAGTAAAATTAAAACTGTAAAAAACTATTCTTGTTGAAAGCATTGAATCAATTCAAGAAACCAATGAAATAATTAAAGAAATAATACATGAAATAGTTCGTGAAACCATTCTGAAGTCCATTTAAATATTAGTATTGAACCAATTTTACTCGTTCTTACTAGGTTTCACATACCATTTTATACAAAAACACATTTACTGTCAAACTGCTTCAACCGAACAATTTCATCTAGACCGGTTCATTCAGAAAATTTAGAACAAATAAGCGTATTTTGACAGAAAAATTCATGAAAAGTCTATTTATTTCACACACTAAAATGAGTAGTTTTACGCGAGATTTAATATCTGGGAAAGTAAAATTGAAACTGTAAAAAAATATTCTTGTTGAAAGCATTGAATCAATTCGAGAAACCAATGAAATAATTAAAGAAATAATACATGAAATAGTTCGTGAAACCATTCTGACGTCCATTTAAATATTAGTATTGAGCCAATTTTACTCGTTCTTAATTGGTTTCACATACCATTTTATACAAAAACACATTTACTGTCAAACTGCTTCAACCGAACAATTTCATCTAGATTGGTTCATTCAGAAAATTTAGAACAAATAAGAGTATTTTGACAGAAAAATTCATGAAAAGTCTATTTATTTCACACACTAAAATGAGTAGTTTAACACGAGATTTAATATCTGGGAAAGTAAAATTAAAACTGTAAAAAAAATATTCTCGTTAAAAGCATTGAATCAAATCGAGAAACCAATTAATTATTATAGAAATAATAAATAAAATAATTCGTGAAACTATTCTGACGTCCATTTAAATATTAGTATTGAGCCAATATTACTCGTTCTTACTAGGTTTCACATACCATTTTATACAAAAACACATTCACAGTCAAACCGCTTCAACCAAACAATTTCATCTCGACCGGTTCATTCAGAAAATTTAGAAAAAATAAGAGTATTTTGACAGAAAAATTTTTGAAAAGTCTATTTATTTCACACACTAAAATGAGTACTTTTACGCGAGATTTAATATCTAGGAAAGTAAAATTAAAACTGTAAAAAACTATTCTTGTTGAAAGCATTGAATCAATTCAAGAAACCAATGAAATAATTAAAGAAATAATACATGAAATAGTTCGTGAAACCATTCTGAAGTCCATTTAAATATTAGTATTGAACCAATTTTACTCGTTCTTACTAGGTTTCACATACCATTTTATACAAAAACACATTTACTGTCAAACTGCTTCAACCGAACAATTTCATCTAGACCGGTTCATTCAGAAAATTTAGAACTAATAAGCGTATTTTGACAGAAAAATTCATGAAAAGTCTATTTATTTCACACACTAAAATGAGTAGTTTTACGCGAGATTTAATATCTGGGAAAGTAAAATTAAAACTGTAAAAAAATATTCTTGTTGAAAGCATTGAATCAATTCGAGAAACCAATGAAATAATTAAAGAAATAATACATGAAATAGTTCGTGAAACCATTCCGAAGTCCATTTAAATATTAGTATTGAACCAATTTTACTCGTTCTTACTAGGTTTCACATACCATTTTCTACAAAAACACATTTACTGTGAAACCGCTTCAACAGAACAATTTCATCTAGACCGGTTCATTCAGAAAATTTAGAACAAATAAGAGTATTTTGACAGAAAAATTCATGAAAAGTCTATTTATTTCACACACTAAAATGAGTAGTTTTACGCGAGATTTAATATCTGGGAAAGTAAAATTAAAACTATAAAAAAATATTCTCATTAAAAGCATTGAATCAATTCGAGAAACTAATTAATTATTATAGAAATAATAAATAAAATAATTCGTGAAACAATTCTGACGTCCATTTAAATATTAGTATTGAGCCAATATTACTCGTTCTTACTAGGTTTCACATACCATTTTATACAAAAACACATTCACATTTAAACCGCTTCAACCAAACAATTTCATCTTGACCGGTTCATTGAGAAAATTTAGAAAAAATAAGAGTATTTTGACAGAAAAATTCATGAAAAGTCTATTTATTTCACACACTAAAATGAGTACTTTTATGCGAGATTTAATATCTGGGAAAGTAAAATTAAAACTGTAAAAAAATATTCTTGTTGAAAACTTTGAATCAATTCGAGAAACCAATGAAATAATTAAAGAAATAATACATGAAATAGTTCGTGAAACCATTCTGACGTCCATTTAAATATTAGTATTGAGCCAATTTTACTCGTTCTTACTTGGTTTCACATACCATTTTATACAAAAACACATTTACTGTCAAACTGCTTCAACCGAACAATTTCATCTAGATCGGTTCATTCAGAAAATTTAGAACAAATAAGAGTATTTTGACAGAAAAATTCATGAAAAGTCTATTTATTTCACACACTAAAATGAGTAATTTAACGCGAGATTTAATATCTGGGAAAGTAAAATTAAAACTGTAAAAAAATATTCTCATTAAAAGCATTGAATCAAATCGAGAAACCAATTAATTATTATAGAAATAATAAATAAAATAATTCGTGAAACCATTCTTACGTCCATTTAAATATTAGTTTTGAGCCAATATTACTCGTTCTTACTAGGTTTCACATACCATGTTATACAAAAACACATTCACATTTAAACCGCTTCAACCAAACAATTTCATCTTGACCGATTCATTGAGAAAATTTAGAAAAAATAAGAGTATTTTGACAGAAAAATTCATGAAAAGTCTATTTATTTCACACACACTAAAATGAGTACTTTTATGCGAGATTTAATATCTGGGAAAGTAAAATTAAAACTGTAAAAAAATATTCTTGTTGAAAACTTTGAATCAGTTCGAGAAACCAATGAATTAATTAAAGAAATAATACATGAAATAGTTCGTGAAACCATTCTGACGTCCATTTAAATATTAGTATTGAGCCAATTTTACTCGTTCTTACTTGGTTTCACATACCATTTTATACAAAAACACATTTACTGTCAAACTGCTTCAACCGAACAATTTCATCTTGATCGGTTCATTCAGAAAATTTAGAACAAATAAGAGTATTTTGACAGAAAAATTCATGAAAAGTCTATTTATTTCACACACTAAAATGAGTAGTTTAACGCGAGATTTAATATCTGGGAAAGTAAAATTAAAACTGTAAAAAAATATTCTCGTTAAAAGCATTGAATCAAATCGAGAAACCAATTAATTATTATTGAAATAATAAATAAAATAATTCGTGAAACTATTCTGACGTCCATTTAAATATTAGTATTGAGCCAATATTACTCGTTCTTACTAGGTTTCACATACCATTTTATACAAAAACACATTCACATTTAAACCGCTTCAACCAAACAATTTCATCTTGACCGGTTCATTGAGAAAATTTAGAAAAAATAAGAGTATTTTGACAGAAAAATTCATGAAAAGTCTATTTATTTCACACACTAAAATGAGTACTTTTATGCGAGATTTAATATCTGGGAAAGTAAAATTAAAACTGTAAAAAAATATTCTTGTTGAAAGCATTGAATCAATTCGAGAAACCAATGAAATAATTAAAGAAATAATACATGAAATAGTTCGTGAAACCATTCTGATGTCCATTTAAATATTAGTATTGAGCCAATTTTACTCGTTCTTACTTGGTTTCACAAACCATTTTATACAAAAACACATTTACTGTCAAACCGCTTCAATCGAACAATTTCATCTAGACCGGTTCATTCAGAAAATTTAGAACAAATAAGAGTATTTTGACAGAAAAATTCATGAAAAGTCTATTTATTTCACACACTAAAATGAGTAGTTTTACGCGAGATTTAATATCTGGGAAAGTAAAATTAAAACTGTAAAAAAATATTCTTGTTGAAAGCATTGAATCAATTCGAGAAACCAATGAAATAATTAAAGAAATAATACATGAAATAGTTCGTGAAACCATTCTGACGTCCATTTAAATATTAGTATTGAGCCAATTTTACTCGTTCTTACTTGGTTTCACAAACCATTTTATACAAAAACACATTCACTGTCAAACCGCTTCAACCGAACAATTTCATCTAGACCGGTTCATTCAGAAAATTTAGAAAAAATAAGAGTATTTTGACACAAAAATTCATGAAAAGTCTATTTATTTCACACACTAAAATGAGTACTTTTACGCGAGATTTAATGTCTAGAAAAGTAAAATTAAAACTGTAAAAAAATATTCTTGTTGAAAGCATTGAATCAATTTTATACAAAAACACATTCACAGTCAAACCGCTTCAACCAAACAATTTCATCTCGACCGGTTCATTCAGAAAATTTAGAAAAAATAAGAGTATTTTGACAGAAAAATTCATGAAAAGTCTATTTATTTCACACACTAAAATGAGTACTTTTACGCGAGATTTAATATCTAGGAAAGTAAAATTAAAACTGTAAAAAAATATTCTTGTTGAAAGCATTGAATTAATTTTATACAAAAACACATTCACAGTCAAACCGCTTCAACCAAATAATTTCATCTAGACCGGTTCATTAAGAAAATTTAGAAAAAATAAGAGTATTTTGACAGAAAAATTCATGAAAAGTCTATTTATTTCACACACTAAAATGAGTAGTTTTACGCGAGATTTAATATCTGGGAAAGTAAAATTAAAACTGTAAAAAAATATTCTCGTTAAAAGCATTGAATCAATTCGAGAAACCAATTAATTATTATAGAAATAATACATGAAATAATTCGTGAAACCATTCTGACGTCCATTTAAATATTAGTATTGAGCCAATATTACTCGTTCTTACTAGGTTTCACATACCATTTTATACAAAAACACATTTACATTTAAACCGCTTCAACCAAACAATTTCATCTTGACCGGTTCATTGAGAAAATTTAGAAAAAATATGAGTATTTTGACAGAAAAATTCATGAAAAGTCTATTTATTTCACACACTAAAATGAGTACTTTTATGCGAGATTTAATATCTAGAAAAGTAAAATTAAAACTGTAAAAAATATTTTTGTTGAAAGCATTGAATCAATTCGAGAAACCAATGAAATAATTAAAGAAATAATACATGAAATAGTTCGTGAAACCATTCTGAAGTCCATTTAAATATTAGTATTGAACCAATTTTACTCGTTTTTACTAGGTTTCACATACTATTTTATACAAAAACACATTTACTGTCAAACTGCTTCAACCGAACAATTTCATCTAGACTAGTTCATTCAGAAAATTTAGAAAAAATAAGAGTATTTTGACAGAAAAATTCATGAAAAGTCTATTTATTTCACACACTAAAATGAGTAGTTTTACACGAGATTTAATATCTGGGAAAGTAAAATTAAAACTATAAAAAAATATTCTTGTTGAAAGCATTGAATCAATTCGAGAAACCAATGAAATAATTAAAGAAATAATACATGAAATAGTTAGTGAAACCATTCTGACGTCCATTTAAATATTAGTATTGAGCCAATTTTACTCGTTCTTACTTGGTTTCACATACCATTTTATACAAAAACACATTCACTATCAAACCGCTTCAACCGAACAATTTCATCTAGACCGGTTCATTCAAAAAATTTAGAAAAAATAAGAGTATTTTGACACAAAAATTCATGAAAAGTCTATTTATTTCACACACCAAAATGAGTACTTTTACGCGAGATTTAATATCCAGGAAAGTAAAATTAAAACTGTAAAAAAATATTCTTGTTAAAAGTATTGAATCAATTTTATACAAAAACACATTCACAGTCAAACCGCTTCAACCAAACAATTTCATCTAGACCGGTTCATTCAGAAAATTTAGAAAAAATAAGAGTATTTTGACAGAAAAATTCATGAAAAGTCTATTTATTTCACACACTAAAATAAGTAGTTTTACGCGAGATTTAATATCTGGGAAAGTAAAATTAAAAATGTAAAAAAAGTATTCTCCGTAAAAGCATTGAATCAATTCGAGAAACTAATTAATTATTATAGAAATAATACATGAAATAATTCGTGAAACCATTCTGACATCCATTTAAATATTAGTATTGAGCCAATATTACTCGTTCTTACTAGGTTTCAAATACCATTTTATACAAAAACACATTCACATTTAAACCGCTTCAACCAAACAATTTCATCTTGACCGGTTCATTGAGAAAATTTAAAAAAATAAGAGTATTTTGACAGAAAAATTCATGAAAAGTCTATTTATTTCACACACTAAAATGAGTACTTTTATGCGAGATTTAATATCTAGGAAAGTAAAATTAAAACTGTAAAAAAATATTCTTGTTGAAAGCATTGAATCAATTCGAGAAACCAATGAAATAATTAAAGAAATAATACATGAAATAGTTCATGAAACCATTCTGAAGTCTATTTAAATATTAGTATTGAACCAATTTTACTCGTTCTTACTATGTTTCACATACCATTTTATACAAAAACACATTCACTGTTAAACCGCTTCAATCGGACAATTTCATCTAGACCGATTCATTCAGAAAATTTAGAAAAAATAAGAGTATTTTGACACAAAAATTCATGAAAAGTCTATTTATTTCACACACTAAAATGAGTACTTTTACGTGAGATTTAATATCTAGGAAAGTAAAATTAAAACTGTAAAAAAATATTCTTGTTGAAAGCATTGAATCAATTTTATACAAAAACACAGTCACAGTCAAACCGCTTCAACCAAACAATTACATCTAGACCGGTTCATTCAGAAAATTTAGAAAAAATAAGAGTATTTTGACAGAAAAATTCTTGAAAAGTCTATTTATTTCACACACTAAAATAAGTAGTTTTACGCGAGATTTAATATCTGGGAAAGTAAAATTAAAACTGTAAAAAAATATTCTCATTAAAAGCAATGAATCAATTCGAGTAACCAATTAATTATTATAGAAATAATACATGAAATAATTCGTGAAACCATTCTGACTTCCATTTAAATATTAGTATTGAGCCAATACTACTCGTTCTTACTAGGTTTCACATATCATTTTACACAAAAACACATTCACATTTAAACCGCTTCCACCAAATAATTTCATCTTGACCGGTTCATTGAGAAAATTTAGAAAAAATAAGAGTATTTTGACAGAAAAATTCATGAAAAGTCTATTTATTTCACACACTAAAATGAGTAGTTTTACGCGAGATTTAATATCTGGGAAAGTAAAATTAAAACTATAAAAAAATATTCTTGTTGAAAAGATTGAATCAATTCGAGAAACCAATAAAATAATTATAGAAATAATACATGAAATATTTCGTGAAACCATTCTGAAGTCCATTTAAATATTAGCATTGAGCCAATTTTACTCGTTCTTACTAGATTTCACATATCATTTTATACAAAAACACATTCACTGTCAAACCGCTTCAACCGAACAATTTCATTTTAGACCGATTTATTAAGAAAAATTAGAAAAAATAAGAGTATTTTGACAGAAAAATTCATGAAAAGTCTAATTATTTCACACATAAAATGAGTACTTTTACGCGAGATTTAATATCTGGAAAAGTAAAATTAAAACTGTAAAAAAATATTCTTGTTGAAAGCATTAAATCAATTCGAGAAACCAATGAAATAATTAAAGAAATAATACATGAAATAGTTCGTGAAACCATTCTGAAGTCCATTTAAATATTAGTATTGAACCAATTTTACTCGTTCTTACTAGGTTTCACATACCATTTTATACAAAAACACATTTACTGTCAAACCGCTTCAATCGAACAATTTCATCTAGACCGGTTCATTCAGAAAATTTAAAAAAAAATAAGAGTATTTTGACAGAAAAATTCATGAAAAGTCTATTTATTTCACACACTAAAATGAGTACTTTTATGCGAGATTTAATATCTAGGAAAGTAAAATTAAAACTGTAAAAAAATATTCTTGTTGAAAGCATTGAATCAATTCGAGAAACCAATGAAATAATTAAAGAAATAATACATGAAATAGTTCATGAAACCATTCTGAAGTCTATTTAAATATTAGTATTGAACCAATTTTACTCGTTCTTACTATGTTTCACATACCATTTTATACAAAAACACATTCACTGTTAAACCGCTTCAATCGGACAATTTCATCTAGACCGGTTCATTCAGAAAATTTAGAAAAAATAAGAGTATTTTGACACAAAAATTCATGAAAAGTCTATTTATTTCACACACTAAAATGAGTACTTTTACGTGAGATTTAATATCTAGAAAAGTAAAATTAAACTGTAAAAAAATATTCTTGTTGAAAGCATTGAATCAATTTTATACAAAAACACAGTCACAGTCAAACCGCTTCAACCAAACAATTACATCTAGACCGGTTCATTCAGAAAATTTAGAAAAAATAAGAGTATTTTGACAGAAAAATTCATGAAAAGTCTATTTATTTCACACACTAAAATAAGTAGTTTTACGCGAGATTTAATATCCGGGAAAGTAAAATTAAAACTGTAAAAAAATATTCTCATTAAAAGCAATGAATCAATTCGAGTAACCAATTAATTATTATAGAAATAATACATGAAATAATTCGTGAAACCATTCTGACGTCCATTTAAATATTAGTATTGAGCCAATAATACTCGTTCTTACTAGGTTTCACATATCATTTTACACAAAAACACATTCACATTTAAACCGCTTCCACCAAATAATTTCATCTTGACCGGTTCATTGAGAAAATTTAGAAAAAATAAGAGTATTTTGACAGAAAAATTCATGAAAAGTCTATTTATTTCACACACTAAAATGAGTAGTTTTACGCGAGATTTAATATCTGGGAAAGTAAAATTAAAACTATAAAAAAATATTCTTGTTGAAAAGATTGAATCAATTCGAGAAACCAATAAAATAATTATAGAAATAATACATGAAATATTTCGGGAAACCATTCTGAAGTCCATTTAAATATTAGCATTGAGCCAATTTTACTCGTTCTTACTAGATTTCACATATCATTTTATACAAAAACACATTCACTGTCAAACCGCTTCAACCGAATAATTTCATTTTAGACCGATTTATTAAGAAAAATTAGAAAAAATAAGAGTATTTTGACAGAAAAATTCATGAAAAGTCTATTTATTTCACACACTAAAATAAGTAGTTTTACGCGAGATTTAATATCTGGGAAAGTAAAATTAAAAATGTAAAAAAAGTATTCTCCGTAAAAGCATTGAATCAATTCGAGAAACTAATTAATTATTATAGAAATAATACATGAAATAATTCGTGAAACCATTCTGACATCCATTTAAATATTAGTATTGAGCCAATATTACTCGTTCTTACTAGGTTTCAAATACCATTTTATACAAAAACACATTCACATTTAAACCGCTTCAACCAAACAATTTCATCTTGACCGGTTCATTGAGAAAATTTAAAAAAATAAGAGTATTTTGACAGAAAAATTCATGAAAAGTCTATTTATTTCACACACTAAAATGAGTACTTTTATGCGAGATTTAATATCTAGGAAAGTAAAATTAAAACTGTAAAAAAATATTCTTGTTGAAAGCATTGAATCAATTCGAGAAACCAATGAAATAATTAAAGAAATAATACATGAAATAGTTCATGAAACCATTCTGAAGTCTATTTAAATATTAGTATTGAACCAATTTTACTCGTTCTTACTATGTTTCACATACCATTTTATACAAAAACACATTCACTGTTAAACCGCTTCAATCGGACAATTTCATCTAGACCGATTCATTCAGAAAATTTAGAAAAAATAAGAGTATTTTGACACAAAAATTCATGAAAAGTCTATTTATTTCACACACTAAAATGAGTACTTTTACGTGAGATTTAATATCTAGGAAAGTAAAATTAAAACTGTAAAAAAATATTCTTGTTGAAAGCATTGAATCAATTTTATACAAAAACACAGTCACAGTCAAACCGCTTCAACCAAACAATTACATCTAGACCGGTTCATTCAGAAAATTTAGAAAAAATAAGAGTATTTTGACAGAAAAATTCTTGAAAAGTCTATTTATTTCACACACTAAAATAAGTAGTTTTACGCGAGATTTAATATCTGGGAAAGTAAAATTAAAACTGTAAAAAAATATTCTCATTAAAAGCAATGAATCAATTCGAGTAACCAATTAATTATTATAGAAATAATACATGAAATAATTCGTGAAACCATTCTGACTTCCATTTAAATATTAGTATTGAGCCAATACTACTCGTTCTTACTAGGTTTCACATATCATTTTACACAAAAACACATTCACATTTAAACCGCTTCCACCAAATAATTTCATCTTGACCGGTTCATTGAGAAAATTTAGAAAAAATAAGAGTATTTTGACAGAAAAATTCATGAAAAGTCTATTTATTTCACACACTAAAATGAGTAGTTTTACGCGAGATTTAATATCTGGGAAAGTAAAATTAAAACTATAAAAAAATATTCTTGTTGAAAAGATTGAATCAATTCGAGAAACCAATAAAATAATTATAGAAATAATACATGAAATATTTCGTGAAACCATTCTGAAGTCCATTTAAATATTAGCATTGAGCCAATTTTACTCGTTCTTACTAGATTTCACATATCATTTTATACAAAAACACATTCACTGTCAAACCGCTTCAACCGAACAATTTCATTTTAGACCGATTTATTAAGAAAAATTAGAAAAAATAAGAGTATTTTGACAGAAAAATTCATGAAAAGTCTAATTATTTCACACATAAAATGAGTACTTTTACGCGAGATTTAATATCTGGAAAAGTAAAATTAAAACTGTAAAAAAATATTCTTGTTGAAAGCATTAAATCAATTCGAGAAACCAATGAAATAATTAAAGAAATAATACATGAAATAGTTCGTGAAACCATTCTGAAGTCCATTTAAATATTAGTATTGAACCAATTTTACTCGTTCTTACTAGGTTTCACATACCATTTTATACAAAAACACATTTACTGTCAAACCGCTTCAATCGAACAATTTCATCTAGACCGGTTCATTCAGAAAATTTAAAAAAAAATAAGAGTATTTTGACAGAAAAATTCATGAAAAGTCTATTTATTTCACACACTAAAATGAGTACTTTTATGCGAGATTTAATATCTAGGAAAGTAAAATTAAAACTGTAAAAAAATATTCTTGTTGAAAGCATTGAATCAATTCGAGAAACCAATGAAATAATTAAAGAAATAATACATGAAATAGTTCATGAAACCATTCTGAAGTCTATTTAAATATTAGTATTGAACCAATTTTACTCGTTCTTACTATGTTTCACATACCATTTTATACAAAAACACATTCACTGTTAAACCGCTTCAATCGGACAATTTCATCTAGACCGGTTCATTCAGAAAATTTAGAAAAAATAAGAGTATTTTGACACAAAAATTCATGAAAAGTCTATTTATTTCACACACTAAAATGAGTACTTTTACGTGAGATTTAATATCTAGAAAAGTAAAATTAAACTGTAAAAAAATATTCTTGTTGAAAGCATTGAATCAATTTTATACAAAAACACAGTCACAGTCAAACCGCTTCAACCAAACAATTACATCTAGACCGGTTCATTCAGAAAATTTAGAAAAAATAAGAGTATTTTGACAGAAAAATTCATGAAAAGTCTATTTATTTCACACACTAAAATAAGTAGTTTTACGCGAGATTTAATATCCGGGAAAGTAAAATTAAAACTGTAAAAAAATATTCTCATTAAAAGCAATGAATCAATTCGAGTAACCAATTAATTATTATAGAAATAATACATGAAATAATTCGTGAAACCATTCTGACGTCCATTTAAATATTAGTATTGAGCCAATAATACTCGTTCTTACTAGGTTTCACATATCATTTTACACAAAAACACATTCACATTTAAACCGCTTCCACCAAATAATTTCATCTTGACCGGTTCATTGAGAAAATTTAGAAAAAATAAGAGTATTTTGACAGAAAAATTCATGAAAAGTCTATTTATTTCACACACTAAAATGAGTAGTTTTACGCGAGATTTAATATCTGGGAAAGTAAAATTAAAACTATAAAAAAATATTCTTGTTGAAAAGATTGAATCAATTCGAGAAACCAATAAAATAATTATAGAAATAATACATGAAATATTTCGTGAAACCATTCTGAAGTCCATTTAAATATTAGCATTGAGCCAATTTTACTCGTTCTTACTAGATTTCACATATCATTTTATACAAAAACACATTCACTGTCAAACCGCTTCAACCGAATAATTTCATTTTAGACCGATTTATTAAGAAAAATTAGAAAAAATAAGAGTATTTTGACAGAAAAATTCATGAAAAGTCTAATTATTTCACACATAAAATGAGTACTTTTACGCGAGATTTAATATCTGGAAAAGTAAAATTAAAACTGTAAAAAAATATTCTTGTTGAAAGCATTAAATCAATTCGAGAAACCAATGAAATAATTAAAGAAATAATACATGAAATAGTTCGTGAAACCATTCTGAAGTCCATTTAAATATTAGTATTGAACCAATTTTACTCGTTCTTACTAGGTTTCACATACCATTTTATACAAAAACACATTTACTGTCAAACCGCTTCAATCGAACAATTTCATCTAGACCGGTTCATTCAGAAAATTTAAAAAAAAATAAGAGTATTTTGACAGAAAAATTCATGAAAAGTCTATTTATTTCACACACTAAAATGAGTACTTTTATGCGAGATTTAATATCTAGGAAAGTAAAATTAAAACTGTAAAAAAATATTCTTGTTGAAAGCATTGAATCAATTCGAGAAACCAATGAAATAATTAAAGAAATAATACATGAAATAGTTCATGAAACCATTCTGAAGTCTATTTAAATATTAGTATTGAACCAATTTTACTCGTTCTTACTATGTTTCACATACCATTTTATACAAAAACACATTCACTGTTAAACCGCTTCAATCGGACAATTTCATCTAGACCGGTTCATTCAGAAAATTTAGAAAAAATAAGAGTATTTTGACACAAAAATTCATGAAAAGTCTATTTATTTCACACACTAAAATGAGTACTTTTACGTGAGATTTAATATCTAGGAAAGTAAAATTAAACTGTAAAAAAATATTCTTGTTGAAAGCATTGAATCAATTTTATACAAAAACACAGTCACAGTCAAACCGCTTCAACCAAACAATTACATCTAGACCGGTTCATTCAGAAAATTTAGAAAAAATAAGAGTATTTTGACAGAAAAATTCATGAAAAGTCTATTTATTTCACACACTAAAATAAGTAGTTTTACGCGAGATTTAATATCCGGGAAAGTAAAATTAAAACTGTAAAAAAATATTCTCATTAAAAGCAATGAATCAATTCGAGTAACCAATTAATTATTATAGAAATAATACATGAAATAATTCGTGAAACCATTCTGACGTCCATTTAAATATTAGTATTGAGCCAATAATACTCGTTCTTACTAGGTTTCACATATCATTTTACACAAAAACACATTCACATTTAAACCGCTTCCACCAAATAATTTCATCTTGACCGGTTCATTGAGAAAATTTAGAAAAAATAAGAGTATTTTGACAGAAAAATTCATGAAAAGTCTATTTATTTCACACACTAAAATGAGTAGTTTTACGCGAGATTTAATATCTGGGAAAGTAAAATTAAAACTATAAAAAAATATTCTTGTTGAAAAGATTGAATCAATTCGAGAAACCAATAAAATAATTATAGAAATAATACATGAAATATTTCGTGAAACCATTCTGAAGTCCATTTAAATATTAGCATTGAGCCAATTTTACTCGTTCTTACTAGATTTCACATATCATTTTATACAAAAACACATTCACTGTCAAACCGCTTCAACCGAATAATTTCATTTTAGACCGATTTATTAAGAAAAATTAGAAAAAATAAGAGTATTTTGACAGAAAAATTCATGAAAAGTCTAATTATTTCACACATAAAATGAGTACTTTTACGCGAGATTTAATATCTGGAAAAGTAAAATTAAAACTGTAAAAAAATATTCTTGTTGAAAGCATTAAATCAATTCGAGAAACCAATGAAATAATTAAAGAAATAATACATGAAATAGTTCGTGAAACCATTCTGAAGTCCATTTAAATATTAGTATTGAACCAATTTTACTCGTTCTTACTAGGTTTCACATACCATTTTATACAAAAACACATTTACTGTCAAACCGCTTCAATCGAACAATTTCATCTAGACCGGTTCATTCAGAAAATTTAAAAAAAATAAGAGTATTTTGACAGAAAAATTCATGAAAAGTCTATTTATTTCACACACTAAAATGAGTAGTTTTACGCGTGATTTAATATCTGGGAAAGTAAAATTAAAACTGTAAAAAAATATTATTGTTGAAAGTATTGAATCAATTCGAGAAACCAATGAAATAATTAGAGAAATTATACATGAAATAGTTAGTGAAACCATTTTGACGTCCATTTAAATATTAGTATTGAGCCAATTTTACTCGTTCTTACTTGGTTTCACATACCATTTTATACAAAAACACATTCACTGTCAAACCGCTTCAACCGAACAATTTCATCTAGACCGGTTCATTCAGAAAATTTAGAAAAAATACGAGTATTTTGACAGAAAAATTCATGAAAAGTCTATTTATTTCACACACTAAAATGAGTACTTTTACGCGAGATTTAATATCTAGGAAAGTAAAATTAAAAATGTAAAAAAATATCATTGTTGAAAGCATTGAATCAATTTTATACAAAAACACATTCACAGTCAAACCGCTTCAACCAAACAATTTCATCTAGACTGGTTCATTCAGAAAATTTAGAAAAAATAAGAGTATTTTGACAGAAAAATTCATGAAAAGTCTATTTATTTCACACACTAAAATGAGTAGTTTTACGCGAGATTTAATATCTGGGAAAGTAAAATTAAAACTGTAAAAAAATGTTCTCGTTAAAAGCATTGAATGAATTCGAGAAACCAATTAATTATTATAGAAATAATACAGGAAATAATTAGTGATACCATTCTGACGTCCATTTAAATATTAGTATTGAGCAAAAATTACTCGTTCTTAATAGGTTTCACATACAATTTTATACAAAAACACATTCATATTTAAACCGCTTCAACCAAACAATTTCATCTTGACCGGTTCATTGAGAAAATTTAGAAAAAATAAGAGTATTTTGACAGAAAAATTCAAGAAAAGTCTATTTATTTCACACACTAAAATGAGTAGTTTTACGCGAGATTTAATATCTGGGAAAGTAAAATTAAAACTGTAAAAAATTATTCTTGTTGAAAAGATTGAATCAATTCGAGAAACCAATGAAATAATTATAGAAATAATACATGAAATATTTCGTGAAACCATTCTGACGTCCATTTAAATATTAGCATTGAGCCAATTTTACTCGTTTTTACTAGATTTCACATACCATTTTATACAAAAACACATTCACTGTCAAACCGCTTCAACCGGACAATTTCATTTTAGACCAATTTATTAAGAAAATTTAGAAAAAATAAGAGTATTTTGACAGAAAAATTCATGAAAAGTCTATTTATTTCACACATAAAATGAGTAGTTTTACGCGAGATTTAATATCTGGGAAAATAAATTAAAACTGTAAAAAAATATTTTTGTTGAAAGCATTAAATCAATTCGAGAAACCAGTGAAATAATTAAAGAAATAATACATGAAATTGTTCGTGAAACCATTCTGACGTCAATTTAAATATTAGTATTAAGCCAATTTTACTCGTTCTTACTAGGTTTCACATACCATTTTATACAAAAACACATTCACTATCAAACCGCTTCAACTGGACAATTTCATCTAGACCGGTTCATTCAGAAAATTTAGAAAAAATAAGAGTATTTTGACAGAAAAATTCATGAAAAGTCTATTTATTTCACACACTAAAATGAGTACTTTTACGCGAGATTTAATATCTAGGAAAGTAAAATTAAAACTGTAAAAAAAAATATTCTTGTTGAAAGCATTGAATCAATTCGAGAAACTAATGAAATAATTATACAAATAATACCTGAAATGATTCGTGAAACCATTCTGACGTCCATTTAAATATTAGCATTGAGCTAATTTTACTCGTTCTTACTAGGTTTCACATTCCTTTTTATACAAAAACACATTCACAGTCAAACCGCTTCAACCAAACCATTTCATCTAGACCGGTTCATTCAGAAAATTTAGAAAAAATAAGAGTATTTTGACAGAAAAATTCATGAAAAGTCTATTTATTTCACACACTAAAATGAGTACTTTTATGCGAGACTTAATATCTAGGAAAGTAAAATTAAAACTGTAAAAAAATATTCTTGTTGAAAGCATTGAATAAATTCGAGAAGCCAATGAAATAATTAAAGAAATAATACATGAAATAGTTCGTGAAACCATTCTGACGTCCATTTAAATATTAGTATTGAACCAATTTTACTCGTTCTTACTAGGTTTCACATACCATTTTATACAAAAACACATTTACTATCAAACCGCTTCAACCGAACAATTTCATCTAGACCGGTTCATTCAGAAAATTTAGAAAAAATAAGAGTATTTTGACAGAAAAATTCATGAAAAGTCTATTTATTTCGCACACTAAAATGAGTACTTTTACACGAGATTTAATATCTAGGAAAATAAAATTAAAACTGTAAAAAAATATTCTTGTTGAAAGCATTGAATCAATTTTATACAAAAACACATTCACAGTCAAACCGCTTCAACCAAACAATTTCATCTAGACCGGTTCATTCAGAAAATTTAGAAAAAATAAGAGTATTTTGACAGAAAAATTCATGAAAAGTCTATTTATTTCACACACTAAAATGAGTACTTTTATGCGAGATTTAATATCTAGGAAAGTAAAATTAAAACTGTAAAAAATATACTTGTTGAAAGTATTGAATCAATTCGAGAAACCAATGAAATAATTAGAGAAATAATACATGAAATAGTTAGTGAAACCATTCTGACGTCCATTTAAATATTAGTATTGAGCCAATTTTACTCGTTCTTACTTGGTTTCACATACCATTTTATACAAAAACACATTCACTGTCAAAGCGCTTCAACCGAACAATTTCATCTAGACCGGTTCATTCAGAAAATTTAGAAAAAATAAGAGTATTTTGACAGAAAAATTCATGAAAAGTCTATTTATTTTACACACTAAAATGAGAACTTTTACGCGAGATTTAATATCTAGGAAAGTAAAATTAAAAATGTAAAAAAATATCCTTGTTGAAAGCATTGAATCAATTTTATACAAAAACACATTCACAGTCAAACCGCTTCAACCAAACAATTTCATCTAGACCGGTTCATTCAGAAAATTTAGAAAAAATAAGAGTATTTTGACAGAAAAATTCATGAAAAGTCTATTTATTTCACACACTAAAATGAGTAGTTTTACGCGAGATTTAATATCTGGGAAAGTAAAATTAAAACTGTAAAAAAATGTTCTCGTTAAAAGCATTGAATGAATTCTAGAAACCAATTAATTATTATAGAAATAATACAGGAAATAATTAGTGATACCATTCTGACGTCCATTTAAATATTAGTATTGAGCAAAAATTACTCGTTCTTACTAGGTTTCACATACAATTTTATACAAAAACACATTCACATTTAAACCGCTTCAACCAAACAATTTCATCTTGACCGGTTCATTGAGAAAATTTAGAAAAAATAAGAGTATTTTGACAGAAAAATTCATGAAAAGTCTATTTATTTCACACACTAAAATGAGTAGTTTTACGCGAGATTTAATATCTGGGAAAGTAAAATTAAAACTGTAAAAAATTATTCTTGTTGAAAAGATTGAATCAATTCGAGAAACCAATGAAATAATTATAGAAATAATACATGAAATATTTCGTGAAACCATTCTTACGTCCATTTAAATATTAGCATTGAGCCAATTTTACTCGTTTTTACTAGATTTCACATACCATTTTATACAAAAACACATTCACTGTCAAACCGCTTCAACCGGACAATTTCATTTTAGACCAATTTATTAAGAAAATTTAGAAAAAATAAGAGTATTTTGACAGAAAAATTTATGAAAAGTCTATTTATTTCACACATAAAATGAGTAGTTTTACGCGAGATTTAATATCTGGGAAAATAAATTAAAACTGTAAAAAAATATTTTTGTTGAAAGCATTAAATCAATTCAAGAAACCAGTGAAATAATTAAAGAAATAATACATGAAATAGTTCGTGAAACCATTCTGACGTCCATTTAAATATTAGTATTAAGCCAATTTTACTCGTTCTTACTAGGTTTCACATACCATTTTATACAAAAACACATTCACTATCAAACCGCTTCAACTGAACAATTTCATCTAAACCGGTTCATTCAGAAAATTTAGAAAAAATAAGAGTATTTTGACAGAAAAATTCATGAAAAGTCTATTTATTTCACACACTAAAATGAGTACTTTTACGCGAGATTTAATATCTAGGAAAGTAAAATTAAAACTGTAAAAAAAAATATTCTTGTTGAAAGCATTGAATCAATTAGAGAAACTAATGAAATAATTATAGAAATAATACCTGAAATAATTCGTGAAACCATTCTGACGTCCATTTAAATATTAGCATTGAGCTAATTTTACTCGTTCTTACTAGGTTTCACACACCTTTTTATACAAAAACACATTCACAGTCAAACAGCTTCAACCAAACCATTTCATCTAGACCGGTTCATTCAGAAAATTTAGAAAAAATAAGAGTATTTTGACAGAAAAATTCATGAAAAGTCTATTTATTTCACACACTAAAATGAGTACTTTTATGCAAGATTTAATATCTAGGAAAGTAAAATTAAAACTGTAAAAAAATATTCTTGTTGAAGGCATTGAATAAATTCGAGAAACCAATGAAATAATTAAAGAAATAATACATGAAATAGTTCGTGAAACCATTCTGACGTCCATTTAAATATTAGTATTGAACCAATTTTACTCGTTCTTACTAGGTTTCACATACCATTTTATACAAAAACACATTTACTATCAAACTGCTTCAACCGAATAATTTCATCTAGACCGGTTCATTCAGGAAATTTAGAAAAAATAAGAGTATTTTGACAGAAAAATTCATAAAAAGTCTATTTATTTCACACACTAAAATGAGTACTTTTACACGAGATTTAATATCTAGGAAAATAAAATTAAAACTGTAAAAAAATATTCTTGTTGAAAGCATTGAATCAATTTTATACAAAAACACATTCACAGTCAAACCGCTTCAACCAAACAATTTCATCTAGACCGGTTCATTCAGAAAATTTAGAAAAAATAAGAGTATTTTAACAGAAAAATTCATGAAAAGTCTATTTATTTCACACACTAAAATGAGTAGTTTTACGCGAGATTTAATATCTGGGAAAGTAAAATTAAAAATGTAAAAAAATATTCTCCTTAAAAGCATTGAATCAATTCGAGAAACTAATTAATTATTATAGAAATAATACATGAAATAATTCGTGAAACCATTCTGACGTCCATTTAAATATTAGTTTTGAGCCAATATTACTCATTCTTATTAGGTTTCACATACCATTTTATACAAAAACACATTCATATTTAAACCGCTTCAACCAAACAATTTCATCTTGATCGGTTCATTGAGAAAATTTAGAAAAAATAAGAGTATTTTGACAAAAAAATTCATGAAAAGTCTATTTATTTCACACAATAAAATGAGTACTTTTATGCGAGATTTAATATCTAGGAAAGTAAAATTAAAACTGTAAAAAAATATTCTTGTTGAAAGCATTGAATCAATTCGAGAAACCAATGAAATAATTAAAGAAATAATACATGAAATAGTTCATGAAACCATTCTGAAGTCCATTTAAATATTAGTATTGAACCAATTTTACTCGTTCTTACTTGGTTTCACATACCATTTTATACAAAAATACATTTACTGTCAAACCGCTTCAATCGAACAATTTCATCTATACCGGTTCATTCAGAAAATTTAGAAAAAATATGAGTATTTTGACACAAAAATTCATGAAAAGTCTATTTATTTCACACACTAAAATGAGTACTTTTACGCGAGATTTAATATCTAGGAAAGTAAAATTAAAACTGTAAAAAAATATTCTTGTTGAACGCATTGATTCAATTTTATACAAAAACACATTCACAGTCAAACCGCTTCAACCAAACAATTTCATCTAGACCGGTTCATTCAGAAAATTTAGAAAAAATAAGAGTATTTTGACAGAAAAATTCATGAAAAGTCTAATTATTTCACACACTAAAATGAGTAGTTTTACGCTAGATTTAATATCTGGGAAAGTAAATTTTAAACTGTAAAAAAATATTCTCATTAAAAGCATTGAATCAATTCGAGAAACCAATTAATTATTATAGAAATAATACATGAAATAATTCGTGAAACCATTCTGACGTCCATTTAAATATTAGTATTGAGCCAATATTACTCGTTCTTACTAGGTTTCACATACCATTTTATACAAAAGCACATTCACATTTAAACCGATTCAACCAAACAATTTCATCTTGACCGGTTCATTGAGAAAATTTAGAAAAAATAAGAGTATTTTGACAGAAAAATTCATGAAAACTCTATTTATTTCACACACTAAAATGAGTAGTTTTACAAGAGATTTAATATCTGGAAAAGTAAAATTAAAACTGTAAAAAAATATTCTTGTTGAAAAGATTGAATCAATTCTAGAAACCAATAAAATAATTATAGAAATAATACATGAAATATTTCGTGAAACCATTCTGACATCCATTTAAATATTCGCATTAAGCCAATTTTACTCGTTTTTACTACATTTCACATACCATTTTATACAAAAACACATTCACTGTCAAAACGCTTCAACCGAACAATTTCATTTTAGACCGATTTATTAAGAAAATTTAGAAAAAATAAGATTATTTTGACAGAAAAATTCATGAAAAGTATATTTATTTCACACATAAAATGTGTAGTTTTACGCGAGATTTAATATCTGGAAAAGTAAAATTAAAACTGTAAAAAATTATTCTTGTTGAAAGCATTAAATCAATTCGAGAAACCAATGAAATAATTAAAGAAATAATACATGAAATAGTTCGTGAAACCATTCTGAAGTCCATTTAATTATTAGTATTGAACCAATTTTACTCGTTCTTACTAGGTTTCACATACCATTTTATACAAAAACACATTTACTGTCAAACCGCTTCAACCGAACAATTTCATCTAGACCGGTTCATTCAGAAAATTTAGAAAAAATAAAAGTATTTTGACAGAAAAATTCATGAAAAGTCTATTTATTTCACATACTAAAATGAGTAGTTTTACGCGAGATTTAATATCTGGGAAAGTAAAATTAAAACTGTAAAAAAATATTCTTGTTGAAAGCATTGAATCAATTCGAGAAATCAATGAAATAATTAAAGAAATAATACATGAAATAGTTAGTGAAACCACTCTGTCGTCCATTTAAATATTAGTATTGAGCCAATTTTACTCGTTCTTACTTGATTTCACATACCATTTTATACAAAAATACATTCACTGTCAAATTGCTTCAATCGAACAATTTCATCTATACCGGTTCATTCAAAAAATTTAGAAAAAATAAAAGTATTTTGACACAAAAATTCATGAAAAGTCAATTTATTTCACACACTAAAATGAGTACTTTTACGCGAGATTTAATATCTAGGAAAGTAAAATTAAAACTGTAAAAAAATATTCTTGTTGAAAGCATTGATTCAATTTTATACAAAAACACATTCACAGTCAAACCGCTTCAACCAAACAATTTCATCTAGACCGGTTCATTCAGAAAATTTAGAAAAAATAAGAGTATTTTGACAGAAAAATTCATGAAAAGTCTAATTATTTCACACACTAAAATGGGTAGTTTTACGCGAGATTTAATATCTAGGAAAGTAAAATTAAAACTGTAAAAAAATATTCTCATTAAAAGCATTGAATCAATTCGAGAAACCAATTAATTATTATAGAAATAATACATGAAATAATTCGTGAAACCATTCTGACGTCCATTTAAATATTAGTATTGAGCCAATATTACTCGTTCTTACTAGGTTTCACATACCATTTTATACAAAAAACACATTCACATTTAAACCGCTTCAACCAAACAATTTCATCTTGACCGGTTCATTGAGAAAATTTAGAAAAAATAAGAGTATTTTGACAGAAAAATTCATGAAAAGTCTGTTTATTTCACATACTAAAATGAGTAGTTTTACGCGAGATTTAATATCTGTGAAAGTAAATTCAAAACTGTTAAAAAATATTCTTGTTGAAAAGATTGAATCAATTCGAGAAACCAATAAAATAATTATAGAAATAATACATGAAATATTTCGTGAAACCATTCTGACGTCCATTTAAATATTAGCATTAAGCCAATTTTACTCGTTCTTACTAGATTTCACATACCATTTTATATAAAAACACATTCACTGTCAAACCGCTTCAACCGAACAATTTCATCTAGACCGGTTCATTAAGAAAATTTAGAAAAAATAAGAGTATTTTGACAGAAAAATTCATGAAAAGTCTATTTATTTCACACATAAAATGAGTAGTTTTACGCGAGATTTAATATCTGGAAAAGTAAAATTAAAACTGTAAAAAATTATTCTTGTTGAAAGCATTAAATCAATTCGAGAAACCAATGAAATAATTAAAGAAATAATACATGAAATAGTTCATGAAACCATTCTGAAGTCCATTTAAATATTAGTATTGAACCAATTTTACTCGTTCTTACTAGGTTTCACATACCATTTTATACAAAAACACATTTACTATCAAACCGCTTCAACCGAACAATTTTATCTAGACCGGTTCATTTAAAAAATTTAGAAAAAATAAGAGTATTTTGACAGAAAAATTAATGAAAAGTCTATTTATTTCACACACTAAAATGAGTACTTTTATGCGAGATTTAATATCTAGGAAAGTAAAATTAAAACTGTAAAAAAATATTCTTGTTGAAAGCATTGAATCAATTTTATACAAAAACACATTCACAGTCAAACCGCTTCAACCAAACAATTTTATCTAGACCGGTTCATTCAGAAAATTTAGAAAAAATAAGAGTATTTTGACAGAAAAATTCATGAAAAGTCTATTTATTTCACACACTAAAATGAGTAGTTTTACGCGAGATTTAATATTTGGGAAAGTAAAATTAAAACTGTATAAAAATATTCTCATTAAAAGCATTGAATCAATTCGAGAAACCAATTAATTATTATAGAAATAATACAGGAAATAATTCGTGAAACCATTCTCACATCCATTTAAATATTAGTATTGAGCCAATATTAATCGTTCTTACTAGGTTTCACATACCATTTTATACAAAAACACATTCACATTTAAACCGCTTCAACCTAACAATTTCATCTTGACCGGTTCATTGAGAAAATTTAGAAAAAAATAAGAGTATTTTGACAGAAAAATTCATGAAAAGTCTATTTATTTCACACACTAAAATGAGTAGTTTTACGCGAGATTTAATATCTGGGAAAGTAAAATTAAAACTGTAAAAAAATATTCTTGTTGAAAAGATTAATCAATTCGAGAAACCAATGAAATAATTATAGAAATAATACATGAAATATTTCGTGAAATCATTCTGACGTCCATTTAAATATTAGCATTGAGCCAATTTTACTCGTTCTTACTAGTTTTCACATACCATTTTATACAAAAACACATTCACTGTCAAACCGCTTCAACCGAACAATTTCATTTTAGACCGATTTATTAAGAAAATTTAGAAAAAATAAGAGTATTTTGATAGAAAAATTCATGAAAAGTCTTTTTATTTCACACATAAAATGAGTAGTTTTACACGAGATTTAATATCTGGGAAAGTAAAATTAAAACTGTAAAAAATATTCTTCTTCAAAGCAATAAATCAATTCGAGAAACTAATGAAATAATTAAAGAAATAATAAATGAAATAGTTCGTGAAACCATTCTGACGTCCATTTAAATATTAGTATTAAGCCAATTTTACTCGTTCTTACTAGGTTTCACATACCATTTTATACAAAAACACATTTACTGTCAAACCGCTTCAACTGAACAATTTCATCTAGACCGGTTCATTCAGAAAATTTATAAAAAATAAGAGTATTTTGACAGAAAAATTCATGAAAAGTCTATTTATTTCACACACTAAAATAAGTAATTTTACCCGAGATTCAATATCTAGGAAAGTAAAATTAAAACTGTAAAAAAAATATTCTTGTTGAAAGCATTGAATCAATTCGAGAAACCAATGAAATAATTATAGAAATAATACCTGAAATAATTCGTGAAATCATTCTGACGTCCATTTAAATATTAGCATTGAGCTAATTTTACTCGTTCTTACTAGGTTTCACATACCATTTTATACAAAAACACATTCACTGTCAAACCGCTTCAATCGAACAATTTCATCTAGACCGGTTCATTCAGAAAATTTAGAAAAAAAAAGAGTATTTTGACAGAAAAATTCATGAAAAGTCTATTTATTTCACACACTAAAATGAGTACTTTTATGCGAGATTTAATATCTAGGAAATTAAATTAAAACTGTAAAAAAATATTCTTATTGAAAGCATTGAATCAATTCGAGAAACTAATGAAATAATTAAAGAAATAATACATGAAATAGTTCATGAAACCATTCTGAAGTCCATTTAAATATTAGTATTGAACCAATTTTACTCATTCTTACTAGGTTTCACATACCATTTTATACAAAAACATATTTACTGTCAAATCGCTTCAACCGAACAATATCATCTAGACTGGTTCATTCAGAAAATTTAGAAAAAATAAGAGAATTTTGACAGAAAAATTCATGAAAAGTCTATTTATTTCACACACTAAAATGAGTACTTTTACGCGAGATTTAATATCTAGGAAAGTAAAATTAAAACTGTAAAAAAATATTCTTGTTGAAAGCATTGAATCAATTCGAGAAACTAATGAAATAATTAAAGAAATAATACATGAAATAGTTAGTGAGACATTCTGACGTCCATTTAAATATTAGTATTGAGCCAATTTTACTCGTTCTTACTTGATTTCACATACCATTTTATACAAAAACACATTCACTTTCAAAAATGCTTCAACTAAACAATTTCATCTAGACCGGTTCATTCAGAAAATTTAGAAAAAATAAGAGTATTTTGACAGAAAAATTCATGAAAAGTCTATTTATTTCACACACTAAAATGAGTACTTTTACGCGAGATTTAATATCTAGGAAAGTAAAATTAAAACTGTAAAAAAATATTCTTGTTGAAAGCATTGAATCAATTCGAGAAACCAATGAAATAATTAAAGAAATAATACATGAAATAGTTAGTGAAACCATTCTGACGTCCATTTAAATATTAGTATTGAGCCAATTTTACTCGTTCTTACTTGGTTTCACATACCATTTTATACAAAAACACATTCACTGTCAAACCGCTTCAACCGAACAATTTCATTTAGACCGGTTCATTCAGAAAATTTAGAAAAAATAAGAGTATTTTGACAAAAAAAATCATGAAAAGTCTATTTATTTCACACACTAAAATGAGTACTTTTACGCGAGATTTAATATCTAGGAAAGTAAAATTAAAACTGTAAAAAAATATTCTTGTTGAAAGCATTGAATCAATTCGAGAAACCAATGAAATAATTAAAGAAATAATACATGAAATAGTTAGTGAAACCATTCTGACGTCCATTTAAATATTAGTATTGAGCCAATTTTACTCGTTCTTACTTGGTTTCACATACCATTTTATACAAAAACACATTCACTGTCAAACAGCTTCAACCGAACAATTTCATCTAGACCGGTTCATTCAGAAAATTTAAAAAAAATAAGAGTATTTTGATAGAAAAATTCACGAAAAGTCTATTTATTTCACACACTAAAATAAGTACTTTTACGCGAGATTTAATATCTAGGAAAGTAAAATTAAAGCTGTAAAAAAATATTCTTGTTGAAAGCATTGAATCAATTCGAGAAACCGATGAAATAATTAAAGAAATAATACATGAAATAGTTAGTGAAACCATTCTGACGTCCATTTAAATATTAGTATTGAACCAATTTTACTCATTCTTACTAGGTTTCACATACCATTTTATACAAAAACACATTTACTGTCAAACCGCTTCAACCGAACAATTTCATCTAGACCGGTTCATTCAGAAAATTTAGAAAAAATAAGAGTATTTTGACAGAAAAATTCATGAAAAGTCTATTTATTTCACACACTAAAAAGAGTAGTTTTACGCGAGATTTAATATCTGGAAAAGTAAAATTAAAACTGTAAAAAAAATATTCTTGTTGAAAGCATTGAATCAATTCGAGAAACCAATGAAATAATTAAAGAAATAATACATGAAATAGTTAGTGAAACCATTCTGACGTCCATTTAAATATTAGTATTGAGCCATTTTTACTCGTTCTTACTTGATTTCACATACTATTTTATACAAAAACACTTTCACTGTCAAAAATGCTTCAACCGAACAATTTCATCTAGACCGGTTCATTCAAAAAATTTAGAAAAAATAAGAGTATTTTGACAGAAAAATTCATGAAAAGTCTATTTATTTCACACACTAAAATGAGTACTTTTACGCGAGATTTAATATCTAGGAAAGTAAAATTAAAACTGTAAAAAAATATTCTTGTTGAAAGCATTGAATCAATTCGAGAAACCAATGAAATAATTAAAGAAATAATACATGAAATAGTTAGTGAAACCATTCTGACGTCCATTTAAATATTAGTATTGAGCCAATTTTACTCGTTCTTACTTGGTTTCACATACCATTTTATACAAAAACACATTCACTGTCAAACCGCTTCAACCGAACAATTTCATCTAGACCGGTTCATTAAGAAAATTTAGAAAAAATAAGAGTATTTTGACAGAAAAAGTCATGAAAAGTCTATTTATTTCACACATAAATTGAGTAGTTTTACGCGAGATTTAATATCTGGAAAAGTAAAATTAAAACTGTAAAAAATTATTCTTGTTGAAAGCATTAAATCAATTCTAGAAACCAATGAAATAATTAAAGAAATAATACATGATATAGTTCGTGAAACCATTCTGAAGCCCATTTAAATATTAGTATTGAACCAATTTTACTCGTTCTTACTAGGTTTCACATACCATTTTATACAAAAACACATTTACTATCAAACCGCTTCAACCGAACAATTTTATCTAGACCGGTTCATTCAGAAAATTTAGAAAAAATAAAAGTATTTTGACAGAAAAATTCATGAAAAGTCTATTTATTTCACACACTAAAATGAGTAGTTTTACGCGAGATTTAATATCTGGGAAAGTAAAATTAAAACTGTAAAAAAATATTCTTGTTGAAAGCATTGAATCAATTCGAGAAACCAATGAAATAATTAAAGAAATAATACATGAAATAGTTAGTGAAACCATTCTGACGTCCATTTAAATATTAGTATTGAGCCAATTTTACTCGTTCTTACTTGGTTTCATATACCATTTTTTACTAAAACACATTCACTGTCAAACTGCTCCAACCGAACAATTTCATATAGACCGGTTCATTTAGAAAATTTAGAAAAAATAAGAGTATTTCGACAGAAAAATTCATGAAAAGTCTATTTATTTCACACACTAAAATGAGTACTTTTACGCGAGATTTAATATCTAGGAAAGTAAAATTAAAACTGTAAAAAAATATTCTTGTTGAAAGCATTGATTCAATTTTATACAAAAACACATTCACAGTCAAACCGCTTCAACCAAACAATTTTATCTAGACCGGTTCATTCAGAAAATTTAGAAAAAATAAGAGTATTTTGACAGAAAAATTCATGAAAAGTCTACTTATTTTACACACTAAAATGAGTAGTTTTACGCGAGATTTAATATCTGTGAAAGTAAAATTAAAACTGTATAAAAATATTCTCGTTAAAAGCATTGAATCAATTCGAGAAACCAATTAATTATTATAGAAATAATACAGGAAATAATTCGTGAAACCATTCTGACATCCATTTAAATATTAGTATTGAGCTAATATTAATCGTTCTTACTAGGTTTCACATACCATTTTTGTAGTGACCCAAACTTTTCCATGTTTATATATATTAATTGAGATTGATATTTACATGATTAAATGTTTCCAACATGTTAAGCAATCAAACTTGTTAAGACTTGATTAATTGAAATAGGTTTCATATAGACAATTGACCACCCAAGTTGACCGGTGATTCACGAACGTTAAAACTTGTAAAAACTATATGATGACATATATATAGTTATATATATAGTTAACATGATATTATGATAAGTATATTAACAATGAACTACATATGTAAAAACAAGACTACTAACTTAATGATTTTGAAACGAGACATATATGTAACGATTATCGTTGTAACGACATTTAATGTATATATATCATATTAAGAGATATTCGTACATCATAATATCATGATAATATAATAATTTAAAATCTCTTTTGATATTATAAACATTGGGTTAACAACATTTAACAAGATCGTTAACCTAAAGGTTTCAAAACAACATTTACATGTAACGACTAACGATGACTTAACGACTCAGTTAAAATGTATATACATGTAGTGTTTTAATATGTATTCATACACTTTTGAAAGACTTCAAGACACTTATCAAAATACTTCTACTTATCAAAAATGCTTACAATTACATCCTCGTTCAGTTTCATCAACAATTCTACTCGTATGCACCCGTATTCGTACTCGTACAATACACAGCTTTTAGATGTATGTACTATTGGTATATACACTCCAATGATCAGATATTAGCAGCCCATGTGAGTCACCTAACACATGTGGGAACCATCATTTGGCAACTAGCATGAAATATCTCATAAAATTACAAAAATATGAGTAATCATTCATGACTTATTTACATGAAAACAAAATTACATATCCTTTATATCTAATCCATACACCAACGACCAAAAACACCTACAAACACTTTTATTCTTCAATTTTCTTCATCTAATTGATCTCTCTCAAGTTCTATCTTCAAGTTCTAAGTGTTCTTCATAAATTTCAAAAGTTCTAGTTTCATAAAATCAAGAATACTTTCAAGTTTGCTAGCTCACTTCCAATCTTGTAAGGTGATCATCCAACCTCAAGAAATCTTTGTTTCTTACAGTAGGTTATCATTCTAATACAAGGTAATAATCATATTCAAACTTTGGTTCAATTTCTATAACTATAACAATCTTATTTCAAGTGATGATCTTACTTGAACTTGTTTTCGTGTCATGATTCTGCTTCAAGAACTTCGAGCCATCGAAGGATCCATTGAAGCTAGATCCACTTTTCTCTTTTCCAGTAGGTTTATCCAAGGAACTTAAGGTAGTAATTATGTTCATAACATCATTTGATTCATACATATAAAGCTATCTTATTCGAAGGTTTAAACTTGTAATCACTAGAACATAGTTTAGTTAATTCTAAACTTGTTCGCAAATAAAAGTTAATCCTTCTAACTTAACTTTTAAAATCAACTAAACACATGTTCTATATCTATATGATATGCTAACTTAATGATTTAAAACCTGGAAACACGAAAAACACCGTGAAACCGGATTTACGCCGTCGTAGTAACACCGCGGGCTGTTTTGGGTTAGTTAATTAAAAACTATGATAAACTTTGATTTAAAAGTTGTTATTCTGAGAAAATGATTTTTATTATGAACATGAAACTATATCCAAAGATTATGGTTAAACTCAAAGTGGAAGTATGTTTTCTAAAATGGTCATCTAGACGTCGTTCTTTCGACTGAAATGACTACCTTTACAAAAATGACTTGTAACTTATCTTTCCGACTATAAACCTATACTTTTTCTATTTAGATTCATAAAATAGAGTTCAATATGAAACCATAGCAATTTGATTCACTCAAAACGGATTTAAAATGAAGAAGTTATGGGTAAAACAAGATTGGATAATTTTTCTCATTTTAGCTACGTGAAAATTGGTAACAAATCTATTCCAACCATAACTTAATCAACTTGTATTGTATATTATGTAATCTTGAGATACCATAGACACGTATACAATGTTTCGACCTATCATGTCGACACATCTATATATATTTCGGAACAACCATAGACACTCTATATGTGAATGTTGGAGTTAGCTATACAGGGTTGAGGTTGATTCCAAAATATATATAGTTTGAGTTGTGATCAATACTGAGATACGTATAAACTGGGTCATGGATTGATTCAAGATAATATTTATCGATTTATTTCTGTACATCTAACTGTGGACAACTAGTTGTAGGTTACTAACGAGGACAGCTGACTTAATAAACTTAAAACATCAAAATATATTAAAAGTGTTGTAAATATATTTTAAACATACTTTGATATATATGTATATATTGTTATAGGTTCGTGAATCAACCAGTGGGCAAGTCTTACTTCCTGACGAAGTAAAAATCTGTGAAAGTGAGTTATAGTCCCACTTTTAAAATCTAATATTTTTGGGATGAGAATACATGCAGGTTTTATAAATGATTTACAAAATAGACACAAGTACGTGAAACTACATTATATGGTTGAATTATCGAAATCGAATATGCCCCTTTTATAAAGTCTGGTAATCTAAGAATTAGGGAACAGACACCCTAATTGACGCGAATCTTAAAGATAGATCTATTGGGCCTAACAAACCCTATCCAAAGTACCGGATGCTTTAGTACTTCGAAATTTATATCATATCCGAAGGGTGTCCCGGAATGATGGGGATATTCTTATATATGTATCTTGTTAATGTCGATTACCAGGTGTTCACCATATGAATGATTTTTATCTCTATGTATGGGATGTGTATTGAAATATGAAATCTTGTGGTCTATTATTATGATTTGATATATATAGGTTAAACCTATAACTCACCAACATTTTTGTTGACGTTTTAAGCATGTTTATTCTCAGGTGATTATTAAGAGCTTCCGCTGTCGCATACTTAAATAAGGACGAGATTTGGAGTCCATGCTTGTATGATATTGTGTAAAAACTGCATTCAAGAAACTTATTTTGTTGTAACATATTTGTATTGTAAACCATTATGTAATGGTCGTGTGTAAACATGATATTTTAGATTATCATTATTTGATAATCTACGTAAAGCTTTTTAAACCTTTATTGATGAAATAAAGGTTATGGTTTGTTTTAAAATGAATGCAGTCTTTGAAAAACGTTTCATATAGAGGTCAAAACCTCGCAACGAAATCAATTAATATGGAACGTTTTTAATCAATAAGAACGGGACATTTCAGTTAGTATCCGAGCGTTGGTCTTAGAGAACCCGAAAATTTGTATTAGTGTGTCTTATCGAGTTTGTTAGGATGCATTAGTGAGTCTGGACTTCGACCGTGTTTTCTTTAAAAATGATTGCTTAACATTTTTGTTGGAAACTATATATTTTTAACATATGAATATTATGTGATATATTAATCTCTTAACGTGTTTGATATTATGTGATAGATGTCTACCTCTAGAACAAGTCCCATTGACTCACCTAATAATAATGAAGAGTCAAATGTAAATTGGAATGATTCATGGACTGATTCACAAGTTCCCGAAGAGGAACCGGAAGAAGAGTCGGAACCGGAAGAAGAATCGGAACCGGAAGAAGAATCGGAACCGGAAAAAGAAATAGAACCGGTGGGGGAAATAATAAAACGGTTAAGTAAAAGAGAATCCTCAACCAACCGACCAAGGTTAATTATGGTCAATGGTGTTTCCGCCAAGGAAGCAAAATATTGGGAGGATTACCAATTCTCCGATGAATCGGATTCCGACGAGAATTCCGATGATGTTATAGAAATTACCCCAACTGAATTTAAAAAGGCAAAAGAAAATAATAAGGGAAAGGGCATAAAAATAGAGAAATCTAATTCCAACCCCGATGAACTTTATATGTATCGTCAACCCCCGAAGTCCTTAAGTTGTAATAATGACCCGGGAACCTCTAAACCACCAGGTTTTTCTAAACCAATGTGGATAACGACGGCTCGTATTAGGGGAACATCATATATCCCTAGAAACTTGGCAAAACGAACCAAAACCGAACAAGAAGAAACGAGCGAGTCGGAATAAGATAGTTGTATTCGTGTGGTGTAATATATGTAATATAGTGTGCTTATGCTTTATGATATATGTAAAAATTGCTTGTATTAATAAGTATTTTTTTTATGAATCTAACTCTTGTCTATTTTACAGTATAAAAACACAAAATGGATAGACAACCCAATATTTTAAGAGACCTACCCGGAGACATGATTGATGAAATCTTGTCTAGAGTCGGTTAGAATTCTTCGGCACAACTATTTAAGGCGAGATCAGTTTGTAAGACATTCGAAGAACGTTCCAAGAATGCCTTGGTTTATAAAAGGCTTTCGTTCGAAAGATGGGGGATATCACATTGGGAAATCCATAAGTTACGATGTGTTTACTTTGACGCATATATTACGGGGAACCCAAATGCTATTTTACGCAATGGGTTAAGAAATTATTTTGACTCAAAATATCCGAATATTGGACTTCGTGATTTAGAAAAAGCGGCTAACATGCAACATAAAGAAGCATGTTATGCTTACGGATTAGTAATGTTCGCTTCTCACCAAAGTGAGAACAAGAACATCGGGCTACAACTATTAAACAAAACGTTCCCACAAGTGACGGAGTCGGTAATTGGGGTAAGAAATGAGGTTTTTAGATTGTTACGGGACTGTTGTACATTACGTAACCCTCGTCCCTTTGACGACGTTACAACACGCTGTCTTATCAATGGCCATAACGGTTATGTTCCACAAGACCAAGGATGGGAAGTAATCCTAGTAAAACCAGAATGCATGACTTGTTTCTGGACGTATGAATTACGTGTCTTTATTGCCTTTGCTAAACGACTTGTGTACTAGCTAGAATTATCTTCACAACCATCTTGTATCAAATTTATTGTGTGCTATATTTCATGCTATATGTAAAATAAGCGGTATTGTAAGTTTGTAAAATATTGTGTAAAAGTTTGAACGCGAAATATTATTATAATCAGTTTTTCATATAGAATTGTAGTAGTTGAATTGTATATTAGCTACTAAGTATGAACTTAACGGGTAGGTACTACCCGAATTTAAACTTATAAAACGCTAATATGAAGAAAAAGCTTTTATAAATGAGTTCATATTATGCTACGAAATACTATTAACTACTCTTAATATTCTGTATGATTAACTTGTTCCATTTGACTATTGTGAAGGAAATGGCACCGACTACTCGACACACCGTGAATATGAATGAAGAGGAATTCCGTACTTTTCTAGCTTCAAACATAGCCGCAGTACAGGCTGCGCTACATACCAACAATAACCTTGGATCTAGCAGTACAGGAAATCGTGTAGGATGCACCTACAAAGAATTCACTGCCTGCAAACCTTTGGAATTTGATGGAACCGAAGGACCGATCGGATTGAAACGGTGGACCGAGAAGGTCGAATCGGTGTTTGCCATAAGTAAGTGTACTGAAGATGACAAAGTGAAGTACGCTACGCATACCTTCACAGGTTCTGCGTTAACATGGTGGAATACCTATCTAGAGAAAGTGGGACAAGACGATGCGTACGCACTACCATGGTCAGCATTCAAGCACTTGATGAACGAGAAGTACCGTCCCAGAACCGAGGTCAATAAGCTCAAGATAGAACTTAGAGGGTTACGAACCCAAGGATTTGATATTACCACGTACGAAAGACGATTCACAGAATTGTGCCTATTGTGTCCGGGAGCATTCGAAGATGAGGAAGAGAAGATCGACGCGTTTGTGAAAGGATTACCGGAAAGAATCCAAGAAGATATAAGTTCACACGAGCCCGCCTCCATACAACAGGCATGTAGAATGGCTCACAAACTAGTGAACCAGATTGAAGAAAGAATTAAAGAACAGACTGCTGAAGAGGCCAATGTGAAGCAAGTCAAAAGAAAGTGGGAGGAAAACGGTGATAAGAATCACCAATACAACAACAACAACAATTACAACAATAATCGCAACAATTATCCCAACAATCGCAACATCAATCGCAACTACAACAAACGGCCCAACAACAACAACAACAACAACAACAACAACAACAACAACTACAACAATCATCCCACCAACAATAATAACCGCAACAACAACAACAATCAGAAGCAGCTATGCCAAAGGTGTGAAAAGTATCACTCGGGGTTCTGCACCAAATTTTGCAACAAGTGTAAAAGAAATGGTCATAGCGCGGTGAAGTGTGAGGTCTACGGACCAGGGGTTAATAGAACGAAAGGAACAAATGGTGTCGGAACGAGTAATGGCGGAGCAAGTAGTGTCGGAGCAAGTTATGCCAATGTAGTTTGTTATAAATGTGGAAAACCGGGCCACATTATTAGAAATTGCCCGAACCAGGAGAACACGAATGGACAAGGCCGCGAAAGAGTTTTCAATATTAATGCGGCAGAGGCACAGGAAGACCCGGAGCTTGTTACGGGTACATTTCTTATTGACAATAAATCTGCTTACGTTTTATTTGATTCGGGTGCGGATAGAAGCTATATGAGTAGAGATTTTTGTGCTAAATTAAGTTGTCCATTGACGCCTTTGGATAGTAAATTTTTACTCGAATTAGCAAATGGTAAATTAATTTCAGCAGATAATATATGTCGGAATCGAGAAATTAAACTGGTTAGCGAAACATTTAAGATTGATTTGATACCAGTAGAGTTAGGGAGTTTTGATGTGATAATCGGTATGGACTGGTTAAAAGAAGTGAAAGCAGAGATCGTTTGTTACAAAAATGCAATTCGCATTATACGAGAAAAAGGAAAACCCTTAATGGTGTACGGAGAAAAGGGCAACACGAAGCTACATCTTATTAGTAATTTGAAGGCACAAAAACTAATAAGAAAAGGTTGCTATGCTATTCTAGCACACGTCGAGAAAGTACAAACTGAAGAAAAGAGCATCAATGATGTTCCCATTGCAAAAGAATTTCCCGATGTATTTCCGAAAGAATTACCGGGATTACCCCCACATCGATCCGTTGAATTTCAAATAGATCTTGTACCAGGAGCTGCACCAATAGCTCGTGCACCTTACAGACTCGCACCCAGCGAGATGAAAGAACTGCAAAGCCAATTACAAGAACTTTTAGAGCGTGGTTTCATTCGACCAAGCACATCACCGTGGGGAGCTCCTGTTTTGTTTGTCAAGAAGAAAGATGGTACATTCAGGTTGTGTATCGACTACCGAGAGTTGAACAAACTTACCATCAAGAATCGCTACCCACTACCGAGAATCGACGACTTATTTGATCAACTACAAGGATCGTCTGTTTATTCAAAGATTGACTTACGTTCCGGGTATCATCAAATGCGGGTGAAAGAAGATGATATTCCAAAGACTGCTTTCAGAACACGTTACGGTCATTACGAGTTTATGGTCATGCCGTTTGGTTTAACTAATGCACCAGCTGTGTTCATGGACCTTATGAACCGAGTGTGTGGACCATACCTTGACAAGTTTGTCATTGTTTTCATTGATGACATACTTATTTACTCAAAGAATGACCAAGAACACGGTGAACATTTGAGAAAGGTGTTAGAAGTATTGAGGAAGGAAGAATTGTACGCTAAGTTTTCAAAGTGTGCATTTTGGTTGGAAGAAGTTCAATTCCTCGGTCACATAGTGAACAAAGAAGGTATTAAGGTGGATCCGGCAAAGATAGAAACTGTTGAAAAGTGGGAAACCCTGAAAATTCCGAAACACATACGCCAGTTTTTAGGACTAGCTGGTTACTACAGAAGGTTCATCCAAGACTTTTCCAGAATAGCAAAACCCTTGACTGCATTAACGCATAAAGGAAAGAAATTTGAATGGAATGATGAACAAGAGAAAGCGTTTCAGTTATTGAAGAAAAAGCTAACTACGGCACCTATATTGTCATTGCCTGAAGGGAATGATGATTTTGTGATTTATTGTGACGCATCAAAGCAAGGTCTCGGTTGTGTATTAATGCAACGAACGAAGGTGATTGCTTATACGTCTAGACAATTGAAGATTCACGAACAAAATTATACGACGCATGATTTGGAATTAGGCGCGGTTGTTTTTGCATTAAAGACTTGGAGGCACTACTTATATGGGGTCAAAAGTATTATATATACCGACCACAAAAGTCTTCAACACATATTTAATCAGAAACAACTGAATATGAGGCAGCGTAGGTGGATTGAATTATTGAATGATTACGACTTTGAGATTCGTTACCACCCGGGGAAGGCAAATGTGGTAGCCGATGCCTTGAGCAGGAAGGACAGAGAACCCATTCTAGTAAAATCTATGAATATAATGATTCATAATAACCTTACTACTCAAATAAAGGAGGCACAACAAGGAGTTTTAAAAGAGGGAAATTTAAAGGATGAAATACCCAAAGGATCGGAGAAGCATCTTAATATTAAGGAAGACGGAACCCGGTATAGGGCTGAAAGGATTTGGGTACCAAAATTTGGAGATATGAGAGAAATGGTACTTAGAGAAGCTCATAAAACCAGATACTCAATACATCCTGGAACGGGGAAGATGTACAAGGATCTCAAGAAACATTTTTGGTGGCCGGGTATGAAAGCCGATGTTGCTAAATACGTAGGAGAATGTTTGACGTGTTCTAAGGTCAAAGCTGAGCATCAGAAACCATCAGGTCTACTTCAACAACCCGAAATCCCGGAATGGAAATGGGAAAACATTACCATGGATTTCATCACTAAATTGCCAAGGACTGCAAGTGGTTTTGATACTATTTGGGTAATAGTTGATCGTCTCACCAAATCAGCACACTTCCTGCCAATAAGAGAAGATGACAAGATGGAGAAGTTAGCACGACTGTATTTGAAGGAAGTCATCTCCAGACATGGAATACCAATCTCTATTATCTCTGATAGGGATGGCAGATTTATTTCAAGATTCTGGCATATATTACGGCAAGCATTAGGAACTCGTCTAGACATGAGTACTGCCTATCATCCACAAACTGATGGGCAGAGCGAAAGGACGATACAAACGCTTGAAGACATGCTACGAGCATGTGTTATTGATTTCGGAAACAGTTGGGATCGACATCTACCGTTAGCAGAATTTTCCTACAACAACAGCTACCATTCAAACATTGAGATGGCGCTGTTTGAAGCACTTTATGGTAGAAAGTGCAGGTCTCCGATTTGTTGGAGTGAAGTGGGGGATAGACAGATTACGGGTCCGAAGATTATACAAGAAACTACCGAGAAGATCATCCAAATTCAACAACGGTTGAAAACCGCCCAAAGTCGACAAAAGAGCTACGCTGACATTAAAAGAAAATATATAGAATTTGAAATTGGAGAGATGGTCATGCTTAAAGTTGCACCTTGGAAAGACGTTGTTCGATTTGGTAAACGTGGGAAATTAAATCCAAGGTATATTGGACCATTCAAGATTATTGATCGTGTCGGACCAGTAGCTTACCGACTTGAGTTACCTCAACAACTCGCGGCTGTACATAACACTTTCCACGTCTCGAATTTGAAGAAATGTTTTGCTAAAGAAGATCTCACTATTCCGTTAGATGAAATCCAAATCAACGAAAAACTTCAATTCATCGAAGAACCCGTCGAAATAATGGATCGTGAGGTTAAAAGACTTAAGCAAAACAAGATACCAATTGTTAAGGTTCGATGGAATACTCGTAGAGGACCCGAGTTCACCTGGGAGCGTGAAGATCAGATGAAGAAGAAATACCCACATCTATTTCCAGAAGATTCGTCAACACCTTCAACAGCTTAAAATTTCGGGACGAAATTTATTTAACGGGTAGGTACTGTAGTGACCCAAACTTTTCCATGTTTATATATATTAATTGAGATTGATATTTACATGATTAAATGTTTCCAACATGTTAAGTAATCAAACTTGTTAAGACTTGATTAATTGAAATAGGTTTCATATAGACAATTGACCACCCAAGTTGATCGGTGATTCACGAACGTTAAAACTTGTAAAAACTATATGATGACATATATATAGTTATATATATAGTTAAAATGATATTATGATAAGTAAACATATCATTAAGTATATTAACAATGAACTACATATGTAAAAACAAGACTACTAACTTAATGATTTTGAAACGAGACATATATGTAACGATTATCGTTGTAACGACATTTAATGTATATATATCATATTAAGAGATATTCGTACATCATAATATCATGATAATATAATAATTTAAAATCTCTTTTGATATTATAAACATTGGGTTAACAACATTTAACAAGATCGTTAACCTAAAGGTTTCAAAACAACATTTACATGTAACGACTAACGATGGCTTAACGACTCAGTTAAAATGTATATACATGTAGTGTTTTAATATGTATTCATACACTTTTTAAAGACTTCAAGAAACTTATCAAAATACTTCTACTTAACAAAAATGCTTACAATTACATCCTCGTTCAGTTTCATCAACAATTCTACTCGTATGCACCCGTATTCGTACTCATACAATACACAGCTTTTAGATGTATGTACTATTGGTATATACACTCCAATGATCAGATCTTAGCAGCCCATGTGAATCACCTAACACATGTGGGAACCATCATTTGGCAACTAGCATGAAATATCTCATAAAATTACAAAAATATTAGTAATCATTCACGACTTATTTACATGAAAACAAAATTACATATCCTTTATATCTAATCCATACACCAACGACCAAAAACACCTACAAACACTTTTATTCTTCAATTTTCTTCATCTAATTGATCTCTCTCAAGTTCTATCTTCAAGTTCTAAGTGTTCTTCATAAATTTCAAAAGTTCTAGTTTCATAAAATCAAGAATACTTTCAAGTTTGCTAGCTCACTTCCAATCTTGTAAGGTGATCATCCAACCTCAAGAAATCTTTGTTTCTTACAGTAGGTTATCATTATAATACAAGGTAATAATCATATTCAAACTTTGGTTCAATTTCTATAACTATAACAATCTTATTTCAAGTGATGATCTTACTTGAACTTGTTTTCGTGTCATGATTCTGCTTCAAGAACTTCGAGCCATCCAAGGATCCATTGAAGCTAGATCCACTTTTATCTTTTCCAGTAGGTTTATCCAAGGAACTTAAGGTAGTAATGATTTTCATAACATCATTCGATTCATACATATAAAGCTATCTTATTCGAAGGTTTAAACTTGTAATCACTAGAACATAGTTTAGTTAATTCTAAACTTGTTCGCAAATAAAAGTTAATCCTTCTAACTTGAATTTTAAAATGAACTAAACACATGTTCTATATCTATATGATATGCTAACTTAATGATTTAAAACCTGGAAACACGAAAAACACCGTAAAACCGGATTTACGCCGTCGTAGTAACACCGCGGGCTGTTTTGGGTTAGTTAATTAAAAACTATGATAAACTTTGATTTAAAAGTTGTTATTCTGAGAAAATGATTTTTATTATGAACATGAAACTATATCCAAAGATTATGGTTAAACTCAAAGTGGAAGCATGTTTTCTAAAATGGTCATCTAGACGTCGTTCTTTCGACTGAAATGACTACCTTTACAAAAACGACTTGTAACTTATCTTTTCGACTATAAACCTATACTTTTTCTGTTTAGATTCATAAAATAGAGTTCAATATGAAACCATAGCAATTTGATTCACTCAAAACGGATTTAAAATGAAGAAGTTATGGGTAAAACAAGATTGGATAATTTTTCTCATTTTAGCTACGTGAAAATTGGTAACAAATCTATTCCAACCATAACTTAATCAACTTGTATTGTATATTATGTAATCTTGAGATACCATAGACACGTATACAATGTTTTGACCTATCATGTCGACACATCTATATATATTTCGGAACAACCATAGACACTCTATATGTGAATGTTGGAGTTAGCTATACAGGGTTGAGGTTGATTCCAAAATATATATAGTTTGAGTTGTGATCAATACTGAGATACGTATACACTGGGTCGTGGATTGATTCAAGATAATATTTATCGATTTATTTCTGTACATCTAACTGTGGACAACTAGTTGTAGGTTACTAACGAGGACAGCTGACTTAATAAACTTAAAACATCAAAATATATTAAAAGTGTTGTAAATATATTTTAAACATACTTTGATATATATGTATATATTGTTATAGGTTCGTGAATCAACCAGTGGCCAAGTCTTACTTCCCGACGAAGTAAAAAATCTGTGAAAGTGAGTTATAGTCCCACTTTTAAAATCTAATATTTTTGGGATGAGAATACATGCAGGTTTTATAAATGATTTACAAAATAGACACAAGTACGTGAAACTACATTATATGGTTGAATTATCGAAATCGAATATGCCCCTTTTATAAAGTCTGGTAATCTAAGAATTAGGGAACAGACACCCTAATTGACGCGAATCTTAAAGATAGATCTATTGGGCCTAACAAACCCCATCCAAAGTACCGGATGCTTTAGTACTTCGAAATTTATATCATATCCGAAGGGTGTCCCGGAATGATGGGGATATTCTTATATATGCATCTTGTTAATGTCGATTACCAGGTGTTCACCATATGAATGATTTTTATCTCTATGTATGGGATGTGTATTGAAATATGAAATCTTGTGGTCTATTATTATGATTTGATATATATAGGTTAAACCTATAACTCACCAACATTTTTGTTCACGTTTTAAGCATGTTTATTCTCAGGTGATTATTAAGAGCTTCCGCTGTCGCATACTTAAATAAGGACGAGATTTGGAGTCCATGCTTGTATGATATTGTGTAAAAACTGCATTCAAGAAACTTATTTTGTTGTAACATATTTGTATTGTAAACCATTATGTAATGGTCGTGTGTAAACATGATATTTTAGATTATCATTATTTGATAATCTACGTAAAGCTTTTTAAATCTTTATTGATGAAATAAAGGTTATGGTTTGTTTTAAAATGAATGCAGTCTTTGAAAAACGTTTCATATAGAGGTCAAAACCTCGCAACGAAATCAATTAATATGGAACGTTTTTAATCAATAAGAACGGGACATTTCAATTTTATACAAAAACACATTCACATTTAAACCGCTTCAACCAAACAATTTCATCTTGACCGGTTCATTGAGAAAATTTAGAAAAAAATAAGAGTATTTTGACAGAAAAATTCATGAAAAGTCTATTTATTTCACACACTAAAATGAGTAGTTTTACGCGAGATTTAATATCTGGGAAAGTAAAATTAAAACTATAAAAAAATATTCTTGTTGAAAAGATTAATCAATTCGAGAAACCAATGAAATAATTATAGAAATAATACATGAAATATTTCGTGAAATCATTCTGACGTCCATTTAAATATTTGCATTGAGCCAATTTTACTCGTTCTTACTAGATTTCACATACCATTTTATACAAAAACACATTCACTGTCAAACCGCTTCAACCGAACAATTTCATTTTAGACCGATTTATTAAGAAAATTTAGAAAAAATAAGAGTATTTTAATAGAAAAATTCATGAAAAGTCTATTTATTTCACACATAAAATGAGTAGTTTTACGCGAGATTTAATATCTGGGAAAGTAAAATTAAAACTGTAAAAAAATATTCTTCTTCAAAGCAATAAATCAATTCGAGAAACCAATGGAATAATTAAAGAAATAATACATGAAATAGTTAGTGAAACCATTCTGACGTCCATTTAAATATTAGTATTGAGCCAATTTTACTCGTTCTTACTTGGTTTCACATACCATTTTATACAAAAACACATTCACTGTCAAACCGCTTCAACCGAACAATTTCATCTAGACCGGTTCATTCAGAAAATTTAGAAAAAATAAGAGTATTTTGACACAAAAATTCATGAAAAGTCTATTTATTTCACACACCAAAATGAGTACTTTTACGCGAGATTTAATATCCAGGAAAGTAAAATTAAAACTGTAAAAAAATATTCTCATTAAAAGCATTGAATCAATTCGAGAAACCAATTAATTATTATAGAAATAATACATGAAATAATTCGTGAAAACATTCTGACGTCCATTTAAATGTTAGTATTGAGCCAATATTACTCGTTCTTACTAGGTTTCACATACCATTTTATACAAAAACACATTCACATTTAAACCGATTCAACCAAACAATTTCATCTTGACCGGTTCATTGAGAAAATTTAGAAAAAATAAGAGTATTTTGACAGAAAAATTCATGAAAAGTCTATTTATTTCACACACTAAAATGAGTAGTTTTACAAGAGATTTAATATCTGGAAAAGTAAAATTAAAACTGTAAAAAAATATTCTTGTTGAAAAGATTGAATCAATTCTAAAAACCAATAAAATAATTATAGAAATAATACATGAAATATTTCGTGACACCATTCTGACGTCCATTTAAATATTAGCATTAAGCCAATTTTACTCGTTCTTACTACATTTCACATACCATTTTATACAAAAACACATTCACTGTCAAACCGCTTCAACCGAACAATTTCAATTTAGACCGATTTATTAAGAAAATTTAGAAAAAATAAGAGTATTTTGACAGAAAAATTCATGAAAAGTCTATTTATTTCACACATAAATTGAGTAGTTTTACGCGAGATTTAGTATCTGGAAAAGTAAAATTAAAACTGTAAAAAATTATTCTTGTTGAAAGCATTAAATCAATTCGAGAAACCAATGAAATAATTAAAGAAATAATACATGAAATAGTTCGTGAAACCATTCTGAAGTCCATTTAAATATTAGTATTGAACCAATTTTACTCGTTCTTACTAGGTTTCACATACCATTTTATACAAAAACACATTTACTGTCAAACCGCTTCAACCGAACAATTTCATCTAGACCGGTTCATTCAGAAAATTTAGAAAAAATAAAATTATTTTGACAGAAAAATTCATGAAAAGTCTATTTATTTCACACACTAAAATGAGTAGTTTTACGCGAGATTTAATATCTGGGAATGTAAAATTAAAACTGTAAAAAAATATTCTGGTTGAAAGCATTGAATCAATTCGAGAAACCAATGAAATAATTAAAGAAATAATACATGAAATAGTTAGTGAAACCACTCTGACGTCCATTTAAATATTAATATTGAGCCAATTTTACTCGTTCTTACTTGGTTTCACATACCATTTTATACAAAAACACATTCACTGTCAAATTGCTTCAACCGAACAATTTCATCTATATCGGTTCATTCAGAAAATTTAGAAAAAATAAGAGTATTTTGACACAAAAATTCATGAAAAGTCTATTTATTTTACACACTAAAATGAGTACTTTTACACGAGATTTAATATCTAAGAAAGTAAAATTAAAACTGTAAAAAAATATTCTTGTTGAAAGCATTGATTCAATTTTATACAAAAACACATTCACAGTCAAACCGCTTCAACCAAACAATTTCATCTAGACCGGTTCATTCAGAAAATTTAGAAAAAATAATAGTATTTTGACAGAAAAATTCATGAAAAGTCTAATTATTTCACACACTAAAATGAGTAGTTTTACGCGAGATTTAATATCTGGAAAAGTAAAATTAAAACTGTAAAAAAATATTCTTGTTGAAAAGATTGAATCAATTCTAAAAACCAATAAAATAATTATAGAAATAATACATGAAATATTTCGTGACACCATTCTGACGTCCATTTAAATATTAGCATTAAGCCAATTTTACTCGTTCTTACTACATTTCACATACCATTTTATACAAAAACACATTCACTGTCAAACCGCTTCAACCGAACAATTTCAATTTAGACCGATTTATTAAGAAAATTTAGAAAAAATAAGAGTATTTTGACAGAAAAATTCATGAAAAGTCTATTTATTTCACACATAAATTGAGTAGTTTTACGCGAGATTTAGTATCTGGAAAAGTAAAATTAAAACTGTAAAAAATTATTCTTGTTGAAAGCATTAAATCAATTCGAGAAACCAATGAAATAATTAAAGAAATAATACATGAAATAGTTCGTGAAACCATTCTGAAGTCCATTTAAATATTAGTATTGAACCAATTTTACTCGTTCTTACTAGGTTTCACATACCATTTTATACAAAAACACATTTACTGTCAAACCGCTTCAACCGAACAATTTCATCTAGACCGGTTCATTCAGAAAATTTAGAAAAAATAAAATTATTTTGACAGAAAAATTCATGAAAAGTCTATTTATTTCACACACTAAAATGAGTAGTTTTACGCGAGATTTAATATCTGGGAATGTAAAATTAAAACTGTAAAAAAATATTCTGGTTGAAAGCATTGAATCAATTCGAGAAACCAATGAAATAATTAAAGAAATAATACATGAAATAGTTAGTGAAACCACTCTGACGTCCATTTAAATATTAGTATTGAGCCAATTTTACTCGTTCTTACTTGGTTTCACATACCATTTTATACAAAAACACATTCACTGTCAAATTGCTTCAACCGAACAATTTCATCTATATCGGTTCATTCAGAAAATTTAGAAAAAATAAGAGTATTTTGACACAAAAATTCATGAAAAGTCTATTTATTTTACACACTAAAATGAGTACTTTTACACGAGATTTAATATCTAAGAAAGTAAAATTAAAACTGTAAAAAAATATTCTTGTTGAAAGCATTGATTCAATTTTATACAAAAACACATTCACAGTCAAACCGCTTCAACCAAACAATTTCATCTAGACCGGTTCATTCAGAAAATTTAGAAAAAATAATAGTATTTTGACAGAAAAATTCATGAAAAGTCTAATTATTTCACACACTAAAATGAGTAGTTTTACGCGAGATTTAATATCTGGGAAAGTAAAATTAAAACTGTAAAAAAATATTCTCATTAAAAGCATTGAATCAGTTCGAGAAACCAATTAATTATTATAGAAATAATACATGAAATAATTCGTGAAACCATTCTGACGTCCATTTAATTATTAGTATTGAGCCAATATTACTCGTTCTTACTAGGTTTCACATACCATTTTATACAAAAAACACATTCACATTTAAACCGCTTCAACCAAACAATTTCATCTTGACCGGTTCATTGAGAAAATTTAGAAAAAATAAGAGTATTTTGACAGAAAAATTAATGAAAAGTCTATTTATTTCACACACTAAAATGAGTAGTTTTACGCGAGATTTAATATCTGGGAAAGTAAAATCAAAACTGTTAAAAAATATTCTTGTTAAAAAGATTGAATCAATTCGAGAAACCAATAAAATAATTATAGAAATAATACATGAAATATTTCGTGAAACCATTCTGACGTCCATTTAAATATTAGCATTAAGCCAATTTTACTCGTTCTTACTAGATTTCACATACCATTTTATACAAAAACACATTCACTGTCAAACCGCTTCAACCTAACAATTTCATCTAGGCCGGTTCATTAAGAAAATTTAGAAAAAATAAGAGTATTTTGACAGAAAAAGTCATGAAAAGTCTATTTATTTCACACATAAAATGAGTAGTTTTACGCGAGATTTAATATCTCGAAAAGTAAAATTAAAACTGTAAAAAATTATTCTTGTTGAAAGCATTAAATCAATTCGAGAAACCAATGAAATAATTAAAGAAATAATACATGATATAGTTCGTGAAACCATTCTGAAGTCCATTTAAATATTAGTATTGAACCAATTTTACTCGTTCTTACTAGGTTTCACATACCATTTTATACAAAAACACATTTACTATCTAACCGCTTCAACCGAACAATTTTATCTAGACCGGTTCATTCAGAAAATTTAGAAAAAATAAAAGTATTTTGACAGAAAAATTCATGAAAAGTCTATTTATTTCACACACTAAAATGAGTAGTTTTACGCGAGATTTAATATCTGGGAAAGTAAAATTAAAACTGTAAAAAAATATTCTTGTTGAAAGCATTGAATCAATTCGAGAAACCAATGAAATAATTAAAGAAATAATACATGAAATAGTTAGTGAAACCATTCTGACGTCCATTTAAATATTAGTATTGAGCCAATTTTACTCGTTCTTACTTGGTTTCATATACCATTTTATACTAAAACACATTCACTGTCAAACCGCTCCAACCGAACAATTTCATCTAGACCGGTTCATTTAGAAAATTTATAAAAAATAAGAGTATTTTGACAGAAAAATTCATGAAAAGTCTATTTATTTCACACACTAAAATGAGTAGTTTTACGCGAGATTTAATATCTGGGAAAGTAAAATTAAAACTGTAAAAAAATATTCTCATTAAAAGCATTGAATCAGTTCGAGAAACCAATTAATTATTATAGAAATAATACATGAAATAATTCGTGAAACCATTCTGACGTCCATTTAAATATTAGTATTGAGCCAATATTACTCGTTCTTACTAGGTTTCACATACCATTTTATACAAAAAACACATTCACATTTAAACCGCTTCAACCAAACAATTTCATCTTGACCGGTTCATTGAGAAAATTTAGAAAAAATAAGAGTATTTTGATAGAAAAATTAATGAAAAGTCTATTTATTTCACACACTAAAATGAGTAGTTTTACGCGAGATTTAATATCTGGGAAAGTAAAATCAAAACTGTTAAAAAATATTCTTGTTAAAAAGATTGAATCAATTCGAGAAACCAATAAAATAATTATAGAAATAATACATGAAATATTTCGTGAAACCATTCTGACGTCCATTTAAATATTAGCATTAAGCCAATTTTACTCGTTCTTACTAGATTTAACATACCATTTTATACAAAAACACATTCACTGTCAAACCGCTTCAACCGAACTATTTCATCTAGACCGGTTCATTAAGAAAATTTAGAAAAAATAAGAGTATTTTGACAGAAAAAGTCATGAAAAGTCTATTTATTTCACACATAAAATGAGTAGTTTTACGCGAGATTTAATATCTGGAAAAGTAAAATTAAAACTGTAAAAAATTATTCTTGTTGAAAGCATTAAATCAATTCGAGAAACCAATGAAATAATTAAAGAAATAATACATGATATAGTTCGTGAAACCATTCTGAAGTCTATTTAAATATTAGTATTGAACCAATTTTACTCGTTCTTACTAAGTTTCACATACCATTTTATACAAAAACACATTTACTATCAAACCGCTTCAACCGAAAAATTTTATCTAGACCGGTTCATTCAGAAAATTTAGAAAAAATAAAAGTATTTTGACAGAAAAATTCATGAAAAGTCTATTTATTTCACACACTAAAATGAGTAGTTTACGCGAGATTTAATATCTGGGAAAGTAAAATTAAAACTGTAAAAAAATATTCTTGTTGAAAGCATTGAATCAATTCGAGAAACCAATGAAATAATTAAGAAATAATACATGAAATAGTTAGTGAAACCATTCTGACGTCCATTTAAATATTAGTATTGAGCCAATTTTACTCGTTCTTACTTGGTTTCATATACCATTTTATACTAAAACACATTCACTGTCAAACCGCTCCAACCGAACAATTTCATCTAGACCGGTTCATTTAGAAAATTTAGAAAAAATAAGAGTATTTTGACAGAAAAATTCATGAAAAGTCTATTTATTTCACACACTAAAATGAGTACTTTTACGCGAGATTTAATATCTAGGAAAGTAAAATTAAAACTGTAAAAAATATTCTTATTGAAAGCATTGAATCAATTTTATACAAAAACACATTCACAGTCAAACCGCTTCAACCAAACAATTTTATATAGACCGGTTCATTCAGAAAATTTAGAAAAAATAAGAGTATTTTGACAGAAAAATTCATGAAAAGTCTATTTATTTTACACACTAAAATGAGTAGTTTTACGCGAGATTTAATATCTGTGAAAGTAAAATTAAAACTGTATAAAAATATTCTCGTTAAAAGCATTGAATCAATTCGAGAAACCAATTAATTATTATAGAAATAATACATGAAATAATTCGTGAAACCATTCTGACATCCATTTAAATATTAGTATTGAGCTAATATTAATCGTTCTTACTAGGTTTCACATACCATTTTATACAAAAACACATTCACATTTAAACCGCTTCAACCAAACAATTTCATCTTGACCGGTTCATTGAGAAAATTTAGAAAAAAATAAGAATATTTTGACAGAAAAATTCATGAAAAGTCTATTTATTTCACACACTAAAATGAGTAGTTTTACGCGAGATTTAATATCTGGGAAAGTAAAATTATAACTGTAAGAAAATATTCTTGTTGAAAAGATTAATCAATTCGAGAAACCAATGAAATAATTATAGAAATAATACATGAAATATTTCGTGAAATCATTCTGACGTCCATTTAAATATTTGCATTGAGCCAATTTTACTCGTTCTTACTAGATTTCACATACCATTTTATACAAAAACACATTCACTGTCAAACCGCTTCAACCGAACAATTTCATTTTAGACCGATTTATTAAGAAAATTTAGAAAAAATAAGAGTATTTTGATAGAAAAATTCATGAAAAGTCTATTTATTTCACATATAAAATGAGTAGTTTTACGCGAGATTTAATATCTGGGAAAGTAAAATTAAAACTGTAAAAAAATATTCTTCTTCAAAGCAATAAATCAATTCGAGAAACCAATGAAATAATTAAAGAAATAATACATAAAATAGTTAGTGAAACCATTCTGACGTCCATTTAAATATTAGTATTGAGCCAATTTTACTCGTTTTTACTTGGTTTCATATACCATTTTATACTAAAACACATTCACTGTCAAACCGCTCCAACCGAACAATTTCATCTAGACCGGTTCATTTAGAAAATTTAGAAAAAATAAGAGTATTTTGACAGAAAAATTCATGAAAAGTCTATTTATTTCACACACTAAAATGAGTAGTTTTACGCGAGATTTAATATCTGGGAAAGTAAAATTAAAACTGTAAAAAAATATTCTCATTAAAAGCATTGAATCAATTCGAGAAACCAATTAATTATTATAGAAATAATACATGAAATAATTCTTGAAACCATTCTGACGTCCATTTAAATATTAGTATTGAGCCATTATTACTCGTTCTTACTAGGTTTTACATACCATTTTATACAAAAAACACATTTCCATTTAAACCGCTTCAACCAAACAATTTCATCTTGACCGATTCATTGAGAAAATTTAGAAAAAATAAGAGTATTTGACAGAAAAATTAATGAAAAGTCTATTTATTTCACACACTAAAATGAGTAGTTTTACGCGAGATTTAATATCTGGGAAAGTAAAATAAAAACTGTTAAAAAATATTCTTGTTAAAAAGATTGAATCAATTCTAGAAACCAATAAAATAATTATAGAAATAATACATGAAATATTTCGTGAAACCATTCTGACGTCCATTTAAATATTAGCATTAAGCCAATTTTACTCGTTCTTACTAGATTTCACATACCATTTTATACAAAAACACATTCACTGTCAAGCCGCTTCAACCGAACAATTTCATCTAGACCGGTTCATTAAGAAAATTTAGAAAAAATAAGAGTATTTTGACAGAAAAAGTCATGATAAGTCAATTTATTTCACACATAAAATGAGTAGTTTTACGCGAGATTTAATATCGGGAAAAGTAAAATTAAAACTGTAAAAAATTATTCTTGTTGAAAGCATTAAATCAATTCGAGAAACCAATGAAATAATTAAAGAAATAATACATGATATAGTTCGTGAAACCATTCTGAAGTCCATTTAAATATTAGTATTGAGCCAATTTTACACGTTCTTACTTGGTTTCATATATCATTTTATACTAAAACACATTCACTGTCAAACCGCTCCAACCGAACAATTTCATCTAGACCGGTTCATTTAGAAAATTTAGAAAAAATAAGAGTATTTTGACAGAAAAATTCATGAAAAGTCTATTTATTTCACACACTAAAAAGAGTACTTTTACGCGAGATTTAATATCTAGGAAAGTAAAATTAAAACTGTAAAAAAATATTCTTGTTGAAAGCATTGAATCAATTTTATACAAAAACACATTCACAGTCAAACCGCTTCAACCAAACAATTTTATCTAGACCGGTTCATTCAGAAAATTTAGAAAAAATAAGAGTATTTTGACAGAAAAATTCATGAAAAGTCTATTTATTTTACACACTAAAATGAGTAGTTTTACGCGAGATTTAATATCTGTGAAAGTAAAATTAAAACTGTATAAAAATATTCTCGTTAAAAGCATTGAATCAATTCGAGAAACCAATTAATTATTATAGAAATAATACATGAAATAATTCGTGAAACCATTCTGACATCCATTTAAATATTAGTATTGAGCTAATATTAATCGTTCTTACTAGGTTTCACATACCATTTTATACAAAAACACATTCACATTTAAATCGCTTCAACCAAACAATTTCATCTTGACCGGTTCATTGAGAAAATTTAGAAAAAAATAAGAGTATTTTGACAGAAAAATTCATGAAAAGTCTATTTATTTCACACACTAAAATGAGTAGTTTTACGCGAGATTTAATATCTGGGAAAGTAAAATTAAAACTGTAAAAAAATATTCTTGTTGAAAAGATTAATCAATTCGAGAAACCAATGAAATAATTATAGAAATAATACATGAAATATTTCGTGAAATCATTCTGACGTCCATTTAAATATTTGCATTGAGCCAATTTTACTCGTTCTTACTAGATTTCACATACCATTTTATACAAAAACACATTCACTGTCAAACCGCTTCAACCGAACAATTTCATTTTAGACCGATTTATTAAGAAAATTTAGAAAAAATAAGAGTATTTTGATAGAAAAATTCATGAAAAGTCTATTTATTTCACACATAAAATGAGTAGTTTAACGCGAGATTTAATATCTGGGAAAGTAAAATTAAAACTGTAAAAAAATATTCTTCTTCAAAGCAATAAATCAATTCGAGAAACCAATGAAATAATTAAAGAAATAATACATGAAATAGTTAGTGAAACCATTCTGACGTCCATTTAAATATTAGTATTAAGCCAATTTTACTCGTTCTTACTTGGTTTCACATACCATTTTATACAAAAACACATTCACTGTCAAATGGCTTCAACCGAACAATTTCATCTAGACCGGTTCATTCGGAAAATTTAGAAAAAATAAGAGTATTTTGACACAAAAATTCATGAAAAGTCTATTTATTTCACACACCAAAATGAGTACTTTTACGCGAGATTTAATATCCAGGAAAGTAAAATTAAAACTGTAAAAAAATATTCTCATTAAAAGCATTGAATCAATTCGAGAAACCAATTAATTATTATAGAAATAATACATGAAATAATTCGTGAAAACATTCTGACGTCCATTTAAATATTAGTATTGAGCCAATATTACTCGTTCTTACTAGGTTTCACATACCATTTTATACAAAAACACATTCACATTTAAACCGATTCAACCAAACAATTTCATCTTGATCGGTTCATTGAGAAAATTTAGAAAAAATAAGAGTATTTTGACAGAAAAATTCATGAAAAGTCTATTTATTTCACACACTAAAATGAGTAGTTTTACAAGAGATTTAATATCTGGAAAAGTAAAATTAAAACTGTAAAAAAATATTCTTGTTGAAAAGATTGAATCAAACCAATAAAATAATTATAGAAATAATACATGAAATATTTCGTGAAACCATTCTGACGTCCATTTAAATATTAGCATTAAGCCAATTTTACTCGTTCTTACTACATTTCACATACCATTTTATACAAAAACACATTCACTGTCAAACCGCTTCAACCGAACAATTTCATTTTAGACCGATTTATTAAGAAAATTTAGAAAAAATAAGAGTATTTTGACAGAAAAATTCATGAAAATTCTATTTATTTCACACATAAAATGAGTAGTTTTACGCGAGATTTAATATCTAGAAAAGTAAAATTAAAACTGTAAAAAATTATTCTTGTTGAAAGCATTAAATCAATTCGAGAAACCAATGAAATAATTAAAGAAATAATACATGAAATAGTTCGTGAAACCATTCTGAAGTCCATTTAAATATTAGTATTGAACCAATTTTACTCGTTCTTACTAGGTTTCACATACCATTTTATATAAAACCACATTTACTGTCAAACCGCTTCAACCGAACAATTTCATCTAGACCGGTTCATTCAGAAAATTTAGAAAAAATAAGAGTATTTTGACACAAAAATTCATGAAAAGTCTATTTATTTCACACATTAAAATGAGTACTTTTACACGAGATTTAATATCTAGGAAAGTAAAATTAAAACTGTAAAAAAATATTCTTGTTGAAAGCATTGATTCAATTCGAGAAACCAATTAATTATTATAGAAATAATGCACGAAATAATTCGTGAAACCATTCTGACATCCATTTAAATATTAGTATTGAGCTAATATTAATCGTTCTTACTAGGTTTCACATACCATTTTATACAAAAACACATTCACATTTAAACCGCTTCAACCAAACAATTTCATGTTGACCGGTTCATTGAGAAAATTTAGAAAAAAATAAGAGTATTTTGACAGAAAAATTCATGAAAAGTCTATTTATTTCACACACTAAAATGAGTAGTTTTACGCGAGATTTAATATCTGGAAAAGTAAAATTAAAACTGTAAAAAAATATTTTTGTTGAAAAGATTAATCAATTCGAGAAACCAATGAAATAATTATAGAAATAATACATGAAATATTTCGTGAAATCATTCTGACGTCCATTTAAATATTAGCATTGAGCCAATTTTACTCGTTCTTACTAGATTTCACATACCATTTTATACAAAAACACATTCATTGTCAAACCGCTTCAACCGAACAATTTCATTTTAGACCGATTTATTAAGAAAATTTAGAAAAAATAAGAGTATTTTGATAGAAAAATTCATGAAAAGTCTATTTATTTCACACATAAAATGAGTAGTTTTATGCGAGATTTAATATCTGGGAAAGTAAAATTAAAACTGTAAAAAAATATTCTTCTTCAAAGCAATAAATCAATTCGAGAAACCAATGAAATAATTAAAGAAATAATACATGAAATAGTTAGTGAAACCATTCTGACGTCCATTTAAATATTAGTATTGAGCCAAGTTTACTCGTTCTTACTTGGTTTCACATACCATTTTATACAAAAACACATTCACTGTCAAATCGCTTCAACCGAACAATTTCATCTAGACCGGTTCATTCAGAAAATTTAGAAAAAATAAGAGTATTTTGACAGAAAAATTCATGAAAAGTCTATTTATTTCACACACTAAAATAAGTAATTTTACGCGAGATTCAATATCTAGGAAAGTAAAATTAAAACTGTAAAAAAATATTCTTGTTGAAAGCATTGAATCAATTTGAGAAACCAATGAAATAATTATAGAAATAATACCTGAAATAATTCGTGAAATCATTCTGACGTCCATTTAAATATTAGCATTGAGCTAATTTTACTCGTTCTTACTAGGTTTCACATACCATTTTATACAAAAACACATTCACTGTCAAACCGCTTCAATCGAACAATTTCATCTAGACCGGTTCATTCAGAATATTTAGAAAAAAAAAGAGTATTTTGACAGAAAAATTCATGAAAAGTCTATTTATTTCACACACTAAAATGAGTACTTTTATACGAGATTTAATATCTAGGAAAGTAAAATTAAAACTGTAAAAAAATATTCTTATTGAAAGCATTGAATCAATTCGAGAAACCAATGAAATAATTAAAGAAATAATACATGAAATAGTTCATGAAACCAGTCTGAAGTCCATTTAAATATTAGTATTGAACCAATTATACTCATTCTTACTAGGTTTCACATACCATTTTATACAAAAACATATTTACTGTCAAATCGCTTCAACCGAACAATATCATCTAGACTGGTTCATTCAGAAAATTTAGAAAAAATAAGAGAATTTTGACAGAAAAATTCATGAAAAGTCTATTTATTTAACACACTAAAAAGAGTAGTTTTACGCGAGATTTAATATCTGGGAAAGTAAAATTAAAACTGTAAAAAAATATTCTTGTTGAAAGCATTGAATCAATTCGAGAAACCAATGAAATAATTTAAGAAATAATACATGAAATAGTTAGTGAGACATTCTGACGTCCATTTAAATATTAGTATTGAGCTAATTTTACTCGTTCTTACTTGATTTCACATACCATTTTATACAAAAACACATTCACTTTCAAAAATGCTCCAACTAAACAATTTCATCTAGACCGGTTCATTCAGAAAATTTAGAAAAAATAAGAGTATTTTGACAGAAAAATTCATGAAAAGTCTTTTTATTTCACACACTAAAATGAGTACTTTTACGCGAGATTTAATATCTATGAAAGTAAAATTAAAACTATAAAAAAATATTCTTGTTGAAAGCATTGAATCAATTCGAGAAACCAATGAAATAATTAAAGAAATAATACATAAAATAGTTAGTGAAACCATTCTGACGTCCATTTAAATATTAGTATTGAGCCAATTTTACTCGTTCTTACTTGGTTTCACATACCATTTTATACAAAAACACATTCACTGTCAAACCGCTTCAACCGAACAATTTCATCTAGACCGGTTCATTCAGAAAATTTAGAAAAAATAAGAGTATTTTGACAAAAAAAATATGAAAAGTCTATTTATTTCACACACTAAAATGAGTACTTTTACGCGAGATTTAATATCTAGGAAAGTAAAATTAAAACTGTAAAAAAATATTCTTGTTGAAAGCATTGAATCAATTCGAGAAACCAATGAAATAATTAAAGAAATAATACATGAAATAGTTAGTGAAACCATTCTGACGTCCATTTAAATATTAGTATTGAGCCAATTTTACTCGTTCTTACTTGGTTTCACATACCATTTTATACAAAAACACATTCACTATCAAACCGCTTCAACCGAACAATTTCATCTAGAACGGTTCTTTCAGAAAATTTAAAAAAAATAAGAGTATTTTGATAGAAAAATTCACGAAAAGTCTATTTATTTCACACACTAAAATAAGTACTTTTACGCGAGATTTAATATCTAGGAAAGTAAAATTAAAGCTGTAAAAAAATATTCTTGTTGAAAGCATTGAATCAATTCGAGAAACCGATGAAATAATTAAAGAAATAATACATAAAATAGTTAGTGAAACCATTCTGACGTCCATTTAAATATTAGTATTGAACCAATTTTACTCATTCTTACTAGGTTTCACATACCATTTTATACAAAAACACATTTACTGTCAAATCGCTTCAACCGAACAATTTCATCTAGACCGGTTCATTCAGAAAATTTAGAAAAAATAAGAGTATTTTGACAGAAAAATTCATGAAAAGTCTATTTATTTCACACACTAAAAAGAGTAGTTTTACGCGAGATTTAATATTTGGGAAAGTAAAATTAAAACTGTAAAAAAATATTCTTGTTGAAAGCATTGAATCAATTCGAGAAACCAATGAAATAATTAAAGAAATAATACATTAAATAGTTAGTGAAACCATTCTGACGTCCATTTAAATATTAGTATTGAGCCATTTTTACTCGTTCTTACTTGATTTCACATACTATTTTATACAAAAACACATTCACTGTCAAAAATGCTTCAACCGAACAATTTCATCTAGACCGGTTCATTCAAAAAATTTAGAAAAAATAAGAGTATTTTGACAGAAAAATTCATGAAAAGTCTATTTATTTCACACACTAAAATGAGTACTTTTACGCGAGATTTAATATCTAGGAAAGTAGAATTAAAACTGTAAAAAAATATTCTTGTTGAAAGCATTGAATCAATTCGAGAAACCAATGAAATAATTAAAGAAATAATACATGAAATAGTTAGTGAAACCATTATGACGTCCATTTAAATATTAGTATTGAGCCAATTTTTCTCGTTCTTACTTGTTTTCACATACCATTTTATACAAAAACACATTCACTGTCAAACCGCTTCAACCGAACAATTTCATCTAGACCGGTTCATTCAGAAAATTTAAAAAAATACGAGTATTTTGACAGAAAAATTCATGAAAAGTCTATTTATTTCACACACTAAAATAAGTACTTTTACGCGAGATTTAATATCTAGGAAAGTAAAATTAAAACTATAAAAAAATATTCTTGTTGAAAGCATTGAATCAATTCGAGAAACCAATGAAATAATTAAAGAAATAATACATGAAATAGTTAGTGAAACCATTCTGACGTCCATTTAAATATTAGTATTGAGCCAATTTTACTCGTTCTTACTTGGTTTCATATACCATTTTATACAAAACACATTCACTGTCAAACCGCTTCAACCGAACAATTTCATCTAGACCGGTTCATTCAGAAAATTTAAAAAAAATAAGAGTATTTTGACAGAAAAATTCATGAAAAGTCTATTTATTTCACACACTAAAATAAGTACTTTTACGCGAGATTTAATATCTAGGAAAGTAAAATTAAAACTGTAAAAAATATTCTTGTTGAAAGCATTGAATCAATTCGAGAAACCAATGAAATAATTAAAGAAATAATACATGAAATAGTTAGTGAAACCATTCTGAAGTCCATTTAAATATTAGTATTAAGCCAATTTTACTCGTTCTTACTTGATTTCACATACCATTTTATACAAAAACACATTCACTGTCAAACCGCTTCAACCGAACAATTTCAACTAGACCGGTTAATTCAGAAAATTTAGAAAAAATAAGAGTATTTTGACTAAAAAGTCATATAAAGTCTATTTATTTCACACACTAAAATGAGTACTTTTACGCGAGATTTAATATCTAGGAAAGTAAAATTAAAACTGTAAAAAAATATTCTTGTTGAAAGCATTGAATCAATTCGAGAAACCAATGAAATAATTACAGAAATAATACATGAAATAGTTAGTGAAACCATTCTGACGTCCATTTAAATATTAGTATTGAGCCAATTTTACTCGTTCTTACTTGGTTTCACATACCATTTTATACAAAAAACACATTCACTGTCAAATCGCTTCAACCGGACAATTTCATCTAGACCGGTTCATTCAAAAAATTTAAAAAAAAATAAGAGTATTTTGACAGAAAAATTTATGAAAAGTCTATTTATTTCACACACTAAAATGAGTACTTTTATGCGAGATTTAATATCTAGGAAAGTAAAATTAAAACTGTATAAAAATATTCTTGTTTAAAGCATTGAATCAATTCGAGAAACCAATGAAATAATTAAAGAAATAATACATGAAATAGTTAGTGAAACCATTCTGACGTCCATTTAAATATTAGTATTGGCCAATTTTACTCGTTCTTACTTAGTTTCACATACCATTTTATACAAAAAAACACATTCACTGTTAAACCGCTTCAATCGAACAATTTCATCTAGACCGGTTCATTCAGAAAATTTAGAAAAAAAAAAGAGTATTTTGACAGAAAAATTCATGAAAAGTCTATTTATTTCACACACTAAAATGAGTACTTTTATGCGAGATTTAATATCTAGGAAAGTAAAATTAAAACTGTATAAAAATATTCTTGTTGAAAGCATTAAATCAATTCGACAAAACTAATGAAATAATTAAAGAAATAATACATGAAATAGTTCGTGAAACCATTCTGAAGTCCATTTAAATATTAGTATTGAACCAATTTTACTCATTCTTACTAGGTTTTACATACCATTTTATACAAAAATACATTTATTGTCAAACCGCTTCAACCGAACAATTTCATCTAGACCGGTTCATTCAGAAAATTTAGAAAAAATAAGAGTATTTTGACAGAAAAATTCATGAAAAGTCTATTTATTTCACACACTAAAAAGAGTAGTTTTACGCGAGATTTAATATCTGGGAAAATAAAATTAAAACTGTAAAAAATTATTCTTGTTGAAAGCATTGAATCAATTCGAGAAACCAATGAAATAATTAAAGAAATAATACATGAAATAGTTAGTGAAACCATTCTGACGTCCATTTAAATATTAGTATTGAGCCAATTTTACTCGTTATTACTTGGTTTCATATACCATTTTATACAAAACACATTCACTGTCAAACCGCTTCAACTAAACAATTTCATCTAGACCGGTTCATTCAGAAAATTTTAAAAAAATAAGAGTATTTTGACAGAAAAATTCATGAAAAGTCTATTTATTTCACACACTAAAATAAGTACTTTTACGCGAGATTTAATATCTAGGAAAGTAAAATTAAAACTGTAAAAAAATATTCTTGTTGAAAGCATTGAATCAATTCGAGAAACCAATGAAATAATTAAAGAAATAATACATGAAATAGTTAGTGAAACCATTCTGAAGTCCATTTAAATATTAGTATTAAGCCAATTTTACTCGTTCTTACTTGATTTCACATACCATTTTATACAAAAACACATTCACTGTCAAACCGCTTTAACCGAACAATTTCAACTAGACCGGTTAATTCAGAAAATTTAGAAAAAATAAGAGTATTTTGACAAAAAATTCATATAAAGTCTATTTATCTCACACACTAAAATGAGTACTTTTACGCGAGATTTAATATCTAGGAAAGTAAAATTAAAACTGTAAAAAAATATTCTTGTTGAAAGCATTGAATCAATTCGAGAAACCAATTAAATAATTACAGAAATAATACATGAAATAGTTAGTGAAACCATTCTGACGTCCATTTAAATATTAGTATTGAGCCAATTTTACTCGTTCTTACTTGGTTTCACATACCATTTTATACAAAAACACATTCACTGTCAAACCGCTTCAACCGAACAATTTCATCTAGACCGGTTCATTCAGAAAATTTAAAAAAAATAAGAGTATTTTGACAGAAAAATTCATGAAAAGTCTATTTATTTCACACACTAAAATAAGTACTTTTACGCGAGATTTAATATCTAGGAAAGTAAAATTAAAACTGTAAAAAATATTCTTGTTGAAAGCATTGAATCAATTCGAGAAACCAATGAAATAATTAAAGAAATAATACATGAAATAGTTAGTGAAACCATTCTGAAGTCCATTTAAATATTAGTATTAAGCCAATTTTACTCGTTCTTACTTGATTTCACATACCATTTTATACAAAAACACATTCACTGTCAAACCGCTTCAACCGAACAATTTCAACTAGACCGGTTAATTCAGAAAATTTAGAAAAAATAAGAGTATTTTGACTAAAAAGTCATATAAAGTCTATTTATTTCACACACTAAAATGAGTACTTTTACGCGAGATTTAATATCTAGGAAAGTAAAATTAAAACTGTAAAAAAATATTCTTGTTGAAAGCATTGAATCAATTCGAGAAACCAATGGAATAATTACAGAAATAATACATGAAATAGTTAGTGAAACCATTCTAACGTCCATTTAAATATTAGTATTGAGCCAATTTTACTCGTTCTTACTTGGTTTCACATACCATTTTATACAAAAAACACATTCACTGTCAAATCGCTTCAACCGGACAATTTCATCTAGACCGGTTCATTCAAAAAATTTAAAAAAAAATAAGAGTATTTTGACAGAAAAATTTATGAAAAGTCTATTTATTTCACACACTAAAATGAGTACTTTTATGCGAGATTTAATATCTAGGAAAGTAAAATTAAAACTGTATAAAAATATTCTTGTTTAAAGCATTGAATCAATTCGAGAAACCAATGAAATAGTTAAAGAAATAATACATGAAATAGTTAGTGAAACCATTCTGACGTCCATTTAAATATTAGTATTGGCCAATTTTACTCGTTCTTACTTAGTTTCACATACCATTTTATACAAAAAACACATTCACTGTTAAACCGCTTCAATCGAACAATTTCATCTAGACCGGTTCATTCAGAAAATTTAGAAAAAAAAAAAGAGTATTTTGACAGAAAAATTCATGAAAAGTCTATTTATTTCACACACTAAAATGAGTACTTTTATGCGAGATTTAATATCTAGGAAAGTAAAATTAAAACTGTATAAAAATATTCTTGTTGAAAGCATTAAATCAATTCGACAAAACTAATGAAATAATTATAGAAATAATACATGAAATAGTTCGTGAAACCATTCTGAAGTCCATTTAAATATTAGTATTGAACCAATTTTACTCATTCTTACTAGGTTTTACATACCATTTTATACAAAAATACATTTATTGTCAAACCGCTTCAACCGAACAATTTCATCTAGACCGGTTCATTCAGAAAATTTAGAAAAAATAAGAGTATTTTGACAGAAAAATTCATGAAAAGTCTATTTATTTCACACACTAAAAAGAGTAGTTTTACGCGAGATTTAATATCTGGGAAAATAAAATTAAAACTGTAAAAAATTATTCTTGTTGAAAGCATTGAATCATTTCGAGAAACCAATGAAATAATTAAAGAAATAATACATGAAATAGTTAGTGAAACCATTCTGACGTCCATTTAAATATTAGTATTGAGCCAATTTTACTCGTTATTACTTGGTTTCATATACCATTTTATACAAAACACATTCACTGTCAAACCGCTTCAACTAAACAATTTCATCTAGACCGGTTCATTCAGAAAATTTAAAAAAAATAAGAGTATTTTGACAGAAAAATTCATGAAAAGTCTATTTATTTCACACACTAAAATAAGTACTTTTACGCGAGATTTAATATCTAGGAAAGTAAAATTAAAACTGTAAAAAAATATTCTTGTTGAAAGCATTGAATCAATTCGAGAAACCAATGAAATAATTAAAGAAATAATACATGAAATAGTTAGTGAAACCATTCTGAAGTCCATTTAAATATTAGTATTAAGCCAATTTTACTCGTTCTTACTTGATTTCACATACCATTTTATACAAAAACACATTCACTGTCAAACCGCTTTAACCGAACAATTTCAACTAGACCGGTTAATTCAGAAAATTTAGAAAAAATAAGAGTATTTTGACAAAAAATTCATATAAAGTCTATTTATCTCACACACTAAAATGAGTACTTTTACGCGAGATTTAATATCTAGGAAAGTAAAATTAAAACTGTAAAAAAATATTCTTGTTGAAAGCATTGAATCAATTCGAGAAACCAATTAAATAATTACAGAAATAATACATGAAATAGTTAGTGAAACCATTCTGACGTCCATTTAAATATTAGTATTGAGCCAATTTTACTCGTTCTTACTTGGTTTCACATACCATTTTATACAAAAACACATTCACTGTTAAATCGCTTCAACCGAACAATTTCATCTAGACCGGTTCATTCAAAAAATTTTAAAAAAAATAAGAGTATTTTGACAGAAAAATTTATGAAAAGTATATTTATTTCACACACTAAAATGAGTACTTTTATGCGAGATTTAATATCTAGGAAAGTAAAATTAAAACTGTATAAAAATATTCTTGTTTAAAGCATTGAATCAATTCGAGAAACCAATGAAATAATTAAAGAAATAATACATGAAATAGTTAGTGAAACCATTCTGAAGTCCATTTAAATATTAGTATTAAGCCAATTTTACTCGTTCTTACTTGATTTCACATACCATTTTATACAAAAACACATTCACTATCAAACCGCTTTAACCGAACAATTTCAACTAGACCGGTTAATTCAGAAAATTTAGAAAAAATAAGAGTATTTTGACAAAAAATTCATATAAAGTCTATTTATCTCACACACTAAAATGAGTACTTTTACGCGAGATTTAATATCTAGGAAAGTAAAATTAAAACTGTAAAAAAATATTCTTGTTGAAAGCATTGAATCAATTCGAGAAACCAATTAAATAATTACAGAAATAATACATGAAATAGTTAGTGAAACCATTCTGACGTCCATTTAAATATTAGTATTGAGCCAATTTTACTCGTTCTTACTTGGTTTCACATACCATTTTATACAAAAACACATTCACTGTCAAACCGCTTCAACCGAACAATTTCATCTAGACCGGTTCATTCAGAAAATTTAAAAAAAATAAGAGTATTTTGACAGAAAAATTCATGAAAAGTCTATTTATTTCACACACTAAAATAAGTACTTTTACGCGAGATTTAATATCTAGGAAAGTAAAAATAAAACTGTAAAAAATATTCTTGTTGAAAGCATTGAATCAATTCGAGAAACCAATGAAATAATTAAAGAAATAATACATGAAATAGTTAGTGAAACCATTCTGAAGTCCATTTAAATATTAGTATTAAGCCAATTTTACTCGTTCTTACTTGATTTCACATACCATTTTATACAAAAACACATTCACTGTCAAACCGCTTCAACCGAACAATTTCAACTAGACCGGTTAATTCAGAAAATTTAGAAAAAATAAGAGTATTTTGACTAAAAAGTCATATAAAGTCTATTTATTTCACACACTAAAATGAGTACTTTTACGCGAGATTTAATATCTAGGAAAGTAAAATTAAAACTGTAAAAAAATATTCTTGTTGAAAGCATTGAATCAATTCGAGAAACCAATGAAATAATTACAGAAATAATACATGAAATAGTTAGTGAAACCATTCTAACGTCCATTTAAATATTAGTATTGAGCCAATTTTACTCGTTCTTACTTGGTTTCACATACCATTTTATACAAAAAACACATTCACTGTCAAATCGCTTCAACCGGACAATTTCATCTAGACCGGTTCATTCAAAAAATTTAAAAAAAATAAGAGTATTTTGACAGAAAAATTTATGAAAAGTCTATTTATTTCACACACTAAAATGAGTACTTTTATGCGAGATTTAATATCTAGGAAAGTAAAATTAAAACTGTATAAAAATATTCTTGTTTAAAGCATTGAATCAATTCGAGAAACCAATGAAATAATTAAAGAAATAATACATGAAATAGTTAGTGAAACCATTCTGACGTCCATTTAAATATTAGTATTGGCCAATTTTACTCGTTCTTACTTAGTTTCACATACCATTTTATACAAAAAACACATTCACTGTTAAACCGCTTCAATCGAACAATTTCATCTAGACCGGTTCATTCAGAAAATTTAGAAAAAAAAAAGAGTATTTTGACAGAAAAATTCATGAAAAGTCTATTTATTTCACACACTAAAATGAGTACTTTTATGCGAGATTTAATATCTAGGAAAGTAAAATTAAAACTGTATAAAAATATTCTTGTTGAAAGCATTAAATCAATTCGACAAAACTAATGAAATAATTATAGAAATAATACATGAAATAGTTCGTGAAACCATTCTGAAGTCCATTTAAATATTAGTATTGAACCAATTTTACTCATTCTTACTAGGTTTTACATACCATTTTTTACAAAAATACATTTATTGTCAAACCGCTTCAACCGAACAATTTCATCTAGACCGGTTCATTCAGAAAATTTAGAAAAAATAAGAGTATTTTGACAGAAAAATTCATGAAAAGTCTATTTATTTCACACACTAAAAAGAGTAGTTTTACGCGAGATTTAATATCTGGGAAAATAAAATTAAAACTGTAAAAAATTATTCTTGTTGAAAGCATTGAATCAATTCGAGAAACCAATGAAATAATTAAAGAAATAATACATGAAATAGTTAGTGAAACCATTCTGACGTCCATTTAAATATTAGTATTGAGCCAATTTTACTCGTTATTACTTGGTTTCATATACCATTTTATACAAAACACATTCACTGTCAAACCGCTTCAACTAAACAATTTCATCTAGACCGGTTCATTCAGAAAATTTAAAAAAAATAAGAGTATTTTGACAGAAAAATTCATGAAAAGTCTATTTATTTCACACACTAAAATAAGTACTTTTACGCGAGATTTAATATCTAGGAAAGTAAAATTAAAACTGTAAAAAAATATTCTTGTTGAAAGCATTGAATCAATTCGAGAAACCAATGAAATAATTAAAGAAATAATACATGAAATAGTTAGTGAAACCATTCTGAAGTCCATTTAAATATTAGTATTAAGCCAATTTTACTCGTTCTTACTTGATTTCACATACCATTTTATACAAAAACACATTCACTGTCAAACCGCTTTAACCGAACAATTTCAACTAGACCGGTTAATTCAGAAAATTTAGAAAAAATAAGAGTATTTTGACAAAAAATTCATATAAAGTCTATTTATCTCACACACTAAAATGAGTACTTTTACGCGAGATTTAATATCTAGGAAAGTAAAATTAAAACTGTAAAAAAATATTCTTGTTGAAAGCATTGAATCAATTCGAGAAACCAATTAAATAATTACAGAAATAATACATGAAATAGTTAGTGAAACCATTCTGACGTCCATTTAAATATTAGTATTGAGCCAATTTTACTCGTTCTTACTTGGTTTCACATACCATTTTATACAAAAACACATTCACTGTCAAATCGCTTCAACCGAACAATTTCATCTAGACCGGTTCATTCAAAAAATTTTTAAAAAAATAAGAGTATTTTGACAGAAAAATTTATGAAAAGTATATTTATTTCACACACTAAAATGAGTACTTTTATGCGAGATTTAATATCTAGGAAAGTAAAATTAAAACTGTATAAAAATATTCTTGTTTAAAGCATTGAATCAATTCGAGAAACCAATGAAATAATTAAAGAAATAATACATGAAATAGTTAATGAAACCATTCTGACGTCCATTTAAATATTAGTATTGAGCCAATTTTACTCGTTCTTACTTGGTTTCACATACCATTTTATACAAAAAACACATTCACTGTTAAACCGCTTCAATCGAACAATTTCATCTAGACCGGTTCATTCAGAAAATTTAGAAAAAAAAAGAGTATTTTGACAGAAAAATTCATGAAAAGTCTATTTATTTCACACACTAAAATGAGTACTTTTATACGAGATTTAATATCTAGGAAAGTAAAATTAAAACTGTATAAAAATATTCTTATTGAAAGCATTAAATCAATTCGACAAAACTAATGAAATAATTAAAGAAATAATACATGAAATAGTTCGTGAAACCATTCTGAAGTCCATTTAAATATTAGTATTGAATCAATTTTACTCATTCTTACTAGGTTTCACATACCATTTTATACAAAAACACATTTACTGTCAAACCGCTTCAACCGAACAATTTCATCTAGACCGGTTCATTCAGAAAATTTAGAAAAAATAAGAGTATTTTGACAGAAAAATTCATGAAAAATCTAATTATTTCACACACTAAAAAGAGTAGTTTTACGCGAGATTTAATATCTGGGAAAGTAAAATTAAAACTGTAAAAAAATATTCTTGTTGAAAGCATTTAATCAATTCGAGAAACCAATGAAATAATTACAGAAATAATACATGAAATAGTTAGTGAAACCATTCTGACGTCCATTTAAATATTAGTATTGAGCCAATTTTACTCGTTCTTACTTGATTTCACATACCATTTTATACAAAAACACATTCACTGTCAAAAATGCTTCAACCGAACAATTTCATCTAGACCGGTTCATTCAGAAAATTTAGAAAAAATAAGAGTATTTTGACAGAAAAATTCATGAAAAGTCTATTTATTTCACACACTAAAATGAATACTTTTACGCGAGATTTAATATCTAGGAAAGTAAAATTAAAATGGTAAAAAAATATTCTTGTTGAAAGCATTGAATCAATTCGAGAAACCAATGAAATAATTAAAGAAATAATACATGAAATAGTTAGTGAAACCATTCTGACGTCCATTTAAATATTAGTATTGAGCCAATATTACTCGTTCTTACTAGGTTTCACATACCATTTTATACAAAAACACATTCACATTTATACCGCTTCAACCAAACAATTTCATCTTGACCGGTTCATTCAGAAAATTTAAAAAAATAAGAGTATTTTGACAGAAAAATTTATGAAAAGTCTATTTATTTCACACACTAAAATGAGTACTTTTATGCGAGATTTAATATCTAGGAAAGTAAAATTAAAACTGTATAAAAATATTCTTGTTTAAAGCATTGAATCAATTCGAGAAACCAATGAAATAATTAAAGAAATAATACATGAAATAGTTAGTGAAACCATTCTGACGTCCATTTAAATATTAGTATTGAGCCAATTTTACTCGTTCTTACTTGGTTTCACATACCATTTTATACAAAAAACACATTCACTGTTAAACCGCTTCAATCGAACAATTTCATCTAGACCGGTTCATTCAGAAAATTTAGAAAAAAAAAGAGTATTTTGACAGAAAAATTCATGAAAAGTCTATTTATTTCACACACTAAAATGAGTACTTTTATGCGAGATTTAATATCTAGGAAAGTAAAATTAAAACCGTATAAAAATATTCTTGTTGAAAGCATTGAATCAATTCGACAAAACTAATGAAATAATTAAAGAAATAATACATGAAATAGTTCGTGAAACCATTCTGAAGTCCATTTAAATATTAGTATTGAACCAATTTTACTCATTCTTACTAGGTTTCACATACCATTTTATACAAAAACACATTTACTGTCAAACCGCTTCAACCGAACAATTTCATCTAGACCGGTTCATTCAGAAAATTTAGAAAAAATAAGAGTATTGTGACAGAAAAATTCATGAAAAATCTATTTATTTCACACACTAAAAAGAGTAGTTTTACGCGAGATTTAATATCTGGGAAAGTAAAATTAAAACTGTAAAAAAATATTCTTGTTGAAAGCATTGAATCAATTCGAGAAACCAATGAAATAATTACAGAAATAATACATGAAATAGTTAGTGAAACCATTCTGACGTCCATTTAAATATTAGTATTGAGCCAATTTTACTCGTTCTTACTTGATTTCACATACCATTTTATACAAAAACACATTCACTGTCAAAAATGCTTCAACCGAACAATTTCATCTAGACCGGTTCATTCATAAAATTTAGAAAAAATAAGAGTATTTTGACAGAAAAATTCATGAAAAGTCTATTTATTTCACACACTAAAATGAATACTTTTACGCGAGATTTAATATCTAGGAAAGTAAAATTAAAACGGTAAAAAAATATTCTTGTTGAAAGCATTGAATAATTTCGAGAAACCAATGAAATAATTAAAGAAATAATAGATGAAATATTTAATGAAACCATTCTGACGTCCATTTAAATATTAGTATGAGCCAATTTTACTCGTTCTTACTTGGTTTCACATACTATTTTATACAAAAACACATTCACTGTCAAACCGCTTCAACCGAACAATTTCATCTAGTCCGGTTCATTCAGAAAATTTAGAAAAAATAAGAATATTTTGATAGAAAAATTCATAAAAAGTCTATTTATTTCACACACTAAAATAAGTACTTTTACGCGAGATTTAATATCTAGGAAAGTAAAATTAAAACTGTAAAAAAATATTCTTGTTGAAAGCATTGAATCAATTCGAGAAACCAATGAAATAATTAAAGAAATAATACATGAAATAGTTAGTGAAACCATTCTGACGTCCATTTAAATATTAGTATTGAGCCAATTTTACTCGTTCTTACTTGGTTTCACATACCATTTTATACAAAAACACATTCACTGTCAAACCGCTTCAATCGAACAATTTCATCTACACCGGTTCATTCAGAAAATTTGGAAAAAAAAAGAGTATTTTGACAGAAAAATTCATGAAAAGTCTATTTATTTCACACACTAAAATGAGTACTTTTATGCGAGATTTAATATCTAGGAAAGTAAAATTAAAACTGTAAAAAAATATTCTTGTTGAAAGCATTGAATCAATTCGAGAAACCAATGAAATAATTAAAGAAATAATACATGAAATAGTTCGTGAAACCATTATGAAGTCCATTTAAATATTAGTATTGAACCAATTTTACTCATTCTTACTAGGTTTCACATACCATTTTATATAAAAACACATTTACAGTCAAACCGCTTTAACCGAACAATTTCATCTAGACCGGTTCATTCAGAAAATTTAGAAAAAATAAGAGTATTTTGACACAAAAATTCATGAAAAGTCTATTTATTTCACACACTAAAAAGAGTAGTTTTACGCGAGATTTAATATCTGGAAAAGTAAAATTAAAACTGTAAAAAAATATTCTTGTTGAAAGCATTGAATCAATTCGAGAAACCAATGAAATAATTAAAGAAATAATACATGAAATAGTTCGTGAAACTATTCTGACGTCCATTTAAATATTAGTATTGAGCCAATATTAGTCGTTCTTATTAGGTTTCACATACCATTTTATACAAAAACACACTCACATTTAAACCGCTTCAACTAAACAATTTCATCTAGACCGATTGATTGAGAAAAAATTTCGAAAAAATAAGAGTATTTTGACAGAAAAATTCATGAAAAGTCTATTTATTTCGCACACTAAAATGAGTAGTTTTACGCGAGATTTAATATATGGGAAAGTAAAATTAAAACTTTAAAAAATACTCTGGTTGAAAACATTGTATCAATTCGTGAAACCAATAAAATAATTATATAAATAATACATGAAATATTTCGTGAAACCAATGAATCAATTCGAGAAACCAATGAAATAATTAAAGAAATAATATATGAAATAGTTAGTGAAACCATTCTGACATCCATTTAAATATTAGTATTGAGCCAATTTTACTCGTTCTTACTTGGTTACACATACCATTTTATACAAAAACACATTCACTATCAAACCACTTCAACCGAACAATTTCATCTAGACCGGTTCATTCAGAAAATTTATAAAAAATAAGAGTATTTTGACAGAAAAATTCATGAAAAATCTATTTATTTCACACACTAAAATAAGTACTTTTACGCGAGATTTAATATCTAGGAAAGTAAAATTAAAACTGTAAAAAAATATTATTGTTGAAAGCATTGAATCAATTCGAGAAACCAATGAAATAATTAAAGAAATAATACATGAAATAGTTAGTGAAACCATTCTGACGTCCATTTAAATATTAGTATTGAGCCAATTTTACTCGTTCTTACTTGGTTTCACATACCATTTTATACAAAAACACATTCACTGTCAAACCGCTTCAATCAAACAATTTCATCTACACCGGTTCATTCAGAAAATTTAGAAAAAAGGAGTATTTTGACAAAAAAATTCATGAAAAGTCTATTTATTTCACACACTAAAATGAGTACTTTTATGCGAGATTTAATACCTAGGAAAGTAAAATTAAAACTGTAAAAAAATATTCTTGTTGAAAGCATTGAATCAATTCGAGAAACCAATGAAATAATTAAAGAAATAATACATGAAATAGTTCGTGAAACCATTATGAAGTCCATTTAAATATTAGTACTGAACCAATTTTACTCATTCTTACTAGGTTTCACATACCATTTTATACAAAAACACATTTACAGTCAAACCGCTTTAACCGAACAATTTCATCTAGACCGGTTCATTCAGAAAATTTAGAAAAAATAAGAGTATTTTGACACAAAAATTCATGAAAAGTCTATTTATTTCACACACTAAAAAGAGTAGTTTTATGCGAGATTTAATATCTGGAAAAGTAAAATTAAAACTGTAAAAAAATATTCTTGTTGAAAGCATTGAATCAATTCGAGAAACCAATGAAATAATTAAAGAAATAATACATGAAATAGTTAGTGAAACCATTCTGACGTCCATTTAAATATTAGTATTGAGCCAATTTTACTCGTTCTTACTTGGTTTCACATACCATTTTATACAAAAACACATTCACTGTCAAACCGCTTCAATCATACAATTTCATCTACACCGGTTCATTCAGAAAATTTAGAAAAAAGGAGTATTTTGACAAAAAAATTCATGAAAAGTCTATTTATTTCACACACTAAAATGAGTACTTTTATGCGAGATTTAATACCTAGGAAAGTAAAATTAAAACTGTAAAAAAATATTCTTGTTGAAAGCATTGAATCAATTCGAGAAACCAATGAAATAATTAAAGAAATAATACATGAAATAGTTCGTGAAACCATTATGAAGTCCATTTAAATATTAGTACTGAACCAATTTTACTCATTCTTACTAGGTTTCACATACCATTTTATACAAAAACACATTTACAGTCAAACCGCTTTAACCGAACAATTTCATCTAGACCGGTTCATTCAGAAAATTTAGAAAAAATAAGAGTATTTTGACACAAAAATTCATGAAAAGTCTATTTATTTCACACACTAAAAAGAGTAGTTTTATGCGAGATTTAATATCTGGAAAAGTAAAATTAAAACTGTAAAAAAATATTCTTGTTGAAAGCATTGAATCAATTCGAGAAACCAATGAAATAATTAAAGAAATAATACATGAAATAGTTAGTGAAACCATTCTGACGTCCATTTAAATATTAGTATGAGCCAATTTTACTCGTTCTTACTTGGTTTCACATACTATTTTATACAAAAACACATTCACTGTCAAACCGCTTCAACCGAACAATTTCATCTAGACCGGTTCATTCAGAAAATTTAGAAAAAATAAGAATATTTTGATAGAAAAATTCATGAAAAGTCTATTTATTTCACACACTAAAATAAGTACTTTTACGCGAGATTTAATATCTAGGAAAGTAAAATTAAAACTGTAAAAAAATATTCTTGTTGAAAGCATTGAATCAATTCGAGAAACCAATGAAATAATTTAAGAAATGATACATGAAATAGTTAGTGAAACCATTCTGACGTCCATTTAAATATTAGTATTGAGCCAATTTTACTCATTCTTACTTGGTTTCACATACCATTTTATACAAAAACACATTCACTGTCAAACCGCTTCAATCGAACAATTTCATCTACACCGGTTCATTCAGAAAATTTAGAAAAAAAAAAGAGTATTTTGACAGAAAAATTCATGAAAAGTCTATTTATTTCACACACTAAAATGAGTACTTTTATGCGAGATTTAATATCTAGGAAAGTAAAATTAAAACTGTAAAAAAATATTCTTGTTGAAAGCATTGAATCAATTCTAGAAACCAATGAAATAATTAAAGAAATAATACATGAAATAGTTCGTGAAACCATTATGAAGTCCATTTAAATATTAGTATTGAACAAATTTTACTCATTCTTACTAGGTTTCACATACCATTTTTTACAAAAACACATTTACAGTCAAACCGCTTTAACCGAACAATTTCATCTAGACCGGTTCCTTCAGAAAATTTAGAAAAAATAAGAGTATTTTGACACAAAAATTCATGAAAAGTCTATTTATTTCACACACTAAAAAGAGTAGTTTTACGCGAGATTTAATATCTGGAAAAGTAAAATTAAAACTGTAAAAAAATATTCTTGTTGAAAGCATTGAATCAATTCGAGAAACCAATGAAATAATTAAAGAAATAATACATGAAATAGTTCGTGAAACTATTCTGACGTCCATTTAAATATTAGTATTGAGCCAATATTAGTCGTTCTTATTAGGTTTTACATACCATTTTATACAAAAACACACTCACATTTAAACCGCTTCAACCAAACAATTTCATCTAGACCGATTGATTGAGAAAAAATTTCGAAAAAATAAGAGTATTTTGACAGAAAAATTCATGAAAAGTCTATTTATTTCACATACTAAAATGAGTAGTTTTACGCGAGATTTAATATTTGGGAAAGTAAAATTAAAACTTTAAAAAATACTCTTGTTGAAAACATTGTATCAATTCGAGAAACCAATAAAATAATTATATAAATAATACATGAAATATTTTGTGAAACCAATGAATCAATTCGAGAAATCAATGAAATAATTAAAGAAATAATATATGAAATAGTTAGTGAAACCATTCAGACATCCATTTAAATATTAGTATTGAGCCAATTTTACTCGTTCTTACTTGGTTACACATACCATTTTATACAAAAACACATTCACTGTCAAACCACTTCAACCGAACAATTTCATCTAGACCGGTTCATTCAGAAAATTTATAAAAAATAAGAGTATTTTGACAGAAAAATTCATGAAAAATCTATTTATTTCACACACTAAAATAAGTACTTTTACGCGAGATTTAATATCTAGGAAAGTAAAATTAAAACTGTAAAAAAATATTATTGTTGAAAGCATTGAATCAATTCGAGAAACCAATGAAATAATTAAAGAAATAATACATGAAATAGTTAGTGAAACCATTCTGACGTCCATTTAAATATTAGTATTGAGCCAATTTTACTCGTTCTTACTTGGTTTCACATACCATTTTATACAAAAACACATTCACTGTCAAACCGCTTCACTCGAACAATTTCATCTACACCGGTTCATTCAGAAAATTTAGAAAAAAAAGAGTATTTTGACAAAAAAAATTCATGAAAAGTCTATTTATTTTACACACTAAAATGAGTACTTTTATGCGAGATTTAATATCTAGGAAAGTAAAATTAAAACTGTAAAAAAATATTCTTGTTGAAAGCATTGAATCAATTCGAGAAACCAATGAAATAATTAAAGAAATAATACATGAAATAGTTCCTGAAACCATTATGAAGTCCATTTAAATATTAGTATTGAACCAATTTTACTCATTCTTACTAGGTTTCACATACCATTTTATACAAAAACACATTTACAGTCAAACCGCTTTAACCGAACAATTTCATCTAGACCGGTTCATTCAGAAAATTTAGAAAAAATAAGAGTATTTTGACACAAAAATTCATGAAAAGTCTATTTATTTCACACACTAAAAAGAGTAGTTTTACGCGAGATTTAATATCTGGAAAAGTAAAATTAAAACTGTAAAAAAATATTCTTGTTGAAAGCATTGAATCAATTCGAGAAACCAATGAAATAATTAAAGAAATAATACATGAAATAGTTAGTGAAACCATTCTGACGTCCATTTAAATATTAGTATTGAGCCAATTTTACTCGTTCTTACTTGGTTTCATATACCATTTTATACAAAACACATTCACTGTCAAACCGCTTCAACCGAACAATTTCATCTAGACCGGTTCATTCAGAAAATTTAAAAAAAATAAGAGTATTTTGACAGAAAAATTCATGAAAAGTCTTTATTTCACACACTAAAATAAGTACTTTTACGCGAGATTTAATATCTAGGAAAGTAAAATTAAAACTGTAAAAAAATATTCTTGTTGAAAGCATTGAATCAATTCGAGAAACCAATGAAATAATTAAAGAAATAATACATGAAATAGTTAGTGAAACCATTCTGAAGTCCATTTAAATATTAGTATTAAGCCAATTTTACTCGTTCTTACTTGATTTCACATACCATTTAATACAAAAACACATTCACTGTCAAACCGCTTCAACCGAACAATTTCAACTAGACCGGTTAATTCAGAAAATTTAGAAAAAATAAGAGTATTTTGACAAAAAATTCATATAAAGTCTATTTATTTCACACACTAAAATGAGTACTTTTACGCGAGATTTAATATCTAGGAAAGTAAAATTAAAACTGTAAAAAAATATTCTTGTTGAAAGCATTGAATCAATTCGAGAAACCAATGAAATAATTACAGAAATAATACATGAAATAGTTAGTGAAACCATTCTGACGTCCATTTAAATATTTGTATTGAGCCAATTTTACTCGTTCTTACTTGGTTTCACATACCATTTTATACAAAAAACACATTCACTGTTAAACCGCTTCAATCGAACAATTTCATCTAGACCGGTTCATTCAGAAAATTTAGAAAAAAAAAGAGTATTTTGACAGAAAAATTCATGAAAAGTCTATTTATTTCACACACTAAAATGAGTACTTTTATGCGAGATTTAATATCTAGAAAAGTAAAATTAAAACTGTATAAAAATATTCTTGTTGAAAGCATTAAATCAATTCGACAAAACTAATGAAATAATTAAAGAAATAATACATGAAATAGTTCGTGAAACCATTCTGAAGTCCATTTAAATATTAGTATTGAACCAATTTTACTCATTCTTACTAGGTTTCACATACCATTTTATACAAAAACACATTTACTGTCAAACCGCTTCAACCGAACAATTTCATCTAGACCGGTTCATTCAGAAAATTTAGAAAAAATAAGAGTATTTTGACAGAAAAATTCATGAAAAGTCTATTTATTTCACACACTAAAAAGTGTAGTTTTACGCGAGATTTAATATCTGGGAAAGTAAAATTAAAACTGTAAAAAAATATTCTTGTTGAAAGCATTGAATCAATTCGAGAAACCAATGAAATAATTAAAGAAATAATACATGAAATAGTTAGTGAAACCATTCTGACGTCCATTTAAATATTAGTATTGAGCCAATTTTACTCGTTCTTACTTGGTTTCACATACCATTTTATACAAAACACATTCACTGTCAAACCGCTTCAACCGAACAATTTCATCTAGACCGGTTCATTCAGAAAATTTAAAAAAAATAAGAGTATTTTGACAGAAAAATTCATGAAAAGTCTATTTATTTCACACACTAAAATAAGTACTTTTACGCGAGATTTAATATCTAGAAAAGTAAAATTAAAACTGTAAAAAAATATTCTTGTTGAAAGCATTGAATCAATTCGAGAAACCAATGAAATAATTAAAGAAATAATACATGAAATAGTTAGTGAAACCATTCTGAAGTCCATTTAAATATTAGTATTAAGCCAATTTTACTCGTTCTTACTTGATTTCACATACCATTTTATACAAAAACACATTCACTGTCAAACCACTTCAACCGAACAATTTCAAATAGACCGGTTAATTCAGAAAATTTAGAAAAAATAAGAGTATTTTGACAAAAAATTCATATAAAGTCTATTTATTTCACACACTAAAATGAGTACTTTTACGCGAGATTTAATATCTAGGAAAGTAAAATTAAAACTGTAAAAAAATATTCTTGTTGAAAGCATTGAATCAATTCGAGAAACCAATGAAATAATTACAGAAATAATACATGAAATAGTTAGTGAAACCATTCTGACGTCCATTTAAATATTAGTATTGAGCCAATTTTACTCGTTCTTACTTGGTTTCACATACCATTTTATACAATAACACATTCACTGTCAAACCGCTTCAACCGAACAATTTCATCTAGACCGGTTCATTCAAAAAATTTAAAAAAAAATAAGAGTATTTTGACAGAAAAATTTATGAAAAGTCTATTTATTTCACACACTAAAATGAGTACTTTTATGCGAGATTTAATATCTAGGAAAGTAAAATTAAAACTGTATAAAAATATTCTTGTTTAAAGCATTGAATCAATTCGAGAAACCAATGAAATAATTAAAGAAATAATACATGAAATAGTTAGTGAAACCATTCTGACGTCCATTTAAATATTATTATTGAGCCAATTTTACTCGTTCTTACTTGGTTTCACATACCATTTTATACAAAAAACACATTCACTGTTAAACCGCTTCAATCGAACAATTTCATCTAGACCGGTTCATTCAGAAAATTTAGAAAAAAAAAAGAGTATTTTGACAGAAAAATTCATGAAAAGTCTATTTATTTCACACACTAAAATGAGTACTTTTATGTGAGATTTAATATCTAGGAAAGTAAAATTAAAACTGTATAAAAATATTCTTGTTGAAAGCATTTGAATCAATTCGACAAAACTAATGAAATAATTAAAGAAATAATACATGAAATAGTTCTTAAAACCATTCTGAAGTCCATTTAAATATTAGTATTGAACCAATTTTACTCATTCTTACTAGATTTCACATACCATTTTATACAAAAACACATTTACTGTCAAACCGTTTCAATCGAACAATTTCATCTAGACGGGTTCATTCAGAAAATTTAGGAAAAATAAGAGTATTTTGACAGAAAAATTCATGAAAAGTCTATTTATTTCACACACTAAAAAGAGTAGTTTTACGCGAGATTTAATATCTGGGAAAGTAAAATTAAAACTGTAAAAAAATATTCTTGTTGAAAGCATTGAATCAATTCGAGAAACTAATGAAATAATTGCAGAAATAATACATGAAATAGTTAGTGAAACCATTCTGACGTCCATGTAAATATTAGTTTTGAGCCAATTTTACTCGTTCTTACTTGATTTCACATACCATTTTATACAAAAACACATTCACTGTCAAAAATGCTTCAACCGAACAATTTCATCTAGACCGGTTCATTCATAAAATTTAGAAAAAATAAGAGTATTTTGACAGAAAAATTCATGAAAAGTCTATTTATTTCACACACTAAAATGAATACTTTTACGCGAGATTTAATATCTAGGAAAGTAAAATTAAAACGGTAAAAAAATATTCTTGTTGAAAGCAATGAATCAATTCGAGAAACCAATGAAATAATTAAAGAAATAATACATGAGATAGTTAGCGAAACCATTCTGACGTCCATTTAAATATTAGTATTGAGCCAATATTACTCGTTCTTACTAGGTTTCACATACCATTTTATACAAAAATACATTCACATTTAAACCGCTTCAACCAAACAATTTCATCTTGACCGGTTCATTCAGAAAATTTAAAAAAAATAAGAGTATTTTGACAGAAAAATTTATGAAAAGTCTATTTATTTCACACACTAAAATGAGTACTTTTATGCGAGATTTAATATCTAGGAAAGTAAAATTAAAACTGTATAAAAATATTCTTGTTGAAAGCATTGAATCAATTCGAGAAACCAATGAAATAATTAAAGAAATAATACATGAAATAGTTAGTGAAACCATTCTGACGTCCATTTAAATATTAGTATTGAGCTAATTTTACTCGTTCTTACTTGGTTTCACATACCATTTTATACAAAAAACACATTCACTGTTAAACCGCTTCAATCGAACAATTTCATCTAGACCGGTTCATTCAGAAAATTTAGAAAAAAAAAAAGAGTATTTTGACAGAAAAATTCATGAAAAGTCTATTTATTTCACACACTAAAATGAGTACTTTTATGTGAGATTTAATATCTAGGAAAGTAAAATTAAAACTGTATAAAAATATTCTTGTTGAAAGCATTTGAATCAATTCGACAAAACTAATGAAATAATTAAAGAAATAATACATGAAATAGTTCTTGAAACCATTCTGAAGTCCATTTAAATATTAGTATTGAACCAATTTTACTCATTCTTACTAGATTTTACATACCATTTTATACAAAAACACATTTACTGTCAAACCGTTTCAATCGAACAATTTCATCTAGACGGGTTCATTCAGAAAATTTAGGAAAAATAAGAGTATTTTGACAGAAAAATTCATGAAAAGTCTATTTATTTCACACACTAAAAAGAGTAGTTTTACGCGAGATTTAATATCTGGGAAAGTAAAATTAAAACTGTAAAAAAATATTCTTGTTGAAAGCATTGAATCAATTCGAGAAACTAATGAAATAATTGCAGAAATAATACATGAAATAGTTAGTGAAACCATTCTGACGTCCATGTAAATATTAGTATTGAGCCAATTTTACTCGTTCTTACTTGATTTCACATACCATTTTATACAAAAACACATTCACTGTCAAAAATGCTTCAACCAAACAATTTCATCTAGACCGGTTCATTCATAAAATTTAGAAAAAATAAGAGTATTTTGACAGAAAAATTCATGAAAAGTCTATTTATTTCACACACTAAAATGAATACTTTTACGCGAGATTTAATATCTAGGAAATTAAAATTAAAATGGTAAAAAAATATTCTTGTTGAAAGCATTGAATCAATTCGAGAAACCAATGAAATAATTAAAGAAATAATACATGAGATAGTTAGCGAAACCATTCTGACGTCCATTTAAATATTAGTATTGAGCCAATATTACTCGTTCTTACTAGGTTTCACATACCATTTTATACAAAAATACATTCACATTTAAACCGCTTCAACCAAACAATTTCATCTTGACCGGTTCATTCAGAAAATTTAAAAAAAATAAGAGTATTTTGACAGAAAAATTTATGAAAAGTCTATTTATTACACACACTAAAATGAGTACTTTTATGCGAGATTTAATATCTAGGAAAGTAAAATTAAAACTGTATAAAAATATTCTTGTTGAAAGCATTGAATCAATTCGAGAAACCAATGAAATAATTAAAGAAATAATACATGAAATAGTTAGTGAACCCATTCTGACGTCCATTTAAATATTAGTATTGAGCTAATTTTACTCGTTCTTACTTGGTTTCACATACCATTTTATACAAAAAACACATTCACTGTTAAACCGCTTCAATCGAACAATTTCATCTAGACCGGTTCATTCAGAAAATTTAGAAAAAAAAAAGAGTATTTTGACAGAAAAATTCATGAAAAGTCTATTTATTTCACACACTAAAATGAGTACTTTTATGCGAGATTTAATATCTAGGAAAGTAAAATTAAAACTGTATAAAAATATTCATGTTGAAAGTATTGAATCAATTCGACAAAACTAATGAAATAATTAAAGAAATAATACATGAAATAGTTCGTGAAACCATTCTGAAGTCCATTTAAATATTAGTATTGAACCAATTTTACTCATTCTTACTAGATTTCACATACCATTTTATACAAAAACACATTTACTGTCAAACCGTTTCAATCGAACAATTTCATCTAGACTGGTTCATTCAGAAAATTTAGAAAAAATAAGGGTATTTTGACAGAAAAATTCATGAAAAGTCTATTTATTTCACACACTAAAAAGAGTAGTTTTACGCGAGATTTAATATCTGGGAAAGTAAAATTAAAACTGTAAAAAAATATTCTTGTTGAAAGCATTGAATCAATTCGAGAAACTAATGAAATAATTGCAGAAATAATACATGAAATAGTTAGTGAAACCATTCTGACGTCCATGTAAATATTAGTTTTGAGCCAATTTTACTCGTTCTTACTTGATTTCACATACCATTTTATACAAAAACACATTCACTGTCAAAAATGCTTCAACCGAACAATTTCATCTAGACCGGTTCATTCATAAAATTTAGAAAAAATAAGAGTATTTTGACAGAAAAATTCATGAAAAGTCTATTTATTTCACACACTAAAATGAATACTTTTACGCGAGATTTAATATCTAGGAAAGTAAAATTAAAACGGTAAAAAAATATTCTTGTTGAAAGCATTGAATAATTTCGAGAAACCAATGAAATAATTAAAGAAATAATACATGAAATAGTTAGTGAAACCATTCTGACGTCCATTTAAATATTAGTATTGAGCCAATTTTACTCGTTCTTACTTGGTTTCACATACCATTTTATACAAAAACACATTCACTGTCAAACCGCTTCAACCGAACAATTTCATCTAGACCGGTTCATTCAGAAAATTTAGAAAAAATAAGAATATTTTGATAGAAAAATTCATGAAAAGTCTATTTATTTCACACACTAAAATAAGTACTTTTACGCGAGATTTAATATCTAGGAAAGTAAAATTAAAACTGTAAAAAAATATTCTTGTTGAAAGCATTGAATCAATTCGAGAAACCAATGAAATAATTAAAGAAATAATACATGAAATAGTTAGTGAAACCATTCTGACATCCATTTAAATATTAGTATTCAGCCAATTTTACTCGTTCTTACTTGGTTTCACATACCATTTTATACAAAAACACATTCACTGTCAAACCGCTTCAATCGAACAATTTCATCTACACCGGTTCATTCAGAAAATTTAGAAAAAAAAAGAGTATTTTGACAGAAAAATTCATGAAAAGTCTATTTATTTCACACACTAAAATGAGTACTTTTATGCGAGATTTAATATCTAGGAAAGTAAAATTAAAACTGTAAAAAAATATTCTTGTTGAAAGCATTGAATCAATTCGAGAAACCAATGAAATAATTGAAGAAATAATACATGAAATAGTTCGTGAAACCATTATGAAGTCCATTTAAATATTAGTATTGAACCAATTTTACTCATTCTTACTAGGTTTCACATACCATTTTATACAAAAACACATTTACAGTCAAACCACTTTAACCGAACAATTTCATCTAGACCGGTTCATTCAGATAATTTAGAAAAAATAAGAGTATTTTGACACAAAAATTCATGAAAAGTCTATTTATTTCACACACTAAAAAGAGTAGTTTTACGCGAGATTTAATATCTGGAAAAGTAAAATTAAAACTGTAAAAAAATATTCTTGTTAAAAGCATTGAATCAATTCGAGAAACCAATGAAATAATTAAAGAAATAATACTTGAAATAGTTCGTGAAACTATTCTGACGTCCATTTAAATATTAGTATTGAGCCAATATTAGTCGTTCTTATTAGGTTTCACATACCATTTTATACCAAAACACACTCACATTTAAACCGCTTCAACCAAACAATTTCATCTAGACCGATTGATTGAGAAAAAATTTCAAAAAAATAAGAGTATTTTGACAGAAAAATTCATGAAAAGTCTATTTATTTCACACACTAAAATGAGTAGTTTTACGCGAGATTTAATATCTGGGAAAGTAAAATTAAAACTTTAAAAAATACTCTGGTTGAAAACATTGTATCAATTCGAGAAACCAATAAAATAATTATTTAAATAATACATGAAATATTTCGTGAAACCAATGAATCAATTCGAGAAACCAATGAAATAATTAAAGAAATAATATATGAAATAGTTAGTGAAACCATTCTGACATCCATTTAAATATTAGTATTGAGCCAATTTTACTCGTTCTTACTTGGTTACACATACCATTTTATACAAAAACACATTCACTGTCAAACCACTTCAACCGAACAATTTCATCTAGACCGGTTCATTCAGAAAATTTATAAAAAATAAGAGTATTTTGACAGAAAAATTCATGAAAAATCTATTTATTTCACACACTAAAATAAGTACTTTTACGCGAGATTTAATATCTAGGAAAGTAAAATTAAAACTGTAAAAAAATATTATTGTTGAAAGCATTGAATCAATTCGAGAAACCAATGAAATAATTAAAGAAATAATACATGAAATAGTTAGTGAAACCATTCTGACGTCCATTTAAATATTAGTATTGAGCCAATTTTACTCGTTCTTACTTGGTTTTACATACCATTTTATACAAAAACACATTCACTGTCAAACCGCTTCAATCAAACAATTTCATCTACACCGGTTCATTCAGAAAATTTAGAAAAAAAAGAGTATTTTGACAAAAAAATTCATGAAAAGTCTATTTATTTCACACACTAAAATGAGTACTTTTATGCGAGATTTAATATCTAGGAAAGTAAAATTAAAACTGTAAAAAAATATTCTTGTTGAAAGCATTGAATCAATTCGAGAAACCAATGAAATAATTAAAGAAATAATACATGAAATAGTTCGTGAAACCATTATGAAGTCCATTTAAATATTAGTATTGAACCAATTTTACTCATTCTTACTAGGTTTCACATACCATTTTATACAAAAACACATTTACAGTCAAACCGCTTTAACCGAACAATTTCATCTAGACCGGTTCATTCAGAAAATTTAGAAAAAATAAGAGTATTTTGACACAAAAATTCATGAAAAGTCTATTTATTTCACACACTAAAAAGAGTAGTTTTATGCGAGCTTTAATATCTGGAAAAGTAAAATTAAAACTGTAAAAAAATATTCTTGTTGAAAGCATTGAATCAATTCGAGAAACCAATGAAATAATTAAAGAAATAATACATGAAATAGTTCGTGAAACCATTCTGACGTCCATTTAAATATTAGTATTGAGCCAATATTAGTCGTTCTTATTAGGTTTCACATACCATTTTATACAAAAACACATTCACATTTAAACCGCTTCAACCAAACAATTTCATCTAGACCGATTGATTGAGAAAAAATTTTGAAAAAATAAGAGTATTTTGACAGAAAAATTCATGAAAAGTCTATTTATTTCACACACTAAAATGAGTAGTTTTACGCGAGATTTAATATCTGGGAAAGTAAAATTAAAACTTTAAAAAATACTCTGGTTGAAAACATTGTATCAATTCGAGAAACCAATAAAATAATTATATAAATAATACATGAAATATTTCATGAAACTAATGAATCAATTCGAGAAACCAATGAAATAATTAAAGAAATAATATATGAAATAGTTAGTGAAACCATTCTGACAACCATTTAAATATTTGTATTGAGCCAATTTTACTCGTTCTTACTTGGTTACAAATACCATTTTATACAAAAACACATTCACTGTCAAACCGCTTCAACCAAATAATTTCATCTAGACCGGTTCATTCGGAAAATTTACAAAAAATAAGAGTATTTTGACAGAAAAATTCATGAAAAGTCTATTTATTTCACACACTAAAATAAGTACTTTTACGCGAGATTTAATATCTAGGAAAGTAAAATTAAAACTGTAAAAAAATATTATTGTTGAAAGCATTGAATCAATTCGAGAAACCAATGAAATAATTAAAGAAATAATACATGAAATAGTTAGTGAAACCATTCTGACGTCCATTTAAATATTAGTATTGAGCCAATTTTGCTCGTTCTTACTTGGTTTCACATACCATTTTATACAAAAACACATTCACTGTCAAACCGCTTCAACCGAACAATTTCATCTAGACCGGTTCATTCAGAAAATTTAGAAAAAAAGAGTATTTTGACAAAAAAATTCATGAAAAGTCTATTTATTTCACACACTAAAATGAGTACTTTTATGCGAGATTTAATATCTAGGAAAGTAAAATTAAAACTGTAAAAAAATATTCTTGTTGAAAGCATTGAATCAATTCGAGAAACCAATGAAATAATTAAAGAATTAATACATGAAATAGTTCGTGAAACCATTATGAAGTCCATTTAAATATTAGTATTGAACCAATTTTACTCATTCTTACTAGGTTTCACATACCATTTTATACAAAAACACATTTACAGTCAAACCGCTTCAACCGAACAATTTCATCTAGACCGGTTCATTCAGAAAATTTAGAAAAAATAAGAGTATTTTGACACAAAAATTCATGAAAGGTCTATTTATTTCACACACTAAAAAGAGTAGTTTTACGCGAGATTTAATATCCGGGAAAGTAAAATTAAAACTGTAAAAAAATATTCTTGTTGAAAGCATTGAATCAATTCGAGAAACTAATGAAATAATTAAAGAAATAATACATGAAATAGTTCGTGAAACCATTCTGACGTCCATTTAAATATTAGTATTGAGCCAATTTTACTCGTTCTTACTTAGTTTCACATACCATTTTATATAAAAACACATTTACTGTCAAATCGCTTCAACCGAACAATTTCAACTAGACCAGTTCATTCAGAAAATTTAGAAAAATAAGAGTATTTTGACAGAAAAATTCATGAAAAGTCTATTTATTTCACACACTAAAATGAGTAGTTTTACGTGAGATTTAATATCTGGGAAAGTAAAATTAAAACTGTAAAAAAATATTCTTGTTGAAAGCATTGAATCAATTCGAGAAACCAGTGAAATAATTATAGAAATAATACATGAAATAATTCGTGAAACTATTCTGACGTCCATTTAAATATTAGCATTGAGCCAATTTTACTCGTTCTTACTAGGTTTCACATACCATTTTATACAAAAACACATTCACAGTCAAACCGCTTCAACCAAACAATTTCATCTAGACCGGTTCATCCAGAAAATTTAGAAAAAATAAGAGTATTTTGACAGAAAAATTCATGAAAAATCTTTTTGTTTCACACACTAAAATGAGTAGTTTTACGCGAAATTTAATATCTGGTAAAGTAAAATTAAAACTGTAAAAAATATTCTTGTTGAAAGCATTGAATCAATTCGAGAAACCAATGAAATAATTAAAGAAAAAATACATGAAATAGTTCGTTAAACCATTCTGACGTCCATTTAAATATTAGCATTGAGCCAATATTACTCGTTCTTACTAGGTTTCACATACCATTTTATACAAAAACACATTCACATTTAAACCGCTTCAACCAAACAATTTCATCTAGACCGGTTCATTCAGAAAATTTAGAAAAAATAAGAGTATTTTGACAGAAAAATTCATGAAAAGTCTATTTATTTCACACACTAAAATGAGTACTTTTACGCGAGATTTAATATCTAGGAAAGTAAAATTAAAACTTTAAAAAAATATTCTTGTTGAAAGCATTGAATCAATTCTAGAAACCAATGAAATAATTATAGAAATAATACATGAAATAATTCGTGAAACCATTCTTACGTCCATTTAAATATTAGCATTGAGCCAATTTTACTCGTTCTTACTAGGTTTCACATACCATCTTATACAAAAACACATTCACAGTCAAACCGCTTCAACCAAACAATTTCATCTAGACCGATTCATTCAGAAAATTTAGAAAAAATAAGAGTATTTTGACATAAAAATTCATGAAAAGTCTATTTATTTCACACACTAAAATGAGTAGTTTTACGCGAAATTTAATATCTGGGAAAGTAAAATTAAAACTGTAAAAAATATTCTTGTTGAACGCATTGAATCAATTCGAGAAACCAGTGAAATAATTATAGAAATAATACATGAAATAATTCGTAAAACTATTCTGACGTCCATTTAAATATTAGTATTGAGCCAATATTACTCGTTCTTACTAGGTTTCACATACCATTTTATACAAAAACACATTCACATTTAAACCGCTTCAACCGAACAATTTCATCTAGACCGGTTCATTCAGAAAATTTAGAAAAAATAAGACTATTTTGACAGAAAAATTCATGAAAAGTCTATTTATTTCACACACTAAAATGAGTAGTTTTATGCGAGATTTAATATCTGAGAAAGTAAAATTAAAATTGTAAAAAAATATTCTTGTTGAAAGCATTGAATCAATTTGAGAAACCAGTGAAATAATTAAAGAAATAAAACATGAAATAATTCGAGAAACCATTCTGACGTCCATTTAAATATTAACATTGAGCTAATTTTACTCGTTCTTACTAGGTTTCACATACCATTTTATAAAAAAACACATTCACAGTCAAACCGCTTCAACCGAACGATTTCATGTAGACCGGTTCATTCAGAAAATTTAGAAAAAATAAGTGTATTTTTACAAAAATTTTTATGAAAAGTCTATTTATTTCACACACTAAAATGAGTACTTTTACGCGAGATTTAATATCTTGGAAAGTAAAATTAAAACTATAAAAAAATATTCTTGTTGAAAGCATTGAATCAATTCGAGAAACCAATGAAATAATTATAGAAATAATACGTGAAATAATTCATGAAACAATTCTGACGTCCATTTAAGTATTAGCATTGAGCCAATTTTACTCGTTCTTACTAAGTTTCACATACCATATTATACAAAAACACATTCACAGTCAAACCGCTTCAACCAAACAATTTCATCTAGACCGGTTCATTCAGAAAATTTAGAAAAAATAAGAGTATTTTGACAGAAAAATTCATGAAAAGTCTATTTATTTCACACACTAAAATGAGTAGTTTTACGCGAGATTTAATATCTGGGAAAGTAAAATTAAAACTATAAAAAAATATTCTTGTTTAAAGCATTGAATCAATTCGAGAAACCAGTGAAATAATTATAGAAATAATACATGAAATAATTCGTGAAACCATTCTGACGTCCATTTAAATATTAGCATTGAGCCAATTTTACTCGTTCTTACTAAGTTTCACATACCATTTTTTACAAAAACACATTCACAGTCAAATCGCTTCAACCAAACAATTTCATCTCGACCAATTCATTCAGAAAATTTAGAAAAAATAAGAGTATTTTGACAGAAAATTCATGAAAAGTCTATTTATTTCACACACTAAAATGAGCAGTTTTAAGCGAGATTTAATATCTGGTAAAGTAAAATTAAAACTGTAAGAAAATATTCTTGTTGAAAGCATTGAATCAATTCGAGAAACCAATGAAATAATTAAAGAAATAATACATGAAATAGTTCGTTAAACCATTCTGACGTCCATTTAAATATTAGCATTGAGCCAATATTACTCGTTCTTACTAGGTTTCATATACCATTTTTTACAAATACACATTCACATTTAAACCGCTTCAGCCAAACAATTTCATGTAGACCGGTTCATTCAGAAAATTTAGAAAAAATAAGAGTATTTTGACAGATAAATTCATGAAAAGTCTATTTATTTCACACACTAAAATGAGTACTTTTACGCGAGATTTAATATCTAGGAAAGTAAAATTAAAACTTTAAAAAAATATTCTTGTTGAAAGCATTGAATCAATCCTAGAAACCAATGAAATAATTATAGAAATAATACATGAAATAATTTGTGAAACCATTCTTACGTCAATTTAAATATTAGCATTGAGCCAATTTTACTCGTTCTTACTAGGTTTCACATACCATCTTATACAAAAACACATTCACAGTCAAACCGCTTCAACCAAATAATTTCAACTAGACCGATTCATTCAGAAAATTTAGAAAAAATAAGAGTATTTTGACAAAAAAATTCATGAAAAGTCTATTTATTTCACAAACTAAAATGAGTAGTTTTACGCGAAATTTAATATCTGGGAAAGTAAAATTAAAACTGTAAAAAAATATTCTTGTTGAAAACATTGAATCAATTCGAGAAACCAATAAAATAATTATAGAAATAATACATTAAATATTTCATGAAACCATTCTGACGTCCATTTAAATATTAGCATTGAGCCAATTTTACTCGTTCTTACTAGGTTTCACATACCATCTTACACAAAAACACATTCACAGTCAAACCGCTTCAACCAAACAATTTCATTTAGACCGATTCATTCAGAAAATTTAGAAAAAATAAGAGTATTTTGACATAAAAATTCATGAAAAGTCTATTTATTTCACACACTAAAATGAGTAGTTTTACGCGAAATTTAATATCTGGAAAAGTAAAATTAAAACTGTAAAAAATATTCTTGTTGAACGCATTGAATCAATTCGAGAAACCAGTGAAATAATTATAGAAATAATACATGAAATAATTCGTGAAACCATTCTGACGTCCATTTAAATATTAGCATTGAGCCAATTTTACTCGTTCTTACTAAGTTTCACATACCATTTTATACAAAAACACATTCACAGTCAAACTGCTTCAACCAAACAATTTCATCTAGACCGGTTCATCCAGAAAATTTAGAAAAAATAAGAGTATTTTGATAGAAAAATTCATGAAAAATCTATTTATTTCACACACTAAAATGAGTAGTTTTACGCGAAATTTAATATCTGGTAAAGTAAAATTAAAACTGTAAAAAATATTCTTGTTGATTGCATTGAATCAATTCGAGAAACCAATGAAATAATTAAAGAAAAAAATACATGAAATAGTTCGTTAAACCATTCTGACGTCCATTTAAATATTAGCATTGAGCCAATATTACTCGTTCTTACTAGGTTTCACATACCATTTTATACAAAAACACATTCACATTTAAACCGCTTCAACCAAACAATTTCATCTAGACCGGTTCATTCAGAAAATTTAGAAAAAATAAGAGTATTTTGACAGGAAAATTCATGAAAAGTCTATTTATTTCACACACTAAAATGAGTACTTTTACGCGAGATTTAATATCTAGGAAAGTAAAATTAAAACTTTAAAAAAAATATTCTTGTTGAAAGCATTGAATCAATTCTAGAAACCAATGAAATAATTATAGAAATAATACATGAAATAATTTGTGAAACCATTCTTACGTCAATTTAAATATTAGCATTGAGCCAATTTTACTCGTTCTTACTAGGTTTCACATACCATCTTATACAAAAACACATTCACAGTCAAATCGCTTCAACCAAATAATTTCAACTAGACCGATTCATTCAGAAAATTTAGAAAAAATAAGAGTATTTTGACAAAAAAATTCATGAAAAGTCTATTTATTTCACAAACTAAAATGAGTAGTTTTACGCCAAATTTAATATCTGAGAAAGTAAAATTAAAATTGTAAAAAGTATTCTTGTTGAACGCATTGAATCAAATCGAGAAACTAGTGAAATAATTATAGAAATAATACATGAAATAATTCGTAAAACTATTCTGACGTCCATTTAAATATTAGTATTGAGCCAATATTACTCGTTCTTACTAGGTTTCACATCCCATTTTATACAAAAACACATTCACATTTAAACCGCTTCAACCGAACAATTTCATCTAGACCGGTTCATTCAGAAAATTTAGAAAAAATAAGACTATTTTGACAGAAAAAATCATGAAAAGTCTATTTATTTCACACACTAAAATGAGTAGTTTTATGCGAGATTTAATATCTGAGAAAGTAAAATTAAAATTGTAAAAAAATATTCTTGTTGAAAGCATTGAATCAATTTGAGAAATCAGTGAAATAATTAAAGAAATAATACATGAAATAATTCGAGAAATCATTCTGACGTCCATTTAAATATTAACATTGTGCTAATTTTACTCGTTCTTACTAGGTTTCACATACCATTTTATAAAAAACACATTCACAGTCAAACCGCTTCAACCGAACAATTTCATCTAGACCGTTTCATTCAGAAAATTTAGAAAAAATAAGAGTATTTTTAGAGAAAATTTCATGAAAAGTCTATTTATTTCACACATTAAAATGAGTACTTTTACGCGAGATTTAATATCTTGGAAAGTAAAATTAAAACTGTAAAAAAATATTCTTGTTGAAAGCATTGAATCAATTCGAGAAACCAATGAAATAATTATAGAAATAATACGTGAAATAATTCATGAAACAATTCTGACGTCCATTTAAGTATTAGCATTGAGCTAATTTTACTCGTTCTTACTAGGTTTCACATACCATATTATACAAAAACACATTCACAGTCAAACCCCTTCAACCAAACAAATTCATCTAGACCGTTCATTCAGAAAATTTAGAAAAAATAAGAGTATTTTGACAGAAAAATTCATGAAAAGTCTATTTATTTCACACACAAAAATGAGTAGTTTTACGCGAGATTTAATATCTGGGAAAGTAAAATTAAAACTATAAAAAAATATTCTTGTTGAAAGCATTGAATCAATTCGAGAAACCAGTGAAATAATTATAGAAATAATAAATGAAATAATTCGTGAAACCATTCTGAAGTCCATTTAAATTTAGCATTGAGCCAATTTTACTCGTTCTTACTAAGTTTCGCATACCATTTTTTTACAAAAACACATTCACAGTCAAACCGCTTCAACCAAACAATTTCATCTAGACCAGTTCATTCAGAAAATTTAGAAAAAATAAGAGTATTTTGACAGAAAATTCATGAAAAGTCTATTTCTTTCACACACTAAAATGAGTAGTTTTAAGCGAGATTTAATATCTGGTAAAGTAAAATTAAAACTGTAAAAAAATATTCTTGTTGAAAACATTGAATCAATTCGAGAAACTAATAAAATAATTATAGAAATAATACATGAAATAATTCGTGAAACCATTCTTACGTCCATTTAAATTTAGCATTGAGCCAATGTTACTCGTTCTAACTAAGTTTCACATACCATTTTTTTACAAAAACACATTCACAGTCAAACCGCTTCAACCAAACAATTTTATCTAGACCAGTTCATTCAGAAAATTTAGAAAAAATAAGAGTATTTTGACAGAAAATTCATGAAAAGTCTATTTATTTCACACACTAAAATGAGTAGTTTTAAGCGAGATTTAATATCTGGGAAAGTAAAATTAAAACTATAAAAAAATATTCTTGTTGAAAGCATTGAATCAATTCGAGAAACCAGTGAAATAATTATAGAAATAATACATGAAATAATTCGTGAAACCATTCTGACGTCCATTTAAATTTAGCATTGAGCCAATGTTACTCGTTCTTACTAAGTTTCACATACCATTTTTTACAAAAACACATTCACAGTCAAACCGCTTCAACCAAACAATTTTATCTAGACCAGTTCATTCAGAAAATTTAGAAAAAATAAGAGTATTTTGACAGAAAATTCATGAAAAGTCTATTTATTTCACACACTAAAATGAGTAGTTTTAAGCGAGATTTAATATCTGGTAAAGTAAAATTAAAACTGTAAAAAAATATTCTTGTTGAAAACATTGAATCAATTCGAGAAACCAATAAAATAATTATAGAAATAATACATGAAATAATTCGTGAAACCATTCTGACGTCCATTTAAATTTAGCATTGAGCCAATGTTACTTGTTCTTACTAAGTTTCACATACCATTTTTTACAAAAACACATTCACAGTCAAACCGTTCAACCAAACAATTTTATCTAGACCAGTTCATTCAGAAAATTTAGAAAAAATAAGAGTATTTTGACAGAAAATTCATGAAAAGTCTATTTATTTCACACACTAAAATGAGTAGTTTTAAGCGAGATTTAATATCTGGTAAAGTAAAATTAAAACTGTAAAAAAATATTCTTGTTGAAAACATTGAATCAGTTCGAGAAACCAATAAAATAATTATAGAAATAATACATGAAATATTTCATGAAACCATTCTGACGTCCATTTAAATATTAACATTGAGCCAATTTTACTCGTTCTTACTAGGTTTCACATACCATCTTACACAAAAACACATTCACAGTCAAACCGCTTCAACCAAACAATTTTATCTAGACCAGTTCATTCAGAAAATTTAGAAAAAATAAGAGTATTTTGAAAGAAAATTCATGAAAAGTCTATTTATTTCACACACTAAAATGAGTAGTTTTAAGCGAGATTTAATATCTGGGAAAGTAAAATTAAAACTATAAAAAAATATTCTTGTTGAAAGCATTGAATCAATTCGAGAAACCAGTGAAATAATTATAGAAATAATACATGAAATAATTCGTGAAACCATTCTGACGTCCATTTAAATTTAGCATTGAGCCAATTTTACTCGTTCTTACTAGGTTTCACATACCATCTTACACAAAAACACATTCACAGTCAAACCGCTTCAACCAAACAATTTCATCTAGACCGATTCATTCAGAAAATTTAGAAAAAATAAGAGTATTTTGACATAAAAATTCATGAAAAGTCTATTTATTTCACACACTAAAATGAGTAGTTTTACGCGAACTTTAATATCTGGGAAAGTAAAATTAAAACTGTAAAGAATATTCTTGTTGAACGCATTGAATCAATTCGAGAAACCAGTGAAATAATTATAGAAATAATACATGAAACAATTCGTGAAACCATTCTGACGTCCATTTAAATATTAGCATTGAGCCAATTTTACTCGTTCTTACTAGGTTTCACATACCATTTTATACAAAAACACATTCACAGTCAAACTGCTTCAACCAAACAATTTCATCTAGACCGGTTCATCCAGAAAATTTAGAAAAAATAAGAGTATTTTGACAGAAAAATTCATGAAAAATCTATTTATTTCACACACTAAAATGAGTAGTTTTACGCGAAATTTAATATCTGGTAAAGTAAAATTAAAACTGTAAAAAATATTCTTGTTGAAAGCATTGAATCAATTCGAGAAACCAATGAAATAATTAAAGAAAAAATACATGAAATAGTTCGTTAAACCATTCTGACGTCCATTTAAATATTAGCATTGAGCCAATATTACTCGTTCTTACTAGGTTTCACATACCATTTTATACAAAAACACATTCACATTTAAACCGCTTCAACCAAACAATTTCATCTAGACCGGTTCATTCAGAAAATTTAGAAAAAATAAGAGTATTTTGACAGAAAAATTCATGAAAAGTCTATTTATTTCACACACTAAAATGAGTACTTTTACGCGAGATTTAATATCTAGGAAAGTAAAATTAAAACTTTAAAAAAATATTCTTGTTGAAAGCATTGAATCAATTCTAGAAACCAATGAAATAATTATAGAAATAATACATGAAATAATTCGTGAAACCATTCTTACGTCAATTTAAATATTAGCATTGAGCCGATTTTACTCGTTCTTACTAGTTTTCATATACCATCTTATACAAAAACACATTTACAGTCAAACCGCTTCAACCAAACAATTTCATCTAGACCGATTCATTCAGAAAATTTAGAAAAAATAAGAGTATTTTGACATAAAAATTCATGAAAAGTCTATTTATTTCACACACTAAAATGAGTAGTTTTACGCGAAATTTAATATCTGGGAAAGTAAAATTAAAATTGTAAAAAATATTCTTGTTGAACGCATTGAATCAATTCGAGAAACCAGTGAAATAATTATAGAAATAATACATGAAATAATTCGTAAAACTATTCTGACGTCCATTTAAATATTAGTATTGAGCCAATATTACTCGTTCTTACTAGGTTTCACATGCCATTTTATACAAAAACACATTCACATTTAAACCGCTTCAACCGAACAATTTCATCTAGACCGGTTCATTCAGAAAATTTAGAAAAAATAAGACTATTTTGACAGAAAAATTCATGAAAAGTCTATTTATTTCACACACTAAAATGAGTAGTTTTATGCGAGATTTAATATCTGAGAAAGTAAAATTAAAATTGTAAAAAAATATTCTTGTTGAAAGCATTGAATCAATTTGAGAAACCAGTGAAATAATTAAAGAAATAATACATGAAATAATTTGAGAAACCATTCTGACGTCCATTTAAATATTAACATTGAGCTAATTTTACTCCTTCTTACTAGGTTTCACATTCCATTTTATAAAAAAACACATTCACAATCAAACCGCTTCAACCGAACAATTTCATCTAGACCGGTTCATTCAGAAAATTTAGAAAAAATAAGAGTATTTTTACAGAAAATTTCATGAAAAGTCTATTTATTTCACACACTAAAATGAGTACTTTTACGCGAGATTTAATATCTTGGAAAGTAAAATTAAAACTGTAAAAAAATATTCTTGTTGAAAGCATTGAATCAATTCGAGAAACCAATGAAATAATTATAGAAATAATACGTGAAATAATTCATGAAACAATTCTGACGTCCATTTAAGTATTAGCATTGAGCCTATTTTACTCGTTCTTACTAGGTTTTACATACCATATTATACAAAAACACATTCACAGTCAAACCGCTTCAACCAAACAATTTCATCTAGACCGGTTCATTCAGAAAATTTAGAAAAAATAAGAGTATTTTGACAGAAAAATTCATGAAAAGTCTATTTATTTCACACACTAAAATGAGTAGTTTTTCGCGAGATTTAATATCTGGGAAAGTAAAATTAAAACTATAAAAAAATATTCTTGTTGAAAGCATTGAATCAATTCGAGAAACCAGTGAAATAATTATAGAAATAATAAATGAAATAATTCGTGAAACCATTCTGACGTCCATTTAAATATTAGCATTGAGCCAATTTTACTCGTTCTTACTAAGTTTCACATACCATTTTTTACAAAAACACATTCACAGCCAAACCGCTTCAACCAAACAATTTCATCTAGACCGGTTCATTAAGAAAATTTAGAAAAAATAAGAGTATTTTGACAGATAAATTCATGAAAAGTCTATTTATTTCATACACTAAAATGAGTAGTTTTACGCGAGATTTAATATCTGGGAAAGTAAAATTAAAACTTTAAAAAAATATTCTTGTTGAAAACATTGAATCAATTAGAGAAATCAATAAAATAATTATAGAAATAATACATGAAATATTTCATGAAACCATTCTGACGTCCATTTAAATATTAGCATTGAGCCAATTTTACTCGTTCTTACTAGGTTTCACATACCATCTTACACAAAAACACATTCACAGTCAAACCGCTTCAACCAAACAATTTCATCTAGACTGATTCATTCAGAAAATTTAGAAAAAATAAGAGTATTTTGACATAAAAATTCATGAAAAGTCTATTTATTTCACACACTAAAATGAGTAGTTTTACTCGAAATTTAATATCTGGGAAAGTAAAATTAAAACTGTAAAAAATATTCTTGTTGAACGCATTGAATCAATTCGAGAAACCAGTGAAATAATTATAGAAATAATACATGAAATAATTCGTACAACTATTCTGACGTCCATTTAAATATTAGCATTGAGCCAATATTACTCGTTCTTACTAGGTTTCACATAACATTTTTTACAAAAACACATTCACATTTAAACCGCTTCAACCGAACAATTTCATCTAGACCGGTTCATTCAGAAAATTTAGAAAAAATAAGACTATTTTGACAGAAAAATTCATGAAAAGTCTATTTCTTTCACACACTAAAATGAGTAGTTTTATGCGAGATTTAATATCTGAGAAAGTAAAATTAAAATTGTAAAAAAATATTCTTGTTGAAAGCATTGAATCAATTTGAGAAACCAGTGAAATAATTAAAGAAATAATACATGAAATAATTCAAGAAACCATTCTGACGTCAATTTAAATATTAACATTGAGCTAATTTTACTCGTTCTTACTAGGTTTCACATACCATTTTATAAAAAAAACACATTCACAGTTAAACTGCTTCAACCGAACAATTTCATCTAGACCGGTTCATTCAGAAAATTTAGAAAAAATAAGAGTATTTTTACAGAAAATTTCATGAAAAGTCTATTTATTTCACACACTAAAATAAGTACTTTTACGCGAGATTTAATATCTTGGAAAGTAAAATTAAAACTGTAAAAAAATATTCTTGTTGAAAGCATTGAATCAATTCGAGAAACCAATGAAATAATTATAGAAATAATACGTGAAATAATTCATGAAACAATTCTGACGTCCATTTAAGTATTTGCATTGAGCCAATTTTACTCTTTCTTACTAGGTTTCACATACCATATTATACAAAAACACATTCACAGTCAAACCGCTTCAACCAAACAATTTCATCTAGACCGGTTCATTCAAAAAATTTAGAAAAAATAAGAGTATTTTGACACAAAAATTCATGAAAAGTCTATTTATTTCACACACTAAAATGAGTAGTTTTACGCGAGATTTAATATCTGGGAAAGTAAAATTAAAACTATAAAAAAATATTCTTGTTGAAAGCATTGAATCAATTCGAGAAACCAGTGAAATAATTATAGAAATAATACATGAAATAATTCGTGAAACAATTCTGACGTCCATTTAAATATTAGCATTGAGCCAATTTTACTCGTTCTTACTAAGTTTCACATACCATTTTTTACAAAAACACATTCACAGTCAAACCGCTTCAACCAAACAATTTCATCTAGACCAGTTCATTCAGAAAATTTAGAAAAAATAAGAGTATTTTGACAGAAAAATTCATGAAAAGTCTATTTATTTCACACACTAAAATGAGTAGTTTTAAGCGAGATTTAATATCTGGTAAAGTAAAATTAAAACTGTAAAAAAATATTCTTGTTGAAAGCATTGAATCAATTCGAGAAACCAATGAAATAATTAAAGAAATAAAACATGAAATAGTTCGTTAAACCATTCTGACGTCCATTTAAATATTAGCATTGAGACAATATTACTCGTTCTTACTAGGTTTCATATCCCATTTTATACAAAAACACATTCACATTTAAACCGCTTCAACCAAACAATTTCATCTAGACCGGTTCATTCAGAAAATTTAGAAAAAATAAGAGTATTTTGAGAGATAAATTCATGAAAAGTCTATTTATTTCATACACTAAAATGAGTAGTTTTACGCGAGATTTAATATCCGGGAAAGTAAAATTAAAACTGTAAAAAAATATTCATGTTGAAAACATTGAATCAATTCGAGAAACCAATAAAATAATTATAGAAATAATACATGAAATATTTCATGAAACCATTCTGGCGTCCATTTAAATATTAGCATTGAGGCAATTTTACTCGTTCTTACTAGATTTCACATACCATTTTATACAAAAACACATTCAAAGTCAAACCGCTTCAACCGAACAGTTTCATCTAGACCGGTTCATTCAGAAAATTTAGAAAAAATAAGAGTATTTTGACAGAAAAATTCATGAAAAGTCTATTTATTTCACACACTAAAATGAGTAGTTTTACGCGAGATTTAATATCTGGAAAAGTAAAATTAAAACTGTAAAAAAATACTCTTTTTGAAAACATTGAATTAATTCGAGAAACTAATAAAATAATTATAGAAATAATACATGAAATAATTGGAGAAACCATTCTGACGTCCATTTAAATATTACCATTGAGCTAATTTTACTCGTTCTTACTAGGTTTCACATACCATTTTATACAAAAACACATTCACAGTAAAACCGCTTCAACCGAACAATTTCATCTAGACCTGTTCATTCAGAAAATTTAGAAAAAAATAAGAGTATTTTGACAGAAAAATTCATGAAAAGTCTATTTATTTCACACACTAAAATGAGTACTTTTACGCGAGATTTAATATCTAGGAAAGTAAAATTAAAACTGTAAAAAAATATTCTTGTTGAAAGCATTGAATCAATTCTAGAAACCAATGAAATAATTATAGAAATAATACATGAAATAATTCGTGAAACCATTCTGACGTCCATTTAAATATTAGCATTGAGCTAATTTTACTCGTTCTTACTAGGTTTCACATACCATCTTATACAAAAACACATTCACAGTCAAACCGATTCAACCAAACAATTTCATCTAGACCGATTCATTCGGAAAATTTAGAAAAAATAAGAGTATTTTGACATAAAAATTCATGAAAAGTCTATTTATTTCACACACTAAAATGATTAGTTTTATGCGAAATTTAATATCTGGGAAAGTAAAATTAAAACTGTAAAAAAATATTCTTGTTGAACGCATTGAATCAATTCGAGAAACCAGTGAAATAATTATAGAAATAATACATGAAATAATTCGTAAAACTATTCTGACGTCCATTTAAATATTAATATTGAGCCAATATTAATCGTTCTTACTAGGTTTCACATACGATTTTATACAAAAACACATTCACATTTAAACCGCTTCAACCGAACAATTTCATCTAGACCGGTTCATTCAGAAAATTTAGAAAAAATAAGACTATTTTGACAGAAAAATTCATGAAAAGTCCATTTATTTCACACACTAAAATGAGTAGTTTTATGCGAGATTTAATATCTGAGAAAGTAAAATTAAAATCGTAAAAAAATATTCTTGTTGAAAGCATTGAATCAATTCGAGAAACCAGTGAAATAATTAAAGAAATAATACATGAAATAATTCGAGAAACCATTCTGACGTCCATTTAAATATTAGCATTGAGCTAATTTTACTCGTTCTTACTAGGTTTCACATACCATTTTATAAAAAAACACATTCAAAGTCAAACCGCTTCAACCGAACAGTTTCATCTAGACCGGTTCATTCAGAAAATTTAGAAAAAATAAGAGTATTTTGACAGAAAATTTCAATAAAAGTCTATTTATTTCACACACTAAAATGAGTAGTTTTAAGCGAGATTTAATATCTGGTAAAGTAAAATTAAAACTGTAAAAAAATATTCTTGTTGAAAGCATTGAATCAATTCGAGAAACCAATGAAATAATTATAGAAATAATACGTGAAATAGTTCGTTAAACCATTCTGACGTCCATTTAAGTATTAGCATTGAGCCAATTTTACTCGTTCTTACTAGGTTTCACATACCATATTATACAAAAACACATTCACAGTCAAACCGCTTCAACCAAACAATTTCAACTAGACCGGTTCATTCAGAAAATTTAGAAAAAATAAGAGTATTTTGACAGATAAATTCATAAAAAGTCTATTTATTTCATACACTAAAATGAGTAGTTTTACGCGAGATTTAATATCCGGGAAAGTAAAATTAAAACTATAAAAAAATATTCTTGTTGAAAGCATTGAATCAATTCGAGAAACCAGTGAAATAATTATAGAAATAATACATGAAATATTTCATGAAACCATTCTGGCGTCCATTTAAATATTAGCATTGATCCAATTTTACTCGTTCTTACTAGATTTCACATACCATTTTATACAAAAACACATTCACTGTCAAACTACTTCAAACGAACAATTTCATTTTAGACCGATTTATTAAGAAAATTTAGAAAAATAAGAGTATTTTGACAGAAAAATTCATGAAAAGTCTATTTATGTTAACACACTAAAATGAGTAGTTTTACGCGAGATTTAATATCTGGGAAAGTAAAATTAAAACTGTAAAAAAATACTCTTGTTGAAAACATTGAATCAATTCGAGAAACTAATAAAATAATTATAGAAATAATACATGAAATAATTGGAGAAACCATTCTGACGTCCATTTAAATATTACCATTGAGCTAATTTTACTCGTTCTTACTAGGTTTCACATACCATTTTATACAAAAACACATTCACAGTTAAACCGCTTCAACCAAATAATTTCATCTAGACTTGTTCATTCAGAAAATTTAGAAAAAAATAAGAGTATTTTGACAGAAAAATTCATGAAAAGTCTATTTATTTCACACACTAGAGTGAGTACTTTTACGCGAGATTTAATATCTAGGAAAGTAAAATTAAAACTGTAAAAAAATATTCTTGTTGAAAGCATTGAATCAATTCTAGAAACCAATGAAATAATTATAGAAATAATACATGAAATAATTCGTGAAACCATTCTGACGTCCATTTAAATATTAGCATTGAGCCAATTTTACTCGTTCTTACTAGGTTTCACATACCATCTTATACAAAAACACATTCACAGTCAAACCGCTTCAACCAAACAATTTCATCTAGACCGATTCATTCGGAAAATTTAGAAAAAAATAAGAGTATTTTGACATAAAAATTCATGAAAAGTTTATTTATTTCACACACTAAAATGAGTAGTTTTACAGTAAAAAAATATTCTTGTTGAACGCATTGAATCAATTCGAGAAACCAGTGAAATAATTATAGAAATAATACATGAAATAATTCGTAAAACTATTCTGACGTCCATTTAAATATTAATATTGAGCCAATATTAATCGTTCTTATTTGGTTTCACATACGATTTTATACAAAAACACATTCACATTTAAACCGCTTCAACCGAACAATTTCATCTAGACCGGTTCATTCAAAAAATTTAGAAAAAATAAGACTATTTTGACAGAAAAATTCATGAAAAGTCTATTTATTTCACACACTAAAATGAGTAGTTTTATGCGAGATTTAATATCTGAGAAAGTAAAATTAAAATCGTAAAAAAATATTCTTGTTGAAAGCATTGAATCAATTTGAGAAACCAGTGAAATAATTAAAGAAATAATACATGAAATAATTCGAGAAACCATTCTGACGTCCATTTACATATTAGCATTGAGCTAATTTTACTCGTTCTTACTAGGTTTCACATACCATTTTATAAAAAAACACATTCAAAGTCAAACCACTTCAACCGAACAGTTTCATCTAGACCGGTTCATTCAGAAAATTTAGAAAAAATAAGAGTATTTTGACAGAAAATTTCATGAAAAGTCTATTTATTTCACACACTAAAATGAGTAGTTTTAAGCGAGATTTAATATCTGGTAAAGTAAAATTAAAACTGTAAAAAAATATTCTTGTTGAAAGCATTGAATCAATTCGAGAAACCAATGAAATAATTATAGAAATAATACGTGAAATAGTTCGTTAAACCATTCTGACGTCCATTTAAGTATTAGCATTGAGCCAATTTTACTCGTTCTTACTAGGTTTCACATACCATATTATACAAAAACACATTCACAGTCAAACCGCTTCAACCAAACAATTTCATCTAGACCGGTTCATTCAGAAAATTTAGAAAAAATAAGAGTATTTTGACAGATAAATTCATAAAAAGTCTATTTATTTCATACACTAAAATGAGTAGTTTTACGCGAGATTTAATATCCGGGAAAGTAAAATTAAAACTATAAAAAAATATTCTTGTCGAAAGCATTGAATCAATTCGAGAAACCAGTGAAATAATTATAGAAATAATACATGAAATATTTCATGAAACCATTCTGGCGTCCATTTAAATATTAGCATTGAGCCAATTTTACTCGTTCTTACTAGATTTCACATACCATTTTATACAAAAACACATTCACTGTCAAACTGCTTCAAACGAACAATTTCATTTTAGACCGATTTATTAAGAAAATTTAGAAAAATAAGAGTATTTTGACAGAAAAATTCATGAAAAGTCTATTTATGTTAACACACTAAAATGAGTAGTTTTACGCGAGATTTAATATCTGGGAAAGTAAAATTAAAACTGTAAAAAAATACTCTTGTTGAAAACATTGAATCAATTCGATAAACTAATAAAATAATTATAGAAATAATACATGAAATAATTGGAGAAACCATTCTGACGTCCATTTAAATATTACCATTGAGCTAATTTTACTCGTTCTTACTAGGTTTCACATACCATTTTATACAAAAACACATTCACAGTTAAACCGCTTCAACCAAACAATTTCATCTAGACTTGTTCATTCAGAAAATTTAGAAAAAAATAAGAGTATTTTGACAGAAAAATTCATGAAAAGTCTATTTATTTCACACACTAAATTGAGTACTTTTATGCGAGATTTAATATCTAGGAAAGTAAAATTAAAACTGTAAAAAAATATTCTTGTTGAAAGCATTGAATCAATTCTAGAAACCAATGAAATAATTATAGAAATAATACATGAAATAATTCGTGAAACCATTCTGACGTCCATTTAAATATTAGCATTGAGCCAATTTTACTCGTTCTTACTAGGTTTCACATACCATCTTATACAAAAACACATTCACAGTCAAACCGCTTCAACCAAACAATTTCATCTAGCCCGATTCATTCGGAAAATTTAGAAAAAAATAAGAGTATTTTGACATAAAAATTCATGAAAAGTCTATTTATTTCACACACTAAAATGAGTAGTTTTACGCGAAATTTAATATCTGGGAAAGTAAAATTTAAACTGTAAAAAAATATTCTTGTTGAACGCATTGAATCAATTCGAGAAACCAGTGAAATAATTATAGAAATAATACATGAAATAATTCGTAAAACTATTTTGACGTCCATTTAAATATTAATATTGAGCCAATATTAATCGTTCTTACTTGGTTTCACATACGATTTTATACAAAAACACATTCACATTTAAACCGCTTCAACCGAACAATTTCATCTAGACCGGTTCATTCAGAAAATTTAGAAAAAATAAGACTATTTTGACAGAAAAATTCATGAAAAGTCTATTTATTTCACACACTAAAATGAGTAGTTTTATGCGAGATTTAATATCTGAGAAAGTAAAATTAAAATCCTAAAAAAATATTCTTGTTGAAAGCATTGAATCAATTTGAGAAACCAGTGAAATAATTAAAGAAATAATACATGAAATAATTCGAGAAACCATTCTGACGTCCATTTACATATTAGCATTGAGCTAATTTTACTCGTTCTTACTAGGTTTCACATACCATTTTATAAAAAAACACATTCAAAGTCAAACCGCTTCAACCGAACAGTTTCATCTAGACTGGTTCATTCAGAAAATTTAGAAAAAATAAGAGTATTTTTACAGAAAATTTCATGAAAAGTCTATTTATTTCACACACTAAAATGAGTACTTTTACGCGAGATTTAATATCTTGGAAAGTAAAATTAAAACTGTAAAAAAATATTCTTGTTGAAAGTATTGAATCAATTCGAGAAACCAATGAAATAATTATAGAAATAATACGTGAAATAATTCATGAAACCATTCTGACGTCCATTTAAGTATTAGCATTGAGCCAATTTTACTCGTTCTTACTAGGTTTCACATACCATATTATACAAAAACACATTCACAGTCAAACCGCTTCAACCAAACAATTTCATCTAGACCGGTTCATTCAGAAAATTTAGAAAAAATAAGAGTATTTTGACAGAAAAATTCATGAAAAGTCTATTTATTTCACACACTAAAATGAGTAGTTTTACGCGAGATTTAATATCGGGGAAAGTAAAATTAAAACTATAAAAAAAATATTCTTGTTGAAAGCATTGAATCAATTCGAGAAACCAGTGAAATAATTATAGAAATAATACATGAAATAATTCGTGAAACCATTCTGACGTCCATTTAAATATTAGCATTGAGCCAATTTTACTCGTTCTTACTAAGTTTCACATACCATTTTTTACAAAAACACATTCAAAGTCAAAGCGCTTCAACCAAACAATTTCATCTAGACCGGTTCATTCAGAAAATTTAGAAAAAATAAGAGTATTTTGACAGAAAAATTCATGAAAAGTCTATTTATTTCACACACTAAAATGAGTAGTTTTAAGCGAGATTTAATATCTGGTAAAGTAAAATTAAAACTGTAAAAAATATTCTTGTTGAAAGCATTGAATCAATTCGAGAAACCAAAGAAATAATTAAAGAAATAATACATGAAATAGTTCGTTAAACCATTCTGACGTCCATTTAAATATTAGCATTGAGCCAATATTACTCGTTCTTACTAGGTTTCATATACCATTTTATACAAAAACACATTCACATTTAAGCCGCTTCAACCAAACAATTTCATCTAGACCGGTTCATTAAGAAAATTTAGAAAAAATAAGAGTATTTTGACAGATAAATTCATGAAAAGTCTATTTATTTCATACACTAAAATGAGTAGTTTTACGCGAGATTTAATATCTGGGAAAGTAAAATTTAAACTGTAAAAAAATATTCTTGTTGAACGCATTGAATCAATTCGAGAAACCAGTGAAATAATTATAGAAATAATACATGAAATAATTCGTAAAACTATTTTGACGTCCATTTAAATATTAATATTGAGCCAATATTAATCGTTCTTACTTGGTTTCACATACGATTTTATACAAAAACACATTCACATTTAAACCGCTTCAACCGAACAATTTCATCTAGACCGGTTCATTCAGAAAATTTAGAAAAAATAAGACTATTTTGACAGAAAAATTCATGAAAAGTCTATTTATTTCACACACTAAAATGAGTAGTTTTATGCGAGATTTAATATCTGAGAAAGTAAAATTAAAATCCTAAAAAAATATTCTTGTTGAAAGCATTGAATCAATTTGAGAAACCAGTGAAATAATTAAAGAAATAATACATGAAATAATTCGAGAAACCATTCTGACGTCCATTTACATATTAGCATTGAGCTAATTTTACTCGTTCTTACTAGGTTTCACATACCATTTTATAAAAAAACACATTCAAAGTCAAACCGCTTCAACCGAACAGTTTCATCTAGACTGGTTCATTCAGAAAATTTAGAAAAAATAAGAGTATTTTTACAGAAAATTTCATGAAAAGTCTATTTATTTCACACACTAAAATGAGTACTTTTACGCGAGATTTAATATCTTGGAAAGTAAAATTAAAACTGTAAAAAAATATTCTTGTTGAAAGTATTGAATCAATTCGAGAAACCAATGAAATAATTATAGAAATAATACGTGAAATAATTCATGAAACCATTCTGACGTCCATTTAAGTATTAGCATTGAGCCAATTTTACTCGTTCTTACTAGGTTTCACATACCATATTATACAAAAACACATTCACAGTCAAACCGCTTCAACCAAACAATTTCATCTAGACCGGTTCATTCAGAAAATTTAGAAAAAATAAGAGTATTTTGACAGAAAAATTCATGAAAAGTCTATTTATTTCACACACTAAAATGAGTAGTTTTACGCGAGATTTAATATCGGGGAAAGTAAAATTAAAACTATAAAAAAAATATTCTTGTTGAAAGCATTGAATCAATTCGAGAAACCAGTGAAATAATTATAGAAATAATACATGAAATAATTCGTGAAACCATTCTGACGTCCATTTAAATATTAGCATTGAGCCAATTTTACTCGTTCTTACTAAGTTTCACATACCATTTTTTACAAAAACACATTCAAAGTCAAAGCGCTTCAACCAAACAATTTCATCTAGACCGGTTCATTCAGAAAATTTAGAAAAAATAAGAGTATTTTGACAGAAAAATTCATGAAAAGTCTATTTATTTCACACACTAAAATGAGTAGTTTTAAGCGAGATTTAATATCTGGTAAAGTAAAATTAAAACTGTAAAAAGTATTCTTGTTGAAAGCATTGAATCAATTCGAGAAACCAAAGAAATAATTAAAGAAATAATACATGAAATAGTTCGTTAAACCATTCTGACGTCCATTTAAATATTAGCATTGAGCCAATATTACTCGTTCTTACTAGGTTTCATATACCATTTTATACAAAAACACATTCACATTTAAGCCGCTTCAACCAAACAATTTCATCTAGACCGGTTCATTAAGAAAATTTAGAAAAAATAAGAGTATTTTGACAGATAAATTCATGAAAAGTCTATTTATTTCATACACTAAAATGAGTAGTTTTACGCGAGATTTAATATCTGGGAAAGTAAAATTAAAACTGTAAAAAAATATTCTTGTTGAAAACATTGAATCAATTCGAGAAACCAATAAAATAATTATAGAAATAATACATGAAATATTTCATGAAACCATTCTGACGTCCATTTAAATATTAGCATTGAGCCAATTTTACTCGTTCTTACTAGATTTCACATACCATTTTATACAAAAACACATTCACTGTCAAACTGCTTCAACCGAACAATTTCATTTTAGACCGATTTATTAAGAAAATTTAGAAAAGTAAGAGTATTTTGACAAAAAAATTCATGAAAAGTCTATTTATTTCACACACTAAAATGAGTAGTTTTACGAGAGATTTAATATCTGGGAAAGTAAAATTAAAACTGTAAAAAAATACTCTTGTTGAAAACATTGAATCAATTCGAGAAACTAATAAAATAATTATAGAAATAATACATGAAATAATTGGAGAAACCATTCTGACGTCCATTTAAATATTACCATTGAGCTAATTTTACTCGTTCTTACTAGGTTTCACATACCATTTTATACAAAAACACATTCACAGTTAAACCGCTTCAACCAAACAATTTCATCTAGACTTGTTCATTTAGAAAATTTAGAAAAAAATAAGAGTATTTTGACAGAAAAATTCATGAAAAGTCTATTTATTTCACACACTAAAATGAGTACTTTTACGCGAGATTTAATATCTAGGAAAGTAAAATTAAAACTGTAAAAAAATATTCTTGTTGAAAGCATTGAATCAATTCTAGAAACCAATGAAATAATTGTAGAAATAATACATAAAATAATTCGTGAAACCATTCTGACGTCCATTTAAATATTAGCATTGAGCCAATTTTACTCGTTCTTACTAGGTTTCACATACCATCTTATACAAAAACACATTCACAGTCAAACCGCTTCAACCAAACAATTTCATCTAGACCGATTCATTCAGAAAATTTAGAAAAAATAAGAGTATTTTGACATAAAAATTCATGAAAAGTCTATTTATTTCACACACTAAAATGAGTAGTTTTATGCGAAATTTAATATCTGGGAAAGTAAAATTAAAACTGTAAAAAAATATTCTTGTTGAACGCATTGAATCAATTCGAGAAACCAGTGAAATAATTATAGAAATAATACATGAAATAATTCGTAAAACTATTCTGACGTCCATTTAATTATTAATATTGAGCCAATATTAATCGTTCTTACTAGGTTTCACATACGATTTTATACAAAAACACATTCACATTTAAACCGCTTCAACCGAAATTTCATCTAGACCGGTTCATTCAGAAAATTTAGAAAAAATAAGACTATTTTGACAGAAAAATTCATGAAAAGTCTATTTATTTCACACACTAAAATGAGTAGTTTTATGCGAGATTTAATATCTGAGAAAGTAAAATTAAAATCGTAAAAAAATATTCTTGTTGAAAGTATTGAATCAATTTGAGAAACCAGTGAAATAATTAAAGAAATAATACATGAAATAATTCGAGAAACCATTCTGACGTCCATTTAAATATTAGCATTGAGCTAATTTTACTCGTTCTTACTAGGTTTCACATACCATTTTATAAAAAAACACATTCAAAGTCAAACCGCTTCAACCGAACAGTTTCATCTAGACCGGTTCATTCAGAAAATTTAGAAAAAATAAGAGTATTTTTACAGAAAATTTCATGAAAAGTCTATTTATTTCACACACTAAAATGAGTACCTTTACGCGAGATTTAATATCTGGGAAAGTAAAATTAAAACTATAAAAAAATATTCTTGTTGAAAGCATTGAATCAATTCGAGAAACCAGTGAAATAATTATAGAAATAATACATGAAATAATTCGTGAAACCATTCTGACGTCCATTTAAATATTAGCATTGAGCTAATTTTACTCGTTCTTACTAAGTTTCACATACCATTTTATTAAAAAACACATTCAAAGTCAAACCGCTTCAACCGAACAGTTTCATCTAGACCGGTTCATTCAGAAAATTTAGAAAAAATAAGAGTATTTTTACAGAAAATTTCATGAAAAGTCTATTTATTTCACACACTAAAATGAGTACTTTTACGCGAGATTTAATATCTTCGAAAGTAAAATTAAAACTGTAAAAAAATATTCTTGTTGAAAGTATTGAATCAATTCGAGAAACCAATGAAATAATTATAGAAATAATACGTGAAATAATTCATGAAACCATTCTGACGTCCATTTAAGTATTAGCATTGAGCCAATTCTACTCGTTCTTACTAGGTTTCACATACCATATTATACAAAAACACATTCACAGTCAAACCGCTTCAACCAAACAATTTCATCTAGACCGGTTCATTCAGAAAATTTAGAAAAAATAAGAGTATTTTGACAGAAAAATTCATGAAAAGTCTATTTATTTCACACACTAAAATGAGTTGTTTTACGCGAGATTTAATATCTGGGAAAGTAAAATTAAAACTATAAAAAAAAATTCTTGTTGAAAGCATTGAATCAATTTGAGAAACCAGTGAAATAATTAAAGAAATAATACATGAAATAATTCGAGAAACCATTCTGACGTCCATTTAAATATTAGCATTGAGCTAATTTTACTCGTTCTTACTTGGTTTCACATACCATTTTATAAAAAAACACATTCAAAGTCAAACCGCTTCAACCGAACAGTTTCATCTAGACCGGTTCATTCAGAAAATTTAGAAAAAATAAGAGTATTTTTACAGAAAATTTCATGAAAAGTCTATTTATTTCACATACTAAAATGAGTACTTTTACGCGAGATTTAATATCTTGGAAAGTAAAATTAAAACTGTAAAAAAATATTCTTGTTGAAAGTATTGAATCAATTCGAGAAACCAATGAAATAATTATAGAAATAATACGTGAAATAATTCATGAAACCATTCTGACGTCCATTTAAGTATTAGCATTGAGCCAATTTTACTCGTTCTTACTAGGTTTCACATACCATATTATACAAAAACACATTCATAGTCAAACCGCTTCAACCAAACAATTTCATCTAGACCGGTTCATTCAGAAAATTTAGAAAAAATAAGAGTATTTTGACAGAAAAATTCATGAAAAGTCTATTTATTTCACACACTAAAATGAGTAGTTTTACGCGAGATTTAATATCTGGGAAAGTAAAATTAAAAATATAAAAAAATATTCTTGTTGAAAGCATTGAATCAATTCGAGAAACCAGTGAAATAATTATAGAAATAATACATGAAATAATTCGTGAAACCATTCTGACATCTATTTAAATATTAGCATTGAGCCAATTTTACTCGTTCTTACTAAGTTTCACATACCATTTTTTACAAAAACACATTCAAAGTCAAACCGCTTCAACCAAACAATTTCATCTAGACCGGTTCATTCAGAAAATTTAGAAAAAATAAGAGTATTTTGACAGAAAAATTCATGAAAAGTCTATTTATTTCACACACTAAAATGAGTAGTTTTAAGCGAGATTTAATATCAAGTAAAGTAAAATTAAAACTGTAAAAAAATATTCTTGTTAAAAGCATTGAATCAATTCGAGAAACCAATGAAATAATTAAAGAAATAATACATGAAATAGTTCGTTAAACCATTCTGACGTCCATTTAAATATTAGCATTGAGCCAATATTACTCGTTCTTACTAGGTTTCATATACCATTTTATACAAAAACACATTCACATTTAAACCGCTTCAACCAAACAATTTCATCTAGACCGGTTCATTCAGAAAATTTAGAAAAAATAAGAGTATTTTGACAGATAAATTCATGAAAAGTTTATTTATTTCATACACTAAAATGAGTAGTTTTACGCGAGATTTAATATCTGGGAAAGTAAAATTAAAACTGTAAAAAAATATTCTTGTTGAAAACATTGAATCAATTCGAGAAACCAATAAAATAATTATAGAAATAATACATGAAATATTTTATGAAACCATTCTGACGTCCATTTAAATATTAGCATTGAGCCAATTTTACTCGTTCTTACTAGATTTCACATACCATTTTATACAAAAACACATTCACTGTCAAACTGCTTCAACCGAACAATTTCATTTTAGACCGATTTATTAAGAAAATTTAGAAAAGTAAGAGTATTTTGACAGAAAAATTCATGAAAAGTCTATTTATTTCACACAGTAAAATGAGTAGTTTTATGCGAGATTTAATATCTGGGAAAGTAAAATTAAAACTGTAAAAAATACTCTTGTTGAAAACATTGAATCAATTCGAGAAACTAATAAAATAATTATAGAAATAATACATGAAATAATTGGAGAAACCATTCTGACGTCCATTTAAATATTACCATTGAGCTAATTTTACTCGTTCTTACTAGGTTTCACATACCATTTTATAAAAAAACACATTCAAAGTCAAACCGCTTCAACCGAACAGTTTCATCTAGACCGGTTCATTCAGAAAATTTAGAAAAAATAAGAGTATTTTTACAGAAAATTTCATGAAAAGTCTATTTATTTCACACACTAAAATGAGTACTTTTACGCGAGATTTAATATCTTGGAAAGTAAAATTAAAACTGTAAAAAAATATTCTTGTTGAAAGTATTGAATCAATTCGAGAAACCAATGAAATAATTATAGAAATAATACGTGAAATAATTCATGAAACCATTCTGACGTCCATTTAAGTATTAGCATTGAGCCAATTTTACTCGTTCTTACTAGGTTTCACATACCATATTATACAAAAACACATTCACAGTCAAACCGCTTCAACCAAACAATTTCATCTAGACCGGTTCATTCAGAAAATTTAGAAAAAATAAGAATATTTTGACAGAAAAATTCATGAAAAGTCTATTTATTTCACACACTAAAATGAGTAGTTTTACGCGAGATTTAATATCTAGGAAAGTAAAATTAAAACTATAAAAAAATATTCTTGTTGAAAGCATTGAATCAATTCGAGAAACCAGTGAAATAATTATAGAAATAATACATGAAATAATTCGTGAAACCATTCTGACGTCCATTTAAATATTAGCATTGAGCTAATTTTACTCGTTCTTACTAGGTTTCACATACCATTTTATAAAAAAACACATTCAAAGTCAAACCGCTTCAACCGAACAGTTTCATCTAGACCGGTTCATTCAGAAAATTTAGAAAAAATAAGAGTATTTTTACAGAAAATTTCATGAAAAGTCTATTTATTTCACACACTAAAATGAGTATTTTACGCGAGATTTAATATCTTGGAAAGTAAAATTAAAACTGTAAAAAAATATTCTTGTTGAAAGTATTGAATCAATTCGAGAAACCAATGAAATAATTATAGAAATAATACGTGAAATAATTCATGAAACCATTCTGACGTCCATTTAAGTATTAGCATTGAGCCAATTCTACTCGTTCTTACTAGGTTTCACATACCATATTATACAAAAACACATTCACAGTCAAACCGCTTCAACCAAACAATTTCATCTAGACCGGTTCATTCAGAAAATTTAGAAAAAATAAGAGTATTTTGACAGAAAAATTCGTGAAAAGTCTATTTATTTCACACACTAAAATGAGTAGTTTTACGCGAGATTTAATATCTGGGAAAGTAAAATTAAAACTATAAAAAAATATTCTTGTTGAAAGCATTGAATCAATTTGAGAAACCAGTGAAATAATTAAAGAAATAATACATGAAATAATTCGAGAAACCATTCTGACGTCCATTTAAATATTAGCATTGAGCTAATTTTACTCGTTCTTACTAGGTTTCACATACCATTTTATAAAAAAACACATTCAAAGTCAAACAGCTTCAACCGAACAGTTTTATCTAGACCGGTTCATTCAGAAAATTTAGAAAAAATAAGAGTATTTTTACAGAAAATTTCAACAAAAGTCTATTTATTTCACACACTAAAATGAGTACTTTTACGCGAGATTTAATATCTTGGAAAGTAAAATTAAAACTGTAAAAAAATATTCTTGTTGAAAGTATTGAATCAATTCGAGAAACCAATGAAATAATTATAGAAATAATACGTGAAATAATTCTTGAAACCATTCTGACGTCCATTTAAGTATTAGCATTGAGCCAATTTTACTCGTTCTTACTAGGTTTCACATACCATATTATACAAAAACACATTCACAGTCAAACCGCTTCAACCAAACAATTTCATCTAGACCGGTTCATTCAGAAAATTTAGAAAAAATAAGAGTATTTTGACAGAAAAATTCATGAAAAGTCTATTTATTTCACACACTAAAATGAGTAGTTTTACGCGAGAATTAATATCTGGGAAAGTAAAATTAAAACTATAAAAAAATATTCTTGTTGAAAGCATTGAATCAATTCGAGAAACCAGTGAAATAATTATAGAAATAATACATGAAATAATTCGTGAAACCATTCTGACATCCATTTAAATATTAGCATTGAGCCAATTTTACTCGTTCTTACTAAGTTTCACATACCATTTTTTACAAAAACACATTCAAAGTCAAACCGCTTCATCCAAACAATTTCATCTAGACCGGTTCATTCAGAAAATTTAGAAAAAATAAGAGTATTTTGACAGAAAAATTCATGAAAAGTCTATTTATTTCACACACTAAAATGGGTAGTTTTAAGCGAGATTTAATATCAAGTAAAGTAAAATTAAAACTGTAAAAAAATATTCTTGTTGAAAGCATTGAATCAATTCGAGAAACCAATGAAATAATTAAAGAAATAATACATGAAATAGTTCGTTAAACTATTCTGACGTCCATTTAAATATTAGCATTGAGCCAATATTACTCGTTCTTACTAGGTTTCAAATACCATTTTATACAAAAACACATTCACATTTAAACCGCTTCAACCAAACAATTTCATCTAGACCGGTTCATTCAGAAAATTTAGAAAAAATAAGAGTATTTTGACAGATAAATTCATGAAAAGTTTATTTATTTATACACTAAAATGAGTAGTTTTACGCGAGATTTAATATCTGGGAAAGTAAAATTAAAACTGTAAAAAAATATTCTTGTTGAAAACATTGAATCAATTCGAGAAACCAATAAAATAATTATAGAAATAATACATGAAATATTTCATGAAACCATTCTGACGTCCATTTAAATATTAGCATTGAGCCAGTTTTACTCGTTCTTACTAGATTTTACATACCATTTTATACAAAAACACATTCACTGTCAAACTTCTTCAACCGAACAATTTCATTTTAGACCGATTTATTAAGAAAATTTAGAAAAGTAAGAGTATTTTGACAGAAAAATTCATGAAAAGTCTATTTATTTCACACACTAAAATGAGTAGTTTTACGCGAGATTTAATATCTCGGAAAGTAAAATTAAAACTGTAAAAAAATACTCTTGTTGAAAACATTGAATCAATTCGAGAAACTAATAAAATAATTATAGAAATAATACATGAAATAATTGGAGAAACCATTCTGACGTCCATTTAAATATTACCATTGAGCTAATTTTACTCGTTCTTACTAGGTTTCACATACCATTTTATACAAAAACACATTCACAGTTAAACCGCTTCAACCAAACAATTTCATCTAGACTTGTTCATTCAGAAAATTTAGAAAAAAATAAGAGTATTTTGACAGAAAAATTCATGAAAAGTCTATTTATTTCACACACTAAAATGAGTACTTTTACGCGAGATTTAATATCTAGGAAAGTAAAATTAAAACTGTAAAAAAATATTCTTGTTGAAAGCATTGACTCAATTCTAGAAACCAATGAAATAATTATAGAAATAATACATGAAATAATTCGTGAAACCATTCTGACGTCCATTTAAATATTAGCATTTAGCCAATTTTACTCGTTCTTACTAGGTTTCACATACCATCTTATACAAAAACACATTCACAGTCAAACCGCTTCAACCAAACAATTTCATCTAGACCGATTCATTCGGAAAATTTAGAAAAAATAAGAGTATTTTGACATAAAAATTCATGAAAAGTCTATCTATTTCACACACTAAAATGAGTAGTTTTACGCGAAATTTAATATCTAGGAAAGTAAAATTAAAACTGTAAAAAAATATTCTTGTAGAACGCATTGAATCAATTCGAGAAACCAGTGAAATAATTATAGAAATAATACATGAAATAATTCGTAAAACTATTCTGACGTCCATTTAAATATTAATATTGAGCCAATATTAATCGTTCTTACTAGGTTTCACATACGATTTTATACAAAAACACATTCACATTTAAACCGCTTCAACCGAACAATTTCATCTAGACCGGTTCATTCAGAAATTTAGAAAAAATAAGACTATTTTGACAGAAAAATTCATGAAAAGTCTATTTATTTCACACACTAAAATGAGTAGTTTTATGAGAAATTTAATATCTGAGAAAGTAAAATTAAAATCGTAAAAAAATATTCTTGTTGAAAGCATTGAATCAATTTGAGAAACCAGTGAAATAATTAAAGAAATAATACATGAAATAATTCGAGAAACCATTCTGACGTCCATTTAAATATTAGCATTGAGCTAATTTTACTCGTTCTTACTAGGTTTCACATACCATTTTATAAAAAAACACATTCAAAGTCAAACCGCTTCAACCGAACAGTTTCATCTAGACCGGTTCATTCAGAAAATTTAGAAAAAATAAGAGTATTTTTACAAAAAATTTCATGAAAAGTCTATTTATTTCACACACTAAAATGAGTACTTTTACGCGAGATTTAATATCTTGGAAAGTAAAATTAAAACTGTAAAAAAATATTCTTGTTGAAAGTATTGAATCAATTCGAGAAACAAATGAAATAATTATAGAAATAATACGTGAAATAATTCATGAAACCATTCTGACGTCCATTTAAGTATTAGCAATGAGCCAATTTTACTCGTTCTTACTAGGTTTCACATACCATATTATACAAAAACACATTCACATTCAAACCGCTTCAACCAAACAATTTCATCTAGACCGGTTCATTCAGAAAATTTAGAAAAAATAAGACTATTTTGACAGAAAAATTCATGAAAAGTCTATTTATTTCACACACTAAAATGAGTAGTTTTACGCGAGATTTAATATCTGGGAAAGTAAAATTAAAACTATAAAAAAATATTCTTGTTGAAAGCATTGAATCAATTCGAGAAACCAGTGAAATAATTATAGAAATAATACATGAAATAATTCGTGAAACCATTCTGACGTCTATTTAAATATTAGCATTGAGCCAATTTTACTCGTTCTTACTAGGTTTCACATACCATCTTATACAAAAACACATTCACAGTCAAACCGTTTCAACCAAACAATTTCATCTAGACCGGTTCATTCAGAAAATTTAGAAAAAATAAGAGTATTTTGACATAAAAATTCATGAAAAGTCTATTTATTTCACACACTAAAATGAGTAGTTTTAAGCGAGATTTAATATCTGGTAAAGTAAAATTAAAACTGTAAAAAAATATTCTTGTTGAAAGCATTGAATCAATTCGAAAAACCAATGAAATAATTAAAGAAATAATACATGAAATAGTTCGTTAAACCATTCTGACGTCCATTTAACTATTAGCAATGAGCCAATATTACTCGTTCTTACTAGGTTTCATATACCATTTTATACAAAAATACATTCACATTTAAACGGCTTCAACCAAACAATTTCATCCAGACCGGTTCATTCAGAAAATTTAGAAAACATAAGAGTATTTTGACAGATAAATTCATGAAAAGTCTATTTATTTCATACACTAAAATGAGTAGTTTTACGCGAGATTTAATATCTAGGAAAGTAAAATTAAAACTGTAAAAAAATATTCTTTGTGAAAACGTTGAATCAATTCGAGAAACCAATAAAATAATTATAGAAATAATACATGAAATATTTCATGAAACCATTCTGACGTCCATTTAAATATTAGCATTGAGCCAATTTTACTCGTTCTTACTAGATTTCACATACCATTTTATACAAAAACACATTCACTGTCAAACTGCTTCAACCGAACAATTTCATTTTAGACCGATTTATTAAGAAAATTTAGAAAAGTAAGAGTATTTTGACAGAAAACTTCATGAAAAGTCTATTTATTTCACACACTAAAATGAGTAGTTTTACACGAGATTTAATATCTGGGAAAGTAAAATTAAAACTGTAAAAAAATACTCTTGTTGAAAACATTGAATCAATTCGAGAAACTAATAAAATAATTATAGAAATAATACATGAAATAATTAGAGAAACCATTCTGACGTCCATTTAAATATTACCATTGAGCTAATTTTACTCGTTCTTACTAGGTTTCACATACCATTTTATACAAAAATACATTCACAGTTAAACCGCTTCAACCAAACAATTTCATCTAGACCGGTTCATTCAGAAAATTTAGAAAAAATAAGAGTATTTTGACAGAAAAATTCATGAAAAGTCTATTTATTTCACACACTAAAATGAGTAGTTTTACGCGAGATTTAATATCTAGGAAAGTAAAATTAAAACTATAAAAAAATATTCTTGTTGAAAGCATTGAATCAATTCGAGAAACCAGTGAAATAATTATAGAAATAATACATGAAATAATTCGTGAAACCATTCTGACGTCCATTTAAATATTAGCATTGAGCTAATTTTACTTGTTCTTACTAGGTTTCACATACCATTTTATAAAAAAACACATTCAAAGTCAAACCGCTTCAACCGAACAGTTTCATCTAGACCGGTTCATTCAGAAAATTTAGAAAAAATAAGAGTATTTTTACAGAAAATTTCATGAAAAGTCTATTTATTTCACACACTAAAATGAGTACTTTTACGCGAGATTTAATATCTTGGAAAGTAAAATTAAAACTGTAAAAAAATATTCTTGTTGAAAGTATTGAATCAATTCGAGAAACCAATGAAATAATTATAGAAATAATACGTGAAATAATTCATGAAACCATTCTGACGTCCATTTAAGTATTAGCATTGAGCCAATTCTACTCGTTCTTACTAGGTTTCACATACCATATTATACAAAAACACATTCACAGTCAAACCGCTTCAACCAAACAATTTCATCTAGACCGGTTCATTCAGAAAATTTAGAAAAAATAAGAGTATTTTGACAGAAAAATTCGTGAAAAGTCTATTTATTTCACACACTAAAATGAGTAGTTTTACGCGAGATTTAATATCTGGGAAAGTAAAATTAAAACTATAAAAAAATATTCTTGTTGAAAGCATTGAATCAATTTGAGAAACCAGTGAAATAATTAAAGAAATAATACATGAAATAATTCGAGAAACCATTCTGACGTCCATTTAAATATTAGCATTGAGCTAATTTTACTCGTTCTTACTAGGTTTCACATACCATTTTATAAAAAAACACATTCAAAGTCAAACCGCTTCAACCGAACAGTTTTATCTAGACCGGTTCATTCAGAAAATTTAGAAAAAATAAGAGTATTTTTACAGAAAATTTCATCAAAAGTCTATTTATTTCACACACTAAAATGAGTACTTTTACGCGAGATTTAATATCTTGGAAAGTAAAATTAAAACTGTAAAAAAATATTCTTGTTGAAAGTATTGAATCAATTCGAGAAACCAATGAAATAATTATAGAAATAATACGTGAAATAATTCTTGAAACCATTCTGACGTCCATTTAAGTATTAGCATTGAGCCAATTTTACTCGTTCTTACTAGGTTTCACATACCATATTATACAAAAACACATTCACAGTCAAACCGCTTCAACCAAACAATTTCATCTAGACCGGTTCATTCAGAAAATTTAGAAAAAATAAGAGTATTTTGACAGAAAAATTCATGAAAAGTCTATTTATTTCACACACTAAAATGAGTAGTTTTACGCGAGAATTAATATCTGGGAAAGTAAAATTAAAACTATAAAAAAATATTCTTGTTGAAAGCATTGAATCAATTCGAGAAACCAGTGAAATAATTATAGAAATAATACATGAAATAATTCGTGAAACCATTCTGACATCCATTTAAATATTAGCATTGAGCCAATTTTACTCGTTCTTACTAAGTTTCACATACCATTTTTTACAAAAACACATTCAAAGTCAAACCGCTTCAACCAAACAATTTCATCTAGACCGGTTCATTCAGAAAATTTAGAAAAAATAAGAGTATTTTGACAGAAAAATTCATGAAAAGTCTATTTATTTCACACACTAAAATGGGTAGTTTTAAGCGAGATTTAATATCAAGTAAAGTAAAATTAAAACTCTAAAAAAATATTCATGTTGAAAGCATTGAATCAATTCGAGAAACCAATGAAATAATTAAAGAAATAATACATGAAATAGTTCTTTAAACTATTCTGACGTCCATTTAAATATTAGCATTGAGCCAATATTACTCGTTCTTACTAGGTTTCATATACCATTTTATACAAAAACACATTCACATTTAAACCGCTTCAACCAAACAATTTCATCTAGACCGGTTCATTCAAAAAATTTAGAAAAAATAAGAGTATTTTGACAGATAAATTCATGAAAAGTCTATTTATTTCACACACTAAAATGAGTAGTTTTACGCGAGAATTAATATCTGGGAAAGTAAAATTAAAACTATAAAAAAATATTCATGTTGAAAGCATTGAATCAATTCGAGAAACTAGTGAAATAATTAAAGAAATAATACATGAAATAATTAGAGAAACCATTCTGACGTCCATTTAAATATTAGCATTGAGCCAATTTTACTCGTTCTTACTAGATTTTACATACCATTTTATACAAAAACACATTCACTGTCAAACTGCTTCAACCGAACAATTTCATTTTAGACCGATTTATTAAGAAAATTTAGAAAAGTAAGAGTATTTTGACAGAAAAATTCATGAAAAGTCTATTTATTTCACACACTAAAATGAGTAGTTTTACGCGAGATTTAATATCTGGGAAAGTAAAATTAAAACTGTAAAAAAATACTCTTGTGGAAAACATTGAATCAATTCGAGAAACTAATAAAATAATTATAGAAATAATACATGAAATAATTGGAGAAACCATTCTGACGTCCATTTAAGTATTAGCATTGAGCCAATTTTACTCGTTCTTACTAGGTTTCACATACCATTTTATACAAAAACACATTCACAGTTAAACCGCTTCAACCAAACAATTTCATCTAGACTTGTTCATTCAGAAAATTTAGAAAAAAATAAGAGTATTTTGACAGAGAAATTCATGAAAAGTTTATTTATTTCACACACTAAAATGAGTACTTTTACGCGAGATTTAATATCTAGAAAAGTAAAATTAAAACTGTAAAAAAATATTCTTGTTGAAAGCATTGACTCAATTCTAGAAACCAATGAAATAATTATAGAAATAATACATGAAATAATTCGTGAAACCATTCTGACGTCCATTTAAATATTAGCATTTAGCCAATTTTACTCGTTCTTACTAGGTTTCACATACCATCTTATACAAAAACACATTCACAGTCAAACCGCTTCAACCAAACAATTTCATCTAGACCGATTCATTCGGAAAATTTAGAAAAAATAAGAGTATTTTGACATAAAAATTCATGAAAAGTCTATTTATTTCACACACTAAAATGAGTAGTTTTACGCGAAATTTAATATCTGGGAAAGTAAAATTAAAACTGTAAAAAAATATTCTTGTAGAACGCATTGAATCAATTCGAGAAACCAGTGAAATAATTATAGAAATAATACATGAAATAATTCGTAAAACTATTCTGACGTCCATTTAAATATTAATATTGAGCCAATATTAATCGTTCTTACTAGGTTTCACATACGATTTTATACAAAAACACATTCACATTTAAACCGCTTCAACCGAACAATTTCATCTAGACCGGTTCATTCAGAAATTTAGAAAAAATAAGACTATTTTGACAAAAAAATTCATGAAAAGTCTATTTATTTCACACACTAAAATGAGTAGTTTTATGAGAGATTTAATATCTGAGAAAGTAAAATTAAAATCGTAAAAAAATATTCTTGTTGAAAGCATTGAATCAATTTGAGAAACCAGTGAAATAATTAAAGAAATAATACATGAAATAATTCGAGAAACCATTCTGACGTCCATTTAAATATTAGCATTGAGCTAATTTTACTCGTTCTTACTAGGTTTCACATACCATTTTATAAAAAAACACATTCAAAGTCAAACTGCTTCAACCGAACAGTTTCATCTAGACCGGTTCATTCAGAAAATTTAGAAAAAATAAGAGTATTTTTACAAAAAATTTCATGAAAAGTCTATTTATTTCACACACTAAAATGAGTACTTTTACGCGAGATTTAATATCTTGGAAAGTAAAATTAAAACTGTAAAAAAATATTCTTGTTGAAAGTATTGAATCAATTCGAGAAACAAATGAAATAATTATAGAAATAATACGTGAAATAATTCATGAAACCATTCTGACGTCCATTTAAGTATTAGCAATGAGCCAATTTTACTCGTTCTTACTAGGTTTCACATACCATATTATACAAAAACACATTCACAGTCAAACCGCTTCAACCAAACAATTTGATCTAGACCGGTTCATTCAGAAAATTTAGAAAAAATAAGACTATTTTGACAGAAAAATTCATGAAAAGTCTATTTATTTCACACACTAAAATGAGTAGTTTTACGCGAGATTTAATATCTGGGAAAGTAAAATTAAAACTATAAAAAATTGTCTTGTTGAAAGCATTGAATCAATTCGAGAAACCAGTGAAATAATTATAGAAATAATACATGAAATAATTCGTGAAACCATTCTGACGTCTATTTAAATATTAGCATTGAGCCAATTTTACTCGTTCTTACTAGGTTTCACATACCATCTTATACAAAAACACATTCACAGTCAAACCGCTTCAACCAAACAATTTCATCTAGACCGGTTCATTCAGAAAATTTAGAAAAAATAAGAGTATTTTGACATAAAAATTCATGAAAAGTCTATTTATTTCACACACTAAAATGAGTAGTTTTAAGCGAGATTTAATATCTGGTAAAGTAAAATTAAAATTGTAAAAAAATATTCTTGTTGAAAGCATTGAATCAATTCGAAAAACCAATGAAATAATTAAAGAAATAATACATGAAATAGTTCGTTAAACCATTCTGACGTCCATTTAACTATTAGCAATGAGCCAATATTACTCGTTCTTACTAAGTTTCATATACCATTTTATACAAAAACACATTCACATTTAAACGGCTTCAACCAAACAATTTCATCCAGACCGGTTCATTCAGAAAATTTAGAAAACATAAGAGTATTTTGACAGATAAATTCATGAAAAGTCTATTTATTTCATACACTAAAATGAGTAGTTTTACGCGAGATTTAATATCTGGGAAAGTAAAATTAAAACTGTAAAAAAATATTCTTTGTGAAAACGTTGAATCAATTCGAGAAACCAATAAAATAATTATAGAAATAATACATGAAATATTTCATGAAACCATTCTGACGTCCATTTAAATATTAGCATTGAGCCAATTTTACTCGTTCTTACTAGATTTCACATACCATTTTATACAAAAACACATTCACTGTCAAACTGCTTCAACCGAACAATTTCATTTTAGACCGATTTATTAAGAAAATTTAGAAAAGTAAGAGTATTTTGACAGAAAACTTCATGAAAAGTCTATTTATTTCACACACTAAAATGAGTAGTTTTACACGAGATTTAATATCTGGGAAAGTAAAATTAAAACTGTAAAAAAATACTCTTGTTGAAAACATTGAATCAATTCGAGAAACTAATAAAATAATTATAGAAATAATACATGAAATAATTGGAGAAACCATTCTGACGCCCATTTAAATATTACCATTGAGCTAATTTTACTCGTTCTTACTAGGTTTCACATACCATTTTATACAAAAACACATTCACAGTTAAACCGCTTCAACCAAACAATTTCATCTAGACTTGTTCATTTAGAAAATTTAGAAAAAAATAAGAGTATTTTGACAGAAAAATTTATGAAAAGTCTATTTATTTCACACACTAAAATGAGTACTTTTATGCGAGATTTAATATCTAGGAAAGTAAAATTAAAACCGTAAAAAATATCGTTGTTGAAAGAATTGAATCAATTCTAGAAACCAATGAAATAATTATAGAAATAATACATGAAATAATTCGTGAAACCATTCTGACGTCCATTTAAATATTAGCATTGAGCCAATTTTACTCGTTCTTACTATGTTTCACATACCATCTTATACAAAAACACATTCACAGTCAAACTGCTTCAACCAAACAATTTCATCTAGACCGTTTCATTCATAAAATTTAGAAAAAATAAGAGTATTTTGACATAAAAATTCATGAAAAGTCTATTTATTTCACACACTAAAATGAGTAATTTTACGCGAAATTTAATATCTGGGAAAGTAAAATTAAAACTGTAAAAAAATATTCTTGTTGAACGCATTGAATCAATTCGAGAAACCAGTGAAATAATTATAGAAATAATACATGAAATAATTCATAAAACTATTCTGACGTCCATTTAAATATTAATATTGAGCCAATATTAATCGTTCTTACTAGATTTCACATACCATTTTATACAAAAACACATTCACATTTAAACCGCTTCAACCGAACAATTTCATCTAGACCGGTTCATTCGGAAAATTTAGAAAAAATAAGACTATTTTGACAGAAAAATTCATGAAAAGTCTATTTATTTCACACACTAAAATGAGTAGTTTTATGCGAGATTTAATATCTAAGAAAGTAAAATTAAAATAGTAAAAAAATATTCTTGTTGAAAGCATTGAATCAATTTGAGAAACCAGTGAAATAATTAAAGAAATAATACATGAAATAATTCGAGAAACCATTCTGACGTCCATTTAAATATTAGCATTGAGCTAATTTTACTCGTTCTTACTAGGTTTCACATACCATTTTATAAAAAAAACACATTCACAGTCAAACCGCTTCAACCGAACAATTTCATCTAGACCGGTTCATTCAGAAAATTTAAAAAAAATAAGAGTATTTTTACAGAAAATTTCATGAAAAGTCTATTTATTTCACACACTAAAATGAGTACTTTTACGCGAGATTTAATATCTTGGAAAGTAAAATTAAAACTGTAAAAAAATATTCTTCTTGAAAGCAATGAATAAATTCGAGAAACCAATGAAATAATTATAGAAATAATACGTGAAATAATTCATGAAACAATTCTGACGTCCATTTAAGTATTAGCATTGAGCCAATTTTACTCGTTCTTACTAGGTTTCACATACCATATTATACAAAAACACATTCACAGTCAAACCGCTTCAACCAAACAAATTCATCTAGACCGGTTCATTCAGAAAATTTAGAAAAAATAAGAGAATTTTGACAGAAAAATTCATGAAAAGTCTATTTATTTCACACACTAAAATAAGTAGTTTAATGCGAGATTTAATATCTGGGAAAGTAAAATTAAAACTGTAAAAAAAATATTCTTGTTGAAAGCATTGAATCAATTCGAGAAACCAATGAAAAAATTAAAGAAATAATACATGAAATAGTTAGTGAAACCATTCTGACGTCCATTTAAATATTAGTATTAAGCCAATTTTACTCGTTCTTACTTGGATTCATATACCATTTTATACAAAAACACATTCACTGTCAAACCGCTTCAACCGAACAATTTCATCTAGACCGGTTCATTCAGAAAATTTAGAAAAAATAAGAGTATTTTGACAGAAAAATTTATGAGAAGTCTATTTATTTCACACACTAAAATGAGTACTTTTACGCGAGATTTAATATCTAGGAAAGTAAAATTAAAACTGTAAAAAAAATATTCTTGTTGAAAGCATTGAATCAATTTTATACAAAAACACATTCACAGTCAAACTGCTTCAACCAAACAATTTCATCTAGACCGATTCATTCAGAAAATTTAGAAAAAATAAGAGTATTTTGACATAAAAATTCATGAAAAGTCTATTTATTTCACACACTAAAATGAGTAGTTTTACGCGAGATTTAATATCTGGGAAAGTAAAATTAAAACTATAAAAAAATATTCTTGTTGAAAGCATTGAATCAATTCGAGAAACCAGTGAAATAATTATAGAAATAATACATGAAATAATTCGTGAAACCATTCTGACATCCATTTAAATATTAGCATTGAGCCAATTTTACTCGTTCTTACTAAGTTTCACATACCATTTTTTACAAAAACACATTCAAAGTCAAACCGCTTCAACCAAACAATTTCATCTAGACCGGTTCATTCAGAAAATTTAGAAAAAATAAGAGTATTTTGACAGAAAAATTCATGAAAAGTCTATTTATTTCACACACTAAAATGGGTAGTTTTAAGCGAGATTTAATATCAAGTAAAGTAAAATTAAAACTCTAAAAAAATATTCTTGTTGAAAGCATTGAATCAATTCGAGAAACCAATGAAATAATTAAAGAAATAATACATGAAATAGTTCGTTAAACTATTCTGACGTCCATTTAAATATTAGCATTGAGCCAATATTACTCGTTCTTACTAGGTTTCATATACCATTTTATACAAAAACACATTCACATTTAAACCGCTTCAACCAAACAATTTCATCTAGACCGGTTCATTCAGAAAATTTAGAAAAAATAAGAGTATTTTGACAGATAAATTTATGAAAAGTCTATTTTTTTCACACACTAAAATGAGTAGTTTTACGCGAGAATTAATATCTGGGAAAGTAAAATTAAAACTATAAAAAAATATTCTTGTTGAAAGCATTGAATCAATTCGAGAAACCAGTGAAATAATTAAAGAAATAATACATGAAATAATTCGAGAAACCATTCTGACGTCCATTTAAATATTAGCATTGAGCCAATTTTACTCGTTCTTACTAGATTTTACATACCATTTTATACAAAAACACATTCACTGTCAAACTGCTTCAACCGAACAATTTCATTTTAGACCGATTTATTAAGAAAATTTAGAAAAGTAAGAGTATTTTGACAGAAAAATTCATGAAAAGTCTATTTATTTCACACACTAAAATGAGTAGTTTTACGCGAGATTTAATATCTGGGAAAGTAAAATTAAAACTGTAAAACAATACTCTTGTGGAAAACATTGAATCAATTCGAGAAACTAATAAAATAATTATAGAAATAATACATGAAATAATTGGAGAAACCATTCTGACGTCCATTTAAGTATTAGCATTGAGCCAATTTTACTCGTTCTTACTAGGTTTCACATACCATTTTATACAAAAACACATTCACAGTTAAACCGCTTCAACCAAACAATTTCATCTAGACTTGTTCATTCAGAAAATTTAGAAAAAAATAAGAGTATTTTGACAGAAAAATTCATGAAAAGTCTATTTATTTCACACACTAAAATGAGTACTTTTACGCGAGATTTAATATCTAGAAAAGTAAAATTAAAACTGTAAAAAAATATTCTTGTTGAAAGCATTGACTCAATTCTAGAAACCAATGAAATAATTATAGAAATAATACATGAAATAATTCGTGAAACCATTCTGACGTCCATTTAAATATTAGCATTTAGCCAATTTTACTCGTTCTTACTAGGTTTCACATACCATCTTATACAAAAACACATTCACAGTCAAACCGCTTCAACCAAACAATTTCATCTAGACCGATTCATTCGGAAAATTTAGAAAAAATAAGAGTATTTTGACATAAAAATTCATGAAAAGTCTATTCATTTCACACACTAAAATGAGTAGTTTTACGCGAAATTTAATATCTGGGAAAGTAAAATTAAAACTGTAAAAAAATATTCTTGTAGAACGCATTGAATCAATTCGAGAAACCAGTGAAATAATTATAGAAATAATACATGAAATAATTCGTAAAACTATTCTGACGTCCATTTAAATATTAATATTGAGCCAATATTAATCGTTCTTACTAGGTTTCACATACGATTTTATACAAAAACACATTCACATTTAAACCGCTTCAACCGAACAATTTCATCTAGACCGGTTCATTCAGAAATTTAGAAAAAATAAGACTATTTTGACAGAAAAATTCATGAAAAGTCTATTTATTTCACACACTAAAATGAGTAGTTTTATGAGAGATTTAATATCTGAGAAAGTAAAATTAAAATCGTAAAAAAATATTCTTGTTGAAAGCATTGAATCAATTTGAGAAACCAGTGAAATAATTAAAGAAATAATACATGAAATAATTCGAGAAACCATTCTGACGTCCATTTAAATATTAGCATTGAGCTAATTTTACTCGTTCTTACTAGGTTTCACATACCATTTTATAAAAAAACACATTCAAAGTCAAACTGCTTCAACCGAACAGTTTCATCTAGACCGGTTCATTCAGAAAATTTAGAAAAAATAAGAGTATTTTTACAAAAAATTTCATGAAAAGTCTATTTATTTCACACACTAAAATGAGTACTTTTACGCGAGATTTAATATCTTGGAAAGTAAAATTAAAACTGTAAAAAAATATTCTTGTTGAAAGTATTGAATCAATTCGAGAAACAAATGAAATAATTATAGAAATAATACGTGAAATAATTCATGAAACCATTCTGACGTCCATTTAAGTATTAGCAATGAGCCAATTTTACTCGTTCTTACTAGGTTTCACATACCATATTATACAAAAACACATTCACAGTCAAACCGCTTCAACCAAACAATTTCATCTAGACCGGTTCATTCAGAAAATTTAGAAAAAATAAGACTATTTTGACAGAAAAATTCATGAAAAGTCTATTTATTTCACACACTAAAATGAGTAGTTTTACGCGAGATTTAATATCTGGGAAAGTAAAATTAAAACTATAAAAAAATATTCTTGTTGAAAGCATTGAATCAATTCGAGAAACCAGTGAAATAATTATAGAAATAATACATGAAATAATTCGTGAAACCATTCTGACGTCTATTTAAATATTAGCATTGAGCCAATTTTACTCGTTCTTACTAGGTTTCACATACCATCTTATACAAAAACACATTCACAGTCAAACCGCTTCAACCAAACAATTTCATCTAGACCGGTTCATTCAGAAAATTTAGAAAAAATAAGAGTATTTTGACATAAAAATTCATGAAAAGTCTATTTATTTCACACACTAAAATGAGTAGTTTTAAGCGAGATTTAATATCTGGTAAAGTAAAATTAAAATTGTAAAAAAATATTCTTGTTGAAAGCATTGAATCAATTCGAAAAACCAATGAAATAATTAAAGAAATAATACATGAAATAGTTCGTTAAACCATTCTGACGTCCATTTAACTATTAGCAATGAGCCAATATTACTCGTTCTTACTAGGTTTCATATACCATTTTATACAAAAACACATTCACATTTAAACGGCTTCAACCAAACAATTTCATCCAGACCGGTTCATTCAGAAAATTTAGAAAACATAAGAGTATTTTGACAGATAAATTCATGAAAAGTCTATTTATTTCATACACTAAAATGAGTAGTTTTACGCGAGATTTAATATCTGGGAAAGTAAAATTAAAACTGTAAAAAAATATTCTTTGTGAAAACGTTGAATCAATTCGAGAAACCAATAAAATAATTATAGAAATAATACATGAAATATTTCATGAAACCATTCTGACGTCCATTTAAATATTAGCATTGAGCCAATTTTACTCGTTCTTACTAGATTTCACATACCATTTTATACAAAAACACATTCACTGTCAAACTGCTTCAACCGAACAATTTCATTTTAGACCGATTTATTAAGAAAATTTAGAAAAGTAAGAGTATTTTGACAGAAAACTTCATGAAAAGTCTATTTATTTCACACACTAAAATGAGTAGTTTTACACGAGATTTAATATCTGGGAAAGTAAAATTAAAACTGTAAAAAAATACTCTTGTTGAAAACATTGAATCAATTCGAGAAACTAATAAAATAATTATAGAAATAATACATGAAATAATTGGAGAAACCATTCTGACGCCCATTTAAATATTACCATTGAGCTAATTTTACTCGTTCTTACTAGGTTTCACATACCATTTTATACAAAAACACATTCACAGTTAAACCGCTTCAACCAAACAATTTCATCTAGACTTGTTCATTTAGAAAATTTAGAAAAAAATAAGAGTATTTTGACAGAAAAATTTATGAAAAGTCTATTTATTTCACACACTAAAATGAGTACTTTTATGCGAGATTTAATATCTAGGAAAGTAAAATTAAAACCGTAAAAAAATATCGTTGTTGAAAGAATTGAATCAATTCTAGAAACCAATGAAATAATTATAGAAATAATACATGAAATAATTCGTGAAACCATTCTGACGTCCATTTAAATATTAGCATTGAGCCAATTTTACTCGTTCTTACTATGTTTCACATACCATCTTATACAAAAACACATTCACAGTCAAACTGCTTCAACCAAACAATTTCATCTAGACCGATTCATTCATAAAATTTAGAAAAAATAAGAGTATTTTGACATAAAAATTCGTGAAAAGTCTATTTATTTCACACACTAAAATGAGTAATTTTACGCGAAATTTAATATCTGGGAAAGTAAAATTAAAACTGTAAAAAAATATTCTTGTTGAACGCATTGAATCAATTCGAGAAACCAGTGGAATAATTATAGAAATAATACATGAAATAATTCATAAAACTATTCTGACGTCCATTTAAATATTAATATTGAGCCAATATTAATCGTTCTTACTAGATTTCACATACCATTTTATACAAAAACACATTCACATTTAAACCGCTTCAACCGAACAATTTCATCTAGACCGGTTCATTCGGAAAATTTAGAAAAAATAAGACTATTTTGACAGAAAAATTCATGAAAAGTCTATTTATTTCACACACTAAAATGAGTAGTTTTATGCGAGATTTAATATCTAAGAAAGTAAAATTAAAATAGTAAAAAAATATTCTTGTTGAAAGCATTGAATCAATTTGAGAAACCAGTGAAATAATTAAAGAAATAATACATGAAATAATTCGAGAAACCATTCTGACGTCCATTTAAATATTAGCATTGAGCTAATTTTACTCGTTCTTACTAGGTTTCACATACCATTTTATAAAAAAAACACATTCACAGTCAAACCGCTTCAACCGAACAATTTCATCTAGACCGGTTCATTCAGAAAATTTAAAAAAAATAAGAGTATTTTTACAGAAAATTTCATGAAAAGTCTATTTATTTCACACACTAAAATGAGTACTTTTACGCGAGATTTAATATCTTGGAAAGTAAAATTAAAACTGTAAAAAAATATTCTTCTTGAAAGCAATGAATAAATTCGAGAAACCAATGAAATAATTATAGAAATAATACGTGAAATAATTCATGAAACAATTCTGACGTCCATTTAAGTATTAGCATTGAGCCAATTTTACTCGTTCTTACTAGGTTTCACATACCATATTATACAAAAACACATTCACAGTCAAACCGCTTCAACCAAACAAATTCATCTAGACCGGTTCATTCAGAAAATTTAGAAAAAATAAGAGAATTTTGACAGAAAAATTCATGAAAAGTCTATTTATTTCACACACTAAAATAAGTAGTTTAATGCGAGATTTAATATCTGGGAAAGTAAAATTAAAACTGTAAAAAAAATATTCTTGTTGAAAGCATTGAATCAATTCGAGAAACCAATGAAATAATTAAAGAAATAATACATGAAATAGTTAGTGAAACCATTCTGACGTCCATTTAAATATTAGTATTAAGCCAATTTTACTCGTTCTTACTTAGATTCATATACCATTTTATACAAAAACACATTCACTGTCAAACCGCTTCAACCGAACAATTTCATCTAGACCGGTTCATTCAGAAAATTTAGAAAAAATAAGAGTATTTTGACAGAAAAATTTATGAGAAGTCTATTTATTTCACACACTAAAATGAGTACTTTTACGCGAGATTTAATATCTAGGAAAGTAAAATTAAAACTGTAAAAAAAATATTCTTGTTGAAAGCATTGAATCAATTTTATACAAAAACACATTCACAGTCAAACTGCTTCAACCAAACAATTTCATCTAGACCGATTCATTCAGAAAATTTAGAAAAAATAAGAGTATTTTGACATAAAAATTCATGAAAAGTCTATTTATTTCACACACTAAAATGAGTAGTTTTACGCGAGATTTAATATCTGGGAAAGTAAAATTAAAACTGTAAAAAATATTCTCGTTAAAAGCATTGAATCAATTAGAGAAACCAATTAATTATTATAAAAATAATAAATAAAATAATTCGTGAAACCAGTCTGACGTCCATTTAAATATTAGTATTGATCCAATATTGTAGTGACCCGAACTTTTCCATGTTTATATATATTAATTGAGATTGATGTTTACATGATTAAATGTTTCCAACATGTTAAGCAATCAAACTTGTTAAGACTTGATTAATTGAAATAGGTTTCATATAGACAATTGACCACCCAAGTTGACCGGTGATTCACGAACGTTAAAACTTGTAAAAAAACTATATGATGACATATATATGGTTATATATATAGTTAACATGATATTATGATAAGTAAACATATCATTAATTATATTAACAATGAACTACATATGTAAAAACAAGACTACTAACTTAATGATTTTGAAACGAGACATATATGTAACGTTTATCGTTGTAACGACATTTAATGTATATATATATCATATTAAGAGATATTCGTACATCATAATATCATGATAATATAATAATTTAAAATCTCTTTTGTTATTATAAACATTGGGTTAACAACATTTAACAAGATCGTTAACCTAAAGGTTTCAAAACAACACTTACATGTAACGACTAACGATGACTTAACGACTCAGTTAAAATGTATATACATGTAGTGTTTTAATATGTATTTATACACTTTTGAAAGACTTCAATACACTTATCAAAATACTTCTACTTAACAAAAATTCTTACAATTACATTCTCGTTCAGTTTCATCAACAATTCTACTCGTATGCACCCGTATTCGTACTCGTACAATACACAGCTTTTAGATGTATGTACTATTGGTATATACACTCCAATGATCAGCTCTTAGCAGCCCATGTGAGTCACCTAACACATGTGGGAACCATCATTTGGCAACTAGCATGAAATATCTCATAAGATTACAAAAATATGAGTAATCATTCATGACTTATTTACATGAAAACAAAATTACATATCCTTTATATCTAATCCATACACCAACGACCAAAAACACCTACAAACACTTTCATTCTTCAATTTTCTTCATCTAATTGAACTCTCTCAAGTTCTATCTTCAAGTTCTAAGTGTTCTTCATAAATTCCAAAAGTTCTAGTTTCATAAAATCAAGAATACTTTCAAGTTTGCTAGCTCACTTCCAATCTTGTAAGGTGATCATCCAACCTCAAGAAATCTTTGTTTCTTACAGTAGGTTATCATTCTAATACAAGGTAATAATCATATTCAAACTTTGGTTCAATTTCTATAACTATAACAATCTTATTTCAAGTGATGATCTTACTTGAACTTGTTTTCGTGTCATGATTTTGCTTCAAGAACTTTGAGCCATCCAAGGATCCATTGAAGCTAGATCCATTTTTCTCTTTTCCAGTAGGTTCATCCAAGGAACTTAAGGTAGTAATGATGTTCATAACATCATTCGATTCATACATATAAAGCTATCTTATTCGAAGGTTTAAACTTGTAATCACTAGAACATAGTTTAGTTAATTCTAAACTTGTTCGCAAACAAAAGTTAATCCTTCTAACTTGACTTTTAAAATCAACTAAACACATGTTCTATATCTATATGATATGCTAACTTAATGATTTAAAACCTGGAAACACGAAAAACACCGTAAAACCGGATTTACGCCGTCGTAGTAACACCGCGGGCTGTTTTGGGTTAGTTAATTAAAAACTATGATAAACTTTGATTTAAAAGTTGTTATTCTGAGAAAATGATTTTTATTATGAACATGAAACTATATCCAAAAATTATGGTTAAACTCAAAGTGGAAGTATGTTTTCTAAAATGGTCATCTAGACGTCGTTCTTTCGACTGAAATGACTACCTTTACAAAAACGACTTGTAACTTATTTTTCCGACTATAAACCTATACTTTTTCTGTTTAGATTCATAAAATAGAGTTCAATATGAAACCATAGCAATTTGATTCACTCAAAACGGATTTAAAATGAAGAAGTTACGGGTAAAACAAGATTGGATAATTTTTCTCATTTTAGCTACGTGAAAATTGGTAACAAATATATTCCAACCATAACTTAATCAACTTGTATTGTATATTATGTAATCTTGAGATACCATAGACACATATACAATGTTTCGACCTATCATGTCGACACATCTATATATATTTCGGAACAACCATAGACACTCTATATGTGAATGTTGGAGTTAGCTATACAGGGTTGAGGTTGATTCCAAAATATGTATAGTTTGAGTTGTGATCAATACTGAGATACGTATACACTGGGTCGTGGATTGATTCAAGATAATATTTATCGATTTATTTCTGTACATCTAACTGTGGACAACTAGTTATATGTTACTAACGAGGACAGCTGACTTAATAAACTTAAAACATCAAAATATATTAAAAGTGTTGTAAATATATTTTGAACATACTTTGATATATATGTATATATTGTTATAGGTTCGTGAATCAACCAGTGGCCAAGTCTTACTTCCCGACGAAGTAAAAATCTGTGAAAGTGAGTTATAGTCCCACTTTTAAAATCTAATATTTTTGGGATGAGAATACATGCAGGTTTTATAAATGATTTACAAAATAGACACAAGTACGTGAAACTACATTCTATGGTTGAATTATCGAAATCGAATATGCCCCTTTTTATTAAGTCTGGTAATCTAAGAATTAGGGAACAGACACCCTAATTGACGCGAATCCTAAAGATAGATCTATTGGGCCTAACAAACCCCATCCAAAGTACCGGATGCTTTAGTACTTCGAAATTTATATCATATCCGAAGGGTGTCCCGGAATGATGGGGATATTCTTATATATGCATCTTGTTATTGTCGGTTACCAGGTGTTCACCATATGAATGATTTTTATCTCTATGTATGGGATGTGTATTGAAATATGAAATCTTGTGGTCTATTGTTACGATTTGATATATATAGGTTAAACCTATAACTCACCAACATTTTTGTTGACGTTTTAAGCATGTTTATTCTCAGGTGATTATTAAGAGCTTCCGCTGTCGCATACTTAAATAAGGACAAGATTTGGAGTCCATGCTTGTATGATATTGTGTAAAAATTGCATTCAAGAAACTTATTTTGTTGTAACATATTTGTATTGTAAACCATTATGTAATGGTCGTGTGTAAACAGGATATTTTAGATTATCATTATTTGATAATCTACGTAAAGCTTTTTAAACCTTTATTGATGAAATAAAGGTTATGGTTTGTTTAAAAATGAATGCATTCTTTGAAAAACGTCTCATATAGAGGTCAAAACCTCGCAACGAAATCAATTAATATGGAACGTTTTTAATCAATAAGAACGGGACATTTCAGTTGGTATCCGAGCGTTGGTCTTAGAGAACCAGAAAATTTGCATTAGTGTGTCTTATCGAGTTGTTAGGATGCATTAGTGAGTCTGGACTTCGACCGTGTTTTCTTTAAAAATGATTGCTTAACATTTTTGTTGGAAACTATATATTTTTAACATATGAATATTATGTGATATATTAATCTCTTAACGTGTTTGATATTATGTGATAGATGTCTACCTCTAGAACAAGTCCCATTGACTCACCTAATAATAATGAAGAGTCAAATGTAAATTGGAATGATTTGTGGACTGATTCACAAGTTCCCGAAGAGGAACCGGAAGAAGAGTCGGAACCGGAAGAAGAATCGGAACCGGAAGAAGAATCGGAACCGGATGAAGAAATAGAACCGGTGGGGGAAATAATAAAACGGTTAAGTAAAAGAAAATCCTCAACCAACCGACCAAAGTTAATTATGGTCAATGGTGTTTCCGCCAAGGAAGCAAAATATTGGGAGGATTACCAATTCTCCGATGAATCGGATTCCGACGAGAATTCCGATGATGTTATAGAAATTACCCCAACTGAATTTAAAAAGGCAAAAGAAAATAATAAGGGAAAGGGCATAAAAATAGAGAAATCTAATTCCAACCCCGATGAACTTTATATGTATCGTCAACCCCCGAAGTCCTTAAGTTGTAACAATGACCCGGGAACCTCTAAACCACCAGGTTTTTCTAAACCAATGTGGACAACGACGGCTCGTATTAGGGGAACATCATATATCCCTAGAAACTTGGCAAAACGAACCAAAACCGAAGAAGAAGAAACGAGCGAGTCGGAATAAGATAGTTGTATTCGTGTGGTGTAATATATGGAATATAGTGTTCTTATGCTTTATGATATATGTAAAAATTGCTTGTATTAATAAGTATTTTTTTTATGAATCTAACTCTTGTCTATTTTACAGTTTAAAAACACAAAATGGATAGACAACCCAATATTTTAAGAGACCTACCCGGAGACATGATCGATGAAATCTTGTCTAGAGTCGGCCAGAATTCTTCGGCACAACTATTTAAGGCGAGATCAGTTTGTAAGACATTCGAAGAACGTTCCAAGAATGTCTTGGTTTATAAGAGACTTTCGTTTGAAAGATGGGGGATATCACATTGGGAAACCCATAAGTTACGATGTGTTTACTTTGACGCATATATTGCGGGGAACCCAAATGCTATTTTACGCAACGGGTTAAGAAATTATTTTGACTCAATATATCCGAATATTGGACTTCGTGATTTAGAAAAAGCGGCTAACATGCAACATAAAGAAGCATGTTATGCTTACGGATTAGTAATGTTCGCTTCTCACCAAAGTGAGAACAAGAACATCGGGCTACAACTATTAAACAAAACGTTTCCACAAGTGACGGAGTCGGTAATTGGGGTAAGAAATGAGGTTTTTAGATTATTACGGGACTGTTGGACATTACGTAACCCTCGTCCCTTTGATGACGTTACTACACGCTGTCTTATCAACGGCCATAACGGTTATGTTGCACAAGACCAAGGATGGGAAGTAGTCCTAGTAAAACCAGAATGCATGACTTGTTTCTGGACGTATGAATTACGTGTCTTTATTGCCTTTGCTGAACGACTTGTGTACTAGCTAGAATTGTCTTCACAACTATCTTGTATCAAAGTTATTGTGTGCTATATTTCATGCTTTATGTAAAATAAGCGGTATTGTAAGTTTGTAAAATATTGTATAAAAGTTTGAACGCGAAATATTATTATAATCAGTTTTTCATATAGAATTGTAGTAGTTGAATTGTATATTAGCTACTAAGTATGAACTTAACGGGTAGGTACTACCCGAATTTAAACTTATAAAACGCTAATATGAAGAAAAAGCTTTTATAAATGAGTTCATATTATGCTACGAAATACTATTAACTACTCTTAATATTCTGTATGATTAACTTGTTCCATTTAACTATTTTGAAGGAAATGGCACCGACTACTCGACACACCGTGAATATGAATGAAGAGGAATTCCGTACTTTTCTAGCTTCAAACATAGCCGCAGTACAGGCTGCGCTACATACCAACAATAACCTTGGATCTAGCAGTACAGGAAATCGTGTAGGATGCACCTACAAAGAATTCACTGCCTGCAAACCTTTGGAATTTGATGGAACCGAAGGACCGATCGGATTGAAACGGTGGACCGAGAAGGTCGAATCGGTGTTTGCCATAAGTAAGTGTACTGAAGAGGACAAAGTGAAGTACGCTACGCATACCTTCACAGGTTCTGCGTTAACATGGTGGAATACCTATCTAGAGCAAGTGGGACAAGATGATGCGTACGCACTACCGTGGTCAGCATTCAAGCACTTGATGAACGAGAAGTACCGTCCCAGAACCGAGGTCAATAAGCTCAAGACAGAACTTAGAGGGTTACGAACCCAAGGATTTGATATTACCACGTACGAAAGACGATTCACAGAATTGTGCCTATTGTGTCCGGGAGCATTCGAAGATGAGGAAGAGAAGATCGACGCGTTTGTGAAAGGATTACCGGAAAGAATCCAAGAAGATATAAGTTCACACGAGCCCGCCTCCATACAACAGGCATGTAGAATGGCTCACAAACTAGTGAACCAGATTGAAGAAAGAATTAAAGAACAGACTGCTGAAGAGGCCAATGTGAAGCAAGTCAAAAGAAAGTGGGAGGAAAACGGTGATAAGAATCACCAATACAACAACAACAGCAATTACAACAATAATCGCAACAATTATCCCAACAATCGCAACATCAATCGCAACTACAACAAACGGCCCAACAACAACAACAACAACAACAGCAACTACAACAATCATCCCAACAACAATAATAACCGCAACAACAACAACAACAATCAGAAGCAACTATGCCAAAGGTGTGAAAAGAATCACTCGGGGTTCTGCACCAAATTTTGCAACAAGTGTAAAAGAAATGGTCATAGCGCGGCGAAGTGTGAGGTCTACGGACCAGGGGTTAATAGAACGAAAGGAACAAATAGTGTCGGAACGAGTAATGGCGGAGCAAGTAGTGTCGGAGCAAGTTATGCCAATGTAGTTTGTTATAAATGTGGAAAACTGTCATAACCCGTCCTTAACCATAAGAACGTGTTAGATAACGTATGATTTCATTGCGAGGTATTGACCTCTATATGCGACATTTTTAAAAAGGAAAACAGCATATATTATACATTACAAACCAAACCATTATTTTTGTTACAAGCTTTAGACAATAAAAAGATGATTATCGTTTAACGATAATCTTCGACTTACAAACTTTACAAATGATAATAACAACACGATTTCTAGCATATTTTACAACACACGTCCTCGGATATGCAGTTTTATTTTTGACACAAATATGAGTACGCATGATCCTGCTTAGATTCAACATAATGCAGCGGAAGCTTTAATTATCACCTGAGAATAAACATGTTTAAAAACGTCAACATAAAGTTGGTGAGATATAGGTTTAGTGCGCAGCAATATATATATATAGACCACAAGATTTCGTATATAAACATTTCAATAAAAATATTCTAAGTGGTTGAGCACTTGGTAACCATACTTAACATTTTCACGTCGCATATTCCCTTTAATATGAAATCTTACTACACCGTACCAAGTGTAGTCACAAAACGAAGTACTGTGCAACCGTTGAATACTGGTCGTCCAGTCCGGTTGGGGTTGTCAGGCCCGATAGATCTATCAACAGGATTCGCGTTTACAATACCGCTGTAAATATTAGTTACCAAGCTACAGGGAAGTATGCCAGTGGTACAACTCAACGTAGAACATATTTTTCAGTTACTTGTGTCCATATCGTAAAACATAAAATACATGTATTCTCATCCCGAAATCTTTAGAGTTTAAAAATGGGACTATATACTCACGGTTGTCTTTGAAGATATATAATTTGACTCGGTCTTCCGGTTGATATCACGAACCTATCCATATATAATATATCAATATGTTTTTCATTTTTAAACAAACGTTATAAATATATACTTGTTATACTTTTAATACTTTGAATAATTCCTTAGTCCGTAGTTAGCAGTCCGATGTTAGTAATTCAATTTTAATGGTTCATTATTAGATGTTTAATATACCCGCAATGAAATAAATAAAACCCCCAACGAAATAAATAAAACCCCATCGTATATGTATTGGTCGAGATTAATCTTGACCCATGGTACAGGTGTTGTCAAATGACGTGTTGCGTACAATCATGGGATCTTATGATTAATCTTCTCGTGTTGTTTACGGGTGATCCTGAACCATATAAAATTGAATTATAAGTACATATATATAAAATATCATGTTAACTTAGAAGTATGTGATTTTATGTAAATTTTTCCAATGAATCCCGAAGTCATTTAAGTCTTGGATAACCAATTTTGTTTCGGTCATAGTTTCTTCGTTACAAGTCCGTTTTCGTTGATTCAAATTGCCATCTTCTTGGATCGAGTTCTTCTTTAAGACTATGAACTGTAAATACCTTAGTTTGTATTCAAAATCATACGGCATAAGTGAAAGTTTAGTGAAACATATGAAGTTAAACATTTTGTTACAACAAAATCATTAAATGACCATTTTTCCAAAAATACTTATACTTTGAAAAACCAAGTTTTACCTTGTTAAATTAACATATAAATAAGTTATGTTACATGTCTTGAAGTATTTTAAAAGTTAAGTTAGAAGGATCTATTTAGTTTGCAAACAAGTTTGAAAACATTCAAACTATGTTCTTGTTGTTAAACTTTTGTACCACAAAATAAGATAGCTATATATATATGAATCGAATAAGGTTATGAACATAGATTCTACCTCAAGTTCCTTGGATAAGTTTTCTGTAAAAGAGGAGTAAGAAGCTAGAATCAAAAGGGTGATAGAAGTGGATGAAAGATTGGAAGTAAGTTGGTGTTCTTGGAAGGTTTTCTTGAAGTGTTTTTGTATGGTTTTCTTATGGTGTTTTAGTATGGTTTTTGAAGCTAGATCTTCATGGAACTTTGCTGGATTGTTGAAGGTGTTTAAGGATTATAAGTGTGTGTGTTTTAGCTAAGAGATTGAAGTAGTAAATGAATCAAAATGATGGTGCATATATACACCTCAAAAACGTGTTCCATGGGAGACATGGACAAAATTCCCATGTTGTATTTTTGTGTATTTGTCATGCTTGCTTCCAAAATCTAATTACCTAGCTCCAAGGGCAGTAACAAGGGTGGGTTAGGTGGTGATTTGATGTGTATTTACTATTAGTAAATACGTATAGAAGCTAGGTATGATACGAGTACTTATACTCTAGATATACGTATAGAAATTTTGTGAAAAATGGAATGAGGATTCAAATATAGCTATCTTTTGTGAATACACTTATATGGTTTTATGTATTTAAGTTCTTAAAAATGATTAAATACATTACTTATACGATATATGTATAACATTATAAGTCTTAAGTATTTATGTCAAATAACGTTACGTATAGTTATCGTTTTGAAAACTTAAGTTAGTAGTTTCAAAATATACTTATAACTTGTTGTTATTAATACAAAATGAGATATTAAAACATTTATTAATCATGTTAAATATGTATATATACATTTATATACACAAACGTATAATTATCATATATTGTATAGTTCGTGATATCATCGGTCAAACTAGACGGTCAAACGTTGTGTAAAACTCTTTTCGGAAATATAAGTCTCGACAATTTGGATTGCTTATCATGTTGGCAAGGTTTAATTTATGTAAATATTAATCTTATAAGTATAGAATGATCGAAAAAGTGCGGGTCGTTACATTACCTCCCCGTTAAATAAATTTCGTCCCGAAATTTTAAAATTGTACCTATTTTGCGTCATCGAGAAACAAGTGTGGATACTTTTGTTTCATCTGATCCTCTCGTTCCCAAGTAAACTCAGGACCTCTTCGAGCATTCCAACGAACCTTAACAATCGGTATATTGCTCTGTTTGAGCTGTTTAATTTCACGGTCCATGATTTCGATTGGTTCTTTGACGAATTGTAGTTTCTCGTCGACATGGATTTCTTCAAGAGGAATGGTGAGGTCTTCCTTTGCAAGACACTTCTTCAGGTTTGAGACGTGAAAGGTATTATGTACTCCAGCGAGTTGTTGCGGTAACTCGAGCCGATAAGCTACCGGTCCAATGCGTTCGATGATCTTAAACGGGCCTACGTACCTTGGGTTCAGTTTACCCCTTTTTCCAAAACGTATCACACCTTTCCAAGGTGACACCTTTAGCATAACCATGTCCCCGACCTGAAACTCTAATGGTTTCCTTCGAACATCGGCGTAGCTCTTTTGGCGACTACGAGCTGTTTTCAATCTCTCCTTGATTTGTACTATCTTCTCGGTCGTTTCGTGTATGATTTCGGGACCAGTTAAATGTCGATCTCCTACTTCATTCCAACAGATAGGAGATCTACACTTCCTTCCATACAATGCTTCGAATGGTGCAGCTTTAATGCTCGCATGATAACTATTATTATACGAGAATTCTGCTAACGGTAAATACTTATCCCATCCGTTTCCAAAATCGATCACACATGCCCTGAGCATGTCTTCAAGAGTCTGAATTGTTCTTTCACTCTGCCCATCGGTCTGCGGATGATATGCGGTACTCATATCCAAACGAGTTCCTAGTGCCTCCTGTAGTGATTGCCAAAACTTTGAGGTAAATCTACTATCACGATCGGATATAATGGAAATAGGTATTCCATGTCTTGAAACAACTTCCTTTATATACAATCGTAATAGTTTCTCCATTCTATCTGTTTCCTTTATAGGCAAGAAATGTGCAGACTTGGTGAGACGATCAACAATCACCCAAATGGTGTCGTATCCCCAGGCAGTCTTTGGTAACTTCGTGATGAAATCCATGGTAATACCATCCCATTTCCATTCTGGGATTTCTGGTTGTTGAAGTAACCCTGACGGCTTCTGGTGTTCTGCTTTGACCTTAGAACAAGTTAAACACTCCCCAACATATGTTGCAACGTCGGTCTTTAAATTAGGCCACCAATAACGTGTCTTAAGATCTTGATACATCTTTCCAACTCCAGGATGTATCGAGTATCTTGTCTTATGTGCCTCGTTCAATATTAACTTCCTTAATCCACCCAACTTCGGTACCCAAATACGATTTGCAAAATATCGAATTCCATCTTCCCGTACAACGAGTTGCTTCTCATACTTCTTCATTATTTCATTCTTTATGTTTTCTTCATTAAGTGCTTCTCGTTGAACTTCTTTGATTTGTGAGTTGAGGTTCATGCGAATTTTTATATTCATTGCTCGAACTCGAATTGGTTCTCGTTCCTTTCTGCTTAAAGCATCAGCCACCACGTTCGCCTTCCCGGGATGATAACGAATTTCACAATCATAGTCGTTTATTAACTCGACCCACCTACGTTGCCTCATGTTCAATTGTTTCTGATCAAAAATATGTTGAAGGCTTTTATGATCAGTAAACACAGTGAATTTAACCCCATACAAGTAGTGTCTCCATATCTTCAATGCAAACACGACTGCTCCCAATTCTAGATCATGCGTCGTATAATTTCGCTCGTGAATCTTCAATTGTCGGGATGCAAATGCAATAACTTTCTTCCGTTGCATAAGAACACAACCAAAACCTTGTCGCGAAGCGTCACAATATATTTCAAAATCATCGTTCCCTTCTGGTAATGATAATATAGGCGCCGTAGTTAACTTCTTCTTCAGTATTTGAAATGCGTTCTCCTGCTCCGAGGTCCATTCATATTTCTTCCCTTTTTGCGTTAACGCTGTCAACGGCTTAGCTATTCGGGAAAAATCTTGAATAAACCTTCTATAATAACCGGCTAAACCCAAAAATTGGCGTATCTGTGTTGGTGTCTTAGGAGTCTCCCATTTTTCAATAGCTTCAGTTTTTGCTGGATCAACCTGAATTCCCTCGCTATTAACAACATGGCCAAGAAATTGCACTTCTTTCAACCAGAAAGCACACTTAGAAAATTTAGCATAAAGTTGTTCTTTTCTCAACAACTCCAGTATCAACCTTAAATGCTCTTCATGCTCTTGCTCACTCTTGGAATAGATAAGAATATCATCAATGAAAACGATAACAAACTTATCTAAATACGGACTACAAACTCGATTCATGAGGTCCATGAATACAGCTGGCGCATTCGTCAATCCAAACGGCATAACCAAAAATTCGTAATGACCATAACGTGTCCGAAAAGCAGTTTTCGGAATGTCCTCTTCTTTAACGCGTAGTTGATGATAGCCCGATCTTAAGTCGATTTTCGAATAAACACATGATCCTTGCAATTGATCAAATAAGTCATCAATTCTCGGTAGTGGATATCGATTCTTGATAGTTAACTTATTTAATTCACGATAGTCTATACACATCCTAAAAGATCCATCTTTCTTCTTAACAAACAAAATTGGAGCTCCCCACGGTGAAGTACTCGGTCGTATGAATCCACGGTCCAGTAATTCTTTTAACTGACTTTGAAGTTCTTTTAACTCGGACGGTGCAAGTCTATATGGAGCACGAGCCACTGGTGCAGCTCCTGGTACTAAATCTATTTGAAATTCTACCGATCTAAATGGAGGTAATCCCGGCAATTCTTCCGGAAAAACTTCAGGAAAATCTCTTGCCACAGGCACGTCGTTGATACACTTTTCTTTCTTTTCAACTTTATTAACATGTGCTAGAATAGCATAACATCCCTTTTCTAAACACTTCTTGGCTTTCAAACAACTAATGAGTTTTAGCTTTGAATTACCCTTCTCTCCATAAATCATCACCGGTATTTTATCCTTACCAGGAATACGAATTGCCTTCTTGGCACAAACAACTTCCGCTCCTATTTTGGACATCCAGTCCATGCCGACTATTACATCAAAACCTCCTAATTCTACGGGTATTAAGTCGATTTTAAACGTTTCTCCGGCTAGATTTATTTCACAATCACGACAAATTTTATCGGCTTTAATTAGTTTACCATTAGCTAACTCAATCAAGTACTTAGCATCTAGAGGTAATGATGAACAATTCAATTTAGTGTAAAAATTTATACACACGTAACTTCTATCGGCGCCAGTATCAAATAAAATAGATGCTGATAAGTTATTGATGGTAAACGTACCCGTAACAAGCTCCGGGTCTTCACGTGCCTCTCTAGCATTAATAACAAACGCTCTTCCACGTGCAGGTCCGCCATTCTTTTCTGGATTCGGGCACTGACTCTTATAATGACCTTGTTTTCCACACCCAAAACAAGTAACGTTAGCCAAAGCAGTTCTATTTGCATTGGTAGCAGGAGTCTTGTTACCATTTGTAACGAGAGCCTTACAATCTTCAGCAAGATGTCCCTGTCGATTGCATTTGGTGCACAACACACTACAGTAACCAAAGTGATGTTTGTGACAACGGTTGCATAAAGGACTTTGTCCTTTGTAACCACAGCCTGAACTGCTACCCGCACCTTTCGGGGTTTCTGGTTTCTTAAAAGATTGCTGTTGGTAACCTCGATCATAATTTCCGTTCCACTTCCTTTTGTTACTCGATACCTTCACCTCAGTAGTGAATGCTTTCTTATCCAGAATGACCTGATCCATTAACTCGTTCGCCATGGTTATAGCTTCATGAATTGTCTTAGGTTTCGACGCCGTAACGTTTGCCTTGACCTTTCTGGGCAAACCACCTTTGTACATTTCAATCTTCCGTGCTTCGGTTGGAACCAATTCAGGACATAGTAAAACCAATTCCATGAATCGCTGATTGTAGTTGGTGATTTCAGTACCAACCACCTTCAAACTTCGTAACTCATCTTCTAACTTAATAACCTCATTCCTTGGACAATACTCGGTGATTATCATTGCTTTGAATTCTTCCCTTGGAGTATCATAAGCTACATCTCCTCCTACCGCCTTCACATAATTCTTCCACCATGTGAGTGCACTATCTTGTAAAGTGCACGATGCAAACTTGGTCATGTCTTTTTCATCACAACCACTGATTTTAAACACCGTCTCCATCTTTTCTATCCATCGGGTTAAACCGATCGGTCCTTCCGTTCCACTGAATGATGATGGCTTGCAAGCTTGAAAAGTCTTGTAGGAGCATCCTACACGAGGATTTGGGTTAACTGCAGCAGCTCTTGCAGCTTCGACCCATAGCATCCTATCGTTCACTCGCTGGTTGATGAGTTCCTCGAGTTCTTGTTCCGTCATTCGATTCAATCGCGCCATTTCCTAATGAAAGAAAATAATTATTCACATGGAATATTATAGATGTAGTGTGTATTTATAGTACATTTATAGCTTGTTAATAATATGAACCAGGTATTATTATAAAAGCCTTTTCTTCTTATTAGCGTTTTATAATTATATCTTGGGTAGTACCTACCCGTTAATGTTCATACTTAATAGCTTAGTACAGAATCAATTACTACAATCTAAATAATACTTAACCATGGAAAATTATTGCATTTCATACTTCAATATTTTACATATGCTTATCTTACATCGAACATTAAGCAAACCACACTATTAATATTATACAAAACATTATTCGGTTCCATGGTTTGACACAGCAGCGCATCGTTTGATCTATTTTCTAGGACGTTTAGACACAAAGATTTGCTTAACGCTTATCCTAACTGTCTGCCTATATTTTGGCTGTGGGACTGAAGAACTGGATGCCGGGACAGAACGAATAGGAATAGCGGGGATAGGGGTGGTAGTGTTGAGTGGAATTGGTGCCACATCATTCTCATTAAACTCGGGATTTGGATTTTCTAATTCATTAGCCTTTCGTTTCTTTCCTAGTTCGAACTCGTCTTTTGTAATTTCCTGTATTTCTTCCTCGGGTTCACTTTCCTCCTCGGGTTCACTTTCCTCCTCGGGTTCACTTTCCGAGTTCTCTATAGTTGGTTCATCCGGAATTTGTGAGTCTTCCCCAAGGATATCATTTTCGTCATCGGACAGGTTAATGACTGGAACGCCATCTGAAGATTCTGATTCGGAGTCGTTGATTGTGATAACAATTTTTGAGCTCGACATCTATCACACAACAACTAACCCATTAGTACTTATATAATATTTACATATAAATTTTAACCAACAGTGATAAGCAATGGTTTTTTTTTTTTTAAATCAGACCCGGTCAAAGTCCAGACTTACTAATGTATCCTAACGGCTTCTCGGTTAGACACACTAATGCAGACCTGGTTCGCTAAGACCAACGCTCTGATACCACATGTCATAACCCGTCCTTAACCATAAGAACGTGTTAGATAACGTATGATTTCATTGCGAGGTATTGACCTCTATATGCGACATTTTTAAAAAGGAAAACTGCATATATTATACATTACAAACCAAACCATTATTTTTGTTACAAGCTTTAGACAATAAAAAGATGATTATCGTTTAACGATAATCTTCGACTTACAAACTTTACAAATGATAATAACAACACGATTTCTAGCATATTTTACAACACACGTCCTCGGATATGCAGTTTTATTTTTGACACAAATATGAGTACGCATGATCCTGCTTAGATTCAACATAATGCAGCGGAAGCTTTAATTATCACCTGAGAATAAACATGTTTAAAAACGTCAACATAAAGTTGGTGAGATATAGGTTTAGTGCGCAGCAATATATATATATAGACCACAAGATTTCGTATATAAACATTTCAATAAAAATATTCTAAGTGGTTGAGCACTTGGTAACCATACTTAACATTTTCACGTCGCATATTCCCTTTAATATGAAATCTTACTACACCGTACCAAGTGTAGTCACAAAACGAAGTACTGTGCAACCGTTGAATACTGGTCATCCAGTCCGGTTGGGGTTGTCAGGCCCGATAGATCTATCAACAGGATTCGCGTTTACAATACCGCTGTAAATATTAGTTACCAAGCTACAGGGAAGTATGCCAGTGGTACAACTCAACGTAGAACATATTTTTCAGTTACTTGTGTCCATATCGTAAAACATAAAATACATGTATTCTCATCCCGAAATATTTAGAGTTTAAAAATGGGACTATATACTCACGGTTGTCTTTGAAGATATATAATTTGACTCGGTCTTCCGGTTGATATCACGAACCTATCCATATATAATATATCAATATGTTTTTCATTTTTAAACAAACGTTATAAATATATACTTGTTATACTTTTAATACTTTGAATAATTCCTTAGTCCGTAGTTAGCAGTCCGATGTTAGTAATTCAATTTTAATGGTTCATTATTAGATGTTTAATATACCCGCAATGAAATAAATAAAACCCCCAACGAAATAAATAAAACCCCATCGTATATGTATTGGTCGAGATTAATCTTGACCCATGGTACCGGTGTTGTCAAATGACGTGTTGCGTACATAAAGTACCGGTGTTGTCAAATGACGTGTTGCGTACAATCATGGGATCTTATGATTAATCTTCTCGTGTTGTTTACGGGTGATCCTGAACCATATAAAATTGAATTATAAGTACATATATATAAAATATCATGTTAACTTAGAAGTATGTGATTTTATGTAAATTTTTCCAATGAATCCCGAAGTCATTTAAGTCTTGGATAACCAATTTTGTTTCGGTCATAGTTTCTTCGTTACAAGTCCGTTTTCGTTGATTCAAATTGCCATCTTCTTGGATCGAGTTCTTCTTTAAGACTATGAATTGTAAATACCTTGGTTTGTATTCAAAATCATACGGCATAAGTGAAAGTTTAGTGAAACATATGAAGTTAAACATTTTGTTACAACAAAATCATTAAATGACCATTTTTCCAAAAATACTTATACTTTGAAAAACCAAGTTTTACCTTGTTAAATTAACATATAAATAAGTTATGTTACATGTCTTGAAGTATTTTAAAAGTTAAGTTAGAAGGATCTATTTAGTTTGCAAACAAGTTTGAAAACATTCAAACTATGTTCTTGTTGTTAAACTTTTGTACCACAAAATAAGATAGCTATATATATATGAATCGAATAAGGTTATGAACATAGATTCTACCTCAAGTTCCTTGGATAAGTTTGCTGTAAAAGAGGAGTAAGAAGCTAGAATCAAAAGGGTGATAGAAGTGGATGAAAGATTGGAAGTAAGTTGGTGTTCTTGGAAGGTTTTCTTGAAGTGTTTTTGTATGGTTTTCTTATGGTGTTTTAGTATGGTTTTTGAAGCTAGATCTTCATGGAACTTTGCTGGATTGTTGAAGGTGTTTAAGGATTATAAGTGTGTGTGTTTTAGCTAAGAGATTGAAGTAGTAAATGAATCAAAATGATGGTGCATATATACACCTCAAAAACGTGTTCCATGGGAGACATGGACAAAATTCCCATGTTGTATTTTTGTGTATTTGTCATGCTTGCTTCCAAAATCTAATTACCTAGCTCCAAGGGCAGTAACAAGGGTGGGTTAGGTGGTGATTTGATGTGTATTTACTATTAGTAAATACGTATAGAAGCTAGGTATGATACGAGTACTTATACTCTAGATATACGTATAGAAATTTTGTGAAAAATGGAATGAGGATTCAAATATAGCTATCTTTTGTGAATACACTTATATGGTTTTATGTATTTAAGTTCTTAAAAATGATTAAATACATTACTTATACGATATATGTATAACATTATAAGTCTTAAGTATTTATGTCAAATAACGTTACGTATAGTTATCGTTTTGAAAACTTAAGTTAGTAGTTTCAAAATATACTTATAACTTGTTGTTATTAACACAAAATGAGATATTAAAACATTTATTAATCATGTTAAATATGTATATATACATTTATATACACAAACGTATAATTATCATATATTGTATAGTTCGTGATATCATCGGTCAAACTAGACGGTCAAACGTTGTGTAAAACTCTTTTCGGAAATATAAGTCTCGACAATTTGGATTGCTTATCATGTTGGCAAGGTTTAATTTATGTAAATATTAATCTTATAAGTATAGAATGATCGAAAAAGTGCGGGTCGTTACAAAAACCAGGCCACATTATTAGAAATTGCCCGAACCAGGAAAACACGAATGGACAAGGCCGTGGAAGAGTTTTCAATATTAATGCGGTAGAGGCACAGGAAGACCCGGAGCTTGTTACGGGTACGTTTCTTATTGACAATAAATCTGCTTACGTTTTATTTGATTCGGGTGCGGATAGAAGCTATATGAGTAGAGATTTTTGTGCTAAATTAAGTTGTCCATTGACGCCTTTGGATAGTAAATTTTTACTCGAATTAGCAAATGGTAAATTAATTTCAGCAGATAATATATGTCGGAATCGAGAAATTAAACTGGTTAGCGAAACATTTAAGATTGATTTGATACCAGTAGAGTTAGGGAGTTTTGATGTGATAATCGGTATGGACTGGTTGAAAGAAGTGAAAGCGGAGATCGTTTGTTACAAAAATGCAATTCGCATTATACGAGAAAAAGGAAAACCCTTAATGGTGTACGGAGAAAAGGGCAACACGAAGCTACATCTTATTAGTAATTTGAAGGCACAAAAACTAATAAGAAAAGGTTGCTATGCTGTTCTAGCACACGTCGAGAAAGTACAAACTGAAGAAAAGAGCATCAATGATGTTCCCATTGCAAAAGAATTTCCCGAGGTATTTTCGAAAGAATTACCGGGATTACCCCCACATCGATCCGTTGAATTTCAAATAGATCTTGTACCAGGAGCTGCACCAATAGCTCGTGCTCCTTACAGACTCGCACCCAGCGAGATGAAAGAACTGCAAAGCCAATTACAAGAACTTTTAGAGCATGGTTTCATTCGACCAAGCACATCACCATGGGGAGCTCCTGTTTTGTTTGTCAAGAAGAAAGATGGTACATTCAGGTTGTGTATCGACTACCGAGAGTTGAACAAACTTACCATCAAGAACCGCTACCCACTACCGAGAATCGACGACTTATTTGATCAACTACAAGGCTCGTCTGTTTATTCAAAGATTGACTTACAAGGACGATACAAACGCTTGAAGACATGCTACGAGCATGTGTTATTGATTTCGGAAACAGTTGGGATCGACATCTACCGTTAGCAGAATTTTCCTACAACAACAGCTACCATTCAAGCATTGAGATGGCGACGTTTGAAGCACTTTATGGTAGAAAGTGCAGGTCTCCGATTTGTTGGAGTGAAGTGGGGGATAGACAGATTACGGGTCCGGAGATTATACAAGAAACTACCGAGAAGATCATCCAAATTCAACAACGGTTGAAAACCGCCCAAAGTCGACAAAAGAGCTACGCTGACATTAAAAGAAAAGATATAGAATTTGAAATTGGAGAGATGGTCATGCTTAAAGTTTCACCTTGGAAAGGCGTTGTTCGATTTGGTAAACGAGGGAAATTAAATCCAAGGTATATTGGACCATTCAAAATTATTGATCGTGTCGGACCAGTAGCTTACCGACTTGAGTTACCTCAACAACTCGCGGCTGTACATAACACTTTCCACGTCTCGAATTTGAAGAAATGTTTTGCTAAAGAAGATCTCACTATTCCGTTAGATGAAATCCAAATCAACGAAAAACTCCAATTCATAGAAGAACCCGTCGAAATAATGGATCGTGAGGTTAAAAGACTTAAGCAAAACAAGATACCAATTGTTAAGGTTCGATGGAATGCTCGTAGAGGACCCGAGTTCACCTGGGAGCGTGAAGATCAGATGAAGAAGAAATACCCGCATCTATTTCCAGAAGATTCGTCAACACCTTCAACAGCTTAAAATTTCGGGACGAAATTTATTTAACGGGTAGGTACTGTAGTGACCCGAACTTTTCCATGTTTATATATATTAATTGAGATTGATGTTTACATGATTAAATGTTTCCAACATGTTAAGCAATCAAACTTGTTAAGACTTGATTAATTGAAATAGGTTTCATATAGACAATTGACCACCCAAGTTGACCGGTGATTCACGAACGTTAAAACTTGTAAAAAAACTATATGATGACATATATATGGTTATATATATAGTTAACATGATATTATGATAAGTAAACATATCATTAATTATATTAACAATGAACTACATATGTAAAAACAAGACTACTAACTTAATGATTTTGAAACGAGACATATATGTAACGTTTATCGTTGTAACGACATTTAATGTATATATATATCATATTAAGAGATATTCGTACATCATAATATCATGATAATATAATAATTTAAAATCTCTTTTGTTATTATAAACATTGGGTTAACAACATTTAACAAGATCGTTAACCTAAAGGTTTCAAAACAACACTTACATGTAACGACTAACGATGACTTAACGACTCAGTTAAAATGTATATACATGTAGTGTTTTAATATGTATTTATACACTTTTGAAAGACTTCAATACACTTATCAAAATACTTCTACTTAACAAAAATTCTTACAATTACATTCTCGTTCAGTTTCATCAACAATTCTACTCGTATGCACCCGTATTCGTACTCGTACAATACACAGCTTTTAGATGTATGTACTATTGGTATATACACTCCAATGATCAGCTCTTAGCAGCCCATGTGAGTCACCTAACACATGTGGGAACCATCATTTGGCAACTAGCATGAAATATCTCATAAGATTACAAAAATATGAGTAATCATTCATGACTTATTTACATGAAAACAAAATTACATATCCTTTATATCTAATCCATACACCAACGACCAAAAACACCTACAAACACTTTCATTCTTCAATTTTCTTCATCTAATTGAACTCTCTCAAGTTCTATCTTCAAGTTCTAAGTGTTCTTCATAAATTCCAAAAGTTCTAGTTTCATAAAATCAAGAATACTTTCAAGTTTGCTAGCTCACTTCCAATCTTGTAAGGTGATCATCCAACCTCAAGAAATCTTTGTTTCTTACAGTAGGTTATCATTCTAATACAAGGTAATAATCATATTCAAACTTTGGTTCAATTTCTATAACTATAACAATCTTATTTCAAGTGATGATCTTACTTGAACTTGTTTTCGTGTCATGATTTTGCTTCAAGAACTTTGAGCCATCCAAGGATCCATTGAAGCTAGATCCATTTTTCTCTTTTCCAGTAGGTTCATCCAAGGAACTTAAGGTATTAATGATGTTCATAACATCATTCGATTCATACATATAAAGCTATCTTATTCGAAGGTTTAAACTTGTAATCACTAGAACATAGTTTAGTTAATTCTAAACTTGTTCGCAAACAAAAGTTAATCCTTCTAACTTGACTTTTAAAATCAACTAAACACATGTTCTATATCTATATGATATGCTAACTTAATGATTTAAAACCTGGAAACACGAAAAACACCGTAAAACCGGATTTACGCCGTCGTAGTAACACCGCGGGCTGTTTTGGGTTAGTTAATTAAAAACTATGATAAACTTTGATTTAAAAGTTGTTATTCTGAGAAAATGATTTTTATTATGAACATGAAACTATATCCAAAAATTATGGTTAAACTCAAAGTGGAAGTATGTTTTCTAAAATGGTCATCTAGACGTCGTTCTTTCGACTGAAATGACTACCTTTACAAAAACGACTTGTAACTTATTTTTCCGACTATAAACCTATACTTTTTCTGTTTAGATTCATAAAATAGAGTTCAATATGAAACCATAGCAATTTGATTCACTCAAAACGGATTTAAAATGAAGAAGTTACGGGTAAAACAAGATTGGATAATTTTTCTCATTTTAGCTACGTGAAAATTGGTAACAAATATATTCCAACCATAACTTAATCAACTTGTATTGTATATTATGTAATCTTGAGATACCATAGACACGTATACAATGTTTCGACCTATCATGTCGACACATCTATATATATTTCGGAACAACCATAGACACTCTATATGTGAATGTTGGAGTTAGCTATACAGGGTTGAGGTTGATTCCAAAATATGTATAGTTTGAGTTGTGATCAATACTGAGATACGTATACACTGGGTCGTGGATTGATTCAAGATAATATTTATCGATTTATTTCTGTACATCTAACTGTGGACAACTAGTTGTAGGTTACTAACGAGGACAGCTGACTTAATAAACTTAAAACATCAAAATATATTAAAAGTGTTGTAAATATATTTTGAACATACTTTGATATATATGTATATATTGTTATAGGTTCGTGAATCAACCAGTGGCCAAGTCTTACTTCCCGACGAAGTAAAAATCTGTGAAAGTGAGTTATAGTCCCACTTTTAAAATCTAATATTTTTGGGATGAGAATACATGCAGGTTTTATAAATGATTTACAAAATAGACACAAGTACGTGAAACTACATTCTATGGTTGAATTATCGAAATCGAATATGCCCCTTTTTATTAAGTCTGGTAATCTAAGAATTAGGGAACAGACACCCTAATTGACGCGAATCCTAAAGATAGATCTATTGGGCCTAACAAACCCCATCCAAAGTACCGGATGCTTTAGTACTTCGAAATTTATATCATATCCGAAGGGTGTCCCGGAATGATGGGGATATTCTTATATATGCATCTTGTTATTGTCGGTTACCAGGTGTTCACCATATGAATGATTTTTATCTCTATGTATGGGATGTGTATTGAAATATGAAATCTTGTGGTCTATTGTTACGATTTGATATATATAGGTTAAACCTATAACTCACCAACATTTTTGTTGACGTTTTAAGCATGTTTATTCTCAGGTGATTATTAAGAGCTTCCGCTGTCGCATACTTAAATAAGGACAAGATTTGGAGTCCATGCTTGTATGATATTGTGTAAAAACTGCATTCAAGAAACTTATTTTGTTGTAACATATTTGTATTGTAAACCATTATGTAATGGTCGTGTGTAAACAGGATATTTTAGATTATCATTATTTGATAATCTACGTAAAGCTTTTTAAACCTTTATTGATGAAATAAAGGTTATGGTTTGTTTAAAAATGAATGCAGTCTTTGAAAAACGTCTCATATAGAGGTCAAAACCTCGCAACGAAATCAATTAATATGGAACGTTTTTAATCAATAAGAACGGGACATTTCAAATATTACCCGTTCTTACTAGGTTTCACATACCATTTTATACAAAAACACATTCACATTTAAACCGCTTCAACCAAACAATTTCATCTTGACCGGTTCATTGAGAAAATTTAAAAAAAAATAAGAGTATTTTGACAGAAAAATTCATGAAAAGTCTATTTATTTCACACACTAAATTGAGTACTTTTATGCGAGATTTAATATCTGGGAAAGTAAAATTAAAACTGTAAAAAAATATTCTTGTTGAAAGCATTGAATCAATTCAAGAAACCAATGAAATAATTTAAGAAATAATACATGAAATAGTTCGTGAAACCATTCTGAAGTCCATTTAAATATTAGTATTGAACCAATTTTACTCGTTCTTACTAGGTTTCATATACCATTTTATACAAAAACACATTTACTGTCAAACCGCTTCAACCGAACAATTTCATCTAGACCGGTTCATTTAGAAAATTTAGAACAAATAAGAGTATTTTGACATAAAAATATATGAAAAGTCTATTTATTTCACACACTAAAATGAGTAGTTTTACGCGAGATTTAATATCTGGAAAAGTAAAATTAAAACTGTAAAAAAATATTCTCGTTAAAAGCATTGAATCAATTCGAGAAACCAATTAATTATTATAGAAATAATAAATAAAATAATTCGTGAAACCATTCTGACGTCCATTTAAATATAAGTATTGAGCCAATATTACTCGTTCTTACTAGGTTTCACATACCATTTTATACAAAAACACATTCACATTTAAACCGCTTCAACCAAACAATTTCATCTTGACCGGTTCATTAAGAAAATTTAGAAAAAATAACAGTATTTTGACAGAAAAATTCATGAAAAGTCTATTTATTTCACACACTAAAATGAGTAGTTTTACGCGAGATTTAATAACTGGGAAAGTAAAATTAAAACTGTAACAAAATATTCTTGTTGAAAGCATTGAATCAATTCGAGAAACCAATGAAATAATTTAAGAAATAATACATGAAATAGTTCGTGAAACCATTCTGAAGTCCATTTAAATATTAGTATTGAACCAATTTTACTCGTTCTTACTAGGTTTCACATACCATTTTATACAAAAACACATTTACTGTCAAACCGCTTCAACCGAACAATTTCATCTAGACCGGTTCATTCAGAAAATTTAGAACAAATAAGAGTATTTTGACAAAAAAATTCATGAAAAGTCTATTTACTTCACACACTAAAATGAGTAGTTTTACGCGAGATTTAATATCTAGAAAAGTAAAATTAAAACTGTAAAAAAATATTCTCGTTAAAAGCATTGAATCAATTCGAGAAACCAATTAATTATTATAGAAATAATAAATAAAATAATTCGTGAAACCATTCTGACGTCCATTTAAATATTATTATTGAGCCAATATTACTCGTTCTTACTAGGTTTCACATAAGATTTTTACAAAAACACATTCACATTTAAACCGCTTTAACCAAACAATTTCATCTTGACCGGTTCATTGAGAAAATTTAGAAAAAATAACAGTATTTTGATAGAAAAATTCATGAAAAGTCTATTTATTTCACACCCTAAAATGTGTACTTTTATGGGAGATTTAATATCTGGGAAAGTAAAATTAAAACTGTAAAAAAATATTCTTGTTGAAAGAATTGAATCAATTCGAGAAACCAATGAAATAATTAAAGAAATAATACATGAAATAGTTCGTGAAACCATTCTGATGTCCATTTAAATATTAGTATTGAGCCAATTTTACTCGTTCTTACTTGATTTCACATACCATTTTATACAAAAACACATTTACTGTCAAACCGCTTCAACCGAACAATTTCATCTAGACCGGTTCATTCAGAAAATTTAAAACAAATAAGAGTATTTTGACAGAAAAATTCATGAAAAGTCTATTTATTTCACACACTAAAATGAGTAGTTTTACGCGAGATTTAATATCTGGGAAAGTAAAATTAAAACTGTAAAAAAATATTCTCGTTAAAAGCATTGAATCAATTCGAAAAACCAATTAATTATTATAGAAATAATAAATAAAATAATTCGTGAAACCATTCTGACGTCCATTTAAATATTAGTATTGAGCCAATATTACTCGTTCTTACTAGGTTTCACATACCATTTTATACAAAAACACATTCACATTTAAACCACTTCAACCAAACAATTTCATCTTTACCGGTTCATTGAGAAAATTTAGAAAAAATAAGAGTATTTTGACAGAAAAATTTATGAAAAGTCTATTTATTTCACACACTAAAATGAGTACTTTTATGCGAGATTTAATATCTAGGAAAGTAAAATTAAAACTGTAAAAAAATATTCTTGTTGAAAGCATTGAATCAATTCGAGAAACCAATGAAATAATTAAAGAAATAATACATGAAATAGTTCGTGAAACCATTTTGACGTCCATTTAAATATTAGTATTGAGCCAATTTTACTCGTTCTTACTTGGTTTTACATACCATTTTATACAAAAGTACATTTACTGTCAAACCGCTTCAACCGAACAATTTCATCTAGACCGGTTCATTCAGAAAATTTAGAACAAATAAGAGTATTTTGACAGAAAAATTCATGAAAAGTCTATTTATTTCACACTAAAATGAGTAGTTTTATGCGAGATTTAATATCTGAGAAAGTAAAATTAAAACTGTAAAAAAATATTCTCGTTAAAAGCATTGAATCAAATCGAGAAACCAATTAATTATTATAGAAATAATAAATAAAATAATTCGTGAAACCATTCTGACGTCCATTTAAATATTAGTATTGAGCCAATATTACTCGTTCTTACTAGGTTTCACATACCATTTTATACAAAAACACATTCACATTTAAACCGCTTCAACCAAACAATTTCATCTTGACCGGTTCATTGAGAAAATTTAGAAAAAATAAGAGTATTTTGACAGAAAAATTCATGAAAAGTCTATTTATTTCACACACTAAAATGAGTACTTTTATGCGAGATTTAATATCTTGGAAAGTAAAATTAAAACTGTAAAAAAATATTCTTGTTGAAAGCAATGAATCAATTCGAGAAACCAATGAAATAATTAAAGAAATAATACATGAAATAGTTCATGAAACCATTCTGACGTCCATTTAAATATTAGTATTGAGCCAATTTTACTCGTTCTTACTTGGTTTCACAAACCATTTTATACAAAAACACATTTACTGTCAAACCGCTTTAACCGAACAATTTCATCTAGACCGGTTCATTCAGAAAATTTAGAACAAATAAGAGTATTTTGACAGAAAAATTCATGAAAAGTCTATTTATTTCACACACTAAAATGAGTAGTTTTAAGCGAGATTTAATATCTGAAAAAGTCAAATTAAAACTGTAAAAAAATATTCTCGTTAAAAGCATTGAATCAATTCGAGAAAACAATTAATTATTATAGAAATAATAAATAAAATAATTCGTGAAACCATTCTGACGTCCATTTAAATATTAGTATTGAGCCAATATTACTCGTTCTTACTAGGTTTCACATAAGATTTTATACAAAAACACATTCACATTTAAACCGCTTCAACCAAACAATTTCATCTTGACCGGTTCATTGAGAAAATTTAGAAAAAATAACAGTATTTTGACAGAAAAATTCATGAAAAGTCTATTTATTTCACACACTAAAATGAGTAGTTTTACGCGAGATTTAATAACTGGGAAAGTAAAATTAAAACTGTAAAAAAATATTCTTGTTGAAAGCATTGAATCAATTCGAGAAACCAATGAAATAATTTAAGAAATAATACATGAAATAGTTCGTGAAACCATTCTGAAGTCCATTTAAATATTAGTATTGAACCAATTTTACTCGTTCTTACTAGGTTTCACATACCATTTTATACAAAAACACATTTACTGTCAAACCGCTTCAACCGAACAATTTCATCTAGACCGGTTCATTCAGAAAATTTAGAACAAATAAGAGTATTTTGACAAAAAAATTCATGAAAAGTCTATTTACTTCATACACTAAAATGAGTAGTTTTACGCGAGATTTAATATCTGGAAAAGTAAAATTAAAACTGTAAAAAAATATTCTCGTTAAAAGCATTGAATCAATTCGAGAAACCAATTAATTATTATAGAAATAATAAATAAAATAATTCGTGAAACCATTCTCACGTCCATTTAAATATTTTTATTGAGCCAATATTACTCGTTCTTACTAGGTTTCACATAAGATTTTATACAAAAACACATTCACATTTAAACCGCTTCAACCAAACAATTTCATCTTGACCGGTTCATTGAGAAAATTTAGAAAAAATAACAGTATTTTGACAGAAAAATTCATGAAAAGTCTATTTATTTCACACACTCAAATGAGTAGTTTTACGCTAGATTTAATAACTGGGAAAGTAAAATTAAAACTGTAAAAAAATATTCTTGTTGAAAGCATTGAATCAATTCGAGAAACCAATGAAATAATTTAAGAAATAATACATGAAATAGTTCGTGAAACCATTCTGAAGTCCATTTAAATATTAGTATTGAACCAATTTTACTCGTTCTTACTAGGTTTCCCATACCATTTTATACAAAAACACATTTACTGTCAAACCGCTTCAACCGAACAATTTCATCTAGACCGGTTTATTCATAAAATTTAGAACAAATAAGAGTATTTTGACAAAAAAATTCATGAAAAGTCTATTTACTTCATACACTAAAATGAGTAGTTTTACGCGAGATTTAATATCTGGAAAAGTAAAATTAAAACTGTAAAAAAATATTCTCGTTAAAAGCATTGAATCAATTCGAGAAACCAATTAATTATTATAGAAATAATAAATAAAATAATTCGTGAAACCATTCTGACGTCCATTTAAATATTAGTATTGAGCCAATATTACTCGTTCTTACTAGGTTTCACATAAGATTTTATACAAAAACACATTCACATTTAAACCGCTTCAACCAAACAATTTCATCTTGACCGGTTCATGGAGAAAATTTAGAAAAAATAACAGTATTTTGACAGAAAAATTCATGAAAAGTCTATTTATTTCACACCCTAAAATGTGTACTTTTATGCGAGATTTAATATCTGGGAAAGTAAAATTAAAACTGTAAAAAATATTCTTGTTGAAAGCATTTAATCAATTCGAGAAACCAATGAAATAATTTAAGAAATAATACATGAAATAGTTCGTGAAACCATTCTGAAGTCCATTTAAATATTAGTATTGAACCAATTTTACTCGTTCTTACAAGGTTTCACATACCATTTTATACAAAAACACATTTACTGTCAAACCGCTTAAACCGAACAATTTCATCTAGACCGATTCATTCAGAAAATTTAGAACAAATAAGAGTATTTTGACAAAAAAATTCATGAAAAGTCTATTTACTTCACACACTAAAATGAGTAGTTTTACGCGAGATTTAATATCTGGAAAAGTAAAATTAAAACTGTAAAAAAATATTCTCGTTAAAAGCATTGAATCAATTCGAGAAACCAATTAATTATTATAGAAATAATAAATAAAATAATTCGAGAAACCATTCTGACGTCCATTTAAATATTAGTATTGAGCCAATATTACTCGTTCTTACTAGGTTTCACATACCATTTTATACAAAAACACATTCACATTTAAACCACTTCAACCAAACAATTTCATCTTGACCGGTTCATTGAGAAAATTTAGAAAAAATAAGAGTATTTTGACAGAAAAATTCATGAAAAGTCTATTTATTTCACACACTAAAATGAGTACTTTTTTGCGAGATTTAATATCTGGGAAAGTAAAATTAAAAATGTAAAAAAATATTCTTGTTGAAAGCATTGAATCAATTCGAGAAACCAATGAAATAATTAAAGAAATAATACATGAAATAGTTCGTGAAACCATTCTGACGTCCATTTAAATATTAGTATTGAGCCAATTTTACTCGTTCTTACTTGGTTTTACATACCATTTTATACAAAAACACATTTACTGTTAAACCGCTTCAACCGAACAATTTCATCTAGACCGGTTCATTCAGAAAATTTAGAACAAATAAGAGTATTTTGACACAAAAATTCATGAAAAGTCTATTTATTTCACACACTAAAATGAGTAGTTTTACGCGAGATTTAATATCTGAGAAAGTAAAATTAAAACTGTAAAAAAATATTCTCGTTAAAAGCATTGAATCAAATCGAGAAACCAATTAATTATTATAGAAATAATAAATAAAATAATTCGTGAAACCATTCTGACGTCCATTTAAATATTAGTATTGAGCCAATATTACTCGTTCTTACTAGGTTTCACATACCATTTTATACAAAAACACATTCACATTTAAACCGCTTCAACCAAACAATTTCATCTTGACCGGTTCATTGAGAAAATTTAGAAAAAAATAAGAGTATTTTGACAGAAAAATTCATGAAAAGTCTATTTATTTCACACACTAAAATGAGTACTTTTATGCGAGATTTAATATCTTGGAAAGTAAAATTAAAATGTAAAAAAATATTCTTGTTGAAAGCAATGAATCAATTCGAGAAACCAATAAAATAATTAAAGAAATAATACATGAAATAGTTCGTGAAACCATTCCGACGTCCATTTAAATATTAGTATTGAGCCAATTTTACTCGTTCTTACTTGGTTTCACAAACCATTTTATACAAAAACACATTTACTGTCAAACCGCTTCAACCGAACAATTTCATCTAGACCGGTTCGTTCGGAAAATTTAGAACAAATAAGAGTATTTTGACAGAAAAATTCATGAAAAGTCTATTTATTTCACACACTAAAATGAGTAGCTTTACGCGAGATTTAATATCTGGGAAAGTAAAATTAAAACTGTAAAAAAATATTCTTGTTGAAAGCATTGAATCAATTCGAGAAACCAATGAAATAATTAAAGAAATAATACATGAAATTGTTAGTGAAACCATTCTGACGTCCATTTAAATATTAGTATTGAGCCAATTTTACTCGTTCTTACTTGGTTTCACATACCATTTTATACAAAAACACATTCACTGTCAAACTGCTTCAACCGAACAATTTCATCTAGACCGGTTCATTCAGAAAATTTAGAAAAAATAAGAGTATTTTGACACAAAAATTCATGAAAAGTCTATTTATTTCACACACTAAAATGAGTACTTTTACGCGAGATTTAATGTCTAGGAAAGTAAAATTAAAACTGTAAAAAAATATTCTTGTTGAAAGCATTGAATCAATTTTATATAAAAACACATTCACAGTCAAACCGCTTCAACCAAACAATTTCATCTAGACCGGTTCATTCAGAAAATTTAGAAAAAATAAGAGTATTTTGACAGAAAAATTTATGAAAAGTCTATTTATTTCACACACTAAAATGAGTACTTTTACGCGAGATTTAATATCTAGGAAAGTAAAATTAAAACTATAAAAAAATATTCTTGTTGAAAGCATTGAATCAATTTTATACAAAAACACATTCACAGTCAAACCGCTTCAACCAAATAATTTCATCTAGACCGGTTCATTAAGAAAATTTAGAAAAAATAAGAGTATTTTGACAGAAAAATTCATGAAAAGTCTATTTATTTCACACATTAAAATGAGTAGTTTTACGCGATATTTAATATCTGGGAAAGTAAAATTAAAACTGTAAAAAAATATTCTCGTTAAAAGCATTGAATCAATTCGAGAAACCAATTAATTATTATATAAATAATACATGAAATAATTCGTGAAACCATTCTGACGTCCATTTAAATATTAGTATTGAGCCAATATTACTCGTTCTTACTAGGTTTCACATACCATTTTATACAAAAATACATTTACATTTAAACCGCTTCAACCAAACAATTTCATCTTGACCGGTTCATTGAGAAAATTTAGAAAAAATAAGAGTATTTTGACAGAAAAATTCATGAAAAGTCTATTTATTTCACACATTAAAATGATTACTTTTATGCGAGATTTAATATCTAGGAAAGTAAAATTAAAATTGTAAAAAAATATTCTTGTTGAAAGCATTGAATCAATTCGAGAAACCAATGAAATAATTAAAGAAATAATACATGAAATAGTTCGTGAAACCATTCTGAAGTCCATTTAAATATTAGTATTGAACCAATTTTACTCGTTTTTACTAGGTTTCACATACCATTTTATACAAAAACACATTTACTGTCAAACCGCTTCAACCGAATAATTTCATCTAGACCGGTTCATTCAGAAAATTTAGAAAAAATAAGAGTATTTTGACAGAAAAATTCATGAAAAGTCTATTTATTTCACACACTAAAAGGAATAGTTTTACACGAGATTTAATATCTGGGAAAGTAAAATTAAAACTATAAAAAAATATTCTTGTTGAAAGCATTGAATCAATTCGAGAAACCAATGAAATAATTAAAGAAATAATACATGAAATAGTTAGTGAAACCATTTTGACGTCCATTTAAATATTAGTATTAAGCCAATTTTACTCGTTCTTACTTGGTTTCACATACCATTTTATACAAAAACACATTCACTGTCAAACCGCTTCAACCGAACAATTTCATTTAGACCGGTTCATTTAGAAAATTTAGAAAAAATAAGAGTATTTTGACACAAAAATTCATGAAAAGTCTATTTATTTCACACACTAAAATGAGTACTTTTACGCGAGATTTAATATCCAGGAAAGTAAAATTAAAACTGTAAAAAAATATTCTTGTTAAAAGTATTGAATCAATTTTATACAAAAACACATTCACAGTCAAACCGCTTCAACCAAACAATTTCATCTAGACCGGTTCATTCAGAAAATTTTGAAAAAATAAGAGTATTTTGATAGAAAAATTCATGAAAAGTCTATTTATTTCACACACTAAAATGAGTAGTTTTACGCGAGATTTAATATCTGGGAAAGTAAAATTAAAAATGTAAAAAAATATTCCCCTTAAAAGCATTGAATCAATTCGAGAAACTAATTAATTATTATAGATATAATACATGAAATAATTCGTGAAACCATTCCGACGTCCATTTAAATGTTAGTATTGAGCCAATATTACTCGTTCTTACTAGGTTTCACATACCGATTTATACAAAAACACATTCACATTTAAACCGCTTCAACCAAACAATTTCATCTTGACCGGTTCATTGAGAAAATTTAAAAAAATAAGAGTATTTTGACAGGAAAATTCATGAAAAGTCTATTTATTTCACACACTAAAATGAGTACTTTTATGCGAGATTTAATATCTAGGAAAGTAAAATTAAAACTGTAAAAAAATATTCTTGTTAAAAGCATTGAATCAATTCGAGAAACTAATGAAATAATTAAAGAAATAATACATGAAATAGTTAATGAAACCATTCTGAAGTCCATTTAAATATTAGTATTGAACCAATTTTACTCGTTCTTACTAGATTTCACATACCATTTTATACAAAAACACATTCACTGTCAAACCGCTTCAATCGAACAATTTCATCTAGACCGGTTCATTCAGAAAATTTAGAAAAAATAAGAGTATTTTGACACTAAAATTCATGAAAAGTCTATTTATTTCACACACTAAAATGAGTAGTTTTATGCGAGATTTAATATCTGGGAAAATAAATTAAAACTGTAAAAAAATATTCTTGTTGAAAGCATTTAATCAATTCGAGAAACCAGTGAAATAATTATGGAAATAATACATGAAATAATTCGTGAAACCATTCTGACGTCCATTTAAATATTAGCATTGAGCCAATATTACTCGTTCTTACTAGGTTTCACATACCATTTTATACAAAAACACATTTACATTTAAACCGCTTCAACCAAACAATTTCATCTTGACCGGTTCATTGAGAAAATTTAGAAAAAATAAGAGTATTTTGACAGAAAAATTCATGAAAAGTCTATTTATTTCACACACTAAAATGAGTACTTTTATGTGATATTTATTATCTAGGAAAGTAAAATTAAAACTGTAAAAAAATATTATTGTTGAAAGCATTGAATCAATTCGAGAAACTAATGAAATAATTAAAGAAATAATACATGAAATAGTTCGTGAAACCATTCTGAAGTCCATTTAAATATTAGTATTGAACCAATTTTACTCGTTTTTACTAGGTTTCACATACCATTTTATACAAAAACACATTTACTGTCAAACCACTTTAACCGAACAATTTCATCTAGACCGGTTCATTCAGAAAATTTAGAAAAAATAAGAGTATTTTGACAGAAAAATTAATGAAAAGTCTATTTATTTCACACACTAAAATGAGTAGTTTTACACGAGATTTAATATCTGAGAAAGTAAAATTAAAACTGTAAAAAAATATTCTTGTTGAAAGCATTAAATCAATTCGAGAAACCAATGAAATAATTAAAGAAATAATACATGAAATAGTTAGTGAAACCATTCTGACGTCCATTTAAATTTTAGTATTGAGCCAATTTTACTCGTTCTTACTTGGTTTCACATACCATTTTATACAAAAACACATTCACTGTCAAACCGGTTCAACCGAACAATTTCATCTTGACCGGTTCATTCAGAAAATTTAGAAAAAATAAGAGTATTTTGACACAAAAATTCATGAAAAGTCTACTTATTTCACACACTAAAATGAGTACTTTTACGCGAGATTTAATATCCAGGAAAGTAAAATTAAAACTGTAAAAAAATATTCTTGTTGAAAGCATTGAATCAATTTTATACAAAAACACATTCACAGTCAAACCGCTTCAACCGAACAATTTCATCTAGACCGGTTCATTCAGAAAATTTAGAAAAAATAAGAGTATTTTGACAGAAAAATTAATGAAAAGTCTATTTATTTCGCACACTAAAATGAGTACTTTTACGCGAGATTTAATATCTAGGAAAGTAAAATTAAAACTGTAAAAAAATATTCTTGTTGAAGCATTGAATCAATTTTATACAAAAACACATTCACAGTCAAACCGCTTCAACCAAATAATTTCATCTAGACCGGTTCATTAAGAAAATTTAGAAAAAATAAGAGTATTTTGACAGAATAATTCATGAAAAGTCTATTTATTTCACACACTAAAATGAGTAGTTTTACGCGAGATTTAATATCTGGGAAAGTAAAATTAAAACTATAAAAAAATATTCTCGTTAAAAGCATTGAATCAATTCGAGAAACCAATTAATTATTATATAAATATAAATAATACATGAAATAATTCATGAAACCATTCTTACGTCCATTTAAATATTAGTATTGAGCCAATATTACTCGTTCTTACTAGGTTTCACATACCATTTTGTACAAAAACACATTTACATTTAAACCGCTTCAACCAAACAATTTCATCTTGACCGGTTCATTGAGAAAATTTAGAAAAAATAAGAGTATTTTGACAGAAAAATTCATGAAAAGTCTATATATTTCTCACACTAAAATGAGTACTTTTATGCGAGATTTAATATCTAGGAAAGTAAAATTAAAACTGTAAAAAAATATTCTTGTTGAAAGCATTGAATCAATTCGAGAAACCAATGAAATAATTAAAGAAATTATACATGAAATAGTTAGTGAAACCATTCTGACGTCCATTTAAATATTAGTATTGAGCCAATTTTACTCGTTCTTACTTGGTTTCACATACTATTTTATACAAAAACACATTCACTGTCAAACCGCTTCAACCGAATAATTTCATCTAGACCGGTTCATTCAGAAAATTTAGAAAAAATAAGAGTATTTTGACAGAAAAATTCATGAAAAGTCTATTTATTTCACACACTAAAATGAATAGTTTTACACGAGATTTAATATCTGGGAAAGTAAAATTAAAACTATAAAAAAATATTCTTGTTGAAAGCATTGAATCAATTCGAGAAACCAATGAAATAATTAAAGAAATAATACATGAAATAGTTAGTGAAACCATTTTGACGTCCATTTAAATATTAGTATTGAGCCAATTTTACTCGTTCTTACTTGGTTTCACATACCATTTTATACAAAAACACATTCACTGTCAAACCGCTTCAACCGAACAATTTCATCTAGACCGGTTCATTCAGAAAATTTAGAAAAAATAAGAGTATTTTGACACAAAAATTCATGAAAAGTCTATTTATTTCACACACTAAAATGAGTACTTTTACGCGAGATTTAATATCCAGGAAAGTAAAATTAAAACTGTAAAAAAATATTCGTGTTAAAAGTATTGAATCAATTTTATACAAAAACACATTCACAGTCAAACCGCTTCAACCAAACAATTTCATCTAGACCGGTTCATTCAGAAAATTTCAAAAAAATAAGAGTATTTTGATAGAAAAATTCATGAAAAGTCTATTTATTTCACACACTAAAATGAGTAGTTTTACGCGAGATTTAATATCTGGGAAAGTAAAATTAAAAATGTAAAAAAATATTCCCCTTAAAAGCATTGAATCAATTCGAGAAACTAATTAATTATTATAGATATAATACATGAAATAATTCGTGAAACCATTCCGACGTCCATTTAAATGTTAGTATTGAGCCAATATTACTCGTTCTTACTAGGTTTCACATACCGATTTATACAAAAACACATTCACATTTAAACCGCTTCAACCAAACAATTTCATCTTGACCGGTTCATTGAGAAAATTTAAAAAAATAAGAGTATTTTGATAGAAAAATTCATGAAAAGTCTTTTTATTTCACACACTAAAATGAGTACTTTTATGCGAGATTTAATATCTAGGAAAGTAAAATTAAAACTGTAAAAAAATATTCTTGTTAAAAGCATTGAATCAATTCGAGAAACTAATGAAATAATTAAAGAAATAATACATGAAATAGTTCATGAAACCATTCTGAAGTCCATTTAAATATTAGTATTGAACCAATTTTACTCGTTCTTACTAGATTTCACATACCATTTTATACAAAAACACATTCACTGTCAAACCGCTTCAATCGAACAATTTCATCTAGACCGGTTCATTCAGAAAATTTAGAAAAAATAAGAGTATTTTGACACTAAAATTCATGAAAAGTCTATTTATTTCACACACTAAAATTAGTAGTTTTATGCGAGATTTAATATCTGGGAAAATAAATTAAAACTGTAAAAAAATATTCTTGTTGAAAGCATTGAATCAATTCGAGAAACCAGTGAAATAATTATGGAAATAATACATGAAATAATTCGTGAAACCATTCTGACGTCCATTTAAATATTAGCATTGAGCCAATATTACTCGTTCTTACTAGGTTTCACATACCATTTTATACAAAAACACATTTACATTTAAACCGCTTCAACCAAACAATTTCATCTTGACCGGTTCATTGAGAAAATTTAGAAAAAATAAGAGTATTTTGACAGAAAAATTCATGAAAAGTCTATTTATTTCACACACTAAAATGAGTACTTTTATGTGATATTTAATATCTAGGAAAGTAAAATTAAAACTGTAAAAAAATATTATTGTTGAAAGCATTGAATCAATTCGAGAAACTAATGAAATAATTAAAGAAATAATACATGAAATAGTTCGTGAAACCATTCTGAAGTCCATTTAAATATTAGTATTGAACCAGTTTTACTCGTTTTTACTAGGTTTCACATACCATTTTATACAAAAACACATTTACTGTCAAACCGCTTTAACCGAACAATTTCATCTAGACCGGTTCATTCAGAAAATTTAGAAAAAATAAGAGTATTTTGACAGAAAAATTCATGAAAAGTCTATTTATTTCACACACTAAAATGAGTAGTTTTACACGAGATTTAATATATTAGAAAGTAAAATTAAAACTGTAAAAAAATATTCTTGTTGAAAGCATTGAATCAATTCGAGAAACCAATGAAATAATTAAAGAAATAATACATGAAATAGTTAGTGAAACCATTTTGACGTCCATTTAAATATTAGTATTGAGCCAATTTTACTCGTTCTTACTTGGTTTCACATACCATTTTATACAAAAACACATTCACTGTCAAACCGCTTCAACCGAACAATTTCATCTAGACCGGTTCATTCAAAAAATTTAGAAAAAATAAGAGTATTTTGACACAAAAATTCATGAAAAGTCTATTTATTTCACACACTAAAATGAGTACTTTTACGCGAGATTTAATATCCAGGAAAGTAAAATTAAAACTGTAAAAAAATATTCGTGTTAAAAGTATTGAATCAATTTTATACAAAAACACATTCACAGTCAAACCGCTTCAACCAAACAATTTCATCTAGACCGGTTCATTCAGAAAATTTCAAAAAAATAAGAGTATTTTGATAGAAAAATTCATGAAAAGTCTATTTATTTCACACACTAAAATGAGTAGTTTTACGCGAGATTTAATATCTGGGAAAGTAAAATTAAAAATGTAAAAAAATATTCCCCTTAAAAGCATTGAATCAATTCGAGAAACTAATTAATTATTATAGATATAATACATGAAATAATTCGTGAAACCATTCCGACGTCCATTTAAATGTTAGTATTGAGCCAATATTACTCGTTCTTACTAGGTTTCACATACCGATTTATACAAAAACACATTCACATTTAAACCGCTTCAACCAAACAATTTCATCTTGACCGGTTCATTGAGAAAATTTAAAAAAATAAGAGTATTTTGATAGAAAAATTCATGAAAAGTCTTTTTATTTCACACACTAAAATGAGTACTTTTATGCGAGATTTAATATCTAGGAAAGTAAAATTAAAACTGTAAAAAAATATTCTTGTTAAAAGCATTGAATTAATTCGAGAAACTAATGAAATAATTAAAGAAATAATACATGAAATAGTTCATGAAACCATTCTGAAGTCCATTTAAATATTAGTATTGAACCAATTTTACTCGTTCTTACTAGATTTCACATACCATTTTATACAAAAACACATTCACTGTCAAACCGCTTCAATCGAACAATTTCATCTAGACCGGTTCATTCAGAAAATTTAGAAAAAATAAGAGTATTTTGACACTAAAATTCATGAAAAGTCTATTTATTTCACACACTAAAATTAATAGTTTTATGCGAGATTTAATATCTGGGAAAATAAATTAAAACTGTAAAAAAATATTCTTGTTGAAAGCATTGAATCAATTCGAGAAACCAGTGAAATAATTATGGAAATAATACATGAAATAATTCGTGAAACCATTCTGACGTCCATTTAAATATTAGCATTGAGCCAATATTACTCGTTCTTACTAGGTTTCACATACCATTTTATACAAAAACACATTTACATTTAAACCGCTTCAACCAAACAATTTCATCTTGACCGGTTCATTGAGAAAATTTAGAAAAAATAAGAGTATTTTGACAGAAAAATTCATGAAAAGTCTATTTATTTCACACACTAAAATGAGTACTTTTATGTGATATTTAATATCTAGGAAAGTAAAATTAAAACTGTAAAAAAATATTATTGTTGAAAGCATTGAATCAATTCGAGAAACTAATGAAATAATTAAAGAAATAATACATGAAATAGTTCGTGAAACCATTCTGAAGTCCATTTAAATATTAGTATTGAACCAGTTTTACTCGTTTTTACTAGGTTTCACATACCATTTTATACAAAAACACATTTACTGTCAAACCGCTTTAACCGAACAATTTCATCTAGACCGGTTCATTCAGAAAATTTAGAAAAAATAAGAGTATTTTGACAGAAAAATTCATGAAAAGTCTATTTATTTCACACACTAAAATGAGTAGTTTTACACGAGATTTAATATATTAGAAAGTAAAATTAAAACTGTAAAAAAATATTCTTGTTGAAAGCATTGAATCAATTCGAGAAACCAATGAAATAATTAAAGAAATAATACATGAAATAGTTAGTGAAACCATTCTGACGTCCATTTAAATTTTAGTATTGAGCCAATTTTACTCGTTCTTACTTGGTTTCACATACCATTTTATACAAAAACACATTCACTGTCAAACCGGTTCAACCGAACAATTTCATCTTGACCGGTTCATTCAGAAAATTTAGAAAAAATAAGAGTATTTTGACACAAAAATTCATGAAAAGTCTACTTATTTCACACACTAAAATGAGTACTTTTACGCGAGATTAAATATCCAGGAAAGTAAAATTAAAACTGTAAAAAAAATATTCTTGTTGAAAGCATTGAATCAATTTTATACAAAAACACATTCACAGTCAAACCGCTTCAACCAAACAATTTCATCTAGACCAGTTCATTCAGAAAATTTAGAAAAAATAAGAGTATTTTGACAGAAAAATTAATGAAAAGTCTATTTATTTCGCACACTAAAATGAGTACTTTTACGCGAGATTTAATATCTAGGAAAGTAAAATTAAAACTGTAAAAAAATATTCTTGTTGAAGCATTGAATCAATTTTATACAAAAACACATTCACAGTCAAACCGCTTCAACCAAATAATTTCATCTAGACCGGTTCATTAAGAAAATTTAGAAAAAATAAGAGTATTTTGACAGAATAATTCATGAAAAGTCTATTTATTTCACACACTAAAATGAGTAGTTTTACGCGAGATTTAATATCTGGGAAAGTAAAATTGAAACTATAAAAAAATATTCTCGTTAAAAGCATTGAATCAATTCGAGAAACCAATTAATTATTATATAAATAATACATGAAATAATTCATGAAACCATTCTTACGTCCATTTAAATATTAGTATTGAGCCAATATTACTCGTTCTTACTAGGTTTCACATACCATTTTGTACAAAAACACATTTACATTTAAACCGCTTCAACCAAACAATTTCATCTTGACCGGTTCATTGAGAAAATTTAGAAAAAATAAGAGTATTTTGACAGAAAAATTCATGAAAAGTCTATTTATTTCTCACACTAAAATGAGTACTTTTATGCGAGATTTAATATCTAGGAAAGTAAAATTAAAACTGTAAAAAAATATTCTTGTTGAAAGCATTGAATCAATTCGAGAAACCAATGAAATAATTAAAGAAATTATACATGAAATAGTTAGTGAAACCATTCTGACGTCCATTTAAATATTAGTATTGAGCCAATTTTACTCGTTCTTACTTGGTTTCACATACTATTTTATACAAAAACACATTCACTGTCAAACCAGTTCAACTGAACAATTTCATATAGACCGGTTCATTCAGAAAATTTAGAAAAAATAAGAGTATTTTGACACAAAAATTCATGAAAAGTCTATTTATTTCACACACTAAAATGAGTACTTTTACGCGAGATTTAATATCCAGGAAAGTAAAATTAAAACTGTAAAAAAATATTCTTGTTGAAAGCATTGAATCAATTTTATACAAAAACACATTCACAGTCAAACCGCTTCAACCAAACAATTTCATCTAGACCGATTCATTCAGAAAATTTCGAAAAAATAAGAGTATTTTGATAGAAAAATTCATGAAAAGTCTATTTATTTCACACACTAAAATGAGTAGTTTTACGCGAGATTTAATATCTGGGAAAGTAAAATTAAAAATGTAAAAAAATATTCCCCTTAAAAGCAATGAATCAATTCGAGAAACTAATTAATTATTATAGAAATAATACATGAAATAATTCGTGAAACCATTCTGACGCCCATTTAAATATTAGTATTGAGCCAATATTACTCGTTCTTACTAGGTTTCACATACCGTTTTATACAAAAACACATTCACATTTAAACCGCTTCAACCAAACAATTTCATCTTGACCGGTTCATTGAGAAAATTTAAAAAAATAAGAGTATTTTGACAGAAAAATTCATGAAAAGTCTATTTATTTCACACACTAAAATGAGTACTTTTATGCGAGATTTAATATCTAGGAAAGTAAAATTAAAACTGTAAAAAAATATTCTTGTTGAAAGCATTGAATCAATTCGAGAAACCAATGAAATAATTAAAGAAATAATACATGAAATAGTTCATGAAACCATTCTGAAGTCCATTTAAATATTAGTATTGAACCAATTTTACTCGTTCTTACTAGGTTTCACATACCATTTTATACAAAAACACATTCACTGTCAAACCGCTTCAACCAAACAATTTCATCTAGACCGGTTCATTCAGAAAATTTAGAAAAAATAAGAGTATTTTGACAGAAAAATTAATGAAAAGTCTATTTATTTCACACACTAAAATGAGTACTTTTACGCGAGATTTAATATCTAGGAAAGTAAAATTAAAACTGTAAAAAAATATTCTTGTTGAAAGCATTGAATCAATTTTATACAAAAACACAGTCACAGTCAAACCGCTTCAACCAAACAATTTCATCTAGACCGGTTCATTCAGAAAATTTAGAAAAAATAAGAGTATTTTGACACAAAAATTCATGAAAAGTCTATTTATTTCACACACTAAAATAAGTAGTTTTACGCGAGATTTAATATCTGGGAAAGTAAAATTAAAACTGTAAAAAAATATTCTCATTAAAAGCAATGAATCAATTCGAGAAACCAATTAATTATTATAGAAATAATACATGAAATAATTCGTGAAACCATTCTGACGTCCATTTAAATATTAGTATTGAGCCAATCATACTCGTTCTTACTAGGTTTCACATACCATTTTATACAAAAACACATTCACATTTAAACCGCTTCCACCAAATAATTTCATCTTGACCGGTTCATTGCGAAAATTTAGAAAAAATAAGAGTATTTTGACAGAAAAATTCATGAAAAGTCTATTTATTTCACACACTAAAATGAGTAGTTTTACGCGATATTTAATATCTAGGAAAGTAAAATTAAAACTGTAAAAAAATATTCTTGTTGAAAGCATTAAATCAATTCGAGAAACCATTGAAATAATTAAAGAAATAATACATGAAATATTTCGAGAAACCATTCTGAAGTCCATTTAAATATTAGCATTGAGCCAATTTTACTCGTTCTTACTAGATTTCACATACCATTTTATACAAAAACACATTCACTGTCAAACCGCTTCAACCGAACAATTTCATCTAGACCGGTTCATTCAAAAAATTTAGAAAAAATAAGAGTATTTTGACAGAAAAATTCATGAAAAGTCTATTTATTTCACACACTAAAATGAGTAGTTTTACGCGAGATTTAATATCTGGGAAAGTAAAATTAAAACTGTAAAAAAATATTATTGTTAAAAGCATTGAATCAATTCGAGAAACCAATGAAATAATTAGAGAAATAATACATGAAATAGTTAGTGAAACCATTCTGACGTCCATTTAAATATTAGTATTGAGCCAATTTTACTCGTTCTTACTTGGTTTCACATACCATTTTATACAAAAACACATTCACTGGCAAACCGCTTCAACCGAACAATTTCATCTAGACCGGTTCATTCAGAAAATTTAGAAAAAATAAGAGTATTTTGACAGAATAATTCATGAAAAGTCTATTTATTTCACACACTAAAATGAGTACTTTTACGCGAGATTTAATATCTAGAAAAGTAAAATTAAAACTGTAAAAAAATATTCTTGTTGAAAGCATTGAATCAATTTTATACAAAAACACATTCACAGTCAAACCGCTTCAACCAAACAATTTCATCTAGACCGGTTCATTCAGAAAATTTTGAAAAAATAAGAGTATCTTGATAGAAAAATTCATGAAAAGTCTATTTATTTCACACACTAAAATGAGTAGTTTTACACGAGATTTAATATCTGGGAAAGTAAAATTAAAACTGTAAAAAAATGTTCTCGTTAAAAGCATTGAATCAATTCGAGAAACCAATTAATTATTATAGAAATAATACAGGAAATAATTAGTGATACCATTCTCACGTCCATTTAAATATTAGTATTGAGCCAATATTACTCGTTCTTACTAGGTTTCACATACAATTTTATACAAAAACACATTCACATTTAAACCGCTTCAACCAAACAATTTCATCTTGACCGGTTCATTGAGAAAATTTAGAAAAAATAAGAGTATTTTGACAGAAAAATTCATGAAAAGTCTATTTATTTCACACACTAAAATGAGTAGTTTTGAAATGTCCCGTTTTTATTGATTAAAAACGTTCCATATTAATTGATTTCGTTGCGAGGATTTGACCTCTATATGAGACGTTTTTCAAAGACTGCATTCATTTTTAAAACAAACCATAACCTTTATTTCATAAATAAAGGTTTAAAAAGCTTTACGTAGATTATCAAATAATGATAATCTAAAATATCCTGTTTACACACGACCATTACATAATGGTTTACAATACAAATATGTTACATCGAAATTAGTTTCTTGAATGCAGTTTTAACACAATATCATACAAACATGGACTCCAAATCTTGTCCTTATTTTAGTATGCAACAGCGGAAGCTCTTAGTATTCACCTGAGAATAAACATGCTTTAAACGTCAACAAAAATGTTGGTGAGTTATTGGTTTAACCTATATGTATCAAATCATAACAATAGACCACAAGATTTCATATTTCAATACACATCCCATACATAGAGATAAAAATCATTCATATGGTGAACACCTGGTAACTGACATTAACAAGATGCATATATATAAGAATATCCCCATCATTCCGGGACACCCTTCGGATATGATATAAATTTCGAAGTACTAAAGCATCCGGTACTTTGGATGGGGTTTGTTAGTCCCAATAGATCTATCTTTAGGATTCGCGTCAATTAGGGTGTCAGTTCCCTAATTCTTAGATTACCAGACTTAATAAAAAGGGGCATATTCGATTTCGATAATTCAACCATAGAATGTAGTTTCACGTACTTGTGTCTATTTTGTAAATCATTTATAAAACCTGCATGTATTCTCATCCCAAAAATATTAGATTTTAAAAGTGGGACTATAACTCACTTTCACAGATTTTTACTTCGTCGGGAAGTAAGACTTGGCCACTGGTTGATTCACGAACCTATAACAATATACACACACATATATATATATATATATATATATATATATATATATATATATATATATATATATATATATATATATATATATATATATATATATATATATATATATATATATATATATCAAAGTATGTTTAAAATATATTTACAACACTTTTAATATATTTTGATGTTTTAAGTTTATTAAGTCAGCTGTCCTTGTTAGTAACCTACAACTAGTTGTCCACAGTTAGATGTACAGAAATAAATCGATAAATATTATCTTGAATCAATTCACGACCCAGTATATACGTATCTCAGTATTGATCACAACTCAAACTATATATATTTTGGAATCAACCTCAACCCTGTATAGCTAACTCCAACATTCACATATAGAGTGTCTATGGTTGTTCCGAAATATATATAGATGTGTCGACATGATAGGTCAAAACATTTTATACGTGTCTATGGTATCTCAAGATTACATAATATACAATACAAGTTGATTAAGTTATGGTTGGAATAGATTTGTTACCAATTTTCACGTAGCTAAAATGAGAAAAATTATCCAATCTTGTTTTACCCATAACTACTTCATTTTAAATCCGTTTTGAGTGAATCAAATTGCTATGGTTTCATATTGAACTCTATTTTTTGAATCTAAACAGAAAAAGTATAGGTTTATAGTCGGAAAAATAAGTTACAAGTCGTTTTTGTAAAGGTAGTCATTTCAGTCGAAAGAACGACGTCTAGATGACCATTTTAGAAAACATACTTCCACTTTGAGTTTAACCATAATTTTTGGATATAGTTTCATATTCATAATAAAAATCATTTTCTCAGAATAACAACTTTTAAATCAAAGTTTATCATAGTTTTTAATTAACTAACCCAAAACAGCCCGCGGTGTTACTACGACGGCGTAAATCCGGTTTTACAGTGTTTTTCGTGTTTCCAGGTTTTAAATCATTAAGTTAGCATATCATATAGATATAGAACATGTGTGTAGTTAATTTTAAAAGTCAAGTTAGAAGGATTAACTTTTGTTTGCGAACAAGTTTAGAATTAACTAAACTATGTTCTAGTGATTACGAGTTTAAACCTTCGAATAAGATAGTTTTATATATATGAATCGAATGATGTTATGAACATCATTACTACCTCAAGTTTAGTAGGTAAACCTACTGGAAGTGACAAGAAATGATCTAGCTTCAAAGGATCTTGGATGGCTTGAAAGTTCTTGAAGTAGGATCATGACACAAAAACAAGTTCAAGTAAGATTTTTACTCGAATTAAGATAGTTTATAGTTATAGAAATTGAATCAAAGTTTGAATATGAATATTACCTTGAATAAGAAAGATAACCTACTGTATATAACAAAGGTTTCTTGATCTTAGATGATTACTTGGAATGGATTAGAAAGTTTGGAAGTAAATTAGTAAACTTGAAAGGATTTTTGAAGTGTTCTTGAAGTGTTCTTCCTATGATGATTATAGCTTGATTCTTGAAGTGATTTTTGATGAAGATGATGATTAACTACTGGAAAAATACGTTCATAATAGTGTGTGTGTGTTGAGAGAGAATTAGAAAGAGAATTGGAGGTGAAATGGAGTGAATGATGAGTGGTAATTGGTGAGTGGTGAGTGGGGTTAAAAGGAGTTCTAGTTAGTTGACTAGCTCATGGTAGAAGTTAAAATTGATTAGTTATACATGACATAATCAAGAGTGGAATCCCATGCTAGTTCCTATTGGTATATACTCATAGTAAGTATATTTTGAAGCTGTGTATAATACGGGTAAAAATACGACTAGAATTCTTGATGAAAGAAAAGAATAGGAAAGTAACTGTAACCATTTTCGTTAAGTATGAGTGTTTTGATATATGTCTTGAAGTCTTCCAAAAGTATTTTAATACATCTAAATACACTACATGTATATACATTTTAACTGAGTCGTTAAGTCATCGTTAGTCGTTACATGTAAGTGTTGTTTTGAAACCTTTAAGTTAACGATCTCAATTAATGTTGTTAACCCATTGTTTATTATATCTAATGAGATGTTAAATTATTATATTATCATGATATTATGATATATTAATATATCTTAATATGATATATATACATTTAAATGTCGTTACAACGATAATCGTTACATATATGTCTCGTTTCGAAATCCTTAAGTTAGTAGTCTTGTTTATATGTATATAACTCATTGTTAATATACTTATGGAGATACTTACTTATCATAATCTCATGTTAACCATATGTATACCCATATATATATCGTCATGTCGTTTTTACAAGTTTTAACGTTCGTGAATCGCCGGTCAACTTGGGTGGTCAATTGTCTATATGAAACATATTTCAATTAATCAAGTCTTAACAAGTTTGATTGCTTAACATTTTGGAAACATTTAATCATGTAAATATCAATCTCAATTAATATATAGAAACATGGAAAAGTTCGGGTCACTACAGTACCTACCCGTTAAATAAATTTCGTCCCGAAATTTTAAACTGTTGAAGGTGTTGACGAATCTTCTGGAAATAGATGCGGGTATTTCTTCTTCATCTAATCTTCACGCTCCCAGGTGAACTCGGGTCCACTACGAGCATTCCATCGAACCTTAACAATTGGTATCTTGTTTTGCTTAAGTCTTTTAACCTCACGATCCATTATTTTGACGGGTTCTTCGATGAATTGGAGTTTTTCGTTGATTTGGATTTCATCTAACGGAATAGTGAGATCTTCTTTAGCAAAACATTTCTTCAAATTCAAGACGTGGAAAGTGTTATGTACAGCCGCGAGTTGTTGAGGTAACTCAAGTCGGTAAGCTACTGGTCCGACACGATCAATAATCTTGAATGGTCCAATATACCTTGGATTTAATTTCCCTCGTTTACAAAATCGAACAACGCCTTTCCAAGGTACAACTTTAAGCATGACCATCTCTCCAATTTCAAATTCTATATATTTTCTTTTAATGTCAGCGTAGCTCTTTTGTCGACTTTGGGCGGTTTTCAACCGTTGTTGAATTTGGATGATCTTCTCGGTAGTTTCTTATATAATCTCCGGACCCGTAATCTGTCTATCCCCCACTTCACTCCAACAAATCGGAGACCTGCACTTTCTACCATAAAGTGCTTCAAACGGCGCCATCTCAATGCTTGAATGGTAGCTGTTGTTGTAGAAAAATTCTGCTAATGGTAGATGTCGATCCCAACTGTTTCCGAAATCAATAACACATGCTCGTAGCATGTATTCAAGCGTTTGTATCGTCCTTTCGCTCTGCCCATCAGTTTGTGGATGATAGGCAGTACTCATGTCTAGACGAGTTCCTAATGCTTGCTGTAATGTCTGCCAGAATCTTGAAATAAATCTGCCATCCCTATCAGAGATAATAGAGATTGGTATTCCATGTCTGGAGACGACTTTCTTCAAATACAGTCGTGCTAACTTCTCCATCTTGTGATCTTCTCTTATTGGTAGGAAATGTGCTGATTTGGTGAGACGATCAACTATTACCCAAATAGTATCAAAACCACTTGCAGTCCTTGGCAATTTAGTGATGAAATCCATGGTAATGTTTTCCCATTTCCATTCCGGGATTTCGGGTTGTTGAAGTAGACCTGATGGTTTCTGATGCTCAGCTTTGACCTTAGAACACGTCAAACATTCTCCTACGTATTTCGCAACATCGGCTTTCATACCCGGCCACCAAAAATATTTCCTGAGATCCTTGTACATCTTCCCCGTTCCAGGATGTATTGAGTATCTAGTTTTATGAGCTTCTCTAAGTACCATTTCTCTTATATCTCCAAATTTTGGTACCCAAATCCTTTCAGACCTATACCGGGTTCCGTCTTCCCGAATATTAAGATGTTTCTACGATCCTTTGGGTATTTCATCCTTTAAATTTCCCTCTTTTGAAACTCCTTGTTGCACCTCCTTTATTTGAGTAGTAAGGTTATTATGAATCATTATATTCATAGATTTTACTCGAATGGGTTCTCTGTCCTTCCTGCTCAAGGCATCGGCTACCACATTTGCCTTCCCCGGGTGGTAACGAATCTCAAAGTCGTAATCATTCAATAATTCAATCCACCTACGCTGCCTCATATTCAGTTGTTTCTGATTAAATATGTGTTGAAGACTTTTGTGGTCGGTATATATAATACTTTTGACCCCATATAAGTAGTGCCTCCAAGTCTTTAATGCAAAAACAACCGCGCCTAATTCCAAATCATGCGTCGTATAATTTTGTTCGTGAATCTTCAATTGTCTAGACGCATAAGCAATCACCTTCGTTCGTTGCATTAATACACAACCGAGACCTTGCTTTGATGCATCACAATAAATCACAAAATCATCATTCCCTTCAGGCAACGACAATATAGGTGCCGTAGTTAGCTTTTTCTTCAATAAATGAAACGCTTTCTCTTGTTCATCATTCCATTCAAATTTCTTCTCTTTATGAGTTAATGCAGTCAAGGGTTTTGCTATTCTGGAAAAGTCTTGGATGAACCTTCTGTAATAACCAGCTAGTCCTAAAAACTGGCGTATGTGGTTCGGAGTTTTCGGGGTTTCCCACTTTTCAACAGTTTCTATCTTTGCCGGATCCACCTTAATACCTTCTTTGTTCACTATGTGACCGAGGAATTGAACTTCTTCCAACCAAAATGCACACTTTGAAAACTTAGCGTACAATTCTTCCTTCCTCAATACTTCTAACACCTTTCTCAAATGTTCACCGTGTTCTTGGTCATTCTTTGAGTAAATAAGTATGTCATCAATGAAAACAATGACAAACTTGTCAAGGTATGGTCCACACACTCGGTTCATAAGGTCAATGAACACAGCTGGTGCATTAGTTAAACCAAATGGCATGACCATAAACTCGTAATGACCGTAACGTGTTCTGAAAGCAGTCTTTGGAATATCATCTTCTTTCACCCGCATTTGATGATACCCGGAACGTAAGTCAATCTTTGAATAAACAGACGAGCCTTGTAGTTGATCAAATAAGTCGTCGATTCTCGGTAGTGAGTAGCGGTTCTTGATGGTAAGTTTGTTCAACTCTCGGTAGTCGATACACAACCTGAATGTACCATCTTTCTTCTTGACAAACAAAACAGGAGCTCCCCACGGTGATGTGCTTGGTCGAATGAAACCACGCTCTAAAAGTTCTTGTAATTGGCTTTGCAGTTCTTTCATCTCGCTGGGTGCGAGTCTGTAAGGAGCACGAGCTATTGGTGAAGCTCCTGGTACAAGATCTATTTGAAATTCAACGGATCGCTGTGGGGTTAATCCCGGAAATTCTTTCGGAAATACATCGGGAAATTCTTTTGCAATGGGAACATCATTGATGCTCTTTTCTTCAGTTTGTACTTTCTCGACGTGTGCTAGAACAGCATAGCAACCTTTTCTTATTAGTTTTTGTGCCTTCAAATTACTAATAATATGTAGCTTCTTGTTGCCCTTTTCTCCGTACACCATTAAGGGTTTTCCTTTTGCTCGTATAATGCGAATTGCATTTTTGTAACAAACGATCTCTGCTTTCACTTCTTTCAACCAGTCCATACCGATTATCACATCAAAACTCCCTAACTCTACTGGTATCAAATCAATCTTAAATGTTTCGCTAACCAGTTTAATTTCTCGATTCCGACATATATTATCTGCTGAAATTAATTTATCATTTGCTAATTCGAGTAAAAATTTACTATCCAAAGGCGTCAATGGACAACTTAATTTAGCACAAAAATCTCTACTCATATAGCTTCTATCCGCACCCGAATCAAATAAAACGTAAGCAGATTTATTGTCAATAAGAAACGTACCCGTAACAAGCTCCGGGTCTTCCTGTGCCTCTGCCGCATTAATATTGAAAACTCTTCTGCGGCCTTGTCCATTCGTGTTCTCCTGGTTCGGGCAATTTCTAATAATGTGGCCCGGTTTTCCACATTTATAACAAACTACATTGGCATAACTTGCTCCGACACTACTTGCTCCGCCATTACTCGTTCCGACACCATTTGTTCTTTTCGTTCTATTAACCCCTGGTCCGTAGACCTCACACTTCGCAGCGCTATGACCATTTCTTTTACACTTGTTGCAAAATTTGGTGCAGAGTCGTTAAGTCATCGTTAGTCGTTACATGTAAGTGTTGCATAATCTCATGTTAACCATATGTATACCCATATATATATCGTCATGTCGTTTTTACAAGTTTTAACGTTCGTGAATCGCCGGTCAACTTGGGTGGTCAATTGTCTATATGAAACATATTTCAATTAATCAAGTCTTAACAAATTTGATTGCTTAACATTTTGGAAACATTTAATCATGTAAATATCAATCTCAATTAATATATATAAACATGGAAAAGTTCGGGTCACTACAAGTTTTACGCGAGATTTAATATCTGGGAAAGTAAAATTAAAACTGTAAAAAAATATTCTTGTTGAAAAGATTGAATCAATTCGAGAAACCAATGAAATAATTATAGAAATAATACATGAAATATTTCGTGAAACCATTCTGACGTCCATTTAAATATTAGCATTGAGCTAATTTTACTCGTTTTTACTAGATTTCACATACCATTTTATACAAAAACCTATTCACTGTCAAACCGCTTCAACCGAACAATTTCATTTTAGACCAATTTATTAAGAAAATTTAGAAAAAATAAGAGTATTTTGACAGAAAAATTCATGAAAAGTCTATTTATTTCACACATAAAATGAGTAGTTTTACGCGAGATTTAATATATGGGAAAATAAATTAAAACTGTAAAAAAATATTCTTGTTGAAAGCATTAAATCAATTCGAGAAACCAATGAAATAATTAAAGAAATAATACATGAAATAGTTCGTGAAACCATTCTGACGTCCATTTAAATATTAGTATTAAGCCAATTTTACTCGTTCTTACTAGGTTTCACATACCATTTTATACAAAAACACATTCACTGTCAAACCGCTTCAACTGAAAAATTTCATCTAGACCGGTTCATTCAGAAAATTTAGAAAAAATAAGAGTATTTTGACAGAAAAATTCATGAAAAGTCTATTTATTTCACACACTAAAATGAGTACTTTTACAAGAGATTTAATATCTAGGAAAGTAAAATTAAAACTGTAAAAAAAATATTCTTGTTGAAAGCATTGAATCAATTCGAGAAACTAATGAAATAATTATAGAAATAATACCTGAAATAATTCGTGAAACCATTCTGACGTCCATTTAAATATTAGCATTGAGCTAATTTTACTCGTTCTTACTAGGTTTCACATACCTTTTTATACAAAAACACATTCACAGTCAAACCGCTTCAACCAAACCATTTCATCTAGACCGGTTCATTCAGAAAATTTAGAAAAAATAAGAGTATTTTGACAGAAAAATTCATGAAAAGTCTATTTATTTCACACACTAAAATGAGTACTTTTATGCGAGATTTAATATCTAGGAAAGTAAAATTAAAACTGTAAAAAAATATTCTTGTTGAAAGCATTGAATCAATTCGAGAAACCAATGAAATAATTAAAGAAATAATACATGAAATAGTTCGTGAAACCATTCTGAAGTCCATTTAAATATTAGTATTGAACCAATTTTACTCGTTTTTACTAGGTTTCACATACCATTTTATACAAAAACACATTTACTGTCAAACCGCTTCAACCGAACAATTTCATCTAGACCGGTTCATTCAGAAAATTTAGAAAAAAATATGAGTATTTTGACAGAAAAATTCATGAAAAGTCTATTTATTTCACACACTAAAATGAGTAGTTTTACACGAGATTTAATATCTGGGAAAGTAAAATTAAAACTATAAAAAAATATTCTTGTTGAAAGCATTGAATCAATTCGAGAAACCAATGAAATAATTAAAGAAATAATACATGAAATAGTTTGTGAAACCATTCTGACGTCCATTTAAATATTAGTATTGAGCCAATTTTACTCGTTCTTACTTGGTTTCACATACCATTTTATACAAAAACACATTCACTGTCAAACCGCTTCAACGGAACAATTTCATCTAGACCGGTTCATTCAGAAAATTTAGAAAAAATAAGAGTATTTTGACACAAAAATTCATGAAAAGTCTATTTATTTCACACACTAAAATGAGTACTTTTACGCGAGATTTAATATCCAGGAAAGTAAAATTAAAACTGTAAAAAAATATTCTTGTTAAAAGTATTGAATCAATTTCATACAAAAACACATTCACAGTCAAACCGCTTCAACCAAACAATTTCATCTAGACCGGTTCATTCAGAAAATTTCGAAAAAATAAGAGTATTTTGATAGAAAAATTCATGAAAAGTCTATTTATTTCACACACTAAAATGAGTAGTTTTGCGCGAGATTTAATATCTGGGAAAGTAAAATTAAAAATGTAAAAAAATATTCCCCTTAAAAGCATTGAATCAATTCGAGAAACTAATTAATTATTATAGAAATAATACATAAAATAATTCGTTAAACCATTCTGACGTCCATTTTGAAATGTCCCGTTCTTATTGATTAAAAACGTTCCATATTAATTGATTTCGTTGCGAGGTTTTGACCTCTATATGAGACGTTTTTCAAAGACTGCATTCATTTTTAAAACAAACCATAACCTTTATTTCATAAATAAAGGTTTAAAAAGCTTTACGTAGATTATCAAATAATGATAATCTAAAATATCCTGTTTACACACGACCATTACATAATGGTTTACAATACAAATATGTTACATCGAAATCAGTTTCTTGAATGCAGTTTTTACACAATATCATACAAACATGGACTCCAAATCTTGTCCTTATTTTAGTATGCAACAGCGGAAGCTCTTAATATTCACCTGAGAATAAACATGCTTTAAACGTCAACAAAAATGTTGGTGAGTTATAGGTTTAACCTATATATATCAAATCATAACAATAGACCACAAGATTTCATATTTCAATACACATCCCATACATAGAGATAAAAATCATTCATATGGTGAACACCTGGTAACCGACAATAACAAGATGCATATATAAGAATATCCCCATCATTCCGGGACACCCTTCGGATATGATATAAATTTCGAAGTACTAAAGCATCCGGTACTTTGGATGGGGTTTGTTAGGCCCAATAGATCTATCTTTAGGATTCGCGTCAATTAGGGTGTCTGTTCCCTAATTCTTAGATTACCAGACTTAATAAAAAGGGGCATATTCGATTTCGATAATTCAACCATAGAATGTAGTTTCACGTACTTGTGTCTATTTTGTAAATCATTTATAAAACCTGCATGTATTCTCATCCCAAAAATATTAGATTTTAAAAGTGGGACTATAACTCACTTTCACAGATTTTTACTTCGTCGGGAAGTAAGACTTGGCCACTGTTGATTCACGAACCTATAACAATATATACATATATATTAAAGTATGTTCAAAATATATTTACAACACTTTTAATATATTTTGATGTTTTAAGTTTATTAAGTCAGCTGTCCTCGTTAGTAACCTATAACTAGTTGTCCACAGTTAGATGTACAGAAATAAATCGATAAATATTATCTTGAATCAATCCACGACCCAGTGTATACGTATCTCAGTATTGATCACAACTCAAACTATATATATTTTGGAATCAACCTCAACCCTGTATAGCTAACTCCAACATTCACATATAGAGTGTCTATGGTTGTTCCGAAATATATATAGATGTGTCGACATGATAGGTCGAAACATTGTATACGTGTCTATGGTATCTCAAGATTACATAATATACAATACAAGTTGATTAAGTTATGGTTGGAATAGATTTGTTACCAATTTTCACGTAGCTAAAATGAGAAAAATTATCCAATCTTGTTTTACCCATAACTTCTTCATTTTAAATCCGTTTTGAGTGAATCAAATTGCTATGATTTCATATTGAACTCTATTTTATGAATCTAAACAGAAAAAGTATAGGTTTATAGTCGGAAAAATAAGTTACAAGTCGTTTTTGTAAAGGTAGTCATTTCAGTCGAAAGAACGACGTCTAGATGACCATTTTAGAAAACATACTTCCACTTTGAGATTAACCATAATTTTTGGATATAGTTTCATGTTCATAATAAAAATCATTTTCTCAGAATAACAACTTTTAAATCAAAGTTTATCATAGTTTTTAATTAACTAACCCAAAACAGCCCGCGGTGTTACTACGACGGCGTAAATCCGGTTTTACGGTGTTTTTCGTGTTTCCAGGTTTTAAATCATTAAGTTAGCATATCATATAGATATAGAACATGTGTTTAGTTGATTTTAAAAGTCAAGTTAGAAGGATTAACTTTTGTTTGCGAACAAGTTTAGAATTAACTAAACTATGTTCTAGTGATTACAAGTTTAAACCTTCGAATAAGATAGCTTTATATGTATGAATCGAATGATGTTATGAACATCATTACTACCTTAATTTCCTTGGATAAACCTACTGGAAAAGAGAAAAATGGATCTAGCTTCAATGGATCCTTGGATGGCTCGAAGTTCTTGAAGCAGAATCATGACACGAAAACAAGTTCAAGTAAGATCATCACTTGAAATAAGATTGTTATAGTTATAGAAATTGAACCAAAGTTTGAATATGATTATTACCTTGTATTAGAATGATAACCTACTGTAAGAAACAAAGATTTCTTGAGGTTGGATGATCACCTTACAAGATTGGAAGTGAGCTAGCAAACTTGAAAGTATTCTTGATTTTATGAAACTAGAACTTTTGGAATTTATGAAGAACACTTAGAACTTGAAGATAGAACTTGAGAGAGATCAATTAGATGAAGAAAATTGAAGAATGAAAGTGTTTGTAGGTGTTTTTGGTCGTTGGTGTATGGATTAGATATAAAGGATATGTAATTTTGTTTTCATGTAAATACGTCATGAATGATTACTCATATTTTTGTAATTTTATGAGATATTTCATGCTAGTTGCCAAATGATGGTTCCCACATGTGTTAGGTGACTCACATGGGCTGCTAAGAGCTGATCATTGGAGTGTATATACCAATAGTACATACATCTAAAAGCTGTGTATTGTACGAGTACGAATACGGGTGCATACGAGTAGAATTGTTGATGAAACTGTACGAGGATGTAATTGTAAGCATTTTTGTTAAGCAGAAGTATTTTGATAAGTGTATTGAAGTCTTTCAAAAGTGTATAAATACATATTAAAACACTACATGTATATACATTTTAACTGAGTCGTTAAGTCATCGTTAGTCGTTACATGTAAGTGTTGTTTTGAAACCTTTAGGTTAACGATCTTGTTAAATGTTGTTAACCCAATGTTTATAATATCAAATGAGATTTTAAATTATTATATTATCATGATATTATCATGTATGAATATCTCTTAATATGATATATATACATTAAATGTCTTTACAACGATAATCGTTACATATATGTCTCGTTTAAAAATCATTAAGTTAATAGTCTTGTTTTTACATATGTAGTTCATTGTTAATATACTTTATGATATGTTTTCTTATCATAGTATCATGTTAACTATATATATATATATATCCATATATATGTCATCATATAGTTTTTACAAGTTTTAACGTCCGTGAATCACCGATCAACTTGGGTGGTCAATTGTCTATATGAAACATATTTCAATTAATCAAGTCTTAACAAGTTTGATTGCTTAACATGTTGGAAACATTTAATCATGTAAATATCAATCTCAATTAATATATATAAACATGGAAAAGTTCGGGTCACTACAGTACCTACCCGTTAAATAAATTTCGTCCCGAAATTTTAAGCTGTTGAAGGTGTTGACGAATCTTCTGGAAATAGATGCGGGTATTTCTTCTTCATCTGATCTTCACGCTCCCAGGTGAACTCGGGTCCTCTACGAGCATTCCATCGAACCTTAACAATTGGTATCTTGTTTTGCTTAAGTCTTTTAACCTCACGATCCATTATTTCGACGGGTTCTTCGATGAATTGAAGTTTTTCGTTGATTTGGATTTCATCTAACGGAATAGTGAGATCTTCTTTAGCAAAACATTTCTTTAAATTCGAGACGTGGAAAGTGTTATGTACAGCCGCGAGTTGTTGAGGTAACTCTAGTCGGTAAGCTACTGGTCCGACACGATCAATAATCTTGAATGGTCCAATATACCTTGGATTTAATTTCCCTCGTTTACCAAATCGAACAACGCCTTTCCAAGGTGCAACTTTAAGCATGACCATCTCTCCAATTTCAAATTCTATATCTTTTCTTTTAATGTCAGCGTAGCTCTTTTGTCGACTTTGGGCGGTTTTCAACCGTTGTTGAATTTGGATGATCTTCTCGGTAGTTTCTTGTATAATCTCCGGACCCGTAATCTGTCTATCCCCCACTTCACTCCAACAAATCGGAGACCTGCACTTTCTACCATAAAGTGCTTCAAACGGCGCCATCTCAATGCTTGAATGGTAGCTATTGTTGTAGGAAAATTCTGCTAACGGTAGATGTCGATCCCAACTGTTTCCGAAATCAATAACACATGCTCGTAGCATGTCTTCAAGCGTTTGTATCGTCCTTTCGCTCTGCCCATCAGTTTGTGGATGATAGGCAGTACTCATGTCTAGACGAGTTCCTAATGCTTGCTGTAATGTCTGCCAGAATCTTGAAATAAATCTGCCATCCCTATCAGAGATAATAGAGATTGGTATTCCATGTCTGGAGATGACTTCCTTCAAATACAGTCGTGCTAACTTCTCCATCTTGTCATCTTCTCTTATTGGTAGGAAGTGTGCTGATTTGGTGAGACGATCAACTATTACCCAAATAGTATCAAAACCACTTGCAGTCCTTGGCAATTTAGTGATGAAATCCATGGTAATGTTTTCCCATTTCCATTCCGGGATTTTGGGTTGTTGAAGTAGACCTGATGGTTTCTGATGCTCAGCTTTGACCTTAGAACACGTCAAACATTCTCCTACGTATTTAGCAACATCGGCTTTCATACCCGGCCACCAAAAATGTTTCTTGAGATCCTTGTACATCTTCCCCGTTCCAGGATGTATTGAGTATCTGGTTTTATGAGCTTCTCTAAGTACCATTTCTCTCATATCTCCAAATTTTGGTACCCATATCCTTTCAGCCCTATACCGAGTTTCGTCTTCCCGAATATTAAGATGCTTCTCCGATCCTTTGGGTATTTCATCCTTTAAATTTCCCTCTTTTAAAACTCCTTGTTGCGCCTCCTTTATTTGAGTAGTAATGTTATTATGAATCATTATATTCATAGATTTTACTCGAATGGGTTCTCTGTCCTTCCTGCTCAAGGCATCGGCTACCACATTTGCCTTCCCCGGGTGGTAACGAATCTCAAAGTCGTAATCATTCAATAATTCAATCCACCTACGCTGCCTCATATTCAGTTGTTTCTGATTAAATATGTGTTGAAGACTTTTGTGGTCGGTATATATAATACTTTTGACCCCATATAAGTAGTGCCTCCAAGTCTTTAATGCAAAAACAACCGCGCCTAATTCCAAATCATGCGTCGTATAATTTTGTTCGTGAATCTTCAATTGTCTAGACGCATAAGCAATCACCTTCGTTCGTTGCATTAATACACAACCGAGGCCTTGCTTTGATGCATCACAATAAATCACAAAATCATCATTCCCTTCAGGCAATGACAATATAGGTGCCGTAGTTAGCTTTTTCTTCAATAACTGAAACGCTTTCTCTTGTTCATCATTCCATTCAAATTTCTTCCCTTTATGCGTTAATGCAGTCAAGGGTTTTGCTATTCTGGAAAAGTCTTGGATGAACCTTCTGTAGTAACCAGCTAGTCCTAAAAACTGGCGTATGTGTTTCGGAGTTTTCGGGGTTTCCCACTTTTCAACAGTTTCTATCTTTGCCGGATCCACCTTAATACCTTCTTTGTTCACTATGTGACCGAGGAATTGAACTTCTTCCAACCAAAATGCACACTTTGAAAACTTAGCGTACAATTCTTCCTTCCTCAATACTTCTAACACCTTTCGCAAATGTTCACCGTGTTCTTGGTCATTCTTTGAGTAAATAAGTATGTCATCAATGAAAACAATGACAAACTTGTCAAGGTATGGTCCACACACTCGGTTCATAAGGTCCATGAACACAGCTGGTGCATTAGTTAAACCAAACGGCATGACCATAAACTCGTAATGACCGTAACGTGTTCTGAAAGCAGTCTTTGGAATATCATCTTCTTTCACCCGCATTTGATGATACCCAGAACGTAAGTCAATCTTTGAATAAACAGACGAGCCTTGTAGTTGATCAAATAAGTCATCGATTCTCGGTAGTGGGTAGCGGTTCTTGATGGTAAGTTTGTTCAACTCTCGGTAGTCGATACACAACCTGAATGTACCATCTTTCTTCTTGACAAACAAAACAGGAGCTCCCCACGGTGATGTGCTTGGTCGAATGAAACCACGCTCTAAAAGTTCTTGTAATTGGCTTTGCAGTTCTTTCATCTCGCTGGGTGCGAGTCTGTAAGGAGCACGAGCTATTGGTGCAGCTCCTGGTACAAGATCTATTTGAAATTTAACGGATCGATGTGGGGGTAATCCCGGTAATTCTTTCGGAAATACATCGGGAAATTCTTTTGCAATGGGAACATCATTGATGCTCTTTTCTTCAGTTTGTACTTTCTCGACGTGTGCTAGAACAGCATAGCAACCTTTTCTTATTAGTTTTTGTGCCTTCAAATTACTAATAAGATGTAGCTTCGTGTTGCCCTTTTCTCCGTACACCATTAAGGGTTTTCCTTTTTCTCGTATAATGCGAATTGCATTTTTGTAACAAACGATCTCCGCTTTCACTTCTTTCAACCAGTCCATACCGATTATCACATCAAAACTCCCTAACTCTACTGGTATCAAATCAATCTTAAATGTTTCGCTAACCAGTTTAATTTCTCGATTCCGACATATATTATCTGCTGAAATTAATTTACCATTTGCTAATTCGAGTAAAAATTTACTATCCAAACGCGTCAATGGACAACTTAATTTAGCACAAAAATCTCTACTCATATAGCTTCTATCCGCACCTGAATCAAATAAAACGTAAGCAGATTTATTGTCAATAAGAAACGTACCCGTAACAAGCTTCGGGTCTTCCTGTGCCTCTACCGCATTAATATTGAAAACTCTTCCACGGCCTTGTCCATTCGTGTTCTCCTGGTTCGGGCAATTTCTAATAATGTGGCCTGGTTTTCCACATTTATAACAAACTACATTGGCATAACTTGCTCCGACACTACTTGCTCCGCCATTACTCGTTCCGACACCATTTGTTCCTTTCGTTCTATTAACCCCTCGTCCGTAGACCTCACACTTCGCCGCGCTATGACCATTTCTTTTACACTTGTTGCAAAATTTGGTGCAGAACCCCGAGTGATTCTTTTCACACCTTTGGCATAGCTGCTTCTGATTGTTGTTGTTGTTGTTGCGGTTATTATTGTTGTTGGGATGATTGTTATAGTTGCTATTGTTGTTGTTGTTGTTGTTGTTGTTGGGCCGTTTGTTGTAGTTGCGATTGATGTTGCGATTGTTGGGATAATTGTTGCGATTATTGTTGTAATTGCTGTTGTTGTTGTATTGGTGATTCTTATCACCGTTTTCCTCCCACTTTCTTTTGACTTGCTTCACATTGGCCTCTTCAGCAGTCTGTTCTTTAATTCTTTCTTCAATCTGGTTCACTAGTTTGTGAGCCATTCTACATGCCTGTTGTATGGAGGCGGGCTCGTGTGAACTTATATCTTCTTGGATTCTTTCCGGTAATCCTTTCACAAACGCGTCGATCTTCTCTTCCTCATCTTCGAATGCTCCCGGACACAATAGGCACAATTCTGTGAATCGTCTTTCGTACGTGGTAATATCAAATCCTTGGGTTCGTAACCCTCTAAGTTCTGTCTTGAGCTTATTGACCTCGGTTCTGGGACGGTACTTCTCGTTCATCAAGTGCTTGAATGCTGACCACGGTAGTGCGTACGCATCATCTTGTCCCACTTGCTCTAGATAGGTATTCCACCATGTTAACGCAGAACCTGTGAAGGTATGCGTAGCGTACTTCACTTTGTCCTCTTCAGTACACTTACTTATGGCAAACACCGATTCAACCTTCTCGGTCCACCGTTTCAATCCGATCGGTCCTTCGGTTCCATCAAATTCCAAAGGTTTGCAGGCAGTGAATTCTTTGTAGGTGCATCCTACACGATTTCCTGTACTGCTAGATCCAAGGTTATTGTTGGTATGTAGCGCAGCCTGTACTGCGGCTATGTTTGAAGCTAGAAAAGTACGGAATTCCTCTTCATTCATATTCACGGTGTGTCGAGTAGTCGGTGCCATTTCCTTCAAAATAGTTAAATGGAACAAGTTAATCATACAGAATATTAAGAGTAGTTAATAGTATTTCGTAGCATAATATGAACTCATTTATAAAAGCTTTTTCTTCATATTAGCGTTTTATAAGTTTAAATTCGGGTAGTACCTACCCGTTAAGTTCATACTTAGTAGCTAATATACAATTCAACTACTACAATTCTATATGAAAAACTGATTGTAATAATATTTCGCGTTCAAACTTTTATACAATATTTTACAAACTTACAATACCGCTTATTTTACATAAAGCATGAAATATAGCACACAATAACTTTGATACAAGATAGTTGTGAAGACAATTCTAGCTAGTACACAAGTCGTTCGGCAAAGGCAATAAAGACACGTAATTCATACGTCCAGAAACAAGTCATGCATTCTGGTTTTACTAGGACTACTTCCCATCCTTGGTCTTGTGCAACATAACCGTTATGGCCGTTGATAAGACAGCGTGTTGTAACGTCATCAAAGGGACGAGGGTTACGTAATGTCCAACAGTCCCGTAATAATCTAAAAACCTCATTTCTTACCCCAATTACCGACTCCGTCACTTGTGGAAACGTTTTGTTTAATAGTTGTAGCCCGATGTTCTTGTTCTCACTTTGGTGAGAAGCGAACATTACTAATCCGTAAGCATAACATGCTTCTTTATGTTGCATGTTAGCCGCTTTTTCTAAATCACGAAGTCCAATATTCGGATATATTGAGTCAAAATAATTTCTTAACCCGTTGCGTAAAATAGCATTTGGGTTCCCCGCAATATATGCGTCAAAGTAAACACATCGTAACTTATGGGTTTCCCAATGTGATATCCCCCATCTTTCAAACGAAAGTCTCTTATAAACCAAGACATTCTTGGAACGTTCTTCGAATGTCTTACAAACTGATCTCGCCTTAAATAGTTGTGCCGAAGAATTCTGGCCGACTCTAGACAAGATTTCATCAATCATGTCTCCGGGTAGGTCTCTTAAAATATTGGGTTGTCTATCCATTTTGTGTTTTTAAACTGTAAAATAGACAAGAGTTAGTTTCATAAAAAAAATACTTATTAATACAAGCAATTTTTACATATATCATAAAGCATAAGAACACTATATTACATATATTACACCACACGAATACAACTATCTTATTCCGACTCGCTCGTTTCTTCTTCTTCGGTTTTGGTTCGTTTTGCCAAGTTTCTAGGGATATATGATGTTCCCCTAATACGAGCCATCGTTGTCCACATTGGTTTAGAAAAACCTGGTGGTTTAGAGGTTCCCGGGTCATTGTTACAACTTAAGGACTTCGGGGGTTGACGATACATATAAAGTTCATCGGGGTTGGAATTAGATTTCTCTATTTTTATGCCCTTTCCCTTATTATTTTCTTTTGCCTTTTTAAATTCAGTTGGGGTAATTTCTATAACATCATCGGAATTCTCGTCGGAATCCGATTCATCGGAGAATTGGTAATCCTCCCAATATTTTGCTTCCTTGGCGGAAACACCATTGACCATAATTAACTTTGGTCGGTTGGTTGAGGATTTTCTTTTACTTAACCGTTTTATTATTTCCCCCACCGGTTCTATTTCTTCATCCGGTTCCGATTCTTCTTCCGGTTCCGATTCTTCTTCCGATTCCGACTCTTCTTCCGGTTCCTCTTCGGGAACTTGTGAATCAGTCCACAAATCATTCCAATTTACATTTGACTCTTCATTATTATTAGGTGAGTCAATGGGACTTGTTCTAGAGGTAGACATCTATCACATAATATCAAACACGTTAAGAGATTAATATATCACATAATATTCATATGTTAAAAATATATAGTTTCCAACAAAAATGTTAAGCAATCATTTTTAAAGAAAACACGGTCGAAGTCCAGACTCACTAATGCATCCTAACAAACTCGATAAGACACACTAATGCAAATTTTCTGGTTCTCTAAGACCAACGCTCGGATACCAACTGAAATGTCCCGTTCTTATTGATTAAAAACGTTCCATATTAATTGATTTCGTTGCGAGGTTTTGACCTCTATATGAGACGTTTTTCAAAGACTGCATTCATTTTTAAAACAAACCATAACCTTTATTTCATAAATAAAGGTTTAAAAAGCTTTACGTAGATTATCAAATAATGATAATCTAAAATATCCTGTTTACACACGACCATTACATAATGGTTTACAATACAAATATGTTACATCGAAATCAGTTTCTTGAATACAGTTTTTACACAATATCATACAAACATGGACTCCAAATCTTGTCCTTATTTTAGTATGCAACAGCGGAAGCTCTTAATATTCACCTGAGAATAAACATGCTTTAAACGTCAACAAAAATGTTGGTGAGTTATAGGTTTAACCTATATATATCAAATCATAACAATAGACCACAAGATTTCATATTTCAATACACATCCCATACATAGAGATAAAAATCATTCATATGGTGAACACCTGGTAACCAACAATAACAAGATGCATATATAAGAATATCCCCATCATTCCGGGACACCCTTCGGATATGATATAAATTTCGAAGTACTAAAGCATCCGGTACTTTGGATGGGGTTTGTTAGGCCCAATAGATCTATCTTTAGGATTCGCGTCAATTAGGGTGTCTGTTCCCTAATTCTTAGATTACCAGACTTAATAAAAAGGGGCATATTCGATTTCGATAATTCAACCATAGAATGTAGTTTCACGTACTTGTGTCTATTTTGTAAATCATTTATAAAACCTGCATGTATTCTCATCCCAAAAATATTAGATTTTAAAAGTGGGACTATAACTCACTTTCACAGATTTTTACTTCGTCGGGAAGTAAGACTTGGCCACTGTTGATTCACGAACCTATAACAATATATACATATATATTAAAGTATGTTCAAAATATATTTACAACACTTTTAATATATTTTGATGTTTTAAGTTTATTAAGTCAGCTGTCCTCGTTAGTAACCTATAACTAGTTGTCCACAGTTAGATGTACAGAAATAAATCGATAAATATTATCTTGAATCAATCCACGACCCAGTGTATACGTATCTCAGTATTGATCACAACTCAAACTATATATATTTTGGAATCAACCTCAACCCTGTATAGCTAACTCCAACATTCACATATAGAGTGTCTATGGTTGTTCCGAAATATATATAGATGTGTCGACATGATAGGTCGAAACATTGTATACGTGTCTATGGTATCTCAAGATTACATAATATACAATACAAGTTGATTAAGTTATGGTTGGAATAGATTTGTTACCAATTTTCACGTAGCTAAAATGAGAAAAATTATCCAATCTTGTTTTACCCATAACTTCTTCATTTTAAATCCGTTTTGAGTGAATCAAATTGCTATGATTTCATATTGAACTCTATTTTATGAATCTAAACAGAAAAAGTATAGGTTTATAGTCGGAAAAATAAGTTACAAGTCGTTTTTGTAAAGGTAGTCATTTCAGTCGAAAGAACGACGTCTAGATGACCATTTTAGAAAACATACTTCCACTTTGAGATTAACCATAATTTTTGGATATAGTTTCATGTTCATAATAAAAATCATTTTCTCAGAATAACAACTTTTAAATCAAAGTTTATCATAGTTTTTAATTAACTAACCCAAAACAGCCCGCGGTGTTACTACGACGGCGTAAATCCGGTTTTACGGTGTTTTTCGTGTTTCCAGGTTTTAAATCATTAAGTTAGCATATCATATAGATATAGAACATGTGTTTAGTTGATTTTAAAATTCAAGTTAGAAGGATTAACTTTTGTTTGCGAACAAGTTTAGAATTAACTAAACTATGTTCTAGTGATTACAAGTTTAAACCTTCGAATAAGATAGCTTTATATGTATGAATCGAATGATGTTATGAACATCATTACTACCTTAATTTCCTTGGATAAACCTACTGGAAAAGAGAAAAATGGATCTAGCTTCAATGGATCCTTGGATGGCTCGAAGTTCTTGAAGCAGAATCATGACACGAAAACAAGTTCAAGTAAGATCATCACTTGAAATAAGATTGTTATAGTTATAGAAATTGAACCAAAGTTTGAATATGATTATTACCTTGTATTAGAATGATAACCTACTGTAAGAAACAAAGATTTCTTGAGGTTGGATGATCACCTTACAAGATTGGAAGTGAGCTAGCAAACTTGAAAGTATTCTTGATTTTATGAAACTAGAACTTTTGGAATTTATGAAGAACACTTAGAACTTGAAGATAGAACTTGAGAGAGATCAATTAGATGAAGAAAATTGAAGAATGAAAGTGTTTGTAGGTGTTTTTGGTCGTTGGTGTATGGATTAGATATAAAGGATATGTAATTTTGTTTTCATGTAAATAAGTCATGAATGATTACTCATATTTTTGTAATTTTATGAGATATTTCATGCTAGTTGCCAAATGATGGTTCCCACATATGTTAGGTGACTCACATGGGCTGCTAAGAGCTGATCATTGGAGTGTATATACCAATAGTACATACATCTAAAAGCTGTGTATTGTACGAGTACGAATACGGGTGCATACGAGTAGAATTGTTGATGAAACTGAACGAGGATGTAATTGTAAGCATTTTTGTTAAGCAGAAGTATTTTGATAAGTGTATTGAAGTCTTTCAAAAGTGTATAAATACATATTAAAACACTACATGTATATACATTTTAACTGAGTCGTTAAGTCATCGTTAGTCGTTACATGTAAGTGTTGTTTTGAAACCTTTAGGTTAACGATCTTGTTAAATGTTGTTAACCCAATGTTTATAATATCAAATGAGATTTTAAATTATTATATTATCATGATATTATCATGTATGAATATCTCTTAATATGATATATATACATTAAATGTCTTTACAACGATAATCGTTACATATATGTCTCGTTTAAAAATCATTAAGTTAATAGTCTTGTTTTTACATATGTAGTTCATTGTTAATATACTTTATGATATGTTTTCTTATCATAGTATCATGTTAACTATATATATATATATCCATATATATGTCATCATATAGTTTTTACAAGTTTTAACGTCCGTGAATCACCGATCAACTTGGGTGGTCAATTGTCTATATGAAACATATTTCAATTAATCAAGTCTTAACAAGTTTGATTGCTTAACATGTTGGAAACATTTAATCATGTAAATATCAATCTCAATTAATATATATAAACATGGAAAAGTTCGGGTCACTACACATTTAAATATTAGTATTGAGCCAATATTACTCGTTCTTACTAGGTTTCACATACCGTTTTATACAAAAACACATTCACATTTAAACCGCTTCAACCAAACAATTTCATCTTGACCGGTTCATTGAGAAAATTTAAAAAAATAAGAGTATTTTGACAGAAAAATTCATGAAAAGTCTATTTATTTCACACACTAAAATGAGTACTTTTATGCGAGATTTAACATCTAGGAAAGTAAAATTAAAACTGTAACAAAAATATTCTTGCTGAAAGCATTGAATCAATTCGAGAAACCAATGAAATAATTAAAGAAATAATACATGAAATAGTTTATGAAACCATTCTGAAATCCATTTAAATATTAGTATTGAACCAATTTTACTCGTTCTTACTAGGTTTCACATACCATTTTATACAAAAACACATTCACTGTCAAACCGCTTCAATCGAACAATTTCATCTAGACCGGTTCATTCAGAAAATTTAGAAAAAATAAGAGTATTTTGACACAAAAATTCATGAAAAGTCTATTTATTTCACGCACTAAAATGAGTACTTTTACGTGAGATTTAATATTTTGGAAAGTAAAATTAAAACTGTAAAAAAATATTCTTGTTGAAAGCATTGAATCAATTTTATACAAAAACACAGTCACAGTCAAATCGCTTCAACCAAACAATTTCATCTAGACCGGTTCATTCAGAAAATTTAGAAAAAATAAGAGTATTTTGATAGGAAAACTCACACACTAAAATGAGTAGTTTTATGCGAGATTTAATATCTGGGAAAGTAAAATTAAAACTGTAAAAAAATATTCTCATTAAAAGCAATGAATCAATTCGAGAAACCAATTAATTATTATAGAAATAATACATGAAATAATTCGTGAAACCATTCTGACGTCCATTTAAATATTAGTATTGAGCCAATAATACTCGTTCTTACTAGGTTTCACATACCATTTTATACAAAAACACATTCACATTTAAACCGCTTCCACCAAATAATTTCATCTTGACCGGTTCATTGAGAAAATTTAGAAAAAATAAGAGTATTTTGACAGAAAAATTCATGAAAAGTCTATTTATTTCACACACTAAAATGTGTAGTTTTATGCGAGATTTAATATCTGGGAAAGTAAAATTAAAACTGTAAAAAAATATTCTTGTTGAAAAGATTGAATCAATTCGAGAAACCAATAAAATAATTATAGAAATAATACATGAAATATTTCGTGAAACCATTCTGAAGTCCATTTAAATATTAGCATTGAGCCAATTTTACTCGTTCTTACTAGATTTCACATACCATTTTATACAAAAATACATTCACTGTCAAACCGCTTCAACCGAACAATTTCATTTTAGACTGATTTATTAAGAAAATTTAGAAAAAATAAGAGTATTTTGACAGAAAAATTCATGAAAAGTCTATTTATTTCACACATAAAATGAGTACTTTTACACGAGATTTAATATCTGGAAAAGTAAAATTAAAACTGTAAAAAAATATTCTTGTTGAAAGCATTAAATCAATTCGAAAAACCAATGAAATAATTAAAGAAATAATACATGAAATAGTTCGTGAAACCATTCTGAAGTCCATTTAAATATTAGTATTGAACCAATTTTACTCGTTCTTACTAGGTTTCACATACCATTTTATACAAAAACACATTTACTGTCAAACCGCTTCAACCGAACAATTTCATCTACACCGGTTCATTCAAAAAATTTAGAAAAAATAAGAGTATTTTGACAGAAAAATTCATGAAAAGTCTATTTATTTCACACACTAAAATGAGTAGTTTTACGCGAGATTTAATATCTGGGAAAGTAAAATTAAAACTGTAAAAAAATATTATTGTTGAAAGCATTGAATCAATTCGAGAAACCAATGAAATAATTAGAGAAATAATACATGAAATAGTTAGTGAAACCATTTTGACGTTCATTTAAATATTAGTATTGAGCCAATTTTACTCGTTCTTACTTGGTTTCACATACCATTCTATACAAAAACACATTCACTGTCAAACCGCTTCAACCGAACAATTTCATCTAGACCGGTTCATTCAGAAAATTTAGAAAAAATAAGAGTATTTTGACAGAAAAATTCATGAAAAGTCTATTTATTTCACACACTAAAATGAGTACTTTTACGCGAGATTTAATATCTAGAAAAGTAAAATTAAAACTATAAAAAAATATTCTTGTTGAAAGTATTGAATCAATTTTATACAAAAACACATTCACAGTCAAACCGCTTCAACCAAACAATTTCATCTAGACCGGTTCATTCAGAAAATTTCGAAAAAATAAGAGTATTTTGACAGAAAAATTCATGAAAAGTCTATTTATTTCACACACTAAAATGAGTAGTTTTACGCGAGATTTAATATCTGGGAAAGTAAAATTAAAACTGTAAAAAAATGTTCTCGTTAAAAGCATTGAATCAATTCGAGAAACCAATTAATTATTATAGAAATAATACAGGAAATAATTCGTGTTACCATTCTGGCGTCCATTTAAATATTAGTATTGAGCCAATATTACTCGTTCTTACTAGGTTTCACATACAATTTTATACAAAAACACATTCAAACTTAAACCGCTTCAACCAAACAATTTCATCTTGACCGGTTCATTGAGAAAATTTAGAAAAAATAAGAGTATTTTGACAGAAAAATTCATGAAAAGTCTATTTATTTCACACACTAAAATGAGTAGTTTTACGCGAGATTTAATATCTGGGAAAGTAAAATTAAAACTGTAAAAAAATATTCTTGTTGAAAAGATTGAATCAATTCGAGAAACCAATGAAATAATTATAGAAATAATACATGAAATATTTCGTGAAACCATTCTGACGTCCATTTTGTGACAACCCGGAAATTTCCAACCAAATTTAAACTTTATCTTTATATTATTCCGACACGATAAGCAAAGTTTGTTAAGTTAAATCTCAAGAATTTTAAATTGTGTTCATACATTCATTATAACCTCGACCAAATTCCGACGATTCATGAACCGTTATATATAAATAAATATGTATATATATGTATGTATATATATATATATATATATATATTATAACTTGAGAATATTAATAAAGTATTAAACGTATAATACTTTACATGAACGTATTTGTTTCAATATGTTTATCGATGGAATTAGAAGATAATATCAAATGATTGATTTATCAGATACATTATGATATGATTACGGGTCTATGTTATGAGGTCCACTGTGATTTAAGAAATCTATTCTTTTTGACAACATTCGGAAAATGGTAAAGTGATTTATAAGTAAGAACGTGAAGTGTAAATAACTTAGATGTTGGATATCGACAAGTTAAGTAACTCGACATTTTTTATTAAGATGATTTCATACGTTTATTTAACCTTTGAACTTTATCCCATGCTTCACCAACAAACTGTAATTTAAAAACTTGAAACCTATTATGAATATATATGATTCTACTTTTCTAAAACATTTTATGATATAACGATTTCCATTATTTTAACCTTTAAATAAAATGATTCTTAAAAATATATTTGGTTTTGGAAAACAAAATTATTATATTTATTTGATTTAGTTTTAAACGTACAAAAACGTTTTCAGTTTAAAAAGAACTTTATTATTAAAACGTATATAACTTTTATAAATTTCTAGAACCATTTTTGACAACTCATTACTTAACCAGTATGATAAAGATAACGATATTTATATTTTATTTTATTAAATATATATAACGATTTAAATTAATATTATATATATTTATACGCGTATTATACGTACATAGTTTTATACTTTTACTATACTTAAACTTTACCTTTACTTTATTTTTACTTTACTTTAACTTTAATAATTCACTTTAATAATTCATACTTTAATAATTCACTTTAATAATTCATACTTTAATAATTCACTTTAATAATTCATACTTTAATAATTCACTTTAATAATTTATACTTTAATAATTCACTTTAATAATTCATACTTTAATAATTCACTTTAATAATTCAAAAATCTATTATAAATAGAATTCAATAGGTTTCATTATTTCATAGAAACTTGAAAATATTTTTCTCTAAACTCTCTCAATCGATTTACATATATATATTTACTCCGTATTATTTCAAGATATTATTAGTATACATAAAATATTACGTCAGAGTGCTGTCCGAGTGATTTTGAAATTATTTTTCGAGTGGGATTGGATTAAGGAAATTATGGGTTATAGCTATGGAGGTGATTGGGTATGGTTCATGGGTATGCTCGTGAGGTTAATATAGTGTTTATCATCTCCGTTGCGTCTACGTACCTTTCCTGCAATATTGAATCTCAATATTGATACGTGAGTACTCATAATTTAACTTTTACATACTAATAGTGTATCCTTGACTAGTGCTCGAGTATATAGGATTATGCATATTTGTACTTTTGATATTGCCTTTAGTTAGGTTATGTTGAATCCTGAATTAGTTATATGTGCGACTGAGATAAGGTATAAGATATGCATGTCGTTGGAAAGCTAGCGAAAAATTAAGAACTTTTCATTTAGATATCGAATGATTTCGATGAACGGATTTGAAGTTATAGTCCATCGAATTTTTGTATTATTATTAAAAATGATTATTATTATCGTCGTTCTAGTTTTATCTTATTATTATTATTATCTTTATCAATAAAAGGATTTATCATTAAAAAAATTGTTATTTTTTTTTATTATTACTATCGTTATTATCGTTAAAGTTATAATTAGTATTATTATTATTATCTAATTATTATTATTATTATTGGTATTATTATTATTATTATCTTTATTAATATATATATCATTATTTAAAAATGGTTATTGTTATTGTTAATATTATTATTACTATATTATTATTAAGATAATTATTAGTATTATCGTTAATAATGTTATAGTAACTATCATTATTAATATTAGTGTAATTAAAACAAATATTTGTAACACCTAATTATTTTGATTACTATTATTATCATTATTACGAACACGATATAAAAGACGATTAAAAGCAATTAAACGAAACGATTAGGAAATAATGGGTAAGAGTATCATGATGAAATTAAAATATTATAAGATATTAATTTAGATAAAATTACCGTTCTTATTATTTTTATCATTACTATTATTATTAAAATTATCGTTAGTATTAAAACTATCATTTTAACAAAAATTATCATTTTAATAGAAATGTCATTGTTACTCTAAAATATCATTATTATTATTATTTTAAATAGAATTATTATTTTAAAGATAATATTAAAAATTATCATAAATATTAAAGTTATCATAATTAGAATTATCGTTTATCATAATGTCATCTTAGTAATTACAAATATTGATATTTTTATAATAATAATTATTATTACAAAATAATACAACTTTTACTTACTATCATTATAGATATTATTTTATCAAATAAATATTTGATACAAACATATTTTACTACGTGTAATAACTTACTTTAATAATACCTATCATATTATCTTTATAATATTAAATGAACCCTATAAATTTTATTACTTAATATATATAAAAGTATATTTTATTATATAAATATAATATAAAATTTTATTTATTTATTAATAAATAAATTATATTATTTACTCTAATAAATCTTTTAAAAAATATTTAAAAATATAAAACGACGATATTTAAACTATATATTAATCATGTATAGATTTTTGGAAATTATTTTGAGTCAAATTTACTTTTGTTGACTTTTGCATATTAGTCTCGAGCATTAGGATTGTGGTACACTATGACTTGACCTAATTTGTTAGACAAATATTGACCAACACATAAATATATATAATTAATTTAGGTTCGTGAATCCGAGGCCAACCTTGCACTTGTTCAATGACGTTATATGTATTTTTACTACGAAATACAGTATGGTGAGTTTCATTTGCCTTTTTACCCTTTAAATTTTTGGGACTGAGAATACATGCGCTTTTATAAATGTTTGACGAAATAGACACAAGTAATTGAAACTACATTCTATGGTTGAATTATCGAAATCGAATATGCCCCTTTTTATTAAAGTCTGGTAATCTAAGAATTAGGGAACAGACACCCTAATTGACGCGAATCCTAAAGATAGATCTATTGGGCCTAACAAACCCCATCCAAAGTACCGGATGCTTTAGTACTTCGAAATTATATCATGTCCGAAGGAGGATCCCGGAATGATAGGGGATATTCTTATATGTATCTAGTTAATGTCGGTTACCAGGTGTTCACCATATGAATGATTATTTTTTGTCTCTATGCATGGGACGTATATTTATGAGAACTGAAAATGAAATTCTTGTGGTCTATTAAAATGATGGAAATAAATGATTATGATAAACTAATGAACTCACCAACCTTTTGGTTGACACTTTAAAGCATGTTTATTCTCAGGTGTTAAATAAATCTTCCGCTGTGCATTTGCTCATTTTAAAGATATTACTTGGAGTCTTTCATAGCATATTTCGAAGAACGTTGCATTCGAGTCATTGAGTTCATCAAAGATTATTATTAAATCAATTTATAGTTGGATAGTGGATATTATGAAATGGTATGCATGCCTGTCAATTTTTGATGTAAAGAAAGATTGTCTTTTAAAAACGAATGCAATATTTGTAAAATGTATCATATAGAGGTCAAATACCTCGCAATGTAATCAACTATTGTGAATCGTTTATAATGTATATGAACGGGTTCTTTCACATTTAAATATTAGCATTGAGCCAATTTTACTCGTTTTTACTAGATTTCACATACCATTTTATACAAAAACACATTCACTGTCAAACCGCTTCAACCGAACAATTTCATTTTAGACCAATTTATTAAGAAAATTTAGAAAAAATAAGAGTATTTTGATAGAAAAATTCATGAAAAGTCTATTTATTTCACACATAAAATGAGTAGTTTTATGCGAGATTTAATATCTAGGAAAATAAATTAAAACTGTAAAAAAATATTCTTGTTGAAATCATTAAATCAATTCGAGAAACCAATGAAATAATTAAAGAAATAATACATGAAATAGTTCGTGAAACCATTCTGACGTCCATTTAAATATTAGTATTAAGCCAATTTTACTCGTTCTTACTAGGTTTCACATACCACTTTATACAAAAACACATTCACTGTCAAACCGCTTCAACTGAACAATCTCATCTAGACCGGTTCATTCAGAAAATTTAGAAAAAATAAGAGTATTTTGACAGAAAAATTCATGAAAAGTCTATTTATTTCCCACACTAAAATGAGTACCTTTATGCGAGATTTAATATCTAGGAAAGTAAAATTAAAACTGTAAAAAAATATTATTGTTGAAAGCATTGAATAAATTCGAGAAACCAATGAAATAATTAAAGAAATAATACATGAAATAGTTCGTGAAACCATTCTGACGTCCATTTAAATATTAGCATTGAACCCATTTTACTCGTTCTTACTAGGTTTCACATACCATTTTATACAAAAACATATTTACTGTCAAACCGCTTCAACCGAACAATTTCATCTAGACCGGTTCATTCAGAAAATTTAGAAAAAATAAGAGTATTTTGACAGAAAAATTCATGAAAAGTCTATTTGTTTCACACACTAAAATGATTAGTTTTACGCGAGATTTAATATCTGGGAAAGTAAAATTAAAAATGTAAAAAAATATTCTCGTTAAAAGCATTGAATCAATTCAAGAAACCAATTAATTATTATAGAAATAATACATGAAATAATTCTTGAAACCATTCTGACGTCCATTTAAATATTAGTATTGAGCCAATATTACTCGTTCTTATTAGGTTTCACATACCATTTTATACAAAAACACATTCACATTTAAACCGCTTCAACCAAACAATTTCATCTTGATCGGATCATTGAAAAAATTTAAAAAAAAATAAGAGTATTTTGACAGAAAAATTCATGAAAAGTCTATTTATTTCACACACTAAAATGAGTACTTTTATGCGAGATTTAATATCTAGGAAAGTAAAATTAAAACTGTAAAAAAATATTCTCGTTGAAAGCATTGAAATAATTTTACTCGAGAAACCAATGAAATAATTAAAGAAATAATACATGAAATAGTTCATGAAACCATTCTGAAGTCCATTTAAATATTAGTATTGAACCAATTTTACTCGTTCTTACTTGGTTTCACATACCATTTTATACAAAAACACATTTACTGTCAAACTGCTTCAATCGAACAATTTCATCTAGACCGGTTCATTCAGAAAATTTAGAAAAAATAAGAGTATTTTGACAGAAAAATTCATGAAAAGTCTATTTATTTCACACATAAAATGAGTAGTTTTACCCGAGATTTAATATCTGGAAAAGTAAAATTAAAACTGTAAAAAATTATTCTTGTTGAAAGCATTAAATCAATTCGAGAAACCAATGAAATAATTAAAGAAATAATACATGAAATAGTTCGTGAAATAATTCTGAAGTCCATTTAAATATTAGTATTGAACCAATTTTACTCGTTCTTACTAGGTTTCACATACCATTTTATACAAAAACACATTTACTGTCAAACCGCTTCAACCGAACAATTTCATCTAGACCGGTTCATTCAGAAAATTTGGAAAAAATAAAAGTATTTTGACAGAAAAATTCATGAAAAGTCTATTTATTTCACACACTAAAATGAGTACTTTTACGGGATATTTAATTTCTGGGAAAGTAAAATTAAAACTGTAAAAAATATTCTTGTTGAAAGCATTGAATCAATTCGAGAAACCAGTGAAATAATTATAGAAATAACACATGAAATAATTCGTGAAACCATTCTAACGTCCATTTAAATATTAGTATTGGGCCAATTTTACTCGTTCTTACTAGGTTTCACATACCATTTTATACAAAAACACATTTACTGTCAAACCGCTTCAACCGAACAATTTCATCTAGACCGGTTCATTCAAAAAATTTAGAAAAAATAAGAGTATTTTGACAGAAAAATTAATGAAATAGTTCAGAAAATTTAGAAAAAATAAGAGTATTTTGACAGAAAAATTCATGAAAAGTCTATTTATTTCACACACTAAAATGAGTACTTTTATGCGAGATTTAATATCTAGGAAAGTAAAATTAAAACTGTAAAAAATATTCTTGTTGAAAGCATTGAATAAATTCGAGAAACCAATGAAATAATTAAAGAAATAATACATGAAATAGTTCGTGAAACCATTCTGACGTCCACTTAAATATTAGCATTGAACCCATTTTACTCGTTCTTACTAGGTTTCACATACCATTTTATACAAAAACATATTTACTGTCAAACCGCTTCAACCGAACAATTTCATCTAGACCGGTTCATTCAGAAAATTTAGAAAAAATAAGAGTATTTTGACAGAAAAATTCATGAAAAGTCTATTTGTTTCACACACTAAAATGAGTAGTTTTACGCGAGATTTAATATCTGGGAAAGTAAAATTAAAAATGTAAAAAAATATTCTCGTTAAAAGCATTGAATCAATTCGAGAAACCAATTAATTATTATAGAAATAATACATGAAATAATTCTTGAAACCATTCTGACGTCCATTTAAATATTAGTATTGAGCCAATATTACTCGTTCTTATTAGGTTTCACATACCATTTTATACAAAAACACATTCACATTTAAACCGCTTCAACAAAACAATTTCATCTTGATCGGTTCATTGAGAAAATTTAAAAAAAATAAGAGTATTTTGACAGAAAAATTCATGAAAAGTCTATTTATTTCACACACTAAAATGAGTACTTTTATGCGAGATTTAATATCTAGGAAAGTAAAATTAAAACTGTAAAAAAATATTCTTGTTGAAAGCATTGAATCAATTCGAGAAACCAATGAAATAATTAAAGAAATAATACATGAAATAGTTCATGAAACCATTCTGAAGTCCATTTAAATATTAGTATTGAACCAATTTTACTCGTTCTTACTTGGTTTCACATACCATTTTATACAAAAACACATTTACTGTCAAACTGCTTCAATCGAACAATTTCATCTAGACCGGTTCATTCAGAAAATTTAGAAAAAATAAGAGTATTTTGACAGAAAAATTCATGAAAAGTCTATTTATTTCACACACTAAAATAATTTGTTTTACGCGAGATTTAATATCTGGGAAAGTAATATTAAAACTGTAAAAAAATATTCTTGTTGAAAGCATTGAATCAATTCGAGAAACCAATGAAATAATTAAAGAAATAATACATGAAATAGTTAGTGAAACCATTCTGACGTCTATTTAAATATTAGTATTGAGCCAATTTTACTCTTTCTTACTAGGTTTCACATACCATTTTATACAAAAACACATTTACTATCAAACCGCTTCAACCGAACAATTTTATCTACACCGGTTCATTCAGAAAATTTGGAAAAAATAAAAGTATTTTGACAGAAAAATTCATGAAAAGTCTATTTATTTCACACACTAAAATGAGTAGTTTTACGCGAGATTTAATATCTGGGAAAGTAAAATTAAAACTGTAAAAAAATGTTCTCGTTAAAAGCATTGAATCAATTCGAGAAACCAATTAATTATTATAGAAATAATACAGGAAATAATTCGTGTTACCATTCTGGCGTCCATTTAAATATTAGTATTGAGCCAATATTACTCGTTCTTACTAGGTTTCACATACAATTTTATACAAAAACACATTCAAACTTAAACCGCTTCAACCAAACAATTTCATCTTGACCGGTTCATTGAGAAAATTTAGAAAAAATAAGAGTATTTTGACAGAAAAATTCATGAAAAGTCTATTTATTTCACACACTAAAATGAGTAGTTTTACGCGAGATTTAATATCTGGGAAAGTAAAATTAAAACTGTAAAAAAATATTCTTGTTGAAAAGATTGAATCAATTCGAGAAACCAATGAAATAATTATAGAAATAATACATGAAATATTTCGTGAAACCATTCTGACGTCCATTTAAATATTAGCATTGAGCCAATTTTACTCGTTTTTACTAGATTTCACATACCATTTTATACAAAAACACATTCACTGTCAAACCGCTTCAACCGAACAATTTCATTTTAGACCAATTTATTAAGAAAATTTAGAAAAAATAAGAGTATTTTGATAGAAAAATTCATGAAAAGTCTATTTATTTCACACATAAAATGAGTAGTTTTATGCGAGATTTAATATCTGGGAAAATAAATTAAAACTGTAAAAAAATATTCTTGTTGAAATCATTAAATCAATTCGAGAAACCAATGAAATAATTAAAGAAATAATACATGAAATAGTTCGTGAAACCATTCTGACGTCCATTTAAATATTAGTATTAAGCCAATTTTACTCGTTCTTACTAGGTTTCACATACCACTTTATACAAAAACACATTCACTGTCAAACCGCTTCAACTGAACAATCTCATCTAGACCGGTTCATTCAGAAAATTTAGAAAAAATAAGAGTATTTTGACAGAAAAATTCATGAAAAGTCTATTTATTTCCCACACTAAAATGAGTACCTTTATGCGAGATTTAATATCTAGGAAAGTAAAATTAAAACTGTAAAAAAATATTCTTGTTGAAAGCATTGAATAAATTCGAGAAACCAATGAAATAATTAAAGAAATAATACATGAAATAGTTCGTGAAACCATTCTGACGTCCATTTAAATATTAGCATTGAACCCATTTTACTCGTTCTTACTAGGTTTCACATACCATTTTATACAAAAACATATTTACTGTCAAACCGCTTCAACCGAACAATTTCATCTAGACCGGTTCATTCAGAAAATTTAGAAAAAATAAGAGTATTTTGACAGAAAAATTCATGAAAAGTCTATTTGTTTCACACACTAAAATGATTAGTTTTACGCGAGATTTAATATCTGGGAAAGTAAAATTAAAAATGTAAAAAAATATTCTCGTTAAAAGCATTGAATCAATTCAAGAAACCAATTAATTATTATAGAAATAATACATGAAATAATTCTTGAAACCATTCTGACGTCCATTTAAATATTAGTATTGAGCCAATATTACTCGTTCTTATTAGGTTTCACATACCATTTTATACAAAAACACATTCACATTTAAACCGCTTCAACCAAACAATTTCATCTTGATCGGATCATTGAGAAAATTTAAAAAAAATAAGAGTATTTTGACAGAAAAATTCATGAAAAGTCTATTTATTTCACACACTAAAATGAGTACTTTTATGCGAGATTTAATATCTAGGAAAGTAAAATTAAAACTGTAAAAAAATATTCTCGTTGAAAGCATTGAAATAATTTTACTCGAGAAACCAATGAAATAATTAAAGAAATAATACATGAAATAGTTCATGAAACCATTCTGAAGTCCATTTAAATATTAGTATTGAACCAATTTTACTCGTTCTTACTTGGTTTCACATACCATTTGTAGTGACCCGAACTTTTCCATGTTTATATATATTAATTGAGATTGATGTTTACATGATTAAATGTTTCCAACATGTTAAGCAATCAAACTTGTTAAGACTTGATTAATTGAAATAGGTTTCATATAGACAATTGACCACCCAAGTTGACCGGTGATTCACGAACGTTAAAACTTGTAAAAAAACTATATGATGACATATATATGGTTATATATATAGTTAACATGATATTATGATAAGTAAACATATCATTAATTATATTAACAATGAACTACATATGTAAAAACAAGACTACTAACTTAATGATTTTGAAACGAGACATATATGTAACGTTTATCGTTGTAACGACATTTAATGTATATATATCATATTAAGAGATATTCGTACATCATAATATCATGATAATATAATAATTTAAAATCTCTTTTGTTATTATAAACATTGGGTTAACAACATTTAACAAGATCGTTAACCTAAAGGTTTCAAAACAACACTTACATGTAACGACTAACGATGACTTAACGACTCAGTTAAAATGAATATACATGTAGTGTTTTAATATGTATTTATACACTTTTGAAAGACTTCAATACACTTATCAAAATACTTCTACTTAACAAAAATGCTTACAATTACATTCTCGTTCAGTTTCATCAACAATTCTACTCGTATGCACCCGTATTCGTACTCGTACAATACACAGCTTTTAGATGTATGTACTATTGGTATATACACTCCAATGATCAGCTCTTAGCAGCCCATGTGAGTCACCTAACACATGTGGGAACCATCATTTGGCAACTAGCATGAAATATCTCATAAGATTACAAAAATATGAGTAATCATTCATGACTTATTTACATGAAAACAAAATTACATATCCTTTATATCTAATCCATACACCAACGACCAAAAACACCTACAAACACTTTCATTCTTCAATTTTCTTCATCTAATTGAACTCTCTCAAGTTCTATCTTCAAGTTCTAAGTGTTCTTCATAAATTCCAAAAGTTCTAGTTTCATAAAATCAAGAATACTTTCAAGTTTGCTAGCTCACTTTCAATCTTGTAAGGTGATCATCCAACCTCAAGAAATCTTTGTTTCTTACAGTAGGTTATCATTCTAATACAAGGTAATAATCATATTCAAACTTTGGTTCAATTTCTATAACTATAACAATCTTATTTCAAGTGATGATCTTACTTGAACTTGTTTTCGTGTCATGATTTTGCTTCAAGAACTTTGAGCCATCCAAGGATCCATTGAAGCTAGATCCATTTTTTTCTTTTCCAGTAGGTTCATCCAAGGAACTTAAGGTAGTAATGATGTTCATAACATCATTCGATTCATACATATAAAGCTATCTTATTCGAAGGTTTAAACTTGTAATCACTAGAACATAGTTTAGTTAATTCTAAACTTGTTCGCAAACAAAAGTTAATCCTTCTAACTTGACTTTTAAAATCAACTAAACACATGTTCTATATCTATATGATATGCTAACTTAATGATTTAAAACCTGGAAACACGAAAAACACCGTAAAACCGGATTTACGCCGTCGTAGTAACACCGCGGGCTGTTTTGGGTTAGTTAATTAAAAACTATGATAAACTTTGATTTAAAAGTTGTTATTCTTAGAAAATGATTTTTATTATGAACATGAAACTATATCCAAAAATTATGGTTAAACTCAAAGTGGAAGTATGTTTTCTAAAATGGTCATCTAGACGTCGTTCTTTCGACTGAAATGACTACCTTTACAAAAACGACTTGTAACTTATTTTTCCGACTAGAAACCTATACTTTTTTTGTTTAGATTCATAAAATAGAGTTCAATATGAAACCATAGAAATTTGATTCACTCAAAACGGATTTAAAATGAAGAAGTTATGGGTAAAACAAGATTGGATAATTTTTCTCATTTTAGCTACGTGAAAATTGGTAACAAATCTATTCCAACCATAACTTAATCAACTTGTATTATATATTATGTAATCTTGAGATACCATAGACACGTATACAATGTTTCGACCTATCATTTCGACACATCTATATATATTTCGGAACAACCATAGACACTCTATATGTGAATGTTGGAGTTAGCTATACAGGGTTGAGGTTGATTCCAAAATATATATAGTTTGAGTTGTGATCAATACTGAGATACGTATACACTGGGTCGTGGATTGATTCAAGATAATATTTATCGATTTATTTCTGTACATCTAACTGTGGACAACTAGTTGTAGGTTACTAACGAGGACAGCTGACTTAATAAACTTAAAACATCAAAATATATTAAAAGTGTTGTAAATATATTTTGAACATACTTTGATATATATGTATATATTGTTATAGGTTCGTGAATCAACCAGTGGCCAAGTCTTACTTCCCGACGAAGTAAAAAATCTGTGAAAGTGAGTTATAGTCCCACTTTTAAAATCTAATATTTTTGGGATGAGAATACATGCAGGTTTTATAAATGATTTACAAAATAGACACAAGTACGTGAAACTACATTCTATGGTTGAATTATCAAAATCGAATATGCCCTTTTTTATTAAGTCTGGTAATCTAAGAATTAGGGAACAGACACCCTAATTGACGCGAATCCTAAAGATAGATCTATTGGGCCTAACAAACCCCATCCAAAGTACCGGATGCTTTAGTACTTCGAAAATTATATCATATCCGAAGGGTGTCCCGGAATGATGGGGATATTCTTATATATGCATCTTGTTATTGTCGGTTACCAGGTGTTCACCATATGAATGATTTTTATCTCTATGTATGGGATGTGTATTGAAATATGAAATCTTGTGGTCTATTGTTACGATTTGATATATATAGGTTAAACCTATAACTCACCAACATTTTTGTTGACGTTTTAAGCATGTTTATTCTCAGGTGATTATTAAGAGCTTCCGCTGTCGCATACTTAAATAAGGACAAGATTTGGAGTCCATGCTTGTATGATATTGTGTAAAAACTGCATTCAAGAAACTTATTTTGTTGTAACATATTTGTATTGTAAACCATTATGTAATGGTCGTGTGTAAACAGGATATTTTAGATTATCATTATTTGATAATCTACGTAAAGCTTTTTAAACCTTTATTGATGAAATAAAGGTTATGGTTTGTTTAAAAATGAATGCAGTCTTTGAAAAACGTCTCATATAGAGGTCAAAACCTCGCAACGAAATCAATTAATATGGAACGTTTTTAATCAATAAGAACGGGACATTTCAGTTGGTATCCGAGCGTTGGTCTTAGAGAACCAGAAAATTTGCATTAGTGTGTCTTATCGAGTTTGTTAGGATGCATTAGTGAGTCTGGACTTCGACCGTGTTTTCTTTAAAAATGATTGCTTAACATTTTTGTTGGAAACTATATATTTTTAACATATGAATATTATGTGATATATTAATCTCTTAACGTGTTTGATATTATGTGATAGATGTCTACCTCTAGAACAAGTCCCATTGACTCACCTAATAATAATGAAGAGTCAAATGTAAATTGGAATGATTTGTGGACTGATTCACAAGTTCCCGAAGAGGAACCGGAAGAAGAGTCGGAACCGGAAGAAGAATCGGAACCGGAAGAAGAATCGGAACCGGATGAAGAAATAGAACCGGTGGGGGAAATAATAAAACGGTTAAGTAAAAGAAAATCCTCAACCAACCGACCAAAGTTAATTATGGTCAATGGTGTTTCCGCCAAGGAAGCAAAATATTGGGAGGATTACCAATTCTCCGATGAATCGGATTCCGACGAGAATTCCGATGATGTTATAGAAATTACCCCAACTGAATTTAAAAAGGCAAAAGAAAATAATAAGGGAAAGGGCATAAAAATAGAGAAATCTAATTCCAACCCCGATGAACTGTATATGTATCGTCAACCCCCGAAGTTCTTAAGTTGTAACAATGACCCGGGAACCTCTAAACCACCAGGTTTTTCTAAACCAATGTGGACAACGACGGCTCGTATTAGGGGAACATCATATATCCCTAGAAACTTGGCAAAACGAACCAAAACCGAAGAAGAAGAAACGAGCGAGTCGGAATAAGATAGTTGTATTCGTGTGGTGTAATATATGGAATATAGTGTTCTTATGCTTTATGATATATGTAAAAATTGCTTGTATTAATAAGTATTTTTTTTATGAATCTAACTCTTGTCTATTTTACAGTTTAAAAACATAAAATGGATAGACAACCCAATATTTTAAGAGACCTACCCGGAGACATGATTGATGAAATCTTGTCTAGAGTCGGCCAGAATTCTTCGGCACAACTATTTAAGGCGAGATCAGTTTGTAAGACATTCGAAGAACGTTCCAAGAATGTCTTGGTTTATAAGAGACTTTCGTTTGAAAGATGGGGGATATCACATTGGGAAACCCATAAGTTACGATGTGTTTACTTTGACGCATATATTGCGGGGAACCCAAATGCTATTTTACGCAACGGGTTAAGAAATTATTTTGACTCAATATATCCGAATATTGGACTTCGTGATTTAGAAAAAGCGGCTAACATGCAACATAAAGAAGCATGTTATGCTTACGGATTAGTAATGTTCGCTTCTCACCAAAGTGAGAACAAGAACATCGGGCTACAACTATTAAACAAAACGTTTCCACAAGTGACGGAGTCGGTAATTGGGGTAAGAAATGAGGTTTTTAGATTATTACGGGACTGTTGGACATTACGTAACCCTCGTCCCTTTGATGATGTTACAACACGCTATCTTATCAACGGCCATAATGGTTATGTTGCACAAGACCAAGGATGGGAAGTAGTCCTAGTAAAACCAGAATGCATGACTTGTTTCTGGACGTATGAATTACGTGTCTTTATTGCCTTTGCTGAACGACTTGTGTACTAGCTAGAATTGTCTTCACAACTATCTTGTATCAAAGTTATTGTGTGCTATATTTCATGCTTTATGTAAAATAAGCGGTATTGTAAGTTTGTAAAATATTGTATAAAAGTTTGAACGCGAAATATTATTATAATCAGTTTTTCATATAGAATTGTAGTAGTTGAATTGTATATTAGCTACTAAGTATGAACTTAACGGGTAGGTACTACCCGAATTTAAACTTATAAAACGCTAATATGAAGAAAAAGCTTTTATAAATGAGTTCATATTATGCTACGAAATACTATTAACTACTCTTAATATTCTGTATGATTAACTTGTTCCATTTAACTATTTTGAAGGAAATGGCACCGACTACTCGACACACTGTGAATATGAATGAAGAGGAATTCCGTACTTTTCTAGCTTCAAACATAGCCGCAGTACAGGCTGCGCTACATACCAACAATAACCTTGGATCTAGCAGTACAGGAAATCGTGTAGGATGCACCTACAAAGAATTCACTGCCTGCAAACCTTTGGAATTTGATGGAACCGAAGGACCGATCGGATTGAAACGGTGGACCGAGAAGGTTGAATCGGTGTTTGCCATAAGTAAGTGTACTGAAGAGGACAAAGTGAAGTACGCTACGCATACCTTCACAGGTTCTGCGTTAACATGGTGGAATACCTATCTAGAGCAAGTGGGACAAGATGATGCGTACGCACTACCGTGGTCAGCATTCAAGCACTTGATGAACGAGAAGTACCGTCCCAGAACCGAGGTCAATAAGCTCAAGACAGAACTTAGAGGGTTACGAACCCAAGGATTTGATATTACCACGTACGAAAGACGATTCACAGAATTGTGCCTATTGTGTCCGGGAGCATTCGAAGATGAGGAAGAGAAGATCGACGCGTTTGTGAAAGGATTACCGGAAAGAATCCAAGAAGATATAAGTTCACACGAGCCCGCCTCCATACAACAGGCATGTAGAATGGCTCACAAACTAGTGAACCAGATTGAAGAAAGAATTAAAGAACAGACTGCTGAAGAGGCCAATGTGAAGCAAGTCAAAAGAAAGTGGGAGGAAAACGGTGATAAGAATCACCAATACAACAACAACAACAATTACAACAATAATCGCAACAATTATCCCAACAATCGCAACATCAATCGCAACTACAACAAACGGCCCAACAACAACAACAACAACAACAACAACAGCAACTACAACAATCATCCCAACAACAATAATAACCGCAACAACAACAACAATCAGAAGCAACTATGCCAAAGGTGTGAAAAGAATCACTCGGGGTTCTGCACCAAATTTTGCAACAAGTGTAAAAGAAATGGTCATAGCGCGGCGAAGTGTGAGGTCTACGGACCAGGGGTTAATAGAACGAAAGGAACAAATGGTGTCGGAACGAGTAATGGCGGAGCAAGTAGTGTCGGAGCAAGTTATGCCAATGTAGTTTGTTATAAATGTGGAAAACCAGGCCACATTATTAGAAATTGCCCGAACCAGGAGAACACGAATGGACAAGGCCGTGGAAGAGTTTTCAATATTAATGCGGTAGAGGCACAGGAAGACCCGGAGCTTGTTACGGGTACGTTTCTTATTGACAATAAATCTGCTTACGTTTTATTTGATTCGGGTGCGGATAGAAGCTATATGAGTAGAGATTTTTGTGCTAAATTAAGTTGTCCATTGACGCCTTTGGATAGTAAATTTTTACTCGAATTAGCAAATGGTAAATTAATTTCAGCAGATAATATATGTCGGAATCGAGAAATTAAACTGGTTAGCGAAACATTTAAGATTGATTTGATACCAGTAGAGTTAGGGAGTTTTGATGTGATAATCGGTATGGACTGGTTGAAAGAAGTGAAAGCGGAGATCGTTTGTTACAAAAATGCAATTCGCATTATACGAGAAAAAGGAAAACCCTTAATGGTGTACGGAGAAAAGGGCAACACGAAGCTACATCTTATTAGTAATTTGAAGGCACAAAAACTAATAAGAAAAGGTTGCTATGCTGTTCTAGCACACGTCGAGAAAGTACAAACTGAAGAAAAGAGCATCAATGATGTTCCCATTGCAAAAGAATTTCCCGATGTATTTCCGAAAGAATTACCGGGATTACCCCCACATCGATCCGTTGAATTTCAAATAGATCTTGTACCAGGAGCTGCACCAATAGCTCGTGCTCCTTACAGACTCGCACCCAGCGAGATGAAAGAACTGCAAAGCCAATTACAAGAACTTTTAGAGCGTGGTTTCATTCGACCAAGCACATCACCGTGGGGAGCTCCTGTTTTGTTTGTCAAGAAGAAAGATGGTACATTCAGGTTGTGTATCGACTACCGAGAGTTGAACAAACTTACCATCAAGAACCGCTACCCACTACCGAGAATCGACGACTTATTTGATCAACTACAAGGCTCGTCTGTTTATTCAAAGATTGACTTACGTTCCGGGTATCATCAAATGCGGGTGAAAGAAGATGATATTCCAAAGACTGCTTTCAGAACACGTTACGGTCATTACGAGTTTATGGTCATGCCGTTTGGGTTTAACTAATGCACCAGCTGTGTTCATGGACCTTATGAACCGAGTGTGTGGACCATACCTTGACAAGTTTGTCATTGTTTTCATTGATGACATACTTATTTACTCAAAGAATGACCAAGAACACGGTGAACATTTGAGAAAGGTGTTAGAAGTATTGAGGAAGGAAGAATTGTACGCTAAGTTTTCAAAGTGTGCATTTTGGTTGGAAGAAGTTCAATTCCTCGGTCACATAGTGAACAAAGAAGGTATTAAGGTGGATCCAGCAAAGATAGAAACTGTTGAAAAGTGGGAAACCCCGAAAACTCCGAAACACATACGCCAGTTTTTAGGACTAGCTGGTTACTACAGAAGGTTCATCCAAGACTTTTCCAGAATAGCAAAACCCTTGACTGCATTAACGCATAAAGGGAAGAAATTTGAATGGAATGATGAACAAGAGAAAGCATTTCAGTTATTGAAGAAAAAGCTAACTACGGCACCTATATTGTCATTGCCTGAAGGGAATGATGATTTTGTGATTTATTGTGACGCATCAAAGCAAGGTCTCGGTTGTGTATTAATGCAACGAACGAAGGTGATTGCTTATGCGTCTAGACAATTGAAGATTCACGAACAAAATTATACGACGCATGATTTGGAATTAGGCGCGGTTGTTTTTGCATTAAAGACTTGGAGGCACTACTTATATGGGGTCAAAAGTATTATATATACCGACCACAAAAGTCTTCAACACATATTTAATCAGAAACAACTGAATATGAGGCAGCGTAGGTGGATTGAATTATTGAATGATTACGATTTTGAGATTCGTTACCACCCGGGGAAGGCAAATGTGGTAGCCGATGCCTTGAGCAGGAAGGATAGAGAACCCATTCGAGTAAAATCTATGAATATAATGATTCATAATAACATTACTACTCAAATAAAGGAGGCGCAACAAGGAGTTTTAAAAGAGGGAAATTTAAAGGATGAAATACCCAAAGGATCGGAGAAGCATCTTAATATTCGGGAAGACGGAACCCGGTATAGGGCTGAAAGGATTTGGGTACCAAAATTTGGAGATATGAGAGAAATGGTACTTAGAGAAGCTCATAAAACCAGATACTCAATACATCCTGGAACGGGGAAGATGTACAAGGATCTCAAGAAACATTTTTGGTGGCCGGGTATGAAAGCCGATGTTGCTAAATACGTAGGAGAATGTTTGACGTGTTCTAAGGTCAAAGCTGAGCATCAGAAACCATCAGGTCTACTTCAACAACCCGAAATCCCGGAATGGAAATGGGAAAACATTACCATGGATTTCATCACTAAATTGCCAAGGACTGCAAGTGGTTTTGATACTATTTGGGTAATAGTTGATCGTCTCACCAAATCAGCACACTTCCTACCAATAAGAGAAGATGACAAGATGGAGAAGTTAGCACGACTGTATTTGAAGGAAGTCGTCTCCAGACATGGAATACCAATCTCTATTATCTCTGATAGGGATGGCAGATTTATTTCAAGATTCTGGCAGACATTACAGCAAGCATTAGGAACTCGTCTAGACATGAGTACTGCCTATCATCCACAAACTGATGGGCAGAGCGAAAGGACGATACAAACGCTTGAAGACATGCTACGAGCATGTGTTATTGATTTCGGAAACAGTTGGGATCGACATCTACCGTTAGCAGAATTTTCCTACAACAACAGCTACCATTCAAGCATTGAGATGGCGCCGTTTGAAGCACTTTATGGTAGAAAGTGCAGGTCTCCGATTTGTTGGAGTGAGGTGGGGGATAGACAGATTACGGGTCCGGAGATTATACAAGAAACTACCGAGAAGATCATCCAAATTCAACAACGGTTGAAAACCGCCCAAAGTCGACAAAAGAGCTACGCTGACATTAAAAGAAAAGATATAGAATTTGAAATTGGAGAGATGGTCATGCTTAAAGTTTCACCTTGGAAAGGCGTTGTTCGATTTGGTAAACGAGGGAAATTAAATCCAAGGTATATTGGACCATTCAAGATTATTGATCGCGTCGGACCAGTAGCTTACCGACTTGAGTTACCTCAACAACTCGCGGCTGTACATAACACTTTCCACGTCTCGAATTTGAAGAAATGTTTTGCTAAAGAAGATCTCACTATTCCATTAGATGAAATCCAAATCAACGAAAAACTCCAATTCATCGAAGAACCCGTCGAAATAATGGATCGTGAGGTTAAAAGACTTAAGCAAAACAAGATACCAATTGTTAAGGTTCGATGGAATGCTCGTAGAGGACCCGAGTTCACCTGGGAGCGTGAAGATCAGATGAAGAAGAAATACCCGCATCTATTTCCAGAAGATTCGTCAACACCTTCAACAGCTTAAAATTTCGGGACGAAATTTATTTAACGGGTAGGTACTGTAGTGACCCGAACTTTTCCATGTTTATATATATTAATTGAGATTGATGTTTACATGATTAAATGTTTTCAACATGTTAAGCAATCAAACTTGTTAAGACTTGATTAATTGAAATAGGTTTCATATAGACAATTGACCACCCAAGTTGACCGGTGATTCACGAACGTTAAAACTTGTAAAAAAACTATATGATGACATATATATGGTTATATATATAGTTAACATGATATTATGATAAGTAAACATATCATTAATTATATTAACAATGAACTACATATGTAAAAACAAGACTACTAACTTAATGATTTTGAAACGAGACATATATGTAACGTTTATCGTTGTAACGACATTTAATGTATATATATCATATTAAGAGATATTCGTACATCATAATATCATGATAATATAATAATTTAAAATCTCTTTTGTTATTATAAACATTGGGTTAACAACATTTAACAAGATCGTTAACCTAAAGGTTTCAAAACAACACTTACATGTAACGACTAACGATGACTTAACGACTCAGTTAAAATGAATATACATGTAGTGTTTTAATATGTATTTATACACTTTTGAAAGACTTCAATACACTTATCAAAATACTTCTACTTAACAAAAATGCTTACAATTACATTCTCGTTCAGTTTTATCAACAATTCTACTCGTATGCACCCGTATTCGTACTCGTACAATACACAGCTTTTAGATGTATGTACTATTGGTATATACACTCCAATGATCAGCTCTTAGTAGCCCATGTGAGTCACCTAACACATGTGGGAACCATCATTTGGCAACTAGCATGAAATATCTCATAAGATTACAAAAATATGAGTAATCATTCATGACTTATTTACATGAAAACAAAATTACATATCCTTTATATCTAATCCATACACCAACGACCAAAAACACCTAAAAACACTTTCATTCTTCAATTTTCTTCATCTAATTGAACTCTCTCAAGTTCTATCTTCAAGTTCTAAGTGTTCTTCATAAATTCCAAAAGTTCTAGTTTCATAAAATCAAGAATACTTTCAAGTTTGCTAGCTCACTTTCAATCTTGTAAGGTGATCATCCAACCTCAAGAAATCTTTGTTTCTTACAGTAGGTTATCATTCTAATACAAGGTAATAATCATATTCAAACTTTGGTTCAATTTCTATAACTATAACAATCTTATTTCAAGTGATGATCTTACTTGAACTTGTTTTCGTGTCATGATTTTGCTTCAAGAACTTTGAGCCATCCAAGGATCCATTGAAGCTAGATCCATTTTTTTCTTTTCCAGTAGGTTCATCCAAGGAACTTAAGGTAGTAATGATGTTCATAACATCATTCGATTCATACATATAAAGCTATCTTATTCGAAGGTTTAAACTTGTAATCACTAGAACATAGTTTAGTTAATTCTAAACTTGTTCGCAAACAAAAGTTAATCCTTCTAACTTGACTTTTAAAATCAACTAAACACATGTTCTATATCTATATGATATGCTAACTTAATGATTTAAAACCTGGAAACACGAAAAACACCGTAAAACCGGATTTACGCCGTCGTAGTAACACCGCGGGCTGTTTTGGGTTAGTTAATTAAAAACTATGATAAACTTTGATTTAAAAGTTGTTATTCTTAGAAAATGATTTTTATTATGAACATGAAACTATATCCAAAAATTATGGTTAAACTCAAAGTGGAAGTATGTTTTCTAAAATGGTCATCTAGACGTCGTTCTTTCGACTGAAATGACTACCTTTACAAAAACGACTTGTAACTTATTTTTCCGACTAGAAACCTATACTTTTTTTGTTTAGATTCATAAAATAGAGTTCAATATGAAACCATAGAAATTTGATTCACTCAAAACGGATTTAAAATGAAGAAGTTATGGGTAAAACAAGATTGGATAATTTTTCTCATTTTAGCTACGTGAAAATTGGTAACAAATCTATTCCAACCATAACTTAATCAACTTGTATTATATATTATGTAATCTTGAGATACCATAGACACGTATACAATGTTTCGACCTATCATTTCGACACATCTATATATATTTCGGAACAACCATAGACACTCTATATGTGAATGTTGGAGTTAGCTATACAGGGTTGAGGTTGATTCCAAAATATATATAGTTTGAGTTGTGATCAATACTGAGATACGTATACACTGGGTCGTGGATTGATTCAAGATAATATTTATCGATTTATTTCTGTACATCTAACTGTGGACAACTAGTTGTAGGTTACTAACGAGGACAGCTGACTTAATAAACTTAAAACATCAAAATATATTAAAAGTGTTGTAAATATATTTTGAACATACTTTGATATATATGTATATATTGTTATAGGTTCGTGAATCAACCAGTGGCCAAGTCTTACTTCCCGACGAAGTAAAAAATCTGTGAAAGTGAGTTATAGTCCCACTTTTAAAATCTAATATTTTTGGGATGAGAATACATGCAGGTTTTATAAATGATTTACAAAATAGACACAAGTACGTGAAACTACATTCTATGGTTGAATTATCAAAATCGAATATGCCCTTTTTTATTAAGTCTGGTAATCTAAGAATTAGGGAACAGACACCCTAATTGACGCGAATCCTAAAGATAGATCTATTGGGCCTAACAAACCCCATCCAAAGTACCGGATGCTTTAGTACTTCGAAAATTATATCATATCCGAAGGGTGTCCCGGAATGATGGGGATATTCTTATATATGCATCTTGTTATTGTCGGTTACCAGGTGTTCACCATATGAATGATTTTTATCTCTATGTATGGGATGTGTATTGAAATATGAAATCTTGTGGTCTATTGTTACGATTTGATATATATAGGTTAAACCTATAACTCACCAACATTTTTGTTGACGTTTTAAGCATGTTTATTCTCAGGTGATTATTAAGAGCTTCCGCTGTCGCATACTTAAATAAGGACAAGATTTGGAGTCCATGCTTGTATGATATTGTGTAAAAACTGCATTCAAGAAACTTATTTTGTTGTAACATATTTGTATTGTAAACCATTATGTAATGGTCGTGTGTAAACAGGATATTTTAGATTATCATTATTTGATAATCTACGTAAAGCTTTTTAAACCTTTATTGATGAAATAAAGGTTATGGTTTGTTTAAAAATGAATGCAGTCTTTGAAAAACGTCTCATATAGAGGTCAAAACCTCGCAACGAAATCAATTAATATGGAACGTTTTTAATCAATAAGAACGGGACATTTCACCATTTTATACAAAAACACATTTACTGTCAAACTACTTCAATCGAACAATTTCATCTAGACCGGTTCATTCAGAAAATTTAGAAAAAATAAGAGTATTTTGACAGAAAAATTCATGAAAAGTCTATTTATTTCACACATAAAATGAGTAGTTTTACCCGAGATTTAATATCTGGAAAAGTAAAATTAAAACTGTAAAAAAATATTCTTGTTGAAAGCATTAAATCAATTCGAAAAACCAATGAAATAATTAAAGAAATAATACATGAAATAGTTCGTGAAACCATTCTGAAGTCCATTTAAATATTAGTATTGAACCAATTTTACTCGTTCTTACTAGGTTTCACATACCATTTTATACAAAAACACATTTACTGTCAAACCGCTTCAACCGAACAATTTCATCTACACCGGTTCATTCAAAAAATTTAGAAAAAATAAGAGTATTTTGACAGAAAAATTCATGAAAAGTCTATTTATTTCACACACTAAAATGAGTAGTTTTACGCGAGATTTAATATCTGGGAAAGTAAAATTAAAACTGTAAAAAAATATTATTGTTGAAAGCATTGAATCAATTCGAGAAACCAATGAAATAATTAGAGAAATAATACATGAAATAGTTAGTGAAACCATTCTGACGTCCATTTAAATATTAGTATTGAGCCAATTTTACTCGTTCTTACTTGGTTTCACATACCATTCTATACAAAAACACATTCACTGTCAAACCGCTTCAACCGAACAATTTCATCTAGACCGGTTCATTCAGAAAATTTAGAAAAAATAAGAGTATTTTGACAGAAAAATTCATGAAAAGTCTATTTATTTCACACACTAAAATGAGTACTTTTACGCGAGATTTAATATCTAGAAAAGTAAAATTAAAACTGTAAAAAAATATTCTCGTTGAAAGCATTGAAATAATTTTACTCGAGAAACCAATGAAATAATTAAAGAAATAATACATGAAATAGTTCATGAAACCATTCTGAAGTCCATTTAAATATTAGTATTGAACCAATTTTACTCGTTCTTACTTGGTTTCACATACCATTTTATACAAAAACACATTTACTGTCAAACTACTTCAATCGAACAATTTCATCTAGACCGGTTCATTCAGAAAATTTAGAAAAAATAAGAGTATTTTGATAGAAAAATTCATGAAAAGTCTATTTATTTCACACATAAAATGAGTAGTTTTACCCGAGATTTAATATCTGGAAAAGTAAAATTAAAACTGTAAAAAAATATTCTTGTTGAAAGCATTAAATCAATTCGAAAAACCAATGAAATAATTAAAGAAATAATACATGAAATAGTTCGTGAAACCATTCTGAAGTCCATTTAAATATTAGTATTGAACCAATTTTACTCGTTCTTACTAGGTTTCACATACCATTTTATACAAAAACACATTTACTGTCAAACCGCTTCAACCGAACAATTTCATCTACACCGGTTCATTCAAAAAATTTAGAAAAAATAAGAGTATTTTGACAGAAAAATTCATGAAAAGTCTATTTATTTCACACACTAAAATGAGTAGTTTTACGCGAGATTTAATATCTGGGAAAGTAAAATTAAAACTGTAAAAAAATATTATTGTTGAAAGCATTGAATCAATTCGAGAAACCAATGAAATAATTAGAGAAATAATACATGAAATAGTTAGTGAAACCATTCTGACGTCCATTTAAATATTAGTATTGAGCCAATTTTACTCGTTCTTACTTGGTTTCACATACCATTCTATACAAAAACACATTCACTGTCAAACCGCTTCAACCGAACAATTTCATCTAGACCGGTTCATTCAGAAAATTTAGAAAAAATAAGAGTATTTTGACAGAAAAATTCATGAAAAGTCTATTTATTTCACACACTAAAATGAGTACTTTTACGCGAGATTTAATATCTAGAAAAGTAAAATTAAAACTGTAAAAAAATATTCTTGTTGAAAGTATTGAATCAATTTTATACAAAAACACATTCACAGTCAAACCGCTTCAACCAAACAATTTCATCTAGACCGGTTCATTCAGAAAATTTCGAAAAAATAAGAGTATTTTGACAGAAAAATTCATGAAAAGTCTATTTATTTCACACACTAAAATGAGTAGTTTTACGCGAGATTTAATATCTGGGAAAGTAAAATTAAAACTGTAAAAAAATGTTCTCGTTAAAAGCATTGAATCAATTCGAGAAACCAATTAATTATTATAGAAATAATACAGGAAATAATTCGTGTTACCATTCTGGCGTCCATTTAAATATTAGTATTGAGCCAATATTACTCGTTCTTACTAGGTTTCACATACAATTTTATACAAAAACACATTCAAACTTAAACCGCTTCAACCAAACAATTTCATCTTGACCGGTTCATTGAGAAAATTTAGAAAAAATAAGAGTATTTTGACAGAAAAATTCATGAAAAGTCTATTTATTTCACACACTAAAATGAGTAGTTTTACGCGAGATTTAATATCTGGGAAAGTAAAATTAAAACTGTAAAAAAATATTCTTGTTGAAAAGATTTAATCAATTCGAGAAACCAATGAAATAATTATAGAAATAATACATGAAATATTTCGTGAAACCATTCTGACGTCCATTTAAATATTAGCATTGAGCCAATTTTACTCGTTTTTACTAGATTTCACATACCGTTTTATACAAAAACACATTCACTGTCAAACCGCTTCAACCGAACAGTTTCATTTTAGACCAATTTATTAAGAAAATTTAGAAAAAATAAGAGTATTTTGATAGAAAAATTCATGAAAAGTCTATTTATTTCACACATAAAATGAGTAGTTTTATGCGAGATTTAATATCTGGGAAAATAAATTAAAACTGTAAAAAAATATTCTTGTTGAAATCATTAAATCAATTCGAGAAACCAATGAAATAATTAAAGAAATAATACATGAAATAGTTCGTGAAACCATTCTGACGTCCATTTAAATATTAGTATTAAGCCAATTTTACTCGTTCTTTCTAGGTTTCACATACCACTTTATACAAAAACACATTCACTGTCAAACCGCTTCAACTGAACAATCTCATCTAGACCGGTTCATTCAGAAAATTTAGAAAAAATAAGAGTATTTTGACAGAAAAATTCATGAAAAGTCTATTTATTTCCCACACTAAAATGAGTACCTTTATGCGAGATTTAATATCTAGGAAAGTAAAATTAAAACTGTAAAAAAATATTCTTGTTGAAAGCATTGAATAAATTCGAGAAACCAATGAAATAATTAAAGAAATAATACTTGAAATAGTTCGTGAAACCATTCTGACGTCCATTTAAATATTAGCATTGAACCCATTTTACTCGTTCTTACTAGGTTTCACATACCATTTTATACAAAAACATATTTACTGTCAAACCGCTTCAACCGAACAATTTCATCTAGACCGGTTCATTCAGAAAATTTAGAAAAAATAAGAGTATTTTGACAGAAAAATTCATGAAAAGTCTATTTGTTTCACACACTAAAATGATTAGTTTTACGCGAGATTTAATATCTGGGAAAGTAAAATTAAAAATGTAAAAAAATATTCTCGTTAAAAGCATTGAATCAATTCAAGAAACCAATTAATTATTATAGAAAAAATACATGAAATAATTCTTGAAACCATTCTGACGTCCATTTAAATATTAGTATTGAGCCAATATTACTCGTTCTTATTAGGTTTCACATACCATTTTATACAAAAACACATTCACATTTAAACCGCTTCAACCAAACAATTTCATCTTGATCGGATCATTGAGAAAATTTAAAAAAAATAAGAGTATTTTGACAGAAAAATTCATGAAAAGTCTATTTATTTCAAACACTAAAATGAGTACTTTTATGTGAGATTTAATATCTAGGAAAGTAAAATTAAAACTGTAAAAAAATATTCTCGTTGAAAGCATTGAAATAATTTTACTCGAGAAACCAATGAAATAATTAAAGAAATAATACATGAAATAGTTCATGAAACCATTCTGAAGTCCATTTAAATATTAGTATTGAACCAATTTTACTCGTTCTTACTTGGTTTCACATACCATTTTATACAAAAACACATTTACTGTCAAACTGCTTCAATCGAACAATTTCATCTAGACCGGTTCATTCAGAAAATTTAGAAAAAATAAGAGTATTTTGACAGAAAAATTCATGAAAAGTCTATTTATTTCACACATAAAATGAGTAGTTTTACCCGAGATTTAATATCTGGAAAAGTAAAATTAAAACTGTAAAAAATTATTCTTGTTGAAACCATTAAATCAATTCGAGAAACCAATGAAATAATTAAAGAAATAATACATGAAATAGTTCGTGAAATAATTCTGAAGTCCATTTAATTATTAGTATTGAACCAATTTTACTCGTTCTTACTAGGTTTCACATACCATTTTATACAAAAACACATTTACTGTCAAACCGCTTCAACCGAACAATTTCATCTAGACCGGTTCATTCAGAAAATTTGGAAAAAATAAAAGTATTTTGACAGAAAAATTCATGTAAAGTCTATTTATTTCACACACTAAAATGAGTACTTTTACGAGAGATTTAATTTCTGGGAAAGTAAAATTAAAACTGTAAAAAATATTCTTGTTGAAAGCATTGAATCAATTCGAGAAACCAGTGAAATAATTATAGAAATAACACATGAAATAATTCGTGAAACCATTCTAACGTCCATTTAAATATTAGTATTGGGCCAATTTTACTCGTTCTTACTAGGTTTCACATACCATTTTATACAAAAACACATTTACTGTCAAACCGCTTCAACCGAACAATTTCATCTAGACCGGTTCATTCAAAAAATTTAGAAAAAATAAGAGTATTTTGACAGAAAAATTCATGAAAAGTCTATTTGTTTCACACACTAAAATGATTAGTTTTACGCGAGATTTAATATCTGGGAAAGTAAAATTAAAAATGTAAAAAAATATTCTCGTTAAAAGCATTGAATCAATTCAAGAAACCAATTAATTATTATAGAAAAAATACATGAAATAATTCTTGAAACCATTCTGACGTCCATTTAAATATTAGTATTGAGCCAATATTACTCGTTCTTATTAGGTTTCACATACCATTTTATACAAAAACACATTCACATTTAAACCGCTTCAACCAAACAATTTCATCTTGATCGGATCATTGAGAAAATTTAAAAAAAATAAGAGTATTTTGACAGAAAAATTCATGAAAAGTCTATTTATTTCACACACTAAAATGAGTACTTTTATGCGAGATTTAATATCTAGGAAAGTAAAATTAAAACTGTAAAAAAATATTCTCGTTGAAAGCATTGAAATAATTTTACTCGAGAAACCAATGAAATAATTAAAGAAATAATACATGAAATAGTTCATGAAACCATTCTGAAGTCCATTTAAATATTAGTATTGAACCAATTTTACTCGTTCTTACTTGGTTTCACATACCATTTTATACAAAAACACATTTACTGTCAAACTGCTTCAATCGAACAATTTCATCTAGACCGGTTCATTCAGAAAATTTAGAAAAAATAAGAGTATTTTGACAGAAAAATTCATGAAAAGTCTATTTATTTCACACATAAAATGAGTAGTTTTACCCGAGATTTAATATCTGGAAAAGTAAAATTAAAACTGTAAAAAATTATTCTTGTTGAAACCATTAAATCAATTCGAGAAACCAATGAAATAATTAAAGAAATAATACATGAAATAGTTCGTGAAATAATTCTGAAGTCCATTTAAATATTAGTATTGAACCAATTTTACTCGTTCTTACTAGGTTTCACATACCATTTTATACAAAAACACATTTACTGTCAAACCGCTTCAACCGAACAATTTCATCTAGACCGGTTCATTCAGAAAATTTGGAAAAAATAAAAGTATTTTGACAGAAAAATTCATGTAAAGTCTATTTATTTCACACACTAAAATGAGTACTTTTACGAGAGATTTAATTTCTGGGAAAGTAAAATTAAAACTGTAAAAAATATTCTTGTTGAAAGCATTGAATCAATTCGAGAAACCAGTGAAATAAATATAGAAATAACACATGAAATAATTCGTGAAACCATTCTAACGTCCATTTAAATATTAGTATTGGGCCAATTTTACTCGTTCTTACTAGGTTTCACATACCATTTTATACAAAAACACATTTACTGTCAAACCGCTTCAACCGAACAATTTCATCTAGACCGGTTCATTCAAAAAATTTAGAAAAAATAAGAGTATTTTGACAGAAAAATTCATGAAAAGTCTATTTATTTCACACACTAAAATGAGTACTTTTATGCGAGATTTAATATCTAGGAAAGTAAAATTAAAACTGTAAAAAAATATTCTTGTTGAAAGCGTTGAATCAATACGAGAAACCAATGAAATAATTAAAGAAATAATACATGAAATAGTTCATGAAACCATTCTGAAGTCCATTTAAATATTAGTATTGAACCAATTTTACTCGTTCTTACTTGGTTTCACATACCATTTTATACAAAAACACATTTACTGTCAAACTGCTTCAATCGAACAATTTCATCTAGACCGGTTCATTCAGAAAATGTAGAAAAAATAAGAGTATTTTGACAGAAAAATTCATGAAAAGTCTATTTATTTCACACACTAAAATAATTTGTTTTACGCGAGATTTAATATCTGGGAAAGTAATATTAAAACTGTAAAAAAATATTCTTGTTGAAAGCATTGAATCAATTCGAGAAACCAATGAAATAATTAAAGAAATAATACATGAAATAGTTAGTGAAACCATTCTGACGTCTATTTAAATATTAGTATTGAGCCAATTTTACTCGTTCTTACTAGGTTTCACATACCATTTTATACAAAAACACATTTACTATCAAACCGCTTCAACCGAACAATTTTATCTACACCGGTTCATTCAGAAAATTTGGAAAAAATAAAAGTATTTTGACAGAAAAATTCATGAAAAGTCTATTTATTTCACACACTAAAATGAGTAGTTTTACGCGAGATTTAATATCTGAGAAAGTAAAAATAAAACTGTAAAAAAATATTCTTGTTGAAAGCATTGAATCAATTCGAGAAACCAATGAAATAATTAAAGAAATAATACATGAAATAGTTAGTGAAACCATTCTGACGTCCATTTAAATATTAGTATTGAGCCAATTTTACTCGTTCTTACTTGGTTTCACATAACATTTTATACAAAAACACATTCACTGTCAAACCGCTTCAACCGAACAATTTCATCTAGACCGGTTCATTTAGAAAGTTTAGAAAAAATAAGAGTATTTTGACAGAAAAATTCATGAAAATTCTATTTATTTCACACACTAAAATGAGTACTTTTACGCGAGATTTAATATCTAGGAAAGTAAAATTAAAACTGTAAAAAAATATTCTTGTTGAAAGCATTGAATCAATTTTATACAAAAACACATTCACAGTCAAACCGCTTCAACCAAACAATTTTATCTAGACCGGTTCATTCAGAAAATTTAGAAAAAATAAGAGTATTTTGACAGAAAAATTCATGAAAAGTCTATTTATTTCACACACTAAAATGAGTACTTTTATGCGAGATTTAATATCTAGGAAAGTAAAATTAAAACTGTAAAAAAATATTCTTGTTGAAAGCATTGAATCAATTCGAGAAACCAATGAAATAATTAAAGAAATAATACATGAAATAGTTCATGAAACCATTCTGAAGTCCATTTAAATATTAGTATTGAACCAATTTTACTCGTTCTTACTTGGTTTCACATACCATTTTATACAAAAACACATTTACTGTCAAACTGCTTCAATCGAACAATTTCATCTAGACCGGTTCATTCAGAAAATTTAGAAAAAATAAGAGTATTTTGACAGAAAAATTCATGAAAAGTCTATTTATTTCACACACTAAAATAATTTGTTTTACGCGAGATTTAATATCTGGGAAAGTAATATTAAAACTGTAAAAAAATATTCTTGTTGAAAGCATTGAATCAATTCGAGAAACCAATGAAATAATTAAAGAAATAATACATGAAATAGTTAGTGAAACCATTCTGACGTCTATTTAAATATTAGTATTGAGCCAATTTTACTCGTTCTTACTAGGTTTCACATACCATTTTATACAAAAACACATTTACTATCAAACCGCTTCAACCGAACAATTTCATCTACACTGGTTCATTCAGAAAATTTGGAAAAAATAAAAGTATTTTGACAGAAAAATTCATGAAAAGTCTATTTATTTCACACACTAAAATGAGTAGTTTTACGCGAGATTTAATATCTGAGAAAGTAAAATTAAAACTGTAAAAAAATATTCTTGTTGAAAGCATTGAATCAATTCGAGAAACCAATGAAATAATTAAAGAAATAATACATGAAATAGTTAGTGAAACCATTCTGACGTCCATTTAAATATTAGTATTGAGCCAATTTTACTCGTTCTTACTTGGTTTCACATAACATTTTATACAAAAACACATTCACTGTCAAACCGCTTCAACCGAACAATTTCATCTAGACCGGTTCATTTAGAAAGCTTAGAAAAAATAAGAGTATTTTGACAGAAAAATTCATGAAAATTCTATTTATTTCACACACTAAAATGAGTACTTTTATGCGAGATTTAATATCTAGGAAAGTAAAATTAAAACTGTAAAAAAATATTCTTGTTGAAAGCATTGAATCAATTTTATACAAAAACACATTCACAGTCAAACCGCTTCAACCAAACAATTTTATCTAGACCGGTTCATTCAGAAAATTTAGAAAAAAATAAGAGTATTTTGACAGAAAAATTCATGAAAAGTCTATTTATTTCACACACTAAAATGAGTAGTTTTACACGAGATTTAATATCTAGGAAAGTAAAATTAAAACTGTATAAAAATATTCTCGTTAAAAGCATTGAATCAATTCGAGAAACCAATTAATTATTATAGAAATAATACAGGAAATAATTCGTGAAACCATTCTGACATCCATTTAAATATTAGTATTGAGCCAATATTAATCGTTCTTACTAGGTTTCACATACCATTTTATACAAAAACACATTCACATTTAAACCGCTTTAACCAAACAATTTCATCTTGACCGGTTCATTGAGAAAATTTAGAAAAAAACAAGAGTATTTTGACAAAAAAATTCATGAAAATTCTATTTATTTCACACACTAAAATGAGTAGTTTTACGCGAGATTTAATATCTGGGAAAGTAAAATTAAAACTGTAAAAAAATATTCTTGTTGAAAGATTAATCAATTCGAGAAACCAATGAAATAAAAATAGAAATAATACATGAAATATTTCGTGAAATCATTCTGACGTCCATTTAAATATTAGCATTGAGCCAATTTTACTCGTTCTTACTAGATTTCACATACCATTTTATACAAAAACACATTCACTGTCAAACCGCTTCAACCGAACAATTTCATCTAGACCGGTTCATTCAGAAAATTTAGAAAAAAATAAGAGTATTTTGATAGAAAAATTCATGAAAAGTCTATTTATTTCACACATAAAATGAGTAGTTTTACGCGAGATTCAATATCTAGGAAAGTAAAATTAAAACTTTAAAAAAATATTCTTCTTGAAATCAATAAATCAATTCGAGAAACCAATGAAATAATTAAAGAAATAATACATGAAATAGTTCGTGAAACCATTCTGACGTCTATTTAAATATTAATATTAAGCCAATTTTACTCGTTCTTACTAGGTTTCACATACCATTTTATACAAAAACACATTCACTGTCAAACCACTTCAACTGAACTATTTCATCTAGACCGGTTCATTCAGAAAATTTAGAAAAAATAAGAGTATTTTGACAGAAAAATTCATGAAAAGTCTATTTATTTCACACACTAAAATAAGTAATTTTAAGCGAGATTCAATATCTAGGAAAGTAAAATTAAAACTGTAAAAAAAATATTCTTGTTGAAAGCATTGAATCAATTCGAGAAACCAATGAAATAATTATAGAAATAATACCTGAAATAATTCGTGAAACCATTCTGACGTCCATTTAAATATTAGCATTGAGCTAATTTTACTCGTTCTTACTAGGTTTCCAATACCATTTTTTACAAAAACACATTCACTGTAAAACCGCTTAAATCGAACAATTTCATCTAGACCGGTTCATTCAGAAAATTTAGAAAAAAGAGTATTTTGACAGAAAAATTCATGAAAAGTCTATTTATTTCACACACTAAAATGAGTACTTTTATGCGAGATTTAATATCTAGGAAAGTAAAATTAAAACTGTAAAAAAATATTCTTGTTGAAAGCATTGAATCAATTCGAGAAACCAATGAAATAATTAAAGAAATAATACATGAAATAGTTCATGAAACCATTCTGAAGTCCATTTAAATATTAGTATTGAACCAATTTTACTCATTCTTACTAGGTTTCACATACGATTTTATACAAAAAAATATTTACTGTCAAATCGCTTCAACCGAACAATATCATCTAGACTGGTTCATTCAGAAAATTTAGAAAAAATAAGAGAATTTTGACAGAAAAATTCATGAAAAGTCTATTTATTTCACACACTAAAAAGAGTAGTTTTACGCGAGATTTAATATCTGGGAAAGTAAAATTAAAACTGTAAAAAAATATTCTTGTTGAAAGCATTGAATCAATTCGAGAAACCAATGAAATAATTTAAGAAATAATACATGAAATAGTTAGTGAAACCATTCTGACGTCCATTTAAATATTAGTATTGAGCCAATTTTACTCGTTCTTACTTGATTTCACATACCATTTTATACAAAAACACATTCACTTTCAAAAATGCTTCAACTAAACAATTTCATCTAGACCGGTTCATTCAGAAAATTTAGAAAAAATAAGAGTATTTTGACAGAAAAATTCATGAAAAGTCTATTTATTTCACACACTAAAATGAGTACTTTTACGCGAGATTTAATATCTAGGAATGTAAAATTAAAACTGTAAAAAAATATTCTTGGTGAAAGCATTGAATCAATTTGAGAAACTAATGAAATAATTAAAGAAATAATACATGAAATAGTTAGTGAAACCATTCTGACGTCCATTTAAATATTAGTATTGAGCCAATTTTACTCGTTCTTACTTAGTTTCACATACCATTTTATACAAAAACACATTCACTGTCAAATCGCTTCAACCGAACAATTTCATCTAGACCGGTTCATTCAGAAAATTTAGAAAAAATAAGAGTATTTTGACAAAAAAATTCATGAAAAGTCTATTTATTTCACACACTAAAATGAGTACTTTTACGCGAGATTTAATATCTTGGAAAGTAAAATTAAAACTGTAAAAAAATATTCTTGTTGAAAGCATTGAATCAATTCGATAAACCAATGAAATAATTAAAGAAATAATACATGAAATAGTTAGTGAAACCATTCTGACGTCCATTTAAATATTAGTATTGAGCCAATTTTACTCGTTCTTACTTGGTTTCACATACCATTTTATACAAAAACACATTCACTGTCAAACCGCTTCAACCGAACAATTTCATCTAGACCGGTTCATTCAGAAAAATTAAAAAAAAATAAGAGTATTTTGATAGAAAAATTCACGAAAAGTCTATTTATTTCACACACTAAAATAAGTGCTTTTACGCGAGATTTAATATCTAGAAAGTAAAATTAAAACTGTAAAAAAATATTCTTGTTGAAAGCATTGAATCAATTCGAGAAACCAATGAAATAATTAAAGAAATAATACATGAAATAGTTAGTGAAACCATTCTGACGTCCATTTAAATATTAGTATTGAACCAATTTTACTCGTTCTTACTAGGTTTCACATACCATTTTATACAAAAACACATTTACTGTCAAACCGCTTCAACCGAACAATTTCATCTAGACCGGTTCATTCAGAAAATTTATAAAAAATAAAAGTATTTTGACAGAAAAATTCATGAAAAGTCTATTTATTTCACACACTAAAATGAGTAGTTTTATGCGAGATTTAATATCTGAGAAAGTAAAATTAAAACTGTAAAAAAATATTCTTGTTGAAAGCATTGACTCAATTCGAGAAACCAATGAAATAATTAAAGAAATAATACATGAAATAGTTAGTGAAACCATTCTGACGTCCATTTAAATATTAGTATTGAGCCAATTTTACTCGTTCTTACTTGGTTTCACATACCATTTTATACAAAAACACATTCACAGTCAAACCGCTTCAACCAAACAATTTTATCTAGACAGGTTCATTCAGAAAATTTATAAAAAATAAGAGTATTTTGACAGAAAAATTCATGAAAAGTCTATTTATTTCACACACTAAAATGAGTAGTTTTATGCGAGATTTAATATCTGGGAAAGTAAAATTAAAACTGTATAAAAATATTCTCGTTAAAAGCATTGAATCAATTCGAGAAACCAATTAATTATTATAGAAATAATACAGGAAATAATTCGTGAAACCATTCTGACATCCTTTTAAATATTAGTATTGAGCCAATATTAATCGTTCTTACTAGGTTTCACATACCATTTTATACAAAAACACATTCACATTTAAACCGCTTTAACCAAACAATTTCATCTTGAACGGTTCATTGAGAAAATTTAGAAAAAAATAAGAGTATTTTGACAGAAAAATTCATAAAAAGTCTATTTATTTCACACACTAAAATGAGTAGTTTTACGCGAGATTTAATATCTGGGAAAGTAAAATTAAAACTGTAAAAAAATATTCTTGTTGAAAAGATTAATCAATTCGAGAAACCAATGAAATAATTATAAAAATAATACATGAAATATTTCGTGAAACCATTCTGACGTCCATTTAAATATTAGTATTGAGCCAATTTTACTCGTTCTTACTTGGTTTCACATAACATTTTATACAAAAACACATTCACTGTCAAACCGCTTCAACCGAACAATTTCATCTAGACCGGTTCATTTAGAAAGTTTAGAAAAAATAAGAGTATTTTGACAGAAAAATTCATGAAAATTCTATTTATTTCACACACTAAAATGAGTACTTTTACGCGAGATTTAATATCTAGGAAAGTAAAATTAAAACTGTAAAAAAATATTCTTGTTGAAAGCATTGAATCAATTTTATACAAAAACACATTCACAGTCAAACCGCTTCAACCAAACAATTTTATCTAGACCAGTTCATTCAGAAAATTTAGAAAAAATAAGAGTATTTTGACAGAAAAATTCATGAAAAGTCTATTTATTTCACACACTAAAATGAGTACTTTTATGCGAGATTTAATATCTAGAAAAGTAAAATTAAAACTGTAAAAAAATATTCTTGTTGAAAGCATTGAATCAATTCGAGAAACCAATGAAATAATTAAAGAAATAATACATGAAATAGTTCATGAAACCATTCTGAAGTCCATTTAAATATTAGTATTGAACCAATTTTACTCGTTCTTACTTGGTTTCACATACCATTTTATACAAAAACACATTTACTGTCAAACTGCTTCAATCGAACAATTTCATCTAGACCGGTTCATTCAGAAAATTTAGAAAAAATAAGAGTATTTTGACAGAAAAATTCATGAAAAGTCTATTTATTTCACACACTAAAATAATTTGTTTTACGCGAGATTTAATATCTGGGAAAGTAATATTAAAACTGTAAAAAAATATTCTTGTTGAAAGCATTGAATCAATTCGAGAAACCAATGAAATAATTAAAGAAATAATACATGAAATAGTTAGTGAAACCATTCTGACGTCTATTTAAATATTAGTATTGAGCCAATTTTACTCGTTCTTACTAGGTTTCACATACCATTTTATACAAAAACACATTTACTATCAAACCGCTTCAACCGAACAATTTCATCTACACCGGTTCATTCAGAAAATTTGGAAAAAATAAAAGTATTTTGACAGAAAAATTCATGAAAAGTCTATTTATTTCACACACTAAAATGAGTAGTTTTACGCGAGATTTAATATCTGAGAAAGTAAAATTAAAACTGTAAAAAAATATTCTTGTTGAAAGCATTGAATCAATTCGAGAAACCAATGAAATAATTAAAGAAATAATACATGAAATAGTTAGTGAAACCATTCTGACGTCCATTTAAATATTAGTATTGAGCCAATTTTACTCGTTCTTACTTGGTTTCACATAACATTTTATACAAAAACACATTCACTGTCAAACCGCTTCAACCGAACAATTTCATCTAGACCGGTTCATTTAGAAAGCTTAGAAAAAATAAGAGTATTTTGACAGAAAAATTCATGAAAATTCTATTTATTTCACACACTAAAATGAGTACTTTTATGCGAGATTTAATATCTAGGAAAGTAAAATTAAAACTGTAAAAAAATATTCTTGTTGAAAGCATTGAATCAATTTTATACAAAAACACATTCACAGTCAAACCGCTTCAACCAAACAATTTTATCTAGACCGGTTCATTCAGAAAATTTAGAAAAAAATAAGAGTATTTTGACAGAAAAATTCATGAAAAGTCTATTTATTTCACACACTAAAATGAGTAGTTTTACACGAGATTTAATATCTAGGAAAGTAAAATTAAAACTGTATAAAAATATTCTCGTTAAAAGCATTGAATCAATTCGAGAAACCAATTAATTATTATAGAAATAATACAGGAAATAATTCGTGAAACCATTCTGACATCCATTTAAATATTAGTATTGAGCCAATATTAATCGTTCTTACTAGGTTTCACATACCATTTTATACAAAAACACATTCACATTTAAACCGCTTTAACCAAACAATTTCATCTTGACCGGTTCATTGAGAAAATTTAGAAAAAAATAAGAGTATTTTGACAAAAAAATTCATGAAAATTCTATTTATTTCACACACTAAAATGAGTAGTTTTACGCGAGATTTAATATCTGGGAAAGTAAAATTAAAACTGTAAAAAAATATTCTTGTTGAAAGATTAATCAATTCGAGAAACCAATGAAATAAAAATAGAAATAATACATGAAATATTTTGTGAAATCATTCTGACGTCCATTTAAATATTAGCATTGAGCCAATTTTACTCGTTCTTACTAGATTTCACATACCATTTTATACAAAAACACATTCACTGTCAAACCGCTTCAACCGAACAATTTCATCTAGACCGGTTCATTCAAAAAATTTAGAAAAAAATAAGAGTATTTTGATAGAAAAATTCATGAAAAGTCTATTTATTTCACACATAAAATGATTAGTTTTACGCGAGATTCAATATCTAGGAAAGTAAAATTAAAACTTTAAAAAAATATTCTTCTTGAAATCAATAAATCAATTCGAGAAACCAATGAAATAATTAAAGAAATAATACATGAAATAGTTCGTGAAACCATTCTGACGTCTATTTAAATATTAATATTAAGCCAATTTTACTCGTTCTTACTAGGTTTCACATACCATTTTATACAAAAACACATTCACTGTCAAACCACTTCAACTGAACTATTTCATCTAGACCGGTTCATTCAGAAAATTTAGAAAAAATAAGAGTATTTTGACAGAAAAATTCATGAAAAGTCTATTTATTTCACACACTAAAATAAGTAATTTTACGCGAGATTCAATATCTAGGAAAGTAAAATTAAAACTGTAAAAAAAATATTCTTGTTGAAAGCATTGAATCAATTCGAGAAACCAATGAAATAATTATAGAAATAATACCTGAAATAATTCGTGAAACCATTCTGACGTCCATTTAAATATTAGCATTGAGCTAATTTTACTCGTTCTTACTAGGTTTCCAATACCATTTTTTACAAAAACACATTCACTGTAAAACCGCTTAAATCGAACAATTTCATCTAGACCGGTTCATTCAGAAAATTTAGAAAAAAAGAGTATTTTGACAGAAAAATTCATGAAAAGTCTATTTATTTCACACACTAAAATGAGTACTTTTATGCGAGATTTAATATCTAGGAAAGTAAAATTAAAACTGTAAAAAAATATTCTTGTTGAAAGCATTGAATCAATTCGAGAAACCAATGAAATAATTAAAGAAATAATACATGAAATAGTTCATGAAACCATTCTGAAGTCCATTTAAATATTAGTATTGAACCAATTTTACTCATTCTTACTAGGTTTCACATACGATTTTATACAAAAAAATATTTACTGTCAAATCGCTTCAACCGAACAATATCATCTAGACTGGTTCATTCAGAAAATTTAGAAAAAATAAGAGAATTTTGACAGAAAAATTCATGAAAAGTCTATTTATTTCACACACTAAAAAGAGTAGTTTTACGCGAGATTTAATATCTGGGAAAGTAAAATTAAAACTGTAAAAAAATATTCTTGTTGAAAGCATTGAATCAATTCGAGAAACCAATGAAATAATTTAAGAAATAATACATGAAATAGTTAGTGAAACCATTCTGACGTCCATTTAAATATTAGTATTGAGCCAATTTTACTCGTTCTTACTTGATTTCACATACCATTTTATACAAAAACACATTCACTTTCAAAAATGCTTCAACTAAACAATTTCATCTAGACCGGTTCATTCAGAAAATTTAGAAAAAATAAGAGTATTTTGACAGAAAAATTCATGAAAAGTCTATTTATTTCACACACTAAAATGAGTACTTTTACGCGAGATTTAATATCTAGGAATGTAAAATTAAAACTGTAAAAAAATATTCTTGGTGAAAGCATTGAATCAATTTGAGAAACTAATGAAATAATTAAAGAAATAATACATGAAATAGTTAGTGAAACCATTCTGACGTCCATTTAAATATTAGTATTGAGCCAATTTTACTCGTTCTTACTTAGTTTCACATACCATTTTATACAAAAACACATTCACTGTCAAATCGCTTCAACCGAACAATTTCATCTAGACCGGTTCATTCAGAAAATTTAGAAAAAATAAGAGTATTTTGACAAAAAAATTCATGAAAAGTCTATTTATTTCACACACTAAAATGAGTACTTTTACGCGAGATTTAATATCTAGGAAAGTAAAATTAAAACTGTAAAAAAATATTCTTGTTGAAAGCATTGAATCAATTCGATAAACCAATGAAATAATTAAAGAAATAATACATGAAATAGTTAGTGAAACCATTCTGACGTCCATTTAAATATTAGTATTGAGCCAATTTTACTCGTTCTTACTTGGTTTCACATACCATTTTATACAAAAACACATTCACTGTCAAACCGCTTCAACCGAACAATTTCATCTAGACCGGTTCATTCAGAAAATTTAAAAAAAAATAAGAGTATTTTGATAGAAAAATTCACGAAAAGTCTATTTATTTCACACACTAAAATAAGTGCTTTTACGCGAGATTTAATATCTAGAAAGTAAAATTAAAACTGTAAAAAAATATTCTTGTTGAAAGCATTGAATCAATTCGAGAAACCAATGAAATAATTAAAGAAATAATACATGAAATAGTTAGTGAAACCATTCTGACGTCCATTTAAATATTAGTATTGAACCAATTTTACTCGTTCTTACTAGGTTTCACATACCATTTTATACAAAAACACATTTACTGTCAAACCGCTTCAACCGAACAATTTCATCTAGACCGGTTCATTCAGAAAATTTAGAAAAAATAAAAGTATTTTGACAGAAAAATTCATGAAAAGTCTATTTATTTCACACACTAAAATGAGTAGTTTTACGCGAGATTTAATATCTGAGAAAGTAAAATTAAAACTGTAAAAAAATATTCTTGTTGAAAGCATTGACTCAATTCGAGAAACCAATGAAATAATTAAAGAAATAATACATGAAATAGTTAGTGAAACCATTCTGACGTCCATTTAAATATTAGCATTGAGCCAATTTTACTCGTTCTTACTTGGTTTCACATACCATTTTATACAAAAACACATTCACAGTTAAACCGCTTCAACCAAACAATTTTATCTAGACAGGTTCATTCAGAAAATTTAGAAAAAATAAGAGTATTTTGACAGAAAAATTCATGAAAAGTCTATTTATTTCACACACTAAAATGAGTAGTTTTATGCGAGATTTAATATCTGGGAAAGTAAAATTAAAACTGTATAAAAATATTCTCGTTAAAAGCATTGAATCAATTCGAGAAACCAATTAATTATTATAGAAATAATACAGGAAATAATTCGTGAAACCATTCTGACATCCTTTTAAATATTAGTATTGAGCCAATATTAATCGTTCTTACTAGGTTTCACATACCATTTTATACAAAAACACATTCACATTTAAACCGCTTTAACCAAACAATTTCATCTTGAACGGTTCATTGAGAAAATTTAGAAAAAAATAAGAGTATTTTGACAGAAAAATTCATAAAAAGTCTATTTATTTCACACACTAAAATGAGTAGTTTTACGCGAGATTTAATATCTGGGAAAGTAAAATTAAAACTGTAAAAAAATATTCTTGTTGAAAAGATTAATCAATTCGAGAAACCAATGAAATAATTATAAAAATAATACATGAAATATTTCGTGAAATCATTCTGACGTCCATTTAAATATTAGCATTGATCCAATTTTACTCGTTTTTACTAGATTTCACATACCATTTTATACAAAAACACATTCACTGTCAAACCGCTTCAACCGAACAATTTCATCTAGACCGGTTCATTCAGAAAATTTAGAAAAAAATAAGAGTATTTTGATAGAAAAATTCATGAAAAGTCTATTTATTTCACACATAAAATGAGTAGTTTTACGCGAGATTCAATATCTAGGAAAGTAAAATTAAAACTTTAAAAAAATATTCTTCTTGAAATCAATAAATCAATTCGAGAAACCAATGAAATAATTAAAGAAATAATACATGAAATAGTTCGTGAAACCATTCTGACGTCCATTTAAATATTAATATTAAGCCAATTTTACTCGTTCTTACTAGGTTTCACATACCATTTTATACAAAAACACATTCACTGTCAAACCGCTTCAACTGAACTATTTCATCTAGACCGGTTCATTCAGAAAATTTAGAAAAAATAAGAGTATTTTGACAGAAAAATTCATGAAAAGTCTATTTATTTCACACACTAAAATAAGTAATTTTACGCGAGATTCAATATCTAGGAAAGTAAAATTAAAACTGTAAAAAAAATATTCTTGTTGAAAGCATTGAATCAATTCGAGAAACCAATGAAATAATTATAGAAATAATACCTGAAATAATTCGTGAAACCATTCTGACGTCCATTTAAATATTAGCATTGAACTAATTTTACTCGTTCTTACTAGGTTTCACATACCATTTTATACAAAAACACATTCACTGTCAAACCGCTTCAATCGAACAATTTCATCTAGACCGGTTCATTCAGAAAATTTAGAAAAAAAAGAGTATTTTGACAGAAAAATTCATGAAAAGTCTATTTATTTCACATACTAAAATGAGTACTTTTATGCGAGATTTAATATCTAGGAAAGTAAAATTAAAACTGTAAAAAAATATTCTTGTTGAAAGCATTGAATCAATTCGAGAAACCAATGAAATAATTAAAGAAATAATACATGAAATAGTTCATGAAACCATTCTGAAGTCCATTTAAATATTAGTATTGAACCAATTTTACTCATTCTTACTAGGTTTCACATACCATTTTATACAAAAACATATTTACTGTCAAATCGCTTCAACCGAACAATATCATCTAGACTGGTTCATTCAGAAAATTTAGAAAAAATAAGAGAATTTTGACAGAAAAATTCATGAAAAGTCTATTTATTTCACACACTAAAAAGAGTAGTTTTATGCGAGATTTAATATCTGGAAAAGTAAAATTAAAACTGTAAAAAAATATTCTTGTTGAAAGCATTGAATCAATTCGAGAAACCAATGAAATAATTTAAGAAATAATACATGAAATAGTTAGTGAAACCATTCTGACGTCCATTTAAATATTAGTATTGAGCCAATTTTACTCGTTCTTACTTGATTTCACATACCATTCTATACAAAAACACATTCACTTTCAAAAATGCTTCAACTAAACAATTTCATCTAGACCGGTTCATTCAGAAAATTTAGAAAAAATAAGAGTATTTTGACAGAAAAATTCATGAAAAGTCTATTTATTTCACACACTAAAATGAGTACTTTTACACGAGATTTAATATCTAGGAATGTAAAATTAAAACTGTAAAAAAATATTCTTGGTGAAAGCATTGAATCAATTCGAGAAACTAATGAAATAATTAAAGAAATAATACATGAAATAGTTAGTGAAACCATTCTGACGTCCATTTAAATATTAGTATTGAGCCAATTTTACTCGTTCTTACTTAGTTTCACATACCATTTTATACAAAAACACATACACTGTCAAACCGCTTCAACCGAACAATTTCATCTAGACCGGTTCATTCAGAAAATTTAGAAAAAATAAGAGTATTTTGACAAAAAAATTCATGAAAAGTCTATTTATTTCACACACTAAAATGAGTACTTTTACGCGAGATTTAATATCTAGGAAAGTAAAATTAAAACTGTAAAAAAATATTCTTGTTGAAAGCATTGAATCAATTCGAGAAACCAATGAAATAATTAAAGAAATAATACATGAAATAGTTAGTGAAACCATTCTGACGTCCATTTAAATATTAGTATTGAGCCATTTTTACTCGTTCTTACTTGATTTCACATACTATTTTATACAAAAACACATTCACTGTCAAAAATGCTTCAACCGAACAATTTCATCTATACCGGTTCATTTAAAAATTTTAGAAAAAATAAGAGTATTTTGACAGAAAAATTCATAAAAAGTCTATTTATTTCACATACTAAAATGAGTACTTTTACGCGAGATTTAATATGTAGGAAAGTAAAATTAAAACTGTAAAAAAATATTCTTGTTGAAAGCATTGAATCAATTCGAGAAACCAATGAAATAATTAAAGAAATAATACATGAAATAGTTAGTGAAACCATTCTGACGTCCATTTAAATATTAGTATTGAGCCAATTTTACTCGTTCTTACTTGGTTTCACATACCATTTTATACAAAAACACATTCACTGTCAAACCGCTTCAACCGAACAATTTCATCTAGACCGGTTCATTCAGAAAATTAAAAAAAAAATAAGAGTATTTAGATAGAAAAATTCATGAAAAGTCTATTTATTTCACACATAAAATGAGTAGTTTTACGCGAGATTCAATATCTAGGAAAGTAAAATTAAAACTTTAAAAAAATATTCTTCTTGAAATCAATAAATCAATTCGAAAAACCAATGAAATAATTAAAGAAATAATACATGAAATAGTTCGTGAAACCATTCTGACGTCCATTTAAATATTAATATTAAGCCAATTTTACTCGTTCTTACTAGGTTTCACATACCATTTTATACAAAAAAACATTCACTGTCAAACCGCTTCAACTGAACTATTTCATCTAGACCGGTTCATTCAGAAAATTTAGAAAAAATAAGAGTATTTTGACAGAAAAATTCATGAAAAGTCTATTTATTTCACACACTAAAATAAGTAATTTTACGCGAGATTCAATATCTAGGAAAGTAAAATTAAAACTGTAAAAAAAATATTCTTGTTGAAAGCATTGAATCAATTCGAGAAACTAATGAAATAATTATAGAAATAATACCTGAAATAATTCGTGAAACCATTCTGACGTCCATTTAAATATTAGCATTGAGCTAATTTTACTCGTTCTTACTAGGTTTCACATACCATTTTATACAAAAACACATTCGCTGTCAAACCGCTTCAATCGAACAATTTCATCTAGACCGGTTCATTCAGAAAATTTAGAAACAAAAAGAGTATTTTGACAGAAAAATTCATGAAAAGTCTATTTATTTCACACACTAAAATGAGTACTTTTATGCGAGATTTAATATCTAGAAAAGTAAAATTAAAACTGTAAAAAAATATTCTCATTGAAAGCATTGAATCAATTCGAGAAACCAATGAAATAATTAAAGAAATAATACCTGAAATAGTTCATGAAACCATTCTGAAGTCCATTTAAATATTAGTATTGAACCAATTTTACTCATTCTTACTAGGTTTCACATACCATTTTATACAAAAACATATTTACTGTCAAATCGCTTCAACAGAGCAATATCATCTAGACTGGTTCATTCAGAAAATTTAGAAAAAATAAGAGAATTTTGACAGAAAAATTCATGAAAAGTCTATTTATTTCACACACTAAAAAGAGTAGTTTTACGCGAGATTTAATATCTGGGAAAGTAAAATTAAAACTGTAAAAAAATATTCTTGTTGAAAGCATTGAATCAATTCGAGAAACCAATGAAATAATTTAAGAAATAATACATGAAATAGTTAGTGAAACCATTCTGACGTCCATTTAAATATTAGTATTTAGCCAATTTTACTCGTTCTTACTTGATTTCACATACCATTTTATACAAAAACACATTCACTTTCAAAAATGCTTCAACTAAACAATTTCATCTAGACCGGTTCATTCAGAAAATTTAGAAAAAATAAGAGTATTTTGACCGAAAAATTCATAAAAAGTCTATTTATTTCACACACTAAAATGAGTACTTTTACGCGAGATTTAATATCTAGGAAAGTAAAATTAAAACTGTAAAAAAATATTCTTGTTGAAAGCATTGAATCAATTCGAGAAACTAATGAAATAATTAAAGAAATAATACATGAAATAGTTAGTGAAACCATTCTGACGTCCATTTAAATATTAGTATTGAGCCAATTTTACTCGTTCTTACTTAGTTTCACATACCATTTTATACAAAAACACATTCACTGTCAAACCGCTTCAACCAAACAATTTCATCTAGACCGGTTCATTCAGAAAATTTAGAAAAAATAAGAGTATTTTGACAAAAAAATTCATGAAAAGTCTATTTATTTCACACACTAAAATGAGTACTTTTACGCGAGATTTAATATCTAGAAAAGTAAAATTAAAACTGTAAAAAAATATTCTTGTTGAAAGCATTGAATCAATTCGCGAAACCAATGAAATAATTAAAGAAATAATACATGAAATAGTTAGTGAAACCATTCTGACGTCCATTTAAATAATAGTATTGAGCCAATTTTACTCGTTCTTACTTGGTTTCACATACCATTTTATACAAAAACACATTCACTGTCAAACCACTTCAACCGAACAATTTCATCTAGACCGGTTCATTCAGAAAATTTAAAAAAATTAAGAGTATTTTGATAGAAAAATTCACGAAAAGTCTATTTATTTCACACACTAAAATAAGTACTTTTATGCGAGATTTAATATCTAGGAAAGTAAAATTAAAACTGTAAAAAAATATTCTTGTTGAAAGCATTGAATCAATTCGAGAAACCATTGAAATAATTAAAGAAATAATACATGAAATAGTTAGTGAAACCATTCTGACGTCCATTTAAATATTAGTATTGAACCAATTTTAATCATTCTTACTAGGTTTCACATACCATTTTATACAAAAACACATTTACTGTCAAACCGCTTCAACCGAACAATTTCATCAAGACTGGTTCATTCAGAAAATTTAGAAAAATAAGAGTATTTTGACAGAAAAATTCAAGAAAAGTCTATTTATTTCACACACTAAAAAGAGTAGTTTTACGCGAGATTTAATATCTGGGAAAGTAAAATTAAAAATGTAAAAAAATATTCTTGTTGAAAGCATTGAATCAATTCGAGAAACCAATGAAATAATTAAAGAAATAATACATGAAATAGTTAGTGCAACCATTCTGACGTCCATTTAAATATTAGTATTGAGCCATTTTTACTCGTTCTTACTTGATTTCACATATATAAAAACACATTCACTGTCAAAAATGCTTCAATAGAACAATTTCATCTAGACCGGTTCATTTAAAAATTTTAGAAAAAATAAGAGTATTTTGACAGAAAAATTCATGAAAAGTCTATTTATTTCACACACTAAAATGAGTACTTTTACGCGAGATTTAATATCTAGGAAAGTAAAATTAAAACTGTAAAAAAATATTCTTGTTGAAAGCATTGAATCAATTCGAGAAACCAATGAAATAATTAAAGAAATAATACATGAAATAGTTAGTGAAACCATTCTGACGTCCATTTAAATATTAGTATTGAGCCAATTTTACTCGTTCTTACTTGGTTTCACATACCATTTTATACAAAAACACATTCACTGTCAAACCGCTTCAACCGAACAATTTCATCTAGACCGGTTCATTCAGAAAATTTAGAAAAAATAAGAGTATTTTGACAAAAAAATTCATGAAAAGTCTATTTATTTCACACACTAAAATGAGTACTTTTACGCGAGATTTAATATCTAGGAAAGTAGAATTAAAACTGTAAAAAAATATTCTTGTTGAAAGCATTGAATCAATTCGAGAAACCAATGAAATAATTAAAGAAATAATACATGAAATAGTTAGTGAAACCATTCTGACGTCCATTTAAATATTAGTGTTGAGCCAATTTTACTCGTTCTTACTTGGTTTCACATACCATTTTATACAAAAACACATTCACTGTCAAACCGCTTCAACCGAACAATTTCATCTAGACCGGTTCATTCAGAAAATTAAAAAAAAAAATAAGAGTATTTTGACAGAAAAATTCATGAAAAGTCTATTTATTTCACACACTAAAATAAGTACTTTTACGCGAGATTTAATATCTAGGAAAGTAAAATTAAAACTGTAAAAAAATATTCTTGTTGAAAGCATTGAATCAATTCGAGAAACCAATGAAATAATTAAAGAAATAATACATGAAATAGTTAGTGAAACCATTCTGACGTCCATTTAAATATTAGTATTGAGCCAATGTTACTCGTTCTTACTTGGTTTCATATACCATTTTATACAAAACACATTCACTGTCAAACCGCTTCAACCGAACAATTTCATCTAGACCGGTTCATTCAAAAAATTTAAAAAAAATAAGAGTATTTGACAGAAAAATTCATGAAAAGTCTATTTATTTCACACACTAAAATAAGTACTTTTATGCGAGATTTAATATCTAGGAAAGTAAAATTAAAACTGTAAAAAAATATTCTTGTTGAAAGCATTGAATCAATTCGAGAAACCAATGAAATAATTAAAGAAATAATACATGAAATAGTTAGTGAAACCATTCTGACGTCCATTTAAATATTAGTATTAATCCAATTTTACTCGTTCTTACTTGATTTCACATACCATTTTATACAAAAACACATTCACTGTCAAACCGCTTCAACCGAACAATTTCATCTAGACCGGTTCATTCAGAAAATTTTAAAAAAATAAGTGTATTTTGACAGAAAAATTCATGAAAAGTTTATTTATTTCACACACTAAAATGAGTACTTTTACGCGAGATTTAATATCTAGGAAAGTAAAATTAAAACTGTAAAAAAATATTCTTGTTGAAAGCATTAAATCAATTCGAGAAACCAATGAAATAATTACAGAAATAATACATGAAATAGTTAGTGAAACCATTCTGACGTCCATTTAAATATTAGTATTGAGCCAATTTTACTCGTTCTTACTTGGTTTCACATACCATTTTATACAAAAACACATTCACTATCAAACCGTTTCAACCGAACAATTTCATCTAGACCGGTTCATTCAGAAAATTTAGAAAAAATAAGAGTATTTTGACAAAAAAATTCATGAAAAGTCTATTTATTTCACACACTAAAATGAGTACTTTTACGCGAGATTTAATATCTAGGAAAGTAAAATTAAAACTGTAAAAAAATATTCTTGTTGAAAGCATTAAATCAATTCGAGAAACCAATGAAATAATTACAGAAATAATACATGAAATAGTTAGTGAAACCATTCTGACGTCCATTTAAATATTAGTATTGAGCCAATTTTACTCGTTCTTACTTGGTTTCACATACCATTTTATACAAAAACACATTCACTGTCAAACTGCTTCAACCGAACAATTTCATCTAGACCGGTTCATTCAGAAAATTAAAAAAAAATAAGAGTATTTTGACAGAAAAATTCATGAAAAGTCTATTTATATCACACACTAAAATGAGTACTTTTATGCGAGATTTAATATCTAGGAAGGTAAAATTAAAACTGTATAAAAATATTCTTGTTGAAAGCATTGAATCAATTCGAGAAACCAATGAAATAATTATAGAAATAATACCTGAAATAATTCGTGAAACCATTCTGACGTCCATTTAAATATTAGCATTGAGCTAATTTTACTCGTTCTTACTAGGTTTCACATACCATTTTATACAAAAACACATTCACTGTCAAACCGCTTCAATCGAACAATTTCATTTAGACCGGTTCATTCAGAAAATTTAGAAAAAAAAAGAGTATTCTGACAGAAAAATTCATGAAAAGTCTATTTATTTCACACACTAAAATGAGTACTTTTATGCGAGATTTAATATCTAGGAAAGTAAAATTAAAACTGTAAAAAAATATTCTTGTTGAAAGCATTGAATATCAATTCGAGAAACCAATGAAATAATTAAAGAAATAATACATGAAATAGTTCATGAAACCATTCTGAAGTCCATTTAAATATTAGTATTGAACCAATTTTACTCATTCTTACTAGGTTTCACATACCATTTTATACAAAAACACATTTACTATCAAATCGCTTCAACCGAACAATTTCATCTAGATCAGTTCATTCAGAAAATTTAGAAAAAATAAGAGTATTTTGACAGAAAAATTCATGAAAAGTCTATTTATTTCACACACTAAAAAGAGTAGTTTTACGCGAGATTTAATATCTGTTAAAGTAAAATTAAAACTGTAAAAAAATATTCTTCTTGAAAGCATTGAATCAATTCGAGAAACCAATGAAATAATTACAGAAATAATACATGAAATAGTTAGTGAAACCATTCTGACATCCATTTAAATATTAGTATTGAGCCAATTTTACTCGTTCTTACTTGATTTCACATACCATTTTATACAAAAACACATTCACTGTCAAAAATGCTTCAACCGAACAATTTCATCTAGACAGGTTCATTCAGAAAATTTAGAAAAAATAAGAGTATTTTGACAAAAAAATTCATGAAAAGTCTATTTATTTCACACACTAAAATGAGTACTTTTACGCGAGATTTAATATCTAGGAAAGTAAAATTAAAACGGTAAAAACATATTCTTGTTGAAAGCATTGAATCAATTCGAGAAACCAATGAAATAATTAAAGAAATAATACATGAAATAGTTAGTGAAACCATTCTGACTTCCATTTAAATATTAGTATTGAGCCAATTTTACTCGTTCTTACTTGGTTTCACATACCATTTTATACAAAAACACATTCACTGTCAAACCGCTTCAATCGAACAATTTCATCTACACCGGTTCATTCAGAAAATTTAGAAAAAAAGAGTATTTTGACAGAAAAATTCATAAAAAGTCTATTTATTTCACACACTAAAATGAGTACTTTTATGCGAGATTTAATATCTAGGAAAGTAAAATTAAAACTGTAAAAAAATATTCTTGTTGAAAGCATTAAATCAATTCGAGAAACCAATGAAATAATTAAAGAAATAATACATGAAATAGTTCGTGAAACCATTATGAAGTCCATTTAAATATTAGTATTGAACCAATTTTACTCATTCTTACTAGGTTTCACATACCATTTTATACAAAAACAAATTTACTGTCAAACCGCTTCAACCGAACAATTTCATCTAGACCGGTTCATTCAGAAAATTTAGAAAAAATAAAAGTATTTTGACACAAAAATTCATGAAAAGTCTATTTATTTTACACACTAAAAAGAGTAGTTTTAAACGAGATTTAATATCTGGGAAAGTAAAATTAAAACTGTAAAAAAATATTCTTGTTGAAAGCATTGAATCAATTCGAGAAACTAATGAAATAATTAAAGAAATAATACATGAAATAGTTCGTGAAACCATTCTGACGTCCATTTAAATATTAGTATTGAGCCAATATTAGTCGTTCTTATTAGGTTTCACATACCATTTTATACAAAAACACATTCACATTTAAACCGCTTCAACCAAACAATTTAATCTAGACCGATTGATTGAGAAAAAATTTAGAAAAAATAAGAGTATTTTGACAGAAAAATTCATGAAAAGTCTATTTATTTCACACACTAAAATGAGTAGTTTTACGCGAGGTTTAATATCTGGGAATGTAAAATTAAAACTGTAAAAAATACTCTGGTTGAAAACATTGTATCAATTCGAGAAACCAATAAAATAATTATAGAAATAATACATGAAATATTTCATGAAACCAATGAATCAATTCGAGAAACCAATGAAATAATTAAAGAAATAATATATGAAATAGTTAGTGAAACCATTCTGACATCTATTTAAATATTAGTATTGAGCCAATTTTACTCGTTCTTACTTGGTTACACATACCATTTTATACAAAAACACATTCACTGTCAAACCGCTTCAACCGAATAATTTCATCTAGACCGGTTCATTCAGAAAATTTACAAAAAATAAGAGTATTTTGACAGAAAAATTCATGAAAAGTCTATTTATTTCACACACTAAAATAAGTACTTTTACGCGAGATTTAATATCTGGGAAAGTAAAATTAAAACTGTAAAAAAATATTCTTCTTGAAAGCATTGAATCAATTCGAGAAACCAATGAAATAATTACAGAAATAATACATGAAATAGTTAGTGAAACCATTCTGACGTCCATTTAAATATTAGTATTGAGCCAATTTTACTCGTTCTTACTTGATTTCACATACCATTGTATACAAAAACACATTCACTGTCAAAAATGCTTCAACTGAACAATTTCATCTAGACAGGTTCATTCAGAAAATTTAGAAAAAATAAGAGTATTTTGACAGAAAAATTCATGAAAAGTCTATTTATTTCACACACTAAAATGAGTACTTTTACGCGAGATTTAATATCTAGGAAAGTAAAATTAAAACGGTAAAAACATATTCTTGTTGAAAGCATTGAATCAATTCGAGAAACCAATGAAATAATTAAAGAAATAATACATGAAATAGTTAGTGAAACCATTCTGACTTCCATTTAAATATTAGTATTGAGCCAATTTTACTCGTTCTTACTTGGTTTCACAAACCATTTTATACAAAAACACATTCACTGTCAAACCGCTTCAATCGAACAATTTCATCTACACCGGTTCATTCAGAAAATTTAGAAAAAAAGAGTATTTTGACAGAAAAATTCATGAAAAGTCTATTTATTTCACACACTAAAATGAGTACTTTTATGCGAGATATAATATCTAGGAAAGTAAAATTAAAACTGTAAAAAAATATTCTTGTTGAAAGCATTGAATCAATTCGAGAAACCAATGAAATAATTAAAGAAATAATACATGAAATAGTTCGTGAAAAATTATGAAGTCCATTTAAATATTAGTATTGAACCAATTTTACTCATTCTTACTAGGTTTCACATACCATTTTATACAAAAACACATTTACTGTCAAACCGCTTCAACCGAACAATTTCATCTAGACCGGTTCATTCAGAAAATTTAGAAAAAATAAAAGTATTTTGACACAAAAATTCATGAAAAGTCTATTTATTTCACACACTAAAAAGAGTAGTTTTAAACGAGATTTAATATCTGGGAAAGTAAAATTAAAACTGTAAAAAAATATTCTTGTTGAAAGCATTGAATCAATTCGAGAAACCAGTGAAATAATTAAAGAAATAATACATGAAATAGTTCGTGAAACCATTCTGACGTCCATTTAAATATTAGTATTGAGCCAATATTAGTCGTTCTTATTAGGTTTCACATACCATTTTATACAAAAACACATTCACATTTAAACCGCTTCAACCAAACAATTTAATCTAGACCGATTGATTGAGAAAAAATTTAGAAAAAATAAGAGTATTTTGACAGAAAAATTCATGAAAAGTCTATTTATTTCACACACTAAAATGAGTAGTTTTACGCGAGGTTTAATATCTGGGAATGTAAAATTAAAACTGTAAAAAATACTCTGGTTGAAAACATTGTATCAATTCGAGAAACCAATAAAATAATTATAGAAATAATACATGAAATATTTCATGAAACCAATGAATCAATTCGAGAAACCAATGAAATAATTAAAGAAATAATATATGAAATAGTTAGTGAAACCATTCTGACATCTATTTAAATATTAGTATTGAGCCAATTTTACTCGTTCTTACTTGGTTACACATACCATTTTATACAAAAACACATTCACTGTCAAACTGCTTCAACCGAACAATTTCATCTAGACCGGTTCATTCAGAAAATTTACAAAAAATAAGAGTATTTTGACAGAAAAATTCATGAAAAGTCTATTTATTTCACACACTAAAATGAGTACTTTTACGCGAGATTTAATATCTAGGAAAGTAAAATTAAAACGGTAAAAACATATTCTTGTTGAAAGCATTGAATCAATTCGAGAAACCAATGAAATAATTAAAGAAATAATACATGAAATAGTTAGTGAAACCATTCTGACTTCCATTTAAATATTAGTATTGAGCCAATTTTACTCGTTCTTACTTGGTTTCACAAACCATTTTATACAAAAACACATTCACTGTCAAACCGCTTCAATCGAACAATTTCATCTACACCGGTTCATTCAGAAAATTTAGAAAAAAAGAGTATTTTGACAGAAAAATTCATGAAAAGTCTATTTATTTCACACACTAAAATGAGTACTTTTATGCGAGATATAATATCTAGGAAAGTAAAATTAAAACTGTAAAAAAATATTCTTGTTGAAAGCATTGAATCAATTCGAGAAACCAATGAAATAATTAAAGAAATAATACATGAAATAGTTCGTGAAAAATTATGAAGTCCATTTAAATATTAGTATTGAACCAATTTTACTCATTCTTACTAGGTTTCACATACCATTTTATACAAAAACACATTTACTGTCAAACCGCTTCAACCGAACAATTTCATCTAGACCGGTTCATTCAGAAAATTTAGAAAAAATAAAAGTATTTTGACACAAAAATTCATGAAAAGTCTATTTATTTCACACACTAAAAAGAGTAGTTTTAAACGAGATTTAATATCTGGGAAAGTAAAATTAAAACTGTAAAAAAATATTCTTGTTGAAAGCATTGAATCAATTCGAGAAACCAATGAAATAATTAAAGAAATAATACATGAAATAGTTCGTGAAACCATTCTGACGTCCATTTAAATATTAGTATTGAGCCAATATTAGTCGTTCTTATTAGGTTTCACATACCATTTTATACAAAAACACATTCACATTTAAACCGCTTCAACCAAACAATTTAATCTAGACCGATTGATTGAGAAAAAATTTAGAAAAAATAAGAGTATTTTGACAGAAAAATTCATGAAAAGTCTATTTATTTCACACACTAAAATGAGTAGTTTTACGCGAGGTTTAATATCTGGGAATGTAAAATTAAAACTGTAAAAAATACTCTGGTTGAAAACATTGTATCAATTCGAGAAACCAATAAAATAATTATAGAAATAATACATGAAATATTTCATGAAACCAATGAATCAATTCGAGAAACCAATGAAATAATTAAAGAAATAATATATGAAATAGTTAGTGAAACCATTCTGACATCTATTTAAATATTAGTATTGAGCCAATTTTACTCGTTCTTACTTGGTTACACATACCATTTTATACAAAAACACATTCACTGTCAAACTGCTTCAACCGAACAATTTCATCTAGACCGGTTCATTCAGAAAATTTACAAAAAATAAGAGTATTTTGACAGAAAAATTCATGAAAAGTCTATTTATTTCACACACTAAAATAAGTACTTTTACGCGAGATTTAATATCTAGGAAAGTAAAATTAAAACTGTAAAAAAATATTATTGTTGAAAGTATTGGATCAATTCGAGAAACTAATGAAATAATTAAAGAAATAATACATGAAATAGTTAGTGAAACCATTCTGACGTCAATTTAAATATTAGTATTGAGCCAATTTTACTCGTTCTTACTTGGTTTCACATACCATTTTATACAAAAACACATTCACTGTCAAAACGCTTCAACCAAACAATTTCATCTAGACCAGTTCATTCAGAAAATTTAGAAAAAAGAGTATTTTGACAGAAAAATTCATGAAAAGTCTATTTATTTCACACACTAAAATGAGTACTTTTATGCGAGATTTAATATCTAGGAAAGTAAAATTAAAACTGTAAAAAAATATTCTTGTTGAAAGCATTGAATCAATTCGAGAAATCAATAAAATAATTAAATAAATAATACATGAAATAGTTCGTGAAACCATTCTGAAGTCCATTTAAATATCAGTATTGAACCAATTTTACTCATTCTTACAAGGTTTCACATACCATTTTATATAAAAACACATTTACTGTCAAATCGCTTCAACCGAACAATTTCATCTAGACCAGTTCATTCAGAAAATTTAGAAAAATAAGAGTATTTTGACAGAAAAATTCATGAAAAGTCTATTTATTTCACACACTAAAATGAGTAGTTTTACGCGAGATTTAATATCTGGGAAAGTAAAATTAAAACTGTAAAAAAATATTCTTGTTGAAAGCATTGAATCAATTCGAGAAACCAATGAAATAATTAAAGAAATAATACATGAAATAGTTCGTGAAACCATTCTGACGTACATTTAAATATTAGTATTGAGCCAATATTACTCGTTCTTATTAGGTTTCACATACCATTTTATACAAAAACACATTCACATTTAAACCGCTTCAACCAAACAATTTCAACTAGACCGATTGATCGAGAAAAAATTTAGAAAAAATAAGAGTATTTTGACAGAAAAATTCATGAAAAGTCTATTTATTTCACACACTAAAATGAGTAGTTTTACGCGAGATTTAATATCTGGGAAAGTAAAATTAAAACTGTAAAAAATACACTTGTTGAAAACATTGTATCAATTCGAGAAACCAATAAAATAATTAAAGAAATAATACATGAAATATTTCGTGAAACCAATGAATCAATTCGAGAAACCAATGCAATAATTAAAGAAATAATATATGAAATAGTTAGTGAAACCATTCTGACGTCCATTTAAATATTAGTATTGAGCCAATTTTACTCGTTCTTACTTGGTTACACATACCATTTTATACAAAAACACATTCACTGTCAAACCGCTTCAACCGAACAATTTCATCAAGACAGGTTCATTCAGAAAATTTACAAAAAATAAGAGTATTTTGACAGAAAAAATCATGAAAAGTCTATTTATTTCACACACTAAAATATGTACTTTTACGCGAGATTTAATATCTAGGAAAGTAAAATTAAAACTGTAAAAAAATATTATTGTTGAAAGCATTGAATCAATTCGAGAAATCAATGAAATAATTAAAGAAATAATACATGAAATAGTTAGTGAAACCATTCTGAAGTCCATTTAAATATCAGTATTGAACCAATTTTACTCGTTCTTACTAGGTTTCACATACCATTTTATATAAAAACACATTCACTGTCAAACCGCTTCAACCGAACAATTTCATCTAGACCGGTTCATTCAGTTAATTTAGAAAAATAAGAGTATTTTGACAGAAAAATTTAAAAAAGTCTATTTATTTCACACACTAAAATGAGTAGTTTTACGCGAGATTTAATATCTGGGAAAGTAAAATTAAAACTGTAAAAAAATATTCTTGTTGAAAACATTGAATCAATACGAGAAATCAATAAAATAATTAAAGAAATAATACATGAAATAGTTCGTGAAACCATTCTAACGTCCATTTAAATATTAGTATTGAGCCAATATTACTCGTTCTTATTAGGTTTCACATACCATTTTATACAAAAACACATTCACATTTAAACCGCTTCAACCAAACAATTTCATCTAGATCAGTTGATTGAGAAAATTTAGAAAAAATAAGAGTATTTTGACAGAAAAATTAATGAAAAGTCTATTTATTTCACACACTAAAATTAGTAGTTTTACGCGAGATTTAATATCTGGGAAAGTAAAATTAAAACTGTAAAAAATACTCTTGTTGAAAACATTGTATCGATTCGAGAAACCAATAAAATAATTATAGAAATAATACATGAAATATTTCGTGAAACCATTCTGACGTCCATTTAAATATTAGCATTGAGCCAATTTGACTCGTTCTTACTAGATTTCAAATACCATTTTATACAAAAATACATTCACTGTCAAACCGCTTCAACTAAACAATTTCATCTAGACGTGTTCATTCAGAAAATTTAGAAAAAATAAGAGTATTTTGACAGAAAAATTTATGAAAAGTCTAATTATTTCACACTAAAATGAGTACTTTTACGCGAGATTTAATATCTAGGAAAGTAAAATTAAAACTGTAAAAAAATATTCTTGTTGAAAGCATTGAATAAATTCTAGAAACCAATGAAATAATTATAGAAATAATACATGAAATAATTCGTGAAACCATTCTGACGCCCATTTAAATATTAGCATTGAGCCAATTTTACTCGTTCTTACTAGGTTTCACATACCATTTTATACAAAAACACATTCACAGTCAAACTGCTTCAACCAAACAATTTCATCTAGACCGGTTCATTCAGAAAATTTAGAAAAAATAAGAGTATTTTGACAGAAAAATTCATGAAAAGTCTATTTATTTCACCCACTAAAATGAGTAGTTTTAGATTTAATATCTAGGAAAGTAAAATTAAAATCGTATAAAAATATTCTTGTTGAAAGCATTGAATCAATTTGAGAAACCAGTGAAATAATTAAAGAAATAATACATGAAATAATTCGTGAAACCATTCTGACATCTATTTAAATATTAGTATTGAGCCAATATTACTCGTTCTTACTAGGTTTCACATAACATTTTATACAAAAACACATTCACATTTAAACCACTTCAACCAAACAATTTTATCTAGACCGGTTCATTCAGAAAATTTAGAAAAAATAAGAGTACTTTAACAGAAAAATTCATGAAAAGTCTATTTATTTCACACACTAAAATGATTAGTTTTACGCGAGATTTAATATCTGGGAAAGTAAAATTAAAACTGTAAAAAAATATTCTTGTTGAAAACATTGTATCAATTCGAGAAATTAACCAATAAAATAATTATAGAAATAATACTTGAAATATTTCGTGAAACCATTCTGACGTCCATTTAAATATTAGCATTGAGCCAATTTGACTCGTTCTTACTATATTTCAAATACCATTTTATACAAAAACACATTCACTGGCAAACCGCTTAAACCAAACAATTTCATCTAGAAGTGTTCATTCATAAAATTTAGAAAAAATAAGAGTATTTTGACAGAAAAATTCATGAAAAGTCTATTTATTTCACACACTAAAATAAGTACTTTTACGCGAGATTTAATATCTAGGAAAGTAAAATTAAAACTGTAAAAAAATATTCTTGTTGAAAGCATTGAATCAATTCTAGAAACCAATGAAATAATTATAGAAATAATACATGAAATAATTCGTGAAACCATTCTGACGTCCATTTAAATATTAGTATTGAGCCAATATTACTCGTTCTTACTAGGTTTCACATAACATTTTATACAAAAACGCATTCACATTTAAACCGCTTTAACCAAACAATTTCATCTGGACCGGTTCATTCAGAAAATTTAGAAAAAATAAGAGTATTTTGACAGAAAAATTCATGAAAAGTCTATTTATTTCACAAACTAAAATGAGTACTTTTATGCGAGATTTAATATCTAGGAAAGTAAAATTAAAACTGCAAAAAACTGTTCTTGTTGAAAGCATTGAATCAATTCGAGAAACCAATGAAATAATTAAAGAAATAATACATGAAATAGTTCGTGAAACCATTCTGACGTCCATTTAAATATTAGTATTGAACCAATTTTACTCGTTCTTACTAGGTTTCACATACCATTTTATACAAAAACACATTTACTGTCAAACCGCTTCAACCGAACAATTTCATCTAGACCGGTTCATTCAGGTAATTTAGAAAAACTAAGAGTATTTTAACAGAAAAATTCATGAAAAGTCTATTTATTTCACACACTAAAATGAGTAGTTTTATTTGAGATTTAATATCTGAAAAAGTAAAATTAAAACTGTAAAAAAATATTCTTGTTGAAAGCATTGAATCAATTCGAGAAACCAATGAAACAATTAAAGAAATAATACATGAAATAGTTAGTGAAACCATTCTGACGTCCATTTAAATATTAGTATTGAACCAATTTTACTCGTTCTTACTTGGTTTCACATACCATTTTATACAAAAACACATTCACTGTCAAACCGCTTCAACCGAACAATTTCATCTAGACCGGTTCATTCAGAAAATTTAGAAAAAATAAGAGTATTTTGACAGAAAAATTCATGAAAAGTCTATTTATTTCACACACTAAAATGAGTACTTTTACGCGAGATTTAATATTTAGGAAAGTAAAATTAAAACTGTAAAAAAATATTCTTGTTGAAAGCATTGAATCAATTCTAGAAACCAATGAAATAATTATAGAAATAATACATGAAATAATTCGTGAAACCATTCTGACGTTCATTTAAATATTAGCATTGAGCTAATATTACTCGTTTTTACTAGGTTTCACATACTATTTTATACAATAACACATTCACATTTAAACCGCTTCAACCAAACAATTTCATCTAGACCAGTTTATTAAGAAAATTTAGAAAAAATAAGAGTATTTTGAAAGAAAAATTCATGAAAAGTCTATTTATTTCACACACTAAAATGAGTACTTTTACGCGAGATTTAATATCTTAGAAACTAGAATTAAAATTGTAAAAAATATTCTTGTTGAAAGCATTGAATCAATTCGAGAAACCAATGAAATAATTAAAGAAATAATACATGAAATAGTTCGTGAAACCATTCTGACGTCCATTTAAATATTAGTATTGAGCCAATATTACTCGTTCTTATTAGGTTTCACATACCATTTTATACAAAAACACATTCACATTTAAACCGCATCAACCAAACAATTTCATCTAGACCGGTTGATTGAGAATATTTTGATAAAATAAGAGTATTTTGACAGAAAAATTCATGAAAAGTCTATTTATTTCACACACTAAAATGAGTAGTTTTACGCGAGATTTAATATCTGGGAAAGTAAAATTAAAACTGTAAGAAAAATACTCTTGTTAAAAACATTGTATCAATTCGAGAAACCAATAAAATAATTATAGAAATAATACATGAAATATTTCGTGAAACCATTCTGACGTCCATTTAAATATTATCATTGAGCCAATTTTACTCGTTCTTACTAGGTTTCACATACCATTTTATACAAAACACATTCACAGTCAAACCGCTTCAACCAAACATTTTCATCTAGACGTGTTCATTCAGAAAATTTAGAAAAAATAAGAGTATTTTGACAGAAAAATTAATGAAAAGTCTATATATTTCACACACTAAAATGAGTACTTTTACGCGAGATTTAATATCTAGGAAAGTAAAATTAAAACTGTAAAAAAATATTCTAGTTGAAAGCATTGAATCAATTCTAGAAACCAATGAAATAATTATAGAAATAATACATGAAATAATTCGTGAAACCATTCTGACGTCCATTTAAATATTAGCATTGAGCCAATTTTAATCGTTCTTACTAGGTTTCACATACCATTTTATACAAAAATACATTCACAGTCACACCGCTTCAACCAAACAATTTCATCTAGACCGGTTCATTCAGAAAATTTAGAAAAAATAAGAGTATTTTGACAGATAAATTCATGAAAAGTCTATTTATTTCACACACTAAAATGAGTAGTTTTAAGCGAGATTTAATATCTGGGAAAATAAAATTAAAACTGTAAAAAAATATTCTTGTTGAAAGCATGGAATCAATCCGAGAAACCAGTGAAATAATTATAGAAATAATACATGAAATAATTCGTGAAACCATTCTGACATCCATTTAAATAATAGTATTGAGCCAATATTACTCATTCTTTCTAGGTTTAACATAACATTTTATACAAAAACACATTCACATTTAAACCGCTTCAACCAAACAATTTCATCTAGACCGGTTTATTCAGAAAATTTAGAAAAAATAAGAGTATTTTGACAGAAAAATTCATGAAAAGTCTATTTATTTTCCACACTAAAATGAGTAGTTTTACGCGAGATTTAATATCTAGGAAAGTAAAATTAAAATCGTAAAAAAATATTCTTGTTGAAAGCATTGAATCAATTTGAGAAACCAGTGAAATAATTAAAGAAATAATACATGAAATAATTCGTGAAATCATTCTGACGTCCATTTAAATATTAACATTGAGCCAATTTTACTCGTTCTTACTAGGTTTCACATACCATTTTATACAAAAATACATTCACAGTCAAATCGCTTCAACCAAACAATTTCATCTAGACCGGTATATTCAGAAAAATTTAGAAAAAATAAGAGTATTTTGACAGAAAAATTCATGAAAAGTCTATTTATTTCACACACTAAAATGAGTAGTTTTACGCGAGATTTAATATCTGGAAAAGTAAAATTAAAACTGTAAAAAAATATTCTTGTTGAAAGCATTGAATCAATTCGAGAAACCAGTGAAATAATTAAAGAAATAATACATGAAATAGTTCGTGAAACCATTCTGACGTCCATTTAAATATTAGTATTGAGCCAATATTACTCGTTCTTATTAGGTTTCACATACCATTTTATACAAAAACACATTCACATTTAAACCGCATCAACCAAACAATTTCATCTAGACCGGTTGATTGAGAATATTTTGATAAAATAAGAGTATTTTGACAGAAAAATTCATGAAAAGTCTATTTATTTCACACACTAAAATGAGTAGTTTTACGCGAGATTTAATATCTGGGAAAGTAAAATTAAAACTGTAAGAAAAATACTCTTGTTAAAAACATTGTATCAATTCGAGAAACCAATAAAATAATTATAGAAATAATACATGAAATATTTCGTGAAACCATTCTGACGTCCATTTAAATATTAGCATTGAGCCAATTTTACTCGTTCTTACTAGGTTTCACATACCATTTTATACAAAACACATTCACAGTCAAACCGCTTCAACCAAACATTTTCATCTAGACGTGTTCATTCAGAAAATTTAGAAAAAATAAGAGTATTTTGACAGAAAAATTAATGAAAAGTCTATATATTTCACACACTAAAATGAGTACTTTTACGCGAGATTTAATATCTAGGAAAGTAAAATTAAAACTGTAAAAAAATATTCTAGTTGAAAGCATTGAATCAATTCTAGAAACCAATGAAATAATTATAGAAATAATACATGAAATAATTCGTGAAACCATTCTGACGTCCATTTAAATATTAGCATTGAGCCAATTTTAATCGTTCTTACTAGGTTTCACATACCATTTTATACAAAAATACATTCACAGTCACACCGCTTCAACCAAACAATTTCATCTAGACCGGTTCATTCAGAAAATTTAGAAAAAATAAGAGTATTTTGACAGATAAATTCATGAAAAGTCTATTTATTTCACACACTAAAATGAGTAGTTTTAAGCGAGATTTAATATCTGGGAAAATAAAATTAAAACTGTAAAAAAATATTCTTGTTGAAAGCATGGAATCAATCCGAGAAACCAGTGAAATAATTATAGAAATAATACATGAAATAATTCGTGAAACCATTCTGACATCCATTTAAATAATAGTATTGAGCCAATATTACTCATTCTTTCTAGGTTTAACATAACATTTTATACAAAAACACATTCACATTTAAACCGCTTCAACCAAACAATTTCATCTAGACCGGTTTATTCAGAAAATTTAGAAAAAATAAGAGTATTTTGACAGAAAAATTCATGAAAAGTCTATTTATTTTCCACACTAAAATGAGTAGTTTTACGCGAGATTTAATATCTAGGAAAGTAAAATTAAAATCGTAAAAAAATATTCTTGTTGAAAGCATTGAATCAATTTGAGAAACCAGTGAAATAATTAAAGAAATAATACATGAAATAATTCGTGAAATCATTCTGACGTCCATTTAAATATTAACATTGAGCCAATTTTACTCGTTCTTACTAGGTTTCACATACCATTTTATACAAAAATACATTCACAGTCAAATCGCTTCAACCAAACAATTTCATCTAGACCGGTATATTCAGAAAAATTTAGAAAAAATAAGAGTATTTTGACAGAAAAATTCATGAAAAGTCTATTTATTTCACACACTAAAATGAGTAGTTTTACGCGAGATTTAATATCTGGAAAAGTAAAATTAAAACTGTAAAAAAATATTCTTGTTGAAAGCATTGAATCAATTCGAGAAACCAGTGAAATAATTAAAGAAATAATACATGAAATAGTTCGTGAAACCATTCTGACGTCCATTTAAATATTAGTATTGAGCCAATATTACTCGTTCTTATTAGGTTTCACATACCATTTTATACAAAAACACATTCACATTTAAACCGCATCAACCAAACAATTTCATCTAGACCGGTTGATTGAGAATATTTTGATAAAATAAGAGTATTTTGACAGAAAAATTCATGAAAAGTCTATTTATTTCACACACTAAAATGAGTAGTTTTACGCGAGATTTAATATCTGGGAAAGTAAAATTAAAACTGTAAGAAAAATACTCTTGTTAAAAACATTGTATCAATTCGAGAAACCAATAAAATAATTATAGAAATAATACATGAAATATTTCGTGAAACCATTCTGACGTCCATTTAAATATTAGCATTGAGCCAATTTTACTCGTTCTTACTAGGTTTCACATACCATTTTATACAAAACACATTCACAGTCAAACCGCTTCAACCAAACATTTTCATCTAGACGTGTTCATTCAGAAAATTTAGAAAAAATAAGAGTATTTTGACAGAAAAATTAATGAAAAGTCTATATATTTCACACACTAAAATGAGTACTTTTACGCGAGATTTAATATTTAGGAAAGTAAAATTAAAACTGTAAAAAAAATATTCTTGTTGAAAGCATTGAATCAATTCTAGAAACCAATGAAATAATTATAGAAATAATACATGAAATAATTCGTGAAACCATTCTGACGTCCATTTAAATATTAGCATTGAGCCAATTTTATTCGTTCTTACTAGGTTTCACATACCATTTTATACAAAAATACATTCACAGTCATACCGCTTCAACCAAATAATTTCATCTTGACCGGTTCATTCAGAAAATTTAGAAAAAATAAGAGTATTTTAACAGAAAAATTCATGAAAAGTATATTTATTTCACACACTAAAATGAGTAGTTTTACGCGAGATTTAATATCTGGGAAAATAAAATTAAAACTGTAAAAAAATATACTTGTTGAAAGCATTGAATCAGTCCGAGAAACCAGTGAAATAATTATAGAAATAATACATAAAATAATTCGTGAAACCATTCTAACATCCATTTAAATATTAGTATTGAGCCAATATTATTCGTTCTTACTAGGTTTAACATAACATTTTATACAAAAACACATTCACATTTAAACCGCTTCAACCAAACAATTTCATCTAGACCGGTTCATTCAGAAAATTTAGAAAAAATAAGAGTATTTTGACAGAAAAATTCATGAAAAGTCTATTTATTTCCCACACTAAAATGAGTAGTTTTACTCGAGATTTAATATCTGGGAAAGTAAAATTAAAATCGTAAAAAAATATTCTTGTTGAAAGCATTGAATCAATTTGAGAAACCAGTGAAATAATTAAAGAAATAATACAAGAAATAATTCGAGAAACCATTCTGACGTCCATTTAAATATTAACATTGAGCCAAGTTTACTCGTTTTTACTAGGTTTCACATACCATTTTATACAAAAAACACATTCACAGTCAAATTGCTTCAACCAAACAATTTCATCTAGACCGGTATATTCAGAAAAAATTAGAAAAAATAAGAGTATTTTGTCAGAAAAATTCATAAAAAGTATATTTATTTCACACACTAAAATGAGTAGTTTTACGCGAGATTTAATATCTGGAAAAGTAAAATTAAAACTGTAAAAAAATATTCTTGTTGAAAGCATTGAATTAATTCGAGAAACCAGTGAAATAATTAAAGAAATTATACATGAAATAATTCGTGAAACCATTCTGATGTCCATTTAAATATTAGTATTGAGCCAATATTACTCGTTCTTACAAGGTTTCACATACCATTTTATACAAAAATACATTCACATTTAAACCGCTTCAAATAAACAATTTCATCTAGACCGGTTCATTCAGAAAATTTAGAAAAAATAAGATTATTTTGACAGAAAAATTCGTGAAAAGTCTATTTATTTCACACACTAAAATGAGTAGTTTTACGCGAGATTTAATATCTGGGAAAGTAAAATAAAAAACTATAAAAAAATATTCTTGTTGAAAGCATTGAATCAATTCGAGAAACCAATGAAATAATTATAGAAATAATACATGAAATAATTCATTTGACGTCCATTTAAGTATTGGCATTGAGCCAATTTTACTCGTCTTTACTAGGTTTCAAATACCATATTATACAAAAACACATTCACAGTCAAACCGTTTCAACCAAATAATTTCATATAGACCGGTTCATTTAGAAAATTTAGAAAAAATAAGAGTATTTTGACAGAAAAATTCATGAAAAGTCTATTTATTTCACACACTAAAATGAGTAGTTTTACGCGAGATTTAATATCTGGGAAAGTAAAATTAAAACTGTAAAAAACTATTCTTGTTGAAAGCATTGAATCAATTCGAGAAACCAGAAAAATAATTATAGAAATAATACATAAAATAATTCGTGAAACCATTCTGACGTCCATTTAAATATTAGCATTGAGCCAATATTACTCGTTCTTACTAGGTTTCACATACCATTTTATACAAAAACACATTCACATTTAAACCGCTTCAACCAAACAATTTAATCTAGACCGGTTCATTCAGAAAATTTAGAAAAAATAAGAGTATTTTGATAGAAAAATTCATGAAAAGTCTATTTATTTCACACACTAAAATGAGTAGTTTTACGCGAGATTTAATATCTGGGAAAGTAAAATTAAAACTGTAAAAAAAAAATTCTTGTTGAAAGCATTGAATCAATTCGAGAAACCAGTGAAATAATTAGAGAAATAATACATGAAATAATTCGTGAAACCATTCTGACGTCCATTTAAATATTAGCATTAAGCCAATTTTACTCGTTCTTACTAGGTTTCACATACCATTTTATACAAAAACACATTCACAGTCAAACCACTTCAACCAAACAATTACATCTAGATCGGTTCATTCAAAAAATTTAGAAAAAATAAGAGTATTATGACAGAAAAATTCATGAAAAGTCTATTTATTTCACACACTAAAATGAGTAGTTTTACGCGAGATTTAATATCTGGGAAAGTAAAATTAAAACTGTAAAAAAATATTCTTGTTGAAAGCATTGAATCAATTCGAGAAACCAGTGAAATAATTAAAGAAATAATACATGAAATAATTCGTGAAACCATTCTGACGTCTATTTAAATATTAGTATTGAGCCAATATTACTCGTTCTTACAAGGTTTCACATACCATTTTATACAAAAATACATTCACATTTAAACCGCTTCAACTAAACAATTTCATCTAGACCGGTTCATTCAGAAAATTTAGAAAAAATAAGATTATTTTGACAGAAAAATTCGTGAAAAGTCTATTTATTTCACACACTAAAATGAGTAGTTTTAAGCGAAATTTAATATCTGGGAAAGTAAAATAAAAAACTATAAAAAAATATTCTTGTTGAAAGCATTGAATCAATTCGATAAACAAATGAAATAATTATAGAAATAATACATGAAATAGTTAGTGAAACCATTCTGACGTCCATTTAAATATTTGTATTGAGCCAATTTTACTCGTTCTTACTTGGTTTCACATACCATTTTATACAAAAACACATTCACTGTCAAACCGCATCAACCGAATAATTTCATCTAGACCGGTTCATTCAGAAAATTTTAAAAAAATAAGAGTATTTTGACAGAAAAATTCATGAAAAGTCTATTTATTTCACACACTAAAATGAGCACTTTTATGTGAGATTTAATATCTAGGAAAGTAAAATTAAAACTTTAAAAAAATATTCTTGTTGAAAGCATTGAATCAATTCGAGAACCAATGAAATAATTAAAGAAATAATACATGAAATAGTTAGTGAAACCATTCTGACGTCCATTTAAATATTAGTATTGAGCCAATTTTATTCGTTCTTACTTGGTTTTGAAATGTCCCGTTCTTATTGATTAAAAACGTTCCATATTAATTGATTTCGTTGCGAGGTTTTGACCTCTATATGAGACGTTTTTCAAAGACTGCATTCATTTTTAAACAAACCATAACCTTTATTTCATCAATAAAGGTTTAAAAAGCTTTACGTAGATTATCAAATAATGATAATCTAAAATATCCTGTTTACACACGACCATTACATAATGGTTTACAATACAAATATGTTACAACAAAATAAGTTTCTTGAATGCAGTTTTTACACAATATCATACAAGCATGGACTCTAAATCTTGTCCTTATTTAAGTATGCGACAGCGGAAGCTCTTAATAATCACCTGAGAATAAACATGCTTAAAACGTCAACAAAAATGTTGGTGAGTTATAGGTTTAACCTATATATATCAAATCGTAACAATAGACCACAAGATTTCATATTTCAATACACATCCCATACATAGAGATAAAAATCATTCATATGGTGAACACCTGGTAACCGACAATAACAAGATGCATATATAAGAATATCCCCATTATTCCGGGACACCCTTCGGATATGATATAAATTTCGAAGTACTAAAGCATCCGGTACTTTGGATGGGGTTTGTTAGGCCCAATAGATCTATCTTTAGGATTCGCGTCAATTAGGGTGTCTGTTCCCTAATTCTTAGATTACCAGACTTAATAAAAAGGGGCATATTCGATTTCGATAATTCAACCATAGAATGTAGTTTCACGTACTTGTGTCTATTTTGTAAATCATTTATAAAACCTGCATGTATTCTCATCCCAAAAATATTAGATTTTAAAAGTGGGACTATAACTCACTTTCACAGATTTTTACTTCGTCGGGAAGTAAGACTTGGCCACTGGTTGATTCACGAACCTATAACAATATATACATATATATCAAAGTATGTTCAAAATATATTTACAACACTTTTAATATATTTTGATGTTTTAAGTTTATTAAGTCAGCTGTCCTCGTTAGTAACCTACAACTAGTTGTCCACAGTTAGATGTACAGAAATAAATCGATAAATATTATCTTGAATCAATCCACGACCCAGTGTATACGTATCTCAGTATTGATCACAACTCAAACTATACATATTTTGGAATCAACCTCAACCCTGTATAGCTAACTCCAACATTCACATATAGAGTGTCTATGGTTGTTCCGAAATATATATAGATGTGTCGACATGATAGGTCGAAACATTGTATACGTGTCTATGGTATCTCAAGATTACATAATATACAATACAAGTTGATTAAGTTATGGTTGGAATATATTTGTTACCAATTTTCACGTAGCTAAAATGAGAAAAATTATCCAATCTTGTTTTACCCGTAACTTCTTCATTTTAAATCCGTTTTGAGTGAATCAAATTGCTATGGTTTCATATTGAACTCTATTTTATGAATCTAAACAGAAAAAGTATAGGTTTATAGTCGGAAAAATAAGTTACAAGTCATTTTTGTAAAGGTAGTCATTTCAGTCGAAAGAACGACGTCTAGATGACCATTTTAGAAAACATACTTCCACTTTGAGTTTAACCATAATTTTTGGATATAGTTTCATGTTCATAATAAAAATCATTTTCTCAGAATAACAACTTTTAAATCAAAGTTTATCATAGTTTTTAATTAACTAACCCAAAACAGCCCGCGGTGTTACTACGACGGCGTAAATCCGGTTTTACGGTGTTTTTCGTGTTTCCAGGTTTTAAATCATTAAGTTAGCATATCATATAGATATAGAACATGTGTTTAGTTGATTTTAAAAGTCAAGTTAGAAGGATTAACTTTTGTTTGCGAACAAGTTTAGAATTAACTAAACTATGTTCTAGTGATTACAAGTTTAAACCTTCGAATAAGATAGCTTTATATGTATGAATCGAATGATGTTATGAACATCATTACTACCTTAAGTTCCTTGGATGAACCTACTGGAAAAGAGAAAAATGGATCTAGCTTCAATGGATCCTTGGATGGCTCAAAGTTCTTGAAGCAAAATCATGACACGAAAACAAGTTCAAGTAAGATCATCACTTGAAATAAGATTGTTATAGTTATAGAAATTGAACCAAAGTTTGAATATGATTATTACCTTGTATTAGAATGATAACCTACTGTAAGAAACAAAGATTTCTTGAGGTTGGATGATCACCTTACAAGATTGGAAGTGAGCTAGCAAACTTGAAAGTATTCTTGATTTTATGAAACTAGAACTTTTGGAATTTATGAAGAACACTTAGAACTTGAAGATAGAACTTGAGAGAGTTCAATTAGATGAAGAAAATTGAAGAATGAAAGTGTTTGTAGGTGTTTTTGGTCGTTGGTGTATGGATTAGATATAAAGGATATGTAATTTTGTTTTCATGTAAATAAGTCATGAATGATTACTCATATTTTTGTAATCTTATGAGATATTTCATGCTAGTTGCCAAATGATGGTTCCCACATGTGTTAGGTGACTCACATGGGCTGCTAAGAGCTGATCATTGGAGTGTATATACCAATAGTACATACATCTAAAAGCTGTGTATTGTACGAGTACGAATACGGGTGCATACGAGTAGAATTGTTGATGAAACTGAACGAGAATGTAATTGTAAGAATTTTTGTTAAGTAGAAGTATTTTGATAAGTGTATTGAAGTCTTTCAAAAGTGTATAAATACATATTAAAACACTACATGTATATACATTTTAACTGAGTCGTTAAGTCATCGTTAGTCGTTACATGTAAGTGTTGTTTTGAAACCTTTAGGTTAACGATCTTGTTAAATGTTGTTAACCCAATGTTTATAATAACAAAAGAGATTTTAAATTATTATATTATCATGATATTATGATGTACGAATATCTCTTAATATGATATATATATACATTAAATGTCGTTACAACGATAAACGTTACATATATGTCTCGTTTCAAAATCATTAAGTTAGTAGTCTTGTTTTTACATATGTAGTTCATTGTTAATATAATTAATGATATGTTTACTTATCATAATATCATGTTAACTATATATATAACCATATATATGTCATCATATAGTTTTTTTACAAGTTTTAACGTTCGTGAATCACCGGTCAACTTGGGTGGTCAATTGTCTATATGAAACCTATTTAATTTAATCAAGTCTTAACAAGTTTGATTGCTTAACATGTTGGAAACATTTAATCATGTAAACATCAATCTCAATTAATATATATAAACATGGAAAAGTTCGGGTCACTACAGTACCTACCCGTTAAATAAATTTCGTCCCGAAATTTTAAGCTGTTGAAGGTGTTGACGAATCTTCTGGAAATAGATGCGGGTATTTCTTCTTCATCTGATCTTCACGCTCCCAGGTGAACTCGGGTCCTCTACGAGCATTCCATCGAACCTTAACAATTGGTATCTTGTTTTGCTTAAGTCTTTTAACCTCACGATCCATTATTTCGACGGGTTCTTCTATGAATTGGAGTTTTTCGTTGATTTGGATTTCATCTAACGGAATAGTGAGATCTTCTTTAGCAAAACATTTCTTCAAATTCGAGACGTGGAAAGTGTTATGTACAGCCGCGAGTTGTTGAGGTAACTCAAGTCGGTAAGCTACTGGTCCGACACGATCAATAATTTTGAATGGTCCAATATACCTTGGATTTAATTTCCCTCGTTTACCAAATCGAACAACGCCTTTCCAAGGTGAAACTTTAAGCATGACCATCTCTCCAATTTCAAATTCTATATCTTTTCTTTTAATGTCAGCGTAGCTCTTTTGTCGACTTTGGGCGGTTTTCAACCGTTGTTGAATTTGGATGATCTTCTCGGTAGTTTCTTGTATAATCTCCGGACCCGTAATCTGTCTATCCCCCACTTCACTCCAACAAATCGGAGACCTGCACTTTCTACCATAAAGTGCTTCAAATGGCGCCATCTCAATGCTTGAATGGTAGCTGTTGTTGTAGGAAAATTCTGCTAACGGTAGATGTCGATCCCAACTGTTTCCGAAATCAATAACACATGCTCGTAGCATGTCTTCAAGCGTTTGTATCGTCCTTTCGCTCTGCCCATCAGTTTGTGGATGATAGGCAGTACTCATGTCTAGACGAGTTCCTAATGCTTGCTGTAATGTCTGCCAGAATCTTGAAATAAATCTGCCATCCCTATCAGAGATAATAGAGATTGGTATTCCATGTCTGGAGATGACTTCCTTCAAATACAGTCGTGCTAACTTCTCCATCTTGTCATCTTCTCTTATTGGTAGGAAGTGTGCGGATTTGGTGAGACGATCAACTATTACCCAAATAGTATCAAAACCACTTGCAGTCCTTGGCAATTTAGTGATGAAATCCATGGTAATGTTTTCCCATTTCCATTCCGGGATTTCGGGTTGTTGAAGTAGACCTGATGGTTTCTGATGCTCAGCTTTGACCTTAGAACACGTCAAACATTCTCCTACATATTTAGCAACATCGGCTTTCATACCCGGCCACCAAAAATGTTTCTTGAGATCCTTGTACATCTTCCCCGTTCCAGGATGTATTGAGTATCTGGTTTTATGAGCTTCTCTAAGTACCATTTCTCTCATATCTCCAAATTTTGGTACCCAAATCCTTTCAGCCCTATACCGGGTTCCGTCTTCCCGAATATTAAGATGCTTCTCCGATCCTTTGGGTATTTCATCCTTTAAATTTCCCTCTTTTAAAACTCCTTGTTGCGCCTCCTTTATTTGAGTAGTAATGTTATTATGAATCATTATATTAATAGATTTTACTCGAATGGGTTCTCTATCCTTCCTGCTCAAGGCATCGGCTACCACATTTGCCTTCCCCGGGTGGTAACGAATCTCAAAATCGTAATCATTCAATAATTCAATCCACCTACGCTGCCTCATATTCAGTTGTTTCTGATTAAATATGTGTTGAAGACTTTTGTGGTCGGTATATATAATACTTTTGACCCCATATAAGTAGTGCCTCCAAGTCTTTAATGCAAAAACAACCGCGCCTAATTCCAAATGATGCGTCGTATAATTTTGTTCGTGAATCTTCAATTGTCTAGACGCATAAGCAATCACCTTCGTTCGTTGCATTAATACACAACCGAGACCTTGCTTTGATGCGTCACAATAAATCACAAAATCATCATTCCCTTCAGGCAATGACAATATAGGTGCCGTAGTTAGCTTTTTCTTCAATAACTGAAACGCTTTCTCTTGTTCATCATTCCATTCAAATTTCTTCCCTTTATGCGTTAATGCAGTCAAGGGTTTTGCTATTCTGGAAAAGTCTTGGATGAACCTTCTGTAGTAACCAGCTAGTCCTAAAAACTGGCGTATGTGTTTCGGAGTTTTCGGAGTTTCCCACTTTTCAACAGTTTCTATCTTTGCCGGATCCACCTTAATACCTTCTTTGTTCACTATGTGACCGAGGAATTGAACTTCTTCCAACCAAAATGCACACTTTGAAAACTTAGCGTACAATTCTTCTTTCCTCAATACTTCTAACACCTTTCTCAAATGTTCACCGTGTTCTTGGTCATTCTTTGAGTAAATAAGTATGTCATCAATGAAAACAATGACAAACTTGTCAAGGTATGGTCCACACACTCGGTTCATAAGGTCCATGAACACAGCTGGTGCATTAGTTAAACCAAACGGCATGACCATAAACTCGTAATGACCGTAACGTGTTCTGAAAGCAGTCTTTGGAATATCATCTTCTTTCACCCGCATTTGATGATACCCGGAACATAAGTCAATCTTTGAATAAACAGACGAGCCTTGTAGTTGATCAAATAAGTCGTCGATTCTCGGTAGTGGGTAGCGGTTCTTGATGGTAAGTTTGTTCAACTCTCGGTAGTCGATACACAACCTGAATGTACCATCTTTCTTCTTGACAAACAAAACAGGAGCTCCCCACGGTGATGTGCTTGGTCGAATGAAACCACGCTCTAAAAGTTCTTGTAATTGGCTTTGCAGTTCTTTCATCTCGCTGGGTGCGAGTCTGTAAGGAGCACGAGCTATTGGTGCAGCTCCTGGTACAAGATCTATTTGAAATTCAACGGATCGATGTGGGGGTAATCCCGGTAATTCTTTCGGAAATACATCGGGAAATTCTTTTGCAATGGGAACATCATTGATGCTCTTTTCTTCAGTTTGTACTTTCTCGACGTGTGCTAGAACAGCATAGCAACCTTTTCTTATTAGTTTTTGTGCCTTCAAATTACTAATAAGATGTAGCTTCGTGTTGCCCTTTTCTCCGTACACCATTAAGGGTTTTCCTTTTTCTCGTATAATGCGAATTGCATTTTTGTAACAAACGATCTCCGCTTTCACTTCTTTCAACCAGTCCATACCGATTATCACATCAAAACTCCCTAACTCTACTGGTATCAAATCAATCTTAAATGTTTCGCTAACCAGTTTAATTTCTCGATTCCGACATATATTATCTGCTGAAATTAATTTACCATTTGCTAATTCGAGTAAAAATTTACTATCCAAAGGCATCAATGGACAACTTAATTTAGCACAAAAATCTCTACTCATATAGCTTCTATCCGCACCCGAATCAAATAAAACGTAAGCAGATTTATTGTCAATAAGAAACGTACCCGTAACAAGCTCCGGGTCTTCCTGTGCCTCTACCGCATTAATATTGAAAACTCTTCCACGGCCTTGTCCATTCGTGTTTTCCTGGTTCGGGCAATTTCTAATAATGTGGCCTGGTTTTCCACATTTATAACAAACTACATTGGCATAACTTGCTCCGACACTACTTGCTCCGCCATTACTCGTTCCGACACTATTTGTTCCTTTCGTTCTATTAACCCCTGGTCCGTAGACCTCACACTTCGCCGCGCTATGACCATTTCTTTTACACTTGTTGCAAAATTTGGTGCAGAACCCCGAGTGATTCTTTTCACACCTTTGGCATAGTTGCTTCTGATTGTTGTTGTTGTTACGGTTATTATTGTTGTTGGGATGATTGTTGTAGTTGCTGTTGTTGTTGTTGTTGTTGTTGGGCCGTTTGTTGTAGTTGCGATTGATGTTGCGATTGTTGGGATAATTGTTGCGATTATTGTTGTAATTGCTGTTGTTGTTGTATTGTTGATTCTTATCACCGTTTTCCTCCCACTTTCTTTTGACTTGCTTCACATTGGCCTCTTCAGCAGTCTGTTCTTTAATTCTTTCTTCAATCTGGTTCACTAGTTTGTGAGCCATTCTACATGCCTGTTGTATGGAGGCGGGCTCGTGTGAACTTATATCTTCTTGGATTCTTTCCGGTAATCCTTTCACAAACGCGTCGATCTTCTCTTCCTCATCTTCGAATGCTCCCGGACACAATAGGCACAATTCTGTGAATCGTCTTTCGTACGTGGTAATATCAAATCCTTGGGTTCGTAACCCTCTAAGTTCTGTCTTGAGCTTATTGACCTCGGTTCTGGGACGGTACTTCTCGTTCATCAAGTGCTTGAATGCTGACCACGGTAGTGCGTACGCATCATCTTGTCCCACTTGCTCTAGATAGGTATTCCACCATGTTAACGCAGAACCTGTGAAGGTATGCGTAGCGTACTTCACTTTGTCCTCTTCAGTACACTTACTTATGGCAAACACCGATTCGACCTTCTCGGTCCACCGTTTCAATCCGATCGGTCCTTCGGTTCCATCAAATTCCAAAGGTTTGCAGGCAGTGAATTCTTTGTAGGTGCATCCTACACGATTTCCTGTACTGCTAGATCCAAGGTTATTGTTGGTATGTAGCGCAGCCTGTACTGCGGCTATGTTTGAAGCTAGAAAAGTACGGAATTCCTCTTCATTCATATTCACGGTGTGTCGAGTAGTCGGTGCCATTTCCTTCAAAATAGTTAAATGGAACAAGTTAATCATACAGAATATTAAGAGTAGTTAATAGTATTTCGTAGCATAATATGAACTCATTTATAAAAGCTTTTTCTTCATATTAGCGTTTTATAAGTTTAAATTCGGGTAGTACCTACCCGTTAAGTTCATACTTAGTAGCTAATATACAATTCAACTACTACAATTCTATATGAAAAACTGATTATAATAATATTTCGCGTTCAAACTTTTATACAATATTTTACAAACTTACAATACCGCTTATTTTACATAAAGCATGAAATATAGCACACAATAACTTTGATACAAGATAGTTGTGAAGACAATTCTAGCTAGTACACAAGTCGTTCAGCAAAGGCAATAAAGACACGTAATTCATACGTCCAGAAACAAGTCATGCATTCTGGTTTTACTAGGACTACTTCCCATCCTTGGTCTTGTGCAACATAACCGTTATGGCCGTTGATAAGACAGCGTGTTGTAACGTCATCAAAGGGACGAGGGTTACGTAATGTCCAACAGTCCCGTAATAATCTAAAAACCTCATTTCTTACCCCAATTACCGACTCCGTCACTTGTGGAAACGTTTTGTTTAATAGTTGTAGCCCGATGTTCTTGTTCTCACTTTGGTGAGAAGCGAACATTACTAATCCGTAAGCATAACATGCTTCTTTATGTTGCATGTTAGCCGCTTTTTCTAAATCACGAAGTCCAATATTCGGATATATTGAGTCAAAATAATTTCTTAACCCGTTGCGTAAAATAGCATTTGGGTTCCCCGCAATATATGCGTCAAAGTAAACACATCGTAACTTATGGGTTTCCCAATGTGATATCCCCCATCTTTCAAACGAAAGTCTCTTATAAACCAAGACATTCTTGGAACGTTCTTCGAATGTCTTACAAACTGATCTCGCCTTAAATAGTTGTGCCGAAGAATTCTGGCCGACTCTAGACAAGATTTCATCGATCATGTCTCCGGGTAGGTCTCTTAAAATATTGGGTTGTCTATCCATTTTGTGTTTTTAAACTGTAAAATAGACAAGAGTTAGATTCATAAAAAAAATACTTATTAATACAAGCAATTTTTACATATATCATAAAGCATAAGAACACTATATTCCATATATTACACCACACGAATACAACTATCTTATTCCGACTCGCTCGTTTCTTCTTCTTCGGTTTTGGTTCGTTTTGACAAGTTTCTAGGGATATATGATGTTCCCCTAATACGAGCCGTCGTTGTCCACATTGGTTTAGAAAAACCTGGTGGTTTAGAGGTTCCCGGGTCATTGTTACAACTTAAGGACTTCGGGGGTTGACGATACATATAAAGTTCATCGGGGTTGGAATTAGATTTCTCTATTTTTATGCCCTTTCCCTTATTATTTTCTTTTGCCTTTTTAAATTCAGTTGGGGTAATTTCTATAACATCATCGGAATTCTCGTCGGAATCCGATTCATCGGAGAATTGGTAATCCTCCCAATATTTTGCTTCCTTGGCGGAAACACCATTGACCATAATTAACTTTGGTCGGTTGGTTGAGGATTTTCTTTTACTTAACCGTTTTATTATTTCCCCCACCGGTTCTATTTCTTCATCCGGTTCCGATTCTTCTTCCGGTTCCGATTCTTCTTCCGGTTCCGACTCTTCTTCCGGTTCCTCTTCGGGAACTTGTGAATCAGTCCACAAATCATTCCAATTTACATTTGACTCTTCATTATTATTAGGTGAGTCAATGGGACTTGTTCTAGAGGTAGACATCTATCACATAATATCAAACACGTTAAGAGATTAATATATCACATAATATTCATATGTTAAAAATATATAGTTTCCAACAAAAATGTTAAGCAATCATTTTTAAAGAAAACACGGTCGAAGTCCAGACTCACTAATGCATCCTAACAACTCGATAAGACACACTAATGCAAATTTTCTGGTTCTCTAAGACCAACGCTCGGATACCAACTGAAATGTCCCGTTCTTATTGATTAAAAACGTTCCATATTAATTGATTTCGTTGCGAGGTTTTGACCTCTATATGAGACGTTTTTCAAAGACTGCATTCATTTTTAAACAAACCATAACCTTTATTTCATCAATAAAGGTTTAAAAAGCTTTACGTAGATTATCAAATAATGATAATCTAAAATATCCTGTTTACACACGACCATTACATAATGGTTTACAATACAAATATGTTACAACAAAATAAGTTTTTTGAATGCAGTTTTTACACAATATCATACAAGCATGGACTCCAAATCTTGTCCTTATTTAAGTATGCGACAGCGGAAGCTCTTAATAATCACCTGAGAATAAACATGCTTAAAACGTCAACAAAAATGTTGGTGAGTTATAGGTTTAACCTATATATATCAAATCGTAACAATAGACCACAAGATTTCATATTTCAATACACATCCCATACATAGAGATAAAAATCATTCATATGGTGAACACCTGGTAACCGACAATAACAAGATGCATATATAAGAATATCCCCATCATTCCGGGACACCCTTCGGATATGATATAAATTTCGAAGTACTAAAGTATCCGGTACTTTGGATGGGGTTTGTTAGGCCCAATAGATCTATCTTTAGGATTCGCGTCAATTAGGGTGTCTGTTCCCTAATTCTTAGATTACCAGACTTAATAAAAAGGGGCATATTCGATTTCGATAATTCAACCATAGAATGTAGTTTCACGTACTTGTGTCTATTTTGTAAATCATTTATAAAACCTGCATGTATTCTCATCCCAAAAATATTAGATTTTAAAAGTGGGACTATAACTCACTTTCACAGATTTTTACTTCGTCGGGAAGTAAGACTTGGCCACTGGTTGATTCACGAACCTATAACAATATATACATATATATCAAAGTATGTTCAAAATATATTTACAACACTTTTAATATATTTTGATGTTTTAAGTTTGTTAAGTCAGCTGTCCTCGTTAGTAACCTACAACTAGTTGTCCACAGTTAGATGTACAGAAATAAATCGATAAATATTATCTTGAATCAATCCACGACCCAGTGTATACGTATCTCAGTATTGATCACAACTCAAACTATACATATTTTGGAATCAACCTCAACCCTGTATAGCTAACTCCAACATTCACATATAGAGTGTCTATGGTTGTTCCGAAATATATATAGATGTGTCGACATGATAGGTCGAAACATTGTATACGTGTCTATGGTATCTCAAGATTACATAATATACAATACAAGTTGATTAAGTTAGGGTTGGAATATATTTGTTACCAATTTTCACGTAGCTAAAATGAGAAAAATTATCCAATCTTGTTTTACCCGTAACTTCTTCATTTTAAATCCGTTTTGAGTGAATCAAATTGCTATGGTTTCATATTGAACTCTATTTTATGAATCTAAACAGAAAAAGTATAGGTTTATAGTCGGAAAAATAAGTTACAAGTCGTTTTTGTAAAGGTAGTCATTTCAGTCGAAAGAACGACGTCTAGATGACCATTTTAGAAAACATACTTCCACTTTGAGTTTAACCATAATTTTTGGATATAGTTTCATGTTCATAATAAAAATCATTTTCTCAGAATAACAACTTTTAAATCAAAGTTTATCATAGTTTTTAATTAACTAACCCAAAACAGCCCGCGGTGTTACTACGACGGCGTAAATCCGGTTTTACGGTGTTTTTCGTGTTTCCAGGTTTTAAATCATTAAGTTAGCATATCATATAGATATAGAACATGTGTTTAGTTGATTTTAAAAGTCAAGTTAGAAGGATTAACTTTTGTTTGCGAACAAGTTTAGAATTAACTAAACTATGTTCTAGTGATTACAAGTTTAAACCTTCGAATAAGATAGCTTTATATGTATGAATCGAATGATGTTATGAACATCATTACTACCTTAAGTTCCTTGGATGAACCTACTGGAAAAGAGAAAAATGGATCTAGCTTCAATGGATCCTTGGATGGCTCAAAGTTCTTGAAGCAAAATCATGACACGAAAACAAGTTCAAGTAAGATCATCACTTGAAATAAGATTGTTATAGTTATAGAAATTGAACCAAAGTTTGAATATGATTATTACCTTGTATTAGAATGATAACCTACTGTAAGAAACAAAGATTTCTTGAGGTTGGATGATCACCTTACAAGATTGGAAGTGAGCTAGCAAACTTGAAAGTATTCTTGATTTTATGAAACTAGAACTTTTGGAATTTATGAAGAACACTTAGAACTTGAAGATAGAACTTGAGAGAGTTCAATTAGATGAAGAAAATTGAAGAATGAAAGTGTTTGTAGGTGTTTTTGGTCGTTGGTGTATGGATTAGATATAAAGGATATGTAATTTTGTTTTCATGTAAATAAGTCATGAATGATTACTCATATTTTTGTAATCTTATGAGATATTTCATGCTAGTTGCCAAATGATGGTTCCCACATGTGTTAGGTGACTCACATGGGCTGCTAAGAGCTGATCATGGGAGTGTATATACCAATAGTACATACATCTAAAAGCTGTGTATTGTACGAGTACGAATACGGGTGCATACGAGTAGAATTGTTGATGAAACTGAACGAGAATGTAATTGTAAGAATTTTTGTTAAGTAGAAGTATTTTGATAAGTGTATTGAAGTCTTTCAAAAGTGTATAAATACATATTAAAACACTACATGTATATACATTTTAACTGAGTCGTTAAGTCATCGTTAGTCGTTACATGTAAGTGTTGTTTTGAAACCTTTAGGTTAACGATCTTGTTAAATGTTGTTAACCCAATGTTTATAATAACAAAAGAGATTTTAAATTATTATATTATCATGATATTATGATGTACGAATATCTCTTAATATGATATATATATACATTAAATGTCGTTACAACGATAAACGTTACATATATGTCTCGTTTCAAAATCATTAAGTTAGTAGTCTTGTTTTTACATATGTAGTTCATTGTTAATATAATTAATGATATGTTTACTTATCATAATATCATGTTAACTATATATATAACCATATATATGTCATCATATAGTTTTTTTACAAGTTTTAACGTTCGTGAATCACCGGTCAACTTGGGTGGTCAATTGTCTATATGAAACCTATTTCAATTAATCAAGTCTTAACAAGTTTGATTGCTTAACATGTTGGAAACATTTAATCATGTAAACATCAATCTCAATTAATATATATAAACATGGAAAAGTTCGGGTCACTACAGGTTTCACGTACCATTTTATACAAAAACACATTCACTGTCAAATCGCTTCAACCGAACAATTTCATCTAGACTGGTTCATTCTGAAAATTTAGAAAAAATAAGAGTATTTTGACAGAAAAATTCACGAAAAGTCTATTTATTTCACACACTAAAAAGAGTAGTTTTACGCGAGATTTAATATCTGGGAAAGTAAAATTAAAACTGTAAAAAAATATTCTTGTTGAAAGCATTGAATCAATTCAAGAAACCAATGAAATAATTTAAGAAATAATACATGAAATAATTAGTGAAACCATTCTGACGTCCATTTAAATATTAGTATTGAGCCAATTTTACTCGTTCTTACTTGATTTCACATACCATTTTATACAAAAACACATTCACCTTCAAAAATGCTTCAATCGAACAATTTCATCTAGACCGGTTCATTCAGAAAATTTAGAAAAAATAAGAGTATTTTGACAGAAAAATTCATGAAAAGTCTATTTATTTCACACACTAAAATGAGTACTTTTACGCGAGATTTAATATTTAGGAAAGTAAAATTAAAACTGTAAAAAAATATTCTTGTTGAAAGCATTGAATCAATTCTAGAAACCAATGAAATAATTATAGAAATAATACATGAAATAATTCGTGAAACCATTCTGACGTTCATTTAAATATTAGCATTGAGCTAATATTACTCGTTTTTACTAGGTTTCACATACTATTTTATACAATAACACATTCACATTTAAACCGCTTCAACCAAACAATTTCATCTAGACCAGTTTATTAAGAAAATTTAGAAAAAATAAGAGTATTTTGAAAGAAAAATTCATGAAAAGTCTATTTATTTCACACACTAAAATGAGTACTTTTACGAGAGATTTAATATCTTAGAAACTAAAATTAAAATTGTAAAAAAATATTCTTGTTGAAAGCATTGAATCAATTCGAGAAACCAATGAAATAATTAAAGAAATAATACATGAAATAGTTCGTGAAACCATTCTGACGTCCATTTAAATATTAGTATTGAGCCAATATTACTCGTTCTAATTAGGTTTCGCATACCATTTTATACAAAAACACATTCACATTTAAACCGCATCAACCAAACAATTTCATCTAGACCGGTTGATTGAGAATATTTTGATAAAATAAGAGTATTTTGACAGAAAAATTCATGAAAAGTCTATTTATTTCACACACTAAAATGAGTAGTTTTACGCGAGATTTAATATCCGGGAAAGTAAAATTAAAACTGTAAGAAAAATACTCTTGTTAAAAACATTGTATCAATTCGAGAAACCAATAAAATAATTATAGAAATAATACATGAAATATTTCGTGAAACCATTCTGACGTCCATTTAAATATTAGCATTGAGCCAATTTTACTCGTTCTTACTAGGTTTCACATACCATTTTATACAAAACACATTCACAGTCAAACCGCTTCAACCAAACATTTTCATCTAGACGTGTTCATTCAGAAAATTTAGAAAAAATAAGAGTATTTTGACAGAAAAATTAATGAAAAGTCTATATATTTCACACACTAAAATGATTACTTTTACGCGAGATTTAATATCTAGGAAAGTAAAATTAAAACTGTAAAAAAATATTCTAGTTGAAAGCATTGAATCAATTCTAGAAACCAATGAAATAATTATAGAAATAATACATGAAATAATTCGTGAAACCATTCTGACGTCCATTTAAATATTAGCATTGAGCCAATTTTAATCGTTCTTACTAGGTTTCACATACCATTTTATACAAAAATACATTCACAGTCACACGGCTTCAACCAAACAATTTCATCTAGACCGGTTCATTTAGAAAATTTAGAAAAAATAAGAGTATTTTGACAGATAAATTCATGAAAAGTCTATTTATTTCACACACTAAAATGAGTAGTTTTACGCGAGATTTAATATCTGGGAAAATAAAATTAAAACTGTGAAAAAATATTCTTGTTGAAAGCATGGAATCAATCCGAGAAACCAGTGAAATAATTATAGAAATAATACATGAAATAATTCGTGAAACCATTCTGACATCCATTTAAATATTAGTATTGAGCCAATATTACTCATTCTTACTAGGTTTAACATAACATTTTATACAAAAACACATTCACATTTAAACCGCTTCAACCAAACAATTTCATCTAGACCGGTTTATTCAGAAAATTTAGAAAAAATAAGAGTATTTTGACAGAAAAATTCATGAAAAGTCTATTTATTTTCCACACTAAAATGAGTAGTTTTACGCGAGATTTAATATCTGGGAAAGTAAAATTAAAATCGTAAAAAAATATTCTTGTTGAAAGCATTGAATCAATTTGAGAAACCAGTGAAATAATTAAAGAAATAATACATGAAATAATTCGAGAAATCATTCTGACTTCCATTTAAATATTAACATTGAGCCAATTTTACTCGTTCTTACTAGGTTTCACATACCATTTTATACAAAAACACATTCACAGTCAAATCGCTTCAACCAAACAATTTCATCTAGACCGGTATATTCAGAAAAATTTAGAAAAAATAAGAGTATTTTGACAGAAAAATTCATGAAAAGTCTATTTATTTCACACACTAAAATGAGTAGTTTTACGCGAGATTTAATATCTGGAAAAGTAAAATTAAAACTGTAAAAAAATATTCTTGTTGAAAGCATTGAATCAATTCGAGAAACCAGTGAAATAATTATAGAAATAATACATGAAATAGTTCGTGAAACCATTCTGACGTCCATTTAAATATTAGTATTGAGCCAATATTACTCGTTCTTACTAGGTTTCACATACCATTTTATACAAAAACACATTCACAGTCAAATCGCTTCAACCAAACAATTTCATCTAGACCGGTATATTCAGAAAAATTTAGAAAAAATAAGAGTATTTTGACAGAAAAATTCATGAAAAGTCTATTTATTTCACACACTAAAATGAGTAGTTTTACGCGAGATTTAATATCTGGAAAAGTAAAATTAAAACTGTAAAAAAATATTCTTGTTGAAAGCATTGAATCAATTCGAGAAACCAGTGAAATAATTAAAGAAATAATACATGAAATAATTCGTGAAACCATTCTGATGTCCATTTACATTTAAACTACGCCAATATTACTCGTTCTTACAAGGTTTCACATACCATTTTATACAAAAATACATTCACATTTAAACCGCTTCAAATAAACAATTTCATCTAGACCGGTTCATTCAAAAAATTTAGAAAAAATAAGATTATTTTGACAGAAAAATTCGTGAAAAGTCTATTTATTTCACACACTAAAATGAGTAGTTTTACGCTAGATTTAATATCTGGGAAAGTAAAATAAAAAACTATAAAAAAATATTCTTGTTGAAAGCATTGAATCAATTCGAGAAACCAATGAAATAATTATAGAAATAATACATGAAATAATTCATTTGACGTCCATTTAAGTATTGGCATTGAGCCAATTTTACTCGTCTTTAATAGGTTTCAAATACCATATTATACAAAAACACATTCACAGTCAAACCGCTTCAACCAAATAATTTCATATAGACCGGTTCATTTAGAAAATTTAGAAAAAATAAGAGTATTTTGACAGAAAAATTCATGAAAAGTCTATTTATTTCACACACTAAAATGAGTAGTTTTACGCGAGATTTAATATCTGGGAAAGTAAAATTAAAACTGTAAAAAACTATTCTTGTTGAAAGCATTGAATCAATTCGAGAAACCAGTAAAATAATTATAGAAATAATACATAAAATAATTCGTGAAACCATTCTGACGTCCATTTAAATATTAGCATTGAGCCAATATTACTCGTTCTTACTAGGTTTCACATACCATTTTATACAAAAACACATTCACATTTAAACCGCTTCAACCAAACAATTTAATCTAGACCGGTTCATTCAGAAAATTTAGAAAAAATAAGAGTATTTTGATAGAAAAATTCATGAAAAGTCTATTTATTTCACACACTAAAATGAGTAGTTTTACGTGAGATTTAATATCTGGGAAAGTAAAATTAAAACTGTAAAAAAAAAATTCTTGTTGAAAGCATTGAATCAATTCGAGAAACCAGTGAAATAATTAGAGAAATAATACATGAAATAATTCGTGAAACCATTCTGACGTCCATTTAAATATTAGCATTAAGCCAATTTTACTCGTTCTTACTAGGTTTCACATACCATTTTATATAAAAACACATTCACAGTCAAACCACTTCAACCAAACAATTACATCTAGATCGGTTCATTCAAAAAATTTAGAAAAAATAAGAGTATTATGACAGAAAAATTCATGAAAAGTCTATTTATTTCACACACTAAAATGAGTAGGTTCACGCGAGATTTAATATCTGGGAAAGTAAAATTAAAAATGTAAAAAAGTATTCTTGTTGAAAGCATTGAATCAATTCGAGAAACCAGTGAAATAATTAAAGAAATAATACATGAAATAATTCGTGAAACCATTCTGACGTCCATTTAAATATTAGTATTGAGCCAATATTACTCGTTCTTACAAGGTTTCACATACCATTTTATACAAAAATACATTCACATTTAAACCGCTTCAACTAAACAATTTCATCTAGACCGGTTCATTCAGAAAATTTAGAAAAAATAAGATTATTTTGACAGAAAAATTCGTGAAAAGTCTATTTATTTCACACACTAAAATGAGTAGTTTTACGCGAGATTTAATATCTGGGAAAGTAAAATAAAAAACAATAAAAAAATATTCTTGTTGAAAGCATTGAATCAATTCGATAAACCAATGAAATAATTATAGAAATAATACATGAAATAGTTAGTGAAACCATTCTGACGTCCATTTAAATATTTGTATTGAGCCAATTTTACTCGTTCTTACTTGGTTTCACATACCATTTTATACAAAAACACATTCACTGTCAAACCGCATCAACCGAATAATTTCATCTAGACCGGTTCATTCAGAAAATTTAAAAAAAATAAGAGTATTTTGTCAGAAAAATTCATGAAAAGTCTATTTATTTCACACACTAAAATGAGCACTTTTATGCGAGATTTAATATCTAGGAAAGTAAAATTAAAACTGTAAAAAAATATTCTTGTTGAAAGCATTGAATCAATTCGAGAACCAATGAAATAATTAAAGAAATAATACATGAAATAGTTAGTGAAACCATTCTGACGTCCATTTAAATATTAGTATTGAGCCAATTTTATTAGTTCTTACTTGGTTTCACATACCATTTTATACAAAAACACATTCACTGTCAAATCGCTTCAACCGAACAATTTCATCTAGACTGGTTCATTCTGAAAATTTAGAAAAAATAAGAGTATTTTGACAGAAAAATTCATGAAAAGTCTATTTATTTCACACACTAAAAAGAGTAGTTTTACGCGAGATTTAATATCTGGGAAAGTAAAATTAAAACTGTAAAAAAATATTCTTGTTGAAAGCATTGAATCAATTCGAGAAACCAATGAAATAATTTAAGAAATAATACATGAAATAGTTAGTGAAACCATTCTGACGTCCATTTAAATATTAGTATTGAGCCAATTTTACTCGTTCTTACTTGATTTCAAATACCATTTTATACAAAAACACATTCACCTTCAAAAATGCTTCAACCGAACAATTTCATCTAGACCGGTTCATTCAGAAAATTTAGAAAAAATAAGAGTATTTTGAAAGAAAAATTCATGAAAAGTCTATTTATTTCACACACTAAAATGAGTACTTTTACGCGAGATTTAATATCTAGGAAAGTAAAATTAAAACTGTAAAAAAATATTCTAGTTGAAAGCATTGAATAAATTCGAGAAATCAATGAAATAATTAAAGAAATAATACATGAAATAGTTAGTGAAACCATTCTGACGTCCATTTAAATATTAGTATTGAGCCAATTTTACTCGTTCTTACTTGATTTCAAATACTATTTTATACAAAAACACATTCACTGTCAAAAATAATTCAACCGAACAATTTCATCTAGACTGGTTCATTCAAAAAATTTAGAAAAAATAAGAGTATTTTGACAGAAAAATTCATGAAAAGTCTATTTATTTCACACATTAAAATGAGTACTTTTACGCTAGATTTAATATCTAGAAAAGTAAAATTAAAACTTTAAAAAAATATTCTTGTTGAAAGCATTGAATCAATTCGAGAAACCAATGAAATAATTAAAGAAATAATACATGAAATAGTTAGTGAAACCATTCTGACGTCCGTTTAAATATTAGTATTGAGCCAATTTTACTCGTTCTTAATTGGTTTCACATACCATTTTATACAAAAACACATTCACTGTCAAACCGCTTCAACCGAACAATTTCATCTAGACCGGTTCATTCAGAAAATTTAGAAAAAATAAGAGTATTTTGACAAAAAAATTCATGAAAAGTCTATTTATTTCACACACTAAAATGAGTAGTTTTACGCGAGATTTAATATCTGGGAAAGTAAAATTAAAACTGTAAAAAAAAAATTCTTGTTGAAAGCATTGAATCAATTCGAGAAACCAGTGAAATAATTAGAGAAATAATACATGAAATAATTCGTGAAACTATTCTGACGTCCATTTAAATATTAGCATTAAGCCAATTTTACTCGTTCTTACTAGGTTTCACATATCATTTTATACAAAAACACATTCACAGTCAAACCGCTTCAACCAAACAATTACATCTAGATCGGTTCATTCAAAAAATTTAGAAAAAATAAGAGTATTATGACAGAAAAATTCATGAAAAGTCTATTTATTTCACACACTAAAATGAGTAGTTTTACGCGAGTTTTAATATCTGGGAAAGTAAAATTAAAACTGTAAAAAAATATTCTTGTTGCAAGCATTGAATCAATTCGAGAAACCAGTGAAATAATTATAGAAATAATATATGAAATAATTCGTGAAACCATTCTCACGTCCATTTAAATATTAGCATTGAGCCAATATTACTTGTTCTTACTAGGTTTCACATACCATTTTATACAAAAACACATTCACATTTAAACCGCTTCAACCAAACAATTTCATCTAGACCGGTTCATTCGGAAAATTTAGAAAAAATAAGAGTATTTTGACAGAAAAATTCATTAAAATTCTATTTATTTCACACACTAAAATGAGTAGTTTTACGCAGGATTTAATATCTGGGAAAGTAAAATTAAAACTGAAAAAAATATTCTTCTTGAAAGCATTGAATCAATTCGAGAAACCAGTGAAATAATTATAGAAATAATACATGAAATAATTCGTGAAACCATTCTGACGTCCATTTAAATATTAGCATTGAGCCAATTTTACTCTTTCTTACTAGGTTACACATACTATTTTATACAAAAATACATTCACAGTCAAACCGCTGCAACCAAACAATTTCATCTAGACCGGTTCATTCAGAAAATTTAGAAAAAAATAAGAGTATTTTGACAAAAAAATTCATGAAAAGTCTATTTATTTCACACACTAAAATGAGTAGTTTTACGCGAGATTTAATATCTGGGAAAGTAAAATTAAAACTGTAAAAAAATATTCTTGTTGAAAGCATTGAATCAATTCGAGAAACCAGTGAAATAATTATAGAAATAATACATGAAATAATTAGTGAAACCATTCTCACGTCCATTTAAATATTAGCATTGAGCCAATATTACTCGTTCTTACTAGGTTTCACATACTATTTTATACAAAAACACATTCACATTTAAACCGCTTCAACCAAACAATTTCATCTAGACCGGTTCATTCGGAAAATTTAGAAAAAATAAGAGTATTTTGACAGAAAAATTCATTAAAATTCTATTTATTTCACACACTAAAGTGAGTAGTTTTACGCAGGATTTAATATCTGGGAAAGTAAAATTAAAACTGAAAAAAATATTCTTGTTGAAAGCATTGAATCAATTCGAGAAACCAGTGAAATAATTATAGAAATAATACATGAAATAATTCGTGAAACCATTCTGACGTCCATTTAAATATTAGCATTGAGCCAATTTTACTCTTTCTTACTAGGTTTCACATACTATTTTATACAAAAACACATTCACAGTCAAACCGCTGCAACCAAACAATTTCATCTAGACCGGTTCATTCAGAAAATTTAGAAAAAAATAAGAGTATTTTGACAAAAAAATTCATGAAAAGTCTATTTATTTCACACACTAAAATGAGTAGTTTTACGCGAGATTTAATATCTGGGAAAGTAAAATTAAAACTGTAAAAAAAAAATTCTTGTTGAAAGCATTGAATCAATTCGAGAAACCAGTGAAATAATTAGAGAAATAATACATGAAATAATTCGTGAAACTATTCTGACGTCCATTTAAATATTAGCATTAAGCCAATTTTACTCGTTCTTACTAGGTTTCACATACCATTTTATACAAAAACACATTCACAGTCAAACCGCTTCAACCAAACAATTACATCTAGATCGGTTCATTCAAAAAATTTAGAAAAAATAAGAGTATTATGACAGAAAAATTCCTGAAAAGTCTATTTATTTCACACACTAAAATGAGTAGTTTTACGCGAGATTTAATATCTGGGAAAGTAAAATTAAAACTGTAAAAAAATATTCTTGTTGAAAGCATTGAATCAATTCGAGAAACCAGTGAAATAATTATAGAAATAATACATGAAATAATTCGTGAAACCATTCTCACGTCCATTTAAATATTAGCATTGAGCCAATATTACTCGTTCTTACTAGGTTTCACATACCATTTTATACAAAAACACATTCACATTTAAACCGCTTCAACCAAACAATTTCATCTAGACCGGTTCATTCGGAAAATTTAGAAAAAATAAGAGTATTTTGACAGAAAAATTCATTAAAATTCTATTTATTTCACACACTAAAATGAGTAGTTTTACGCAGGATTTAATATCTGGGAAAGTAAAATTAAAACTGAAAAAAATATTCTTCTTGAAAGCATTGAATCAATTCGAGAAACCAGTGAAATAATTATAGAAATAATACATGAAATAATTCGTGAAACCATTCTGACGTCCATTTAAATATTAGCATTGAGCCAATTTTACTCTTTCTTACTAGGTTACACATACTATTTTATACAAAAATACATTCACAGTCAAACCGCTGCAACCAAACAATTTCATCTAGACCGGTTCATTCAGAAAATTTAGAAAAAAATAAGAGTATTTTGACAAAAAAATTCATGAAAAGTCTATTTATTTCACACACTAAAATGAGTAGTTTTACGCGAGATTTAATATCTGGGAAAGTAAAATTAAAACTGTAAAAAAGTATTCTTGTTGAAAGCATTGAATCAATTCGAGAAACCAGTGAAATAATTATAGAAATAATACATGAAATAATTCGTGAAACCATTCTCACGTCCATTTAAATATTAGCATTGAGCCAATATTACTCGTTCTTACTAGGTTTCACATACTATTTTATACAAAAACACATTCACATTTAAACCGCTTCAACCAAACAATTTCATATAGACCGGTTCATTCGGAAAATTTAGAAAAAATAAGAGTATTTTGACAGAAAAATTCATTAAAATTCTATTTATTTCACACACTAAAGTGAGTAGTTTTACGCAGGATTTAATATCTGGGAAAGTAAAATTAAAACTGAAAAAAATATTCTTGTTGAAAGCATTGAATCAATTCGAGAAACCAGTGAAATAATTATAGAAATAATACATGAAATAATTCGTGAAACCATTCTGACGTCCATTTAAATATTAGCATTGAGCCAATTTTACTCTTTCTTACTAGGTTTCACATACTATTTTATACAAAAACACATTCACAGTCAAACCGCTGCAACCAAACAATTTCATCTAGACCGGTTCATTCAGAAAATTTAGAAAAAAATAAGAGTATTTTGACAAAAAAATTCATGAAAAGTCTATTTATTTCACACACTAAAATGAGTAGTTTTACGCGAGATTTAATATCTGGGAAAGTAAAATTAAAACTGTAAAAAAAAAATTCTTGTTGAAAGCATTGAATCAATTCGAGAAACCAGTGAAATAATTAGAGAAATAATACATGAAATAATTCGTGAAACTATTCTGAAGTCCATTTAAATATTAGCATTAAGCCAATTTTACTCGTTCTTACTAGGTTTCACATACCATTTTATACAAAAACACATTCACAGTCAAACCGCTTCAACCAAACAATTACATCTAGATCGGTTCATTCAAAAAATTTAGAAAAAATAAGAGTATTATGACAGAAAAATTCATGAAAAGTCTATTTATTTCACACACTAAAATGAGTAGTTTTACGCGAGATTTAATATCTGGGAAAGTAAAATTAAAACTGTAAAAAAATATTCTTGTTGAAAGCATTGAATCAATTCGAGAAACCAGTGAAATAATTATAGAAATAATACATGAAATAATTCGTGAAACCATTCTCACGTCCATTTAAATATTAGCATTGAGCCAATATTACTCGTTCTTACTAGGTTTCACATACCATTTTATACAAAAACACATTCACATTTAAACCGCTTCAACCAAACAATTTCATCTAGACCGGTTCATTCGGAAAATTTAGAAAAAATAAGAGTATTTTGACAGAAAAATTCATTAAAATTCTATTTATTTCACACACTAAAATGAGTAGTTTTACGCAGGATTTAATATCTGGGAAAGTAAAATTAAAACTGAAAAAAATATTCTTCTTGAAAGCATTGAATCAATTCGAGAAACCAGTGAAATAATTATAGAAATAATACATGAAATAATTCGTGAAACCATTCTGACGTCCATTTAAATATTAGCATTGAGCCAATTTTACTCTTTCTTACTAGGTTTCACATACTATTTTATACAAAAACACATTCACAGTCAAACCGCTGCAACCAAACAATTTTATCTAGACCGGTTCATTCAGAAAATTTAGAAAAAAATAAGAGTATTTTGACAAAAAAATTCATGAAAAGTCTATTTATTTCACACACTAAAATGAGTAGTTTTACGCGAGATTTAATATCTGGGAAAGTAAAATTAAAACTGTAAAAAAAAAATTCTTGTTGAAAGCATTGAATCAATTCGAGAAACCAGTGAAATAATTAGAGAAATAATACATGAAATAATTCGTGAAACTATTCTGACGTCCATTTAAATATTAGCATTAAGCCAATTTTACTCGTTCTTACTAGGTTTCACATACCATTTTATACAAAAACACATTCACAGTCAAACAGCTTCAACCAAACAATTACATCTAGATCGGTTCATTCAAAAAATTTAGAAAAAATAAGAGTATTATGACAGAAAAATTCATGAAAAGTCTATTTATTTCACACACTAAAATGAGTAGTTTTACGCGAGATTTAATATCTGGGAAAGTAAAATTAAAACTGTAAAAAAATATTCTTGTTGAAAGCATTGAATCAATTCGAGAAACCAGTGAAATAATTATAGAAATAATACATGAAATAATTCGTGAAACCATTCTCACGTCCATTTAAATATTAGCATTGAGCCAATATTACTCGTTCTTACTAGGTTTCACATACCATTTTATACAAAAACACATTCACATTTAAACCGCTTCAACCAAACAATTTCATCTAGACCGGTTCATTCGGAAAATTTAGAAAAAATAAGAGTATTTTGACAGAAAAATTCATTAAAATTCTATTTATTTCACACACTAAAATGAGTAGTTTTACGCAGGATTTAATATCTGGGAAAGTAAAATTAAAACTGAAAAAAATATTCTTGTTGAAAGCATTGAATCAATTCGAGAAACCAGTGAAATAATTATAGAAATAATACATGAAATAATTCGTGAAACCATTCTGACGTCCATTTAAATATTAGCATTGAGCCAATTTTACTCTTTCTTACTAGGTTTCACATACTATTTTATACAAAAACACATTCACAGTCAAACCGCTGCAACCAAACAATTTCATCTAGACCGGTTCATTCAGAAAATTTAGAAAACAATAAGAGTATTTTGACAAAAAAATTCATGAAAAGTCTATTTATTTCACACACTAAAATGAGTAGTTTTACGCGAGATTTAATATCTGGGAAAGTAAAATTAAAACTGTAAAAAAAAAAATTCTTGTTGAAAGCATTGAATCAATTTGAGAAACCAGTGAAATAATTAGAGAAATAATACATGAAATAATTCGTGAAACTATTCTGACGTCCATTTAAATATTAGCATTAAGCCAATTTTACTCGTTCTTACTAGGTTTCACATACCATTTTATACAAAAACACATTCACAGTCAAACCGCTTCAACCAAACAATTACATCTAGATCGGTTCATTCAAAAAATTTAGAAAAAATAAGAGTATTATGACAGAAAAATTCATGAAAAGTCTATTTATTTCACACACTAAAATGAGTAGTTTTACGCGAGATTTAATATCTGGGAAAGTAAAATTAAAACTGTAAAAAAATATTCTTGTTGAAAGCATTGAATCAATTCGAGAAACCAGTGAAATAATTATAGAAATAATACATGAAATAATTCGTGAAACCATTCTCACGTCCATTTAAATATTAGCATTGAGCTAATATTACTCGTTCTTACTAGGTTTCACATACCATTTTATACAAAAATACATTCACATTTAAACCGCTTCAACCAAACAATTTCATCTAGACCGGTTCATTCGGAAAATTTAGAAAAAATAAGAGTATTTTGACAGAAAAATTCATTAAAATTCTATTTATTTCACACACTAAAATGAGTAGTTTTACGCAGGATTTAATATCTGGGAAAGTAAAATTAAAACTGAAAAAAATATTCTTGTTGAAAGCATTGAATCAATTCGAGAAACCAGTGAAATAATTATAGAAATAATACATGAAATAATTCGTGAAACCATTCTGACGTCCATTTAAATATTAGCATTGAGCCAATTTTACTCTTTCTTACTAGGTTTAACATACTATTTTATACAAAAACACATTCACAGTCAAACCGCTGCAACCAAATAATTTCATCTACACCGGTTCATTCAGAAAATTTAGAAAAAAATAAGAGTATTTTGACAGAAAAATTCATGAAAAGTCTATTTATTTCACACACTAAAATGAGTACTTTTATGCGAGATTTAATATCTAGAAAAGTAAAATTAAAACTGTAAAAAAATATTCTTGTTGAAAGCATTGAATCAATTCGAGAAACCAATGAAATAATTAATACATGAAATAGTTAGTGAAACCATTCTGATGTCCATTTAAATATTAGTATTGAGCCAATTTTACCCGTTCTTACTTGATTTCACATACCATTTTATAAAAAAACACATTCACTGTCAAAAATGTTTCAACCGAACAATTTCATCTAGACCGGTTCATTCAGAAAATTTAGAAAAAATAAGAGTATTTTGACAGAAAAATTCATGAAAAGTCTATTTATTTCACACACTAAAATGAGTACTTTTACGCGAGATTTAATATCTAGGAAAGTAAAATTAAAACTGTAAAAAAATATTCTTGTTGAAAGTATTGAATCAATTCGAGAAACCAATGAAATAATTAAAGAAATAATACATGAAATAGTCAGTGAAACCATTCTGACGTCCATTTAAATATTTGTATTGAGCCAATTTTACTCGTTCTTACTTGGTTTCACATACCATTTTATACAAAAACACATTCACTGTCAAACCGCATCAACCGAATAATTTCATCTAGACCGGTTCATTCAGAAAATTTAAAAAAAATAAGAGTATTTTGTCAGAAAAATTCATGAAAAGTCTATTTATTTCACACACTAAAATGAGCACTTTTATGCGAGATTTAATATCTAGGAAAGTAAAATTAAAACTGTAAAAAAATATTCTTGTTGAAAGCATTGAATCAATTCGAGAACCAATGAAATAATTAAAGAAATAATACATGAAATAGTTAGTGAAACCATTCTGACGTCCATTTAAATATTAGTATTGAGCCAATTTTATTCGTTCTTACTTGGTTTCACATACCATTTTATACAAAAACACATTCACTGTCAAATCGCTTCAACCGAACAATTTCATCTAGACTGGTTCATTCTGAAAATTTAGAAAAAATAAGAGTATTTTGACAGAAAAATTCACGAAAAGTCTATTTATTTCACACACTAAAAAGAGTAGTTTTACGCGAGATTTAATATCTGGGAAAGTAAAATTAAAACTGTAAAAAAATATTCTTGTTGAAAGCATTGAATCAATTCGAGAAACCAATGAAATAATTTAAGAAATAATACATGAAATAGTTAGTGAAACCATTCTGACGTCCATTTAAATATTAGTATTGAGCCAATTTTACTCGTTCTTACTTGATTTCACATACCATTTTATACAAAAACACATTCACCTTCAAAAATGCTTCAACCGAACAATTTCATCTAGACCGGTTCATTCAGAAAATTTAGAAAAAATAAGTGTATTTTGACAGAAAAATTCATGAAAAGTCTATTTATTTCACACACTAAAATGAGTACTTTTACACGAGATTTAATATCTAGGAAAGTAAAATTAAAACTGTAAAAAAATATTCTAGTTGAAAGCATTGAATAAATTCGAGAAACCAATGAAATAATTAAAGAAATAATACATGAAATAGTTAGTGAAACCATTCTGACGTTCATTTAAATATTAGTATTGAGCCAATTTTACTCGTTCTTACTTGATTTCACATACTATTTTATACAAAAACACATTCACTTTCAAAAATACTTCAACCGAACAATTTCATCTAGACTGTTTCATTCAAAAAATTTAGAAAAAATAAGAGTATTTTGACAGAAAAATTCATGAAAAGTCTATTTATTTCACACACTAAAATGAGTACTTTTACCCGAGATTTAATATCTAGAAAAGTAAAATTAAAACTGTAAAAAAATATTCTTGTTGAAAGCATTGAATCAATTCGAGAAACCAATGAAATAATTAAAGAAATAATACATGAAATAGTTAGTGAAACCATTCTGACGTCCATTTAAATATTAGTATTGAGCCAATTTTACTCGTTCTTAATTAGTTTCACATACCATTTTATACAAAAACACATTCACTGTCAAACCGCTTCAACCGAACAATTTCATCTAGACCGGTTCATTCAGAAAATTTAGAAAAAATAAGAGTATTTTGACAAAAAAATTCATGAAAAGTCTATTTATTTCACACACTAAAATGAGTACTTTTACGCGAGATTTAATATCTAGGAAAGTAGAATTAAAACTGTAAAAAAATATTCTTTTTGAAAGCATTGAATCAATTCGAGAAACCAATGAAATAATTAAAGAAATAATACATGAAATAGTTAGTGAAACCATTCTGACGTCCATTTAAATATTAGTATTGAGCCAATTTTATTCGTTCTTACTTGGTTTCACATACCATTTTATACAAAAATACATTCACTGTAAAACCGCTTCAACCGAACAATTTCATCTAGACCGGTTCATTCAGAAAATTTAAAAAAAATAAGAGTATTTTGACAGAAAAATTCATGAAAAGTCTATTTATTTCACACACTAAAATAAGTACTTTTACGCGAGATTTAATATCTAGGAAAGTAAAACTAAAACTGTAAAAAAATATTCTTGTTGAAAGCATTGAATCAATTCGAGAAACCAATGAAATAATTAAAGAAATAATACATGAAATAGATAGTGAAACCATTCTGACGTCCATTTAAATATTAGTATTGAGCCAATTTTACTAGTTCTTACTTGGTTTCATATACCATTTTATACAAAACACATTCACCGTCAAACCGCTTCAACCGAACAATTTCATCTAGACCGGTTCATTCAGAAAATTTAAAAAAAATAAGAGTATTTTGACAGAAAAATTCATGAAAAGTCTATTTTTTTCACACACTAAAATGAGCACTTTTATGCGATATTTAATATCTACGAAAGTAAAATTAAAACTGTAAAAAAATATTCTTGTTGAAAGCATTGAATCAATTCGAGAACCAATGAAATAATTAAAGAAATAATACATGAAATAGTTAGTGAAACCATTCTGACGTCCATTTAAATATTAGTATTGAGCCAATTTTATTCGTTCTTACTTGGTTTCACATACCATTTTATACAAAAACACATTCACTGTCAAATCGCTTCAACCGAACAATTTCATCTAGACTGGTTCATTCAGAAAATTTAGAAAAAATAAGAGTATTTTGACAGAAAAATTCACGAAAAGTCTATTTATTTCACACACTAAAAAGAGTAGTTTTACGCGAGATTTAATATCTGGGAAAGTAAAATTAAAACTGTAAAAAAATATTCTTGTTGAAAGCATTGAATCAATTCGAGAAACCAATGAAATAATTTAAGAAATAATACATGAAATAGTTAGTGAAACCATTCTGACGTCCATTTAAATATTAGTATTGAGTCAATTTTACTCGTTCTTACTTGATTTCACATACCATTTTATACAAAAACACATTCACCTTCAAAAATGCTTCAACCGAACAATTTCATCTAGACCGGTTCATTCAGAAAATTTAGAAAAAATAAGAGTATTTTGACAGAAAAATTCATGAAAAGTCTATTTATTTCACACACTAAAATGAGTACTTTTACACGAGATTTAATATCTAGGAAAGTAAAATTAAAACAGTAAAAAAATATTCTAGTTGAAAGCATTGAATAAATTCGAGAAACCAATGAAATAATTAAAGAAATAATACATGAAATAGTTAGTAAAACCATTCTGACGTTCATTTAAATATTAGTATTGAGCCAATTTTACTCGTTCTTACTTGATTTCACATACTATTTTATACAAAAACACATTCACTTTCAAAAATACTTCAACTGAACAATTTCATCTAGACTGTTTCATTCAAAAAATTTAGAAAAAATAAGAGTATTTTGACAGAAAAATTCATGAAAAGTCTATTTATTTCACACACTAAAATGAGTACTTTTACCCGAGATTTAATATCTAGAAAAGTAAAATTAAAACTGTAAAAAAATATTCTTGTTGAAAGCATTGAATCAATTCGAGAAACCAATGAAATAATTAAAGAAATAATACATGAAATAGTGAGTGAAACCATTCTGACGTCCATTTAAATATTAGTATTGAGCCAATTTTACTCGTTCTTAATTAGTTTCACATACCATTTTATACAAAAACACATTCACTGTCAAACCGCTTCAACCGAACAATTTCATCTAGACCGGTTCATTCAGAAAATTTAGAAAAAATAAGAGTATTTTGACAAAAAAATTCATGAAAAGTCTATTTATTTCACACACTAAAATGAGTACTTTTACGCGAGATTTAATATCTAGGAAAGTAGAATTAAAACTGTAAAAAAATATTCTTTTTGAAAGCATTGAATCAATTCGAGAAACTAATGAAATAATTAAAGAAATAATACATGAAATAGTTAGTGAAACCATTCTGACGTCCATTTAAATATTAGTATTGAGCCAATTTTATTCGTTCTTACTTGGTTTCACATACCATTTTATACAAAAATACATTCACTGTAAAACCGCTTCAACCGAACAATTTCATCTAGACCGGTTCATTCAGAAAATTTAAAAAAAATAAGAGTATTTTGACAGAAAAATTCATGAAAAGTCTATTTATTTCACACACTAAAATAAGTACTTTTACGCGAGATTTAATATCTAGTAAAGTAAAACTAAAACTGTAAAAAAATATTCTTGTTGAAAGCATTGAATCAATTCGAGAAACCAATGAAATAATTAAAGAAATAATACATGAAATAGATAGTGAAACCATTCTGACGTCCATTTAAATATTAGTATTGAGCCAATTTTACTAGTTCTTACTTGGTTTCATATACCATTTTATACAAAACACATTCACTGTCAAACCGCTTCAACCGAACAATTTCATCTAGACCGGTTCATTCAGAAAATTTAAAAAAAATAAGAGTATTTTGACAGAAAAATTCATGAAAAGTCTATTTATTTCACACACTAAAATGAGCACTTTTATGCGAGATTTAATATCTAGGAAAGTAAAATTAAAACTGTAAAAAAATATTCTTGTTGAAAGCATTGAATCAATTCGAGAACCAATGAAATAATTAAAGAAATAATACATGAAATAGTTAGTGAAACCATTCTGACGTCCATTTAAATATTAGTATTGAGCCAATTTTATTCGTTCTTACTTGGTTTCACATACCATTTTATACAAAAACACATTCACTGTCAAATCGCTTCAACCGAACAATTTCATCTAGACTGGTTCATTCAGAAAATTTAGAAAAAATAAGAGTATTTTGACAGAAAAATTCATGAAAAGTCTATTTATTTCACACACTAAAATGAGTACTTTTACACGAGATTTAATATCTAGGAAAGTAAAATTAAAACTGTAAAAAAATATTCTAGTTGAAAGCATTGAATAAATTCGAGAAACCAATGAAATAATTAAAGAAATAATACATGAAATAGTTAGTGAAACCATTCTGACGTTCATTTAAATATTAGTATTGAGCCAATTTTACTCGTTCTTACTTGATTTCACATACTATTTTATACAAAAACACATTCACTTTCAAAAATACTTCAACTGAACAATTTCATCTAGACTGTTTCATTCAAAAAATTTAGAAAAAATAAGAGTATTTTGACAGAAAAATTCATGAAAAGTCTATTTATTTCACACACTAAAATGAGTACTTTTACCCGAGATTTAATATCTAGAAAAGTAAAATTAAAACTGTAAAAAAATATTCTTGTTGAAAGCATTGAATCAATTCGAGAAACCAATGAAATAATTAAAGAAATAATACATGAAATAGTGAGTGAAACCATTCTGACGTCCATTTAAATATTAGTATTGAGCCAATTTTACTCGTTCTTAATTAGTTTCACATACCATTTTATACAAAAACACATTCACTGTCAAACCGCTTCAACCGAACAATTTCATCTAGACCAGTTCATTCAGAAAATTTAGAAAAAATAAGAGTATTTTGACAAAAAAATTCATGAAAAGTCTATTTATTTCACACACTAAAATGAGTACTTTTACGCGAGATTTAATATCTAGGAAAGTAGAATTAAAACTGTAAAAAAATATTCTTTTTGAAAGCATTGAATCAATTCGAGAAACTAATGAAATAATTAAAGAAATAATACATGAAATAGTTAGTGAAACCATTCTGACGTCCATTTAAATATTAGTATTGAGCCAATTTTATTCGTTCTTACTTGGTTTCACATACCATTTTATACAAAAATACATTCACTGTAAAACCGCTTCAACCGAACAATTTCATCTAGACCGGTTCATTCAGAAAATTTAAAAAAAATAAGAGTATTTTGACAGAAAAATTCATGAAAAGTCTATTTATTTCACACACTAAAATAAGTACTTTTACGCGAGATTTAATATCTAGTAAAGTAAAACTAAAACTGTAAAAAAATATTCTTGTTGAAAGCATTGAATCAATTCGAGAAACCAATGAAATAATTAAAGAAATAATACATGAAATAGATAGTGAAACCATTCTGACGTCCATTTAAATATTAGTATTGAGCCAATTTTACTAGTTCTTACTTGGTTTCATATACCATTTTATACAAAACACATTCACTGTCAAACCGCTTCAACCGAACAATTTCATCTAGACCGGTTCATTCAGAAAATTTAAAAAAAATAAGAGTATTTTGACAGAAAAATTCATGAAAAGTCTATTTATTTCACACACTAAAATGAGCACTTTTATGCGAGATTTAATATCTAGGAAAGTAAAATTAAAACTGTAAAAAAATATTCTTGTTGAAAGCATTGAATCAATTCGAGAACCAATGAAATAATTAAAGAAATAATACATGAAATAGTTAGTGAAACCATTCTGACGTCCATTTAAATATTAGTATTGAGCCAATTTTATTCGTTCTTACTTGGTTTCACATACCATTTTATACAAAAACACATTCACTGTCAAATCGCTTCAACCGAACAATTTCATCTAGACTGGTTCATTCAGAAAATTTAGAAAAAATAAGAGTATTTTGACAGAAAAATTCACGAAAAGTCTATTTATTTCACACACTAAAAAGAGTAGTTTTACGCGAGATTTAATATCTGGAAAAGTAAAATTAAAACTGTAAAAAAATATTCTTGTTGAAAGCATTGAATCAATTCGAGAAACCAATGAAATAATTTAAGAAATAATACATGAAATAGTTAGTGAAACCATTCTGACGTCCATTTAAATATTAGTATTGAGCCAATTTTACTCGTTCTTACTTGATTTCACATACCATTTTATACAAAAACACATTCACCTTCAAAAATGCTTCAACCGAACAATTTCATCTAGACCGGTTCATTCAGAAAATTTAGAAAAAATAAGAGTATTTTGACAGAAAAATTCATGAAAAGTCTATTTATTTCACACACTAAAATGAGTACTTTTACGTGAGATTTAATATCTAGGAAAGTAAAATTAAAACTGTAAAAAAATATTCTAGTTGAAAGCATTGAATAAATTCGAGAAACCAATGAAATAATTAAAGAAATAATACATGAAATAGTTAGTGAAACCATTCTGACGTCCATTTAAATATTAGTATTGAGCCAATTTTACTCGTTCTTACTTGATTTCACATACTATTTTATACAATAACACATTCACTGTCAAAAATACTTCAACCGAACAATTTCATCTAGACTGGTTCATTCAAAAAATTTAGAAAAAATAAGAGTATTTTGACAGAAAAATTCATGAAAAGTCTATTTATTTCACACACTAAAATGAGTACTTTTACGCGAGATTTAATATCTAGAAAAGTAAAATTAAAACTGTAAAAAAATATTCTTGTTGAAAGCATTGAATCAATTCGAGAAACCAATGAAATAATTAAAGAAATAATACATGAAATAGTTAGTGAAACCATTCTGACGTCCATTTAAATATTAGTATTGAGCCAATTTTTCTCGTTCTTAATTGGTTTCACATACCATTTTATACAAAAACACATTCACTGTCAAACCGCTTCAACCGAACAATTTCATCTAGACCGATTCATTCAGAAAATTTAGAAAAAATAAGAGTATTTTGACAAAAAAATTCATGAAAAGTCTATTTATTTCACACACTAAAATGAGTACTTTTACGCGAGATTTAATATCCAGGAAAGTAGAATTAAAACTATAAAAAATATACTTTTTGAAAGCATTGAATCAATTCGAGAAACCAATGAAATAATTAAAGAAATAATACATGAAATAGTTAGTGAAACCATTCTGACGTCCATTTAAATATTAGTATTGAGCCAATTTTACTCGTTCTTACTTGGTTTCACATACCATTTTATACAAAAATACATTCACTGTAAAACCGCTTCAACCGAACAATTTCATCTAGACCGGTTCATTCAGAAAATTTAAAAAAAAAAGAGTATTTTGACAGAAAAATTCATGAACAGTCTATTTATTTCACACACTAAAATAAGTACTTTTACGCGAGATTTAATATCTAGGAAAGTAAAACTAAAACTGTAAAAAAATATTCTTGTTGAAAGCATTGAATCAATTCGAGAAACCAATGAAATAATTAAAGAAATAATACATGAAATAGATAGTGAAACCATTTTGACGTCCATTTAAATATTAGTATTGAGCCAATTTTACTAGTTCTTACTTGGTTTCATATACCATTTTATACAAAACACATTCACTGTCAAACCGCTTCAACCGAACAATTTTATCTAGACCGGTTCATTCAGAAAATTTAAAAAAAATAAGAGTATTTTGATAGAAAAATTCATGAAAAGTCTATTTATTTCACACACTAAAATAAGTACTTTTACGCGAGATTTAATATCTAGGAAAGTAAAATTAAAACTGTAAAAAAATATTTTTGTTGAAAGCATTGAATCAATTCGAGAAACCAATGAAATAATTAAAGAAATAATACATGAAATAGTTAGTGAAACCATTCTGACGTCCATTTAAATATTAGTATTAATCCAATTTTACTCGTTCTTACTTGATTTCACATGCCATTTTATACAAAAACACAGTCACTGTCAAACTGCTTCAACCGAACAATTTCATCTAGACCGGTTCATTCAGAAAATTTAAAAAAAAAAAGTGTATTTTGACAAAAAAAATTCATAAAAAGTCTATTTATTTCACACAATAAAATAAGTACTTTTACGCGAGATTTAATATCTAGGAAAGTAAAATTAAAACTGTAAAAAAATATTCTTGTTGAAAGCATTGAATCAATTCGAGAAACCAATGAAATAATTAAAGAAATAACACATGAAATAGTTAGTGAAACCATTCTGACGACCATTTAAATATTAGTATTGAGCCAATTTTACTCGTTCTTACTTGGTTTCACATACCATTTTATACAAAAACACATTCACTGTCAAACCACTTCAACCGAACAATTTCATCTAGACCGGTTCATTCAGAAAATTAAAAAAAAAATATGAGTATTTTGACAGAAAAATTCATGAAAAGTCTATTTATTTCACACACTAAAGTGAGTACTTTTATGCGAGATTTAATATCTAGGAAAGTAAAATTAAAACTGTATAAAAATATTCTTGTTGAAAGCATTGAATCAATTTGAGAAACCAATGAAATAATTAAAGAAATAATACATGAAATAGTTAGTGAAACCATTCTGACGTCCATTTAAATATTAGTATTGAGCCAATTTTACTCGTTCTTACTTGGTTTCACATACCATTTTATACAAAAAACACATTCACTGTCAAACCGCTTCAATCAAACAATTTCATCTAGACCGGTTCATTCAGAAAATTTAGAAAAAAAAAGAGTATTTTGACAGAAAAATTCATGAAAAGTCTATTTATTTCACACACTAAAATGAGTACTTTTATGCGAGATTTCATATCTAGGAAAGTAAAATTAAAACTGTATAAAAATATTCTTGTTGAAAGCATTAAATCAATTCGATAAAACCAATAAAATAATTAAAGAAATAATACATGAAATAGTTCGTGAAACCATTCTGAAGTCCATTTAAATATTAGTATTGAACCAATTTTACTCATTCTTACTAGGTTTCACATATCATTTTATACAAAAACACATTTACTGTCAAACCGCTTCAACCGAACAATTTCATCTAGACCGGTTCATTCAGAAAATTTAGAAAAAATAAGAGTATTTTGACAGAAAAATTCATGAAAAGTCTATTTATTTCTGAAAGGACCCGTTCATATACATTATAAACGATTCACAATAGTTGATTACATCGCGAGGTATTTGACCTCTATATGATACATTTTACAAATATTGCATTCCTTTTTAAAAGCCAAACTTTCTTTACAACGAAAGTTGACGGCATGCACACCATTTCATAATACATCCAACTATAATTGGCTTAATAATAATCTTGATAAACTCAATGACTCGAATGCAACATCTTTCAAAATATGCCATGAATGACTCCAAGTAATATCTTTAAAATGAGCTAATGCACAGCGAAAGATTTCTTTAATACCTGAGAATAAACATGCTTTAAAGTGTCAACCAAAAGGTTGGTGAGTTCATAGGTTTATCATAACAATCATTTCAATATATTAATAGACCACAAGATTTCCGTTTATAAATATATGTACACTCGCAAGTGTATAAAACCATTCTGCTTATGTTGAGGCCTCAGTAACCAACCTTAACAGTAATATAATAAGTCATCTTCGCAAAGATGGATATGTACACTCGCAAGTGTATAAATAATCCTCAAAGTACTAAACATCCGCCCACTAGCTCTTATGTCTAGTGCAGCCTACAGGATGGGGGTGTTAAGCCCGACAGATCTATCTTTAGGATTCGCGTTTACATGCTCTTATAACATGTAACTAAATTACCTAGCACATCAATCCGCAGAATATCATTTTTAATCACTTGTCTCTATTTCGTAAAACATTTATAAAATATTGCATGTATTCTCAGCCCAAAATATATATATTGCAAAAGCAATTAAAAAGGGAGCAAATGAAACTCACAATACTGTATTTTGTAGTAAAAATACATATAACGTCATTTAACAAGTGCAAGGTTGGCCTCGGATTCACGAACGTATCAATATTGAGATTCAATATTGCAGGAAAGTACGTAGACGCAACGGAGATGATAAACACTAGATTGACCTCACGAGCATACCCATGAACCATACCCATCACCTCCATAGCTATAACCCATAATTTCTTTAGCTTCGACTCATTAAAAAAACTATTTTGAAATCACTCGGACAGCACTCCGTCATAATATTTTATGTATACTAATAATATCTTGAAATAATACAGAGCAAATATATATATATATATATATATATATATATATATATATATATATATATATATATATATATCGATTGAGAGAGTTTAGAGAAATATATTTTCAAGTTTCTATGAAAATAATGAAACCTATTGAATTGTATTTATAATAGATTTTTGAATTATTAAAGTGAATTATTAAAGTATGAATTATTAAAGTGAATTATTAAAGTATGAATTATTAAAGTGAATTATTAAAGTAAATTATTAAAGTATGAATTATTAAAGTAAATTATTAAAGTATGAATTATTAAAGTGAATTATTAAAGTATGAATTATTAAAGTGAATTATTAAAGTATAAATTATTAAAGTGAATTATTAAAGTATGAATTATTAAAGTGAATTATTAAAGTTAAAGTAAAGTAAAAGTAAAGTAAAGGTAAAGTTAAAGTATAGTAAAAGTATAAAAACTATGTATGTATAATACGCGTATAAATATATATAATATTAATTTAAATCATTATATATATTTAATAAAATAAAATATAAATATCGTTATATTTATTATACTGGTTAAGTAATGAGTTGTAAAAAGTGATTCTAGATATTTATAAAAGTTATATACGTTTTAATAATAAAGTTCTTTTTAAACTGAAAACGTCTTTGTACGTTTGAAAATAGATTAATAGAATATTATGGAAACCAATTCTCCACTAACTTTTTTCTAACTTTCGTAAAGACACTTTTTGTTTTTATTTATAAATAACTTTACAAATTATTCTGAATATCGTTAAGAGGAATAGATTTTCTCAAATCATAGTGGACCTCTCAACAGAGACTTGTAATCATAATTCAATATTTTTGATAATTCAATCATTTAATATATATTTTTTTATTTCGTCGAAAATCATATTGAAACAAATACGTTCGTGTAAAGTATTATACATTTAATACTTTATTAATATTCTCAAGTTATAATATATATACATATACATATCTATTTATATATAACGGTTCGTGAATCGTCGGAATTTGGTCGAGGTTATAATGAATGTATGAACACAGTTTAAAATTCTTGAGATTTAACTTAACAAACTTTGCTTATCGTGTCGAAATAATATAATGATTAAAGTTTAAATTTGGTCGGAAATTTCCGGGTCATCACAGTACCTACCCGTTAAAGAAATTTCGTCCCCGAAATTTGATAGAGGTCGTCATGACTAACAATGAGAATGTTATTATAATGATTATAGAGTTTTATTATGTTCAAGAAGAATGGATAAAATAATTCAATTAATCGAAGCGTGTGAGTGAAGTTATCGTAAATGAATGAAATAAGTTAATAGTGATTCGTCGTATCTTTTGACGTCATCACGATTGATCTACCAAAAGAAAATCTTTGTAATCTATATTGGATTTGATTATTCGGCGATTAAGGAAATTATGATTCTCTTCGAATTAATTCGATAATCCATTTTGATTTCTCTGTCGGATATTTCACTATAAATCTACCTCATTTGTTTTCTTATAACTCACACCTTCTCAACTCATATTTTAAAGTATTTGTCAATATGCTTCATCCAGTGCTGATTCTTGATATACTCCTCACTTCATATCTGTCGCTCTTCTTTTTCATCTGCCTTCGGAAGAATCTATTTACTTCTACTCTACTCTTGGTTTTATAGTGTTTTTAGTTCTCCCGTGTCTTTATATTGCTATATGCATTGATATATACGGTTTGTGATTTCTGGGTTGTTGTTGGGTTTTATATCTTCCCTTATATTTCAAAGTCATTGCTTCTTCTATAATCATTGTCATCCACAGTTAATGTTCTCTTCTATTTGCTATGATTTATACTCCCATTTCTAGTTCGGAGCTTTGTCCTTTCGTTTCTTCTTCTTGCGATTAAGCACCGCTTGTAATGGTCCAGAATTCGCAGATATAAATTTCGGAATGAACATTGTTAATGTTCTAGGAAGGAAATTGTAATGGCACGATCTTGACTTGTCAAATTACCAGAATACCTCGGAAAAGGACGAATCATCAAGAAATATTTTCTTGATATTTAGAGATCAAAGAGAATACAAGAGTCGTGTAACATAGCACATGATGACGTTATGACCTGTGAATCATCATGTTCCAATTAGAAACTCAGCATGAATTACTGTAATATAATTGAAATGTCCCGTTCTTATTGATTAAAAACATTCCATATTAATTGATTTCGTTGCGAGGTTTTGACCTCTATATGAAACGTTTTTCAAAGACTGCATTCATTTTAAAACAAACCATAACCTTTATTTCATCAATAAAGGTTTAAAAAGCTTTACGTAGATTATCAAATAATGATAATCTAAATTATCCTGTTTACACACGACCATTACATAATGGTTTACAATACAAATATGTTACAACAAAATAAGTTTCTTGAATGCAGTTTTTACACAATATCATACAAGCATGGACTCCAAATCTCGTCCTTATTTAAGTATGCGATAGCGGAAGCTCTTAATAATCACCTGAGAATAAACATGCTTAAAACGTCAACAAAAATGTTGGTGAGTTATAGGTTTAACCTATATATATCAAATCATAACAATAGACCACAAGATTTCATATTTCAATACACATCCCATACATAGAGATAAAAATCATTCATATGGTGAAAAACTGGTAATCGACATTAACAAGATGCATATATATAAGAATATCCCCATCATTCCGGGACACCCTTCGGATATGATATAAATTTCGAAGTACTAAAGCATCCGGTACTTTGGATGGGGTTTGTTAGGCCCAATAGATCTATCTTTAGGATTCGCATCAATTAGGGTGTCTGTTTCCCTAATTCTTAGATTACCAGACTTAATAAAAAGGGGCATATTCGATTTCGATAATTCAACCATAGAATGTAGTTTCACGTACTTGTGTCTATTTTGTAAATCATTTATAAAACCTGCACGTATTCTCATCCCAAAAATATTAGATTTTAAAAGTGGGACTATAACTCACTTTCACAGATTTTTACTTCGTCGGGAAGTAAGACTTGGCCACTGGTTGATTCACGAACCTATAACAATATATACATATATATCAAAGTATGTTCAAAATATATTTACAACACTTTTAATATATTTTGATGTTTTAAGTTTATTAAGTCAGCTGTCCTCGTTAGTAACCTACAACTAGTTGTCCACAGTTAGATATACAGAAATAAATCGATAAATATTATCTTGAATCAATCCACGACCCAGTGTATACGTATCTCAGTATTGATCACAACTCAAACTATACATATTTTGGAATCAACCTCAACCCTGTATAGCTAACTCCAACATTCACATATAGAGTGTCTATGGTTGTTCCGAAATATATATAGATGTGTCGACATGATAGGTCGAAACATTGTATATGTGTCTATGGTATCTCAAGATTACATAATATACAATACAATTTGATTAAGTTATGGTTGGAATATATTTGTTACCAATTTTCACGTAGCTAAAATGAGAAAAATTATACAATCTTGTTTTACCCATAACTTCTTCATTTTAAATCCGTTTTGAGTGAATCAAATTGCTATGGTTTCATATTGAACTATATTTTATGAATCTAAACAGAAAAAGTATAGGTTTATAGTCGGAAAAATAAGTTACAAGTCGTTTTTGTAAAGGTAGTCATTTCAGTCGAAAGAACGACGTCTAGATGACCATTTTAGAAAACATACTTCCACTTTGAGTTTAACCATAATTTTTGGATATAGTTTCATGTTTATAATAAAAATCATTTTCTCAGAATAACAACTTTTAAATCAAAGTTTATCATAGTTTTTAATTAACTAACCCAAAACAGCCCGCGGTGTTACTACGACGGCGTAAATCCGGTTTTACGGTGTTTTTCGTGTTTCCAGGTTTTAAATCATTAAGTTAGCATATCATATAGATATAGAACATGTGTTTAGTTGATTTTAAAAGTCAAGTTAGAAGGATTAACTTTTGTTTGCGAACAAGTTTAGAATTAACTAAACTATGTTCTAGTGATTACAAGTTTAAACCTTCGAATAAAATAGCTTTATATGTATGAATCGAATGATGTTATGAACATCATTACTACCTTAATTTCCTTGGATAAACCTACTGGAAGAGAGAAAAATGGATCTAGCTTCATTGGATCCTTGGATGGCTCGAAGTTCTTGAAGCAGAATCATGACACGAAAACAAGTTCAAGTAAGATCATCACTTGAAATAAGATTGTTATAGTTACAGAAATTGAACCAAAGTTTGAATATGATTATTACCTTGTATTAGAATGATAACCTACTGTAAGAAACAAAGATTTCTTGAGGTTGGATGATCACCTTACAAGATTGGAAGTGAGCTAGCAAACTTGAAAGTATTCTTGATTTTATGAAACTAGAACTTTTGGAATTTATGAAGAACACTTAGAACTTGAAGATAGAACTTGAGAGAGATCAATTAGATGAAGAAAACTGAAGAATGAAAGTGTTTGTAGGTGTTTTTGGTCTTTGGTGTATGGATTAGATATAAAGGATATGTAATTTTGTTTTCATGTAAATAAGTCATGAATGATTACTCATATTTTTGTAATTTTATGAGATATTTCATGCTAGTTGCCAAATGATGGTTCCCACATGTGTTAGGTGACTCACATGGGCTGCTAAGAGCTGATCATTGGAGTGTATATACCAATAGTACATACATCTAAAAGCTGTGTATTGTACGAGTACGAATACGGGTGCATACGAGTAGAATTGTTGATGAAACTGAACGAGGATGTAATTGTAAGCATTTTTGTTAAGTAGAAGTATTTTGATAAGTGTATTGAAGTCTTTCAAAAGTGTATAAATACATATTAAAACACTACATGTATATACATTTTAACTGAGTCGTTAAGTCATCGTTAGTCGTTACATGTAAATGTTGTTTTGAAATCTTTAGGTTAACGATCTTGTTAAATGTTGTTAACCCAATGTTTATAATATCAAAAGAGATTTTAAATTATTATATTATCATGATATTATGATGTACGAATATCTCTTAATATGATATATATACATTAAATGTCATTACAACGATAATCGTTACATATATGTCTCGTTTCAAAATCATTAAGTTAGTAGTCTTGTTTTTACATATGTAGTTCATTGTTAATATACTTAATGATATGTTTACTTATCATAATATAATGTTAACTATATATATAACCATATATATGTCATCATATAGTTTTTACAAGTTTTAACGTTCGTGAATCACCGGTCAACTTGGGTGGTCAATTGTCTATATGAAACCTATTTCAATTAATCAAGTCTTAACAAGTTTGATTGCTTAACATGTTGGAAACATTTAATCATGTAAATATCAATCTCAATTAATATATATAAACATGGAAAAGTTCGGGTCACTACAGTACCTACCCGTTAAATAAATTTCGTCCCGAAATTTTAAGCTGTTGAAGGTGTTGACGAATCTTCTGGAAATAGATGCGGGTATTTCTTCTTCATCTGATCTTCACGCTCCCAGGTGAACTCGGGTCCTCTACGAGCATTCCATCGAACCTTAACAATTGGTATCTTGTTTTGCTTAAGTCTTTTAACCTCACGATCCATTATTTCGACGGGTTCTTCGATGAATTGAAGTTTGTCGTTGATTTGGATTTCATCTAACGGAATAGTGAGATCTTCTTTAGCAAAACATTTCTTCAAATTCGAGACGTGGAAAGTGTTATGTACAGCCGTGAGTTGTTGAGGTAACTCAAGTCGGTAAGCTACTGGTCCGACACGATCAATAATCTTGAATGGTCCAATATACCTTGGATTTAATTTCCCTCGTTTACCAAATCGAACAACGCCTTTCCAAGGTGCAACTTTAAGCATGACCATCTCTCCAATTTCAAATTCTATATCTTTTCTTTTAATGTCAGCGTAGCTCTTTTGTCGACTTTGGGCGGTTTTCAACCGTTGTTGAATTTGTATGATCTTCTCGGTAGTTTCTTGTATAATCTCCGGACCCGTAATCTGTCTATCCCCCACTTCACTCCAACAAATCGTAGACCTGCACTTTCTACCATAAAGTGCTTCAAACGGCGCCATCTCAATGCTTGAATGGTAGCTGTTGTTGTAGGAAAATTCTGCTAACGGTAGATGTCGATCCCAACTGTTTCCGAAATCAATAACACATGCTCGTAGCATGTCTTCAATCATTTGTATCGTCTTTTCACTCTGCCCATCAGTTTGTGGATGATAGAAAGTACTCATATCTAGACGAGTTCCTAATGCTTGCTGTAATGTCTGCCAGAATCTTGAAATAAATCTGCCATCCCTATCAGAGATAATAGAGATTGGTATTCCATGTCTGGAGATGACTTCCTTCAAATACAGTCGTGCTAACTTCTCCATCTTGTCATCTTCTCTTATTGGCAGGAAGTGTGCTGATTTGGTGAGACGATCAACTATTACCCAAATAGTATCAAAACCACTTGCAGTCCTTGGCAATTTAGTGATGAAATCCATGGTAATGTTTTCCCATTTCCATTCCGGGATTTCGGGTTGTTGAAGTAGACCTGATGGTTTCTGATGCTCAACTTTGACCTTAGAACATGTCAAACATTCTCCTACGTATTTAGCAACATCGGCTTTCATACCCGGCCACCAAAAATGCTTCTTGAGATCCTTGTACATCTTCTCCGTTCCAGGATGTACTGAGTATCTGGTTTTATGAGCTTCTCTAAGTACCATTTCTCTCATATCTCCAAATTTTGGTACCCAAATCCTTTCAGCCCTATACCGGGTTCCGTCTTCCCGAATATTAAGATGCTTCTCCGATCCATTAGGTATTTCATCCTTTAAATTTCCCTCTTTTAAAACTCCTTGTTGCGCCTCCTTTATTTGAGTAGTAAGGTTATTATGAATCATTATATTCATAGATTTTACTCAAATGGGTTCTCTGTCCTTCCTGCTCAAGGCATCGGCTACCACATTTGCCTTCCCCGGGTGGTAACGAATCTCAAAGTCGTAATCATTCAATAATTCAATCCACCTACGTTGCCTCATATTCAGTTGTTTCTGATTAAATATGTGTTGAAGACTTTTGTGGTCGGTATATATAATACTTTTGACCCCATATAAGTAGTGCCTCCAAGTCTTTAATGCAAAAAAAACCGCGCCTAATTCCAAATCATGCGTCGTATAATTTTGTTCGTGAATCTTCAATTGTCTAGACACATAAGCAATCACCTTCGTTCGTTGCATTAATACACAACCGAGACCTTGCTTTGATGCGTCACAATAAATCACAAAATCATCATTCCCTTCAGGCAATGACAATATAGGTGCCGTAGTTAGCTTTTTCTTCAATAACTGAAACGCTTTCTCTTGTTCATCATTCCATTCAAATTTCTTCCCTTTATGCGTTAATGCAGTCAAGGGTTTTGCTATTCTGGAGAAGTCTTGGATGAACCTTCTGTAGTAACCAGCTAGTCCTAAAAACTGGCGTATGTGTTTCGGAGTTTTCGGGGTTTCCCACTTTTCAACAGTTTCTATCTTTGCCGGATCCACCTTAATACCTTCTTTGTTCACTATGTGACCGAGAAATTGAACTTCTTCCAACCAAAATGCACACTTTGAAAACTTAGCGTACAATTCTTCCTTCCTCATTACTTCTAACACCTTTCTCAAATGTTCACCGTGTTCTTGGTCATTCTTTGAGTAAATAAGTATGTCATCAATGAAAACAATGACAAACTTGTCAAGGTATGGTCCACACACTCGGTTCATAAGGTCCATGAACACAGCTGGTGCATTAGTTAAACCAAACGGCATGACCATAAACTCGTAATGACCGTAACGTGTTCTGAAAGCAGTCTTTGGAATATCATCTTCTTTCACCCGCATTTGATGATACCCGGAACGTAAGTCAATCTTTGAATAAACAGATGAGCCTTGTAGTTGATCAAATAAGTCGTCGATTCTCGGTAGTGGGTAGCGGTTCTTGATGGTAAGTTTGTTCAACTCTCGGTAGTCGATACACAACCTGAATGTACCATCTTTCTTCTTGACAAACAAAACAGGAGCTCCCCACGGTGATGTGCTTGGTCGAATGAAACCACGCTCTAAAAGTTCTTGTAATTGGCTTTGCAGTTCTTTCATCTCGCTGGGTGCGAGTCTGTAAGGAGCACGAGCTATTGGTGCAGCTCCTGGTACAAGATCTATTTGAAATTCAACGGATCGATGTGGGGGTAATCCCGGTAATTCTTTTGGAAATACATCGGGAAATTCTTTTGCAATGGGAACATCATTGATGCTCTTTTCTTCAGTTTGTACTTTCTCGACGTGTGCTAGAACAGCATAGCAACCTTTTCTTATTAGTTTTTGTGCCTTCAAAAGACTAATAAGATGTAGCTTCGTGTTGCCCTTTTCTCCGTACACCATTAAGGGTTTTCCTTTTTCTCGTATAATGCGAATTGCATTTTTGTAACAAACGATCTCTGCTTTCACTTCTTTCAACCAGTCCATACCGATTATCACATCAAAACTCCCTAACTCTACTGGTATCAAATCAATCTTAAATGTTTCGCTAACCAGTTTAATTTCTCGATTCCGACATATATTATCTGCTGAAATTAATTTACCATTTGCTAATTCGAGTAAAAATTTACTATCCAAAGGCGTCAATGGACAACTTAATTTAGCACAAAAATCTCTACTCATATAGCTTCTATCCGCACCCGAATCAAATAAAACGTAAGCAGATTTATTGTCAATAAGAAACGTACCCGTAACAAGCTCCGGGTCTTCTTGTGCCTCTGCCGCATTAATATTGAAAACTCTTCCGCGGCCTTGTCCATTCGTGTTCTCCTGGTTCGGGCAATTTCTAATAATGTGGCCCGGTTTTCCACATTTATAACAAACTACATTGGCATAACTTGCTCCGACACTACTTGCTCCGCCATTACTCGTTCCGACACCATTTGTTCCTTTCGTTTTATTAACCCCTGGTCCGTAGACCTCACACTTCGCCGCGCTATGACCATTTCTTTTACACTTGTTGCAAAATTTGGTGCAGAACCCCGAGTGATACTTTTCACACCTTTGGCATAGCTGCTTCTGATTGTTGTTGTTGTTGCGGTTATTGTTGTTGAGATGATTGTTGTAGTTGCTGTTGTTGTTGTTGTTGTTGTTGGGCTGTTTTTTGTAGTTGCGATTGATGTTGCGATTGTTGGGATAATTGTTGCGATTGCTGTTGTTGTTGTATTGGTGATTCTTATCACCGTTTTCCTCCCACTTTCTTTTGACTTGCTTCACATTGGCCTCTTCAGCAGTCTGTTCTTTAATTCTTTCTTCAATCTGGTTCACTAGTTTGTGAGCCATTCTACATGCCTGTTGTATGGAGGCGGGCTCGTGTGAACTTATATCTTCTTGGATTTTTCCGGTAATCCTTTCACAAACGCGTCGATCTTCTCTTCCTCATCTTCGAATGCTCCCGGACACAATAGTCACAATTCTGTGAATCGTCTTTCGTACGTGGTAATATCAAATCCTTGGGTTCGTAACCCTCTAAGTTCTGTCTTGAGCTTATTAACCTCGGTTCTGGGACGGTACTTCTCGTTCATCAAGTGCTTGAATGCTGACCACGGTAGTGCGTACGCATCGTCTTGTCCCACTTGCTCTAGATAGGTATTCCACCATGTTAACGCAGAACCTGTGAAGGTATGCGTAGCGTACTTCACTTTGTCCTCTTCAGTACACTTACTTATGGCAAACACCGATTCGACCTTCTCGGTCCACCGTTTCAATCCGATCGGTCCTTCGGTTCCATCAAATTCCAAAGGTTTGCAGGCAGTGGATTCTTTGTAGGTGCATCCTACACGATTTCCTGTACTGCTAGATCCAAGGTTATTGTTGGTATGTAGCGCAGCCTGTACTGCGGCTATGTTTGAAGCTAGAAAAGTACGGAATTCCTCTTCATTCATATTCACGGTGTGTCGAGTAGTCGGTGCCATTGCCTTCAAAATAGTCAAATGGAACAAGTTAATCATACAGAATATTAAGAGTAGTTAATAGTATTTCGTAGCATAATATGAACTCATTTATAAAAGCTTTTTCTTCATATTAGCGTTTTATAAGTTTAAATTCGGGTAGTACCTACCCGTTAAGTTCATACTTAGTAGCTAATATACAATTCAACTACTACAATTCTATATGAAAAACTGATTATAATAATATTTCGCGTTCAAACTTTTATACAATATTTTACAAACTTACAATACCGCTTATTTTACATAAAGCATGAAATATAGCACACAATAACTTTGATACAAGATAGTTGTGAAGATAATTCTAGCTAGTACACAAGTCGTTCAGCAAAGCCAATAAAGACACGTAATTCATACGTCCAGAAACAAGTCATGCATTCTGGTTTTACTAGGATTACTTCCCATCCTTGGTCTTGTGGAACATAACCGTTATGGCCGTTGATAAGACAGCGTGTTGTAACGTCGTCAAAAGGACGAGGGTTACGTAATGTCCAACAGTCCTGTAACAATCTAAAAACCTCATTTCTTACCCCAATTACCGACTCCATCACTTGTGGAAACGTTTTGTTTAATAGTTGTAGCCCGATGTTCTTGTTCTCACTTTGGTGAGAAGCGAACATTACTAATCCGTAAGCATAACATGCTTCTTTATGTTGCATGTTAGCCGCTTTTTCTAAATCACGAAGTCCAATATTCGGATATATTGAGTCAAAATAATTTCTTAACCCGTTGCGTAAAATAGCATTTGGGTTCCCCGCAATATATGCGTCAAAGTAAACACATCGTAACTTATGGGTTTCCCAATGTGATATCCCCCATCTTTCAAACGAAAGTCTCTTATAAACCAAGACATTCTTGGAACGTTCTTCGAATGTCTTACAAACTGATCTCGCCTTAAATAGTTGTGCCGAGGAATTCTGACCGACTCTAGACAAGATTTCATCAATCATGTCTCCGGGTAGGTCTCTTAAAATATTGGGTTGTCTATCCATTTTGTGTTTTTAAACTGTAAAATAGACAAGAGTTAGATTCATAAAATAATACTTATTAATACAAGCAATTTTTACATATATCATAAAGCATAAGCACACTATATTACATATATTACACCACACGAATACAACTATCTTATTCCGACTCGCTCGTTTCTTCTTCTTCGGTTTTGGTTCGTTTTGCCAAGTTTCTAGGGATATATGATGTTCCCCTAATACGAGCCGTAATTTTCCACATTGGTTTAGAAAAACCTGGTGGTTTAGAGGTTCCCGGGTCATTGTTACAACTTAAGGACTTCGGGGGTTGACGATACATATAAAGTTCATCGGGGTTGGAATTAGATTTCTCTATTTTTATGCCCTTTCCCTTATTATTTTCTTTTGCCTTTTTAAATTCAGTTGGGGTAATTTCTATAACATCATCGGAATTCTCGTCGGAATCCGATTCATCGGAGAATTGGTAATCCTCCCAATATTTTGCTTCCTTGGCGGAAACACCATTGACCATAATTAACCTTGGTCGGTTGGTTGAGGATTTTCTTTTACTTAACCGTTTTATTATTTCCCCCACCGGTTCTATTTCTTCATCCGGTTCCGATTCTTCTTCCGGTTCCGATTCTTCTTCCGGTTACGACTCTTCTTCCGGTTCCTCTTCGGGAACTTGTGAATCAGTCCACGAATCATTCCAATTTACATTTGACTCTTCATTATTATTAGGTGAATCAATGGGACTTGTTCTAGAGGTAGACATCTATCACATAATATCAAACGCGTTAAGAGATTAATATATCACATAATATTCACATGTTAAAAATATATAGTTTCCAACAAAATTTGTTAAGCAATCATTTTTCAACTAAACACGGTCGAAGTCCAGACTCACTAATGCATCCTAACAAACTCGATAAGACACACTAATGCAAAATTCTGGTTCTCTAAGACCAACGCTCTGATACCAACTGAAATGTCCCGTTCTTATTGATTAAAAACGTTCCATATTAATTGATTTCGTTGCGAGGTTTTGACCTCTATATGAAACGTTTTTCAAAGACTGCATTCATTTTAAAACAAACCATAACCTTTATTTCATCAATAAAGGTTTAAAAAGCTTTACGTAGATTATAAAATAATGATAATCTAAATTATCCTGTTTACACACGACCATTACATAATGGTTTACAATACAAATATGTTACAACAAAATAAGTTTCTTGAATGCAGTTTTTACACAATATCATACAAGCATGGACTCCAAATCTCGTCCTTATTTAAGTATGCGACAGCGGAAGCTCTTAATAATCACCTGAGAATAAACATGCTTAAAACGTCAACAAAAATGTTGGTGAGTTATAGGTTTAACCTATATATATCAAATCATAATAATAGACCACAAGATTTCATATTTCAATACACATCCCATACATAGAGATAAAAATCATTCATATGGTGAAAACCTGGTAATCGACATTAACAAGATGCATATATATAAGAATATCCCCATCATTCCGGGACACCCTTCGGATATGATATAAATTTCGAAGTACTAAAGCATCCGGTACTTTGGATGGGGTTTGTTAGGCCCAATAGATCTATCTTTAGGATTCACATCAATTAGGGTGTCTGTTTCCCTAATTCTTAGATTACCAGACTTAATAAAAAGGGGCATATTCGATTTCGATAATTCAACCATAGAATGTAGTTTCACGTACTTGTGTCTATTTTGTAAATCATTTATAAAACCTGCATGTATTCTCATCCCAAAAATATTAGATTTTAAAAGTGGGACTATAACTCACTTTCACAGATTTTTACTTCGTCGGGAAGTAAGACTTGGCCACTGGTTGATTCACGAACCTATAACAATATATACATATATATCAAAGTATGTTCAAAATATATTTACAACACTTTTAATATATTTTGATGTTTTAAGTTTATTAAGTCAGCTGTCCTCGTTAGTAACCTACAACTAGTTGTCCACAGTTAGATATACAGAAATAAATCGATAAATATTATCTTGAATCAATCCACGACCCAGTGTATACGTATCTCAGTATTGATCACAACTCAAACTATACATATTTTGGAATCAACCTCAACCCTGTATAGCTAACTCCAACATTCACATATAGAGTGTCTATGGTTGTTCCGAAATATATATCGATGTGTCGACATGATAGGTCGAAACATTGTATACGTGTCAATGGTATCTCAAGATTACATAATATACAATACAAGTTGATTAAGTTATGGTTGGAATATATTTGTTACCAATTTTCACGTAGCTAAAATGAGAAAAATTATCCAATCTTGTTTTACCCATAACTTCTTCATTTTAAATCCGTTTTGAGTGAATCAAATTGCTATGGTTTCATATTGAACTATATTTTATGAATCTAAACAGAAAAAGTATAGGTTTATAGTCGGAAAAATAAGTTACAAGTCGTTTTTGTAAAGGTAGTCATTTCAGTCGAAAGAACGACGTCTAGATGACCATTTTAGAAAACATACTTCCACTTTGAGTTTAACCATAATTTTTGGATATAGTTTCATGTTTATAATAAAAATCATTTTCTCAGAATAACAACTTTTAAATCAAAGTTTATCATAGTTTTTAATTAACTAACCCAAAACAGCCCGCGGTGTTACTACGACGGCGTAAATCCGGTTTTACGGTGTTTTTCGTGTTTCCAGGTTTTAAATCATTAAGTTAGCATATCATATAGATATAGAACATGTGTTTAGTTGATTTTAAAAGTCAAGTTAGAAGGATTAACTTTTGTTTGCGAACAAGTTTAGAATTAACTAAACTATGTTCTAGTGATTACAAGTTTAAACCTTCGAATAAAATAGCTTTATATGTATGAATCGAATGATGTTATGAACATCATTACTACCTTAATTTCCTTGGATAAACCTACTAGAAGAGAGAAAAATGGATCTAGCTTCAATGGATCCTTGGATGGCTCGAAGTTCTTGAAGCAGAATCATGACACGAAAACAAGTTCAAGTAAGATCATCACTTGAAATAAGATTGTTATAGTTATAGAAATTGAACCAAAGTTTGAATATGATTATTACCTTGTATTAGAATGATAACCTACTGTAAGAAACAAAGATTTCTTGAGGTTGGATGATCACCTTACAAGATTGGAAGTGAGCTAGCAAACTTAAAAGTATTCTTGATTTTATGAAACTAGAACTTTTGGAATTTATGAAGAACACTTAGAACTTGAAGATAGAACTTGAGAGAGATCAATTAGATGAAGAAAACTGAAGAATGAAAGTGTTTGTAGGTGTTTTTGGTCGTTGGTGTATGGATTAGATATAAAGGATATGTAATTTTGTTTTCATGTAAATAAGTCATAAATGATTACTCATATTTTTGTAATTTTATGAGATATTTCATACTAGTTGCCAAATGATGGTTCCCACATGTGTTAGGTGACTCACATGGGCTGCTAAGAGCTGATCATTGGAGTGTATATACCAATAGTACATACATCTAAAAGCTGTGTATTGTACGAGTACGAATACGGGTGCATACGAGTAGAATTGTTGATGAAACTGAACGAGGATGTAATTGTAAGCATTTTTGTTAAGTAGAAGTATTTTGATAAGTGTATTGAAGTCTTTCAAAAGTGTATAAATACATATTAAAACACTACATGTATATACATTTTAACTGAGTCGTTAAGTCATCGTTAGTCGTTACATGTAAATGTTGTTTTGAAACCTTTAGGTTAACGATCTTGTTAAATGTTGTTAACCCAATGTTTATAATATCAAAAAAGATTTTAAATTATTATATTATCATGATATTATGATGTACGAATATCTCTTAATATGATATATATACATTAAATGTCGTTACAACGATAATCGTTACATATATGTCTCGTTTCAAAATTATTAAGTTAGTAGTCTTGTTCTCGTTACACATTCACTGTCAAACCGCTTCAACCGAACAATTTCATCTAGACCGGTTCATTCAGAAAATTTAAAAAAAATAAGAGTATTTTGACAGAAAAATTCATGAAAAGTCTATTTATTTCACACACTAAAATAAGTACTTTTACGCGAGATTTAATATCTAGGAAAGTAAAATTAAAACTGTAAAAAAATATTCTTGTTGAAAACATTGAATCAATTCGAGAAACCAATGAAATAATTAAAGAAATAATTCATGAAATAGTTAGTGAAACCATTCTGACGTCCATTTAAATATTAGTATTAAGCCAATTTTACTCGTTCTTACTTGATTTCACATACCATTTTATACAAAAACACATTCACTATCAAACCGCTTCAACCAAACAATTTCATCTAGACCGGTTCATTCAGAAAATTTAGAAAAAATAAGAGTATTTTGACAAAAAAAATTCATAAAAAGTCTATTTACTTCACACACTAAAATGAGTACTTTTACGCGAGATTTAATATCTAGGAAAGTAAAATTAAAACTGTAAAAAAATATTCTTTTTGAAAGCATTGAATCAATTCGAGAAACCAATGAAATAATTACAGAAATAATACATGAAATAGTTAGTGAAACCATTCTGACGTCCATTTAAATATTAGTATTGAGCCAATTTTACTCGTTCTTACTTGATTTCACATACCATTTTATACAAAAACACATTCACTGTCAAACTGCTTCAATCGAACAATTTCATCTAGACCGGTTCATTAAGAAAATTTAAAAAAAATAAGTGTATTTTGACAGAAAAATTCATGAAAAGTCTATTTATTTCACACACTAAAATAAGTACTTTTACGCGAGATTTAATATCTAGGAAAGTAAAATTAAAACTGTAAAAAAATATTCTTGTTGAAAGCATTGAATCAATTCGAGAAACCAATGAAATAATTAAAGAAATAACACATGAAATAGTTAGTGAAACCATTCTGACGTCCATTTAAATATTAGTATTGAGCCAATTTTACTAGTTCTTACTTGGTTTCACATACCATTTTATACAAAAACGCATTCACTGTCAAACCACTTCAACCGAACAATTTCATCTAGGCCGGTTCATTCAGAAAATTTAAAAAAATAAGAGTATTTTGACAGAAAAATTCATGAAAAGTCTATTTATTTCACACACTAAAATGAGTACTTTTATGCGAGATTTAATATCTAGGAAAGTAAAATTAAAACTGTAAAAAAATATTCTTGTTGAAAGCATTGAATCAATTCGAGAAACTAATGAAATAATTAAAGAAATAACACCTGAAATAATTAGTGAAACCATTCTGACGTCCATTTAAATATTAGTATTGAGCCAATTTTATTCGTTCTTACTTGGTTTCACATACCATTTTATACAAAAACGCATTCACTGTCAAACCACTTCAACCGAACAACTTCATCTAGACCGGTTCATTCAGAAAATTTAGAAAAAAGAGTATTTTGATAGAAAAATTCATGAAAAGTCTATTTATTTCACACACTAAAATGAGTACTTTTATGCGAGATTTCATATATAGGAAAGTAAAATTAAAACTGTATAAAAATATTCTTGTTGAAAGCATTGAATCAATTCGACAAAACCAATAAAATAATTAAAGAAATAATACATGAAATAGTTCGTGAAACCATTCTGAAGTCCATTTAAAAATTAGTATTGAACCAATTTTACTCATTCTTACTAGGTTTCACATACCATTTTATACAAAAACACATTTACTGTCAAACCGCTTCAACCGAACAATTTCATCTAGACCGGTTCATTCAGAAAATTTAGAAAAAATAAGAGTATTTTGACAGAAAAATTCATGAAAAGTCTATTTATTTCACACACTAAAAAGAGTAGTTTTACGCGAGATTTAATATCTGGGAAAGTAAAATTAAAACTGTAAAAAAATATTCTTGTTGAAATCATTGAATCAATTCGAGAAACCAATGAAATAATTAAAGAAATAATACATGAAATAGTTAGTGAAACCATTCTGACGTCCATTTAAATATTAGTATTGAGCCAATTTTACTCGTTCTTACTTGATTTCACATACCATTTTATACAAAAACACATTCACTGTCAAAAATGCTTCAACCGAACAATTTCATCTAGACCGGTTCATTCAGAAAATTTAGAAAAAATAAGAGTATTTTGACAGAAAAATTCATGAAAAGTCTATTTATTTCACACACTAAAATGAGTACTTTTACGCGAGATTTAATATCAAGGAAAGTAAAATTAAAACGGTAAAAAAATATTCTTGTTGAAAGCATTGAATCAATTCGAGAAACCAATGAAATAATTAAAGAAATAATTCATGAAATAGTTAGTGAAACCATTCTGACGTCCATTTAAATATTAGTATTGAGCCAATTTTACTCGTTCTTACTTGGTTTCACATACCATTTTTTACAAAAACACATTCACTGTCAAACCGCTTCAACCGAACAATTTCATCTAGACCGATTCATTCAGAAAATTTAGAAAAAATAAGAGTATTTTGATAGAAAAATTCATGAAAAGTCTATTTATTTCACACACTAAAATAAGTACTTTTACGCGAGATTTAATATCTAGGAAAGTAAAATTAAAACTGTAAAAAAATATTCTTGTTGAAAACATTGAATCAATTCGAGAAACCAATGAAATAATTAAAGAAATAATACATGAAATAGATAGTGAAACCATTCTGACGTCCATTTAAATATTAGTATTGAGCCAATTTTACTCGTTCTTACCTGGTTTCATATACCATTTTATACAAAACACATTCACTGTCAAACCGCTTCAACCGAACAATTTCATCTAGACCGGTTCATTCAGAAAATTTAAAAAAAAGAGTATTTTGACAGAAAAATTCATGAAAAGTCAATTTATTTCACACACTAAAATAAGTACTTTTACGCGAGATTTAATATCTAGGAAAGTAAAATTAAAACTGTAAAAAAATATTCTTGTTGAAAGCATTGAATCAATTCGAGAAACCAATGAAATAATTAAAGAAATAATACATGAAATAGTTAGTGAAACCATTCTGACGTCCATTTAAATATTAGTATTAAGCCAATTTTACTCGTTCTTACTTGATTTCACATACCATTTTATACAAAAACACATTCACTGTCAAACCGCTTCAACCAAACAATTTCATCTAGACCGGTTCATTCAGAAAATTTAGAAAAAATAAGAGTATTTTGACAAAAAAAATTCATAAAAAGTCTATATATTTCACACACTAAAAATGAGTACTTTTACGTGAGATTTAATATCTAGGAAAGTAAAATTAAAACTGTAAAAAAATATTCTTGTTGAAAGCATTGAATCAATTCGAGAAACCAATGAAATAATTACAGAAATAATACATGAAATAGTTAGTGAAACCATTCTGACGTCCATTTAAATAATAGTATTGAGCCAATTTTACTCGTTCTTACTTGGTTTCACATACCATTTTATACAAAAACACATTCACTGTCAAACCGCTTCAATCGAAAAATTTCATCTAGACCGGTTCATTCAGAAAATTTAAAAAAAATAAGTGTATTTTGACAGAAAAATTCATGAAAATTCTATTTATTTCACACACTAAAATAAGTACTTTTACGCGAGATTTAATATCTAGGAAAGTAAAATTAAAACTATAAAAAAATATTCTTGTTGAAAGCATTGAATCAATTCGAGAAACTAATGAAATAATTAAAGAAATAACACATGAAATAGTTAGTGAAACCATTCGGACGTCCATTTAAATATTAGTATTGAGCCAATTTTACTAGTTCTTACTTGGTTTCACATACCATTTTATACCAAAACGCATTCACTGTCAAACCACTTCAACCGAACAATTTCATCTAAGCCGGTTCATTAAGAAAATTTAAAAAAATAAGAGTATTTTGACAGAAAAATTCATGAAAAGTCTATTTATTTCACACAATAAAATGAGTACTTTTATGCGAGATTTAATATCTAGGAAAGTAAAATTAAAACTGTAAAAAAATATTCTTGTTGAAAGCATTGAATCAATTCAAGAAACCAATGAAATAATTAAAGAAACAACACATGAAATAGTTAGTGAAACCATTCTGACGTCCATTTAAATATTAGTATTGAGCCAATTTTATTCGTTCTTACTTGGTTTCACATACCATTTTATACAAAAACGCATTCACTGTCAAACCACTTCAACCGAACAATTTCATCTAGACCGGTCCATTCAGAAAATTTAGAAAAAAGAGTATTTTGATAGAAAAATTCATGAAAAGTCTATTTATTTCACACACTAAAATGAGTACTTTTATGCGAGATTTCATATCTAGAAAAGTAAAATTAAAACTGTATAAAAATATTCTTGTTGAAAGCATTGAATCAATTCGACAAAACCAATAAAATAATTAAAGAAATAATACATGAAATAGTTCGTGAAACCATTCTGAAGTCCATTTAAATATTAGTATTGAACCAATTTTACTCATTCTTACTAGGTTTCACATACCATTTTATACAAAAACACATTTACTGTCAAACCGCTTTAACCGAATAATTTCATCTAGACCGGTTCATTCAGAAAATTTAGAAAAAATAAGAGTATTTTGACAGAAAAATTCATGAAAATTCTATTTATTTCACACACTAAAAAGAGTAGTTTTACGCGAGATTTAATATCTGGGAAAGTAAAATTAAAACTGTAAAAAAATATTCTTGTTGAAAGCATTGAATCAATTCGAGAAACCAATGAAATAATTAAAGAAATAATACATGAAATAGTTAGTGAAACCATTCTGACGTCCATTTAAAAATTAGTATTGAGCCAATTTTACTCGTTTTTACTTGATTTCACATACCATTTTATACAAAAACACATTCACTGTCAAAAATGCTTCAACCGAACAATTTCATCTAGACCGGTTCATTCAGAAAATTTAGAAAAAATAAGAGTATTTTGACAGAAAAATTCATGAAAAGTCTATTTATTTTACACACTAAAATGAGTACTTTTACGCGAGATTTAATATCTAGGAAAGTAAAATTAAAACGGTAAAAGAATATTCTTGTTGAAAGCATTGAATCAAGTCGAGAAACCAATGAAATAATTAAAGAAATAATACATGAAATAGTTAGTGAAACCATTCTGACGTCCATTTAAATATTAGTATTGAGCCAATTTTACTCGTTCTTACTTGATTTCACATACCATTTTTTACAAAAACACATTCACTGTCAAACCGCTTCAACCGAACAATTTCATCTAGACCAATTCATTCAGAAAATTTAGAAAAAATAAAAGTATTTTGATAGAAAAATTCATGAAAAGTCTATTTATTTCACACACTAAAATAAGTACTTTTATTCGAGATTTAATATCTAGGAAAGTAAAATTAAAACTGTAAAAAAATATTCTTGTTGAAAGCATTGAATCAATTCGAGAAACCAATGAAATAATTAAAGAAATAATACATGAAATAGTTAGTGAAACCATTCTGACGTCCATTTAAATATTAGTATTGAGCCAATTTTACTCGTTCTTACTTGGTTTCACATACGATTTTATACAAAAACACATTCACTGTCAAACCGCTTCAATCGAACAATTTCATCTACACCGGTTCATTCAGAAAATTTAGAAAAAAAAAGAGTATTTTGACAGAAAAATTCATGAAAAGTCTATTTATTTCACACACTAAAATGAGTACTTTTATGCGAGATTTAATATCTAGGAAAGTAAAATTAAAACTGTAAAAAAATATTTTTGTTGAAAGCATTGAATCAATTCGAGAAACCAATGAAATAATTAAAGAAATAATACATGAAATAGTTCGTGAAACCATTATGAAGTCCATTTAAATATTTGTATTGAACCAATTTTACTCATTCTTACTAGGTTCCACATACCATTTTATACAAAAACACATTTTCTGTCAAACCGCTTCAACCGAACAATTTCATCTAGATCGGTTCATTCAGAATATTTAGAAAAAATAAGAGTATTTTGACACAAAAATTCATGAAAAGTCTATTTATTTCACACACTAAAAAGAGTAGTTTTACGCGAGATTTAATATCTGGGAAAGTAAAATTAAAACTGTAAAAAAATATTCTTGTTGAAAGCATTGAATCAATTCGAGAAACCAATGAAATAATTATAGAAATAATACATGAAATAATTCGTGAAACCATTCTGACGTCCATTTAAATATTAGCATTGAGCCAATTTTACTCGTTCTTACTAGGTTTCACATACCATTTTATACAAAAACACATTCACATTTAAACCGCTTCAACCAAACAATTTCATCTAGACCAATTGATTGAGAAAATATTTAGAAAAAATAAGAGTATTTTGACAGAAAAATTCATGAAAAGTCTATTTATTTCACACACTAAAATGAGTAGTTTTACGCGAGATTTAATATCTGGGAAAGTAAAATTAAAACTGTAAAAAATACTCTTGTTGAAAACATTGTATCAATTCGAGAAACCAATAAAATAATTATAGAAATAATACATGAAATATTTCGTGAAACCAATGAATCAATTCGAGAAACCAATGAAATAATTAAAGAAATAATATATGAAATAGTTAGTGAAACCATTCTGACGTCCATTTAAATATTAGTATTGAGCCAATTTTACTCGTTCTTACTTGGTTACACATACCATTTTATACAAAAACACATTCACTGTCAAACCGCTTCAACCGAACAATTTCATCTAGACCGGTTCATTCAGAAAATTTACAAAAAATAAGAGTATTTTGACAGAAAAATTCATGAAAAGTCTATTTATTTCACACACTAAAATAAGTACTTTTACGCGAGATTTAATATCTAGGAAAGTAAAATTAAAACTGTAAAAAAATATTATTGTTGAAAGCATTGAATCAATTCGAGAATCCAATGAAATAATTAAAGAAATAATACATGAACTAGTTAGTGAAACCATTCTGACATCCATTTAAATATTAGTATTGAGCCAATTTTACTCGTTCTTACTTGGTTTCACATACCATTTTATACAAAAACACATTCACTGTCAAACCGCTTCAACCGAACAATTTCATCTAGACCGGTTCATTCAGAAAATTTACAAAAAATAAGAGTATTTTGACAGAAAAATTCATGAAAAGTCTATTTATTTCACACACTAAAATAAGTACTTTTACGCGAGATTTAATATATAGGAAAGTAAAATTAAAACTGTAAAAAAATATTATTGTTGAAAGCATTGAATCAATTCGAGAAACCAATGAAATAATTAAAGAAATAATACATGAAATAGTTAGTGAAACCATTCTGACTTCCATTTAAATATTAGTATTGAGCCAATTTTACTCGTTCTTACGTGGTTTCACATACCATTTTATAGAAAAACACATTCACTATCAAACCGCTTCAACCGAACAATTTCATCTAGACCGGTTCATTCAGAAAATTTACAAAAAATAAGAGTATTTTGACAGAAAAATTCATGAAAAGTCTATTTATTTCACACACTAAAATAAGTACTTTTACGCGAGATTTAATATCTAGGAAAGTAAAATTAAAACTGTAAAAAAACTATTATTGTTGAAAGCATTGAATCAATTCGAGAAACCAATGAAATAATTAAAGAAATAATACATGAAATAGTTAGTGAAACCATTCTGACGTCCATTTAAATATTAGTATTGAGCCAATTTTACTCGTTCTTACTTGGTTTCACATACCATTTTATAAAAAAACACATTCACTGTCAAACCGCTTCAACCGAACAATTTCATCTATACCAGTTCATTCAGAAAATTTAGAAAAAAAAAAGAGTATTTTGACAGAAAAATTCATGAAAAGTCTATTTATTGCACACACTAAAATGAGTACTTTTATGCTAGATTTAATATCTAGGAAAGTAAAATTAAAACTGTAAAAAATATTCTTGTTGAAAGCATTGAATCAATTCGAGAAACCAATGAAATAATTAAAGAAATAATACATGAAATAGTTAGTGAAACCATTCTGACGTCCATTTAAATATTAGTATTGAGCAAATTTTACTCGTTCTTACTTGGTTTCACATACCATTTTATACAAAAACACATTCACTGTCAAACCGCATCAACCGAACAATTTCATCTAGACCGGTTCATTCAGAAAATTTACCAAAAATTTAGAGTATTTTGACAGAAAAATTCATGAAAAGTCTATTTATTTCACACACTAAAATAAGTACTTTTACGCGAGATTTAATATCTAGGAAAGTAAAATTAAAACTGTAAAAAAATATTATTGTTGAAAGCATTGAATCAATTCGAGAAACCAATGAAATAATTAAAGAAATAATACATGAAATAGTTAGTGAAACCATTTTGACGTCCATTTAAATATTAGTATTGAGCCAATTTTACTCGTTCTTACTTGGTTTCACATACCATTTTATACAAAAACACATTCACTGTCAAACCGCTTCAACCGAACAATTTCATCTAGACCGGTTGATTCAGAAAATTTAGAAAAAAAAGAGTATTTTGACAGAAAAATTCATGAAAAGTCTATTTATTTACACACTAAAATGAGTACTTTTATGCGAGATTTAATATCTAGGAAAGTAAAATTAAAACTGTAAAAAAATATTCTTGTTGAAAGCATTGAATCAATTCGAGAAATCAATAAAATAATTAAATAAATAATACATGAAATAGTTCGTGAAACCATTCTGAAGTCCATTTAAATATCAGTATTGAACCAATTTTACTCATTCTTACTAGGTTTCACATACCATTTTATATAAAAACACATGTACTGTCAAATCGCTTCAACCGAATAATTTCATCTAGAACGGCTCATTCAGAAAATTTAGAAAAATAAGAGTATTTTGACAGAAAAATTCATGAAAAGTCTATTTATTTCACACACTAAAATGAGTAGTTTTACGCGAGATTTAATATCTGGGAAAGTAAAATTAAAACTGTAAAAAATATTCTTGTTGAAAACAATGTATCAATTCGAGAAACCAATAAAATAATTATAGAAATAATACATGAAATATTTCGTGAAACCAATGAATAAATTCGAGAAACTAATGAAATAATTAAAGAAATAATATATGAAATAGTTAGTGAAACCATTCTGACGTCCATTTAAATATTAGTATTGTGCCAATTTTACTCGTTCTTACTTGGTTACACATACCATTTTATACAAAAACACATTCACTGTCAAACCGCTTCAACCAAACAATTTCATCTAGACCGGTTCATTCAGAAAATTTACAAAAAATAAGAGTATTTTGACAGAAAAATTCATGAAAAGTCTATTTATTTCACACACTAAAATAAGTACTTTTACGCGAGATTTAATATCTAGGAAAGTAAAATTAAAACTGTAAAAAAATATTATTGTTAAAAGCATTGAATCAATTCGAGAAACCAATGAAATAATTAAAGGAATAATACATGAAATAGTTAGTGAAACCATTCTGACGTCCATTTAAATATTAGTATTGAGCCAATTTTACTCGTTCTTACTTGGTTTCACATACCATTTTATACAAAAACACATTCACTGTCAAACCGCTTCAACCGAACAATTTCATCTATACCAGTTCATTCAGAAAATTTAGAAAAAAAGAGTATTTTGACAGAAAAATTCATGAAAAGTCTATTTATTGCACACACTAAAATGAGTACTTTTATGCTAGATTTAATATCTAGGAAAGTAAAATTAAAACTGTAAAAAAATATTCTTGTTGAAAGCATTGAATCAATTCGAGAAACCAATGAAATAATTAACGAAATAATACATGAAATAGTTAGTGAAACCATTCTGACGTCCATTTAAATATTAGTATTGAGCCAATTTTACTCGTTCTTACTTGGTTTCACATACCATTTTATACAAAAACACATTCACTGTCAAACCGCATCAACCGAACAATTTCATCTAGACCGGTTCATTCAGAAAATTTACCAAAAATTTAGGGTATTTTTACAGAAAAATTCATGAAAAGTCTATTTATTTCACACACTAAAATAAGTATGTTTACGCGAGATTTAATATCTAGGAAAGTAAAATTAAAACTGTAAAAAATACTCTTGTTGAAAACATTGTATCAATTCGAGAAACCAATAAAATAATTATAGAAATAATACATGAAATATTTCGTGAAACCATTCTGACGTCCATTTAAATATTAGCATTGAGCCAATTTGACTTGTTCTTACTAGATTTCAAATACCATTTTATACAAAAATACATTCACTGTCAACCCGCTTCAACCGAACAATTTCATCTAGACCGGTTCATTCAGAAAATTTACAAAAAATAAGAGTATTTTGACAGAAAAATTCATGAAAAGTCTATTTATTTCACACACTAAAATAAGTACTTTTACGCGAGATTTAATATCTAGGAAAGTAAAATTAAAACTGTAAAAAAATATTATTGTTGAAAGCATTGAATCAATTCGAGAAACCCATGAAATAATTAAAGAAATAATACATGAAATAGTTAGTGAAACCATTCTAACGTCCATTTAAATATTAGTATTGAGCCAATTTTACTCGTTCTTACTTGGTTTCACATACCATTTTATACAAAAACACATTCACTGTCAAACCGCTTCAACCGAACAATTTCATCTAGACCGGTTCATTCAGAAAATTTAGAAAAATAAGAGTATTTTGATAGAAAAATTCATGAAAAGTCTATTTATTTCACACACTAAAATGAGTAGTTTTACGTGAGATTTAATATCTGGGAAAGTAAAATTAAAACTGTAAAAAAATATTCTTGTTGAAAGCATTGAATCAATTCGAGAAACCAATGAAATAATTAAAGAAATAATACATGAAATAGTTCATGAAACCATTCTGACGTCCATTTAAATATTAGTATTGAGCCAATATTACTCCTTCTTATTAGGTTTCACATACCATCGTATACAAAAACACATTCACTGTCAAACTGCTTCAACTGAACAATTTCATCTAGACCGGTTCATTCAGAAAATTTAGAAAAAATAAGAGTATTTTGACAGAAAAATTCATGAAAAGTCTATTTATTTCACAAACTAAAATGAGTAGTTTTACGCGAGATTTAATATCTGGGAAAGTAAAATTAAAACTGTAAAAAAATATTCTTGTTGAAAGCATTGAATCAATTTGAAAAACCAGTGAAATAATTAAAGAAATAATACATGAAATAATTCGTGAAACCATTCTGACGTCCATTTAAATATTAGTATTGAGCCAATATTACTCGTTCTTACTAGGTTTCACATAACATTTTATACAAAAACACATTCACATTTAAACCGCTTCAACCAAACAATTTCATCTGGACCGGTTCATTCAGAAAATTTAGAAAAAATAAGAGTATTTTGACAGAAAAATTCATGAAAAGTCTATTTATTTCACCCACTAAAATGAGTAGTTTTACGCGAGATTTAATATCTAGGAAAGTAAAATTAAAATCGTATAAAAATAATCTTTTTGACAGCATTGAATCAATTTGAGAAACCAGTGAAATAATTAAAGAAATAATACATGAAATAATTCGTGAAACCATTCTGACGTCCATTTAAATATTAGTATTGAGCCAATATTACTCGTTCTTACTAGGTTTCACATAACATTTTATACAAAAACACATTCACATTTAAACCACTTCAACCAAACAATTTCATCTAGACCGGTTCATTCAGAAAATTTAGAAAAAATAAGAGTATTTTGATAGAAAAATTCATGAAAAGTCTATTTATTTCACACACTAAAATGATTAGTTTTACGCGAGATTTAATATCTGGGAAAGTAAAATTAAAACTGTAAAAAAATACCCTTGTTGAAAACATTGTATCAATTCGAGAAATTAACCAATAAAATAATTATAGAAATAATACATGAAATATTTCGTGAAACCATTCTGACGTCCATTTAAATATTAGCATTGAGCCAATTTGACTCGTTCTTACTAGATTTCAAATACCATTTTATACAAAAACACATTCACTGGAAAACCGCTGCAATCAAACAATTTCATCTAGACGTGTTCATTCATAAAATTTAGAAAAAATAAGAGTATTTTGATCGAAAAATTCATGAAAAGTCTTTATATTTCACACACTAAAATGAGTACTTTTACGCGAGATTTAATATCTAGGAAAGATAAATTAAAACTGTAAAAAAATATTCTTGTTGAAAGCATTGAATCAATTCTAGAAACCAATGAAATAATTATAGAAATAATACATGAAATAATTCGTGAAACCATTCTGACGTCCATTTAAATATTAGTATTGAGCCAATTTCACTCGTTCTTACAAGGTTTCACATACCATCTTATACAAAAACACATTCACTGTCAAACTACTTCAATTGAACAATTTCATCTAGACCGGTTCATCCAGAAAATTTAGAAAAAATAAGAGTATTTTGACAGAAAAATTCATGAAAAGTCTATTTATTTCACACACTAAAATGAGTAGTTTTACGCGAGATTTAATATCTGAGAAAGTAAAATTAAAATTATAAAAAAATATTCTTGTTAAAAGCATTGAATCAATTTGAGAAACCAGTGAAATAATTAAAGAAATTATACATGAAATAATTCGTGAAACCATTCTGACGTCCATTTAAATGTTAGTATTGAGCCAATATTACTCGTTCTTACTAGGTTTCACATAACATTTTATACAAAAACACATTCACATTTAAACCGCTTCAACCAAACAATTTTATCTGGACCGATTCATTCAGAAAATTTACAAAAAATAAGAGGATTTTGACAGAAAAATTCATGAAAAGTCTATTTATTTCACACTCTAAAATGAGTACTTTTATGCTAGATTTAATATCTAGGAAAGTAAAATTAAAACTATAAAAAACAATTCTTGTTGAAAGCATTGAATCAATTTGAGAAACCAATGAAATAATTAAAGAAAATAATACATGAAATAGTTCGTGAAACCATTCTGACGTCCATTTAAATATTAGTATTGAACTAATTTTACTCGTTCTTACTAGGTTTCACATACCATTTTATACAAAAACACATTTACTGTCAAAACGCTTCAACCGAACAATTTCATCTAGACCGGTTCATTCAGGAAATTTAGAAAAAATAAGAGTATTTTAACAGAAAAATTCATGAAAAGTATATTTATTTCACACACTAAAATGAATAGTTTTATTCGAGATTTAATATCTGAAAAGGTAAAATTAAAACTGTAAAAAAATATTTTTGTTGAAAGCATTGAATCAATTCGAAAAACCAATGAAACAATTAAAGAAATAATACATGAAATAGTTACTGAAACCATTTTGATGTCCATTTAAATATTAGTATTGAACCAATTTTACTCGTTCTTACTTGGTTTCACATACCATTTTATACAAAAACACATTCACTGTCAAACCGCTTCAACCGAACAATTTCATCTAGACCGGTTCATTCAGAAAATTTAGAAAAAATAAGAGTATTTTGACAGAAAAATTCATGAAAAGTCTATTTATTTCACACACTAAAATGAGTACTTTTACGCGAGATTTAATATCTAGGAAAGTAAAATTAAAATTGTAAAAAAATATTCTTGTTGAAAACATTGAATCAATTCTAGAAACCAATGAAATAATTATAGAAATAATACATGAAATAATTCGTGAAACCATTCTGACGTCCATTTAAATATTAGCATTGAGCCAATATTACTCGTTTTTACTAGGTTTCACATACCATTTTATACAATAACACATTCACATTTAAACTGCTTCAACCAAACAATTTCATCTAGACCAGTTTATTAAGAAAATTTAGAAAAAATAAGAGTATTTTGAAAGAAAAATTCATGAAAAGTCTATTTATTTCACACACTAAAATGAGTACTTTTACGCGAAATTTAATATCTTAGAAAGTAAAATTAAAATTGTAAAAAAATATTCTTGTTGAAAGCATTGAATCAATTCGAGAAACCAATGAAATAATTAAAGAAATAATATATGAAATAGTTCGTGAAACCATTCTGACGTCCATTTAAATATTAGTATTTGTAGTGACCCGAACTTTTCCATGTTTATATATATTAATTGAGATTGATATTTACATGATTAAATGTTTCCAACATGTTAAGCAATCAAACTTGTTAAGACTTGATTAATTGAAATATGTTTCATATAGACAATTGACCACCCAAGTTGACCGGTGATTCACGAACGTTAAAACTTGTAAAAACTATATGATGACATATATATGGATATATATATAGTTAACATGATACTATGATAAGTAAACATATCATTAAGTATATTAACAATGAACTACATATGTAAAAACAAGACTACTAACTTAATGATTTTTAAACGAGACATATATGTAACGATTATCGTTGTAAAGACATTTAATGTATATATATCATATTAAGAGATATTCATACATGATAATATCATGATAATATAAAAATTTAAAATCTCATTTGATATTATAAACATTGGGTTAACAACATTTAACAAGATCGTTAACCTAAAGGTTTCAAAACAACACTTACATGTAACGACTAACGATGACTTAACGACTCAGTTAAAATGTATATACATGTAGTGTTTTAATATGTATTTATACACTTTTGAAAGACTTCAATACACTTATCAAAATACTTCTACTTAACAAAAATGCTTACAATTACATCCTCGTTCAGTTTCATCAACAATTCTACTCGTATGCACCCGTATTCGTACTCGTACAATACACAGCTTTTAGATGTATGTACTATTGGTATATACACTCCAATGATCAGCTCTTAGCAGCCCATGTGAGTCACCTAACACATGTGGGAACCATCATTTGGCAACTAGCATGAAATATCTCATAAAATTACAAAAATATGAGTAATCATTCATGACTTATTTACATGAAAACAAAATTACATATCCTTTATATCTAATCCATACACCAACGACCAAAAACACCTACAAACACTTTCATTCTTCAATTTTCTTCATCTAATTGATCTCTCTCAAGTTCTATCTTCAAGTTCTAAGTGTTCTTCATAAATTCCAAAAGTTCTAGTTTCATAAAATCAAGAATACTTTCAAGTTTGCTAGCTCACTTCCAATCTTGTAAGGTGATCATCCAACCTCAAGAAATCTTTGTTTCTTACAGTAGGTTATCATTCTAATACAAGGTAATAATTATATTCAAACTTTGGTTCAATTTCTATAACTATAACAATCTTATTTCAAGTGATGATCTTACTTGAACTTGTTTTCGTGTCATGATTCTGCTTCAAGAACTTCGAGCCATCCAAGGATCCATTGAAGCTAGATCCATTTTTCTCTTTTCCAGTAGGTTTATCCAAGGAACTTAAGGTAGTAATGATGTTCATAACATCATTCGATTCATACATATAAAGCTATCTTATTCGAAGGTTTAAACTTGTAATCACTAGAACATAGTTTAGTTAATTCTAAACTTGTTCGCAAACAAAAGTTAATCCTTCTAACTTGACTTTTAAAATCAAATAAACACATGTTCTATATCTATATGATATGCTAACTTAATGATTTAAAACCTGGAAACACGAAAAACACCGTAAAACCGGATTTACGCCGTCGTAGTAACACCGCGGGCTGTTTTGGGTTAGTTAATTAAAAACTATGATAAACTTTGATTTAAAAGTTGTTATTCTGAGAAAATGATTTTTATTATGAACATGAAACTATATCCAAAAATTATGGTTAAACTCAAAGTGAAAGTATGTTTTCTAAAATGGTCATCTAGACGTCGTTCTTTCGACTGAAATGACTACCTTTACAAAAACGACTTGTAACTTATTTTTCCGACTATAAACCTAAACTTTTTCTGTTTAGATTCATAAAATAGAGTTCAATATGAAACCATAGCAATTTGATTCACTCAAAACGGATTTAAAATGAAGAAGTTATGGGTAAAACAAGATTGGATAATTTTTCTCATTTTAGCTACGTGAAAATTGGTAACAAATCTATTCCAACCATAACTTAATCAACTTGTATTGTATATTATGTAATCTTGAGATACCATAGACACGTATACAATATTTCGACCTATCATGTCGACACATCTATATATATTTCGGAACAACCATAGACACTCTATATGTGAATGTTGGAGTTAGCTATACAGGGTTGAGGTTGATTCCAAAATATATATAGTTTGAGTTGTGATCAATACTGAGATACGTATACACTGGTTCGTGGATTGATTCAAGATAATATTTATCGATTTATTTCTGTACATCTAACTGTGGACAACTAGTTGTAGGTTACTAACGAGGACAGCTGACTTAATAAACTTAAAACATCAAAATATATTAAAAGTGTTGTAAATATATTTTGAACATACTTTGATATATATGTATATATTGTTATAGGTTCGTGAATCAACCAGTAGCCAAGTCTTACTTCCCGACGAAGTAAAAATCTGTGAAAGTGAGTTATAGTCCCACTTTTAAAATCTAATATTTTTGGGATGAGAATACATGCAGGTTTTATAAATGATTTACAAAATAGACACAAGTACGTGAAACTACATTCTATGGTTGAATTATCGAAATCGAATATGCCCCTTTTTATTAAGTCTGGTAATCTAAGAATTAGGGAACAGACAACCTAATTGACGCGAATCCTAAAGATAGATCTATTGGGCCCAACAAGCCCCATCCAAAGTACCGGATGCTTTAGTACTTCAAAATTTATATCATATCCGAAGGGTGTCCCGGAATGATGGGGATATTCTTATATATGCATCTTGTTAATGTCGGTTACCAGGTGTTCACCATATGAATGATTTTTATCTCTATGTATGGGATGTATATTGAAATATGAAATCTTGTGGTCTATTGTTATGATTTGATATATATAGGTTAAACCTATAACTCACCAACATTTTTGTTGACGTTTAAAGCATGTTTATTCTCAGGTGATTATTAAGAGCTTCCGCTGTCGCATACTTAAATAAGGACGAGATTTGGAGTCCATGCTTGTATGATATTGTGTAAAAACTGCATTCAAGAAACTTATTTTGTTGTAACATATTTGTATTGTAAACCATTATGTAATGGTCGTGTGTAAACAGGATATTTTAGATTATCATTATTTGATAATCTACGTAAAGCTTTTTAAACCTTTATTGATGAAATAAAGGTTATGGTTTGTTTTAAAATGAATGCAGTCTTTGAAAAATGTCTCATATAGAGGTCAAAACCTCGCAACGAAATCAATTAATATGGAACGTTTTTAATCAATAAGAACGGGACATTTCAGTTGGTATCAGAGCGTTGGTCTTAGAGAACCAGAATTTTGCATTAGTGTATCTTATTGAGTTTGTTAGGATGCATTAGTGAGTCTGGACTTCGACCGTGTTTACTTGAAAAATGATTGCTTAACAAATTTTGTTGAAAACTATATATTTTTAACATGTGAATATTATGTGATATATTAATCTCTTAACGCGTTTGATATTATGTGATAGATGTCTACCTCTAGAACAAGTCCCATTGACTCACCTAATAATAATGAAGAGTCAAATGTAAATTGGAATGATTCGTGGACTGATTCACAAGTTCCCGAAGAGGAACCGGAAGAAGAGTCGGAACCGGAAGAAGAATCGGAACCGGAAGAAGAATCGGAACCGGATGAAGAAATAGAACCGGTGGGGGAAATAATAAAACGGTTAAGTAAAAGAAAATCCTCAACCAACCGACCAAGGTTAATTATGGTCAATGGTGTTTCCGCCAAGGAAGCAAAATATTGGGAGGATTACCAATTCTCCGATGAATCGGATTCCGACGAGAATTCCGATGATGTTATAGAAATTACCCCAACTGAATTTAAAAAGGCAAAAGAAAATAATAAGGGAAAGGGCATAAAAATAGAGAAATCTAATTCCAACCCCGATGAACTTTATATGTATCGTCAACCCCCGAAGTCCTTAAGTTGTAACAATGACCCGGGAACCTCTAAACCACCAGGTTTTTCTAAACCAATGTGGATCACGACTGCTCGTATTAGGGGAACATCATATATCCCTAGAAACTTGGCAAAATGAACCAAAACCGAGAAGAAGAAACAAGAGAGTCAGAATAAGATAGTTGTATTCGTGTGGTGTAATATATGTAATATAGTGTGCTTATGCTTTATGATATATGTAAAAATTGCTTGTATTAATAAGTATTTTTTTTTATGAATCTAACTCTTGTCTATTTTACAGTATAAAAACACAAAATGGATAGACAACCCAATATTTTAAGAGACCTACCCGGAGACATGATTGATGAAATCTTGTCTAGAGTCGGTCAGAATTCTTCGGCACAACTATTTAAGGCGAGATCAGTTTGTAAGACATTCGAAGAACGTTCCAAGAATGCCTTGGTTTATAAAAGGCTTTCGTTCGGAAGATGGGGGATATCACATTGGGAAATCCATAAGTTACGATGTGTTTACTTTGACGCATATATTGCGGGGAACCCAAATGCTATTTTACGCAATGGGTTAAGAAATTATTTTGACTCAATATATCCGAATATTGGACTTCGTGATTTAGAAAAAGCGGCTAACATGCAACATAAAGAAGCATGTTATGCTTACGGATTAGTAATGTTCGCTTCTCACCAAAGTGAGAACAAGAACATCGGGCTACAACTATAAAACAAAACGTTCCCACAAGTGACGGAGTCGGTAATTGGGGTAAGAAATGAGGTTTTTAGATTGTTACGGGACTGTTGGACATTACGTAACCCTCGTCCCTTTGACGACGTTACAACACGCTGTCTTATCAACGGCCATAACGGTTATGTTCCACAAGACCAAGGATGGGAAGTAGTCCTAGTAAAACCAGAATGCATGACTTGTTTCTGGACGTATGAATTACGTGTCTTTATTGCCTTTGCTGAACGACTTGTGTACTAGCTAGAATTATCTTCACAACCATCTTGTATCAAATTTATTGTGTGCTATATTTCATGCTATATGTAAAATAAGCGGTATTGTAAGTTTGTAAAATATTGTGTAAAAGTTTGAACGCGAAATATTATTATAATCAGTTTTTCATATAGAATTGTAGTAGTTGAATTGTATATTAGCTACTAAGTATGAACTTAACGGGTAGGTACTACCCGAATTTAAACTTATAAAACGCTAATATGAAGAAAAAGCTTTTATAAATGAGTTCATATTATGCTACGAAATACTATTAACTACTCTTAATATTCTGTATGATTAACTTGTTCCATTTAACTATTTTGAAGGAAATGGCACCGACTACTCGACACACCGTGAATATGAATGAAGAGGAATTCCGTACTTTTCTAGCTTCAAACATAGTCGCAGTACAGGCTGCGCTACATACCAACAATAACCTTGGATCTAGCAGTACAGGAAATCGTGTAGGATGCACCTACGAAGAATTCACTGCCTGCAAACCTTTGGAATTTGATGGAACCGAAGGACCGATCGGATTGAAACGGTGGACCGAGAAGCTCGAATCGGTGTTTGCCATAAGTAAGTGTACTGAAGAGGATAAAGTAAAGTACGCTACGCATACCTTCACAGGTTCTGCATTAACATGGTGGAATACCTATCTTGAGCAAGTGGGACAAGACGATGCGTACGCACTACCGTGGTCAGCATTCAAGCACTTGATGAACGAGAAGTACCGTCCCAGAACCGAGGTCAATAAGCTCAAGACAGAACTTAGAGGGTTACGAACCCAAGGATTTGATATTACCACGTACGAAAGACGATTCACAGAATTGTGCCTATTGTGTCCGGGAGCATTCGAAGATGAGGAAGAGAAGATCGACGCGTTTGTGAAAGGATTACCGGAAAGAATCCAAGAAGATATAAGTTCACACGAGCCCGCCTCCATACAACAGGCATGTAGAATGGCTCACAAACTCGTGAACCAGATTGAAGAAAGAATTAAAGAACAGACTGCTGAAGAGGCCAATGTGAAGCAAGTCAAAAGAAAGTGGGAGGAAAACGGTGATAAGAATCACCAATACAACAACAACAGCAATTACAACAATAATCGCAACAATTATCCCAACAATCGCAACATCAATCGCAACTACAACAAACGGCCCAACAACAACAACAACAACAACAACTACTACAACAATCATCCCAACAACAATAATAACCGCAACAACAACAACAATCAGAAGCAGCTATGCCAAAGGTGTGAAAAGAATCACTCGGGGTTCTGCACCAAATTTTGCAACAAGTGTAAAAGAAATGGTCATAGCGCGGCGAAGTGTGAGTTCTACGGACCAGGGGTTAATAGAACGAAAGGAACAAATGGTGTCGGAACGAGTAATGGCGGAGCAAGTTGAAAGGACCCGTTCATATACATTATAAACGATTCACAATAGTTGATTACATTGCGAGGTATTTGACCTCTATATGATACATTTTACAAACATTGCATTCGTTTTTAAAAGACAAACTTTCTTTACATTGAAAATTGACAGGCATGCATACCATTTCATAATATCCACTATCCAACTATAAATTGATTTAATAATAATCTTTGATGAACTCAATGACTCGAATGCAACGTTCTTCAAAATATGCTATGAAAGACTCCAAGTAATATCTTTAAAATGAGCAAATGCACAGCGGAAGATTTCTTTAACACCTGAGAATAAACATGCTTTAAAGTGTCAACCAAAAGGTTGGTGAGTTCATTAGTTTATCATAATCATTTATTTCCATCATTTTAATAGACCACAAGAATTTCATTTTCAGTTCTCATAAATATACGTCCCATGCATAGAGACAAAAATAATCATTCATATGGTGAACACCTGGTAACCGACATTAACTAGATACATATAAGAATATCCCCTATCATTCCGGGATCCTCCTTCGGACATGATATAAATTTCGAAGTACTAAAGCATCCGGTACTTTGGATGGGGTTTGTTAGGCCCAATAGATCTATCTTTAGGATTCGCGTCAATTAGGGTGTTTGTTCCCTAATTCTTAGATTACCAGACTTAATAAAAAGGGGCATATTCGATTTCGATAATTCAACCATAGAATGTAGTTTCACGTACTTGTGTCTATTTCGTAAAACATTTATAAAAGTTGCGCATGTATTCCCAGCCCAAAAATATAAAAGGTAAAAAGGCAAATGAAACTCACCATACTGTATTTCGTAGTAAAAATACATATAACGTCATTGAACAAGTGCAAGGTTGGCCTCGGATTCACGAACCTAAATTAATTATATATATTTATATGTTGGTCAATATTTGTCTAACAAATTAGGTCAAGTCATAGTGTACCACAATCCTAATGCTCGAGACTAATATGCAAAAGTCAACAAAAGTAAATTTGACTCAAAATAATTTCTAAAAATCTATACATGATTAATATATAGTTTAAATATCGTCGTTTTATATTTTTAAATATTTTAAAAAGATTTATTAGAGTAAATAATATAATTTATTTATTAATAAATAAAATTTTATATTAAATTTATATAATCAAATATACTTTTATATATATTAAGTAATAAAATTTATAGGGTTCATTTAATATCATAAAGATAATATGATATGTATTATTAAAGTAAGTTATTACACGTAGTAAAATATGTTTGTATCACATATTTATTTGATAAAATAATATCTATAATGATAGTAAGTAAAAGTTGTATTATTTTGTAATAATAATTATTATTATAAAAATATCAATATTTATAATTACTAAGATGACATTATGATAAAACGATAATTCTAATTATGATAACTTTAATATTTACGATAATTTTTAATATTATCTTTAAAATAATAATTCTATTTAAAATAATAATAATAATGATATTTTATAGTAACAATGACATTTCTATTAAAATGATAATTTTTGTTAAAATGATAGTTTTAATACTAACGATACTTTTAATAATAATAGTAATGATAAAAATAATAAGAACGATAATTTTATCTAAATTAATATCTTATAATATTTTAATTTCATCATGATACTCTTACTCATTATTTCCTAATCGTTTCGTTTAACAGCTTTTAATCGTCTTTTATATCGTGTTCATAATAATGATAATAATAGTAATCAAAATATTTAGGTGTTACAATTATTTATTTTAATTGCACTAATATTAATAATGATAGTTACTATAATATTATTAACGATAATACTAATAATTATCTTAATGATAATATAGTAATAATAATAATAACAATAACAATAACCATTTTTAAATAATGATATATATATATATATATTAATAATGATAATAATAATAATAATAATAATACTAATAATAATAATAATAATAATAATAATAATGATAATGATAATGAGATAATAATAATAATAATACTAATTATAACTTTAACGATAATAACGATAGTAATAAAGAAAACAATTTTTAATGATAAATCCCTTTTATTGATAAAGATAATAATAATGATAATAATAAGATAAAACTAGAACGACGATAAAAACGACGATAATAATAATCATTTTTAATAAAAATATCGAAAATTCAATTGATTATAACTTCTAATCCGTTCATCGAAACCATTCGATATCAAAAGGAAAAGTTCTTAATTTTTCGCTAGCTTTCCAAGGACATGCATATCTTATACCTTATCTCAACCGCAAGTGTAACTAATTCAAGATTCAACCTAACATGTCTAAGGGTAATATCAAAAGTACAAGCATGCATAATCCTAAATACTCGAGCACTAGTCAAGGATACACTATTAGTATGTAAAAGTTAAATTATGAGTACTCACGTATCAATATTGAGATTCAATATTGCAGGAAAGGTACGTAGACGCAACGGAAATGATAAACACTATATTGACCTCACGAGCATACCCATGAACCATACTCAATCACCTCTATAGCTATAACCCATAATTTCCTTAATCCTATCCTACTCGAAAAACAATTTCGAAATCACTCAGACAACACTCCGTCGTAATATTTTATGTATACTAATAATATCTTGAAATAATACGGAGTAAATATATATATGTAAATCGATTGAGAGAGTTTAGAGAAAAATATTTTCAAGTTTCTATGAAATAATGAAACCTATTGAATTCTATTTATAATAGATTTTTGAATTATTAAAATGAATTATTAAAGTATGAATTATTAAAGTGAATTATTAAAGTATGAATTATTAAAGTGAATTATTAAAGTATGAATTATTAAAGTGAATTATTAAAGTATAAATTATTAAAGTATGAATTATTAAAGTGAATTATTAAAGTTAAAGTAAAGTAAAAATAAAGTAAAGGTAAAGTTTAAGTATAGTAAAAGTATAAAAATGTGTACGTATTATACGCGTATAAATATATATAATATTAATTTAAATCGTTATATATATTTAATAAAATAAAATATAAATATCGTTATCTTTATCATACTAGTTAAGTAATGAGTTGTCAAAAGTGGTTCTAGATATTTATAAAAGTTATATACGTTTTAATAATAAAGTTCTTTTTAAACTGAAAACGTTTTTGTACGTTTGAAACTAAATAGATCAATCGAGTCTTTATGAGATTTAATCTTCCACTATCCTTTGTCTAGTTCTCAATGATTGACAATTTGTTCTTATTTATAAATTGCTTTACCATTTTCCGAATATTGTTAAAATGGAAAGATTTCTCAAATCAACGTGGGCCTTTCAACAGAGACTTGTAATCATAATTTAATATATCTGATAATTCAATCAGTTGATCTTATCTTCTAATTCCATTGATAAACATTTTGAAACAGATACAATCATATAAAGTATTTAATATAATATTTCATTTACGTTTCAAGTTATAATATATATACACATATACATATATAATCATATTCGTTTAATGGTTCGTGAATCGTTGGAACTTGGTCGAAGTTGAATGAATGTATGAACATAGTTTAAAATTCTTGAAATTTAACTTAACAAATATTGCTTATTGTGTCGGAAACATATAAAGATTAAAGTTTAAATTTGGTTGGAAATTTCCGGGTTGTCACAGTACCTACCCGTTAAAGAAATTTCGTCCCGAAATTTAAGTGGAAAGGTCGTGAATGATAATAAGTATGTTTTCATAATACATACGGGCTGAAAATTAGAGTTTTATCATCAGCGAATAATTTGGATAAACAATTCATTTATATGAAGAGTACGAATGAAGCTAACATAGAAGAGTGAAATGAGTAAGTGTAGATTCATCTTATCATTTGACGTAGATATGATTGATTCCCAGATTTCAAGGGATTTGAAGAAAATCTTCTTAATAAGATTTGACTCTCCGGTAATCAAGGAAATTAGGATCCGCTTTAAATGCGATCGTCCATTTTAATTATTCTGTCGGAGATTTTCTTATAAATTCACCTCCTTCGTTTCCTTACAACTCACACCTTCTGTTGATGCATTTTATGCAAGTCCCTAGACATCTACCCACGTCCATTGCAGGTACAACAGTTTACAGGCCACCATGATTGCTCATTATTATCCTGTGTTTGTATGTGGTTACAGGAACTGCAGGAACGAGATTTAGATGTTTGACTATGTTAGACTTAGTCAGACGTACGAGTGAAGCCTCACTAGTACGGCTGACAGGCTCATACGCACGGTTGATGCTGAGCTAAGTCACAATTACAACCTAAATGAGAAGACACGAGTGAGTGATCACCCGTACGGCTGATGAAGCCAACTCGTACGTGTGATGAATGAATCGTATGGGTGAGTCAACAGCAGGGGTATATAAAGTCTTATGTTCTTCATTTTAGGTTAAGCCTCTTATTTGTTACACACACTCAGATCTAGTGAGCTCCTCCGATTCTCTCTCAGTCCAAATCACCCATGTGGTGAATAATAGCTCTAGGTGTTGATCTAATCACACTTGATTTAGTTGTGGTTTGACTAAATTAATCAAAAAAAACTTAACCTATTCACTAGAGGGTTTGATTCACTTATTCTGCCATTGTGTGAGTTAAATCTGTTGATTTCTAAGTTCCTAGTCATGTTTCATCACCTTCTATTCTTTCCCCCTCAACTCATATTTTAAAGTATTCATCAATATGCTCCATCCAGCTCTGATTCTCGATATACTTCTAACTTTCATATCGGTCATTCTTCTTTTTCATCTACCGCCGGAAGAATCTATTTACTTCTACTATACTCTTGGGTTTATAGTGTTTCTAGTTCTCCCGTGTCTTTATATTGCTATATGCATCGATATATGGTTTATAATTTCTGGTTTGTCGTTGAGCTTTATATGTTCCCTTATATTTCAAAGTCTCTGCTTCTGTCTTCTATAATCATTATCATTCACAGTTAATGCTCTCTTTTATTTGCTGCAATTTATACCCCAATTTCTATTTCGGAGTTTTGTCCTTTCGTTTCTTCTTCTTGCGATTAAGCACCGCTTGTAATGGTCCAGAATTCACAGATATGAATTTCGGAATGAACATTGTTAATGTTCTAGGAAGGAAATTGTGATGGCACGATCTTGACTTGTCAAATTACTAGAATACCTTGGAAAAGGCCGAATCATCAAGAAATATTTTTTTTGATATTTTAGAGGTTAAATAGAATACAAGAGTCGTATAACATGGCACATGATGATGTTATGATCTGTGAATCATCACGTTCCATTTAGAAACTCAGCATGACTTACTGTAATATAATCACATTGATCAAGTGTCATTATATTATACTAATTCATGCTTCAGTTCTCAACACTACTTCAAAATATTCCTATTTTAAACTTGAATCTTTCAGAATTTAGAAACTAAAATAGTTTCTTTTATGATGTAATACAGATAGCGCGAAGAGGTAAATGATTTCAAATAAGAAGAATTAAGAAAATATCTTCAGAAATATGGAGGATATTTATAATGAAAGATATGATGATATTTTAGAATTTCTAATATCAGAGGATGATGAAGAATATTGTCCGCAGGGGTTTAGAGTCAGGAGCAAGGTATTCGTTAATGACTTCAGCAGGTACTGAATCATTTGGATCCTTTAAAGTCAAGGTTCAGTCTTTGTAATTTGTCCACAGCCTCCTTCCTACTTTGCTCAATCCGTTTTCCAGTTCCAAAACTTCTCTTTTTCTGCGCTTTGCCAGCACACTTCATCATTATCATCCAGCTTTTACCATTTAAAGTCGTTTATAGTTTTTGCTGCTTCATCAGCATTTTTTCCATTTTCGGAGAACCAATTCGTAGTTCGGAGTGTTTTTCAGAAACTTCACATTCAAATTAAGTCCAGAAGATAGACGTTATATATACACATATAACTGTTGGCGCAGACATGCTGCAAGATTTCAAAATACTGATTGCTAATTCCCAATGATTCGTATGGCAATTCTCATTACAAGATGCGAATGAGTAAATGATGGGGTTTCAATGAATAATTATGATGACTTTTTGGAGAGGCTAAAGTCAAAGGGTAATGAAGTTGTTGGTACATCTGCTAATAATATGGTGGAATGTAAAAGGTTCCCTGGTAACAATGGTGTATATCTCAAGGTTATAATAAGGTTAGTCTGACTGAAAATTCGAAGTTGACTTGCTGGAGCTGTGACAAAACTGGCTACTTTGAATAGGAGTCGCAAAGTTATTTTTGCTAATAAATGCCAAAGAATCTGACGCGGATACGTTGTTTAAACTTTTACTTTGGTTTCAAGAGTTTTTCGGGTACATAAATGTGGGTAACATGTGGTTGGATCATCATCTCGATTGCTCATCATTCGAAGTGTCTTCAGAAATTTTCGAAGGGTTTGAACACAGATTGTAATCGTTAACATACATTTGATGTTCTAACACAGTTTTGAAGTCAAAATATAGCTTGTGAAAGATGTAAGGATCTAAGAGTGATGATTTTGGTCATATCTCAAGTTAAATTTTGAGATTTCAAAATCAGAATATGTAATTAAATTTTGAATGAGTATGGTTGTTTTGATTTCTATAAAAGAATGTATATTGTTGGTAAAGTAGGGAGTATAATGGATGATTTGCTGAATCATATTCGAAGAATGTAACATATTAATTGTGAATTTATATATCTCTCGGGTATTACCTACCCGTCAAAAAAAAAAATTCACAATTAATATTTTGTACAAAAGAATTTTATTACAGTCTTTATGAAAATATATATATGTATATTTTCTTCAGATGTAACATAGATTTAATGAGTTAATGTTAAATTAAACTCATTTAATTTACGGTTGAAACTAGAATTGAATAATCCCTAAAGGCTTTAAAAAGTACATAACTTTTACCCAGTATTTCTTTAATGACATTAAAATTATGAATCAATACTTCGTTATTTGTTGATGTATGGTGTTCGGTTCGTGGAATTCTTGTGAATTTCGCAAAGTACGAATGATGTTATCTGAAAAGTTTCGGGTACATTGATGATGAAAGTGTAAAATCAAATATATACTTGATTTATTATGAATTGGAATTTGTTGAATTGCGACAGAGATTGTAGTTAACGCTGGTTAAGTTGCGGCCGAAGGACGTACATTATTGCATATTTGTAATATGAATTAACCGAGTAGTTAAGATTCACACACAATAGCTTAGCACTGAAAGATTTATTTCAATATATATATATATATATATATATATATATATATATATATATATATATATATATATATATATATATATATATATATATACATATAATTTCTTCAGAGGAAATGAGTTAATTCTTCATAACTCGTTGATACAATATAAACGTTATTGATTCGTAATGATGTCCACAGTGATTCTTGAACTGACGGAGTTTGTGATGTTATCGGTGTTGTTGATTCGGATGTTGACTGTACTGACGATGCTGGTAACACTGATGGTACTATTGATGTTGTTGGTAAAGCAAGTTTAGCTTGTTAATCACACACCATTTTTGTCAGGGTTTCTACTCTTCCTTCCATCATTTTGGTTCGCTTAACTGATTTATGGTTAGGGCTAGATTAGATAATCTCTAAGACTTTAGAGATTACATAATCGCCGCGGAATGTTTCTCCAATGAAGTTATGAATTAATACTTCGTCAGTTATTGTTGTTGGTACTCCTTGGTATCTATGGTGCGTATGACGTTGATGCTCGTGGGACAGATTGTGAAGTTGAGGTTTACGACGCGGTTGTGGTTGGAGGTGGTAATGGTACTGTTGGTGTTGATGATGGTGGTACTGGTTATGCTGCTGATGCTGCTGCTGGTGTTTGTAATCTCTGCACCATATTCTCCAAAGCCACTACCCGAGCGCGAAGCTCGTTGACTTCTTCTATTACACCGGGGTGATTGTCGGTTCAGACGAGCGGATAAATAAAATCTAAAATTTGATGTAATATATAATCGTGACGAGATACTCTGGAAATGAGCGAGAAAATGGTGTTTCGGACAGGTTCGCCGGTAAGTGCTTCAGGTTCTTCATCAAGAGGGCAATGTGGTGGATGGAAGGGATCACCTTCTTCTTGTCTCCAATGATGAGGAGGCTACGAACCCATCCCCAATTCATCCAGAATAGGTGATGACTGATTGGTTGATCTATTCTGGTCACACTACTTTCGGAGCTTGAATGGGATTCCATTTCGGAATCTGAGTGACTTGAACTGATGACGAATTCCATTTCGTACGATTGGATAAAGGATTTTTTTTTCGATATGAAATGATTTTGGCTAACGGATGGTATTCTAATTACATAGAATATATATATATATATATATATATATATATATATATATATATATATATATATATATATATATATATATATATATATATATATATATATAGATCAAAAGATTTCGTAGATTACGGAGGACTTTGCGGGATATGTCAGGCAAAGTTTAAAGTAACAGATACGATAAGATATGATTTAGCAGATATGCTAAGATATGAATTTTTGTCTATACACTATTCATGCAATCAATACAGCAAGACGTGTCTTAGACTAAAAATGATAAGCAGGTAATTTTCTGAGGATGATAAGTAGTTAATTTTCGACACAAAATGATAAGCAAAACTTTTGACATGCAGATACGGTCGAAGTCCAGACTCACTAATGCATCCTATCGACTTATCAGTTAGACACACTAATGCAGACCTGGTTCGCTAAGACCACCGCTCTGATACCAACTGAAAGGACCCGTTCATATACATTATAAACGATTCACAATAGTTGATTACATTGCGAGGTATTTGACCTCTATATGATACATTTTACAAACATTGCATTCGTTTTTAAAAGACAAACTTTCTTTACATCGAAAATTGACAGGCATGCATACCATTTCATAATATCCACTATCCAACTATAAATTGATTTAATAATAATCTTTGATGAACTCAATGACTCGAATGCAACGTTCTTCAAAATATGCTATGAAAGACTCCAAGTAATATCTTTAAAATGAGCAAATGCACAGCGGAAGATTTCTTTAACACCTGAGAATAAACATGCTTTAAAGTGTCAACCAAAAGGTTGGTGAGTTCATTAGTTTATCATAATCATTTATTTCCATCATTTTAATAGACCACAAGAATTTCATTTTCAGTTCTCATAAATATACGTCCCATGCATAGAGACAAAAATAATCATTCATATGGTGAACACCTGGTAACCGACATTAACTAGATACATATAAGAATATCCCCTATCATTCCGGGATCCTCCTTCGGACATGATATAAATTTCGAAGTACTAAAGCATCCGGTACTTTGGATGGGGTTTGTTAGGCCTAATAGATCTATCTTTAGGATTCGCGTCAATTAGGGTGTCTGTTCCCTAATTCTTAGATTACCAGACTTAATAAAAAGGGGCATATTCGATTTCGATAATTCAACCATAGAATGTAGTTTCACGTACTTGTGTCTATTTCGTAAAACATTTATAAAAGTTGCGCATGTATTCCCAGCCCAAAAATATAAAAGGTAAAAAGGCAAATGAAACTCACCATACTGTATTTCGTAGTAAAAATACATATAACGTCATTGAACAAGTGCAAGGTTGGCCTCGGATTCACGAACCTAAATTAATTATATATATTTATATGTTGGTCAATATTTGTCTAACAAATTAGGTCAAGTCATAGTGTACCACAATCCTAATGCTCGAGACTAATATGCAAAAGTCAACAAAAGTAAATTTGACTCAAAATAATTTCTAAAAATCTATGCATGTTTAATATATAGTTTAAATATCGTCGTTTTATATTTTTAAATATTTTAAAAAGATTTATTAGAGTAAATAATATAATTTATTTATTAATAAATAAAATTTTATATTAAATTTATATAATCAAATATACTTTTATATATATTAAGTAATAAAATTTATAGGGTTCATTTAATATCATAAAGATAATATGATAGGTATTATTAAAGTAAGTTATTACACGTAGTAAAATATGTTTGTATCACATATTTATTTGATAAAATAATATCTATAATGATAGTAAGTAAAAGTTGTATTATTTTGTAATAATAATTATTATTATAAAAATATCAATATTTATAATTACTAAGATGACATTATGATAAAACGATAATTCTAATTATGATAACTTTAATATTTACGATAATTTTTAATATTATCTTTAAAATAATAATTCTATTTAAAATAATAATAATAATGATATTTTATAGTAACAATGACATTTCTATTAAAATGATAATTTTTGTTAAAATGATAGTTTTAATACTAACGATACTTTTAATAATAATAGTAATGATAAAAATAATAAGAACGATAATTTTATCTAAATTAATATCTTATAATATTTTAATTTCATCATGATACTCTTATTCATTATTTCCTAATCGTTTCGTTTAACAGCTTTTAATCGTCTTTTATATTGTGTTCATAATAATGATAATAATAGTAATCAAAATATTTAGGTGTTACAATTATTTGTTTTAATTGCACTAATATTAATAATGATAGTTACTATAATATTATTAACGATAATACTAATAATTATCTTAATGATAATATAGTAATAATAATAATAACAATAACAATAACCATTTTTAAATAATGATATATATATATATATATATATATATATATATATATATATATATATATATATATATATATATATATATATATATATATATATATATATATATATATATATATATATATATATTAATAATGATAATAATAATAATAATAATAATAATACTAATAATAATAATAATAATAATAATGATAATGATAATGAGATAATAATAATAATAATACTAATTATAACTTTAACGATAATAACGATAGTAATAAAGAAAACAATTTTTAATGATAAATCCCTTTTATTGATAAAGATAATAATAATGATAATAATAAGATAAAACTAGAACGACGATAAAAACGACGATAATAATAATCATTTTTAATAAAAATATCGAAAATTCAATTGATTATAACTTCTAATCCGTTCATCGAAACCATTCGATATCTAAAGGAAAAGTTCTTAATTTTTCGCTAGCTTTCCAAGGACATGCATATCTTATACCTTATCTCAACCGCAAGTGTAACTAATTCAAGATTCAACCTAACCTGTCTAAGGGCAATATCAAAAGTACAAGCATGCATAATCCTAAATACTCGAGCACTAGTCAAGGATACACTATTAGTATGTAAAAGATAAATTATGAGTACTCACGTATCAATATTGAGATTCAATATTGCAGGAAAGGTACGTAGACGCAACGGAAATGATAAACACTATATTGACCTCACGAGCATACCCATGAACCATACTCAATCACCTCTATAGCTATAACCCATAATTTCCTTAATCCTATCCTACTCGAAAAACAATTTCGAAATCACTCAGACAACACTCCGTCGTAATATTTTATGTATACTAATAATATCTTGAAATAATACGGAGTAAATATATATATGTAAATCGATTGAGAGAGTTTAGAGAAAAATATTTTCAAGTTTCTATGAAATAATGAAACCTATTGAATTCTATTTATAATAGATTTTTGAATTATTAAAATGAATTATTAAAGTATGAATTATTAAAGTGAATTATTAAAGGAAGGACAGAGAACCCATTCGAGTAAAATCTATGAATATAATGATTCATAATAACATTACTACTCAAATAAAGGAGGCGCAACAAGGAGTTTTAAAAGAGGGAAATTTAAAGGATGAAATACCCAAAGGATCGGAGAAGCATCTTAATATTCGGGAAGACGGAACCCGGTATAGGGCTGAAAGGATTTAGGTACCAAAATTTGGAGATATGAGAGAAATGGTACTTAGAGAAGCTCATAAAACCAGATACTCAATACATCCTGGAACGGGGAAGATGTACAAGGATCTCAAGAAACATTTTTGGTGGCCGGGTATGAAAGCCGATGTTGCTAAATACGTAGGAGAATGTTTGACGTGTTCTAAGGTCAAAGCTGAGCATCAGAAACCATCAGGTCTACTTCAACAACCCGAAATCCCGGAATGGAAATGGGAAAACATTACCATGGATTTCATCACTAAATTGCCAAGGACTGCAAGTGGTTTTGATACTATTTGGGTAATAGTTGATCGTCTCACCAAATCAGCACACTTACTGCCAATAAGAGAAGATGACAAGATGGAGAAGTTAGCACGACTGTATTTGAAGGAAGTCGTCTCCAGACATGGAATACCAATCTCTATTATCTCTGATAGGGATGGCAGATTTATTTCAAGATTCTGGCAGACATTACAGCAAGCATTAGGAACTCGTCTAGACATGAGTACTGCCTATCATCCACAAACTGATGGGCAGAGCGAAAGGACGATACAAACGCTTGAAGACATGCTACGAGCATGTGTTATTGATTTCGGAAACAGTTGGGATCGACATCTACCGTTAGCAGAATTTTCCTACAACAACAGCTACCATTCAAGCATTGAGATGGCGCCGTTTGAAGCACTTTATGGTAGAAAGTGCAGGTCTCCGATTTGTTGGAGTGAAGTGGGGGATAGACAGATTACGGGTCCGGAGATTATACAAGAAACTACCGAGAAGATCATCCAAATTCAACAACGGTTGAAAACCGCCCAAAGTCGACAAAAGAGCTACGCTGACATTAAAAGAAAAGATATAGAATTTGAAATTGGAGAGATGGTCATGCTTAAAGTTGCACCTTGGAAAGGCGTTGTTCGATTTGGTAAACGAGGGAAATTAAATCCAAGGTATATTGGACCATTCAAGATTATTGATCGTGTCGGACCAGTAGCTTTCCGACTTGAGTTACCTCAACAACTCGCGGCTGTACATAACACTTTCCACGTCTCGAATTTGAAGAAATGTTTCGCTAAAGAAGATCTCACTATTCCGTTAGATGAAATCCAAATCAACGAAAAACTTCAATTCATCGAAGAACCCGTCGAAATAATGGATCGTGAGGTTAAAAGACTTAAGCAAAACAAGATACCAATTGTTAAGGTTCGATGGAATGCTCGTAGAGGACCCGAGTTCACCTGGGAGCGTGAAGATCAGATGAATAAGAAATACCCGCATCTATTTCCAGAAGATTCGTCAACACCTTCAACAGCTTAAAATTTCGGGACGAAATTTATTTAACGGGTAGGTACTGTAGTGACCCGAACTTTTCCATGTTTATATATATTAATTGAGATTGATATTTACATGATTAAATGTTTCCAACATGTTAAGCAATCAAACTTGTTAAGACTTGATTAATTGAAATATGTTTCATATAGACAATTGACCACCCAAGTTGACCGGTGATTCACGAACGTTAAAACTTGTAAAAACTATATGATGACATATATATGGATATATATATAGTTAACATGATACTATGATAAGTAAACATATCATTAAGTATATTAACAATGAACTACATATGTAAAAACAAGACTACTAACTTAATGATTTTTAAACGAGACATATATGTAACGATTATCGTTGTAAAGACATTTAATGTATATATATCATATTAAAAGATATTCATACATGATAATATCATGATAATATAATAATTTAAAATCTCATTTGATATTATAAACATTGGGTTAACAACATTTAACAAGATCGTTAACCTAAAGGTTTCAAAACAACACTTACATGTAACGACTAACGATGACTTAACGACTCAGTTAAAATGTATATACATGTAGTGTTTTAATATGTATTTATACACTTTTGAAAGACTTCAATACACTTATCAAAATACTTCTACTTAACAAAAATGCTTACAATTACATCCTCGTTCAGTTTCATCAACAATTCTACTCGTATGCACCCGTATTCGTACTCGTACAATACACAGCTTTTAGATGTATGTACGATTGGTATATACACTCCAATGATCAGCTCTTAGCAGCCCATGTGAGTCACCTAACACATGTGGGAACCATCATTTGGCAACTAGCATGAAATATCTCATAAAATTACAAAAATATGAGTAATCATTCATGACTTATTTACATGAAAATAAAATTACATATCCTTTATATCTAATCCATACACCAACGACCAAAAACACCTACAAACACTTTCATTCTTCAATTTTCTTCATTTAATTAATCTCTCTCAAGTTCTATCTTCAAGTTCTAAGTGTTCTTCATAAATTCCAAAAGTTCTAGTTTCATAAAATCAAGAATACTTTCAAGTTTGCTAGCTCACTTCCAATCTTGTAAGGTGATCATCCAACCTCAAGAAATCTTTGTTTCTTACAGTAGGTTATCATTCTAATACAAGTTAATAATCATATTCAAACTTTGGTTCAATTTCTATAACTATAACAATCTTATTTCAAGTGATGATCTTACTTGAACTTGTTTTCGTGTCATGATTCTGCTTCAAGAACTTCGAGCCATCCAAGGATCCATTGAAGCTAGATCCATTTTTCTATTTTCTAGTAGGTTTATCCAAGGAACTTAAGGTAGTAATGATGTTCATAACATCATTCGATTCATACATATAAAGCTATCTTATTCGAAGGTTTAAACTTGTAATCACTAGAACATAGTTTAGTTAATTCTAAACTTGTTCGCAAACAAAAGTTAATCCTTCTAACTTGACTTTTAAAATCAAATAAACACATGTTCTATATCTATATGATATGCTAACTTAATGATTTAAAACCTGGAAACACGAAAAACACCGTAAAACCGGATTTACGCCGTCGTAGTAACACCGCGGGCTGTTTTGGGTTAGTTAATTAAAAACTATGATAAACTTTGATTTAAAAGTTGTTATTCTGAGAAAATGATTTTTATTATGAACATGAAACTATATCCAAAAATTATGGTTAAACTCAAAGTGGAAGTATGTTTTCTAAAATGGTCATCTAGACGTCGTTCTTTCGACTGAAATGACTACCTTTACAAAAACGACTTGTAACTTATTTTTCCGACTATAAACCTATACTTTTTCTGTTTAGATTCATAAAATAGAGTTCAATATGAAACCATAGCAATTTGATTCACTCAAAACGGATTTAAAATGAAGAAGTTATGGGTAAAACAAGATTGGATAATTTTTCTCATTTTAGCTACGTGAAAATTGGTAACAAATCTATTCCAACCATAACTTAATCAACTTGTATTGTATATTATGTAATCTTGAGATACCATAGACACGTATACAATGTTTCGACCTATCATGTCGACACATCTATATATATTTCGGAACAACCATAGACACTCTATATGTGAATGTTGGAGTTAGCTATACAGGGTTGAGGTTGATTCCAAAATATATATAGTTTGAGTTGTGATCAATACTGAGATACGTATACACTGGGTCGTGGATTGATTCAAGATAATATTTATCGATTTATTTCTGTACATCTAACTGTGGACAACTAGTTGTAGGTTACTAACGAGGACAGCTGACTTAATAAACTTAAAACATCAAAATATATTAAAAGTGTTGTAAATATATTTTGAATATACTTTGATATATATATGTATATATTGTTATAGGTTCGTGAATCAACCAGTGGCCAAGTCTTACTTCCCGATGAAGTAAAAATCTGTGAAAGTGAGTTATAGTCCCACTTTTAAAATCTAATATTTTTGGGATGAGAATACATGCAGGTTTTATAAATGATTTACAAAATAGACACAAGTACGTGAAACTACATTCTATGGTTGAATTATCGAAATCGAATATGCCCCTTTTTATTAAGTCTGGTAATCTAAGAATTAGGGAACATACACCCTAATTGACGCGAATCCTAAAGATAGATCTATTGGGCCCAACAAGCCCCATCCAAAGTACCGGATGCTTTAGTACTTCGAAATTTATATCATATCCGAAGGGTGTCCCGGAATGATGGGGATATTCTTATATATGCATCTTGTTAATGTCGGTTACCAGGTGTTCACCATATGAATGATTTTTATCTCTATGTATGGGATGTATATTGAAATATGAAATCTTGTGGTCTATTGTTACGATTTGATATATATAGGTTAAACCTATAACTCACCAATATTTTTGTTGACGTTTAAAGCATGTTTATTCTCAGGTGATTATTAAGAGCTTCCACTGTCGCATACTTAAATAAGGACGAGATTTGGAGTCCATGCTTGTATGATATTGTGTAAAAACTGCATTCAAGAAACTTATTTTGTTGTAACATATTTGTATTGTAAACCATTATGTAATGGTCGTGTGTAAACAGGATATTTTAGATTATCATTATTTGATAATCTACGTAAAGCTTTTTAAACCTTTATTGATGAAATAAAGGTTATGGTTTGTTTTAAAATGAATGCAGTCTTTGAAAAATGTCTCATATAGAGGTCAAAACCTCGCAACGAAATCAATTAATATGGAACGTTTTTAATCAATAAGAACGGGACATTTCAGTATTGAGCCAATATTACTCGTTCTTATTAGGTTTCACATACCATTTTATAAAAAAACACATTCACATTTAAACCGTTTCAACCAAACAATTTCATCTAGACCGGTTGATTGAGAAATTTTTGATAAAATAAGAGTATTTTGACAAAAAAATTCATGAAAAGTCTATTTATTTCACACACTAAAATGAGTAGTTTTACGCGAGATTTAATATCTGGGAAAGTAAAATTAAAACTGTAAGAAAAATACTCTTGTTGAAAACATTGTATCAATTCGAGAAACCAATAAAATAATTATAGAAATAATACATGAAATATTTTGTGAAACCATTCTGGCGTCTATTTAAATATTAGCATTGAGCCAATTTTACTCGTTCTTACTAGGTTTCACATATCATTTTATACAAAAACACATTCACAGTCAAACCGCTTCAACCAAACAATTTCATCTAGACGTGTTCATTCAGAAAATTTAGAAAAAATAAGAGTATTTTGACAGAAAAATTCATGAAAATTCTATTTATTTCACACACTAAAATGAGTAGTTTTACGCGAGATTTAATATCTGGGAAAATAAAATTAAAACTGTAAAAAAATATTCTTGTTGAAAGTATTGAATCAATCCGAGAAACCAGTGAAATAATTATAGAAATAATATATGAAATAATTCGTGAAACCATTCTGACGTCCATTTAAATATTAGTATTGAGCCAATATTACTCGTTCTTACTAGGTTTAACATTACATTTTATACAAAAACACATTCACATTTAAACCGCTTCAACCAAACAATTTCATCTAGACCGGTTCATTCAGAAAATTTAGAAAAAATAAGAGTATTTTGACAGAAAAATTCATGAAAAGTCTATTTATTTCCCACACTAAAATGAGTAGTTTTACGTGAGATTTAATATCTGAGAAAGTAAAATTAAAATCGTAAAAAAATATTCTTGTTGAAAGCATTGAATCAATTTGAGAAACCAGTGAAATAATTAAAGAAATAATACATGAAATAATTCGAGAAACCATTCTGACGTCCATTTAAATATTAACATTGAGCCAATTTTACTCTTTCTTACTAGGTTTCAAATACCATTTTATACAAAAACACATTCACAGTCAAATCGCTTCAACCAAACAATTTCATCTAGACCGGTATATTCAGAAAAATTTAGAAAAAATAAGAGTATTTTGACAGAAAAATTCAAGGAAAGTCTATTTATTTCACACACTAAAATGAGTAGTTTTACGCGAGATTTAATATCTGGAAAAGTAAAATTAAAACAATAAAAAAATATTCTTGTTGAAAGCATTGAATCAATTCGAGAAACCAGTGAAATAATTATAGAAATAATACATGAAATAATTCGTGAAACCATTCTGACGTCCATTTAAATATTAGCATTTAGCCAATATTACTCGTTTTTACTAGGTTTCACATACCATTTTATACAATAACACATTCACATTTAAACTGCTTCAACCAATCAATTTCATCTAGACCAGTTTATTAAGAAAATTTAGAAAAAATAAGAGTATTTTGAAAGAAAAATTCATGAGAAGTCTATTTATTTCACACACTAAAATGAGTACTTTTACGCGAGATTTAATATCTTAGAAAGTAAAATTAAAATTGTAAAAAAATATTCTTGTTGAAAGCATTGAATCAATTCGAGGAACCAATGAAATAATTAAAGAAATAATACATGAAATAGTTCTTGAAACCATTCTGACGTCCATTTAAATATTAGTATTGAGCCAATATTACTCGTTCTTATTAGGTTTCACATACCATTTTATACAAAAACACTTTCACATTTAAACCGCTTCAACCAAACAATTTCATCTAGACCGGTTGATTGAGAAAATTTTGATAAAATAAGAGTATTTTCACAGAAAAATTCATGAAAAGTCTATTTATTTCTGAAATGTCCCGTTCTTATTGATTAAAAACGTTCCATATTAATTGATTTCGTTGCGAGGTTTTGACCTCTATATGAGATGTTTTTCAAAGACTGCATTCATTTTTAAAACAAACCATAACCTTTATTTCATAAATAAAGGTTTAAAAAGCTTTACATAGATTAAATGATAATCTAAAATATCCTGTTTACACACGACCATTACATAATGGTTTACAATACAAATATGTTACATCGAAATCAGTTTCTTGAATGCAGTTTTTACACAATATCATACAAACATGGACTCCAAATCTTGTCCTTATTTTAGTATGCAACAGCGGAAGCTCTTAGTATTCACCTGAGAATAAACATGCTTTAAACGTCAACAAAAATGTTGGTGAGTTATAGGTTTAACCTATATATATCAAATCGTAACAATAGACCACAAGATTTCATATTTCAATACACATCCCATACATAGAGATAAAAATCATTCATATGGTGAACACCTAGTAACCGACATTAACAAGATGCATATATAAGAATATCCCCATCATTCCGGGATCCTCCTTCGGACATGATATAAATTTCGAAGTACTAAAGCATCCGGTACTTTGGATGGTGTTTGTTAGGCCCAATAGATCTATCTTTAGGATTCGCGTCAATTAGGGTGTCTGTTCCCTAATTCTTAGATTACCAGACTTAATAAAAAGGGGCATATTCGATTTCGATAATTCAACCATAGAATGTAGTTTCATGTACTTGTGTCTATTTTGTAAATCATTTATAAAACCTGCATGTATTCTCATCCCAAAAATATTAGATTTTAAAAGTGGGACTATAACTCACTTTCACAGATTTTTACTTCGTTGGGAAGTAAGACTTGGCCACTGGTTGATTCACGAACCTATAACAATATATACATATATATCAAAGTATGTTCAAAATATATTTACAACACTTTTAATATATTTTTATGTTTTAAGTTTATTAAGTCAGCTGTCCTCGTTAGTAACCTACAACTAGTTGTCCACAGTTAGATGTACAGAAATAAATCAATAAATATTATCTTGAATCAATCCACGACCCAGTGTATACATATCTCAGTATTGATCACAACTCAAACTATATATATTATGGAATCAACCTCAACCATGTATAGCTAACTCCAACATTCACATATAGAGTGTCTATGGTTGTTCCGAAATATATATAGATGTGTCAACATAATAGGTCGAAATATTGTATACGTGTCTATGGTATCTCAAGATTACATAATATACAATACAAGTTGATTAAGTTATGGTTGAAATAGATTTGTTACCAATTTTCACGTAGCTAAACTGAGAAAAATTATCCAATCTTGTTTTACCCATAACTTCTTCATTTTAAATCCGTTTTGAGTGAATCAAATTGCTATGGTTTCATATTGAACTCTATTTTATGAATATAAACAGAAAAAGTATAGGTTTATAGTTGGAAAAATAAGTTACAAGTCATTTTTTTAAAGGTAGTCATTTCAGTCGAAAGAATGACGTCTAGATGACCATTTTAGAAAACATACTTCCACTTTGAGTTTAACCATAATTTTTGGATATAGTTTCATGTTCATAATAAAAATCATTTTCTTAGAATAACAACTTTTAAATCAAAGTTTATCATAGTTTTTAATTAACTAACCCAAAACAGCCCGCGGTGTTACTACGACGGCGTAAATTCGGTTTTACGGTGTTTTTCGTGTTTCCAGGTTTTAAATCATTAAGTTAGCATATCATATAGATATAGAACATGTGTTTAGTTGATTTTGAAAGTCAAGTTAGAAGGATTAACTTTTGTTTGCGAACAAGTTTAGAATTAACTAAACTATGTTCTAGTGATTACAAGTTTAAACCTTCGAATAAGATAGCTTTATATATATGAATCGAATGATGTTATGAACATCATTACTACCTTAAGTTCCTTGGATAAACCTACTGGAAAAGAGAAAAATGGATCTAGCTTCAACGGATCCTTGGATGGCTCGAAGTTCTTGAAGCAGAATCATGACACGAAAACAAGTTCAAGTAAGAAACAAAGTTTGAATATGATTATTGAACCAAAGTTTGAATATGATTATTACCTTGTATTAGAATGATAACCTAATGTAAGAAACAAAGATTTCTTGAGGTTGGATGATCACCTTACAAGATTGGAAGTGAGCTAGCAAACTTGAAAGTATTCTTGATTTTATGTAACTAGAACTTGTAGAATTTATGAAGAACACTTAGAACTTGAAGATAGAACTTGAGAGATATCAATTAGATGAAGAAAATTGAAGAAAGAAAGTGTTTGTAGGTGTTTTTGGTCGTTGGTGTATGGATTAGATATAAAGGATATGTAATTTTGTTTTCATGTAAATAAGTCATGAATGATTACTCATATTTTTGTAATTTTATGAGATATTTCATGCTAGTTGCCAAATGATGGTTCCCACATGTGTTAGGTGACTCACATGGGCTGCTAAGAGCTGATCATTGGAGTGTATATACCAATAGTACATACATCTAAAAGCTGTGTATTGTACGAGTACGAATACGGGTGCATACGAGTAGAATTGTTGATGAAACTGAACGAGGATGTAATTGTAAGAATTTTTGTTAAGTAGAAGTATTTTGATAAGTGTATTGAAGTCTTTCAAAAGTGTATAAATACATATTAAAACACTACATGTATATACATTTTAACTGAGTCGTTAAGTCATCGTTAGTCGTTACATGTAAGTGTTGTTTTGAAACCTTTAGGTTAACGATCTTGTTAAATGTTGTTAACCCAATGTTTATAATATCAAATGAGATTTTAAATTATTATATTATCATGATATTATCATGTATTAATATCTCTTAATATGATATATATCCATTAAATGTCTTTACAACGATAATCGTTACATATATGTCTCGTTTAAAAATCATTAAGTTAGTAGTCTTGTTTTTACATATGTAGTTCATTGTTAATATACTTAATGATATGTTTACTTATCATAGTATCATGTTAACTATATATATATATCCATATATATGTCATCATATAGTTTTTACAAGTTTTAACGTTCGTGAATCACCGGTCAACTAGGGTGGTCAATTGTCTATATGAAACATATTTCAATTAATCAAGTCTTAACAAGTTTGATTGCTTAACATGTTGGAAACATTTAATCATGTAAATATCAATCTCAATTAATATATATAAACATGGAAAAGTTCGGGTCACTACAGTACCTACCCGTTAAATAAATTTCGTCCCGAAATTTTAAGCTGTTGAAGGTGTTGACGAATCTTCTGGAAATAGATGCGGGTATTTCTTCTTCATCTGATCTTCACGCTCCCAGGTGAACTCGGGTCCTCTACGAGCATTCCATCGAACCTTAACAATTGGTATCTTGTTTTGCTTAAGTCTTTTAACCTCACGATCCATTATTTCGACGGGTTCTTCGATGAATTGAAGTTTTTCGTTGATTTGGATTTCATCTAACGGAATAGTGAGATCTTCTTTAGAAAAACATTTCTTCAAATTCGAGACGTGGAAAGTGTTATGTACAGCCGCGAGCTGTTGAGGTAACTCAAGTGGGTAAGCTACTGGTCCGACACGATCAATAATCTTGAATGGTCCAATATACCTTGGATTTAATTTCCCTCGTTTACCAAATCGAACAACGCCTTTCTAAGGTGCAACTTTAAGCATGACCATCTCTCCAATTTCAAATTCTATATCTTTTCTTTTAATGTCAGCGTAGCTCTTTTGTCGACTTTGGGCGGTTTTCAACCGTTGTTGAATTTGGATGATCTTCTCGGTAGTTTCTTGTATAATCTCCGGACCCGTAATCTGTCTATCCCCCACTTCACTCCAACAAATCGGAGACCTGCACTTTCTACCATAAAGTGCTTCAAACGGCGCCATCTGAATGCTTGAATGGTAGCTGTTGTTGTAGGAAAATTCTGCTAACGGTAGATGTTGATCCCAACTGTTTCCGAAATCAATAACACAAGCTCATAGCATGTCTTCAAGCGTTTGTATCGTCCTTTCACTCTGACCATCAGTTTTTGGATGATAGGAAGTACTCATGTCTAGACGAGTTCCCAATGCTTGCTGTAATGTCTGCCAGAATCTTGAAATAAATCTGCCATCCCTATCAGAGATAATAGAGATTGGTATTCCATATCTGGAGACGACTTCCTTCAAATACAGTCGTGCTAACTTCTCCATCTTGTCATCTTCTCTTATTGGCAGGAAGTGTACTGACTTGGTGAGACGATCAACTATTACCCAAATAGTATCATAACCACTTGCAGTCCTTGGCAATTTAGTAATGAAATCCATGGTAATGTTTTCCCATTTCCATTCCGGGATTTCAGGTTGTTGTAGTAGACCTGATGGTTTCTGATGTTCAGCTTTGACCTTAGAACACGTCAAACATTCTCCTACATATTTAGCAATATCGGCTTTCATACATGGCCACCAAAAATGTTTCTTAAGATCCTTGTACATTGATAGTGTTCCAAATGAACATATATTTAGTAGCAATATCGTTCCAATATGTAAAGTTTTTAAATGTAATTTCCTTATTTTTAGTTGTAATAGTTAAATAAATAAGTGCGAAGACGAAAGACGCAAATCGCTCGAAAATGAAGATTTAAAGACAAAAACGAAGATTTGAAAGACCAAAACGTCCAAAAAGCTCAAATGTACAAGATACAATCAAAAAGGTTCAAATTATTGATGAAGAACGTCTAAAAATGACAAGAGTACAAGTTACAAAACGCAAAGTACAAGATATTAAATTATACGAAAGGACGTTCGAAAATCCTGAACCGGGACATGAACCAACTCTCAACGCTCGACGCAACGGTGTAAAAATTACGAGTCAACTATGCACAAGAATAAAATATAATATTTAAATAATTCATAATAAGAATAATATTAAATAATAAAAAGTTGTTAATTGAGCATAGTTCAGGGGTCGTAAATGAAAATTCAATTTCTAATTTGCCTATAAAAGGCTATATTACGTTCGATGAATGAAAAAGAATTTTTTCCGATCTTTTTTTTATCAATCAAATATCTATATCAATTATCAATATCTATATTCTATATCTCTATCATAATGTTAACTTAATAAGATATAACAATAATCTTAATTTTAAGTTTAAATTATGATAATAATAAGATTTATGATAGAGATCGTTTTGATTGTGTAAGTCGAAATTCTGTCCGTGTAACGCTACGCTATTTTTAATCATTGTAAGTTATGTTCAACCTTTTTACATTAATGTCTCGTAGCTAAGTTATTATTATGCTTATTTAAAACGAAGTAATCATGATGTTGGGCTAATTACTAAAATTGAGTAATTGGGCTTTGTACCATAATTAAGGTTTGGGCAAAAGACCGACACTTGTGGAAATTGGACTATTGACTATTAATAGATGGGGGGTATTGTCTAATTGAGTGACAACTCATTGGAGTCTGTCGAACCTATCTTCAAATTAATTATCCTAATAATTAATAATGATTATGGTTGTCTTATTTAGTGACGTTCATATGGAATCTATTATAATCATTTAATTAATTATTCGGGTTGGGTAATTGATTATTCAAACTGATCAAGTGGGTAAATTAATATTCATATCTAATCAAAACAGGGGTAGATTACATACAGTGATAACTGGTGTAATTGTTGACAGAAGTGATAACTGCGTCACAGTTTAAATCCTTAATTAGTTGGAATATTTGACTTCGGGTATAAGGGTAATTTGACGAGGACACTCGCACTTTATATTTATGACCGATGGACTATTATGGACAAAAACCAGATAGACGTATCAAATAAACCAGGACAAAGGACAATTAACCCATGGTAATAAATTAAAATCAACACGTCAAACATCATGATTACGGAAGTTTAAATAAGCATAATTCTTTTATTATATTTCTCATCGTATCTTTATTTACTGTCATTTTATTACTCGCAATTTTATTTACTGTCATTTTATTTATTGTCATTATTTTACGCACTTTAATTATTGTCATTTATCTTTACGCTTAAAATATAGAATCGACAAACCGGTCATTAAACGGTAAAACCCCCCTTTTATAATAATATTACTACTTATATAATTATATATATTTTATATAAATATAGTTAAAAATATAGTAAGTATCACCAGCTCCCTGTGGAACGAACCGGACTTACTAAAAACTACACTACTCTACGATTAGGTACACTGCCTATAGTGTTGTAGCAAGGTTTAGGTATATCCCATCCGTAAATTAATAAAACTTGTGTCATATTTTGTAGTATTTTGTATTAAAAATAATACTATTTCGTACCCTCACGCTACATCATCAAGTTTTTGGCGCCGTTGCCGGGGAGCGCTAAAACGCTATATTTTTAATTATAATAATATTGAAATAAAATATAATAATATAATAATATTGAAATAGAATATAATAATATAATAATATTGAAATAGAATATAATAATATAATAATATTTAAGAATCAAAAATTTATACGTAAATTTTAAAAAAGTAGTTTTATTAAATACTTCAGGGGTATATTATGTAACTTATAATTAATAATTGCTATCATGTCGCTTTCATGTGAATAGTAAATTAATTAATTTATTTTCATTTACTATTCATGAATAGTAAATGAATTAAAAAAAAAAAAAAGTTTTGAAAAAAAAATTATAATTATAAAAAAATTATTAATTTGTAAAAAAAATCGTTTTTTAAAATAAAAAAAAAATCGTTTTTTTTTTAAAAAAAAAAAAAATTTCGTTTTTAAAAAAAAAAAAAAAAAAAATTTTGTGAAAAAAAAAAAATCGTTTTTTTTTTTTAAAAGAAAAAAAAATTCGTTTTAAAAAAAAATTTGTAAAAAAAAAAATCGTTTTTTTTTAAAAAAATTTTAAAAAAAAAAGCGAAAAAAAAAAAAAAAAACGTAAAAAAAAAAAAAAATTATTAAAAAAAATATATATATTTTTAAAATTTTGTCTATAAAAAAAAATGTTTTTTTTAGTTTTATTACCTTTAGATTTTTAGACTATAGTCGCAACTTTTAGTATTAAGTTTAGTTTTGCCATAGTTATTTTTACTTCTAGAATTTTTAGGCTTTGCCGTAAAATCCCTTAAGTGCTTATTCCTTAGACTAAGTTTTAGGTGCTTTAGAATTTTACGACGCCGTATTTCGCACTACTTTCTTATTTTTATTTTTCGACGCCTATTTTTCGACCTTTTATTTTTCGACATTTTTCGACGCGCAATCTATTTCTTTCTTATTTCTCGCCATTCTAGTTTTTAGGACTTAGAATTTTTTTCTACTTCTTCTCTAAATTTCTTAAAATTACGAAAATTTATTTTAAGTGGTTAAATTGATAGACATCAAAATTTTCTGGTTCGTAGTAATAGTTGGATTTGTACGTGGACCGGGTTATTGGAGCCAAACAGTACTCAATTATATTGAGACCAAACGAATCCTGCCCCTCTGCTGCATCTTTTGGCTATTCGAAACGTGGGCAAAATCAGAAAAGTCTATTAATTGGATAACTTATTATAATTTTTCTTTCCTTTTTAAAAACTAATAGGATATTCAGTGAATGCACCGAGCAAAACGTTCACCACCTTTCATACGTTCACCACCTGTAACTCGATCAAGACATCTAGCAAATATTGTCGCCGTTGATTTTTCTTTAGAATCGTCATCTAGTCGAACAAGAACTCCAACTCAAATTTCCGATAATCCATCTTTTGAACCCGACTTCACAATTAAGAACCCGGAGCATATTCAAGGACAATTCCAAGATCCTGAACCACTAATTATTCCTCCTGAACCACAAACCGTTAAATCAGAGTCCTCTAGTGATTCGTATTCAACAAATTCAATTATGGAAGTAACGGAACCTCTAAGTATGGAAGATCGAATGAGAGCCACACGCACGGGCCAAGGTCACGCCATTATTAAGCCAGAAGTTAATGCGTCAGATTATGAAATCAAAGGACAAATTCTACACATGGTAACTAACCAATGCCAATTCAGTGGTGCACCGAATGAAGATCCTAACGAACACCTTCGTACGTTTAAAAGAATTTGTACACTATTCAAAATCCGAGAAGTGGAAGATGAGCAGATCTATCTCATGTTGTTTCCCTGGACTTTAAAGGGAGAAGCCAAAGATTGGTTAGAATCGTTACCTGAAGGGGCGATTGACACATGGGATGTTTTAGTTGAAAAATTTCTTAAACAATTCTTTCCGGCATCTAAAGCCGTGAGACTTCAAGGAGAAATTGTTACGTTCGCGCAAAAGCCAAATGAAACATTATATGAGGCGTGGACAAGATTCGGAAGGATGTTGAGAGGATGTCCTCAACACGGTTTAGACACTTACCAAATAGTACAAATATTCTACCAAGGTGTCAACGTTGCTACACGAAAAGACATCGACATAACAGCTGGTGGTTCCATTATGAAGAAAACCGCAACTGAAGCTTACAAAATTATTGATAACACAGCCTCCCACTCGCATGAGTGGTACCAAGAAAAAGATATTTTTCGTTCATCTAAAGTGGCTAGAGCCGATTCTAGCCATGACTTTGATTCCGTTTCCGCAAAAATAGATGCTTTCGAAAGACGAATGGAAAAGATGAATAAAGATATTCACGCAATACGAATCAGTTGTGAGCTATGCGGTGGACCACACTTATTGAAAGATTGTCACATTGAACCAACATTGGAACAACGAGAGAATGTTTCCTATATGAACCAAAGGCCTGGAAATAATTATCAAAATAATTATCAACCGCCAAAGCTAAACTTCAATCGAAATCAAAACATTCTTTACAATCCAAAAGGACCCGAAAATAACTGGTATAACCAACAAGGTCCGAATAACCAACCAACTCAAAACAACACTTTCAATCAACAAAGACCTGGCTTATATAAACCACAACAACAAACTGAAGAGAAAAAGTCAAATATGGAAGACGTGGTATTCAAGCTAGTTGAATCTCAAACACAATTTATTGAAACTCAAACCCAAACGAACGAGAGGTTTGATCAGTCATTAAGAACTCAACAAGCTTCCATTTTGAATCTAGAAAAACACGTAGGTACTCTTGCTAGCATGATGAGTGAGAGGGAACAAGGAAAGCTACCGAGTAATACTGAAGTAAATCCTCGGAAAGAGAATGTTAATATGGTGTCAACAAATTCTGAAAAACCAGTTCCAGAAGATGGGAAGGTTTTAGATGTGAGTAACAATGAAGAAGTTACATCACCACCACCACCCGAGTATGTAAAGCCAGTGGTGACACCATACAAACCACCCATCCCGTTTCCAAGAAAAGGAGTTGAGTATGAGCAAGTAATAAGAAATAAAGATTGTGATACTTCTGGAAAGAAGAAGAAGAAAAAGAATAAGAAAGTACAAGAAACAAAAGCCGTAGAAGTAAACCCGGTGAATACAGTTCCACCAAAACCTCCACCTAGGGTAGGTGATCCGGGTGAATTTATTGTTCCTTGTCTACTTAGTGATTGTGTCATGTATGATGCACTAGCAGATTTAGGTGCAAGTGTGAGTGTTATGTCTCTTTCATTATATAAGAGATTAGGGGTAGGTGAGTTAAGTCCAACGGATATGAGTGTTCGACTCTTTGATCAAACCATTAAGCACCCAGTTGGAATTGCTGACAACCTACCCATTCAAGTAGGTAATTTAACCTTTCTAGTCGAATTCATTGTCATTGACATAGAAGAGGACTCAAACATTCCTCTAATTTTAGGACGACCATTCTTAGCGTCCACCGGGGCGTTATTTGATGTAGGAAATGGAAGAATGACACTTAAAAGTGGTGACAAATCGATCACCTTTATGATTCGAAAATCTAAACCTCCACCAACCAAAACCGTTGAACCAATAAAAACGATTGGTAAGAACCATGTTGTTTTACCAACTCCAACGGTAGTGCTTAATAATAATAAAACGCCTAAGTGTGGGGAAAATGAAGTAACACCTAATGATGACATGATAACAAAGAACCCCGTTGTTGATACGAAATTAAATGATCCCGTTATTAATAGTTCAATGAAGAAACTTATTAAACGGATTCGCGATGCTAAAACCAAGGGGAACTTTAAGTTATGTAACCGGTTAGTATCCAATCTATCACCTAAAGAAAAGGAGAAACTAGTTGAAATTGTGGATATTACACAGGAATCCGACCAATGGCTTAAAGAAAAAGTCACGGATATGCAAGTTGATTATGGACCAAGAGAAATTGACGATGAAGTTAATCACAATTTTGACACCACAGCTACCTAAGTGTGGAGAGATTCGAATGTTCTAAAAAGATAATGCTGTCTAAAGTTATTTGTTCTGTTCTCGTGTAGTTCCGAGAATGGAATCCGATTGGTCTTTTCCGCTAGCAGACACTAAAGAACTAGTTTTCTCCCTCCATTCTGAATTTTTATTTTTTTTAGGTTTTATTTGAAATTAATATGCATTTTAATTTAAGTTTTTAAAAACAAAATTTACTTTAATTCATTAAGTTGAAAATATGATTTTTAAAATTCGTCGTGAGTTGAAGACTAGGTCATTGAACCGAAATTACTTTACCCGAGGGCGGGGCGACAAATTTTGTTATCATTATTTTTAATTTTATTGATTTAAAGTATGCCAAAAATATTATACTTTATAAATTTTTGAAAAGTGGGGTTATAAACCAAACTTCAAAAAAATATATATATATATATATGTTTGTATTTTATCTTATGTACAAAACAGGGTAAAACAGCGCACTTTCAAAGACTGTCATGAAGTTCAGCAAAAGCTACTGATTTTGACAAGACGCAAAAAATCAAATGTGAAATAACAATATGTTTGCAAACTCGGTATTTTTAATCACTTTTCTACGCTAATCACCCTCATGAATTTAAATTATAGTCTGATTTCATGCAAATGAGGGCATTGCATGATCTTAAGTGTGGGGAAGGGTTATAAATTCTCTCAGGTTTATACTTGGTTTATTTGCCAAATTTTGTGAAAATTTGAAAAATTTTCAACTAAATGAACTCAAAATCATGTTTATACATATTTATGAACGATGAAAACTAGGTGTTAATACCGAAATTATCGTTACCTCGAAAAGGACATAAATTGATAAACAACTTAAAATGCTTGAATTCATTTAAAATGGAATAAAGGACAATAAAAAGGCAAAGAAAGAAACTAAGTGTGGGGAGAATGTACCAAGTTATTCAATTAAAAACTATCTATCACATATTTTTGTACAAACAATTGAAAATACTTTTGTTTTGAACGATAATCAACTGTTTTATCCGATGAAAGAAAAGAAGAGATGGATCTACACGATGAATCAATTTCATCATTTGAAGGAAGTAAAGTCTTCCGAAAAAGACACGCGCTTCTTGATTTAGGTCATGAAGTTGTCGTCCAGACCAGCTGTAGGTTGACGAAAAATCTAGAAAAGTCATCACTAAAATCAGCAGGAAATCCACGGACCTCAGCATCAAACAGGGTCGCCATGTGGTCAGATTTATCCTAACCATGAGAAGGATTTATCTCGTACAATAGGGAGGCACCGTGCAAATTAGCTGGATAAGACTAATGAATCAGATCCCCAGAAAGGATAATCTCCTTAAAAGATCAAAAATCAGCTTTTAAGCCTGATATTACTCAATCCTTGAGATTGACTTTAAAGATTGAGAATTACAAACTCATGGAATTCAATGATATCTAAACTCGAGCTTGAACGAGAAAATATTTTGATCAAAAATACAAACCGATTTGTTTTCTGAAAAACCATTTTCAATGCGTTCATTAGCATTGAACGTAAAATCCTAATAAATTCACCTGGAATTCATTAGGTCACCTGAACCAAATCAGGTGTCAACCGTAAGAACGATGGTTGCATAGCATGGTCGGAGACAGGACCTTGTGCCAGACCGAAAAATTATAGGATAATCTTTACTATCGCTCCTACCAAGGATAGTTCTAGCATCCGACACGTTAAAAGACCATAACCAAAAGCATGTCATTAGACATTGCCTTAACAGTTTCTTGTTCATCGCTTTCCTTTACAACCGGACGGTAGTTTGCCGAAAGGTAATATACGGAACAAGTAAACTGGATGTGTGCTTTCCGATACCGGGATAGCAGTGGATTACACGAACCTAAATGTTTTTAGCCAAAATATTGATCCACAAATATATTTTGCAACACCAATGGTGGATCAAATCAGAAAACTTATCTAGGGTAAAAGCTAGATTGAATTTTCAAAAGATCAAATGTTTTCATAAAGATCCTATTTCCTAAAGGATCTAAATTTTTATAGTCATGTGGGACTGTAAACCGCCTTTCAAATGTGCACTTTGCTTTGGAAACCGAAAGTAAATCGGCTATTTGATTGCAAGTGTCGTTGACCTAAACCCAAGGCAACTGTGGATGACACACCCACCTTTAACCATCATTACTGTCATTGTTTATACCGCTATATCAAAATCACTGATGTACAAAATGTGATGAATAAAAAAGTGATTCATGTATGTTTTTATTTCAAGTTCTGTATTGCTTGAGGACAAGCAACGCTCAAGTGTGGGGATATTTGATAGTGTTCCAAATGAACATATATTTAGTAGCAATATCGTTCCAATATGTAAAGTTTTTAAATGTAATTTCCTTATTTTTAGTTGTAATAGTTAAATAAATAAGTGCGAAGACGAAAGACGCAAATCGCTCGAAAATGAAGATTTAAAGACAAAAACGAAGATTTGAAAGACCAAAACGTCCAAAAAGCTCAAATGTACAAGATACAATCAAAAAGGTTCAAATTATTGATGAAGAACGTCTAAAAATGACAAGAGTACAAGTTACAAAACGCAAAGTACAAGATATTAAATTATACGAAAGGACGTTCGAAAATCCGGAACCGGGACATGAACCAACTCTCAACGCTCGACGCAACGGTGTAAAAATTACGAGTCAACTATGCACAAGAATAAAATATAATATTTAAATAATTCATAATAAGAATAATATTAAATAATAAAAAGTTGTTAATTGAGCATAGTTCAGGGGTCGTAAATGAAAATTCAATTTCTAATTTGCCTATAAAAGGCTATATTACGTTCGATGAATGAAAAAGAATTTTTTCCGATCTTTTTTTTATCAATCAAATATCTATATCAATTATCAATATCTATATTCTATATCTCTATCATAATGTTAACTTAATAAGATATAACAATAATCTTAATTTTAAGTTTAAATTATGATAATAATAAGATTTATGATAGAGATCGTTTTGATTGTGTAAGTCGAAATTCTGTCCGTGTAACGCTACGCTATTTTTAATCATTGTAAGTTATGTTCAACCTTTTTACATTAATGTCTCGTAGCTAAGTTATTATTATGCTTATTTAAAACGAAGTAATCATGATGTTGGGCTAATTACTAAAATTGAGTAATTGGGCTTTGTACCATAATTAAGGTTTGGGCAAAAGACCGACACTTGTGGAAATTGGACTATTGACTATTAATAGATGGGGGGTATTGTCTAATTGAGTGACAACTCATTGGAGTCTGTCGAACCTATCTTCAAATTAATTATCCTAATAATTAATAATGATTATGGTTGTCTTATTTAGTGACGTTCATATGGAATCTATTATAATCATTTAATTAATTATTCGGGTTGGGTAATTGATTATTCAAACTGATCAAGTGGGTAAATTAATATTCATATCTAATCAAAACAGGGGTAGATTACATACAGTGATAACTGGTGTAATTGTTGACAGAAGTGATAACTGCGTCACAGTTTAAATCCTTAATTAGTTGGAATATTTGACTTCGGGTATAAGGGTAATTTGACGAGGACACTCGCACTTTATATTTATGACCGATGGACTATTATGGACAAAAACCAGATAGACGTATCAAATAAACCAGGACAAAGGACAATTAACCCATGGTAATAAATTAAAATCAACACGTCAAACATCATGATTACGGAAGTTTAAATAAGCATAATTCTTTTATTATATTTCTCATCGTATCTTTATTTACTGTCATTTTATTACTCGCAATTTTATTTACTGTCATTTTATTTATTGTCATTATTTTACGCACTTTAATTATCGTCATTTATCTTTACGCTTAAAATATAGAATCGACAAACCGGTCATTAAACGGTAAAACCCCCCTTTTATAATAATATTACTACTTATATAATTATATATATTTTATATAAATATAGTTAAAAATATAGTAAGTATCACCAGCTCCCTGTGGAACGAACCGGACTTACTAAAAACTACACTACTCTACGATTAGGTACACTGCCTATAGTGTTGTAGCAAGGTTTAGGTATATCCCATCCGTAAATTAATAAAACTTGTGTCATATTTTGTAGTATTTTGTATTAAAAATAATACTATTTCGTACCCTCACGCTACATCATCATACATCTTCCCCGTTCCAGGATGTATTGAGTATCTGGTTTTATGAGCTTCTCTAAGTACCATTTCTCTCATATCTCCAAATTTTGGTACCCAAATTCTTTCAGCCCTATACCGGGTTCCGTCTTCCCGAATATTAAGATGCTTCTCTGATCCTTTGGGTATTTCATCCTTTAAATTTCACTCTTTTAAAACTCCTTGTTGCGCCTCCTTTATTTAAGTAGTAAGGTTATTGTGAATCATTATATTCATAGATTTTACTCGAATGGGTTCTCTGTCCTTTCTACTCAAGGCGTCGGCTACCACATTTGCCTTCCCCGGGTGGTAACGAATCTCAAAGTCGTAATCATTCAACAATTCAATCCACCTACGCTGTCTCATGTTCAGTTGTTTCTGATTAAATATGTGTTGAAGACTTTTGTGGTCGGTATATATAATACTTTTCACCCCATATAAATAGTGCCTCCAAGTCTTTAATGCAAAAACAACCGCGCCTAATTCCAAATCATGCGTCGTATAATTTTGTTCATGAATCTTCAATTGTCTACACGCATAAGCAATCACCTTCGTTCGTTGCATTAATACACAACCGAGACCTTGCTTTGATGCGTCACAATAAATCACAAAATCATCATTCCCTTCAGGCAATGACAATATAAGTGCCGTAGTTAGCTTTTTCTTCAATAACTGGAACGCTTACACTTGTTCATACTTCCATTCAAATTTCTTCCCTTTATGCGTTAATGCAGTCAAGGGTTTTGCTATTCTAGGAAAGTCTTGGATGAACCTTCTGTAGTAACCAGCTAGTCCTAAAAACTGGCGTATGTGTTTCGGAGTTTTTGGGGTTTTCCACTTTTCAACGGTTTCGATCTTTGCCGGGTCCACCTGGATACCTTCTTTGTTCACTATGTGACCGAGGAACTGAATTTCTTCCAACCAAAATGCACACTTTGAAAACTTAGCGTACAGTTTTTCTTTCCTCAATACTTCTAGCACTTTTCTCAAATGTTCTTCGTGCTCTTGATCATTCTTTGAGTAAATAAGTATGTCATCGATGAAAACAATGACAAAATTGTCAAGATATAGCCCACACACTCGGTTCATAAGGTCCATGAACACAGCTGGTGCGTTAGTCAATCCAAACGGCATAACCATAAACTCGTAATGACCATAACGCGTCCTAAAAGCAGTTTTTGGAATATCATCCTCCTTTACTCGCATTTGATGATATCCAGAACGTAAATCGATCTTCGAATAAACCGAAGAGCCTTGTAGTTGATCAAATAAGTCGTCAATTCTCGGTAGTGGATAACGGTTTTTGATGATAAGTTTGTTCAACTCTCTCTAGTCAATACACAACCTAAATGTACCATCCTTCTTCTTGACAAACAAAACAGGAGCTCCCCATGGTGATGTGCTTGGTCGAATGAAACCACGTTCTAATAGTTCTTGCAGTTGGCTTTTTAGTTCTTTCATCTCGCTGGGTGCAAGGAGCATGAGCTATTGGTGCAGCTCCTGGTACAAGATCTATTTGAAATTCAACAGATCGATGTGGAGGTAGTCCCGGTAATTCTTTAGGAAATACATCGGGAAATTCTTTTGCGACGGGAACATCATTGATGCTCTTTTCTTCAATTTGTACTTTCTCGACGTGTGCTAGAACAGTATAGCAACCTTTTCTTATTAGTTTTTGTGCCTTCAAATTACTAATAAGATGTAGCTTCATGTTGCCCTTTTCTCCGTACACCATTAAGGGTTCTCCTTCTTCTCGTACAATGCGAATTGCATTTTTACAACATACGATCTCTGCTTTCAACTTCTTCAGCCAGTCCATGCTAACTATTACATAAAAACTCCCTAACTCTACTAGTATCAAATCAATCTTAAATATTTCGCTACCCAGTTTAATTTCTCGATTCCGGCATATATAATCTGCTGAAATTAATTTACCATTTGCTAATTCGAGTAAAAATTTACTATCCAAAGGCGTCAATGGACAACTTAATTTAGCACAAAAATCTCTACTCATATAGCTTCTATTCGCACCCGAATCAAATAAAACGTAAGCAGATTTATTGTCAATAAGAAACGTACCCGTAACAAGCTCCGCGTCTTCTTGTGCCTCTGCCGCATTAATATTGAAAACTCTTCCGCGGCCTTGTCCATTCGTGTTCTCCTGGTTCGGGCAATTTCTAATAATGTGGCCCGGTTTTCCACATTTATAACAAACTACATTGGCATAACTTGCTCCGACACTACTTGCTCCGCCATTACTCGTTCCGACACCAATTGTTACTTTCGTTCTGTTAACCCCTGGTCTGTAGACCTCACACTTCGCAGCGCTATGACCATTTCTTTTACACTTGTTGCAAAATTTGGTGCAGAACCCCGAGTGATACTTTTCACACCTTTGGCATAGCTGCTTCTGATTGTTGTTGTTGTTGTTGTTGTTGCGGTTGTTATTATTGTTGGGATAATTGTTGTAGTTGCTGTTGTTGTTGTTATTGTTGTTGTTGTTGTTGTTGTTGTTGTTGTTGTTGTTGTTGTTGTTTTTTTTTATTGTTGTTGTTGTGCCGTTTGTTGTAGTTGCGATTGATGTTGCGATTGTTGGGATAGTTGTTGCGATTATTGTTGTAATTGCTGTTGTTGTTGTTGTTGTATTGGTGATTCTTATCACCATTTTTCTCCCACTTTCTTTTGACTTGCTTCACATTGGCCTCTTCAGCAGTCTGTTCTTTAATTCTTTCTTCAATCTGGTTCACTAGTTTGTGAGCCATTCTACATGCCTGTTGTATGGAGGCGGGCTCGTGTGAACTTATATCTTCTTGGATTCTTTCCGGTAATCCTTTCACACACGCGTCGATCTTCTCTTCCTCATCTTCGAACGCTCCCGGACACAATAGGCACAATTCTGTGAATCGTCTTTCGTACTTGGTAATATCAAATCCTTGGATTCGTAACCCTCTAAGTTATGTCTTGAGCTTATTGACCTCGGTTCTGGGACGGTACATCTCGTTCATCAATTGCTTGAATGCTGACCACGGTAGTGCGTACGCATCATCTTGTCCCACTTGCTCTAGATAGGTATTCCACCATGTTAATGCAGAACCTGTGAAGGTATGCGTAGCGTACTTCACTTTGTCCTCTTCAGTACACTTACTTATGGCAAACACCGATTCGACCTTCTCGGTCCACCATTTCAATCCGATCGGTCCTTTGGTTCCATCAAATTCCAAAGGTTTGCAGGCAGTGAATTCTTTGTAGGTGCATCCTACACGATTTCCTGTACTGCTAGATCCAAGGTTATTGTTGGTATGTAGCGCAGCCTGTACTGCGGCTATGTTTGAAGCTAGAAAAGTACGGAATTCCTCTTCATTCATATTCACGGTGTGTCGAGTAGTCGGTGCCATTTCCTTCAAAATAGTCAAATGGAACAAGTTAATCATACAGAATATTAAGAGTAGTTAATAGTATTTCGTAGCATAATATGAACTCATTTATAAAAGCTTTTTCTTCATATTAGCGTTTTATAAGTTTAAATTCGGGTAGTACCTACCCGTTAAGTTCATACTTAGTAGCTAATATACAATTCAACTATTACAATTCTATATGAAAAACTGATTATAATAATATTTCGCGTTCAAACTTTTATACAATATTTTACAAACTTACAATACCGCTTATTTTACATAAATCATTAAATATAGCACACAATAACTTTGATACAAGATAGTTGTGAAGATAATTCTAGCTAGTACACAAGTCATTCAGCAAAGGCAATAAAGACACGTAATTCATACGTCCAGAAACAAGTCATGCATTCTGGTTTTACTAATACCAATTCCCATCCTTGGTTTTGTGGAACATAACCGTTGTGACCGATAGTAAGACAATGTGTTGTAACGTCGTCAAAAGGATGAAGGTTACGTAATGACCAACAGTCTCGTAATAACCTAAAAACCTCATTTCTTACCCCAATTACCGACTCCGTCACTTGTGGGAACGTTTTGTTTAATAGTTGTAGCCCGATGTTCTTTTTCTCACTTTGGTGAGAAGCGAACATTACTAACCCGTAAGCATAGCATGCTTCTTTATGTTGCATGTTAGCCGCTTTTTCTAAATCATGAAGTCCTATATTCGGATACATTGAGTCAAAATAATTTCTTAACCCGTTGCGTAAAATAGCATTTGGGTTCCCCGCAATATATGCGTCAAAGTAAACACATCGTAACTTATGGGTTTACCAATGTGATATCCCCCATCTTTCAAACGAAAGTCTCTTATAAACCAAGACATTCTTGGAACGTTCTTCGAATGTCTTACAAACTGATTTCGTCGTAAATAGTTGTGCCGAAGAATTCTGACCGACTCTAGACAAGATTTCATCAATCATGTCTCCAGGTAGGTCTCTTAAAATATTGGATTGTCTATCCATTTTTTGTTTTTATACTGTAAAATAGACAAGAGTTAGATTCATAAAAAAATACTTATTAATACAAGCAATTTTTACATATATCATAAAGCATAAGCACACTATATTACATATATTACACCATACGAATACAACTATCTTATTCCGACTCGCTCGTTTCTTCTTCTTCGGTTTTAGTTCGTTTTGCCAAGTTTCGAGGGATATATGATGTTCCCCTAATACGAGCTGTCGTTTTCCACAACGGTTTAGAAAAACCTGGTGGTTTAGAGGTTCCCGGGTCATTGTTACAACTTAAGGGCTTCGGGGGTTGACGATACATATAAAGTTCATCGGGGTTGGAATTAGATTTCTCTATTTTTATGCCCTTTCCCTTATTATTTTCTTTTGCCTTTTTAAATTCAGTTGGGGTAATTTCTATAACATCATCGGAATTTTCGTCGGAATCCGATTCATCGAAGAATTGGTAATCCTCCCAATATTTTGCTTCCTTGGCGGAAACACCATTACCATAATTGACCTTGGTCGGTTGGTTGAGGATTTTCTTCTACTTAACCGTTTTATTATTTCCCCCACTGGTTCTATTTCTTCTTCCGGTTCCGATTCTTCTTCCGGTTCCGATTCTTCTTCCGGTTCCGACTCTTCTTCCGGTTCCTCTTCGGGAACTTGTGAATCAGTCCACGAATCATTCCAATTTACATTTGACTCTTCATTATTAGGTGAGTCAATGGGACTTGTTCTAGAGGTAGACATCTATCACATAATATCAAACACGTTAAGAGATTAATATATCACATAATATTCACATGTTAAAAATATATAGTTTCCAACAAAATTTGTTAAGCAATCATTTTTAAAGAAAACACGGTCGAAGTCCAGACTCACTAATGCATCCTAACAAACTCGATAAGACACACTAATGCAAATTTTCTGGTTCTCTAAGACCAACGCTCGGATACCAACTGAAATGTCCCGTTCTTATTGATTAAAAACGTTCCATATTAATTGATTTCGTTGCGAGGTTTTGACCTCTATATGAGACGTTTTTCAAAGACTGCATTCATTTTTAAAACAAACCATAACCTTTATTTCATAAATAAAGGTTTAAAAAGCTTTACATAGATTAAATGATAATCTAAAATATCCTGTTTACACACGACCATTACATAATGGTTTACAATACAAATATGTTACATCGAAATCAGTTTCTTGAATGCAGTTTTTACACAATATCATACAAACATGGACTCCAAATCTTGTCCTTATTTTAGTATGCAACAGCGGAAGCTCTTAGTATTCACCTGAGAATAAACATGCTTTAAACGTCAACAAAAATGTTGGTGAGTTATAGGTTTAACCTATATATATCAAATCGTAACAATAGACCACAAGATTTCATATTTCTATACACATCCCATACATAGAGATAAAAATCATTCATATGGTGAACACCTAGTAACCGACATTAACAAGATGCATATATAAGAATATCCCCATCATTCCGGGATCCTCCTTCGGACATGATATAAATTTCGAAGTACTAAAGCATCCGGTACTTTGGATGGGGTTTGTTAGGCCCAATAGATCTATCTTTAGGATTCGCGTCAATTAAGGTGTCTGTTCCCTAATTCTTAGATTACCAGACTTAATAAAAAGGGGCATATTCGATTTCGATAATTCAACCATAGAATGTAGTTTCATGTACTTGTGTCTATTTTGTAAATCATTTATAAAACCTGCATGTATTCTCATCCCAAAAATATTAGATTTTAAAAGTGGGACTATAACTCACTTTTACAGATTTTTACTTCGTTGGGAAGTAAGACTTGGCCACCGATTGATTCACGAACCTATAACAATATATACATATATATCAAAGTATGTTCAAAATATATTTACAACACTTTTAATATATTTTGATGTTTTAAGTTTATTAAGTCAGCTGTCCTCGTTAGTAACCTACAACTAGTTGTCCACAGTTAGATGTACATAAATAAATCGATAAATATTATCTTGAATCAATCCACGACCCAGTGTATACGTATCTCAGTATTGATCACAACTCAAACTATATATATTATGGAATCAACCTCAACCATGTATAGCTAACTCCAACATTCACATATAGAGTGTCTATGGTTGTTCCGAAATATATATAGATGTGTCAACATGATAGGTCGAAACATTGTATACGTTTCTATGGTATCTCAAGATTACATAATATACAATACAAGTTGATTAAGTTATGGTTGAAATAGATTTGTTACCAATTTTCACGTAGCTAAAATGAGAAAAATTATCCAATCTTGTTTTACCCATAACTTCTTCATTTTAAATCCGTTTTGAGTGAATCAAATTGCTATGGTTTCATATTGAACTCTATTTTATGAATCTAAACAGAAAAAGTATAGGTTTATAGTCATAAAAATAAGTTACAAGTCATTTTTGTAAAGGTAGTCATTTCAGTCGAAAGAACGACGTCTAGATGACCATTTTAGAAAACATACTTCCACTTTGAGTTTAACAATAATTTTTGGATATAGTTTCATGTTCATAATAAAAATCATTTTCTCAGAATAACAACTTTTAAATCAAAGTTTATCATAGTTTTTAATTAACTAACCCAAAACAGCCCGCGGTGTTACTACGACGGCGTAAATCCGGTTTTACGGTGTTTTTCGTGTTTCCAGGTTTTAAATCATTAAGTTAGCATATCATATAGATATAGAACATGTGTTTAGTTGATTTTAAAAGTCAAGTTAGAAGGATTAACTTTTGTTTGCGAACAAGTTTAGAATTAACTAAACTATGTTCTAGTGATTACAAGTTTAAACCTTCGAATAAGATAGCTTTATATATATGAATCGAATGATGTTATGAACATCATTACTACCTTAAGTTCCTTGGATAAAACTACTGGAAAAGAGAAAAATGGATCTAGCTTCAACGGATCCTTGGATGGCTCGAAGTTCTTGAAGCAGAATCATGACACGAAAACAAGTTCAAGTAAGATCATCACTTGAAATAAGATTGTTATAGTTATAGAAATTGAACCAAAGTTTGAATATGATTATTACCTTGTATTAGAATGATAACCTACTGTAAGAAACAAAGATTTCTTGAGGTTGGATGATCACCTTACAAGATTGGAAGTGAGCTAGCAAACTTGAAAGTATTCTTGATTTTATGTAACTAGAACTTGTAGAATTTATGAAGAACACTTAGAACTTGAAGATAGAACTTGAGAGAGATCAATTAGATGAAGAAAATTGAAGAAAGAAAGTGTTTGTAGGTGTTTTTGGTCGTTGGTGTATGGATTAGATATAAAGGATATGTAATTTTGTTTTCATGTAAATAAGTCATGAATGATTACTCATATTTTTGTAATTTTATGAGATATTTCATGCTAGTTGCCAAATGATGGTTCCCACATATGTTAGGTGACTCACATGGGCTGCTAAGAGCTGATCATTGGAGTGTATATACCAATAATACATACATCTAAAAGCTGTGTATTGTACGAATACGAATACGGGTGCATACGAGTAGAATTGTTGATGAAACTGAACGAGTATGTAATTGTAAGAATTTTTGTTAAGTAGAAGTATTTTGATAAGTGTATTGAAGTCTTTCAAAAGTGTATAAATACATATTAAAACACTACATGTATATACATTTTAACTGAGTCGTTAAGTCATCGTTAGTCGTTACATGTAAGTGTTGTTTTGAAACCTTTAGGTTAACGATCTTGTTAAATGTGGTTAACCCAATGTTTATAATATCAAATGAGATTTTAAATTATTATATTATCATGATATTATCATGTATGAATATCTCTTAATATGATATATATCCATTAAATGTCTTTACAACGATAATCGTTACATATATGTCTCGTTTAAAAATCATTAAGTTAGTAGTCTTGTTTTTCATATGTAGTTCATTGTTAATATACTTAATGATATGTTTACTTATCATAGTATCATGTTAACTATATATATATCCATATATATGTCATCATATAGTTTTTACAAGTTTTAACGTTCGTGAATCACCGGTCAACTTGGGTGGTCAATTGTCTATATGAAACATATTTCAATTAATCAAGTCTTAACAAGTTTGATTGCTTAACATGTTGGAAACATTTAATCATGTAAATATCAATCTCAATTAATATATATAAACATGGAAAAGTTCGGGTCACTACAATTTCACACACTAAAATGAGTAGTTTTACGCGAGATTTAATATCTGGGAAAGTAAAATTAAAACTGTAAGAAAAATACTCTTGTTGAAAACATTGTATCAATTCGAGAAACCAATAAAATAATTATAGAAATAATACATGAAATATTTCGTGAAACCATTCTGACGTCCATTTAAATATTAGCATTGAGCCAATTTTACTCGTTCTTACTAGGTTTCACATACCATTTTATACAAAAACACATTCACATTCAAACCGCTTCAACCAAACAATTTCATCTAGACGTGTTCATTCAGAAAATTTAGAAAAAATAAGAGTATTTTAACAGAAAAATTCATGAAAATTCTATTTATTTCACCCACTAAAATGAGTAGTTTTACGCGAGATTTAATATCTGGGAAAATAAAATTAAAACTGTAAAAAAATATTCTTGTTGAAAGCATTGAATCAATCCGAGAAACCAGTGAAATAATTATCGAAATAATACATGAAATAATTTGTGAAACCATTCTGTCGTCCATTTAAATATTAGTATTGAGCCAATATTACTCGTTCTTACTAGGTTTAACATAACATTTTATACAAAAATACATTCACATTTAAACCTCTTCAACCAAACAATTTCATCTAGACCGGTTCATTCAGAAAATTTAGAAAAAATAAGAGTATTTTGACAGAAAAATTCATGAAAAGTCTATTTATTTCCCACACTAAAATGAGTAGTTTTACGTGATATTTAATATCTGGGAAAGTAAAATTAAAATCGTAAAAAAATATTCTTGTTGAAAGCATTGAATCAATTTGAGAAACCAGTGAAATAATTAAAGAAATAATACATGAAATAATTCGAGAAACCATTCTGACGTCCATTTAAATATTAACATTGAGCCAATTTTACGAGTTCTTACTAGGTTTCAAATACCATTTTATACAAAAACACATTCACAGTCAAATCGCTTCAACCAAACTATTTCATCTAGACCGGTATATTCAGAAAAATTTAGAAAAAATAAGAGTATTTTGACAGAAAAATTCATGAAAAGTCTATTTATTTCACACACTAAAATGAGTAGTTTTACGCGAGATTTAATATCTGGAAAAGTAAAATTAAAACTGTAAAAAAAATATTCTTGTTGAAAGCATTGAATCAATTCGAGAAACCAGTGAAATAATTATAGAAATAATACATGAAATAATTCGTGAAACCATTCTGACGTCCATTTAAATATTAGTATTGAGCCAATATTACTCATTCTTACTAGGTTTCACATACCACTTTATGCAAAAATACATTCACATTTAAACCGCTTCAACCAAACAATTTCATCTAGACCGGTTCATTCAGAAAATTTAGAAAAAATAAGATTATTTTGACAGAAAAATTCGTGAAAAGTCTATTTATTTCACACACTAAAATGAGTAGTTTTACGCGAGATTTAATCTCTGGGAAAGTAAAATTAAAACTATAAAAAAATATTCTTTTTGAAAGCATTGAATCAATTCGAGAAACCAATGAAATAATTATAGAAATAATACATGAAATAATTCATTTGACGTCCATTTAAGTATTAGCATTGAGCCAATTTTACTCGTCTTTACTAGGTTTCACATACCATATTATACAAAAAACACATTCACAGTCAAACCGCTTCAACCAAATAATTTCATCTAGACCGGTTGATTGAGAAAATTTTGATAAAATAAGAGTATTTTGACAGAAAAATTCATGAAAAGTCTATTTATTTCACACACTAAAATGAGTAGTTTTGAAATGTCCCATTCTTATTGATTAAAAACGTTCCATATTAATTGATTTCGTTGCGAGGTTTTGACCTCTATATGAGACGTTTTTCAAAGACTGCATTCATTTTAAAACAAACCATAACCTTTATTTCATCAATAAAGCTTTTAAAAAGCTTTACTTAGATTATCAAATAATGATAATCTAAAATATCCTGTTTACACACGACCATTACATAATGGTTTACAATACAAATATGTTACAACAAAATAAGTTTCTTGAATGCAGTTTTTACACAATATCATACAAGCATGGACTCCAAATCTCGTCCTTATTTAAGTATGCGACAGCGGAAGCTCTTAATAATCACCTGAGAATAAACATGCTTAAAACATCAACAAAAATGTTGGTGAGTTATAGGTTTAACCTATATATATCAAATCATAATAATAGACCACAAGATTTCATATTTCAATACACATCCCATACATAGAGATAAAAATTATTCATATGGTGAACACCTGGTAACCGACATTAACAAGATGCATATATATAAGAATATCCCCATCATTCCAGGACACCCTTCGGATATGATATAAATTTCGAAGTACTAAAGCATCCGGTACTTTGGATGGGGTTTGTTAGGCCCAATAGATCTATCTTTAGGATTCGCGTCAATTAGGGTGTCTGTTCCCTAATTCTTAGATTACCAGACTTAATAAAAAGGGGCATATTCGATTTCGATAATTCAACCATAGAATGTAATTTCACGTACTTGTGTCTATTTTGTAAATCATTTATAAAACCTGCATGTATTCTCATCCCAAAAATATTAGATTTTAAAAGTGGGACTATAACTCACTTTCACAGATTTTTACTTCGTCGGGAAGTAAGACTTGGGCACTGGTTGATTCACGAACCTATAACAATATATACATATATATCAAAGTATGTTTAAAATATATTTACAACACTTTTAATATATTTTGATGTTTTAAGTTTATTAAGTCAGCTGTCCTCGTTAGTAACCTACAACTAGTTGTCCACAGTTAGATGTACAGAAATAAATCGATAAATATTATCTTGAATCAATCCACGACCCAGTGTATACGTATCTCAGTATTGATCACAACTCAAACTATATATATTTTGGAATCAACCTCAACCCTGTATAGCTAACTCCAACATTCACATATAGAGTGTCTATGGTTGTTCCGAAATATATATAGATGTGTCGACATGATAGGTCGAAACATTGTATACGTGTCTATGGTATCTCAAGATTACATAATATACAATACAAGTTAATTAAGTTATGGTTGGAATAGATTTGTTACCAATTTTCACGTAGCTAAAATGAGAAAAATTATCCAATCTTGTTTTACCCATAACTTCTTCATTTTAAATCCGTTTTGAGTGAATAAAATTGCTATGGTTTCATATTGAACTCTATTTTACGAATCTAAATAGAAAAAGTATAGGTTTATAGTCAGAAAAATAAGTTACAAGTCCTTTTTGTAAAGGTAGTCATTTCAGTCGAAAGAACGACGTCTAGATGACCATTTTAGAAAACATACTTCCACTTTGAGTTTAACCATAATTTTTGGATATAGTTTCATGTTCATAATAAAAATCATTTTCTCAGAATAACAACTTTTAAATCAAGGTTTATCAAAGTTTTTAATTAACTAACCCAAAATAACCCGCGGTGTTACTACGACGGCGTAAATCCGGTTTTACGGTATTTTTCGTGTTTCCAGGTTTTAAATCATTAAGTTAGCATATCATATAGATATAGAACATGTGTTTAGTTAATTTTAAAAGTCAAGTTAGAAGGATTAACTTTTGTTTGCGAACAAGTTTAGAATTAACTAAACTATGTTCTAGTGATTACGAGTTTAAACCTTCGAATAAGATAGTTTTTATATATATGAATCGAATGATGTTATGAACATCATTACTACCTCAAGTTTAGTAGGTAAACCTACTGGAAGTGACAAGAAATGATCTAGCTTCAAAGGATCTTGGATGGCTTGAAAGTTCTTGAAGTAGGATCATGACACAAAAACAAGTTCAAGTAAGATTTTTACTCGAATTAAGATAGTTTATAGTTATAGAAATTGAATCAAAGTTTGAATATGAATATTACCTTGAATAATAAAGATAACCTACTATATATAACAAAGGTTTCTTGATCTTAGATGATTACTTGGAATGGATTAGAAAGCTTGGAAGTAAATTAGTAAACTTGAAGGGATTTTTGAAGTGTTCTTGAAGTGTTCTTCCTATGATGATTATAGCTTGATTCTTGAAGTGATTTTTGATGAAGATGATGATTAACTACTGGAAAAATACGTTCATAATAGTGTGTGTATGTTGAGAGAGAATTAGAAAGCGAATTGGAAGTGAAATAGAGTGAATGATGAGTGGTAATTGGTGAGTGGTGAGTGGGGTTAAAAGGAGTTCTAGTTAGTTGACTAGCTCATGGTAGAAGTTAAAATTGATTAGTCATACATGACATAATCAAGAGTGGAATCCCATGCTAGTTCCTATTGGTATATACTCATAGTAAGTACGTTTTGAAGCTGTGTATAATACGGGTAAGAATACGACTAGAATTCTTGATGAAAGAAAAGAATGGAAAAGTAACTGTAACCATTTTCGTTAAGTATGAGTGTTTTGATATATGTCTTGAAGTCTTCCAAAAGTATTTTAATACATCTAAATACACTACATGTATATACATTTTAACTGAGTCGTTAAGTCATCGTTAGTCGTTACATGTAAGTGTTGTTTTGAAACCTTTAAGTTAACGATCTCAATTAATGTTGTTAACCCATTGTTTATTATATCTAATGAGATGTTAAATTATTATATTATCATGATATTATGATATATTAATATATCTTAATATGATATATATACATTTAAATGTCGTTACAACGATAATCGTTACATATATGTCTCGTTTCGAAATCCTTAAGTTAGTAGTCTTGTTTATATGTATATAACTCATTGTTAATATACTTATGGAGATACTTACTTATCATAATATCATGTTAACCATATGTATATCCATATATATATCGTCATGTCGTTTTTACAAGTTTTAACGTTCGTGAATCGCCGGTCAACTTGGGTGGTCAATTGTCTATATGAAACATATTTCAATTAATCAAGTCTTAACAAGTTTGATTGCTTAACATGTTGGAAACATTTAATCATGCAAATATCAATCTCAATTAATATATATAAACATGGAAAAGTTCGGGTCACTACAAGTTTTACGCGAGATTTATTATCTGGGAAAGTAAAATTAAAACTGTAAGAAAAATACTCTTATTGAAAACATTGTATCAATTAGAGAAACCAATAAAATAATTATAGAAATAATACATGAAATATTTCGTGAAACCATTCTGACGTCCATTTAAATACTAGCATTGAGCCAATTTTACTCGTTCTTACTAGGTTTCACATACGATTTTATACAAAACTACATTCACAGTCAAACCGCTTCAACCAAACAATTTCATCTAGACGTGTTCATTCAGAAAATTTAGAAAAAATAAGAGTATTTTAACAGAAAAATTCATGAAAATTCTATTTATTTCACACACTAAAATGAGTAGTTTTACGCGAGATTTAATATCTGGGAAAATAAAATTGAAACTGTAAAAAAATATTCTTGTTGAAAGCATTGAATCAATCCGAGAAATCAGTGAAATAATTATAGAAATAATACATGAAATAATTCGTGAAACCATTCTGACGTCCATTTAAATATTAGTATTGAGCCAATATTACTCGTTCTTACTAGGTTTAACATAACATTTTATACAAAAACACATTCACATTTAAACCGTTTCAACCAAACAATTTCATCTAGACCGGTTCATTCAGAAAATTTAGAAAAAATAAGAGTATTTTGACAGAAAAATTCATGAAAAGTCTATTTATTTCCCACACTAAAATGAGTAGTTTTGAAATGTCCCGTTCTTATTGATTAAAAACATTCCATATTAATTGATTTCGTCACGAGGTTTTGACCTCTATATGAGACGTTTTTCAAAGACTGCATTCATTTTAAAACAAACCATAACCTTTATTTCATCAATAAAGGTTTAAAAAGCTTTACGTAGATTATCAAATAATGATAATCTAAAATATCCTGTTTACACACGACCATTACATAATGGTTTACAATACAAATATTTTACAACAAAATTAGTTTCTTGAATGCAGTTTTTACACAATATCATACAAGCATGGACTCCAAATCTCGTCATTATTTAAGTATGCGACAGCGGAAGCTCTTAATAATCACTTGAGAATAAACATGCTTAAAACGCCAACAAAAATGTTGGTGAGTTATAGGTTTAACCTATATATATCAAATCATAATAATAGACCACACGATTTCATATTTCAATACACATCCCATACATAGAGATAAAAATCATTCATATGGTGAACACCTGGTAACCGACAATAACAAGATGCATTTTTAAGAATATCCCCATCATTCCGGGACACCCTTCGGATATGATATAAATTTCGAAGTACTAAAGCATCCGGTACTTTGAATGGGGTTTGTTAGGCCCAATAGATCTATCTTTAGGATTCGCGTCAATTAGGGTGTCTGTGTAGTGACCCGAACTTTTCCATGTTTATATATATTAATTGAGCTTGATATTTACATGATTAAATGTTTCCAACATGTTAAGCAATCAAACTTGTTAAGACTTGATTAATTGAAATATGTTTCATATAGACAATTGACCACCCAAGTTGACCGGTGATTCACGAACGTTAAAACTTGTAAAAACTATATGATGACATATATATGGATATATATATAGTTAACATGATACTATGATAAGTAAACATATCATTAAGTATATTAACAATGAACTACATATGTAAAAACAAGACTACTAACTTAAAGATTTTTAAACGAGACATATATGTAACGATTATCGTTGTAAAGATATTTAATGTATATATATCATATTAAGAGATATTCATACATGATAATATCATGATAATATAATAATTTAAAATCTCATTTGATATTATAAACATTGGGTTAACAACATTTAACAAGATCGTTAACCTAAAGGTTTCAAAACAACACTTACATGTAACGACTAACGATGACTTAACGACTCAGTTAAAATGTATATACATGTAGTGTTTTAATATGTATTTATACACTTTTGAAAGACTTCAATACAATTATCAAAATACTTCTACTTAATAAAAATGCTTACAATTACATCCTCGTTCAGTTTCATCAACAATTCTACTCGTATGCACCCGTATTCGTACTCGTACAATACACAGCTTTTAGATGTATGTGCTATTGGTATATACACTCCAATGATCAGCTTTTAGTAGCCCATGTGAGTCACCTAACACATGTGGGAACCATCATTTGGCAACTAGCATGAAATATCTCATAAAATTACAAAAATATGAGTAATCATTCATGACTTATTTACATGAAAACAAAATTACATATCCTTTATATCTAATCCATACACCAACGACCAAAAACACCTACAAACACTTTCATTCTTCAATTTTCTTCATCTAATTGATCTCTCTCAAGTTCTATCTTCAAGTTCTAAGTGTTCTTCATAAATTCCAAAAGTTCAAGTTTCATAAAATCAAGAATACTTTCAAGTTTGGTAGCTCACTTCCAATCTTGTAAGGTGATCATCCAACCTCAAGAAATCTTTTATTCTTACAGTAGGTTATCATTCTAATACAAGGTAATAATCATATTCAAACTTTGGTTCAATTTCTATAACTATAACAATCTTATTTCAAGTGATGATCTTACTTGAACTTGTTTTCGTGTCATGATTCTGCTTCAAGAACTTCGAGCCATCCAAGGATCCATTGAAGCTAGATCCATTTTTCTCTTTTCCAGTAGGTTTATCCAAGGAACTTAAGGTAGTAATGATGTTCATAACATCATTCGATTCATACATATAAAGCTATCTTATTCGAAGGTTTAAACTTGTAATCACTAGAACATAGTTTAGTTAATTCTAAACTTGTTCGCAAACAAAAGTTAATCCTTCTAACTTGACTTTTAAAATCAACTAAACACATGTTCTATATCTATATGATATGCTAACTTAATGATTTAAAACCTGGAAACACGAAAAACACCGTAAAACCGGATTTACGCCGTCGTAGTAACACCGCGGGCTGTTTTGGGTTAGTTAATTAAAAACTATGATAAACTTTGATTTTAAAGTTGTTATTCTGAGAAAATGATTTTTATTATGAACATGAAACTATATCCAAAAATTATGATTAAACTCAGAGTGGAAGTATGTTTTCTAAAATGGTCATCTAGACGTCGTTCTTTCGACTGAAATGACTACCTTTACAAAAACGACTTGTAACTTATTTTTCCGATTATAAACCTATACTTTTCTGTTTAGATTCATAAAATAGAGTTCAATATGAAACCATAGCAATTTGATTCACTCAAAACGGATTTAAAATGAAGAAGTTATGGGTAAAACAAGATTGGATAATTTTTCTCATTTTAGCTACGTGAAAATTGGTAACAAATCTATTCCAACCATAACTTAATCAACTTGTATTGTATATTATGTAATCTTGAGATACCATAGACACATATACAATGTTTCGACCTATCATGTCGACACATCTATATATATTTCGGAACAACCATAGACACTCTATATGTGAATGTTGGAGTTAGCTATACAGGGTTGAGGTTGATTCCAAAATATATATAGTTTGAGTTGTGATCAATACTGAGATACGTATACACTGGGTCGTGGATTGATTCAAGATAATATTTATCGATTTATTTCTGTACATCTAACTGTGGACAACTAGTTGTAGGTTACTAACGAGGACAGCTGACTTAATAAACTTAAAACATCAAAATATATTAAAAGTGTTGTAAATATATTTTGAACATACTTTGATATATATGTATATATTGTTATAGGTTCGTGAATCAACCAGTGGCCAAGTCTTACTTCCCGACGAAGTAAAAATCTGTGAAGGTGAGTTATAGTCCCACTTTTAAAATCTAATATTTTTGGGATGAGAATACATGCAGGTTTTATAAATGATTTACAAAATAGACACAAGTACGTGAAACTACATTCTATGGTTGAATTATCGAAATCGAATATGCCCCTTTTTATTAAGTCTGGTAATCTAAGAATTAGGGAACAGACACCCTAATTGACGCGAACTCTAAAGATAGATCTATTGGGCCTAACAAACCCCATCCAAAGTACCGGATGCTTTAGTACTTCGAAATTTATATCATATCCGAAGGGTGTCCCGGAATGATGGGGATATTCTTATATATGCATCTTGTTAATGTCGGTTACCAGGTGTTCACCATATGAATGATTTTTATCTCTATGTATGGGATGTGTATTGAAATATGAAATCTTGTGGTCTATTGTTACGATTTGATATATATAGGTTAAACCTATAACTCACCAACATTTTTGTTGACGTTTAAAGCATGTTTATTCTCAGGTGAATATTAAGAGCTTCCGCTGTTGCATACTAAAATAAGGACAAGATTTGGAGTCCATGTTTGTATGATATTGTGTAAAAACTGCATTCAAGAAACTGATTTCGATTTAACATATTTGTATTGTAAACCATTATGTAACGGTCGTGTGTAAACAGGATATTTTAGATTATCATTATTTGATAATCTACGTAAAGCTTTTTAAACCTTTATTTATGAAATAAAGCTTATGGTTTGTTTTAAAAATGAATGCAGTCTTTGAAAAACGTCTCATATAGAGGTCAAAACCTCGCAACGAAATCAATTAATATGGAACGTTTTTAATCAATAAGAACGGGACATTTCAGTTGGTATCCGAGCGTTGGTCTTAGAGAACCAGAATTTTGCATTAGTGTGTCTTATCGAGTTTGTTAGGATGCATTAGTGAGTCTGGACTTCGACCGTGTTTATTTGAAAAATGATTGCTTAACAAATTTTGTTGGAAACTATATATTTTTAACATGTGAATATTATGTGATATATTAATCTCTTAACGCGTTTGATATTATGTGATAGATGTCTACCTCTAGAACAAGTCCCATTGACTCACCTAATAATAATGAAGAGTCAAATGTAAATTGGAATGATTCGTGGACTGATTCACAAGTTCCCGAAGAGGAACCGGAAGAAGAGTCGGAACCGGAAGAAGAATCGGAACCGGAAGAAGAATCGGAACCGGATGAAGAAATAGAACCGATGGGGGAAATAATAAAATGGTTAAGTAAAAGAAAATCCTCAACCAACCGACCAAGGTTAATTATGGTCAATGGTGTTTCCGCTAAGGAAGCAAAATATTGGGAGGATTACCAATTCTCCGATGAATCGGATTCCGACGAGAATTCCGATGATGTTATAGAAATTACCCCAACTGAATTTAAAAAGGCAAAAGAAAATAATAAGGGAAAGGGCATAAAAATAGAGAAATCTAATTCCAACCCCGATGAACTTTATATGTATCGTCAACCCCCGAAGTCCTTAAGTTGTAACAATGACCCGGGAACCTCTAAACCACCAGGTTTTTCTAAACCAATGTGGATAACGACGGCTCGTATTAGGGGAACATCATATATCCCTAGAAACTTGGCAAAACGAACCAAAACCGAAGAAGAAGAAACGAGCGAGTCGGAATAAGATAGTTGTATTCGTGTGGTGTAATATATGTAATATAGTGTTCTTATGCTTTATGATATATGTAAAAATTGCTTGTATTAATAAGTATTTTTTTATGAATCTAACTCTTGTCTATTTTACAGTTTAAAAACACAAAATGGATAGACAACCCAATATTTTAAGAGACCTACCCGGAGACATGATTGATGAAATCTTGTCTAGAGTCAGCCAGAATTCCTCGGCACAACTATTTAAGGCGAGATCAGTTTGTAAGACATTCGAAGAACGTTCCAAGAATGTCTTGGTTTATAAGAGACTTTCGTTTGAAAGATGGGGGATATCACATTGGGAAACCCATAAGTTACGATGTGTTTACTTTGACGCATATATTGCGGGGAACCCAAATGCTATTTTACGCAACGGGTTAAGAAATTATTTTGACTCAATATATCCGAATATTGGACTTTGTGATTTAGAAAAAGCGGCTAACATGCAACATAAAGAAGCATGTTATGCTTACGGATTAGTAATGTTCGCTTCTCACCAAAGTGAGAACAAGAACATCGGGCTACAACTATTAAACAAAACGTTTCCACAAGTGACGGAGTCGGTAATTGGGGTAAGAAATGAGGTTTTTAGATTATTACGAGACTGTTGGACATTACGTAACCCTCGTCCCTTTGACGACGTTACAACACGCTGTCTTATCAACGGCCATAACGGTTATGTTGCACAAGACCAAGGATGGGAAGTAGTCCTAGTAAAACCAGAATGCATGACTTGTTTCTGGACGTATGAATTACGTGTCTTTATTGCCTTTGCTGAACGACTTGTGTACTAGCTAGAATTATCTTCACAAATATCTTGTATCAAAGTTATTGTGTGCTATATTTCATGCTTTATGTAAAATAAGCGGTATTGTAAGTTTGTAAAATATTGTATAAAAGTTTGAACGCGAAATATTATTATAATCAGTTTTTCATATAGAATTGTAGTAGTTGAATTGTATATTAGCTACTAAGTATGAACTTAACGGGTAGGTACTACCCGAATTTAAACTTATAAAATGCTAATATGAAGAAAAAGCTTTTATAAATGAGTTCATATTATGCTACGAAATACTATTAACTACTCTTAATATTCTGTATGATTAACTTGTTCCATTTAACTATTTTGTAGGAAATGGTACCGACTACTCGACACACCATGAATATGAATGAAGAGGAATTCCGTACTTTTCTAGCTTCAAACATAGCTGCAGTACAGGCTGCGCTACATACCAACAATAACCTTGGATCTAGCAGTACAGGAAATCGTGTAGGATGCACCTACAAAGAATTCACTGCCTGCAAACCTTTGGAATTTGATGGAACCGAAGGACCGATCGGATTGAAACGGTGGACCGAGAAGGTCGAATCGGTGTTTGCCATAAGTAAGTGTACTGAAGAACACAAAGTAAAGTACGCTACGCATACCTTCACAGGTTCTGCGTTAACATGGTGGAATACCTATCTATAGCAAGTGGGACAAGACGATGCGTACGCACTACCGTGGTCAGCATTCAAGCACTTGATGAACGAGAAGTACCGTCCCAGAACCGAGGTCAATAAGCTCAAGACAGAACTTAGAGGGTTACGAACCCAAGGATTTGATATTACCACGTACGAAAGACGATTCACAGAATTGTGCCTATTGTGTCCGGGAGCATTCGAAGATGAGGAAGAGAAGATCGACGCGTTTGTGAAAGGATTACCGGAAAGAATCCAAGAAGATATAAGTTCACACGAGCCCGCCTCCATACAACAGGCATGTAGAATGGCTCACAAACTCGTGAACCAAATTGAAGAAAGAATTAAAGAACAGACTGCTGAAGAGGCCAATGTGAAGCAAGTCAAAAGAAAGTGGGAGGAAAACGGTGATAAGAATCACCAATACAACAACAACAGCAATTACAACAATAATCGCAACAATTATCCCAACAATCGCAACATCAATCGCAACTACAACAAACGGCCCAACAACAACAACAACAACAACAACAGCAACTACAACAATCATCCCAACAACAATAATAACCGCAACAACAACAACAATCAGAAGCAGCTATGCCAAAGGTGTGAAAAGAATCACTCGGGGTTCTGCACCAAATTTTGCAACAAGTGTAAAAGAAATGGTCATAGCGCGGCGAAGTGTGAGGTCTACGGACCAGGGGTTAATAGAACGAAACAAACAAATGGTGTCGGAACGAATAATGGCGGAGCAAGTAGTGTCGGAGCAAGTTATGCCAATGTAGTTTGTTATAAATGTGGAAAACCGAGCCACATTATTAGAAATTGCCCGAACCAGGAGAACACGAATGGACAAGGCCGTGGAAGAGTTTTCAATATTAATGCGGCAGAGGCACAGGAAGACCCGGAGCTTGTTACGGGTACGTTTCTTATTGACAATAAATCTGCTTACGTTTTATTTGATTCGGGTGCGGATAGAAGCTATATGAGTAGAGATTTTTGTGCTAAATTAAGTTGTCCATTGACGCCTTTGGATAGTAAATTTTTACTCGAATTAGCAAATGGTAAATTAATTTCAGCAGATAATATATGTCGGAATCGAGAAATTAAACTGGTTAGCGAAACATTTAAGATTGATTTGATACCAGTAGAGTTAGGGAGTTTTGATGTGATAATCGGTATGGACTGGTTGAAAGAAGTGAAAGCGGAGATCGTTTGTTACAAAAATGCAATTCGCATTATACGAGAAAAAGGAAAACCCTTAATGGTGTACGGAGAAAAGGGCAACACGAAGCTACATCTTATTAGTAATTTGAAGGCACAAAAACTAATAAGAAAAGGTTGCTATGCTGTTCTAGCACACGTCGAGAAAGTACAAACTGAAGAAAAGAGCATCAATGATGTTCCCGTCGCAAAAGAATTTCCCGATGTATTTCCGAAAGAATTACCGGGATTACCCCCACATCGATCCGTTGAATTTCAAATAGATCTTGTACCAGGAGCTGCACCAATAGCTCGTGCTCCTTACAGACTCGCACCCAGCGAGATGAAAGAACTACAAAGCCAATTACAAGAACTTTTAGAGCGTGGTTTCATTCGACCAAGCACATCACCGTGGGGAGCTCCTGTTTTGTTTGTCAAGAAGAAAGATGGTACATTCAGGCTGTGTATCGACTACCGAGAGTTGAACAAACTTACCATCAAGAACTGCTACCCACTACCGAGAATCGATGACTTATTTGATCAACTACAAGGCGCGTCTGTTTATTCAAAGATTGACTTACGTTCCGGGTATCATCAAATGCGGGTGAAAGAAGATGATATTCCAAAGACTGCTTTCAGAACACGTTACGGTCATTACGAGTTTATGGTCATGCCGTTTGGTTTAACTAATGCACCAGCTTTGTTCATGGACCTTATGAACCGAGTGTGTGGACCATACCTTAACAAGTTTGTCATTGTTTTCATTGATGACATACTTATTTACTCAAAGAATGACCAAGAACACGGTGAACATTTGAGAAAGGTGTTAGAAGTATTGAGGAAGGAAGAATTGTACGCTAAGTTTTCAAAGTGTGCATTTTGGTTGGAAGAAGTTCAATTCCTCGGTCACATAGTGAACAAAGAAGGTATTAAGGTGGATCCGGCAAAGATAGAAACTGTTGAAAAGTGGGAAACCCCGAAAACTCCGAAACACATAAGCCAGTTTTTAGGACTAGCTGGTTACTACAGAAGGTTCATCCAAGACTTTTCCAGAATAGCAAAACCCTTGACTGCATTAACGCATAAAGGGAAGAAATTTGAATGGAATGATGAACAAGAGAAAGCATTTCAGTTATTAAAGAAAAAGCTAACTACGGCACCTATATTGTCATTGCCTGAAGGGAATGATGATTTTGTGATTTATTGTGATGCATCAAAGCAAGGTCTCGGTTGTGTATTAATGCAACGAACGAAGGTGATTGCTTATGCGTCTAGACAATTGAAGATTCACGAACAAAATTATACGACGCATGATTTGGAATTAGGCGCGGTTGTTTTTGCATTAAAGACTTGGAGGCACTACTTATATGGGGTCAAAAGTATTATATATACCGACCACAAAAGTCTTCAACACATATTTAATCAGAAACAACTGAATATGAGGCAGCGTAGGTGGATTGAATTATTGAATGATTACGACTTTGAGATTCGTTACCACCCGGGGAAGGCAAATGTGGTAGCCGATGCCTTGAGCAGGAAGGACAGAGAACCCATTCGAGTAAAATCTATGAATATAATGATTCATAATAACATTACTACTCAAATAAAGGAGGCGCAACAAGGAGTTTTAAAAGAGGGAAATTTAAAGGATGAAATACCCAAAGGATCGGAGAAGCATCTTAATATTCGGGAAGACGGAACCCGGTATAGGGCTGAAAGGATTTGGGTACCAAAATTTGGAGATATGAGAGAAATGGTACTTAGAGAAGCTCATAAAACCAGATACTCAATACATCCTGGAACGGGGAAGATGTATAAGGATCTCAAGAAACATTTTTGGTGGCCGGGTATGAAAGCCGATGTTGCTAAATACGTAGGAGAATGTTTGACGTGTTCTAAGGTCAAAGCTGAGCATCAGAAACCATCAGGTCTACTTCAACAACCCGAAATCCCGGAATGGAAATGGGAAAACATTACCATGGATTTCATCACTAAATTGCCAAGGACTGCAAGTGGTTTTGATACTATTTGGGTAATAGTTGATCGTCTCACCAAATCAGCACACTTCTTGCCAATAAGAGAAGATGACAAGATAGAGAAGTTAGCACGACTGTATTTGAAGGAAGTCATCTCCAGACATGGAATACCAATCTCTATTATCTCTGATAGGGATGGCAGATTTATTTCAAGATTCTGGCAGACATTACAGCAAGCATTAGGAACTCGTCTAGACATGAGTACTGCCTATCATCCACAAACGGATGGGCAGAGCGAAAGGACGATACAAACGCTTGAAGACATGCTACGAGCATGTGTTATTGATTTCAGAAACAGTTGGGATCGACATCTACCGTTAGCAGAATTTTCCTACAACAACAGCTACCATTCAAGCATTGAGATGGCGCCGTTTGAAGCACTTTATGGTAGAAAGTGCAGGTCTCTGATTTGTTGGAGTGAAGTGGGGGATAGACAGATTACGGGTCCGGAGATTATACAAGAAACTACCGAGAAGATCATCCAAATTCAACAACGGTTGAAAACCGCCCAAAGTCGACAAAAGAGCTACGCTGACATTAAAAGAAAAGATATAGAATTTGAAATTGGAGAGATGGTCATGCTTAAAGTTGCACCTTGGAAAGGCGTTGTTCGATTTGGTAAACGAGGGAAATTAAATCCAAGGTATATTGGACCATTCAAGATTATTGATCGTGTCGGACCAGTAGCTTACCGACTAGAGTTACCTCAACAACTCGCGGCTGTACATAACACTTTCCACGTCTCGAATTTAAAGAAATGTTTTGCTAAAGAAGATCTCACTATTTCGTTAGATGAAATCCAAATTAAAGAAAAACTTCAATTCATCGAAGAACCCGTCGAAATAATGGATCGTGAGGTTAAAAGACTTAAGCAAAACAAGATACCAATTGTTAAGGTTCGATGGAATGCTCGTAGAGGACCCGAGTTCACCTGGGAGCGTGAAGATCAGATGAAGAAGAAATACCCGCATCTATTTCCAGAAGATTCGTCAACACCTTCAACAGCTTAAAATTTCGGGACGAAATTTATTTAACGGGTAGGTACTGTAGTGACCCGAACTTTTCCATGTTTATATATATTAATTGAGATTGATATTTACATGATTAAATGTTTCCAACATGTTAAGCAATCAAACTTGTTAAGACTTGATTAATTGAAATATGTTTCATATAGACAATTGACCACCCAAGTTGACCGGTGATTCACGAACGTTAAAACTTATAAAAACTATATGATGACATATATATGGATATATATATAGTTAACATGATACTTTGATAAGTAAACATATCATTAAGTATATTAACAATGAACTACATATGTAAAAACAAGACTACTAACTTAATGATTTTTAAACGAGACATATATGTAACGATTATCGTTGTAAAGATATTTAATGTATATATATCATATTAAGAGATATTCATACATGATAATATCATGATAATATAATAATTTAAAATCTCATTTGATATTATAAACATTGGGTTAACAACATTTAACAAGATCGTTAACCTAAAGGTTTCAAAACAACACTTACATGTAACGACTAACGATGACTTAACGACTCAGTTAAAATGTATATACATGTAGTGTTTTAATATGTATTTATACACTTTTGAAAGACTTCAATACACTTATCAAAATACTTCTACTTAATAAAAATGCTTACAATTACATCCTCGTTCAGTTTCATCAACAATTCTACTCGTATGCACCCGTATTCGTACTCGTACAATACACAGCTTTTAGATGTATGTACTATTGGTATATACACTCTAATGATCAGCTCTTAGCAGCCCATGTGAGTCACCTAACACATGTGGGAACCATCATTTGGTAACTAGCATGAAATATCTCATAAAATTACAAAAATATGAGTAATCATTCATGACTTATTTACATGAAAACAAAATTACATATCCTTTATATCTAATCCATACACCAATGACCAAAAACACCTACAAACACTTTCATTCTTCAATTTTCTTCATCTAATTGATCTCTCTCAAGTTCTATCTTCAAGTTCTAAGTGTTCTTCATAAATTCCAAAAGTTCTAGTTTCATAAAATCAAGAATACTTTCAAGTTTGCTAGCTCACTTCCAATCTTGTAAGGTGATCATCCAACCTCAAGAAATCTTTGTTTCTTACAGTAGGTTATCATTCTGATACAAGGTAATAATCATATTCAAACTTTGGTTCAATTTCTATAACTATAACAATCTTATTTCAAGTGATGATCTTACTTGAACTTGTTTTCGTGTCATGATTCTGCTTCAAGAACTTCGAGCCATCCAAGGATCCATTGAAGCTAGATCCATTTTTCTCTTTTCTAGTAGGTTTATCCAAGGAAATTAAGGTAGTAATGATGTTCATAACATCATTCGATTCATACATATAAAGCTATCTTATTCGAAGGTTTAAACTTGTAATCACTAGAACATAGTTTAGTTAATTCTAAACTTGTTCGCAAACAAAAGTTAATCCTTCTAACTTGACTTTTAAAATCAACTAAACACATGTTCTATATCTATATGATATGCTAACTTAATGATTTAAAACCTGGAAACACGAAAAACACCGTAAAACCGGATTTACGCCGTCGTAGTAACACCGCGGGCTGTTTTGGGTTAGTTAATTAAAAACTATGATAAACTTTGATTTTAAAGTTGTTATTCTGAGAAAATGATTTTTATTATGAAAATGAAACTATATCCAAAAATTATGATTAAACTCAGAGTGGAAGTATGTTTTCTAAAATGGTCATCTAGATGTCGTTCTTTCGACTGAAATGACTACCTTTACAAAAACGACTTGTAACTTATTTTTCCGATTATAAACCTATACTTTTCTGTTTAGATTCATAAAATAGAGTTCAATATGAAACCATAGCAATTTGATTCACTCAAAACGGATTTAAAATGAAGAAGTTATGGGTAAAACAAGATTGGATAATTTTTCTCATTTTAGCTACGTGAAAATTGGTAACAAATCTATTCCAACCATAATTTAATCAACTTGTATTGTATATTATGTAATCTTGAGATACCATAGACACGTATACAATGTTTCGACCTATCATGTCGACACATCTATATATTTTGAAAAATATATAGATAGGTCGAAATGATAGGTCGAAACATTGTATACGTGTCTATGGTATCTCAAGATTACATAATATACAATACAAGTTGATTAAGTTATGGTTGGAATAGATTTGTTACCAATTTTCACGTAGCTAAAATGAGAAAAATTATCCAATCTTGTTTTACCCATAACTTCTTCATTTTAAATCCGTTTTGAGTGAATCAGATTGCTATGGTTTCATATTGAACTCTATTTTATGAATCTAAACAGAAAAAGTATAGGTTTATAGTCGGAAAAATAAGTTACAAGTCGTTTTTGTAAAGGTAGTCATTTCAGTCGAAAGAACGACGTCTAGATGACCATTTTAGAAAACATACTTCCACTTTGAGTTTAACCATAATTTTTGGATATAGTTTCATGTTCATAATAAAAATCATTTTCTAAGAATAAAAAATTTTAAATCAAAGTTTATCATAGTTTTTAATTAACTAACCCAAAACAGCCCGCGGTGTTACTACGACGGCGTAAATCCGGTTTTACGGTGTTTTTCGTGTTTCCAGGTTTTAAATCATTAAGTTAGCATATCATATAGATATAGAACATGTGTTTAGTTGATTTTAAAATTCAAGTTAGAAGGATTAACTTTTGTTTGCGAACAAGTTTAGAATTAACTAAACTATGTTCTAGTGATTACAAGTTTAAACCTTCGAATAAGATAGCTTTATATGTATGAATCGAATGATGTTATGAACATAATTACTACCTTAAGTTCCTTGGATAAACCTACTGGAAAAGATAAAAATAGATCTAGCTTCAACGGATCCTTGGATGGCTCGAAGTTCTTGAAGCAGAATCATGACACGAAAGCAAGTTCAAGTAAGATCATCACTTGAAATAAGATTGTTATAGTTATAGAAATTGAACCAAAGTTTGAATATGATTATTACCTTGTATTAGAATGATAACCTACTATAAGAAACAAAGATTTCTTGAGGTTGGATGATCACCTTACAAGATTGGAAGTGAGCTAGCAAACTTGAAAGTATTCTTGATTTTATGTAACTAGAACTTGTAGAATATATGAAGAACACTTAGAACTTGAAGATAGAACTTGAGAGAGATCAATTAGATGAAAAAAATTGAAGAATGAAAGTGTTTGTAGGTGTTTTTGGTCGTTGGTGTATGGATTAGATATAAAGGATATGTAATTTTGTTTTCATGTAAATAAGTCATGAATGATTACTCATATTTTTGTAATTTTATGAGATATTTCATGCTAGTTGCCAAATGATGGTTCCCACATGTGTTAGGTGACTCACATGGGCTGCTAAGAGCTGATCATTGGAGTGAATATACCAATAGTACATACATCTAAAAGCTGTGTATTGTACGAGTACGAATACGGGTGCATACGAGTAGAATTGTTGATGAAACTGAACGAAGATGTAATTGTAAGCATTTTTGTTAAGTAGAAGTATTTTGATAAGTGTATTGAAGTCTTTCAAAAGTGTATAAATACATATTAAAACACTACATGTATATACATTTTAACTGAGTCGTTAAGTCATCGTTAGTTGTTACATGTAAGTGTTGTTTTGAAACCTTTAGGTTAACGATCTTGTTAAATGTTGTTAACCCAATGTTTATAATATCAAATGAGATTTTAAATTATTATATTATCATGATATTATCATGTTTGAATATCTCTTAATATGATATATATACATTAAATGTCTTTACAACGATAATCGTTACATATATGTCTCGTTTAAAAATCATTAAGTTAGTAGTCTTGTTTTTACATATGTAGTTCATTGTTAATATACTTAATGATATGTTTACTTATCATAGTATCATGTTAACTATATATATATCCATATATATGTCATCATATAGTTTTTACAAGTTTTAACGTTCGTGAATCACCGGTCAACTTGGGTGGTCAATTGTCTATATGAAACATATTTCAATTAATCAAGTCTTAACAAGTTTGATTGCTTAACATGTTGGAAACATTTAATCATGTAAATATAAATCTCAATTAATATATATAAACATGGAAAAGTTCGGGTCACTACAGTACCTACCCGTTAAATAAATTTCGTCCCGAAATTTTAAGCTGTTGAAGGTGTTGACGAATCTTCTGGAAATAGATGCGGGTATTTCTTCTTCATCTGATCTTCACGCTCCCAGGTGAACTCGGGTCCTCTACGAGCATTCCATCGAACCTTAACAATTGGTATCTTGTTTTGCTTAAGTCTTTTAACCTCACGATCCATTATTTCGACGGGTTCTTCGATGAATTGAAGTTTTTCGTTGATTTGGATTTCATCTAACGAAATAGTGAGATCTTCTTTAGCAAAACATTTCTTTAAATTCGAGACGTGGAAAGTGTTATGTACAGCCGCGAGTTGTTGAGGTAACTCTAGTCGGTAAGCTACTGGTCCGCCACGATCAATAATCTTGAATGGTTAAATATACCTTGGATTTAATTTCCCTCGTTTACCAAATCGAACAACGCCTTTCCAAGGTGCAACTTTACGCATGGCCATCTCTCCAATTTCAAATTCTATATCTTTTCTTTTAATGTCAGCGTAGCTCTTTTGTCGACTTTGGGCGGTTTTCAACCGTTGTTGAATTTGGATGATCTTCTCGGTAGTTTCTTGTATAATCTCCGGACCCGTAATCTGTCTATCCCCCACTTCACTCCAACAAATCGGAGACCTGCACTTTCTACCATAAAGTGTTTCAAACGGCGCCATCTCAATGCTTGAATGGTAGCTGTTGTTGTAGGAAAATTCTGCTAACGGTAGATGTCGATCCCAACTGTTTCCGAAATCAATAACACATGCTCGTAGCATGTCTTCAAGCGTTTGTATCGTCCTTTCGCTCTGCCCATCAGTTTGTGGATGATAGGCAGTACTCATGTCTAGACGAGTTCCTAATGCTTGCTGTAATGTCTGCCAGAATCTTGAAATAAATCTGCCATCCCTATCAGAGATAATAGAGATTGGTATTCCATGTCTGGAGATGACTTCCTTCAAATACAGTCGTGCTAACTTCTCTATCTTGTCATCTTCTCTTATTGGCAAGAAGTGTGCTGATTTGGTGAGACGATCAACTATTACCCAAATAGTATCAAAACCACTTGCAGTCCTTGGCAATTTAGTGATGAAATCCATGGTAATGTTTTCCCATTTCCATTCCGGGATTTCGGGTTGTTGAAGTAGACCTGATGGTTTCTGATGCTCAGCTTTGACCTTAGAACACGTCAAACATTCTCCTACGTATTTAGCAACATCGGCTTTCATACCCGGCCACCAAAAATGTTTCTTGAGATCCTTGTACATCTTCCCCGTTCCAGGATGTATTGAGTATCTGGTTTTATGAGCTTCTCTAAGTACCATTTCTCTCATATCTCCAAATTTTGGTACCCAAATCCTTTCAGCCCTATACCGGGTTCCGTCTTCCCGAATATTAAGATGCTTCTCCGATCCTTTGGGTATTTCATCCTTTAAATTTCCCTCTTTTAAAACTCCTTGTTGCGCCTCCTTTATTTGAGTAGTAATGTTATTATGAATCATTATATTCATAGATTTTACTCGAATGGGTTCTCTGTCCTTCCTGCTCAAGGCATCGGCTACCACATTTGTCTTCCCCGGGTGGTAACGAATCTCAAAGTCGTAATCATTCAATAATTCAATCCACCTACGCTGCCTCATATTCAGTTGTTTCTGATTAAATATGTGTTGAAGACTTTTGTGGTCGGTATATATAATACTTTTAACCCCATATAAGTAGTGCCTCCAAGTCTTTAATGCAAAAACAACCGCGCCTAACTCCAAATCATGCGTCGTATAATTTTGTTCGTGAATCTTCAATTGTCTAGACGCATAAGCAATCACCTTCGTTCGTTGCATTAATACACAACCGAGACCTTGCTTTGATGCATCACAATAAATCACAAAATCATCATTCCCTTCAGGCAATGACAATATAGGTGCCGTAGTTAGCTTTTTCTTTAATAACTGAAACGCTTTCTCTTGTTCATCATTCCATTCAAATTTCTTCCCTTTATGCGTTAATGCAGTCAAGGGTTTTGCTATTCTGGAAAAGTCTTGGATGAACCTTCTGTAGTAACCAGCTAGTCCTAAAAACTGGCGTATGTGTTTCGGAGTTTTCGGGGTTTCCCACTTTTCAACAGTTTCTATCTTTGCCGGATCCACCTTAATACCTTCTTTGTTCACTATGTGACCGAGGAATTGAACTTCTTCCAACCAAAATGCACACTTTGAAAACTTAGCGTACAATTCTTCCTTCCTCAATACTTCTAACACCTTTCTCAAATGTTCACCGTGTTCTTGGTCATTCTTTGAGTAAATAAGTATGTCATCAATGAAAACAATGACAAACTTGTCAAGGTATGGTCCACACACTCGGTTCATAAGGTCCATGAACACAGCTGGTGCATTAGTTAAACCAAACGGCATGACCATAAACTCGTAATGACCGTAACGTGTTCTGAAAGCAGTCTTTGGAATATCATCTTCTTTCACCCGCATTTGATGATACCCGGAACGTAAGTCAATCTTTGAATAAACAGACGAGCCTTGTAGTTGATCAAATAAGTCATCGATTCTCGGTAGTGGGTAGCGGTTCTTGATGGTAAGTTTGTTCAACTCTCGGTAGTCGATACACAGCCTGAATGTACCATCTTTCTTCTTGAAAAACAAAACAGGAGCTCCCCACGGTGATGTGCTTGGTCGAATGAAACCACGCTCTAAAAGTTCTTGTAATTGGCTTTGTAGTTCTTTCATCTCGCTGGGTGCGAGTCTGTAAGGAGCACGAGCTATTGGTGCAGCTCCTGGTACAAGATCTATTTGAAATTCAACGGATCGATGTGGGGGTAATCCCGGTAATTCTTTCGGAAATACATCGGGAAATTCTTTTGCGACGGGAACATCATTGATGCTCTTTTCTTCAGTTTATACTTTCTCGACGTGTGCTAGAACAGCATAGCAACCTTTTCTTATTAGTTTTTATGCCTTCAAATTACTAATAAGATGTAGATTCGTGTTGCCCTTTTCTCCGTACACCATTAAGGGTTTTCCTTTTTCTCGTATAATGCGAATTGCATTTTTGTAACAAACGATCTCCGCTTTCACTTCTTTCAACCAGTCCATACCGATTATCACATCAAAACTCCCTAACTCTACTGGTATCAAATCAATCTTAAATGTTTCGCTAACCAGTTTAATTTATCGATTCCGACATATATTATCTGCTGAAATTAATTTACCATTTGCTAATTCGAGTAAAAATTTACTATCCAAAGGCGTCAATGGACAACTTAATTTAGCACAAAAATCTCTACTCATATAGCTTCTATCCGCACCCGAATCAAATAAAACGTAAGCAGATTTATTGTCAATAAGAAACGTACCCGTAACAAGCTCCGGGTCTTCCTGTGCCTCTGCCGCATTAATATTGAAAAATCTTCCGCGGCCTTGTCCATTCGTGTTCTCCTGGTTCGGGCAATTTCTAATAATGTGGCCCGGTTTTCCACATTTATAACAAACTACATTGGCATAACTTTCTCCAACACTACTTGCTCCGCCATTACTCGTTCCGACACCATTTGTTCCTTTCGTTCTATTAACCCCTGGTCCGTAGACCTCACACTTCGCCGCGCTATGACCATTTCTTTTACACTTGTTGCAAAATTTGGTACAGAACCCCGAGTGATACTTTTTACACCTTTGGCATAGCTGCTTCTGATTGTTGTTGTTGTTGCGGTTATTATTGTTGTTGGGATGATTGTTGTAGTTGTAGTTATTGTTGTTGTTGTTGTTGGCCGTTTGTTGTAGTTGCGATTGATGTTGTGATTGTTGGGATAATTGTTGCGATTATTGTTGTAATTGCTGTTGTTGTTGTATTGGTGATTCTTATCACCGTTTTCCTCCCACTTTCTTTTGACTTGCTTCACATTGGCCTCTTCAGCAGTCTGTTCTTTAATTCTTCCTTCAATCTGGTTCACTAGTTTGTGAGCCATTCTACATGCCTGTTGTATGGAGGCAGGCTCGTGTGAACTTATATCTTCTTGGATTCTTTCCGGTAATCCTTTCACAAACGCGTCGATCTTCTCTTCCTCATCTTCGAATGCTCCCGGACACAATAGGCACAATTCTGTGAATCGTCTTTCGTACGTGGTAATATCAAATCCTTGGGTTCGTAACCCTCTAAGTGTAGTGACCCGAACTTTTCCATGTTTATATATATTAATTGAGATTGATATTTACATGATTAAATGTTTCCAACATGTTAAGCAATCAAACTTATTAAGACTTGATTAATTGAAATATGTTTCATATAGACAATTGACCACCCAAGTTGACCGGCGATTCACGAACGTTAAAACTTGTAAAAATGACATGACGATATATATATATGGATATACATATGGTTAACATGAGATTATGATAAGTAAGTACCTCCATAAGTATATTAACAATGAGTTATATACATATAAACAAGACTACTAACTTAAGGATTTCGAAACGAGACATATATGTAACGATTATCGTTGTACCGATATTTAAATGTATATATATATCATATTAAGATATATTAATATATCATAATATCATTATAATATAATAATTTAACATCTCATTAGATATAATAAACAATGGGTTAACAACATTCAACAAGATCGTTAACCTAAAGGTTTCAAAACAACATTTACATGTAACGACTAACGATGACTTAACGACTCAGTTAAAATGTATATACATGTAGTGTTTTAATATGTATTTATACACTTTTGAAAGACTTCAATACACTTATCAAAATACTTCTACTTAACAAAAATGCTTACAATTACATCCTCGTTCAGTTTCATCAACAATTCTACTCGTATGCACCCGTATTCGTACTCGTACAATACACAGCTTTTAGATGTATGTACTATTGGTATATACACTCCAATGATCAGCTCTTAGCAGCCCATGTGAGTCACCTAACACATGTGGGAACCATCATTTGGCAACTAGCATGAAATATCTCATAAAATTACAAAAATATGAGTAATCATTCATGACTTATTTACATGAAAACAAAATTACATATCCTTTATATCTAATCCATACACCAACGACCAAAAACACCTACAAACACTTTCATTCTTCAATTTTCTTCATCTAATTAATCTCTCTCAAGTTCTATCTTCAAGTTCTAAGTGTTCTTCATAAATTCCAAAAGTTCTAGTTTCATAAAATCAAGAATACTTTCAAGTTTACTAGCTCACTTCCAATCTTGTAAGGTGATCATCCAACCTCAATAAATCTTTGTTTCTTATAGTAGGTTATCATTCTAATACAAGGTAATAATCATATTCAAACTTTGGTTCAATTTCTATAACTATAACAATCTTATTTTAAGTGATGATCTTACTTGAACTTGTTTTCGTGTCATGATTCTGCTTCAAGAACTTCGAGCCATCCAAGGATCCATTGAAGCTAGATCCATTTTTCACTTTTCCAGTAGGTTTATTCAAGGAACTTAAGGTAGTAATGATGTTCATAACATCATTCGATTCATACATATAAAGCTATCTTATTCGAAGGTTTAAACTTGTAATCACTAGAACATAGTTTAGTTAATTCTAAACTTGTTCGCAAACAAAAGTTAATCCTTCTAACTTGACTTTTAAAATAAACTAAACACATGTTCTATATCTATATGATATGCTAACTTAATGATTTAAAACCTGGAAACACGAAAAACACCGTAAAACCGGATTTACGCCGTCGTAGTAACACCGCGGGCTGTTTTGGGTTAGTTAATTAAAAACTATGATAAACTTTGATTTAAAAGTTGTTATTCTGAGAAAATGATTTTTATTATGAACATGAAACTATATCCAAAAATTATGGTTAAACTCAAAGTGGAAGTATGTTTTCTAAAATGGTCATCTAGACGTCGTTCTTTCGACTGAAATGACTACCTTTACAAAAACGACTTGTAACTTATTTTTCCGACTATAAACCTATACTTTTTCTGTTTAGATTCATAAAATAGAGTTCAATATGAAACCATAGCAATTTGATTCACTCAAAACGGATTTAAAATGAAGAAGTTATGGGTAAAACAAGATTGGATAATTTTTCTCATTTTAGCTACGTGAAAATTGGTAACAAATCTATTCCAACCATAACTTAATCAACTTGTATTGTATATTATGTAATCTTGAGATACCATAGACACGTATACAATGTTTCGACCTATCATGTCGACACATCTATATATATTTCGGAACAACCATAGACACTCTATATGTGAATGTTGGAGTTAGCTATACAGGGTTGAGGTTGATTCCAAAATATATTTAGTTTGAGTTGTGATCAATACTGAGATACGTATACACTGGGTCGTGGATTGATTCAAGATAATATTTATCGATTTATTTCTGTACATCTAACTGTGGACAACTAGTTGTAGGTTACTAACGAGGACAGCTGACTTAATAAACTTAAAACCTCAAAATATATTAAAAGTGTTGTAAATATATTTTGAACATACTTTGATATATATGTATATATTGTTATAGGTTCGTGAATCAACCAGTGGCCAAGTCTTACTTCCCGACGAAGTAAAAATCTGTGAAAGTGAGTTACAGTTCCACTTTTAAAATCTAATATTTTTGGGATGAGAATACATGCAGGTTTTATAAATGATTTACAAAATAGACACAAGTACGTGAAACTACATTCTATGGTTGAATTATCGAAATCGAATATGCCCATTTTTATTAAGTCTGGTAATCTAAGAATTAGGGAACAGACACCCTAATTGACGCGAATCCTAGAGATAGATCTATTGGGTCTAACAAATCCCATCCAAAGTACCGGATGCTTTAGTACTTCGAAATTTATATCATATCCGAAGGGTGTCCCGGAATGATGGGGATATTCTTATATATGTATCTTGTTAATGTCGGTTACCAGGTGTTCACCATATGAATGATTTTTATCTCTATGTATGGGATGTGTATTGAAATATGAAATCTTGTGGTCTATTATTATGATTTGATATATATAGGTTAAACCTATAACTCACCAACATTTTTGTTGACGTTTTAAGCATGTTTATTCTCAGGTGATTATTAAGAGCTTCCGCTGTTGCATACTTAAATAAGGACGTGATTTGGAGTCCATGTTTGTATGATATTGTGTAAAAACTGCATTCAAGAAACTTATTTTGTTGTAACATATTTGTATTGTAAACCATTATGTAATGGTCGTGTGTAAACAGGATATTTTAGATTATCATTATTTGAAAATCTACGTAAAGCTTTTTAAACCTTTATTGATGAAATAAAGGTTATAGTTTGTTTTAAAATGAATGCAGTCTTTGAAAAACGTCTCATATAGAGGTCAAAACCTCGCAACGAAATCAATTAATATGGAACGTTTTTAATCAATAAGAACGGGACATTTCAGTTGGTATCCGAGCGTTGGTCTTAGAGAACCAGAATTTTGCATTAGTGTGTCTTATCGAGTTTGTTAGGATGCATTAGTGAGTCTGGACTTCGACCGTGTTTACTTGAAAAATGATTGCTTAACAAATTTTGTTGGAAACTATATATTTTTAACATGTGAATATTATGTGATATATTAATCTCTTAACGCGTTTGATATTATGTGATAGATGTCTACCTCTAGAACAAGTCCCATTGACTCACCTAATAATAATGAAGAGTCAAATGTAAATTGGAATGATTCGTGGACTGATTCACAAGTTCCCGAAGAGGAACCGGAAGAAGAGTCGGAACCGGAAGAAGAATCGGAACCGAAAGAAGAATCGGAACCGGATGAAGAAATAGAACCGGTGGGGGAAATAATAAAATGGTTAAGTAAAAGAAAATCCTCAACCAACCGACCAAGGTTAATTATGGTCAATGGTGTTTCCGCCAAGGAAGCAAAATATTGGGAGGATTACCAATTCTCCGATGAATCGGATTCCGACGAGATTTCCGATGATGTTATAGAAATTACCCCAACTGAATTTAAAAAGGCAAAAGAAAATAATAAGGGAAAGGGCATAAAAATAGAGAAATCTAATTCCAACCCCGATGAACTGTATATGTATCGTCAACCCCCGAAGTCCTTAAGTTGTAACAATGACCCGAGAACCTCTAAACCACCAGGTTTTTCTAAACCAATGTGGGTAACGACGGCTCGTATTAGGGGAAAATCATATATCCCTAGAAACTTGGCAAAACGAACCAAAACCGAAGAAGAAGAAACAAGCGAGTCGGAATAAGATAGTTGTATTCATGTGGTGTAATATATGTAATATAGTGTGCTTATGCTTTATGATATATGTAAAAATTGCTTGTATTAATAAGTATTTTTTTTTTATGAATCTAACTCTTGTCTATTTTACAGTATAAAAACACAAAATGGATAGACAACCCAATATTTTAAGAGACCTACCCGGAGACATGATTGATGAAATCTTGTCTAGAGTCGGTCAGAATTCCTCGGCACAACTATTTAAGGCGAGATCAGTTTGTAAGACATTCGAAGAACGTTCCAAGAATGTCTTGGTTTATAAGAGACTTTCGTTTGAAAGATGGGGGATATCACATTGGGAAACCCATAAGTTACGATGTGTTTACTTTGATGCATATATTGCGGGGAACTCAAATGCTATTTTACGCAACGGGTTAAGAAATTATTTTGACTCAATGTATCCGAATATAGGACTTCATGATTTAGAAAAAGCGGCTAACATGCAACATAAAGAAGCATGCTATGCTTATGGGTTAGTAACGTTCGCTTCTCACCAAAGTGAGAAAAAGAACATCGGGCTACAGCTATTAAACAAAACGTTCCCACAAGTGACGGAGTCAGTAATTGGGGTAAGAAATGAGGTTTTTTTTATTGTTACGGGACTGTTGGACATTACGTAACCCTCGTCCCTTTGACGACGTTACAACACGCTGTCTTATCAACGGCCATAACGGTTATGTTGCACAAGACCAAGGATGGGAAGTAGTCCTAGTAAAACCAGAATGCATGACTTGTTTCTGGACGTATGAATTACGTGTCTTTATTGCCTATGCTGAACGACTTGTTTACTAGCTAGAATTATCTTCACAACTATCTTGTATCAAAGTTATTGTGTGCTATATTTCATGCTTTATGTAAAATAAGCGGTATTGTAAGTTTGTAAAATATTGTATAAAAGTTTGAACGCGAAATATTATTATAATCAGTTTTTCATATAGAATTGTAGTAGTTGAATTGTATATTAGCTACTAAGTATGAACTTAACGGGTAGGTACTACCCGAATTTAAACTTATAAAATGCTAATATGAAGAAAAAGCTTTTATAAATGAGTTCATATTATGCTACGAAATACTATTAACTACTCTTAATATTCTGTATGATTAACTTGTTCCATTTGACTATTTTGAAGGAAATGGCACCGAATACTCGACACACAGTGAATATGAATGAAGAGGAATTCCGTACTTTTCTAGCTTCAAACATAGCCGCAGTACAGGCTGCGCTACATACCAACAATTGAAATGTCCCGTTCTTATTGATTAAAAACGTTCCATATTAATTGATTTCGTTGCGAGATTTTGACCTCTATATGAGACGTTTTTCAAAGACTGCATTCATTTTTAAAACAAACCATAACCTTTATTTCATAAATAAAGGTTTTAAAAAGCTTTACGTAGATTATCAAATAATGATAATCTAAAATATCCTGTTTACACACGACCATTACATAATGGTTTACAATACAAATATGTTACAACAAAATAAGTTTCTTGAATGCAGTTTTTACACAATATCATACAAGCATTGACTCCAAATCTCGTCCTTATTTAAGTATGTGACAGCGGAAGCTCTTAATAATCACCTGAGAATAAACATGCTTAAAACGTCAACAAAAATGTTGGTGAGTTATAGGTTTAACCTATATATATCAAATCATAATAATAGACCACAAGATTTCATATTTCAATACACATCCCATACATAGAGATAAAAAGCATTCATATGGTGAACACCTGGTAACCAACATTAACAAGATGTATATATAAGAATATCCCCATCATTCCGGGACACCCTTCGGATATGATATAAATTTCGAAGTACTAAAGCATCCGGTACTTTGGATGGGGCTTGTTGGGCCCGATAGATCTATCTTTAGGATTCGCGTCAATTAGGGTGTCTGTTCCCTAATTCTTAGATTACCAGACTTAATAAAAAGGGGCATATTTGATTTCGATAATTCAACCATAGAATGTAGTTTCACGTACTTGTGTCTATTTTGTAAATCATTTATAAAACCTGCATGTATTCTCATCCCAAAAATATTAGATTTTAAAAGTGGGACTATAACTCACTTTCACAGATTTTTACTTCGTCGGGAAGTAAGACTTGGCCACTGGTTGATTCACGAACCTATAACAATATATACATATATATCAAAGTATATTCAAAATATATTTACAACACTTTTAATATATTTTGATGTTTTAAGTTTATTAAATCAGCTGTCCTCGTTAGTAACCTACAACTAGTTGTTCACAGTTAGATGTACAGAAATAAATCGATAAATATTATCTTGAATCAATCCACGACCCAGTGTATACGTATCTCAGTATTGATCACAACTCAAACTATATATATTTTGGAATCAACCTCAACCCTGTATAGCTAACTCCAACATTCACATATAGAGTGTCTATGGTTGTTCCGAAATATATATAGATGTGTCGACATGATAGGTCGAAACATTGTATACGTGTCTATGGTATCTCAAGATTACATAATATACAATACAAGTTGATTAAGTTATGGTTGGAATAGATTTGTTACCAATTTTCACGTAACTAAAATGAGAAAAGTTATCCAATCTTATTTTACCCATAACTTCTTCATTTTAAATCCGTTTTGAGTGAATCAAATTGCTATGGTTTCATATTGAACTCTATTTTATGAATCTAAACAGAAAAAGTATAGGTTTATAGTCGGAAAAATAAGTTACAACTTGTTTTTATAAAGGTAGTCATTTCAGTCGAAAGAACGACGTCTAGATGAACATTTTAGAAAACATACTTCCACTTTGAGTTTAACCATAATTTTTGGATATAGTTTCATGTTCATAATAAAAATCATTTTCTCAGAATAACAACTTTTAAATCAAAGTTTATCATAGTTTTTAATTAACTAACCCAAAACAGCCCGCAGTGTTACTACGACGGCGTAAATCCGGTTTTACGGTGTTTTTCGTGTTTCCAGGTTTTAAATCATTAAGTTAGCATATCATATAGATATAGAACATGTGTTTAGTTGATTTTAAAAGTCAAGTTAGAAGGATTAACTTTTATTTGCGAACAAGTCTAGAATTAACTAAACTATGTTCTAGTGATTACAAGTTTAAACCTTCGAATAAGATAGCTTTATATGTATGAATCGAATAATGTTATGAACATCATTACTACCTTAAGTTCCTTGGATAAATCTACTGGAAAAGAGAAAAGTGGATCTAGCTTCAATGGATCCTTGGATGGCTCGAAGTTCTTGAAGCAGAATCATGACACGAAAACAAGTTCAAGTAAGATCATCACTTGAAATAAGATTGTTATAGTTATAGAAATTGAACCAAAGTTTGAATATGATTATTACCTTGTATTAGAATGATAACCTACTGTAAGAAACAAAGATTTCTTGAGGTTGGATGATCACCTTACAAGATTGGAAGTGAGCTAGCAAACTTGAAAGTATTCTTGATTTTATGAAACTAGAACTTTTGGAATTTATGAAGAACACTTAGAACTTGAAGATAGAACTTGAGAGAGATCAATTAGATGAAGAAAATTGAAGAATGAAAGTGTTTGTAGGTGTTTTTGGTCGTTGGTGTATGGATTAGATATAAAGGATATGTAATTTTGTTTTCATGTAAATAAGTCATGAATGATTACTCATATTTTTGTAATTTTATGAGATATTTCATGCTAGTTGCCAAATGATGGTTCCCACATGTGTTAGGTAACTCACATGGGCTGCTAAGAGCTGATCATTGGAGTGTATATACCAATAGTACATACATCTAAAAGCTGTGTATTGTACGAGTACGAATACGGATGCATACGAGTAGAATTGTTGATGAAACTGAACGAGGATGTAATTGTAAGCATTTTTATTAAGTAGAAGTATTTTGATAAGTATCTTGAAGTCTTTCAAAAGTGTATAAACACATATTAAAACACTACATGTATATACATTTTAACTGAGTCGTTAAGTCATCGTTAGTCGTTACATGTAAGTGTTGTTTTGAAACCTTTAGGTTAACGATCTTGTTAAATGTTGTTAATCCAATGTTCATAATATCAAATGAGATTTTAAATTATTATATTATAATGATATTATCATGTATGAATATCTCTTAATATGATATATATACATTAAATGTCTTTACAATGATAATCGTTACATATATGTCTCGTTTAAAAATCATTAAGTTAGTAGTCTTGTTTTTTTACATATGTAATTCATTGTTAATATACTTAATGATATGTTTACTTATCATAGTATCATGTTATCTATATATATATATATATATATATATATATATATATATATATATATATATATATATATATATATATATATATATATATATATATATATATATCCATATATATGTCATCATATAGTTTTTATAAGTTTTAACGTTCGTGAATCACCGGTCAACTTGGGTGGTCAATTGTCTATATGAAACATATTTCAATTAATCAAGTCTTAACAAGTTTGATTGCTTAACATGTTGGAAACATTTAATCATGTAAATATCAATCTCAATTAATATATATAAAATTGGAAAAGTTCGGGTCACTACAGTACCTACCCGTTAAATAAATTTCGTCCCGAAATTTTAAGCTATTGAAGGTGTTGACGAATCTTCTGGAGATAGATGTGGGTATCTCTTCTTCATCTGATCTTCACGCTCCCAGGTGAACTCGGGTCCTCTAAGAGCATTCCATCGAACCTTAACAATTGGTATCTTGTTTTGCTTAAGTCTTTTAACCTCACGATCCATTATTTCGACGGTTTCTTCGATGAATTGGAGTTTTTCGTTGATTTGGATTTCATCTAACGGAATAGTGAGATCTTCTTTAGCAAAACATTTCTTCAAATTCGAGACGTGGAAAGTGTTATGTACAGCCGCGAGTTGTTGAGGTAACTCAAGTCGGTAAGCTACTGGTCCGACACGATCAATAATCATGAATGGTCCAATATACCTTGGATTTAATTTCCCTCGTTTACCAAATCGAACAACGCCTTTCCAAGGTGCAACTTTAAGCATGACCATCTCTCCAATTTCAAATTCTATATCTTTTCTTTTAATGTCAGCGTAGCTCTTTTGTCGACTTTGGGCGGTTTTCAACCGTTGTTGAATTTGGATGATCTTCTCGGTAGTTTCTTGTATAATCTCCGGACCCGTAATCTGTCTATCCCCCACTTCACTCCAACAAATCGGAGATCTGCACTTTCAACCATAAAGTGCTTCAAACGGCGCCATCTCAATGCTTGAATGGTAGCTGTTGTTGTAGGAAAATTCTGCTAACGGTAGATGTCGATCCCAACTGTTTCCGAAATCAATAACACATGCTCGTAGCATGTCTTCAAGCGTTTGTATCGTCCTTTCGCTCTGCCCATCAGTTTGTGGATGATAGGCAGTACTCATGTCTAGAAGAGTTCCTAATGCTTGCTGTAATGTCTGCCAGAATCTTGAAATAAATCTGCCATCCCTATCAGAGATAATAGAGATTGGTATTCCATGTCTGGAGACGACTTCCTTCAAATACAGTCGTGCTAACTTCTCCATCTTGTCATCTTCTCTTATTGGCAGGAAGTGTGCTGATTTGGTGAGACGATCAACTATTACCCAAATAGTATCAAAACCACTTGCAGTCCTTGGCAATTTAGTGATAAAATCCATGGTAATGTTTTCCCATTTCCATTCTGGGATTTCGGGTTGTTGAAGTAGACCTGATGGTTTCTGATGCTCAGCTTTGATTTTAGAACACGTCAAACATTCTCCTACGTATTTAGCAACATCGGCTTTCATACCCGGCCACCAAAAATGTTTCTTTAGATCCTTGTACATCTTCCCCGTTCCAGGATGTATTGAGTATCTGGTTTTATGAGCTTCTCTAAGTACCATTTCTCTCATATCTCCAAATTTTGGTACCCAAATCCTTTCATCCCTATACCGGGTTCCGTCTTCCAGAATATTAAGATGCTTCTCCGATCCTTTGGGTATTTCATCCTTTAAATTTCCCTCTTTTAAAACTCCTTGTTGCGCCTCCTTTATTTGAGTAGTAAGGTTATTATGAATCATTATATTCATAGATTTTACTCGAATGGGTTCTCTGTCCTTCCTGCTTAAGGCATCGGCTACCACATTTGCCTTCCCCGGGTGGTAACGAATCTCAAAGTCGTAATCATTCAACAATTCAATCCACCTACGCTGCCTCATATTCAGTTGTTTCTGATTAAATATGTGTTGAAGACTTTTGTGGTCGGTATATATAATACTTTTGACCCCATATAAGTAGTGCCTCCAAGTCTTTAATGCAAAAACAACCGCGCCTAACTCCAAATCATGCGTCGTATAATTTTGTTCGTGAATCTTCAATTGTCTAGACGCATAAGCAATCACCTTCGTTCGTTGCATTAATACACAACCGAGACCTTGCTTTGATGCATCACAATAAATCACAAAATCATCATTCCCTTCAGGCAATGACAATATAGGTGCCGTAGTTAGCTTTTTCTTTAATAACTGAAACGCTTTCTCTTGTTCATCATTCCATTCAAATTTCTTCCCTTTATGCGTTAATGCAGTCAAGGGTTTTGCTATTCTGGAAAAGTCTTGGATGAACCTTCTGTAGTAACCAGCTAGTCCTAAAAACTGGCGTATGTGTTTCGGAGTTTTCGGGGTTTCCCACTTTTCAACAGTTTCTATCTTTGCCGGATCCACCTTAATACCTTCTTTGTTCACTATGTGACCGAGGAATTGAACTTCTTCCAACCAAAATGCACACTTTGAAAACTTAGCGTACAATTCTTCCTTCCTCAATACTTCTAACACCTTTCTCAAATGTTCACCGTGTTCTTGGTCATTCTTTGAGTAAATAAGTATGTCATCAATGAAAACAATGACAAACTTGTCAAGGTATGGTCCACACACTCGGTTCATAAGGTCCATGAACACAGCTGGTGCATTAGTTAAACCAAACGGCATGACCATAAACTCGTAATGACCGTAACGTGTTCTGAAAGCAGTCTTTGGAATATCATCTTCTTTCACCCGCATTTGATGATACCCGGAACGTAAGTCAATCTTTGAATAAACAGACGAGCCTTGTAGTTGATCAAATAAGTCTTCGATTCTCGGTAGTGGGTAGCGGTTCTTGATGGTAAGTTTGTTCAACTCTCGGTAGTCGATACACAACCTGAATGTACCATCTTTCTTCTTGACAAACAAAACAGGAGCTCCCCACGGTGATGTGCTTGGTCGAATGAAACCACGCTCTAAAAGTTCTTGTAATTGGCTTTGCAGTTCTTTCATCTCGCTGGGTGCGAGTCTGTAAGGAGCACGAGCTATTGGTGCAGCTCCTGGTACAAGATCTATTTGAAATTCAACGGATCGATGTGGGGGTAATCCCGGTAATTCTTTCGGAAATACATCAGGAAATTCTTTTGCAATGGGAACATCATTGATGCTCTTTTCTTCAGTTTGTACTTTCTCAACGTGTGCTAGAACAGCATAGCAACCTTTTCTTATTAGTTTTTGTGCCTTCAAATTACTAATAAGATGTAGCTTCGTGTTGCCCTTTTCTCCGTACACCATTAAGGGTTTTCCTTTTTCTCGTATAATGCGAATTGCATTTTTGTAACAAACGATCTTTGCTTTTACTTCTTTCAACCAGTCCATACCGATTATCACATCAAAACTCCCTAACTCTACTGGTATCAAATCAATCTTAAATGTTTCGCTAACCAGTTTAATTTCTCGATTCCGACATATATTATCTGCTGAAATTAATTTACCATTTGCTAATTCGAGTAAAAATTTACTATCCAAAGGCGTCAATGGACAACTTAATTTAGCACAAAAATCTCTACTCATATAGCTTCTATCCGCACCCGAATCAAATAAAACGTAAGCAGATTTATTGTCAATAAGAAACGTACCCGTAACAAGCTCCGGGTCTTCCTGTGCCTCTACCGCATTAATATTGAAAACTCTTCCGCGGCCTTGTCCATTCGTGTTCTCCTGGTTCGGGCAATTTCTAATAATGTGGCCCGGTTTTCCACATTTATAACAAACTACATTGGCATAGCTTGCTCCGACACTACTTGCTCCGCCATTACTCGTTCCGACACCATTTGTTCCTTTCGTTCTATTAACCCCTGGTCCGTAGACCTCACACTTCGCCGCGCTATGACCATTTCTTTTACACTTGTTGCAAAATTTGGTGCAGAACCCTGAGTGATACTTTTCACACCTTTGGCATAGCTGCTTCTGATTGTTGTTGTTGTTGCGGTTATTATTGTTGTTGGGATGATTGTTGTAGTTGCTGTTGTTGTTGTTGTTGTTGTTGTTGTTGTTGTTGGGCCGTTTGTTGTAGTTGCGATTGATGTTGCGATTGTTGGGATAATTGTTGCGATTGCTGTTGTTGTTGTATTGGTGATTCTTATCACCATTTTCCTCCCACTTTCTTTTGACTTGCTTCACATTGGCCTCTTCAGCAGTCTGTTCTTTAATTCTTTCTTCAATCTGGTTCACTAGTTTGTGAGCCATTCTACATGCCTGTTGTATGGAGGCGGGCTCGTGTGAACTTATATCTTCTTGGATTCTTTCCGGTAATCCTTTCACAAACGGGTCGATCTTCTCTTCCTCATCTTCGAATGCTCCCGGACACAATAGGCACAATTCTGTGAATCGTCTTTCATACGTGGTAATATCAAATCCTTGGGTTCGTAACCCTCTAAGTTCTGTCTTGAGCTTATTGACCTCGGTTCTGGGACGGTACTTCTCGTTCATCAAGTGCTTGAATGCTGACCACGGTAGTGCGTACGCATCGTCTTGTCCCACTTGCTCTAGATAGGTATTCCACCATGTTAACGCAGAACCTGTGAAGGTATGCGTAGTGTACTTCACTTTGTCCTCTTCAGTACACTTACTTATGACAAACACCGATTCGACCTTCTCGGTCCACCGTTTCAATCCGATCGGTCCTTTGGTTCCATCAAATTCCAAAGGTTTGCAGGCAGTGAATTCTTTGTAGGTGCATCCTACACGATTTCCTGTACTGCTAGATCCAAGGTTATTGTTGGTATGTAGCGCAGCCTGTACTGCGGCTATGTTTGAAGCTAGAAAAGTACGGAATTCCTCTTCATTCATATTCACGGTGTGTCGAGTAGTCGGTGCCATTTCTTTCAAAATAGTCAAATGGAACAAGTTAATCATACAGAATATTAAGAGTAGTTAATAGTGTTTCGTAGCATAATATGAACTCATTTATAAAAGCTTTTTCTTCATATTAGCATTTTATAAGTTTAAATTCGGGTAGTACCTACCCGTTAAGTTCATACTTAGTAGCTAATATACAATTCAACTACTACAATTCTATATGAAAAACTGATTATAATAATATTTCGCGTTCAAACTTATATACAATATTTTACAAACTTACAATACCGCTTATTTTACATAAAGCATGAAATATAGCACACAATAACTTTGATACAAGATAGTTGTGAAGATAATTCTAGCTAGTACACAAGTCGTTCAGCAAAGGCAATAAAAACACGTAATTCATACGTCCAGAAACAAGTCATGCATTCTGGTTTTACTAGGACTACTTCCCATCCTTGGTCTTGTGGAACATTACTAATCCGTAAGCATAACATGCTTCTTTATGTTGCATGTTAGCAGCTTTTTCTAAATCACGAAGTCCAATATTCGGATATATTGAGTCAAAATAATTTCTTAACCCGTTGCGTAAAATAGCATTTGGGTTCCCCGCAATATATGCGTCAAAGTAAACACATCGTAACTTATGGGTTTCCCAATGTGATATCCCCCATCTTTCAAACGAAAGTCTCTTATAAACCAAGACATTCTTGGAACGTTCTTCGAATGTCTTACAAACTGATCTCGCCTTAAATAGTTGTGCCGAGGAATTCTGGCCGACTCTAGACAAGATTTCATCAATCATGTCTCCGGGTAGGTCTCTTAAAATATTGGGTTGTCTATCCATTTTGTGTTTTTAAACTGTAAAATAGACAAGAGTTAGATTCATAAAAAAAAATACTTATTAATACAAGCAATTTTTACATATATCATAAAACATAAGAACACTATATTACATATATTACACCACACGAATACAACTATCTTATTCCGACTCGCTCGTTTCTTCTTCTTCGGTTTTGGTTCGTTTTGCCAAGTTTCTAGGGATATATGATGTTCCCCTAATACTAACTGTCGTTTTCCACAACGGTTTAGAAAAACCTGGTGGTTTAGAGGTACCCGGGTCATTGTTACAACTTAAGGACTTCGGGGGTTGACGATACATATAAAGTTCATCGGGGTTGGAATTAGATTTCTCTATTTTTATGCCCTTTCCCTTATTATTTTCTTTTGCCTTTTTAAATTCAGTTGGGGTAATTTCTATAACATCATCGGAATTCTCGTCGGAATCCGATTCATCGGAGAATTGGTAATCCTCCCAATATTTTGCTTCCTTGGAGGAAACACCATTGACCATAATTAACCTTGGTCAGTTGGTTAAGGATTTTCTTTTACTTAACCGTTTTATTATTTCCCCCACCGGTTCTACTTCTTCATCCGGTTCCGATTCTTCTTCCGGTTCCGATTCTTCTTCCTGTTCCGACTCTTCTTCCGGTTCCTCTTCGGGAACTTGTGAATCAGTCCACGAATCATTCCAATTTACATTTGACTCTTCATTATTATTAGGTGAGTCAATGGGACTTGTTCTAGAGGTAGACATCTATCACATATTATCAAATGCGTTAAGAGATTAATATATCACATAATATTCACATGTTAAAAATATATAGTTTCCAACAAAATTTGTTAAGCAATCATTTTTCAAGTAAACACGGTCGAAGTCCAGACTCACTAATGCATCTTAACAAACTCGATAAGACACACTAATGCAAAATTATGGTTCTCTAAGACCAACGCTCGGATACCAACTGAAATGTCCCGTTCTTATTGATTAAAAACGTTCCATATTAATTGATTTCGTTGCGAGGTTTTGACCTCTATATGAGACATTTTTCAAAGACTGCATTCATTTTTAAAACAAACCATAACCTTTATTTCATAAATAAAGGTTTTAAAAAGCTTTACGTAGATTATCAAATAATGATAATCTAAAATATCCTGTTTACACACGACCATTACATAATGGTTTACAATACAAATATGTTACAACAAAATAAGTTTCTTGAATGCAGTTTTTACACAATATCATACAAGCATTGACTCCAAATCTCGTCCTTATTTAAGTATGCGACAGCGGAAGCTCTTAATAATCACCTGAGAATAAACATGCTTAAAACGTCAACAAAAATGTTGGTGAGTTATAGGTTTAACCTATATATATCAAATCATAATAATAGACCACAAGATTTCATATTTCAATACACATCCCATACATAGAGATAAAAAGCATTCATATGGTGAACACCTGGTAACCAACATTAACAAGATGCATATATAAGAATATCCCCATCATTCCGGGACACCCTTCGGATATGATATAAATTTCGAAGTACTAAAGCATCCGGTACTTTGGATGGGGCTTGTTGGGCCCGATAGATCTATCTTTAGGATTCGCGTCAATTAGGGTGTCTGTTCCCTAATTCTTAGATTACCAGACTTAATAAAAAGGGGCATATTTGATTTCGATAATTCAACCATAGAATGTAGTTTCACGTACTTGTGTCTATTTTGTAAATCATTTATAAAACCTGCATGTATTCTCATCCCAAAAATATTAGATTTTAAAAGTGGGACTATAACTCACTTTCACAGATTTTTACTTCGTCGGGAAGTAAGACTTGGCCACTGGTTGATTCACGAACCTATAACAATATATACATATATATCAAAGTATATTCAAAATATATTTACAACACTTTTAATATATTTTGATGTTTTAAGTTTATTAAATCAGCTGTCCTCGTTAGTAACCTACAACTAGTTGTCCACAGTTAGATGTACAGAAATAAATCGATAAATATTATCTTGAATCAATCCACGACCCAGTGTATACGTATCTCAGTATTGATCACAACTCAAACTATATATATTTTGGAATCAACCTCAACCCTGTATAGCTAACTCCAACATTCACATATAGAGTGTCTATGGTTGTTCCGAAATATATATAGATGTGTCGACATGATAGGTCGAAATATTGTATACGTGTCTATGGTATCTCAAGATTACATAATATACAATACAAGTTGATTAAGTTATGTTTGGAATAGATTTGTTACCAATTTTCACGTAACTAAAATGAGAAAAGTTATCCAATCTTGTTTTACCCATAACTTCTTCATTTTAAATCCGTTTTGAGTGAATCAAATTGCTATGGTTTCATATTGAACTCTATTTTATGAATCTAAACAGAAAAAGTATAGGTTTATTGTCGGAAAAATAAGTTACAAGTCGTTTTTGTAAAGGTAGTCATTTCAGTCGAAAGAACGACGTCTAGATGACCATTTTAGAAAACATACTTCCACTTTGAGTTTAACCATAATTTTTGGATATAGTTTCATGTTCATAATAAAAATCATTTTCTCAGAATAACAACTTTTAAATCAAAGTTTATCATAGTTTTTAATTAACTAACCCAAAACAGCCCGCGGTGTTACTACGACGGCGTAAATCCGGTTTTACGGTGTTTTTCGTGTTTCCAGGTTTTAAATCATTAAGTTAGCATATCATATAGATATAGAACATGTGTTTAGTTGATTTTAAAAGTCAAGTTAGAATGATTAACTTTTATTTGCGAACAAGTCTAGAATTAACTAAACTATGTTCTAGTGATTACAAGTTTAAACCTTCGAATAAGATAGCTTTATATGTATGAATCGAATAATGTTATGAACATCATTACTACCTTAAGTTCCTTGGATAAACCTACTGGAAAAGAGAAAAGTGGATCTAGCTTCAATGGATCCTTGGATGGCTCGAAGTTCTTGAAGCAGAATCATGACACGAAAACAAGTTCAAGTAAGATCATCACTTGAAATAAGATTGTTATAGTTATAGAAATTGAACCAAAGTTTGAATATGATTATTACCTTGTATTAGAATGATAACCTACTGTAAGAAACAAAGATTTCTTGAGGTTGGATGATCACCTTACAAGATTGGAAGTGAGCTAGCAAACTTGAAAGTATTCTTGATTTTATGAAACTAGAACTTTTGGAATTTATGAAGAACACTTAGAACTTGAAGATAGAACTTGAGAGAGATCAATAAGATGAAGAAAATTGAATAATGAAAGTGTTTGTAGGTGTTTTTGGTCGTTGGTGTATGGATTAGATATAAAGGATATGTAATTTTGTTTTCATGTAAATAAGTCATGAATGATTACTCATATTTTTGTAATTTTATGAGATATTTCATGCTAGTTGCCAAATGATGGTTCCCACATGTGTTAGGTAACTCACATGGGCTGCTAAGAGCTGATCATTGGAGTGTATATACCAATAGTACATACATCTAAAAGCTGTGTATTGTACAAGTACGAATACGGATGCATACGAGTAGAATTGTTGATGAAACTGAACGAGGATGTAATTGTAAGCATTTTTGTTAAGTAGAAGTATTTTGATAAGTGTCTTGAAGTCTTTCAAAAGTGTATAAACACATATTAAAACACTACATGTATATACATTTTAACTGAGTCGTTAAGTCATCGTTAGTCGTTACATGTAAGTGTTGTTTTGAAACCTTTAGGTTAACGATCTTGTTAAATGTTGTTAATCCAATGTTCATAATATCAAATGAGATTTTAAATTATTATATTATAATGATATTATCATGTATGAATATCTCTTAATATGATATATATACATTAAATGTCTTTACAATGATAATCGTTACATATATGTCTCGTTTAAAAATCATTAAGTTAGTAGTCTTGTTTTTTTACATATGTAGTTCATTGTTAATATACTTAATGATATGTTTACTTATCATAGTATCATGTTATCTATATATATATATATATATATATATATATATATATATATATATATATATATATATATATATATATATATATATATATATATATATATATATATATATATATCCATATATATGTCATCATATAGTTTTTACAAGTTTTAACGTTCGTGAATCACCGGTCAACTTGGGTGGTCAATTGTCTATATGAAACATATTTCAATTAATCAAGTCTTAACAAGTTTGATTGCTTAACATGTTGGAAACATTTAATCATGTAAATATCAATCTCAATTAATATATATAAAATTGGAAAAGTTCGGGTCACTACAACAATAACCTTGGATCTAGCAGTACAGAAAATCGTGTAGGATGCACCTACAAAGAATTCACTGCCTGCAAACCTTTGGAATTTGATGGAACCGAAGGACCGATCGGATTGAAACGGTGGACCGAGAAGGTCGAATCGGTGTTTGCCATAAGTAAGTGTACTGAAGAGGACAAAGTGAAGTACGCTACGCATACCTTCACAGGTTCTGCGTTAACATGGTGGAATACCTATCTAGAGCAAGTGGGACAAGATGATGCGTACGCACTACCGTGGTCAGTATTCAAGCACTTGATGAACGAGAAGTACCGTCCCAGAACCGAGGTCAATAAGCTCAAGACAGAACTTAGTGAAATGTCCCGTTCTTATTGATTAAAAACGTTCCATATTAATTGATTTCGTTGCGAGGTTTTGATATATATTTTGAACATACTTTGATATATATGTATATATTGTTATAGGTTCGTGAATCAACCAGTGGCCAAGTCTTTTGAATCAACCAGTATGTTCAAAATATATACTTTTGATGTTTCACGAACCTATAACAATATATACATATATATCAAAGTATGTTCAAAATATATATCAAAACCTCGCAACGAAATCAATTAATATGGAACGTTTTTAATCAATAAGAACGGGACATTTCACTAAGTTCTGTCTTGAGCTTATTGACCTCGGTTCTAGGACGGTACTTCTCGTTCATCAAGTGCTTGAATGCTGACCACGGTAGTGCGTACGCATCGTCTTGTCCCACTTGCTCTAGATAGGTATTCCACCATGTTAACGCAGAACCTGTGAAGGTATGCGTAGCGTACTTCACTTTGTCCTCTTCAGTACACTTACTTATGGCAAACACCGATTCGACCTTCTCAGTCCACCGTTTCAATCCGATCGGTCCTTCGGTTCCATCAAATTCCAAAGGTTTGAAGGCAGTGAATTCTTTGTAGGTGCATCCTACACGATTTCCTGTACTGCTAGATCCAAGGTTATTGTTGGTATGTAGCGCAGCCTGTACTGCGGCTATGTTTGAAGCTAGAAAAGTACGGAATTCCTCTTCATTCATATTCACGGTGTGTCGAGTAGTCGGTGCCATTTCCTTCAAAATAGTCAAATGGAACAAGTTAATCATACAGAATATTAAGAGTAGTTAATAGTATTTCGTAGCATAATATGAACTCATTTATAAAAGCTTTTTCTTCATATTAGCATTTTATAAATTTAAATTCGGGTAGTACCTACCCGTTAAGTTCATACTTATTAGCTAATATACAATTCAACTACTACAATTATATATGAAAAACTGATTATAATAATATTTCGCATTCAAACTTTTACACAATATTTTAAAAACTTACAATACCGCTTATTTTACATATAGCATGAAATATAGCACACAATAAATTTGATACAAGATGGTTGTGAAGATAATTCTAGCTAGTACACAAGTCGTTCAGCAAAGGCAATAAAGACACGTAATTCATACGTCCAGAAACAAGTCATGCATTCTGGTTTTACTAGGATTACTTCCCATCCTTGATCTTGTGGAACATAACCGTTATGGCCGTTGATAAGACAGCATGTTGTAACGTCGTCAAAGGGACGAGGGCTACGTAATGTCCAACAGTCCCGTAACAATCTAAAAACCTCATTTCTTACCCCAATTACCGACTCCGTCACTTGTGGGAACATTTTGTTTAATAGTTGTAGCCCGATGTTCTTGTTCTCACTTTGGTGAGAAGCGAACATTACTAATCCGTAAGTATAACATGCTTCTTTATGTTGCATGTTAGCCACTTTTTCTAAATCACGAAGTCCAATATTAGGATATATTGAGTCAAAATAATTTCTTAACCCATTTCGTAAAATAGCATTTGGGTTCCCCGCAATATATGCGTCAAAGTAAACACATCGTAACTTATGGGTTTCCCAATGTGATATCCCCCATCTTTCGAACGAAAGCCTTTTATAAACCAAGGCATTCTTGGAACGTTCTTCGAATGTCTTACAAACTGATCTCGCCTTAAATAGTTGTGCCGAAGAATTCTGACCGACTCTAGACAAGATTTCATCAATCATGTCTCCGGGTAAGTCTCTTAAAATATTGGGTTGTCTATCCATTTTGTGTTTTTATACTGTAAAATAGATAAGAGTTAGATTCATAAAAAAAATACTTATTATTACAAGCAATTTTTACATATATCATAAAGCATAAGCACACTATATTACATATATTACACCACACGAATACAACTATCTTATTCCAACTCGCTTGTTTCTTCTTCTTCTTCGGTTTTGGTTCGTTTTGCCAAGTTTCTAGGGATATATGATGTTCCCCTAATACGAGCCGTCATTTTCCACATTGGTTTAGAAAAACCTGGTGGTTTAGAGGTTGCCGGGTCATTGTTACAACTTAAGGACTTCGGGGGTTGAGGATACCTATAAAGTTCATCGGGGTTGGAATTAGATTTCTCTATTTTTATGCCCTTTCCCTTATTATTTTCTTTTGCCTTTTTAAATTCAGTTGGGGTAATTTCTATAACATCATCAGAATTCTCGTCGGAATCCGATTCATCGGAGAATTGGTAATCCTCCCAATATTTTGCTTCCTTGGCGGAAACACCATTGACCATATTGGTTGAGGATTTTCTTTTACTTAACCGTTTTATTATTTCCCTCACCGGTTCTATTTCTTCATCCGGTTCCGATTCTTCTTCCGGTTCCGATTCTTCTTTCGGTTCCGACTCTTCTTCCGGTTCCTCTTCGGGAACTTGTGAATCAGTCCACGAATCATTCCAATTTACATTTGACTCTTCATTATTATTAGGTGAGTCAATGGGACTTGTTCTAGAGGTAGTCATCTATCACATAATATCAAATGCGTTAAGAGATTAATATATCACATAATATTCACATGTTAAAAATATATAGTTTCCAACAAAATTTGTTAAGCAATCATTTTTCAAGTAAACACGGTCGAAGTCCAGACTCACTAATGCATCCTAACAAACTCGATAAGACACACTAATGCAAAATTCTGGTTCTCTAAGACCAACGTTCGGATACCAACTGAAATGTCCCGTTCTTATTGATTAAAAACGTTCCATATTAATTGATTTCGTCGCGAGGTTTTGACCTCTATATGAGACGTTTTTCAAAGACGGCATTCATTTTAAAACAAACCATAACCTTTATTTCATCAATAAAGGTTTAAAAAGCTTTACGTAGATTATCAAATAATGATAATCTAAAATATCCTGTTTACACACGACCATTACATAATGGTTTACAATACAAATATGTTACAACAAAATAAGTTTCTTAAATGCAGTTTTTACACAATATCATACAAGCATGGACTCCAAATCTCGTCCTTATTTAAGTATGCGACAGCGAAAGCTCTTAATAATCACCTGAGAATAAACATGCTTAAAACGTCAACAAAAATGTTGGTGAGTTATAGGTTTAACCTATATATATCAAATCATAATAATATACCACAAGATTTCATATTTCAATACACATCCCATACATAGAGATAAAAATCATTCATATGGTGAACACCTGGTAACCGACAATAACAAGATGCATTTTTAAGAATATCCCCATCATTCCGGGACACCCTTCGGATATGATATAAATTTCGAAGTACTAAAGCATCCGGTACTTTGGATGGGGTTTGTTAGGCCCAATAAATTTATCTTTAGGATTCGCGTTAATTAGGGTGTCTGTTCCCTAATTCTTAGATTACCAGACTTAATAAAAAGGGGCATATTCGATTTCGATAATTCAACCATAGAATGTAGTTTCACTTGTGTCTATTTTGTAAATCATTTATAAAACCTGCATGTATTCTCATCCCAAAAATATTAGATTTTAAAAGTGGGACTATAACTCACTTTCACAGATTTTTACTTCGTCGGGAAGTAAGACTTGGCCACTGGTTGATTCACGAACCTATAACAATATATACATATATATCAAAGTATGTTCAAAATATATTTACAACACTTTTAATATATTTTGATGTTTTAAGTTTATTAAGTCAGTTGTCCTCGTTAGTAACCTACAACTAGTTGTCCACAGTTAGATGTACAGAAATAAATCGATAAATATTATCTTGAATCAATCCACGACCCAGTGTATACGTATCTCAGTATTGATCACAACTCAAACTATATATATTTTGGAATCAACCTCAACCCTGTATAGCTAACTCCAACATTCACATATAGAGTGTCTATGGTTGTTCCGAAATATATATAGATGTGTCGTCATGATAGGTTGAAATATTGTATACGTGTCTATGGTATCTCAAGATTACATAATATACAATACAAGTTGATTAAGTTATGGTTGGAATAGATTTGTTACCAATTTTCACGTAGCTAAAATGAGAAAAATTATCCAATCTTGTTTTACCCATAACTTCTTCATTTTAAATCCGTTTTGAGTGAATAAAATTGCTATGGTTTCATATTGAACTCTATTTTATGAATCTAAACCGAAAAAGTTTAGGTTTATAGTCTAAAAAATAAGTTACAAGTCGTTTTTGTAAAGGTAGTCATTTCAGTCGAAAGAACGACGTCTAGATGACCATTTTAGAAAACATACTTCCACTTTGAGTTTAACCATAATTTTTGGATATAGTTTCATGTTCATAATAAAAATCATTTTCTCAGAATAACAACTTTTAAATCAAAGTTTATCATAGTTTTTAATTAACTAACCCAAAACAGCCCGCGGTGTTACTACGACGGCGTAAATCCGGTTTTACGGTGTTTTTCGTGTTTCCAGGTTTTAAATCATTAAGTTAGCATATCATATAGATATAGAACATGTGTTTAGTTGATTTTAAAAGTCAAGTTAGAAGGATTAACTTTTGTTTGCGAACAAGTTTAGAATTAACTAAACTATGTTCTAGTGATTACAAGTTTAAACCTTCGAATAAGATAGCTTTATATGTATGAATCGAATGATGTTATGAACATCATTACTACCTTAAGTTCCTTGGATAAACCTACTGGAAAATAGAAAAATAGATCTAGCTTCAACGGATCCTTGGATGGCTCGAAGTTCTTGAAGCAGAATCATGACACGAAAACAAGTTCAAGTAAGATCATCACTTGAAATAAGATTGTTATAGTTATAGAAATTGAACCAAAGTTTGAATATGATTATTACCTTGTATTAGAATGATAACCTACTATAAGAAACAAATATTTCTTGAGGTTGGATGATCACCTTACAAGATTGGAAGTGAGCTAGCAAACTTGAAAGTATTCTTGATTTTATGTAACTAGAACTTGTAGAATATATGAAGAACACTTAGAACTTGAAGATAGAACTTGAGAGAGATCAATTAGATGAAGAAAATTGAAGAATGAAAGTGTTTGTAGGTATTTTTGGTCGTTGGTGTATGGATTAGATATAAAGGATATGTAATTTTGTTTTCATGTAAATAAGTCATGAATGATTACTCATATTTTTGTAATTTTATGAGATATTTCATGCTAGTTGCCAATTGATGGTTCCCACATGTGTTAGGTGACTCACATGGGCTGCTAAGAGCTGATCATTGGAGTGTATATACCAATAGTACATACATCTAAAAGCTGTGTATTGTACGAGTACGAATACGGGTGCATACGAGTAGAATTGTTGATGAAACTGAACGAGGATGTAATTGTAAGCATTTTTGTTAAGTAGAAGTATTTTGATAAGTGTATTGAAGTCTTTCAAAAGTGTATAAATACATATTAAAACACTACATGTATATACATTTTAACTGAGTCGTTAAGTCATCGTTAGTCGTTACATGTAAGTGTTGTTTTGAAACCTTTAGGTTAACGATCTTGTTAAATGTTGTTAACCCAATGTTTATAATATCAAATGAGATTTTAAATTATTATATTATCATGATATTATCATGTTTGAATATCTCTTAATATGATATATATACATTAAATGTCTTTACAACGATAATCGTTACATATATGTCTCGTTTAAAAATCATTAAGTTAGTAGTCTTGTTTTTACATATGTAGTTCATTGTTAATATACTTAATGATATGTTTACTTATCATAGTATCATGTTAACTATATATATATATATCCATATATATGTCATCATATAGTTTTTACAAGTTTTAACGTTCGTGAATCACCGGTCAACTTGGGTGGTCAATTGTCTATATGAAACATATTTCAATTAATCAAGTCTTAACAAGTTTGATTGCTTAACATGTTGGAAACATTTAATCATGTAAATATCAATCTCAATTAATATATATAAACATGGAAAAGTTCGGGTCACTACAAGTTTTACGTGAGATTTAATATCTGGGAAAGTAAAATTAAAATCGTAAAAAAATATTCTTGTTGAAAGCATTGAATCAATTTGAGAAACCAGTGAAATAATTAAAGAAATAATACATGAAATAATTCGAGAAACCATTCTGACGTCCATTTAAGTATTAGCATCGAGCCAATTTTACTCGTTCTTACTAGGTTTCACATACCACTTTATACAAAAATACATTCACATTTAAACCGCTTCAACCAAACAATTTCATCTAGACCGGTTCATTCAGAAAATTTAGAAAAAATAAGATTATTTTGACAGAAAAATTCGTGAAAAGTCTATTTATTTCACACACTAAAATGAGTAGTTTTACGCGAGATTTAATATCTGGGAAAGTAAAATTAAAACTATAAAAAAATATTCTTGTTGAAAGCATTGAATCAATTCGAGAAACCAATGAAATAATTATAGAAATAATACATGAAATAATTCATTTGACGTCCATTTAAGTATTAACATTGAGCCAATTTTACTCGTCTTTACTAGGTTTCACATACCATATTATACAAAAACACATTCACAGTCAAACAGCTTCAACCAAATAATTTCATCTAGACCGGTTCATTTAGAAAATTTAGAAAAAATAAGAGTATTTTGACAGAAAAATTCATGAAAAGTCTATTTATTTCACACACTAAAATGAGTAGTTTTACGCGAGATTTAATATCTGGGAAAGTAAAATTAAAACTGTAAAAAACTATTCTTGTTGAAAGCATTGAATCAATTCGAGAAACCAGTGAAATAATTATAGAAATAATACATGAAATAATTCGTGAAACCATTCTGACATCCATTTAAATATTAGCATTGAGCCAATATTACTCGTTCTTACTAGGTTTCACATACCATTTTATATAAAAACACATTCACATTTAAACCGCTTCAACCAAATAATTTCATCTAGACCGGTTCATTCAGAAAATTTAGAAAAAATAAGAGTATTTTGATAGAAAAATTCATGAAAAGTCTATTTATTTCACACACTAAAATGAGTAGTTTTACGCGAGATTTAATATCTGGAAAAGTAAAATTAAAACTGTAAAAAAAAAATTCTTGGTGAAAGCATTGAATCAATTCGAGAAACCAGTGAAATAATTAGAGAAATAATACATGAAATAATTCGTGAAACTATTCTGACGTGCATTTAAATATTAGCATTAAGCCAATTTTACTCGTTCCTACTAGGTTTCATATACCATTTTATACAAAAACACATTCACAGTCAAACCGCTTCAACCAAACAATTACATCTAGATCGGTTCATTCAAAAAATTTGGAAAAAATAAGAGTATTATGATAGAAAAATTCATGAAAAGTCTATTTATTTCACACACTAAAATGAGTAGTTTTACGCGAGAATTAATATCTGGGAAAGTAAAATTAAAATTGTAAAAAAATATTCTTGTTGAATGCGTTGAATCAATTCGAGAAACCAGTGAAATAATTATAGAAATAATACATGAAATAATTCGAGAAACCATTCTGACGTCCATTTAAATATTAGCATTGAGCCAATATTACTCGTTCTTACTAGGTTTCACATACCATTTTATACAAAAACACATTCACATTTAAACCGCTTCAACCAAACAATTTCATCTAGACCGGTTCATTCAGAAAATTTAGAAAAAATAAGAGTATTTTGAAAAAAAAATTCATGAAAATTTTATTTATTTCAGACACTAAAATGAGTACTTTTACGCGAGATTTAATATCTAGGAAAGTAAAATTAAAACTGTAAAAAAATATTCTTGTTGAAAGCATTGAATCAATTCTAGAAACCAATGAAATAATTATAGAAATAATACATGAAATAATTCGTGAAACCATTCTAACGTCCATTTAAATATTAGCATTGAGCCAATATTACTCGTTTTTTCTATGTTTCACATACCATTTTATACAATAACACATTCACATTTAAACAGCTTCAACCAAACAATTTCATCTAGACCAATTTATTAAGAAAATTTAGAAAAAATAAGAGTATTTTGAAAGAAAAATTCATGAAAAGTCTATTTATTTCACACACTAAAATGAGTACTTTTACACGAGATTTAATATCTTAGAAAGTAAAATAAAAATTGTAAAAAAATATTCTTGTTGAAAGCATTGAATCAATTCGAGAAACCAATGAAATAATTAAAGAAATAATACATGAAATAGTTTGTGAAACCATTCTGACGTCCATTTAAATATTAGTATTGAGCCAATATTACTCGTTCTTATTAGGTTTCACATACCATTTTATACAAAAACACATTCACATTTAAACCGCTTCAACCAAACAATTTCATCTAGACCGGTTGATTGAGAAAGTTTAGCAAAAATAAGAGTATTTTGACAGAAAAATTCATGAAAAGTCTATTTATTTCACACACAAAAATGAGTATGTTTACGCGAGATTTAATATCAGGGAAAGTAATATTAAAACTATGAGAAAAATACTCTTGTTGAAAACATTGTATCAATTCGAGAAACCAATAAAATAATTATAGAAATAATACATGAAATAATTCGTGAAACCATTCTGACGTCCATTTAAATATTAGTATTGAGCCAATTTTACTCGTTCTTACTAGGTTTCACATACCATTTTATACAAAAATACATTCACATTTAAACCGCTTCAACCAAACAATCTCATCTAGACCGGTCCATTCAGAAAATTTAGAAAAAATAAGAGTATTTTGACAGAAAATTCATGAAAATTCTATTTATTTCACACACTAAAATGAGTACTTTTACGCGAGATTTAATATCTAAAAAAGTAAAATTAAATCTGTAAAAAAATATTCTTGTTGAAAGCATTGAATCAATTCTAGAAACCAATGAAATAATTATAGAAATAATACATGAAATAATTCGTGAAACCATTCTGACGTCCATTTAAATATTAGCATTGAGCCAATTTTACTCGTTCTTACTAGGTTTCACATACCATTTTATACAAAAACACATTCACAATCACAACGCTTCAACCAAACAATTTCATCTAGACCGGTTCATTCAGAAAATTTAGAAAAAATAAGAGTATTTTGACAGAAAAATTCATGAAAAGTCTATTTATTTCACACACTAAAATGAGTGGTTTTACGCGAGATTTAATATCTGGGAAAATAAAATTAAAACTATTAAAAAATATTCTTGTTGAAAGCATTGAATCAATCCGAGAAACCAGTGAAATAATTATAGAAATAATGCATGAAATAATTCGTGACACCATTTTGACGTCCATTTAAGTATTAGCATTGAGCCAATTTTACTCGTCCTTACTAGGCTTCACATACCATATTATACAAAAACACATTCACAGTCAAACCGCTTCAACAAAATAATTTCATCTAGACCGGTTCATTCAGAAAATTTTGAAAAAATAAGAATATTTTGACAGAAAAATTCATGAAAAGTCTATTTATTTCACACACTAAAATGAGTAGTTTTACGCGAGATTTAATATCTGGGAAAGTAAAATTAAAACTGTAAAAAACTATTCTTGTTGAAAGCATTGAATCAATTCGAGAAACCAGTGAAATAATTATAGAAATAATACATGAAATAATTCATGAAACCATTCTGACGTCCATTTAAATATTAGCATTGAGCCAATATTACTCGTTCTTACTAGGTTTCACATACCATTTTATACAAAAACACATTCACATTTAAACCGCTTCAACTAAACAATTTCATCTAGACCGGTTCATTCAGAAAATTTAGAAAAAATAAGAGAATTTTGATAGAAAAATTCGTGAAAAGTCTATTTATTTCACACACTAAAATGAGTAGTTTTACGCGAGATTTAATATCTGGGAAAGTAAAATTAAAACTGTAAAAAACTATTCTTGTTGAAAGCATTGAATCAATCCGAGAAACCAGTGAAATAATTATAGAAATAATGCATGAAATAATTCGTGACACCATTCTGACGTCCATTTAAATATTAGTATTGAGCCAATATTACTCGTTCTTACTAGGTTTCACATAACATTTTATACAAAAACACATTCACATTTAAACCGCTTCAACCAAACAATTTCATCTAGACCGGTTCATTCAGAAAATTTAGAAAAAATAAGAGTATTTTGACAGAAATTTTTTATGAAAAGTCTATTTATTTCACACACTAAAATGAGTAGTTTTACGCGAGATTTAATATCTGGGAAAGTAAAATTAAAATCATAAAAAAATATTCTTGTTGAAAGCATTGTATCAATTCGAGAAACCAATAAAATAATTATAGAAATAATACATGAAATAATTCGTGAAACCATTCTGACGTCCATTTAAATATTAGCATTGAGCCAATTTTACTCTTTCTTACTAGGTTTCACATAACATTTTATAAAAAACACAATCACATTTAAACCGCTTCAACCAAACAATTTCATCTAGACCGGTTCATTCAGAAAATTTAGAAGAAATAAGAGTATTTTGACAGAAATTTTTTATGAAAATTCTATTTATTTCACACACTAAAATGAGTATTTTTACGCGAAATTTAATATCTAGGAAAGTAAAATTAAAACTGTAAAAAAATATTCTTGTTGAAAGTATTGAATCAATTCTGGAAACCAATGAAATAATTATAGAAATAATACATGAAATAATTCGTGAAACCATTCTGACTTCCATTTAAATATTAGCATTGAGCCAATTTTACTCGTTCTTACTAGGTTTCACATACCATTTTATACAAAAACACATTCACAATCACACCGCTTCAACCAAACAATTTCATCTAGACCGGTTCATTCAGAAAATTTAGAAAAAATAAGAGTATTTTGACAGAAAAATTCATGAAAACTCTATTTATTTCACACACTAAAATGAGTAGTTTTACGCGAGATTTAATATCTGGGAAAATAAAATTAAAACTGTAAAAAAATATTCTTGTTGAAAGCATTGAATCAATCCGAGAAACCAGTGAAATAATTATAGAAATAATGCATGAAATAATTCGTGACACCATTCTGACGTCCATTTAAATATTAGTATTGAGCCAATATTACTCGTTCTTACTAGGTTTCACATAACATTTTATACAAAAACACATTCACATTTAAACCGCTTCTACCAAACAATTTCATCTAGACCGGTTCATTCAGAAAATTTAGAAAAAATAAGATTATTTTGACAGAAAAATTCGTGAAAATTCTATTTATTTCACACACTAAAATGAGTAGTTTTACGCGAGATTTAATATCTAGGAAAGTAAAATTAAAACTATAAAAAAATATTCTTGTTGAAAGCATTGAATCAATTCGAGAAACCAATGAAATAATTATAGAAATAATACATGAAATAATTCATGAAACCATTTTGACGTCCATTTAGGTATTAGCATTGAGCCAATTTTACTCGTCCTTACTAGGCTTCACATACCATATTATACAAAAACACATTCACAGTCAAACCGCTTCAGCATAATAATTTCTTCTAGACCGGTTCATTTAGAAAATTTAGAAAAAATAAGAGTATTTTGACAAAAAAATTCATGAAAAGTCTATTTATTTCACACACTAAAATGAGTAGTTTTACGCGAGATTTAATATCTGGGAAAGTAAAATTAAAACTGTAGAAAACTATTCTTGTTGAAAGCATTGAATCAATTCGAGAAACCAGTGAAATAATTATAGAAATAATACATGAAATAGTTCGTGAAACCATTCGGACGTCCATTTAAATATTAGCATTGAGCCAATATTACTCGTTCTTACTAGGTTTCACATACCATTTTATACAAAAACAAATTCACATTTAAACCGCTTCAAGTAAACAATTTCATCTAGACCGGTTCATTCAGAAAATTTAGAAAAAATAAGAGAATTTTGATAGAAAATTCGTGAAAAGTCTATTTATTTCACACACTAAAATGAGTAGTTTTACGCGAGATTTAATATCTGGGAAAGTAAAATTAAAACTGTAAAAAACTATTCTTGTTGAAAGCATTGAATCAATCCGAGAAACCAGTGAAATAATTATAGAAATAATGCATGAAATAATTCGTGACACCATTCTGAGGTCCATTTAAATATTAGTATTGAGCCAATATTACTCGTTCTTACTAGGTTTCACATAACATTTTATACAAAAACACATTCACATTTAAACCGCTTCAACCAAACAATTTCATCTAGACCGGTTCATTCAGAAAATTTAGAAAAAATAAGAGTATTTTGACAGAAAATTTTTATGAAAAGTCTATTTATTTCACACACTAAAATGAGTAGTTTTACGCGAGATTTAATATCTGGGAAAGTAAAATTAAAATCATAAAAAAATATTCTTGTTGAAAGCATTGTATCAATTCGAGAAACCAATAAAATAATTATAGAAATAATACATGAAATAATTCGTGAAACCATTCTGACGTCCATTTAAATATTAGCATTGAGCCAATTTTACTCGTTCTTACTAGGTTTCACATACCATTTTATAAAAAACACAATCACATTTAAACCGCTTCAACCAAACAATTTCATCTAGACCGGTTCATTCAGAAAATTTAGAAAAAATAAGAGTATTTTGACAGAAAATTGATGAAAATTCTATTTATTTCACAAACTAAAATGAGTACTTTTACGCGAAATTTAATATCTAGGAAAGTAAAATTAAAACTGTAAAAAAATATTCTTGTTGAAAGCATTGAATCAATTCTGGAAACCAATGAAATAATTATAGAAATAATACATGAAATAATTCGTGAAACCATTCTGACTTCCATTTAAATATTAGCATTGAGCCAATTTTACTCGTTGTTACTAGGTTTCACATACCATTTTATACAAAAACACATTCACATTTAAACCGCTTCAACCAAACAATTTCATCTAGACCGGTTCATTCAGAAAATTTAGAAAAAATAAGAGTATTTTGAAAAAAAAATTCATGAAAATTTTATTTATTTCAGACACTAAAATGAGTACTTTTACGCGAGATTTAATATCTAGGAAAGTAAAATTAAAACTGTAAAAAAATATTCTTGTTGAAAGCATTGAATCAATTCTAGAAACCAATGAAATAATTATAGAAATAATACATGAAATAATTCGTGAAACCATTCTAACGTCCATTTAAATATTAGCATTGAGTCAATATTACTCGTTTTTTCTATGTTTCACATACCATTTTATACAATAACACATTCACATTTAAACAGCTTCAACCAAACAATTTCATCTAGACCAATTTATTAAGAAAATTTAGAAAAAATAAGAGTATTTTGAAAGAAAAATTCATGAAAAGTCTATTTATTTCACACACTAAAATGAGTACTTTTACACGAGATTTAATATCTTAGAAAGTAAAATAAAAATTGTAAAAAAATATTCTTGTTGAAAGCATTGAATCAATTCGAGAAACCAATGAAATAATTAAAGAAATAATACATGAAATAGTTCGTGAAACCATTCTGACGTCCATTTAAATATTAGTATTGAGCCAATATTACTCGTTCTTATTAGGTTTCACATACCATTTTATACAAAAACACATTCACATTTAAACCGCTTCAACCAAACAATTTCATCTAGACCGGTTGATTGAGAAAGTTTAGCAAAAATAAGAGTATTTTGACAGAAAAATTCATGAAAAGTCTATTTATTTCACACACAAAAATGAGTATGTTTACGCGAGATTTAATATCAGGGAAAGTAATATTAAAACTGTGAGAAAAATACTCTTGTTGAAAACATTGTATCAATTCGAGAAACCAATAAAATAATTATAGAAATAATACATGAAATAATTCGTGAAACCATTCTGACGTCCATTTAAATATTAGTATTGAGCCAATTTTACTCGTTCTTACTAGGTTTCACATACCATTTTATACAAAAATACATTCACATTTAAACCGCTTCAACCAAACAATCTCATCTAGACCGGTCCATTCAGAAAATTTAGAAAAAATAAGAGTATTTTGACAGAAAATTCATGAAAATTCTATTTATTTCACACACTAAAATGAGTACTTTTACGCGAGATTTAATATCTAAAAAAGTAAAATTAAATCTGTAAAAAAATATTCTTGTTGAAAGCATTGAATCAATTCTAGAAACCAATGAAATAATTATAGAAATAATACATGAAATAATTCGTGAAACCATTCTGACGTCCATTTAAATATTAGCATTGAGCCAATTTTACTCGTTCTTACTAGGTTTCACATACCATTTTATACAAAAACACATTCACAATCACAACGCTTCAACCAAATAATTTCATCTAGACCGGTTCATTCAGAAAATTTAGAAAAAATAAGAGTATTTTGACAGAAAAATTCATGAAAAGTCTATTTATTTCACACACTAAAATGAGTGGTTTTACGCGAGATTTAATATCTGGGAAAATAAAATTAAAACTATTAAAAAATATTCTTGTTGAAAGCATTGAATCAATCCGAGAAACCAGTGAAATAATTATAGAAATAATGCATGAAATAATTCGTGACACCATTTTGACGTCCATTTAAGTATTAGCATTGAGCCAATTTTACTCGTCCTTACTAGGCTTCACATACCATATTATACAAAAACACATTCACAGTCAAACCGCTTCAACAAAATAATTTCATCTAGACCGGTTCATTCAGAAAATTTTGAAAAAATAAGAGTATTTTGACAGAAAAATTCATGAAAAGTCTATTTATTTCACACACTAAAATGAGTAGTTTTACGCGAGATTTAATATCTGGGAAAGTAAAATTAAAACTGTAAAAAACTATTCTTGTTGAAAGCATTGAATCAATTCGAGAAACCAGTGAAATAATTATAGAAATAATACATGAAATAATTCATGAAACCATTCTGACGTCCATTTAAATATTAGCATTGAGCCAATATTACTCGTTCTTACTAGGTTTCACATACCATTTTATACAAAAACACATTCACATTTAAACCGCTTCAACTAAACAATTTCATCTAGACCGGTTCATTCAGAAAATTTAGAAAAAATAAGAGAATTTTGATAGAAAAATTCGTGAAAAGTCTATTTATTTCACACACTAAAATGAGTAGTTTTACGCGAGATTTAATATATGGAAAAGTAAAATTAAAACTGTAAAAAACTATTCTTGTTGAAAGCATTGAATCAATCCGAGAAACCAGTGAAATAATTATAGAAATAATGCATGAAATAATTCGTGACACCATTCTGACGTCCATTTAAATATTAGTATTGAGCCAATATTACTCGTTCTTACTAGGTTTCACATAACATTTTATACAAAAACACATTCACATTTAAACCGCTTCAACCAAACAATTTCATCTAGACCGGTTCATTCAGAAAATTTAGAAAAAATAAGAGTATTTTGACAGAAATTTTTTTTGAAAAGTCTATTTATTTCACACACTAAAATGAGTAGTTTTACGCGAGATTTAATATCTGGGAAAGTAAAATTAAAATCATAAAAAAATATTCTTGTTGAAAGCATTGTATCAATTCGAGAAACCAATAAAATAATTATAGAAATAATACATGAAATAATTCGTGAAACCATTCTGACGTCCATTTAAATATTAGCATTGAGCCAATTTTACTCTTTCTTACTAGGTTTCACATAACATTTTATAAAAAACACAATCACATTTAAACCGCTTCAACCAAACAATTTCATCTAGACCGGTTCATTCAGAAAATTTAGAAGAAATAAGAGTATTTTGACAGAAATTTTTTATGAAAATTCTATTTATTTCACACACTAAAATGAGTATTTTTACGCGAAATTTAATATCTAGGAAAGTAAAATTAAAACTGTAAAAAAATATTCTTGTTGAAAGTATTGAATCAATTCTGGAAACCAATGAAATAATTATAGAAATAATACATGAAATAATTCGTGAAACCATTCTGACTTCCATTTAAATATTAGCATTGAGCCAATTTTACTCGTTCTTACTAGGTTTCACATACCATTTTATACAAAAACACATTCACAATCACACCGCTTCAACCAAACAATTTCATCTAGACCGGTTCATTCAGAAAATTTAGAAAAAATAAGAGTATTTTGACAGAAAAATTCATGAAAACTCTATTTATTTCACACACTAAAATGAGTAGTTTTACGCGAGATTTAGTATCTGGGAAAATAAAATTAAAACTGTAAAAAAATATTCTTGTTGAAAGCATTGAATCAATCCGAGAAACCAGTGAAATAATTATAGAAATAATGCATGAAATAATTCGTGACACCATTCTGACGTCCATTTAAATATTAGTATTGAGCCAATATTACTCGTTCTTACTAGGTTTCACATAACATTTTATACAAAAACACATTCACATTTAAACCGCTTCTACCAAACAATTTCATCTAGACCGGTTCATTCAGAAAATTTAGAAAAAATAAGATTATTTTGACAGAAAAATTCGTGAAAATTCTATTTATTTCACACACTAAAATGAGTAGTTTTACGCGAGATTTAATATCTAGGAAAGTAAAATTAAAACTATAAAAAAATATTCTTGTTGAAAGCATTGAATCAATTCGAGAAACCAATGAAATAATTATAGAAATAATACATGAAATAATTCATGAAACCATTTTGACGTCCATTTAGGTATTAGCATTGAGCCAATTTTACTCGTCCTTACTAGGCTTCACATACCATATTATACAAAAACACATTCACAGTCAAACCGCTTCAGCATAATAATTTCTTCTAGACCGGTTCATTTAGAAAATTTAGAAAAAATAAGAGTATTTTGACAAAAAAATTCATGAAAAGTCTATTTATTTCACACACTAAAATGAGTAGTTTTACGCGAGATTTAATATCTGGGAAAGTAAAATTAAAACTGTAGAAAACTATTCTTGTTGAAAGCATTGAATCAATTCGAGAAACCAGTGAAATAATTATAGAAATAATACATGAAATAATTCGTGAAACCATTCTGACGTCCATTTAAATATTAGCATTGAGCCAATATTACTCGTTCTTACTAGGTTTCACATACCATTTTATACAAAAACAAATTCACATTTAAACCGCTTCAAGTAAACAATTTCATCTAGACCGGTTCATTCAGAAAATTTAGAAAAAATAAGAGAATTTTGATAGAAAAATTCGTGAAAAGTCTATTTATTTCACACACTAAAATGAGTAGTTTTACGCGAGATTTAATATCTGGGAAAGTAAAATTAAAACTGTAAAAAACTATTCTTGTTGAAAGCATTGAATCAATCCGAGAAACCAGTGAAATAATTATAGAAATAATGCATGAAATAATTCGTGACACCATTCTGAGGTCCATTTAAATATTAGTATTGAGCCAATATTACTCGTTCTTACTAGGTTTCACATAACATTTTATACAAAAACACATTCACATTTAAACCGCTTCAACCAAACAATTTCATCTAGACCGGTTCATTCAGAAAATTTAGAAAAAATAAGAGTATTTTGACAGAAAATTTTTATGAAAAGTCTATTTATTTCACACACTAAAATGAGTAGTTTTACGCGAGATTTAATATCTGGGAAAGTAAAATTAAAATCATAAAAAAATATTCTTGTTGAAAGCATTGTATCAATTCGAGAAACCAATAAAATAATTATAGAAATAATACATGAAATAATTCGTGAAACCATTCTGACGTCCATTTAAATATTAGCATTGAGCCAATTTTACTCGTTCTTACTAGGTTTCACATACCATTTTATAAAAAACACAATCACATTTAAACCGCTTCAACCAAACAATTTCATCTAGACCGGTTCATTCAGAAAATTTAGAAAAAATAAGAGTATTTTGACAGAAAATTGATGAAAATTCTATTTATTTCACAACTAAAATGAGTACTTTTACGCGAAATTTAATATCTAGGAAAGTAAAATTAAAACTGTAAAAAAATATTCTTGTTGAAAGCATTGAATCAATTCTGGAAACCAATTAAATAATTATAGAAATAATACATGAAATAATTCGTGAAACCATTCTGACTTCCATTTAAATATTAGCATTGAGCCAATTTTACTCGTTCTTACTAGGTTTCACATACCATTTTATACAAAAACACATTCACAATCACACCGCTTCAACCAAACAATTTCATCTAGACCGGTTCATTCAGAAAATTTAGAAAAAAAAAGAGTATTTTGACAGAAAAATTCATGAAAACTCTATTTATTTCACACACTAAAATGAGTAGTTTTACGCGAGATTTATGTAGTGACCCGAACTTTTCCATGTTTATATATATTAATTGAGATTGATATTTACATGATTAAATGTTTCCAACATGTTAAGCAATCAAACTTGTTAAGACTTGATTAATTGAAATAGGTTTCATATAGACAATTGACCACCCAAGTTGACCGGTGATTCACGAACGTTAAAACTTGTAAAAACTATATGATGACATATATATGGTTATATATATAGTTAACATTATATTATGATAATTAAACATATCATTAAGTATATTAACAATGAACTACATATGTAAAAACAAGACTACTAACTTAATAATTTTGAAACGAGACATATATGTAACGATTATCGTTGTAACGACATTTAATGTATATATATCATATTAAGAGATATTCGTACATCATAATATCATGATAATATAATAATTTAAAATCTCTTTTGATATTATAAACTTTGGGTTAACAACATTTAACAAGATCGTTAACCTAAAGGTTTCAAAACAATATTTACATGTAACGACTAACGATGACTTAACGACTCAGTTAAAATGTATATACATGTAGTGTTTTAATATGTATTTATACACTTTTGAAAGACTTCAATACACTTATCAAAATACTTCTACTTAACAAAAATGCTTACAATTACATCCTCATTCAGTTTCATCAACAATTCTACTCGTATGCACCCGTATTCGTACTCGTACAATACACAGCTTTTAGATGTATGTACTATTGGTATATACACTCCAATGATCAGCTCTTAGTAGCCCATGTGAGTCACCTAACACATGTGGGAACCATCATTTGGCAACTAGCATGAAATATCTCATAAAATTACAAAAATATGAGTAATCATTCATGACTTATTTACATGAAAACAAAATTACATATCCTTTATATCTAATCCATACACCAATGACCAAAAACACCTACAAACACTTTCATTCTTCAATTTTCTTCATCTAATTGATCTCTCTCAAGTTCTATCTTCAAGTTCTAAGTGTTCTTCATAAATTCCAAAAGTTCTAGTTTCATAAAATCAAGAATACTTTCAAGTTTGTTAGCTCACTTCCAATCTTGTAAGGTGATCATCCAACCTCAAGAAATCTTTGTTTCTTACAGTAGGTTATCATTCTAATACAAGGTAATAATCATATTCAAACTTTGGTTCAATTTCTATAACTATAACAATCTTATTTCAAGTGATGATCTTACTTGAACTTGTTTTCGTGTCATGATTCTGCTTCAAGAACTTCGAGCCATCCAAGGATCCATTGAAGCTAGATCCATTTTTCTCTTTTCCAGTAGGTTTATCCAAGGAAATTAAGGTAGTAATGATGTTCATAACATCATTCGATTCATACATATAAAGCTATCTTATTCGAAGGTTTAAACTTGTAATCACTAGAACATAGTTTAGTTAATTCTAAACTTGTTCGCAAACAAAAGTTAATCCTTCTAACTTGACTTTTAAAATCAACTAAACACATGTTCTATATCTATATGATATGCTAACTTAATGATTTAAAACCTGGAAACACGAAAAACACCGTAAAACCGGATTTACGCCGTCGTAGTAACACCGCGGGCTGTTTTGGGTTAGTTAATTAAAAACTATGATAAACTTTGATTTAAAAGTTGTTATTCTGAGAAAATGATTTTTATTATGAACATGAAACTATATCCAAAAATTATGGTTAAACTCAAAGTGGAAGTATGTTTTCTAAAATGGTCATCTAGACGTCGTTCTTTCGACTGAAATGACTACCTTTACAAAAACGACTTGTAACTTATTTTTCCGACTATAAACCTATACTTTTTCTGTTTAGATTCATAAAATAGAGTTCAATATGAAACCATAGCAATTTGATTCACTCAAAACGGATTTAAAATGAAGAAGTTATGGGTAAAACAAGATTGGATAATTTTTCTCATTTTAGCTACGTGAAAATTGGTAACAAATCTATTCCAACCATAACTTAACCAACTTGTATTGTATATTATGTAATCTTGAGATACCATAGACACGTATACAACATTTCGACCTATCATGTCGATACATCTATATATATTTCGGAACAACCATAGACACTCTATATGTGAATGTTGGAGTTAGCTATACAGGGTTGATGTTGATTCCAAAATATATATAGTTTGAGTTGTGATCAATACTGAGATACGTATACACTGGGTCGTGGATTGATTCAAGATAATATTTATCGATTTATTTCTGTACATCTAACTGTGGACAACTAGTTGTAGGTTACTAACAAGGACAGCTGACTTAATAAACTTAAAACATCAAAATATATTAAAAGTGTTGTAAATATATTTTGAACATACTTTGATATATATGTATATATTGTTATAGGTTCGTGAATCAACCAGTAGCCAAGTCTTACTTCCCGATGAAGTAAAAATCTGTGAAAGTGAGTTATAGTCCCACTTTTAAAATCTAATATTTTTGGGATGAGAATACAGGCAGGTTTTATAAATGATTTACAAAATAGACACAAGTACGTGAAACTACATTCTATGGTTGAATTATCGAAATTGAATATGCCCCTTTTTATTAAGTCTGGTAATCTAAGAATTAGGGAACAGACATCCTAATTGACGCGAATCCTAAAGATAGATCTATTGGGCCTAACAAACCCCATCCAAAGTACCGGATGCTTTAGTACTTCGAAATTTATATCATATCCGAAGGGTGTCCCGGAATGATGGGGATATTCTTATATATGCATCTTGTTATTGTCGGTTACCAGGTGTTCACCATATGAATGATTTTTATCTCTATGTATGGGATGTGTATTGAAATATGAAATCTTGTGGTCTATTGTTACGATTTGATATATATAGGTTAAACCTATAACTCACCAACATTTTTGTTGACGTTTAAAGCATGTTTATTCTCAGGTGAATACTAAGAGCTTCCGCTGTTGCATACTAAAATAAGGACAAGATTTGGAGTCCATGTTTGTATGATATTGTGTAAAAACTGCATTCAAGAAACTAATTTCGATGTAACATATTTGTATTGTAAACCATTATGTAATGGTCGTGTGTAAACATGATATTTTAGATTATCATTATTTGATAATCTACGTAAAGCTTTTTAAACCTTTATTTATGAAATAAAGGTTATGGTTTGTTTTAAAAATGAATGCAGTCTTTGAAAAACGTCTCATATAGAGGTCAAAACCTCGCAACGAAATCAATTAATATGGAACGTTTTTAATCAATAAGAACGGGACATTTCAGTTGGTATCCTAGCGTTGGTCTTAGATAACCAGAAAATTTGCATTAGTGTGTCTTATCGAGTTTGTTAGGATGCATTAGTGATTCTGGACTTCGACCGTGTTTTCTTTAAAAATGATTGCTTAACATTTTTGTTGGAAACTATATATTTTTAACATATGAATATTATGTGATATATTAATCTCTTAACGTGTTTGATATTATGTAATAGATGTCTACCTCTAGAACAAGTCCCATTGACTCACCTAATAATAATGAAGAGTCAAATGTAAATTGGAATGATTCGTGGACTGATTCACAAGTTCCCGAAGAGGAACCGGAAGAAGAGTCGGAACCGGAAGAAGAATCGGAACCGGAAGAAGAATCGGAACCGGTGGGGGAAATAATAAAACGGTTAAGTAAAAGAGAATCCTCAACCAACCGACCAAGGTTAATTATGGTCAATGGTGTTTCCGTCAAGGAAGCAAAATATTGGGAGGATTAGCAATTCTCCGATGAATCGAATTCCGACGAGAATTCCAATGATGTTATAGAAATTACCCCAACTGAATTTAAAAAGGCAAAAGAAAATAATAAGGGAAAGGGCATAAAAATAGAGAAATCTAATTCCAACCCCGATGAACTTTATATGTATCGTCAACCCCCGAAGTCCTTAAGTTGTAACAATGACCCGGGAACCTCTAAACCACCAGGTTTTTCTAAACCAATGTGGACAACGACGGCTCGTATTAGGGGAACATCATATATCCCTAGAAACTTGACAAAACGAACCAAAACCGAAGAAGAAGAAACGAGCGAGTCGGAAAAAGATAGTTGTATTCGTGTGGTGTAATATATGTAATATAGTGTTCTTATGCTTTATGATATATGTAAAAATTGCTTGTATTAATAAGTATTTTTTTATGAATCTAACTCTTGTCTATTTTACAGTTTAAAAACACAAAATGGATAGACAACCCAATATTTTAAGAGACCTACCCGGAGACATGATTGATGAAATCTTGTCTAGAGTCGGCCAGAATTCCTCGGCACAACTATTTAAGGCGAGATCAGTTTGTAAAACATTCGAAGAACATTCCAAGAATGTCTTGGTTTATAAGAGACTTTCGTTTGAAAGATGGGGGATAGCACATTGGGAAACCCATAAGTTACGATGTGTTTACTTTGACGCATATATTGCGGGGAACCCAAATGCTATTTTACGCAACGGGTTAAGAAATTATTTTGACTCAATATATCCGAATATTGGACTTCGTGATTTAGAAAAAGCGGCTAACATGCAACATAAAGAAGCATGTTATGATTATGGATTAGTAATGTTCGCTTCTCACCAAAGTGAGAACAAGAACATCGGGCTACAACTATTAAACAAAACGTTTCCACAAGTGACGGAGTCGGTAATTGGGGTAAGAAATGAGGTTTTTAGATTGTTACGGGACTGTTGGACATTACGTAACCCTCGTCCTTTTGACGACGTTACAACACGCTATCTTATCAACGGCCATAATGGTTATGTTCCACAAGACCAAGGATGGGAAGTAATCCTAGTAAAACTAGAATGCATGACTTGTTTCTGGACGTATGAATTACGTGTCTTTATTGCCTTTGCTGAACGACTTGTGTACTAGCTAGAATTATCTTCACAACTATCTTGTATCAAAGTTATTGTGTGCTATATTTCATGCTTTATGTAAAATAAGCGGTATTGTAAGTTTGTAAAATATTGTATAAAAGTTTGAACGCGAAATATTATTATAATCAGTTTTTCATATAGAATTGTAGTAGTTGAATTGTATATTAGCTACTAAGTATGAACTTAACGGGTAGGTACTACCCGAATTTAAACTTATAAAACGCTAATATGAAGAAAAAGCTTTTATAAATGAGTTCATATTATGCTACGAAATACTATTAACTACTCTTAATATTCTGTATGATTAACTTGTTCCATTTGACTATTTTGAAGGAAATGGCACCGACTACTCGACACACCGTGAATATGAATGAAGAGGAATTCCGTACTTTTCTAGCTTCAAACATAGCCGCAGTACAGGCTGCGCTACATACCAACAATAACCTTGGATCTAGCAGTACAGGAAATCGTGTAGGATGCACCTACAAAGAATTCACTGCCTGCAAACCTTTGGAATTTGATGGAACCGAAGGACCGATCGGATTGAAATGGTGGACCGAGAAGGTCGAATCGGTGTTTGCCATAAGTAAGTGTACTGAAGAGGACAAAGTGAAGTACGCTACGCATACCTACACAGGTTCTGCGTTAACATGGTGGAATACCTATCTAGAGCAAGTGGGACAAGACGATGCGTACGCACTACCGTGGTCAGCATTCAAGCACTTGATGAACGAGAAGTACCGTCCCAGAACCGAGGTCAATAAGCTCAAGACAGAACTTAGAGGGTTACGAACCCAAGGTTTTGATATTACCACGTACGAAAGACGATTCACAGAATTGTGACTATTGTGTCCGGGAGCATTCGAAGATGAGGAAGAGAAGATCGACGCATTTGTGAAAGGATTACCGGAAAGAATCCAAGAAGATATAAGTTCACACGAGCCCGCCTCTATACAACAGGCATGTAGAATGGCTCACAAACTAGTGAACCAGATTGAAGAAAGAATTAAAGAACAGACTGCTGAAGAGGCCAATGTGAAGCAAGTCAAAAGAAAGTGGGAGGATAACGGTGATAAGAATCACCAATACAACAACAACAGCAATTACAACAATAATCGCAACAATTATCCCAACAATCGCAACATCAATCGCAACTACAACAAACAGCCCAACAACAACAATAACAACAACAGCAACAGCAACTACAACAATCATCCCAACAACAATAATAACCGCAACAACAACAACAATCAGAAGCAGCTATGCCAAAGGTGTGAAAAGTATCACTCGGGGTTCTGCACCAAATTTTGCAACAAGTGTAAAAGAAATGGTCATAGCGCGGCGAAGTGTGAGGTTTACGGACCAGGGGTTAATAGAACGAAAGGAACAAATGGTGTCGGAACGAGTAATGGCGGAGCAAGTAGTGTCGGAGCAAGTTATGCCAATGTAGTTTGTTATAAATGTGGAAAACCGGGCCACATTATTAGAAATTGCCCGAACCAGGAGAACAGAATGGACAAGGCCGCGGAAGAGTTTTCAATATTAATGCGGCAGAGGCACAGGAAGACCCGGAGCTTGTTACGGGTACGTTTCTTATTGACAATAAATCTGCTTACGTTTTATTTGATTCGGGTGCGGATAGAAGCTATATGAGTAGAGATTTTTGTGCTAAATTAAGTTGTCCATTGACGCCTTTGGATAGTAAATTTTTACTCGAATTAGCAAATGGTAAATTAATTTCAGCAGATAATATATGTCGGAATCGAGAAATTAAACTGGTTAGCGAAACATTTAAGATTGATTTGATACCAGTAGAGTTAGGGAGTTTTGATGTGATAATCGGTATGGACTGGTTGAAAGAAGTGAAAGCAGAGATCGTCTGTTACAAAAATGCAATTCGCATTATACGAGAAAAAGGAAAACCCTTAATGGTGTACGGAGAAAAGGGCAACACGAAGCTACATCTTATTAGTAATTTGAAGGCACAAAAACTAATAAGAAAAGGTTGCTATGCTGTTCTAGCACACGTCGAGAAAGTACAAACTGAAGAAAAGAGCATCAATGATGTTCCCATTGCAAAAGAATTTCCCGATGTATTTCCGAAAGAATTACCGGGATTACCCCCACATCGATCCGTTGAATTTCAAATAGATCTTATACCAGGAGCTGCACCAATAGCTCGTGCTCCTTACAGACTCGCACCCAGCGAAATGAAAGAACTGCAAAGCCAATTACAAGAACTTTTAGAGCGTGGTTTCATTCGACCAAGCACATCACCGTGGGGAGCTCCTGTTTTGTTTGTCAAGAAGAAAGATGGTACATTCAGGTTGTGTATCGACTACCGAGAGTTGAACAAACTTACCATCAAGAATCGCTACCCACTACGAGAATCGACGACTTATTTGATCAACTACAAGGCTCGTCTGTTTATTCAAAGATTGACTTACGTTCGGGGTATCATCAAATGCGGGTGAAAGAAGATGATATTCCAAAGACTGCTTTCAGAACACGTTACGGTCATTACGAGTTTATGGTCATGCCGTTTGGTTTAACTAATGCACCAGCTGTGTTCATGGACCTTATGAACCGAGTGTGTGGACCATACCTTGACAAGTTTGTCATTGTTTTCATTGATGACATACTTATTTACTCAAAGAATGACCAAGAACACGGTGAACATTTGAGAAAGGTGTTAGAAGTATTGAGGAAGGAAGAATTGTACGCTAAGTTTTCAAAGTGTGCATTTTGGTTGGAAGAAGTTCAATTCCTCGGTCACATAGTGAACAAAGAAGGTATTAAGGTGGATCCAGCAAAGATAGAAACTGTTGAAAAGTGGAAAACCCCGAAAACTCTGAAACACATACGCCAGTTTTTAGGACTAGCTGGTTACTACAGAAGGTTCATCCAAGATTTTTCCAGAATAGCAAAACCCTTGACTGCATTAACGCATAAAGGGAAGAAATTTGAATGGAATGATGAACAAGAGAAAGCGTTTCAGTTATTGAAGAAAAAGCTAACTACGGCACCTATATTGTCATTGCCTGAAGGGAATGATGATTTTGTGATTTATTGTGACGCATCAAAGCAAGGTCTTGGTTGTGTATTAATGCAACGAACGAAGGTGATTGCTTATGCGTCTAGACAATTGAAGATTCACGAACAAAATTATACGACGCATGATTTGGAATTAGGCGCGGTTGTTTTTGCATTAAAGACTTGGAGGCACTACTTATATGGGGTCAAAAGTATTATATATACCGACCACAAAAGTCTTCAACACATATTTAATCAGAAACAACTGAATATGAGGCAGCGTAGGTGGATTGAATTATTGAATGATTACGACTTTGAGATTCGTTACCACCCGGGGAAGGCAAATGTGGTAGCCGATGCCTTGAGCAGGAAGGACAGAGAACCCATTCGAGTAAAATCTATGAATATAATGATTCATAATAACCTTACTACTCAAATAAAGGAGGCGCAACAAGGAGTTTTAAAAGAGGGAAATTTAAAGGATGAAATACCCAAAGGATCGGAGAAGCATCTTAATATTCGGGAAGACGGAACCCGGTATAGGGCTGAAAGGATTTGGGTACCAAAATTTGGAGATATGAGAGAAATGGTACTTAGAGAAGCTCATAAAACCAGATACTCAATACATCCTGGAACGGGGAAGATGTACAAGGATCTCAAGAAACATTTTTGGTGGCCGGGTATGAAAGCCGATGTTGCTAAATACGTGGGAGAATGTTTGACATGTTCTAAGGTCAAAGCTGAGCATCAGAAACCATCAGGTCTACTTCAACAACCCGAAATCCCGGAATGGAAATGGGAAAACATTACCATGGATTTCATCACTAAATTGCCAAGGACTGCAAGTGGTTTTGATACTATTTGGGTAATAGTTGATCGTTTCACCAAATCAGCACACTTCCTGCCAATAAGAGAAGATGACAAGATGGAGAAGTTAGCACGACTTTATTTGAAGGAAGTCGTCTCCAGACATGGAATACCAATCTCTATTATCTCTGATAGGGATGGCAGATTTATTTCAAGATTCTGGCAGACATTACAGCAAGCATTAGGAACTCGTCTAGACATGAGTACTGCCTATCATCCACAAACTGATGGGTAGAGTGAAAGGACGATACAAACGCTTGAAGACATGCTACGAGCATGTGTTATTGATTTCGGAAACAGTTGGGATCGACATCTACCATTAGCAGAATTTTCCTACAACAACAGCTACCATTCAAGCATTGAGATGGCGCCGTTTGAAGCACTTTATGGTAGAAAGTGCAGGTCTCCGATTTGTTGGAGTGAAGTGGGGGATAGACAGATTACGGGTCCGGAGATTATACAAGAAACTACCGAGAAGATCATCCAAATTCAACAACGGTTGAAAACCGCTCAAAGTCGACAAAAGAGCTACGCTGACATTAAAAGAAAAGATATAGAATTTGAAATTGGAGAGATGGTCATGCTTAAAGTTGCACCTTGGAAAGGCGTTGTTCGATTTGGTAAACGAGGGAAATTAAATCCAAGGTATATTGGACCATTCAAGATTATTGATCGTGTCGGACCAGTAGCTTACCGACTTGAGTTACCTCAACAACTCGCGGCTGTACATAACACTTTCCACGTCTCAAATTTGAAGAAATGTTTTGCTAAAGAAGATCTCACTATTCCGTTAGATGAAATCCAAATCAACGAAAAACTCCAATTCATCGAAGAACCCGTCGAAATAATGGATCGTGAGGTTAAAAGACTTAAGCAAAACAAGATACCAATTGTTAAGGTTCGATGGAATGCTCGTAGAGGACCCGAGTTCACCTGGGAGCGTGAAGATCAGATGAAGAAGAAATACCCGCATCTATTTCCAGAAGATTCGTCAACACCTTCAACAACTTAAAATTTCGGGACGAAATTTATTTAACGGGTAGGTACTGTAGTGACCCGAACTTTTCCATGTTTATATATATATATTGAGATTGATATTTACATGATTAAATGTTTCCAACATGTTAAGCAATCAAACTTGTTAAGACTTGATTAATTGAAATAGGTTTCATATAGACAATTGACCACCCAAGTAGACCGGTGATTCACGAACGTTAAAACTTGTAAAAACTATATGATGACATATATATGGTTATATATATAGTTAACATTATATTATGATAATTAAACATATCATTAAGTATATTAACAATGAACTACATATGTAAAAACAAGACTACTAACTTAATAATTTTGAAACGAGACATATATGTAACGATTATCGTTGTAACGACATTTAATGTATATATATCATATTAAGAGATATTCGTACATCATAATATCATGATAATATAATAATTTAAAATCTCTTTTGATATTATAAACATTGGGTTAACAACATTTAACAAGATCGTTAACCTAAAGGTTTCAAAACAATATTTACATGTAACGACTAACGATGACTTAACGACTCAGTTAAAATGTATATACATGTAGTGTTTTAATATGTATTTATACACTTTTGAAAGACTTCAATACACTTATCAAAATACTTCTACTTAACAAAAATGCTTACAATTACATCCTCGTTCAGTTTCATCAACAATTCTACTCGTATGCACCCGTATTCGTACTCGTACAATACACAGCTTTTAGATGTATGTACTATTGGTATATACACTCCAATGATCAGCTCTTAGCAGCCCATGTGAGTCACCTAACACATGTGGGAACCATCATTTGGCAACTAGCATGAAATATCTCATAAAATTACAAAAATATGAGTAATCATTCATGACTTATTTATATGAAAACAAAATTACATATCCTTTATATCTAATCCATACACCAACGACCAAAAACACCTACAAACACTTTCATTCTTCAATTTTCTTCATCTAATTGATCTCTCTCAAGTTCTATCTTCAAGTTCTAAGTGTTCTTCATAAATTCCAAAAGTTCTAGTTTCATAAAATCAAGAATACTTTCAAGTTTGTTAGCTCACTTCCAATCTTGTAAGGTGATCATCCAACCTCAAGAAATCTTTGTTTCTTACAGTAGGTTATCATTCTAATACAAGGTAATAATCATATTCAAACTTTGGTTCAATTTCTATAACTATAACAATCTTATTTCAAGTGATGATCTTACTTGAACTTGTTTTCGTGTCATGATTCTGCTTCAAGAACTTCGAGCCATCCAAGGATCCATTGAAGCTAGATCCATTTTTCTCTTTTCCAGTAGGTTTATCCAAGGAAATTAAGGTAGTAATGATGTTCATAACATCATTCGATTCATAGATATAAAGCTATCTTATTCGAAGGTTTAAACTTGTAATCACTAGAACATAGTTTAGTTAATTCTAAACTTGTTCGCAAACAAAAGTTAATCCTTCTAACTTGACTTTTAAAATCAACTAAACACATGTTCTGTATCTATATGATATGCTAACTTAATGATTTAAAACCTGGAAACACGAAAAACACCGTAAAACCGGATTTACGCCGTCGTAGTAACACCGCGGGCTGTTTTGGGTTAGTTAATTAAAAACTATGATAAACTTTGATTTAAAAGTTGTTATTCTGAAAAAATGATTTTTATTATGAACATGAAACTATATCCAAAAATTATGGTTAAACTCAAAGTGGAAGTATGTTTTCTAAAATGGTCATCTAGACGTCGTTCTTTCGACTGAAATGACTACCTTTACAAAAACGACTTGTAACTTATTTTTCCGACTATAAACCTATACTTTTTCTGTTTATATTCATAAAATAGAGTTCAATATGAAACCATAGCAATTTGATTCACTCAAAACGGATTTAAAATGAAGAAGTTATGGGTAAAACAAGATTGGATAATTTTTCTCATTTTAGCTACGTGAAAATTGGTAACAAATCTATTCCAACCATAACTTAACCAACTTGTATTGTATATTATGTAATCTTGAGATACCATAGATACGTATACAACATTTCGACCTATCATGTCGACACATCTATATATATTTCGGAACAACCATAGACACTCTATATGTGAATGTTGGAGTTAGCTATACAGGGTTGAGGTTGATTCCAAAATATATATAGTTTGAGTTAGCTATACAGGGTTGAGGTTGAACATACTTTGATATATATGTATATATTGTTATAGGTTCGTGAATCAACCAGTGGCCAAGTCTTACTTCCCGACGAAGTAAAAATCTGTGAAAGTGAGTTATAGTCCCACTTTTAAAATCTAATATTTTTGGGATGAGAATACATGCAGGTTTTATAAATGATTTACAAAATAGACACAAGTACGTGAAACTACATTCTATGGTTGAATTATCGAAATCGAATATGCCCCTTTTTATTAAGTCTGGTAATCTAAGAATTAGGGAACAGACACCCTAATTGACGCGAATCCTAAAGATAGATCTATTGGGCCTAACAAACCCCATCCAAAGTACCGGATGCTTTAGTACTTCGAAATTTATATCATATCCGAAGGGTGTCCCGGAATGATGGGGATATTCTTATATATGCATCTTGTTATTGTCGGTTACCAGGTGTTCACCATATGAATGATTTTTATTTCTATGTATGGGATGTGTATTGAAATATGAAATCTTGTGGTCTATTGTTACGATTTGATATATATAGGTTAAACCTATAACTCACCAACATTTTTGTTGACGTTTAAAGCATGTTTATTCTCAGGTGAATACTAAGAGCTTTCGCTGTTGCATACTAAAATAAGGACAAGATTTGGAGTCCATGTTTGTATGATATTGTGTAAAAACTGCATTCAAGAAACTAATTTCGATGTAACATATTTGTATTGTAAACCATTATGTAATGGTCGTGTGTAAACAGGATATTTTAGATTATCATTATTTGATAATCTACGTAAAGCTTTTTAAACCTTTATTTATGAAATAAAGGTTATGGTTTGTTTTAAAAATGAATGCAGTCTTTGAAAAACGTCTCATATAGAGGTCAAAACCTCGCAACGAAATCAATTAATATGGAACGTTTTTAATCAATAAGAACGGGACATTTCAATTTAATATCTGGGAAAATAAAATTAAAACTGTAAAAAAATATTCTTGTTGAAAGCATTGAATCAATCCGAGAAACCAGTGAAATAATTATAGAAATAATGCATGAAATAATTCGTGACACCATTCTGACGTCCATTTAAATATTAGTATTGAGCCAATATTACTCGTTCTTACTAGGTTTCACATAACATTTTATACAAAAACACATTCACATTTAAACCGCTTCAACCAAACAATTTCATCTAGACCGGTTCATTCAGAAAATTTAGAAAAAATAAGATTATTTTGACAGAAAAATTCGTGAAAATTCTATTTATTTCACACACTAAAATGAGTAGTTTTACGCGAGATTTAATATCTAGGAAAGTAAAATTAAAACTATAAAAAAATATTCTTGTTGAAAGCATTGAATCAATTCGAGAAACCAATGAAATAATTATAGAAATAATACATGAAATAATTCATGAAACCATTTTGACGTCCATTTAGGTATTAGCATTGAGCCAATTTTACTCGTCCTTACTAGGCTTCACATACCATATTATACAAAAACACATTCACAGTCAAACCGCTTCAGCATAATAATTTCTTCTAGACCGGTTCATTTAGAAAATTTAGAAAAAATAAGAGTATTTTGATAAAAAAAATTCATGAAAAGTCTATTTATTTCACACACTAAAATGAGTAGTTTTACGCGAGATTTAATATCTGGGAAAGTAAAATTAAAACTGTAGAAAACTATTCTTGTTGAAAGCATTGAATCAATTCGAGAAACCAGTGAAATAATTATAGAAATAATACATGAAATAATTCGTGAAACCATTCTGACGTCCATTTAAATATTAGCATTGTGCCAATATTACTCGTTCTTACGAGGTTTCACATACCATTTTATACAAAAACAAATTCACATTTAAACCGCTTCAACTAAACAATTTCATCTAGACCGGTTCATTCAGAAAATTTAGAAAAAATAAGAGAATTTTGATAGAAAAATTCGTGAAAAGTCTATTTATTTCACACACTAAAATGAGTAGTTTTACGCGAGATTTAATATCTGGGAAAGTAAAATTAAAACTGTAAAAAACTATTCTTGTTGAAAGCATTGAATCAATCCGAGAAACCAGTGAAATAATTATAGAAATAATGCATGAAATAATTCGTGACACCATTCTGAGGTCCATTTAAATATTAGTATTGAGCCAATATTACTCGTTCTTACTAGGTTTCACATAACATTTTATACAAAAACACATTCACATTTAAACCGCTTCAACCAAACAATTTCATCTAGACCGGTTCATTCAGAAAATTTAGAAAAAATAAGAGTATTTTGACAGAAAATTTTTATGAAAAGTCTATTTATTTCACACACTAAAATGAGTAGTTTTACGCGACATTTAATATCTGGGAAAGTAAAATTAAAATTGTAAAAAAATATTCTTGTTGAAAGCATTGTATCAATTCGAGAAACCAATAAAATAATTATAGAAATAATACATGAAATAATTCGTGAAACCATTCTGACGTCCATTTAAATATTAGCATTGAACCAATTTTACTCGTTCTTACTAGGTTTCATATACCATTTTATAAAAAACACAATCACATTTAAACCGCTTCAACCAAAAAATTTCATCTAGACCGGTTCATTCAGAAAATTTAGAAAAAATAAGAGTATTTTGACAGAAAATTCATGAAAATTCTATTTATTTCACACACTAAAATGAGTACTTTTACGCGAAATTTAATATCTAGGAAAGTAAAATTAAAACTGTAAAAAAATATTCTTGTTGAAAGCATTGAATCAATTCTAGAAACCAATGAAATAATTATAGAAATAATACATGAAATAATTCGTGAAACCATTCTGACGTCCATTTAAATATTTGCATTGAGCCAATTTTACTCGTTCTTACTAGGTTTCACATACCATTTTATACAAAAACACATTCACAATCACACCGCTTCAATCAAACAATTTCATCTAGACCGGTTCATTCAGAAAATTTAGAAAAAATAAGAGTATTTTGACAGAAAAATTCATGAAAAGTCTATTTATTTCACACACTAAAATGAGTAGTTTTACGCGAGATTTAATATCTGGGAAAATAAAATTAAAACTGTAAAAAAATATTCTTGTTGAAAGCATTGAATCAATCCAAGGAACCAGTGAAATAATTATAGAAATAATGCATGAAATAATTCGTGACACCATTCTGACGTCCATTTAAATATTAGTATTGAGCCAATATTACTCGTTCTTACTAGGTTTCACATAACATTTTATACAAAAACACATTCACATTTAAACCGCTTCAACCAAACAATTTCATCAAGACCGGTTCATTCAGAAAATTTAGAAAAAATAAGATTATTTTGACAGAAAAATTTGTGAAAATTCTGTTTATTTCACACACTAAAATGAGTAGTTTTACATGAGATTTAATATCTAGGAAAGTAAAATTAAAACTATAAAAAAAATTTCTGGTTGAAAGCATTGAATCTATTCGAGAAACCAATGAAATAATTATAGAAATAATACATGAAATATTTCATGAAACCATTTTGACGTTCATTTAAGTATTAGCATTGAGCCAATTTTACTCGTCCTTACTAGGTTTCACATACCATATTATACAAAAACACATTCACAGTCAAACCGCTTCAACCAAATAATTTCATCTAGACCGGTTCATTCAGAAAATTTAGAAAAAATAAGAGTATTTTGACAGAAAAATTCATGAAAAGTCTATTTATTTCACACACTAAAATGAGTAGTTTTACGCGAGATTTAATATCTAGAAAAGTAAAATTAAAACTGTAAAAAAATATTCTTGTTGAAAGCATTGAATCAATTCTAGAAACCAATGAAATAATTATAGAAATAATACATGAAATAATTCGTGAAACCATTCTGACGTCCACTTAAATATTTGCATTGAGCCAATTTTACTCGTTCTTACTAGGTTTCACATACCATTTTATACAAAAACACATTCACAATCACACCGCTTCAATCAAACAATTTCATCTAGACCGGTTCATTCAGAAAATTTAGAAAAAATAAGAGTATTTTGACAGAAAAATTCATGAAAAGTCTATTTATTTCACACACTAAAATGAGTAGTTTTACGCGAGATTTAATATCTGGGAAAATAAAATTAAAACTGTAAAAAAATATTCTTGTTGAAAGCATTGAATCAATCCAAGGAACCAGTGAAATAATTATAGAAATAATTCATGAAATAATTCGTGACACCATTCTGACGTCCATTTAAATATTAGTATTGAGCCAATATTACTCGTTCTTACTAGGTTTCACATAACATTTTATACAAAAACACATTCACATTTAAACCGCTTCAACCAAACAATTTCATCTAGACCGGTTCATTCAGAAAATTTAGAAAAAATAAGATTATTTTGACAGAAAAATTTGTGAAAATTCTGTTTATTTCACACACTAAAATGAGTAGTTTTACACGAGATTTAATATCTAGGAAAGTAAAATTAAAACTATAAAAAAATTTTCTGGTTGAAAGCATTGAATCTATTCGAGAAACCAATGAAATAATTATAGAAATAATACATGAAATATTTCATGAAACCATTTTGACGTTCATTTAAGTATTAGCATTGAGCCAATTTTACTCGTCCTTACTAGGTTTCACATACCATATTATACAAAAACACATTCACAGTCAAACCGCTTCAACCAAATAATTTCATCTAGACCGGTTCATTCAGAAAATTTAGAAAAAATAAGAGTATTTTGACAGAAAAATTCATGAAAAGTCTATTTATTTCACACACTAAAATGAGTAGTTTTACGCGAGATTTAATATCTAGAAAAGTAAAATTAAAACTGTAAAAAAATATTCTTGTTGAAAGCATTGAATCAATTCTAGAAACCAATGAAATAATTATAGAAATAATACATGAAATAATTCGTGAAACCATTCTGACGTCCATTTAAATATTTGCATTGAGCCAATTTTACTCATTCTTACTAGGTTTCACATACCATTTTATACAAAAAAACATTCACAATCACACCGCTTCAATCAAACAATTTCATCTAGACCGGTTCATTCAGAAAATTTAGAAAAAATAAGAGTATTTTGACTGAAAATTCATGAAAATTCTATTTATTTCACACACTAAAATGAGTACTTTTACGCGAAATTTAATATCTAGGAAAGTAAAATTAAAACTGTAAAAAAATATTCTTGTTGAAAGCATTGAATCAATTCTAGAAACCAATGAAATAATTATAGAAATAATACATGAAATAATTCGTGAAACCATTCTGACGTCCATTTAAATATTTGCATTGAGCCAATTTTACTCGTTCTTACTAGGTTTCACATACCATTTTATACAAAAACACATTCACAATCACACCGCTTCAATCAAACAATTTCATCTAGACCGGTTCATTCAGAAAATTTAGAAAAAATAAGAGTATTTTGACAGAAAAATTCATGAAAAGTCTATTTATTTCACACACTAAAATGAGTAGTTTTACGCGAGATTTAATATCTGGGAAAATAAAATTAAAACTGTAAAAAAATATTCTTGTTGAAAGCATTGAATCAATCCAAGGAACCAGTGAAATAATTATAGAAATAATGCATGAAATAATTCGTGACACCATTCTGACGTCCATTTAAATATTAGTATTGAGCCAATATTACTCATTCTTACTAGGTTTCACATAACATTTTATACAAAAACACATTCACATTTAAACCGCTTCAACCAAACAATTTCATCTAGACCGGTTCATTCAGAAAATTTAGAAAAAATAAGATTATTTTGACAGAAAAATTTGTGAAAATTCTGTTTATTTCACACACTAAAATGAGTAGTTTTACACGAGATTTAATATCTAGGAAAGTAAAATTAAAACTATAAAAAAAATTTCTGGTTGAAAGCATTGAATCTATTCGAGAAACCAATGAAATAATTATAGAAATAATACATGAAATATTTCATGAAACCATTTTGACGTTCATTTAAGTATTAGCATTGAGCCAATTTTACTCGTCCTTACTAGGTTTCACATACCATATTATACAAAAACACATTCACAGTCAAACCGCTTCAACCAAATAATTTCATCTAGACCGGTTCATTCAGAAAATTTAGAAAAAATAAGAGTATTTTGACAGAAAAATTCATGAAAAGTCTATTTATTTCACACACTAAAATGAGTAGTTTTACGCGAGATTTAATATCTGGGAAAGTAAAATTAAAACTGTAAAAAACAATTCTTGTTGAAAGCATTGAATCAATTTTAGAAACCAGTGAAATAATTATAGAAATAATACATGAAATAATTCGTGAAACCATTCTGACGTCCATTTAAATATTAACATTGAGCCAATATTACTCGTTCTTACTAGGTTTCACATACCATTTTATACAAAAACACATTCACATTTAAACTTCAACTAAACAATTTCATCTAGACCGGTTCATTCAGAAAATTTAGAAAAAATAAGAGTATTTTGATAGAAAAATTCGTGAAATGTCTATTTATTTCACACACTAAAATGAGTAGTTTTACTCGAGATTTAATATCTGGGAAAGTAAAATTAAAACTGTAAAAAAAAATTCTTGTTGAAAGCATTGAATCAATTCGAGAAACCAGTGAAATAATTATAGAAATAATACATGAAATAATTCGTGAAACCATTCTGACGTCCATTTAAATATTAGCATTAAGCCAATTTTACTCGTTCTTACTAGGTTTCATATACCATTTTATACAAAAACACATTCACAGTCAAACTGCTTCAACCAAACAATTTCATCTAGACTGGTTCATTCAGAAAATTTAGAAAAAAAATAAGAGTATTTTGACAGAAAAATTCATGAAAAGTCTATTTATTTCACACACTAAAATGAGTAGTTTTACGCGAGATTTAATATCTGGGAAAGTAAAATTAAAACTGTAAAAAAATATTCTTGTTGAAAGCATTGAATCAATTCGAGAAACCAGTGAAATAATTATAGAAATAATACATGAAGTAATTCGTGAAACCATTCTGACGTCCATTTAAATATTAGCATTGAGCCAATATTACTCGTTCTTACTAGGTTTCTCATACTATTTTATACAAAAACACATTCACATTTAAACCGCTTCAACCAAACAATTTCATCTAGACCGGTTCATTCAAAAAATTTAGAAAAAATAAGAGTATTTTGACAGAAAAATTCATGAAAAGTTTATTTATTTCACACACTAAAATGAGTAGTTTTACGCGAGATTTAATATCTGGGAAAATAAAATTAAAACTGTAAAAAAATATTCTTGTTGAAAGCATTGAATCAATCCGAGAAACCAGTGAAATAATTATAGAAATAATGCATGAAATAATTCGTGACACCATTCTGACGTCCATTTAAATATTAGTATTGGGCCAATATTACTCGTTCTTACTAGGTTTCACATAACATTTTATACAAAAACACATTCACATTTAAACCGCTTCAACCAAAAAATTTCATCTAGACCGGTTCATTCAGAAAATTTAGAAAAAATAAGATTATTTTGACAGAATAATTCGTGAAAATTCTATTTATTTCACACACTAAAATGAGTAGTTTTAAGCGAGATTTAATATCTGGGAAAGTAAAATTAAAACTATAAAAAAATATATTCTTGTTGAAAGCATTGAATTAATTCGAGAAACCAATGAAATAATTATTGAAATAATACATGAAATAATTCATGAAACCATTTTGACGTCCATTTAAGTATTAGCATTGAGCCAATTTTACTCGTCCGTACTAGGTTTCACATACCATATTATACAAAAACTCATTCACAGTCAAACCGCTTCAACCGAACAATTTGATCTTGACCGGTTCATTCAGAAAATTTAGAAAAAATAAGAGTATTTTGACAGAAAAATTCATGAAAAGTCTATTTATTTCACACACTAAAATGAGTAGTTTTATGCGAGATTTAATATCTAGGAAAGTAAAATTAAAACTTTAAAAACTATTCTTGTTGAAAGCATTGAATCAATTCGAGAAAAATTAGTGAAATAATTATAGAAATAATACATGAAATAATTCGTGAAACCATTCTGACGTCCATTTAAATATTAGCATTGAGCCAATATTACTCGTTCTTACTAGGTTTCACATACCATTTTATACAAAAACACATTCACATTTAAACCGCTTCAACTAAACAATTTCATCTAGACCGGTTCATTCAGAAAATTTAGAATAAATAAGAGTATTTTGATAGAAAAATTCGTGAAAAGTCTATTTATTTAACACACTAAAATGAGTACTTTTACGCGAGATTTAATATCTGGGAAAGTAAAATTAAAACTGTAAAAAAAAATTTTGTTGAAAGCATTGAATCAATTCGAGAAACCGGTGAAATAATTATAGAAATAATATATGAAATAATTCGTGAAACCATTCTGACGTCCATTTAAATATTAGCATTAAGCCAATTTTACTCGTTCTTACTAGGTTTCATATACCATTTTATACAAAAACACATTCACAGTCAAACCGCTTCAACCAAACAATTTCATCTAGACTGGTTCATTCAGAAAATTTAGAAAAAAATAAGAGTATTTTGACAGAAAAATTCATGAAAAGTCTATTTATTTCACACACTAAAATGAGTAGTTTTACGTAGGATTTAATATCTGGGAAAGTAAAATTAAAACTGTAAAAAAATATTCTTGTTGAAAGCATTGAATCAATTCGAGAAACCAGTGAAATAATTATAGAAATAACACATGAAATAATTCGTGAAACCATTCTGACGTCCATTTAAATATTAACTGTAACGACCCGGAAATTTCCGACCAAATTTAAACCTTATACTTTATATGTTTCCGACACGATAAGCAAAATTTGTATTGTTGAGTCTCGAAAAGCTTGAAACTATATTCATGTAATCGTTTACCCTTTGACTATACTCGACGATTCACGAACAATTATTGTTAGTAAATATGTATATATATATATATATATGTATATATATATGTATAAATGTATGTATATATAATAATTACAAATAATAAAATATAATCTGAACAATAGATTTAGATACATAAAACATGAAACAAAATAAACAAGTTGTTATTAAAATAAATCCATATATTTATACATGATTGCTATTCATAATTATTTGTATATTGTAAAATCTATATATTAAATATTTAATAAATGTTGTCATTTGATACATGATATAATTATCATATATTACATTGTAATGCTAAAATACTAAAATTAAATTACAAAATAAAATATAGTTGTTATAGTAATATTATTATTACTTTCAATATTAATAAATACTAGTGATATTACTATTATTTTAAATATATAACCTATAGATACGAATTTGATACATATAAACTGTTATAATGTTATTATTATCATTAATAATATTAATATTATTATTAGTACTATAATTATTATTACAAATTTAATAGTTATTATTATCTTTATGATCAATGATAATATTATCATTATTATTATTATATTATTATTAAAAATTTTATTTTTTACAATATTAAAAATATTAATATTTTTGTTATATGTAATAATTAATAATATCAAATATAATGTATAAATATAAATGCAGTTATACACATAAATAAGGAAAATACAGATATATATATATATTTTTTTAATGCGTGATAGATTTTTCTTAAACATCTATATCAGTTATATTTTTTTATTATTCGATTTCTGTATATCTGTGAAACTCTGTCTAGATAATCCAAGACACAACAGCGATCCATCAATTTCTGTACAGGATCGATCAACCTTTATATACCAGTATATCTGGTATTACTCACGATTTAAGACAGAAGGAAAAGTGAAGAGTGAAAATAGGAAAGGGGAGAAAGGAAACCGTTGGTACCGGGAACAACTTTATTCTCACAAATCGAATTCGAAGAAATTGTTAAAATATAAAAATGCAGTCATGTAAGGATCCAATTGTTTAAACTTTCTGTAAAATTTCAACTTCTAATTTATCAAATTGAAGTCTAATTTTCGAATTCAAATCTATATTTCAAAAGTCAAACAAATGTGTTCATCCAAGAATTAGGATTTGTCTTTGTGTTTTATACTAAAATGATATTCCAGAAAGTTTGTAAAGATGATTTAGGATACATTTCATTTTATAATCATCATCTAAAAATGTCCAAATTTTAAAAATTGATGTTTGGGTTGCAAATGCTCATCGAAGGCTGTTACAGCATATATATATATATATATTTTTTTTTCTGTTAATTTCAATTCACAACGATAAATCCTTTTATTACAAGTCCTAAATAAATTATTAAAAATCGCTGAGAGGATTGGTTTAGATTTCTGGTCGACTAGAATTCGTGAGGAAGAAGAGGATTAACTGAACCGAGATATATTTATTTGGGTTGGATGAGAAATCAGGAAAACAGCATAGAAGGGACGGTTTGAGTGTTATGTTGACGAACGGGAGGTCCTGGGTTCAAGCCCGGGGTGGGACATATTCTTTTTAAAACTGACTTGGTAAGGTAATTTCAATAACAAAACTAGGAATTTTTGTTGTTATTATTATTATTATTATTATTATTATTATTATCATTATCATCTTAACCTTAGTAACAATTATGATTATTACTATTTTATCGTTATAAATATTATTATTAAGTAAGTATAATTATTAATATTATCATTATTATTAAAGTTAGCATACTTATTAAAAATTAAAATTTATTATTTTTATCACTAAAACTAAAATTATTATTATTATTATCATTATTTGAATCACAAATAATAATATTATTATTATTATTACAACAAATATTATACGTATAAAATATAGTTATTACACACATAATTAATATTACAAACTACTATATTTTAACATATTAACTAATCTATTATTATAATTTTAGTTAAATTATATATATATCAAATAGGTATTATAAAATATTATAAGTATTAATAAAATTATGTATAAGAATATCAATCTTGATACATAACAAAATATATATATAAACTTAGTCGATTTATATTATAATGTGTTAATATATATTGGTTATAGGTTCGTGAATCCGAGGCCAACCTTATACTTGATCAATGATGTTATATGTATTTTTACTACAAAATACATTAGGTGAGTATATAGTCCCTTTTTAAACTCTAAATATTTTTGGGATGAGAATACATGCGGTGTTTTTATAAATGATTTACGTTATGGACACAAGTAATCAAAATAAATTCTACGTTGAGTTGTACCATGGCATATTTCTTTATACTTGGTAGCTAATATTTACGTGAGGAGCGTAAACGCGAATCCTGTTGATAGATCTATTGGGCCTGACAACCCCAACCGGGCTGGACGACCAGTTTTAAACGGTTGCACAGTACTTCGTTTTGTTACTACACTTGGTACGGTGTAGGGTTTATTTAAGAGTATGCTGCTGTGACTTTTAGTTAAGTATGGTTACCAAGTGCTCAACGACTTTTCCATACACTTGCGAGTGTATTATGTATGAATATGAAATCTTGTGGTCCATAGTTATAATGCTGCTAGCATCAAACCTATATACCTCACCAACTTTATGTTGACATTTTAAAGCATGTTTTTCTCAGGTACGAGTTAAGTCTTCCACTGTGCATTTGCTCATGTTAAGGACATTAATTGGAGTCGATCATCGCAATGAAATCAAATGTTGGAGATTTCGTCCGAATGGATAAGGACGGGTCTTTACAGGTGGTATCAGAGCGGTGGTCTTAGCGAACCAGGTCTTGCATTAGTGTGTCTGACTAGTAGTTGTTAGGATACATTAGTGAGTCTGGACTTTGACCGTGTCTACATGTCATAAAGTTTTGCTTATCATTTCTAGTCGAAAACCATCTGCTTATCATCCTTAGGGAATTGCCTGCTCATTCATAAGTCTAGACACGTCTTACTGCATTTACTGCATTGATAGTGTATAGACAAAATTCATATCTTAGCGTATCTGTTACAATAGAATTGTCTGACACATGTCGTAAATTCCTCCGTAGTCTACGGAATCTTTAGTACTATATATATAGGTATTCTATGAAGTTAGAATATCATCCTATATTCGAAAATCATTTTACCTCAAAGATCCTTTTCATCCACCAAATTGCTCACTTTTCGATGTACCTGAAGTACCGGCGAACCTGTTCAAGAAACCAGTTTCGCTCTCATTTCTAGAGTATCTCGTCACGATTATATATTATTCTATATTTCAAATCTTACTCATCCGCTCGATTCAACCGTCAATCATCCCGACATAAGAAGTTAACGAACTACGCGCTCGTGTGACGGCTTTGGAAAACATGGTGCGAAGGTTATAAACACCAGCAGCAGCACCAGCAGCATAATCAGCACCACCATCATCAACGTCGACAGTACCCATATCACCTTAACCACAACCGCGTCGTAAACCTCAATATTACAATCTGTACCTCGGATATCAACATCACGCGCCTCAATATCACCATCTGTATTTCAAGTACGATTTCGTTCTACATATCGTTCTACATCGAATATCTTCGTTTTACATAACGTTTTACCTCATTTATCTTTGTTCGACATGGCAATTATGTAATCTTTAATGTTTTAGAGATTATGTAATCTAGTACTAATGATAAATCAAATGAGTTTAATATCTTATTGACTCATTAGATCCATGATTACATCCGAAGAAAATATATATGCAAGTATATTTTCATAAAGATTATAATTAAAAATTTCTTTCGTACAAACTATTAATGATGAAAATATTTTAACGGGTAGGTAGTACCGGAGGAATATTTAGATTTCACATTAATAAGTTATACTGTACATTCTTCGAGCCCGATGCAACGATCATTTGCTATCCTATTTACAACCACCGATACACGTATCTGTTCACCACAGAATAACCATTTCCATTCAAATTTCATATTTGGATTTTTACCTACCAGAATCCAACAAGTGGCATAACGAAGAAAACATTGGATATAATAAAACTTGTTAGAAACAAACGGATTAACTAATTGAAATATTGTTAAGATTTCACGCTAACTGTTCCTAGCTAACTGTTCCCAGCTAACTGATTAACATTTAATTTATCGCAATTTACATTCTCGCAATTTTATTTATTGTTATTTAATTTCCGCACTTTACTTACCGTCGGGACACATGTACAACAATACGTCGGATTAATTCTGAGACAACACGTTGTATAATGGGTCATGATATATATTTATTTATTTATTTTACGCACTTTAAATAAACGGGACACGTATACAAGGTTTCGACTTATCATATTGACCCATCTATATATATATTTCGGAACAACCATAGACACTCTATATGTGAAGGTGGGAGTTGGCTATACAGGGTCGGAGTTGATTCCAAAATATATATATACTTTGAGTTGTGATCGATACTGAGACCGGTACACGGGTAACGATACGTATTAATTAATTTGAATATTATGTATTTAATTTATGAAATTATTGGACCATTGGACAATCGGACTATTAGACTGCTAACTTTGGACAAGTAAAATGAATTAAAATATTGATTATAACATATGAAACTAAACTAATCTTCAAGTTTGCCACTTGATTTCATCTTAAACCTCATTCGTATCTTGACGATTACAATCCGCGTTCAAACCTATCATGATTCTTAAAAACACCCGATTGAGAAGTTGAACTAGCCGCACCTCGTCTACGGAAGAAAGATTTATGCATACAGTTATGCACCTGAAAAATTTTCGAAACCGAAGTTATAGTTAAAACGTATCCGCGTCGAATTCCCTATCATTCATTAGCAAAAACAACCTTGCAATTCCTTTTCAAAGTAACTAAATTTTGTTACAGCTCCAGCAAGATAGCTTCAACTTTTCAGTGAGACTAGTCTTATTATAACCTCGATATATATACGTTGTCCTTTCACCATCGTTACCGGGGAACCTTTTATATTCCCCCATACTACCATAAGCGTTTAATCATCTAAAAACACAATTCGCCCGAAAACACCTCGGATTGATAATCGACGATTCAGATATGGCTGCATTAAATGCAGAGGAAACAGTAAAATTGTAGATGGCCTAAATGGCTAAAAGTTGATGATAAAGAAGGGAGTGTTGGGAACGCTCGATAGAAAATTTGGTACTGAAAAATGGATTGAGCTAACCGTAAAGGAAACAAAGAACAAATACAAGGACTGAATCTGCTTTCAAATAATCCAAATGATTCAGTGTCTGTTGAAACCGTCAGTATGAACCCTACTCCTTATTCTAAACTTTTTCCTATGATATTATTCATCATCATCTTATATTAGATATTATCAGATATCTTCATATCTTCCGTTATACATATTCTTCATATTTCTGGAGATATTTTCACAACTATTCCTATCTGCAATCATTTATCTCTCTGTAACATCTGCGTTACAACATAAAAGAAAATGTGTTAGTTTCTAAATTCTGAAACCTTCGAGTTTAAATAGGAATGTTCTGAAGCAGTGTTGGGAACTGATGCATGAATTAGTATAATATAATGAAACTTGATCAACTTCATTATATTACAGTAAGTCATGTTAAGTTTCTAATGGAATGTGATGATTCACAGTACCGTCATCATGTGCCATGTTACACGGCTCTTACAATCTATCCAATCTCTAAACATATCAAGAAAATATTTCCTTGATGATTCGGTCTTTTCCAAGGTATTCTGGTAATTTGACAGATCAAAATTGTGTCATTATCATTTCCTTCTAAGAACATTAGCTATGTTCATTCTGAATTTCATACCTATGAATTCCGGACCATTACAAAAGATGCTTAGTTGAAAAGGAGGAAAAGAAAAAGAATGAAGCTCCGAAATAAAAAAAATTGTAGTAAAAATCGCAGCAATTAGGAAAGAGCATTAACTGTGGATGACAACGATTATAGAAAACAGAAGCAAGGACATCAAAGTATAAAAGAAGATATAAAACCTAACAATCACTCAGAAACTACAAACCGTGTATATCAATACGTTTTGCGACGTAAAGACACGGGAGAAGTAGAAACATTATAATTCCAAGGAAATCATAAAAGTGAATAGATTCTTCTGACGACAAATGAAAAAGAAGAATGAAAGATATGAAAGTTAGAAGTATAATAAGAATTAGGATTGGATGAAGCATATTAAGGAATGAGTAGAGAAATAAGGAATAGAAGGTGTGGAGAATAAGAAAACGAAGGGGGTAAATTTATAGAAAAATGTTCGACAGAGAAATCGAAACAGATTGCCACATTAAATCAGAGAAGATCCTGATCACCAAATCTTATTACATAAGATTTTCTTTAGATCCCTTAAATCCCGAAAATTAATCCTAATCACGTCATCGGTAAAAGCAATTCCATATTCACTCATTTCATTCTTTTGTGATAACTTCACTCGTGCGCCTCACATGATCGAATCGTTTTATCCATATCTTTCAATAATGATAAAACTCTATTATTACCTCATATTTGTCATGAAAACATTCCTATTGTTATTTATGACAACCTCTACCAAATTTCGGGGACGAAATTTCTTTAACGGGTGGGTACTGTAACGACCCGGAAATTTCCGACCAAATTTAAACCTTATACTTTATATGTTTCCGACACGATAAGCAAAATCTGTATTGTTGAGTCTCGAAAAGCTTAAAACTATATTCATGTAATCGTTTACCCTTTGACTATACTCGACGATTCACGAACAATTGTTGTTAGTAAATATGTATATATATATATATATATATATATGTATATATATATGTATAAATGTATGTATATATAATAATTACAAATAATAAAATATAATCTGAACAATAGATTTAGATACATAAAACATGAAACAAAATAAACAAGTTGTTATTAAAATAAATCCATATATTTATACATGATTGCTATTCATAATTATTTGTATATTGTAATATCTATATATTAAATATTTAATAAATGTTGTCATTTGATACATGATATAATTATCATATATTACATTGTAATGCTAAAATACTAAAATTAAATTACAAAATAAAATATAGTTGTTATAGTAATATTATTATTACTTTCAATATTAATAAATACTAGTGATATTACTATTATTTTAAATATATAACCTATAGATACGAATTTGATACATATAAACTGTTATAATGTTATTATTATCATTAATAATATTAATATTATTATTAGTACTATAATTATTATTACAAATTTAATAGTTATTATTATATTTATGATCAATGATAATATTATCATTATTATTATTATATTATTATTAAAAATTTTATTTTTTACGATATTAAAAATATTAATATTTTTGTTATATGTAATAATTAATAATATCAAATATAATGTATAAATATAAATGCAGTTATACACATAAATAAGGAAAATACAGATATATATATATATTTTTTTAATGCGTGATAGTTTTTTCTTAAACATCTATATCAGTTATATTTTTTATTATTCGATTTCTGGATATCTGTGAAACTCTGTCTAGATAATCCAAGACACAACAGCGATCCATCAATTTCTGTACAGGATCGATCAACCTTTATATACCAGTATATCTGGTATTACTCACGATTTAAGACAGAAGGAAAAGTAAAGAGTGAAAATAGGAAAGGGGAGAAAGGAAACCGTCGGTACCGGGAACAACTTTATTCTCACAAATCGAATTCGAAGAAATTGTTAAAATATAAAAATGCAGTCATGTAAGGATCCAATTGTTTAAACTTTCTGTAAAAATTCAACTTCTAATTTATCAAATTGAAGTCTAATTTTCGAATTCAAATCTATATTTCAAAAGTCAAACAAATGTGTTCATCCAAGAATTAGGATTTGTCTTTGTGTTTTATACTAAAATGATATTCCAGAAAGTTTGTAAAGATGATTTAGGATACATTTCATTTTATAATCATCATCTAAAAATGTCCAAATTTTAAAAATTGATGTTTGGGTTGCAAATGCTCGTCGAAGGCTGTTACAGCATATATATATATATATATATATATATATATATATATATATATATATATATATATATATATATATATATTTTTTTTTTTTTTCTGTTAATTTCAATTCACAACGATAAATCCTTTTATTACAAGTCCTAAATAAATTATTAAAAATCGCTGAGAGGATTGGTTTAGATTTCTGGTCGACTAGAATTCGTGAGGAAGAAGAGGATTAACTGAACCGAGATATATTTATTTGGGTTGGATGAGAAATCAGAAAAACAGCATAGAAGGGACGGTTTGAGTGTTATGTTGACGAACGGGAGGTCCTGGGTTCAAGCCCGGGGTGGGACATATTCTTTTTAAAACTGACTTGGTAAGGTAATTTCAATAACAAAACTAGGAATTTTTGTTGTTATTATTATTATTATTATTATTATTATTATTATTATCATTATCATCTTAACCTTAGTAACAATTATGATTATTACTATTTTATCGTTATAAATATTATTATTAAGTAAGTATAATTATTAATATTATCATTATTATTAAAGTTAGCATACTTATTAAAAATTAAAATTTATTATTTTTATCACTAAAACTAAAATTATTATTATTATTATCATTATTTGAATCACAAATAATAATAATATTATTATTATTACAACAAATATTATACGTATAAAATATAGTTATTACACACATAATTAATATTACAAACTACTATATTTTAACATATTAACTAATCTATTATTATAATTTTAGTTAAATTATATATATATATATATCAAATAGGTATTATAAAATATTATAAGTATTAATAAAATTATGTATAAGAATATCAATCTTGATACATAACAAAATATATATATAAACTTAGTCGATTTATATTATAATGTGTTAATATATATTGGTTATAGGTTCGTGAATCCGAGGCCAACCTTATACTTGATCAATGATGTTATATGTATTTTTACTACAAAATACATTAGGTGAGTATATAGTCCCTTTTTAAACTCTAAATATTTTTGGGATGAGAATACATGCGCTGTTTTTATAAATGATTTACGTTATGGACACAAGTAATCAAAATAAATTCTATGTTGAGTTCTACCATGGCATATTTCTTTATACTTGGTAGCTAATATTTACGTGAGGAGCGTAAACGCGAATCCTGTTGATAGATCTATCGGGCCTGACAACCCCAACCGGGCTGGACGACCAGTTTTAAACGGTTGCACAGTACTTCGTTTCGTTACTACACTTGGTACGGTGTAGGGTTTATTTAAGAGTATGCTGCTGTGACTTTTAGTTAAGTATGGTTATCAAGTGCTCAACGACTTTTCCATACACTTGCGAGTGTATTATGTATGAATATGAAATCTTGTGGTCCATAGTTATAACGCTGCTAGCATCAAACCTATATACCTTACCAACTTTATGTTGACATTTTAAAGCATGTTTTTCTCAGGTACGAGTTAAGTCTTCCGCTGTGCATTTGCTCATGTTAAGGACATTAATTGGAGTCGATCATCGCAATGAAATCAAATGTTGGAGATTTCGTCCGAATGGATAAGGACGGGTCTTTACATTAGCATTGACCCAATTTTACTCGTCCTTACTAGGTTTCACATACCATATTATACAAAAACACATTCACAGTCAAACCGCTTCAACCAAATAATTTCATCTAGACCGGTTCATTCAGAAAATTTAGAAAAAATAAGAGTATTTTGACAGAAAAATTCATGAAAAGTCTATTTATTTCACACACTAAAATGAGTAGTTTTACGCGAGATTTAATATCTGAGAAAGTAAAATTAAAATTGTAAAAAACTATTCTTGTTGAAAGCATTGAATCAATTCGAGAAACCAGTGAAATAATTATAGAAATAATACATGAAATAATTCGTGAAACCATTCTGACGTCCATTTAAATATTAGCATTGAGCCAATATTACTCGTTCTTACTAGGTTTCACATACCATTTTATACAAAAACACATTCACATTTAAACCGCTTCAACTAAACAATTTCATCTAGACCGGTTCATTCAGAAAATTTAGAAAAAATAAGAGTATTTTGATAGAAAAATTCGTGAAAAGTCTATTTATTTCACACACTAAAATGAGTAGTTTTACGCGAGATTTAATATCTGGGAAAGTAAAATTAAAACTGAAAAAAAATTCTTGTTGAAAGCAATGAATCAATTCGAGAAACCAGTGAAATAATTATAGAAATAATACATGAAATAATTCGTGAAACCATTCTGACGTCCATTTAAATATTAGCATTAAGCCAATTTTACTCGTTCTTACTAGGTTTCATATACCATTTTATACAAAAACACATTCACAGTCAAACCGCTTCAACCAAACAATTTCATCTAGACTGGTTCATTCAGAAAATTTAGAAAAAAATAAGAGTATTTTGACAGAAAAATTCATGAAAAGTCTATTTATTTCACACACTAAAATGAGTAGTTTTACGCGAGATTTAATATCTGGGAAAGTAAAATTAAAACTGTAAAAAAATATTCTTGTTGAAAGCATTGAATCAATTCGAGAAACCAGTGAAATAATTATAGAAATAATACATGAAATAATTCGTGAAACCATTCTGACGTCCATTTAAATATTAGCATTGAGCCAATATTACTCGTTCTTACTAGGTTTCACATACCATTTTATACAAAAACACATTCACATTTAAACCGCTTCAACTAAACAATTTCATCTAGACCGGTTCATTCAGAAAATTTAGAAAAAATAAGAGTATTTTGATAGAAAAATTCGTGAAAAGTTTATTTATTTCACACACTAAAATGAGTAGTTTTACGCGAGATTTAATATCTGGGAAAGTAAAATTAAAACTGAATAAAAATTCTTGTTGAAAGCATTGAATCAATTCGAGAAACCAGTGAAATAATTATAGAAATAATACATGAAATAATTCGTGAAACCATTCTGACGTCCATTTAAATATTAGCATTAAGCCAATTTTACTCGTTCTTACTAGGTTTCATATACCATTTTATACAAAAACACATTCACAGTCAAACCGCTTCAACCAAACAATTTCATCTAGACTGGTTCATTCAGAAAATTTAGAAAAAAATAAGAGTATTTTGACAGAAAAATTCATGAAAAGTCTATTTATTTCACACACTAAAATGAGTAGTTTTACGCGAGATTTAATATCTGGGAAAGTAAAATTAAAACTGTAAAAAAATATTCTTGTTGAAAGCATTGAATCAATTCGAGAAACCAGTGAAATAATTATAGAAATAATACATGAAATAATTCGTGAAACCATTCTGACGTCCATTTAAATATTAGCATTGAGCCAATATTACTCGTTCTTACTAGGTTTCACATACCATTTTATACAAAAACACATTCAACTTTAAACTGCTTCAACCAAACAATTTCATCTAGACCGGTTCATTCAGAAAATTTAGAAAAAATAAGAGTATTTTGACAGAAAAATTCATGAAAAGTTTATTTATTTCACACACTAAAATGAGTAGTTTTACGCGAGATTTAATATCTGGGAAAATAAAATTAAAACTGTAAAAAAAATATTCTTGTTGAAAGCATTGAATCAATCCAAAAAACCAGTGAAATAATTATAGAAATAATGCATGAAATAATTCGTGACACCATTCTGACGTCCATTTAAATATTAGTATTGGGCCAATATTACTCGTTCTTACTAGGTTTCACATAACATTTTATACAAAAATACATTCACATTTAAACCGCTTCAACCAAACAATTTCATCTAGACCGGTTCATTCAGAAAATTTAGAAAAAATAAGATTATTTTGACAGAAAAATTCATGAAAATTCTATTTATTTCACACACTAAAATGAGTAGTTTTACGCCAGATTTAATATCTGGAAAAGTAAAATTAAAACTATAAAAAAAATATTCTTGTTGAAAGCATTGAATCAATTCGAGAAACCAATGAAATAATTATAGAAATAATACATGAAATAATTCATGAAACCATTTTGACGTCCATTTAAGTATTAGCATTGAGCCAATTTTACTCGTCCTTACTAGGTTTCACATACCATATTATACAAAAACACATTCACAGTCAAACCGCTTTAACCAAATAATTTCATCTAGACCGGTTCATTCAGAAAATTTAGAAAAAATAAGAGTATTTTGACAGAAAAATTCATGAAAAGTCTATTTATTTCACACACTAAAATGAGTAGTTTTACGCGAGATTTAATATCTGGGAAAGTAAAATTAAAACTGTAAAAAACAATTGTTGTTGAAAGCATTGAATCAATTCGATAAAAAAGTGAAATAATTATAGAAATAATACATGAAATAATTCGTGAAACCATTCTGACGTCCATTTAAATATTAGCATTGAGCCAATATTACTCGTTCTTACTAGGTTTCACATACCATTTTATACAAAAACACATTCACATTTAAACTGCTTCAACTAAACAATTTCATCTAGACCGATTCATTCAGAAAATTTAGAAAAAATAAGAGTATTTTGATAGAAAAATTCGTGAAAAGTCTATTTATTTCACACACTAAAATGAGTAGTTTTACGCAAGATTTAATATCTGTTAAAGTAAAATTAAAACTGTAAAAAAAATTCTTTTTGAAAGCATTGAATCAATTCGAGAAACCAGTGAAATAATTATAGAAATAATACATGAAATAATTCGTGAAACCATTCTGACGTCCATTTAAATATTAGCATTAAGCCAATTTTACTCGTTCTTACTAGGTTTCACATACCATTTTATACAAAAACACATTCACAGTCAAACCGCTTCAACCAAACAATTTCATCTAGACTGGTTCAATCAGAAAATTTAGAAAAAAATAAGAGTATTTTGACAGAAAAATTCATGAAAAGTCTATTTATTTCACACACTAAAATGAGTAGTTTTACGCGAGATTTAATATCTGGGAAAGTAAAATTAAAACTGTAAAAAACTATTCTTGTTGAAAGCATTGAATCAATTCGAGAAACCAGTGAAATAATTATAGAAATAATACATAAAATAATTCGTGAAACCATTATGACGTCCATTTAAATATTAGCATTGAGCCAATATTACTCGTTCTTACTAGGTTTCACATACCATTTTATACAAAAACACATTCACATTTAAACCGCTTCAACCAAACAATTTCATCTAGACCGGTTCAATGAGAAAATTTAGAAAAAATAAGAGTATTTTGATAGAAAAATTCATGAAAAGTCTATTTATTTCACACACTAAAATGTGTAGTTTTACACGAGATTTAATACCTGGGAAAGTAAAATTAAAACTGTAAAAAAAAATTCTTGTTGAAAGCATTGAATCAATTCGAGAAACCAGTGAAATAATTATAGAAATAATACATGAAATAATTCGTGAAACCATTCTGACGTCCATTTAAATATTAGCATTAAGCCAATTTTACTCGTTCTTACTAGGTTTCACATACCATTTTATACAAAAACACATTCACAGTCAAACCGCTTCAACCAAACAATTTCATCTAGACCGGTTCATTCAGAAAATTTAGAAAAAATAAGAGTATTTTGACAGAAAAATTCATGAAAAGTCTATTTATTTCACACACTAAAATGAGTAGTTTTACGCGAGATTTAATATCTGGGAAAGTAAAATTAAAACTATAAAAAAATTCTTGTTGAAAGCATTGAATCAATTCGAGAAACCAGTGAAATAATACTAGAAATAATTCTTGAAACCATTCTGACGTCCATTTAAATATTAGCATTAAGCCAATTTTACTCGTTCTTACTAGGTTTCACATACCATTTTATACAAAAACACATTCACAGTCAAACCGCTTCAACCAAACAATTTCATCTAGACCGGTTCATTCAGAAAATTTAGAAAAAATAAGAGTATTTTGACCGAAAAATTCATGAAAAGTCTATTTATTTCACACACTAAAATAAGTAGTTTTACGCGAGATTTAATATCTGGGAAAGTAAAATTAAAACTGAAAAAAATATTCTTGTTGAAAGCATTGAATCAATTCTAGAAACCAGTGAAATAATTATAGAAATAATACATGAAATAATTCGTGAAACCATTCTGACGTCCATTTAAATATTAGCATTAAGCCAATTTTACTCGTTCTTACTAGGTTTCACATACCATTTTATACAAAAACACATTCACAGTCAAACCGCTTCAACCAAACAATTTCATCTAGACCGGTTCATTCAGAAAATTTAGAAAAAATAAGAGTATTTTGACCGAAAAATTCATGAAATGTCTATTTATTTCACACACTAAAATGAGTAGTTTTACGCGAGATTTAATATCTGGGAAAGTAAAATTAAAACCGAAAAAAATATTCTTGTTGAAAGCATTGAATCAATTCTAGAAACCAGTGAAATAATTAAAGAAATAATACATGAAATAATTCGAGAAACCATTCTGACGTCCATTTAAATATTAACATTGAGCCAATTTTACTCGTTCTTATTAGGTTTCACATACCATTTTATACAAAAACACATTCACAGTCAAACCGCTTCAACCAAACAATTTCATCTAGACTGGTTCATCCAGAAAATTTAGAAAAAAATAAGAGTATTTTGACAGAAAAATTCATGAAAAGTCTATTTATTTCACACACTAAAATGAGTAGTTTTACGCGAGATTTAATATCTGGGAAAGTAAAATTAAAACTGTAAAAAACTATTCTTGTTGAAAGCATTGAATCAATTCGAGAAACCAGTGAAATAATTATAGAAATAATACAAAAAATAATTCGTGAAACCATTATGACGTCCATTTAAATATTAGCATTGAGCCAATATTACTCGTTCTTACTAGGTTTCACATACCATTTTATACAAAAACACATTCACATTTAAACCGCTTCAACCAAACAATTTCATCTAGACCGGTTCATTGAGAAAATTTAGAAAAAATAAGAGTATTTTGATAGAAAAATTCATGAAAAGTCTATTTATTTCACACACTAAAATGAGTAGTTTTACGCGAGATTTAATATCTGGGAAAGTAAAATTAAAACTGTAAAAAACTATTCTTGTTGAAAGCATTGAATCAATTCGAGAAACCAGTGAAATAATTATAGAAATAATACATAAAATAATTCGTGAAACCATTATGACGTCCATTTAAATATTAGCATTGAGCCAATATTACTCGTTCTTACTAGGTTTCACATACCATTTTATACAAAAACACATTCACATTTAAACCGCTTCAACCAAACAATTTCATCTAGACCGGTTCATTGAGAAAATTTAGAAAAAATAAGAGTATTTTGACAGAAAAATTCATGAAAAGTCTATTTATTTCACACACTAAAATGAGTAGTTTTACGCGAGATTTAATATCTGGGAAAGTAAAATTAAAACTGTAAAAAAATATTCTTGTTGAAAGCATTGAATCAATTCGAGAAACCAGTGAAATAATTATAGAAATAATACATGAAATAATTCGTGAAACCATTCTGACGTCCATTTAAATATTAGCATTGAGCCAATATTACTCGTTCTTACTAGGTTTCACATACCATTTTATACAAAAACACATTCAACTTTAAACTGCTTCAACCAAACAATTTCATCTAGACCGGTTCATTCAGAAAATTTAGAAAAAATAAGAGTATTTTGACAGAAAAATTCATGAAAAGTTTATTTATTTCACACACTAAAATGAGTAGTTTTACGCGAGATTTAATATCTGGGAAAATAAAATTAAAACTGTAAAAAAATATTCTTGTTGAAAGCATTGAATCAATCCAAAAAACCAGTGAAATAATTATAGAAATAATGCATGAAATAATTCGTGACACCATTCTGACGTCCATTTAAATATTAGTATTGGGCCAATATTACTCGTTCTTACTAGGTTTCACATAACATTTTATATAAAAATACATTCACATTTAAACCGCTTCAACCAAACAATTTCATCTAGACCGGTTCATTCAGAAAATTTAGAAAAAATAAGATTATTTTGACAGAAAAATTCATGAAAATTCTATTTATTTCACACACTAAAATGAGTAGTTTTACGCCAGATTTAATATCTGGAAAAGTAAAATTAAAACTATAAAAAAATATATTCTTGTTGAAAGCATTGAATCAATTCGAGAAACCAATGAAATAATTATAGAAATAATACATGAAATAATTCATGAAACCATTTTGACATCCATTTAAGTATTAGCATTGAGCCAATTTTACTCGTCCTTACTAGGTTTCACATACCATATTATACAAAAACACATTCACAGTCAAACCGCTTCAACCAAATAATTTCATCTAGACCGGTTCATTCAGAAAATTTAGAAAAAATAAGAGTATTTTGACAGAAAAATTCATGAAAAGTCTATTTATTTCACACACTAAAATGAGTAGTTTTACGCGAGATTTAATATCTGGGAAAGTAAAATTAAAACTGTAAAAAACAATTGTTGTTGAAAGCATTGAATCAATTCGAGAAAAAAGTGAAATAATTATAGAAATAATACATGAAATAATTCGTGAAACCATTCTGACGTCCATTTAAATATTAGCATTGAGCCAATATTACTCGTTCTTACTAGGTTTCACATACCATTTTATACAAAAACACATTCACATTTAAACTGCTTCAACTAAACAATTTCATCTAGACCGGTTCATTCAGAAAATTTAGAAAAAATAAGAGTATTTTGATAGAAAAATTCGTGAAAAGTCTATTTATTTCACACACTAAAATGAGTAGTTTTACGCAAGATTTAATATCTGGGAAAGTAAAATTAAAACTGTAAAAAAAATTCTTTTTGAAAGCATTGAATCAATTCGAGAAACCAGTGAAATAATTATAGAAATAATACATGAAATAATTCGTGAAACCATTCTGACGTCCATTTAAATATTAGCATTAAGCCAATTTTACTCGTTCTTACTAGGTTTCATATACCATTTTATACAAAAACACATTCACGGTCAAACCGCTTCAACCAAACAATTTCATCTAGACTGGTACAATCAGAAAATTTAGAAAAAAATAAGAGTATTTTGACAGAAAAATTCATGAAAAGTCTATTTATTTCACACACTAAAATGAGTAGTTTTACGCGAGATTTAATATCTGGGAAAGTAAAATTAAAACTGTAAAAAACTATTCTTGTTGAAAGCATTGAATCAATTCGAGAAACCAGTGAAATAATTATAGAAATAATACATAAAATAATTCGTGAAACCATTATGACGTCCATTTAAATATTAGCATTGAGCCAATATTACTCGTTCTTACTAGGTTTCACATACCATTTTATACAAAAACACATTCACATTTAAACCGCTTCAACCAAACAATTTCATCTAGACCGGTTCATTGAGAAAATTTAGAAAAAATAAGAGTATTTTGATAGAAAAATTCATGAAAAGTCTATTTATTTCACACACTAAAATGAGTAGTTTTACACGAGATTTAATATCTGGGAAAGTAAAATTAAAACTGTAAAAAAAATTCTTGTTGAAAGCATTGAATCAATTCGAGAAACCAGTGAAATAATTATAGAAATAATACATGAAATAATTCGTGAAACCATTCTGACGTCCATTTAAATATTAGCATTAAGCCAATTTTACTCGTTCTTACTAGGTTTCACATACCATTTTATACAAAAACACATTCACAGTCAAACCGCTTCAACCAAACAATTTCATCTAGACCGGTTCATTCAGAAAATTTAGAAAAAATAAGAGTATTTTGACAGAAAAATTCATGAAAAGTCTATTTATTTCACACACTAAAATGAGTAGTTTTACGCGAGATTTAATATCTGGGAAAGTAAAATTAAAACTGTAAAAAAAATTCTTGTTGAAAGCATTGAATCAATTCGAGAAACCAGTGAAATAATACTAGAAATAATTCTTGAAACCATTCTGACGTCCATTTAAATATTAGCATTAAGCCAATTTTACTCGTTCTTACTAGGTTTCACATACCATTTTATACAAAAACACATTCACAGTCAAACCGCTTCAACCAAACAATTTCATCTAGACCGGTTCATTCAGAAAATTTAGAAAAAATAAGAGTATTTTGACCGAAAAATTCATGAAAAGTCTATTTATTTCACACACTAAAATAAGTAGTTTTACGCGAGATTTAATATCTGGGAAAGTAAAATTAAAACTGAAAAAAATATTCTTGTTGAAAGCATTGAATCAATTCTAGAAACCAGTGAAATAATTATAGAAATAATACATGAAATAATTCGTGAAACCATTCTGACGTCCATTTAAATATTAGCATTAAGCCAATTTTACTCGTTCTTACTAGGTTTCACATACCATTTTATACAAAAACACATTCACAGTCAAACCGCTTCAACCAAACAATTTCATCTAGACCGGTTCATTCAGAAAATTTAGAAAAAATAAGAGTATTTTGACCGAAAAATTCATGAAATGTCTATTTATTTCACACACTAAAATGAGTAGTTTTACGCGAGATTTAATATCTGGGAAAGTAAAATTAAAACTGAAAAAAATATTCTTGTTGAAAGCATTGAATCAATTCTAGAAACCAGTGAAATAATTAAAGAAATAATACATGAAATAATTCGAGAAACCATTCTGACGTCCATTTAAATATTAACATTGAGCCAATTTTACTCGTTCTTATTAGGTTTCACATACCATTTTATACAAAAACACATTCACAGTCAAACCGCTTCAACCAAACAATTTCATCTAGACTGGTTCATTCAGAAAATTTAGAAAAAAATAAGAGTATTTTGACAGAAAAATTCATGAAAAGTCTATTTATTTCACACACTAAAATGAGTAGTTTTACGCGAGATTTAATATCTGGGAAAGTAAAATTAAAACTGTAAAAAACTATTCTTGTTGAAAGCATTGAATCAATTCGAGAAACCAGTGAAATAATTATAGAAATAATACATAAAATAATTCGTGAAACCATTATGACGTCCATTTAAATATTAGCATTGAGCCAATATTACTCGTTCTTACTAGGTTTCACATACCATTTTATACAAAAACACATTCACATTTAAACCGCTTCAACCAAACAATTTCATCTAGACCGGTTCATTGAGAAAATTTAGAAAAAATAAGAGTATTTTGATAGAAAAATTCATGAAAAGTCTATTTATTTCACACACTAAAATGAGTAGTTTTACGCGAGATTTAATATCTGGGAAAGTAAAATTAAAACTGTAAAAAACTATTCTTGTTGAAAGCATTGAATCAATTCGAGAAACCAGTGAAATAATTATAGAAATAATACATAAAATAATTCGTGAAACCATTATGACGTCCATTTAAATATTAGCATTGAGCCAATATTACTCGTTCTTACTAGGTTTCACATACCATTTTATACAAAAACACATTCACATTTAAACCGCTTCAACCAAACAATTTCATCTAGACCGGTTCATTGAGAAAATTTAGAAAAAATAAGAGTATTTTGATAGAAAAATTCATGAAAAGTCTATTTATTTCACACACTAAAATGAGTAGTTTTACACGAGATTTAATATCTGGGAAAGTAAAATTAAAACTGTAAAAAAAAATTCTTGTTGAAAGCATTGAATCAATTCGAGAAACCAGTGAAATAATTATAGAAATAATACATGAAATAATTCGTGAAACCATTCTGACGTCCATTTAAATATTAGCATTAAGCCAATTTTACTCGTTCTTACTAGGTTTCATATACCATTTTATAGAAAAACACATTCACAGTCAAACCGCTTCAACCAAATAATTTCATCTAGACTGGTTCATTCAGAAAATTTAGAAAAAAATAAGAGTATTTTGACAGAAAAATTCATGAAAAGTCTATTTATTTCACACACTAAAATGAGTAGTTTTACGCGAGATTTAATATCTGGGAAAGTAAAATTAAAACTGTAAAAAACTATTCTTGTTGAAAGCATTGAATCAATTCGAGAAACCAGTGAAATAATTATAGAAATAATACATAAAATAATTCGTGAAACCATTATGACGTCCATTTAAATATTAGCATTGAGCCAATATTACTCGTTCTTACTAGGTTTCACATACCATTTTATACAAAAACACATTCACATTTAAACCGCTTCAAACAAACAATTTCATCTACACCGGTTCATTGAGAAAATTTAGAAAAAATAAGAGTATTTTGATAGAAAAATTCATGAAAAGTCTATTTATTTCACACACTAAAATGAGTAGTTTTACACGAGATTTAATATCTGGGAAAGTAAAATTAAAACTGTAAAAAAAAATTCTTGTTGAAAGCATTGAATCAATTCGAGAAACCAGTGAAATAATTATAGAAATAATACATGAAATAATTCGTGAAACCATTCTGACGTCCATTTAAATATTAGCATTAAGCCAATTTTACTCGTTCTTACTAGGTTTCACATACCATTTTATACAAAAACACATTCACAGTCAAACCGCTTCAACCAAACAATTTCATCTAGACCGGTTCATTCAGAAAATTTAGAAAAAATAAGAGTATTTTGACAAAAAAATTCATGAAAAGTCTATTTATTTCACACACTAAAATGAGTAGTTTTACGCGAGATTTAATATCTGGGAAAGTAAAATTAAAACTGTAAAAAAAAATTCTTGTTGAAAGCGTTGAATCAATTCGAGAAACCAGTGAAATAATACTAGAAATAATTCTTGAAACCATTCTGACGTCCATTTAAATATTAGCATTAAGCCAATTTTACTCGTTCTTACTAGGTTTCACATACCATTTTATACAAAAACACATTCACAGTCAAACCGCTTCAACCAAACAATTTCATCTAGACCGGTTCATTCAGAAAATTTAGAAAAAATAAGAGTATTTTGACCGAAAAATTCATGAAAAGTCTATTTATTTCACACACTAAAATAAGTAGTTTTACGCGAGATTTAATATCTGGGAAAGTAAAATTAAAACTGAAAAAAATATTCTTGTTGAAAGCATTGAATCAATTCTAGAAACCAGTGAAATAATTATAGAAATAATACATGAAATAATTCGTGAAACCATTCTGACGTCCATTTAAATATTAGCATTAAGCCAATTTTACTCGTTCTTACTAGGTTTCACATACCATTTTATACAAAAACACATTCACAGTCAAACCGCTTCAACCAAACAATTTCATCTAGACCGGTTCATTCAGAAAATTTAGAAAAAATAAGAGTATTTTGACCAAAAAATTCATGAAATGTCTATTTATTTCACACACTAAAATGAGTAGTTTTACGCGAGATTTAATATCTGGGAAAGTAAAATTAAAACTGAAAAAAATATTCTTGTTGAAACCATTGAATCAATTCTAGAAACCAGTGAAATAATTAAAGAAATAATACATGAAATAATTCGAGAAACCATTCTGACGTCCATTTAAATATTAACATTGAGCCAATTTTACTCGTTATTATTAGGTTTCACATACCATTTTATACAAAAACACATTCACAGTCAAACCGCTTCAACCAAACAATTTCATCTAGACCGGTTCATTCAGAAAATTTAGAAAAAATAAGAGTATTTTGACAGAAAAATTCATGAAAAGTCTATTTATTTCACACACTAAAATGAGTAGTTTTACACGAGATTTAATATCTGGGAAAGTAAAATTAAAACTGTAGAAAAATATTCTTGTTGAAAGCATTGAATCAATTCGAGAAACCAGTGAAATAATTATAGAAATAATACATTAAATAATTCGTGAAACCATTCTGACGTCCATTTAAATATTAGCATTGACCCAATATTACTCGTTCTTACTAGGTTTCACATACCATATTATACAAAAACACATTCACAGTCAAACCGCTTCAACCAAATAATTTCATCTAGACCGGTTCATTCAGAGAATTTAGAAAAAATAAGAGTATTTTGACAGAAAAATTCATGAAAAGTTTATTTATTTCACACACTAAAATGAGTAGTTTTACGCGAGATTTAATATCTGGGAAAATAAAATTAAAACTGTAAAAAAATATTCTTGTTGAAAGCATTGAATCAATCCTAGAAACCAGTGAAATAATTATAGAAATAATGCATGAAATAATTCGTGACACCATTCTGACGTCCATTTAAATATTAGTATTGGGCCAATATTACTCGTTCTTACTAGGTTTCACATAACATTTTATACAAAAACACATTCACATTTAAACCACTTCAACCAAACAATTTCATCTAGACCGGTTCATTCAGAAAATTTAGAAAAAATAAGATTATTTTGACAGAAAAATTCGTGAAAATTCTATTTATTTCACCCACTAAAATGAGTAGTTTTACGCAAGATTTAATATCTGAGAAAGTAAAATTAAAACTATAAAAAAATATTCTTGTTGAAAGCATTGAAATCAATTCGAGAAACCAATGAAATAATTATAGAAATAATACATGAAATAATTCATGAAACCATTTTGACGTCCATTTAAGTATTAGCATTGAGCCAATTTTACTCGTCCTTACTAGGTTTCACATACCATATTATACAAAAACACATTCACATTCAAACCGCTTCAACCAAATAATTTCATCTAGATCGGTTCATTCAGAAAATTTTGAAAAAATAAGAGTATTTTGACAGAAAAATTCATGAAAAGTCTATTTATTTCACACACTAAAATGGGTAGTTTTACGCGAGATTTAATATCTGGGAAAATAAAATTAAAACTGTAAAAAAATATTCTTGTTGAAAGCATTGAATCAATCCGAGAAACCAGTGAAATAATTATAGAAATAATGCATGAAATAATTCGTGAAACCATTCTGACGTCCATTTAAATATTAGCATTGAGCCAATATTACTCATTCTTACTAGGTTTCACATACCATTTTATACAAAAACACATTCACATTTAAACCGCTTCAACCTAACAATTTCATCCAGACCGGTTCATTCAGAAAATTTAGAAAAAATAAGATTATTTTGACAGAAAAATTCGTGAAAAGTCTATTTATTTCACACACTAAAATGAGTAGTTTTACGCAAGATTTAATATCTGGGAAAGTAAAATTAAAACTATAAAAAAAATTCTTGTTGAAAGCATTGAATCAATTCGAGAAACCAGTGAAATAATTATAGAAATAATACATGAAATAATTCGTGAAACCATTCTGACGTCCATTTAAATATTAGCATTAAGCCAATTTTACTCGTTCTTACTAGGTTTCATATACCATTTTATACAAAAACACATTCACAGTCAAACCGCTTCAACCAAACAATTTCATCTAGACTGGTTCATTCAGAAAATTTAGAAAAAAATAAGAGTATTTTGACAGAAAAATTCATGAAAAGTCTATTTATTTCACACACTAAAATGAGTAGTTTTACGCGAGATTTAATATCTGGGAAAGTAAAATTAAAACTGTAAAAAACTATTCTTGTTGAAAGCATTGAATCAATTCGAGAAACCAGTGAAATAATTATAGAAATAATACATAAAATAATTCGTGAAACCATTATGACGTCCATTTAAATATTAGCATTGAGCCAATATTACTCGTTCTTACTAGGTTTCACATACCATTTTATACAAAAACACATTCACATTTAAACCGCTTCAACCAAACAATTTCATCTAGACCGGTTCATTGAGAAAATTTAGAAAAAATAAGAGTATTTTGATAGAAAAATTCATGAAAAGTCTATTTATTTCACACACTAAAATGAGTAGTTTTACACGAGATTTAATATCTGGGAAAGTAAAATTAAAACTGTAAAAAAAAATTCTTGTTGAAAGCATTGAATCAATTCGAGAAACCAGTGAAATAATTATAGAAATAATACATGAAATAATTCGTGAAACCATTCTGACGTCCATTTAAATATTAGCATTAAGCCAATTTTACTCGTTCTTACTAGGTTTCACATACCATTTTATACAAAAAGACATTCACAGTCAAACCGCTTCAACCAAACAATTTCATCTAAACCGGTTCATTCAAAAAATATAGAAAAAATAAGAGTATTTTGACAGAAAAATTCATGAAAAGTCTATTTATTTCACACACTAAAATGAGTAGTTTTACGCGAGATTTAATATCTGGGAAAGTAAAATTAAAACTGTAAAAAAAAATTCTTGTTGAAAGCATTGAATCAATTCGAGAAACCAGTGAAATAATACTAGAAATAATTCTTGAAACCATTCTGACGTCCATTTAAATATTAGCATTAAGCCAATTTTACTCGTTCTTACTAGGTTTCACATACCATTTTATACAAAAACACAATCACAGTCAAACCGCTTCAACCAAACAATTTCATCTAGACCGGTTCATTCAGAAAATTTAGAAAAAATAAGAGTATTTTGACCGAAAAATTCATGAAAAGTCTATTTATTTCACACACTAAAATAAGTAGTTTTACGCGAGATTTAATATCTGGGAAAGTAAAATTAAAACTGAAAAAAATATTCTTGTTGAAAGCATTGAATCAATTCTAGAAACCAGTGAAATAATTATAGAAATAATACATGAAATAATTCGTGAAACCATTCTGACGTCCATTTAAATATTAGCATTAAGCCAATTTTACTCATTCTTACTAGGTTTCACATACCATTTTATACAAAAACACATTCACAGTCAAACCGCTTCAACCAAACAATTTCATATAGACCGGTTCATTCAGAAAATTTAGAAAAAATAAGAGTATTTTGACCGAAAAATTCATGAAATGTCTATTTATTTCACACACTAAAATGAGTAGTTTTACGCGAGATTTAATATCTGGGAAAGTAAAATTAAAACTGAAAAAAATATTCTTGTTGAAAGCATTGAATCAATTCTAGAAACCAGTGAAATAATTAAAGAAATAATACATGAAATAATTCGAGAAACCATTCTGACGTCCATTTAAATATTAACATTGAGCCAATTTTACTCGTTCTTTTTAGGTTTCACATACCATTTTATACAAAAACACATTCACAGTCAAACCGCTTCAACCAAACAATTTCATCTAGACCGGTTCATTCAGAAAATTTAGAAAAAATAAGGGTATTTTGACAGAAAAATTCATGAAAAGTCTATTTATTTCACACACTAAAATGAGTAGTTTTACACGAGATTTAATATCTGGGAAAGTAAAATTAAAACTGTAGAAAAATATTCTTGTTGAAAGCATTGAATCAATTCGAGAAACCAGTGAAATAATTATAGAAATAATACATTAAATAATTCGTGAAACCATTCTGACGTCCATTTAAATATTAGCATTGACCCAATATTACTCGTTCTTACTAGGTTTCACATACCATATTATACAAAAACACATTCACAGTCAAACTGCTTCAACCAAATAATTTCATCTAGACCGGTTCATTCAGAGAATTTAGAAAAAATAAGAGTATTTTGACAGAAAAATTCATGAAAAGTCTATTTATTTCACACACTAAAATGAGTAGTTTTACGCGAGATTTAATATCTGGGAAAATAAAATTAAAACTGTAAAAAAATATTCTTGTTGAAAGCATTGAATCAATCCTAGAAACCAGTGAAATAATTATAGAAATAATGCATGAAATAATTCGTGACACCATTCTGACGTCCATTTAAATATTAGTATTGGGCCAATATTACTCGTTCTTACTAGGTTTTACATAACATTTTATACAAAAACACATTCACATTTAAACCACTTCAACCAAACAATTTCATCTAGACCGGTTCATTCAGAAAATTTAGAAAAAATAAGATTATTTTGACAGAAAAATTCGTGAAAATTCTATTTATTTCACACACTAAAATGAGTAGTTTTACGCAAGATTTAATATCTGAGAAAGTAAAATTAAAACTATAAAAAAATATTCTTGTTGAAAGCATTGAAATCAATTCGAGAAACCAATGAAATAATTATAGAAATAATACATGAAATAATTCATGAAACCATTTTGACGTCCATTTAAGTATTAGCATTGAGCCAATTTTACTCGTCCTTACTAGGTTTCACATACCATATTATACAAAAACACATTCACAGTCAAACCGCTTCAACCAAATAATTTCATCTAGATCGGTTCATTCAGAAAATTTTGAAAAAATAAGAGTATTTTGACAGAAAAATTCATGAAAAGTCTATTTATTTCACACACTAAAATGGGTAGTTTTACGCGAGATTTAATATCTGGGAAAATAAAATTAAAACTGTAAAAAAATATTCTTGTTGAAAGCATTGAATCAATCCGAGAAACCAGTGAAATAATTATAGAAATAATGCATGAAATAATTCGTGACACCATTCTGACGTCCATTTAAATATTAGTATTGGGCCAATATTACTCGTTCTTACTAGGTTTCACATAACATTTTATACAAAAACACATTCACATTTAAACCGCTTCAACCTAACAATTTCATCTAGACCGGTTCATTCAGAAAATTTAGAAAAAATAAGATTATTTTGACAGAAAAATTCGTGAAAATTCTATTTATTTCACACCCTAAAATGAGTAGTTTTACGCGAGATTTAATATCTGGGAAAGTAAAATTAAAACTATAAAAAAATATTCTTGTTGAAAGCATTGAATCAATTCGAGAAACCAATGAAATAATTATAGAAATAATACATGAAATAATTCATGAACCCATTTTGACGTCCATTTAAGTATTAGCATTGAGCCAATTTTACTCGTCCTTACTAGGTTTCACATACCATATTATACAAAAACACATTCACAGTCAAACCGTTTCAACCAAATAATTTCATCTAGATCGGTTCATTCAGAAAATTTAGAAAAAATAAGATTATTTTGACAGAAAAATTCGTGAAAATTCTATTTATTTCACACACTAAAATGAGTAGTTTTACGCAAGATTTAATATCTGAGAAAGTAAAATTAAAACTATAAAAAAATATTTTTGTTGAAAGCATTGAAATCAATTCGAGAAACCAATGAAATAATTATAGAAATAATACATGAAATAATTCATGAAACCATTTTGACGTCCATTTAAGTATTAGCATTGAGCCAATTTTACTCGTCCTTACTAGGTTTCACATACCATATTATACAAAAACACATTCACAGTCAAACCGCTTCAACCAAATAATTTCATCTAGATCGGTTCATTCAGAAAATTTTGAAAAAATAAGAGTATTTTGACAGAAAAATTCATGAAAAGTCTATTTATTTCACACACTAAAATGGGTAGTTTTACGCGAGATTTAATATCTGGGAAAATAAAATTAAAACTGTAAAAAAATATTCTTGTTGAAAGCATTGAATCAATCCGAGAAACCAGTGAAATAATTATAGAAATAATGCATGAAATAATTCGTGACACCATTCTGACGTCCATTTAAATATTAGTATTGGGCCAATATTACTCGTTCTTACTAGGTTTCACATAACATTTTATACAAAAACACATTCACATTTAAATCGCTTCAACCTAACAATTTCATCTAGACCGGTTCATTCAGAAAATTTAGAAAAAATAAGATTATTTTGACAGAAAAATTCGTGAAAATTCTATTTATTTCACACCCTAAAATGAGTAGTTTTACGCGAGATTTAATATCTGGGAAAGTAAAATTAAAACTATAAAAAAATATTCGTGTTGAAAGCATTGAATTAATTCGAGAAACCAATGAAATAATTATAGAAATAATACATGAAATAATTCATGAACCCATTTTGACGTCCATTTAAGTATTAGCATTGAGCCAATTTTACTCGTCCTTACTAGGTTTCACATACCATATTATACAAAAACACATTCACAGTCAAACCGTTTCAACCAAATAATTTCATCTAGATCGGTTCATTCAGAAAATTTAGAAAAAATAAGAGTATTTTGACAGAAAAATTCATGAAAAGTCTATTTATTTCACACACTAAAATGAGTAGTTTTACGCGAGATTTAATATCTGGGAAAGTAAAATTAAAACTGTAAAAAACTATTCTTGTTGAAAGCATTGAATCAATTCGAGAAACCAGTGAAATAATTATTGAAATAATACATGAAATAATTCGCGAAACCATTCTGACGTCCATTTAAAAATTAGCATTGAGCCAATATTACTCGTTCTTACTAGGTTTCACATACCATTTTATACAAAAACACATTCACATTTAAACCGCTTCAACCAAACAATTTCATCTTGACCGGTTCATTCAGAAAATTTAGAAAAACTAAGAGTATTTTGATAGAAAAATTCATGAAAAGTCTATTTATTTCACACACGCGAGATTTAATATCTGGGAAAGTAAAATTAAAACTGTAAAAAAAAATCTTGTTGAAAGCATTGAATCAATTCGAGAAACCAGTGAAATAATTATAGAAATAATACATGAAATAATTCGTGAAACCATTCTGACGTCCATTTAAATATTAGCATTAAGCCAATTTTACTCGTTCTTACTAGGTTTCACATACCATTTTATACAAAAACACATTCACAGTCAAACCGCTTTAACCAAATAATTTCATCTAGACCGGTTCATTCAGAAAATTTAGAAAAAATAAGAGTATTTTGACAGAAAAATTCATGAAAAGTCTATTTATTTCACACACTAAAATGAGTAGTTTTACGCGAGATTTAATATATGAGAAAGTAAAATTAAAACTGTAAAAATATATTCTTGTTGAAAGCATTGAATCAATTCGAGAAACCAGGGAAATAATTATAGAAATAATACATGAAATAATTTGTGAAACCATTCTGACGTCCATTTAAATATTAGCATTGAGCCAATATTACTCGTTCTTACTAGGTTTCACATACCATTTTATACAAAAACACATTCACATTTAAACCGCTTCAACCAAACAATTTCATCTAGACCAGTTCATTCAGAGAATTTAGAAAAAATAAGAGTATTTTGACAGAAAAATTCATGAAAAGTCTATTTATTTCACACACTAAAATGAGTAGTTTTACGCGAGATTTAATATCTGGGAAAATAAAATTAAAACTGTAAAAAAATATTCTTGTTGAAAGCATTGAATCAATCCGAGAAACCAGTGAAATAATTATAGATATAATGCATGAAATAATTCGTGACACCATTCTGACGTCCATTTAAATATTAGTATTGGGCCAATATTACTCGTTCTTACTAGGTTTCACATAGCATTTTATACAAAAACACATTCACATTTAAACCGCTTCAACCATACAATTTCATCTAGACCGGTTCATTCAGAAAATTTAGAAAAAATAAGATTATTTTGACAGAAAAATTCGTGAAAATTCTATTTATTTCACACACTAAAATGAGTAGTTTTACGCAAGATTTAATATCTGAGAAAGTAAAATTAAAACTATAAAAAAATATTCTTGTTGAAAGCATTGAAATCAATTCGAGAAACCAATGAAATAATTATAGAAATAATACATGAAATAATTCATGAAACCATTTTGACGTCCATTTAAGTATTAGCATTGAGCCAATTTTACTCGTCCTTACTAGGTTTCACATACCATATTATACAAAAACACATTCACAGTCAAACCGCTTCAACCAAATAATTTCATCTAGACCGGTTCATTCAGAAAATTTAGAAAAAATAAGAGTATTTTGACAGATAAATTCATGAAAAGTCTATTTATTTCACACACTAAAATGGGTAGATTTACACAAGATTTAATATCTGGGAAAGTAAAATTAAAACTGTAAAAAACTATTCTTGTTGAAAGCATTGAATCAATTCGAGAAACCAGTGAAATAATTATAGAAATAATACATGAAATAATTCGTGAAACCATTCTGACGTCCATTTAAATATTAGCATTGAGCCAATATTACTCGTTCTTACTAGGTTTCACATACCATTTTATACAAAAACACATTCACATTTAAACCGCTTCAACCAAACAATTTCATCTAGACCGGTTCATTCAAAAAATTTAGAAAAAATAAGAGTATTTTGATAGAAAAATTCAATAAAAGTCTATTTATTTCACACACTAAAATGAGTAGTTTTACGCGAGATTTAATATCTGGGAAAGTAAAATTAAAACTGTAAAAAAAAATTCTTGTTGAAAGCATTGAATCAATTCGAGAAACCAGTGAAATAATTATAGAAATAATACATGAAATAATTCGTGAAACCATTCTGACGTCCATTTAAATATTAGCATTAAGCCAATTTTACTCGTTCTTTCTAGGTTTCACATACCATTTTATACAAAAATACATTCACAGTCAAACCGCTTCAACCAAACAATTTCATCTAGACCGGTTCATTCAGAAAATTTAGAAAAAATAAGAGTATTTTGACAGAAAAATTCATGAAAAGTCTATTTATTTCACACACTAAAAGGAGTAGTTTTACGCGAGATTTAATATCTGGGAAAGTAAAATTAAAACTGTAAAAAAATATTCTTGTTGAAAGCATTGAATCAATTCGAGAAACCAGTGAAATAATTATAGAAATAATACATGAAATAATTCGTGAAACCATTCTGACGTCCATTTAAATATTAGCATTGAGCCAATATTACTCGTTCTTACTAGGTTTCACATACCATTTTATACAAAAACACATTCACATTTAAACCGCTTCAACCAAACAATTTCATCTAGTCCGGTTCATTCAGAGAATTTAGAAAAAATAAGAGTATTTTGACAGAAAAATTCATGAAAAATCTATTTATTTCACACACTAAAATGAGTAGTTTTACGCGAGATTTAATATCTGGGAAAGTAAAATTAAAAATGTAAAAAAAAATTCTTGTTGAAAGCATTGAATCAATTCGAGAAATCTGTGAAATAATTATAGAAATAATACATGAAATAATTCGTGAAACCATTCTGACGTCCATTTAAATATTAGCATTAATCCAATTTTACTCGTTCTTACTAGGTTTCATATACCATTTTATACAAAAACATATTCACAGTCAAACCACTTCAACCAAACAATTTCATCTAGACTGGTTCATTCAGAAAATTTAGAAAAAAATAAGAGTATTTTGACAGAAAAATTCATGAAAAGTCTATTTATTTCACACACTAAAATGAGTAGTTTTACGCGAGATTTAATATCTGAAAAAGTAAAATTAAAACTGTAAAAAAATATTCTTGTTGAAAGCATTGAATCAATTCGAGAAACCAGTGAAATAATTATAGAAATAATACATGAAATAATTCGTGAAACCATTCTGACGTCCATTTAAATATTAGCATTGAGCCAATATTACTCGTTCTTACTAGGTTTCACATACCATTTTATACAAAAACACATTCACATTTATACTGCTTCAACCAAACAATTTCATCTAGACCGGTTCATTCAGAAAATTTAGAAAAAATAAGAGTATTTTGACAGAAAAATTCATGAAAAGTTTATTTATTTCACACACTAAAATGAGTAGTTTTACGCGAGATTTAATATCTGGGAAAATAAAATTAAAACTGTAAAAAAATATTCTTGTTGAAAGCATTGAATCAATCCGAGAAACCAGTGAAATAATTATAGAAATAATGCATGAAATAATTCGTGACACCATTCTGACGTCCATTTAAATATTAGTATTGGGCCAATATTACTCGTTCTTACTAGGTTTCACATAACATTTTATACAAAAACACATTCACATTTAAACCGCTTCAACCAAACAATTTCATCTAGACCGGTTCATTCAGAAAATTTAGAAAAAATAAGATTATTTTGACAGAAAAATTCGTGAAAATTCTATTTATTTCACACACTAAAATGAGTAGTTTTACGCCAGATTTAATATCTGGAAAAGTAAAATTAAAACTTTAAAAAATATATTCTTGTTGAAAGCATTGAATCAATTCGAGAAACCAATAAAATAATTATAGAAATAATACATGAAATAATTCATGAAACCATTTTGACGTCCATTTAAGTATTAGCATTGAGCCAATTTTACTCGTCCTTACTTGGTTTCACATACCATATTATACAAAAACACATTCACAGTCAAACCGCTTCAACCAAATAATTTCATCTAGACCGGTTCATTCAGAAAATTTAGAAAAAATAAGAGTATTTTGACAGAAAAATTCATGAAAAGTCTATTTATTTCACACACTAAAATGAGTAGTTTTACAAGAGATTTAATATCTGGGAAAGTAAAATTAAAACTGTAAAAAAAAATTCTTGTTGAAAGCATTGAATCAATTCGAGAAACCAGTGAAATAATTATAGAAATAATACATGAAATAATTCGTGAAACCATTCTGACGTCCATTTAAATATTAGCATTGAGCCAATATTACTCGTTCTTACTAGGTTTCACATACCATTTTATACAAAAACACATTCACATTTAAACCGCTTCAACTAAACAATTTCATCTAGACCGGTTCATTCAGAAAATTTAGAAAAAATAAGAGTATTTTGATAGAAAAATTCGTGAAAAGTCTATTTATTTCACACACTAAAATGAGTAGTTTTACGCGAGATTTAATATCTGGGAAAGTAAAATTAAAACTGTAAAAAAAAATTCTTGTTGAAAGCATTGAATCAATTCGAGAAACCAGTGAAATAATTATAGAAATAATACATGAAATAATTCGTGAAACCATTCTGACGTCCATTTAAATATTAGCATTAATCCAATTTTACTCGTTCTTACTAGGTTTCATATACCATTTTATACAAAAACACATTCACAGTCAAACCGCTTCAACCAAACAATTTCATCTAGACTAGTTCATTCAGAAAATTTAGAAAAAAATAAGAGTATTTTGACAGAAAAATTCATGAAAAGTCTATTTATTTCACACACTAAAATGAGTAGTTTTACGCGAGATTTAATATCTGAAAAAGTAAAATTAAAACTGTAAAAAAATATTCTTGTTGAAAGCATTGAATCAATTCGAGAAACCAGTGAAATAATTATAGAAATAATACATGAAATAATTCGTGAAACCATTCTGACGTCCATTTAAATATTAGCATTGAGCCAATATTACTCGTTCTTACTAGGTTTCACTTACCATTTTATACAAAAACACATTCACATTTATACTGCTTCAACCAAACAATTTCATCTAGACCGGTTCATTCAGAAAATTTAGAAAAAATAAGAGTATTTTGACAGAAAAATTCATGAAAAGTTTATTTATTTCACACACTAAAATGAGTAGTTTTACGCGAGATTTAATATCTGGGAAAATAAAATTAAAACTGTAAAAAAATATTCTTGTTGAAAGCATTGAATCAATCCGAGAAACCAGTGAAATAATTATAGAAATAATGCATGAAATAATTCGTGACACCATTCTGACGTCCATTTAAATATTAGTATTGGGCCAATATTACTCGTTCTTACTAGGTTTCACATAACATTTTATACAAAAACACATTCACATTTAAACCGCTTCAACCAAACAATTTCATCTAGACCGGTTCATTCAGAAAATTTAGAAAAAATAAGATTATTTTGACAGAAAAATTCGTGAAAATTCTATTTATTTCACACACTAAAATGAGTAGTTTTACGCCAGATTTAATATCTGGAAAAGTAAAATTAAAACTTTAAAAAATATATTCTTGTTGAAAGCATTGAATCAATTCGAGAAACCAATAAAATAATTATAGAAATAATACATGAAATAATTCATGAAACCATTTTGACGTCCATTTAAGTATTAGCATTGAGCCAATTTTACTCGTCCTTACTTGGTTTCACATACCATATTATACAAAAACACATTCACAGTCAAACCGCTTCAACCAAATAATTTCATCTAGACCGGTTCATTCAGAAAATTTAGAAAAAATAAGAGTATTTTGACAGAAAAATTCATGAAAAGTCTATTTATTTCACACACTAAAATGAGTAGTTTTACAAGAGATTTAATATCTGGGAAAGTAAAATTAAAACTGTAAAAAAAAATTCTTGTTGAAAGCATTGAATCAATTCTAGAAACCAGTGAAATAATTATAGAAATAATACATGAAATAATTCGTGAAACCATTCTGACGTCCATTTAAATATTAGCATTGAGCCAATATTACTCGTTCTTACTAGGTTTCACATACCATTTTATACAAAAACACATTCACATTTAAACCGCTTCAACTAAACAATTTCATCTAGACCGGTTCATTCAGAAAATTTAGAAAAAATAAGAGTATTTTGATAGAAAAATTCGTGAAAAGTCTATTTATTTCACACACTAAAATGAGTAGTTTTACGCGAGATTTAATATCTGGGAAAGTAAAATTAAAACTGTAAAAAAAAATTCTTGTTGAAAGCATTGAATCAATTCGAGAAACCAGTGAAATAATTATAGAAATAATACATGAAATAATTCGTGAAACCATTCTGACGTCCATTTAAATATTAGCATTAAGCAAATTTTACTCGTTCTTACTAGGTTTCATATACCATTTTATACAAAAACACATTCACAGTCAAACCGCTTCAACCAAACAATTTCATCTAGACTGGTTCATTCAGAAAATTTAGAAAAAAATAAGAGTATTTTGACAGAAAAATTCATGAAAAGTCTATTTATTTCACACACAAAAATGAGTAGTTTTAAGCTAGATTTAATATCTGGGAAAGTAAAATTAAAACTGTAAAAAACTATTCTTGTTGAAAGCATTGAATCAATTCTAGAAACCAGTGAAATAATTATAGAAATAATACATGAAATAATTCGTGAAACCATTCTGACGTCCATTTAAATATTAGCAATGAGCCAATATTACTCGTTCTTACTAGGTTTCACATACCATTTTATACAAAAACACATTCACATTTAAACCGCTTCAACCAAACAATTTCATCTAGACCGGTTCATTCAAAAAATTTAGAAAAAATAAGAGTATTTTGATAGAAAAATTCATGAAAAGTCTATTTATTTCACACACTAAAATGAGTAGTTTTACGCGAGATTTAATATCTGGGAAAGTAAAATTAAAAATGTAAAAAAAAATTCTTGTTGAAAGCATTGAATCAATTCGAGAAATCAGTGAAATAATTATAGAAATAATACATGAAATAATTCGTGAAACCATTCTGACGTCCATTTAAATATTAGCATTAATCCAATTTTACTCGTTCTTACTAGGTTTCATATACCATTTTATACAAAAACACATTCACAGTCAAACCACTTCAACCAAACAATTTCATCTAGACTGGTTCATTCAGAAAATTTAGAAAAAAATAAGAGTATTTTGACAGAAAAATTCATGAAAAGTCTATTTATTTCACACACTAAAATGAGTTGTTTTACGCGAGATTTAATATCTGAAAAAGTAAAATTAAAACTGTAAAAAAATATTCTTGTTGAAAGCATTGAATCAATTCGAGAAACCAGTGAAATAATTATAGAAATAATACATGAAATAATTCGTGAAACCATTCTGACGTCCATTTAAATATTAGCATTGAGCCAATATTACTCGTTCTTACTAGGTTTCACATACCATTTTATACAAAAACACATTCACATTTATAATGCTTCAACCAAACAATTTCATCTAGACCGGTTCATTCAGAAAATTTAGAAAAAATAAGAGTATTTTGACAGAAAAATTCATGAAAAGTTTATTTATTTCACACACTAAAATGAGTAATTTTACGCGAGATTTAATATCTGGGAAAATAAAATTAAAACTGTAAAAAAATATTCTTGTTGAAAGCATTGAATCAATCCGAGAAACCAGTGAAATAATTATAGAAATAATGCATGAAATAATTCGTGACACCATTCTGACGTCCATTTAAATATTAGTATTGGGCCAATATTACTCGTTCTTACTAGGTTTCACATAACATTTTATACAAAAACACATTCACATTTAAACCGCTTCAACCAAACAATTTCATCTAGACCGGTTCATTCAGAAAATTTAGAAAAAATAAGATTATTTTGACAGAAAAATTCGTGAAAATTCTATTTATTTCACACACTAAAATGAGTAGTTTTACGCCAGATTTAATATCTGGAAAAGTAAAATTAAAACTTTAAAAAATATATTCTTGTTGAAAGCATTGAATCAATTCGAGAAACCAATGAAATAATTATAGAAATAATACATGAAATAATTCATGAAACCATTTTGACGTCCATTTAAGTATTAGCATTGAGCCAATTTTACTCGTCCTTACTAGGTTTCACATACCATATTATACAAAAACACATTCACAGTCAAACCGCTTCAACCAAATAATTTCATCTAGACCGGTTCATTCAGAAAATTTAGAAAAAATAAGAGTATTTTGACAGAAAAATTCATGAAAAGTCTATTTATTTCACACACTAAAATGAGTAGTTTTACAAGAGATTTAATATCTGGGAAAGTAAAATTAAAACTGTAAAAAAAAATTCTTGTTGAAAGCATTGAATCAATTCGAGAAACCAGTGAAATAATTATAGAAATAATACATGAAATAATTCGTGAAACCATTCTGACGTCCATTTAAATATTAGCATTGAGCCAATATTACTCGTTCTTACTAGGTTTCACATACCATTTTATACAAAAACACATTCACATTTAAACCGCTTCAACTAAACAATTTCATCTAGACCGGTTCATTCAGAAAATTTAGAAAAAATAAGAGTATTTTGATAGAAAAATTCGTGAAAAGTCTATTTATTTCACACACTAAAATGAGTAGTTTTACGCGAGATTTAATATCTGGGAAAGTAAAATTAAAACTGTAAAAAAAAATTCTTGTTGAAAGCATTGAATCAATTCGAGAAACCAGTGAAATAATTATAGAAATAATACATGAAATAATTCGTGAAACCATTCTGACGTCCATTTAAATATTAGCATTAAGCAAATTTTACTCGTTCTTACTAGGTTTCATATACCATTTTATACAAAAACACATTCACAGTCAAACCGCTTCAACCAAACAATTTCATCTAGACTGGTTCATTCAGAAAATTTAGAAAAAAATAAGAGTATTTTGACAGAAAAATTCATGAAAAGTCTATTTATTTCACACACAAAAATGAGTAGTTTTAAGCTAGATTTAATATCTGGGAAAGTAAAATTAAAACTGTAAAAAACTATTCTTGTTGAAAGCATTGAATCAATTCGAGAAACCAGTGAAATAATTATAGAAATAATACATGAAATAATTCGTGAAACCATTCTGACGTCCATTTAAATATTAGCAATGAGCCAATATTACTCGTTCTTACTAGGTTTCACATACCATTTTATACAAAAACACATTCACATTTAAACCGCTTCAACCAAACAATTTCATCTAGACCGGTTCATTCAAAAAATTTAGAAAAAATAAGAGTATTTTGATAGAAAAATTCATGAAAAGTCTATTTATTTCACACACTAAAATGAGTAGTTTTACGCGAGATTTAATATCTGGGAAAGTAAAATTAAAAATGTAAAAAAAAATTCTTGTTGAAAGCATTGAATCAATTCGAGAAATCAGTGAAATAATTATAGAAATAATACATGAAATAATTCGTGAAACCATTCTGACGTCCATTTAAATATTAGCATTAATCCAATTTTACTCGTTCTTACTAGGTTTCATATACCATTTTATACAAAAACACATTCACAGTCAAACCACTTCAACCAAACAATTTCATCTAGACTGGTTCATTCAGAAAATTTAGAAAAAAATAAGAGTATTTTGACAGAAAAATTCATGAAAAGTCTATTTATTTCACACACTAAAATGAGTTGTTTTACGCGAGATTTAATATCTGAAAAAGTAAAATTAAAACTGTAAAAAAATATTCTTGTTGAAAGCATTGAATCAATTCGAGAAACCAGTGAAATAATTATAGAAATAATACATGAAATAATTCGTGAAACCATTCTGACGTCCATTTAAATATTAGCATTGAGCCAATATTACTCGTTCTTACTAGGTTTCACATACCATTTTATACAAAAACACATTCACATTTATAATGCTTCAACCAAACAATTTCATCTAGACCGGTTCATTCAGAAAATTTAGAAAAAATAAGAGTATTTTGACAGAAAAATTCATGAAAAGTTTATTTATTTCACACACTAAAATGAGTAATTTTACGCGAGATTTAATATCTGGGAAAATAAAATTAAAACTGTAAAAAAATATTCTTGTTGAAAGCATTGAATCAATCCGAGAAACCAGTGAAATAATTATAGAAATAATGCATGAAATAATTCGTGACACCATTCTGACGTCCATTTAAATATTAGTATTGGGCCAATATTACTCGTTCTTACTAGGTTTCACATAACATTTTATACAAAAACACATTCACATTTAAACCGCTTCAACCAAACAATTTCATCTAGACCGGTTCATTCAGAAAATTTAGAAAAAATAAGATTATTTTGACAGAAAAATTCGTGAAAATTCTATTTATTTCACACACTAAAATGAGTAGTTTTACGCCAGATTTAATATCTGGAAAAGTAAAATTAAAACTTTAAAAAATATATTCTTGTTGAAAGCATTGAATCAATTCGAGAAACCAATGAAATAATTATAGAAATAATACATGAAATAATTCATGAAACCATTTTGACGTCCATTTAAGTATTAGCATTGAGCCAATTTTACTCGTCCTTACTAGGTTTCACATACCATATTATACAAAAACACATTCACAGTCAAACCGCTTCAACCAAATAATTTCATCTAGACCGGTTCATTCAGAAAATTTAGAAAAAATAAGAGTATTTTGACAGAAAAATTCATGAAAAGTCTATTTATTTCACACACTAAAATGAGTAGTTTTACAAGAGATTTAATATCTGGGAAAGTAAAATTAAAACTGTAAAAAAAAATTCTTGTTGAAAGCATTGAATCAATTCGAGAAACCAGTGAAATAATTATAGAAATAATACATGAAATAATTCGTGAAACCATTCTGACGTCCATTTAAATATTAGCATTGAGCCAATATTACTCGTTCTTACTAGGTTTCACATACCATTTTATACAAAAACACATTCACATTTAAACCGCTTCAACTAAACAATTTCATCTAGACCGGTTCATTCAGAAAATTTAGAAAAAATAAGAGTATTTTGATAGAAAAATTCGTGAAAAGTCTATTTATTTCACACACTAAAATGAGTAGTTTTACGCGAGATTTAATATCTGGGAAAGTAAAATTAAAACTGTAAAAAAAAATTCTTGTTGAAAGCATTGAATCAATTCGAGAAACCAGTGAAATAATTATAGAAATAATACATGAAATAATTCGTGAAACCATTCTGACGTCCATTTAAATATTAGCATTAAGCCAATTTTACTCGTTCTTACTAGGTTTCATATACCATTTTATACAAAAACACATTCACAGTCAAACCGCTTCAACCAAACAATTTCATCTAGACTGGTTCATTCAGAAAATTTAGAAAAAAATAAGAGTATTTTGACAGAAAAATTCATGAAAAGTCTATTTATTTCACACACTAAAATGAGTAGTTTTACGCGAGATTTAATATCTGGGAAAGTAAAATTAAAACTGTAAAAAACTATTCTTGTTGAAAGCATTGAATCAATTCGAGAAACCAGTGAAATAATTATAGAAATAATACATGAAATAATTCGTGAAACCATTCTGACGTCCATTTAAATATTAGCATTGAGCCAATATTACTCGTTCTTACTAGGTTTCACATACCATTTTATACAAAAACACATTCACATTTAAACCGCTTCAACCAAACAATTTCATCTAGACCGGTTCATTGAGAAAATTTAGAAAAAATAAGAGTATTTTAATAGAAAAATTCATGAAAAGTCTATTTATTTCACACACTAAAATGAGTAGTTTTACGCGAGATTTAATATCTGGGAAAGTAAAATTAAAACTGTAAAAAAAAATTCTTGTTGAAAGCATTGAATCAATTCGAGAAACCAGTGAAATAATTATAGAAATAATACATGAAATAATTCGTGAAACCATTCTGACGTCCATTTAAATATTAGCATTATGCCAATTTTACTCGTTCTTACTAGGTTTCACATACCATTTTATACAAAAACACATTCACAGTCAAACCGCTTCAACCAAACAATTTCATCTAAACCGGTTCATTCAGAAAATTTAGAAAAAAATAAGAGTATTTTGACAGAAAAATTCATGAAAAGTCTATTTATTTCACACACTAAAATGAGTAGTTTTACGCGAGATTTAATATCTGGGAAAGTAAAATTAAAACTGTAAAAAACTATTCTTGTTGAAAGCATTGAATCAATTCGAGAAACCAGTGAAATAATTATAGAAATAATACATGAAATAATTCGTGAAACCATTCTGACGTCCATTTAAATATTAGCATTGAGCCAATATTACTCGTTCTTACTAGGTTTCACATACCATTTTATACAAAAACACATTCACATTTAAACCGCTTCAACCAAACAATTTCATCTAGACCGGTTCATTGAGAAAATTTAGAAAAAATAAGAGTATTTTGATAGAAAAATTCATGAAAAGTCTATTTATTTCACACACTAAAATGAGTAGTTTTACGCGAGATTTAATATCTGGGAAAGTAAAATTAAAACTGTAAAAAAAAATTCTTGTTGAAAGCATTGAATCAATTCGAGAAACCAGTGAAATAATTATAGAAATAATACATGAAATAATTCGTGAAACCATTCTGACGTCCATTTAAATATTAGCATTAAGCCAATTTTACTCGTTCTTACTAGGTTTCACATACCATTTTATACAAAAACACATTCACAGTCAAACCGCTTCAACCAAACAATTTCATCTAAACCGGTTCATTCAGAAAATTTAGAAAAACTAAGTATTTTGACAGAAAAATTCATGAAAAGTCTATTTATTTCACACACTAAAATGAGTAGTTTTACGCGAGATTTAATATCTGGGAAAGTAAAATTAAAACTGTAAAAAAAAATTCTTGTTTAAAGCATTGAATCAATTCGAGAAACCAGTGAAATAATACTAGAAATAATTCTTGAAACCATTCTGACGTCCATTTAAATATTAGCATTAAGCCAATTTTACTCGTTCTTACTAGGTTTCACATACCATTTTATACAAAAACACATTCACAGTCAAACCGCTTCAACCAAACAATTTCATCTAGACCGGTTCATTCAGAAAATTTAGAAAAAATAAGAGTATTTTGACCGAAAAATTCATGAAAAGTCTATTTATTTCACACACTAAAATGAGTAGTTTTACGCGAGATTTAATATCTGGGAAAGTAAAATTAAAACTGAAAAAAATATTCTTGTTGAAAGCATTGAATCAATTCTAGAAACCAGTGAAATAATTATAGGAATAATACATGAAATAATTCGTGAAACCATTCTGACGTCCATTTAAATATTAGTATTGAGCCAATATTACTCGTTCTTACTAGGTTTCACATAACATTTTATACAAAAACACATTCACATTAAAACCGCTTCAACCAAACAATTTCATCTAGACCGGTTCATTCAGAAAATTTAGAAAAAATAAGAGTATTTTGACAGAAAAATTCATGAAAAGTCTATTTATTTCACACACTAAAATGAGTAGTTTTACGCGAGATTTAATATCTGGGAAAGTAAAATTAAAATCGTAAAAAAATATTCTTGTTGAAAGCATTGAATCAATTTGAGAAACCAGTGAAATAATTAAAGAAATAATACATGAAATAATTCGAGAAACCATTCTGACGTCCATTTAAATATTAACATTGAGCCAATTTTACTCGTTCTTACTAGGTTTCACATACCATTTTATACAAAAACACATTCATAGTCAAACCGCTTCAACCAAACAATTTCATCTAGACCGGTTCATTCAGAAACTTTAGAAAAAATAAGAGTATTTTGACAGAAAAATTCATGAAAAGTCTATTTATTTCACACACTAAAATGAGTAATTTTACACGAGATTTAATATCTGGGAAAGTAAAATTAAAACTGTAAAAAATATTCTTGTTGAAAGCATTGAATCAATTCGAGAAACCAGTGAAATAATTATAGAAATAATACATGAAATAATTCGTGAAACCATTCTGACGTCCATTTAAATATTAGCATTGACCCAATATTACTCGTTCTTACTGGGTTTCACATAACATTTTATACAAAAACACATTCACATTTAAACCGCTTCAACCAAACAATTTCATCTAGACCGGTTCATTCAGAAAATTTAGAAAAAATAAGATTATTTTGACAGAAAAATTCGTGAAAATTCTATTTATTTCACACCCTAAAATGAGTAGTTTTACGCGAGATTTAATATCTGGACTTTATTTTTACTTTACTTTAACTTTAATAATTCACTTTAATAATTCATACTTTAATAATTCACTTTAATAATTCATACTTTAATAATTCATACTTTAATAATTCACTTTAATAATTCATACTTTAATAATTCACTTTAATAATTCATACTTTAATAATTCATACTTTAATAATTCACTTTAATAATTTAAAAATCTATTATAAATAGAATTCAATAGTTTTCATTATTTCATAGAAACTTGAAAATATTTTTCTCTAAACTCTCTCAATCGATTTACATATATATATTTACTCCGTATTATTTCAAGATATTATTAGTATACATAAAATATTACGACAGAGTGCTGTCCGAGTGATTTCGAAATTGTTTTTCGAGTAGGATAGGATTAAGGAAATTATGGGTTATAACTATGGAGGTGATTGAGTATGGTTCATGGGTATGCTCGTGAGGTCAATATAGTGTTTATCATTTCCGTTGCGTCTACGCACCTTTCCTGCAATATTGAATCTCAATATTGATACGTGAGTACTCATAATTTAACTTTTACATACTAATAGTGTATCCCTGACTAGTGCTCGAGTATTTAGGATTATGCATGCTTGTACTTTTGATATTGCCCTTAGACAGGTTAGGTTGAATCTTGAATTAGTTACACTTGCGGTTGAGATAAGGTATAAGATATGCATGTCCTTGAAAAGCTAGCGAAAAATTAAGAACTTTTCCTTTAGATATCGAATGGTTTCGATGAACGGATTAGAAGTTATAATCAATTGAATTTTTGATATTTTTATTAAAAATGATTATTATTATCGTAGTTTTTATCGTCGTTCTAGTTTTATCTTATTATTATCATTATCAATAAAAGGGATTTATTATTAAAAATTGTTATTTTTTTTATTATTACTATCGTTATTATCGTTAAAGTTATAATTAGTATTATTATTATTATCCAATTATTATTATTATTATTATTATTATTATTATTATTATTATTATTATTATTATTATTATTATTAGTAGTATTATTATTATTATTATTATCATTATTAATATATATATCATTATTTAAAAATGGTTATTGTTATTGTTATTATTATTATTACTATATTATCATTAAGATAATTATTAGTATTATCGTTAATAATGTTATAGTAACTATCATTATTAATATTAGTGTAATTAAAACAAATATTTGTAACACCTAATTATTTTGATTACTATTATTATCATTATTATGAACAAGATATAAAAGATGATTAAAAGCTATTAAACGAAACGATTAGGAAATATTGAGTAAGAGTATCATGATGAAATTAAAATATTATAAGATATTGATTTAGATAAAATTATCGTTCTTATTATTTTTATCATTACTATTATTATTAAAAGTATCGTTAGTATTAAAACTATCATTTTAACAAAAATTATCATTTTAATAGAAATTTCATTGTTACTATAAAATATCATTATTATTATTATTTTAAAGATAATATTAAAAATTATCGTAAATATTAAAGTTATCATAATTAGAATTATCGTTTTATTATAATGTCATCTTAGTAATTATAAATATTGATATTTTTATAATAATAATTATTATTACAAAATAATACAACTTTTACTTACTATCATTATAGATATTATTTTATCAAATAAATATGTGATACAAACATATTTTACTACGTGTAATAACTTACTTTAATAATACATATCATATTATCTTTACGATATTAAATTAACCCTATAAATTTTATTACTTAATATATATAAAAATATATTTTATTATATAAATTTAATATAAAATTTTATTTATTAATACATAAATTATATTATTTACTCTAATAAATCTTTTAAAAATATTTAAAAATATAAAACGACGATATTTAAACTATATATTAATCATGTATAGATTTTTGGAAATTATTTTGAGTCAAATTTACTTTTGTTGACTTTTGCATATTAGTCTCGAGCATTAGGATTGTGGTACACTATGACTTGACCTAATTTGTTAGACAAATATTGACCAACACATAAATATATATAATTAATTTAGGTTCGTGAATCCGAGGCCAACCTTGCACTTGTTCAATGACGTTATATGTATTTTTACTACGAAATACAGTATGGTGAGTTTCATTTGCCTTTTTACCCTTTATATTTTTGGGACTGAGAATACATGCGCTTTTATAAATGTTTGACGAAATAGACACAAGTAATTGAAACTACATTCTATGGTTGAATTATCGAAATCGAATATGCCCCTTTTTATTAAAGTCTGGTAATTTAAGAATTAGGGAACAAACACCCTAATTGACGCGAATCCTAAAGATAGATCTATTGGGCCTAACAAACCCCATCCAAAGTACCGGATGCTTTAGTACTTCGAAATTTATATCATGTCCGAAGGAGGATCTCGGAATGATAGGGGATATTCTTATATGTATCTAGTTAATGTCGGTTACCAGGTGTTCACCATATGAATGATTATTTTTGTCTCTATGCATGATACGTATATTTATGAGAACTGGAAATGAAATTCTTGTGGTCTATTAAAATGATGAAAATAAATGATTATGATAAACTAATGAACTCACCAACCTTTTGGTTGACACTTTAAAGCATGTTTATTCTCAGGTGTTAAAGAAATCTTCCGCTGTGCATTTGCTCATTTTAAAGATATTACTTGGAGTCTTTCATAGCATATTTCGAAGAACGTTGCATTTGAGTTATTGAGTTCATCAAAGATTATTGTTAAATCAATTTATAGTTGGATAGTGGATATTATGAAATGGTATGCATGCCTGTCAATTTTCGATGTAAAGAAAGTTTGTCTTTTAAAAACGAATGCAATGTTTGTAAAATGTATCATATAGAGGTCAAATACCTCGCAATGTAATCAACTATTGTGAATCGTTTATAATGTATATGAACGGGTCTTTTCAGTTGGTATCAGAGCGGTGGTCTTAGCGAACCAGGTCTGCATTAGTGTGTCTAACTGATAAGTCGATAGGATGCATTAGTGAGTCTGGACTTCGACCGTGTCTGCATGTCAAAAGTTTTGCTTATCATTTTGTGTCAAAAATTAACTACTTATCATCCGCAGGAAATTACCTGCTTATCATTTTTAGTCTAAGACACGTCTTGCTGCATTGATTGCATGAATAGTGTATAGACAAAAATTCATATCTTAGCATATCTGCTAAATCATATCTTATCGTATCTGTTAGTTTAAACTTAGCCTAACATATCCCACAAAATCCTCCGTAATCTACGAAATCTTTTTATCTATATCTATATATATATATATATATATATATATATATATATATATATATATATATATATATATATATATATATATATATATATATATATATATATATATATATATATATTCTATGTAATTAGAATACCATCCGTTAGCCAAAATCATTTCATATCGGAAAAAAAAATCCTTTATCCAATCGTACGAAATGGAATTCGTCATCAGTTCAAGTCACTCAGATTCCGAAATGGAATCCCATTCAAGCTCCGAAAGCAGTGTGACTGGAATAGATCAACCAATCAGTCATCACCTATTCTGGATGAATTGGGGATGGGTTCGTAGCCTCCTCAATCATTGGAGACAAGAAGAAGGTGATCCCTTCCATCCACCACATTGCCCTCTTGACGAAGAACCTGAAGCACTTACCGGCGAACCTATCCGAAACACCATTTTTTCGCTCATTTCTAGAGTATCTCGTCATGATTATATATTACATCAAATTTTAGATTTTATTTATCCGCTCGTCCGAACCGACAATCACCCCGGTGTAATAGAAGAAGTCAACGAGCTTCGCGCTCGGGTAGTGGCTTTGGAGAATATGGTGCAGAGATTACAAACACCAGCAGCAGCATCAGCAGCATAACCAGTACTACCATCATCAACGCCAACAGTACCATTACCACCTCCAACCACAACCGCGTCGTAAACCTCAACTTCATAATATGTCCCACGAGCATCAATGTCATACGCACCATAGATACCAAGGAGTACCAACAACAATAACTGATGAAGTATTAATTCATAACTTCATTGGAGAAACATTCCGCGGCGATTATGTAATCTCTAAAGTCTTAGAGATTATATAATCTAGCCCTAACCATAAATCAGTTAAGCGAACCAAAAATGATAGAAGGAAGAGTAGAAACCCTGACAAAAATGGTGTGTGATTAACAAGCTAAACTTGCTTTACCAACAGCATCAACAGTACCTTCAGCGTTACTAGCATCGTCAGTAAAGTCAACATCCGAATCAACAACACCAATAACATCACAAACTCCGTCAGTTTAAGAATCACTGTGGACATCATTACGAATCAATAACGTGTATATTGTATCAACGAGTTATGAAGAATTAACTCATTCCCTCTGAAGAAATTTTATGTATATTATATATATATATATATATATATATATATATATTGAAATAAATCTTTCCGTGCTAAGCTATTGTGTGTGAATCTTAACTACTCGGTTAATTCATATTACAAATATGCAATAATGTACGTCCTTCTGCCGCAACTTAACCAGCGTTAACTACAATCTCTGTCGCAATTCAACAAATTCCAATTCATAATAAATCAAGTATATATTTGATTTTACACTTTCATCATCGATGTACCCGAAACTTTTCAGATAACATCATTCGTACTTTGCAAAATTTACAAGAATTCCACTAACCGAACATCATACATCAACAAATAACGAAGTATTGATTCATAATTTCAATGTCATTAAAGAATACTGCGTAAAAGTTATGTACTTTTTAAAGCCTTTAGGGATTATTCAATTCTAGTTTCAACCGTAAATCAAATGAGTTTAATTTAACATTAACTCATTAAATCTATGTTACATCTGAAGAAAATATACATATATATATTTTCATAAAGACTGTAATAAAATTCTTGTGTACAAAATATTAATTGTGCAATTTTTTTTAACGGGTAGGTAATACCCGAGAGATATATAAATTCACAATTAATATGTTACATTCTTCAAATCTGATTCAGCAAATCATCCATTATACTCCATACTTTCACAACAATATACATTCTTTTATAGAAATCAAAACAACCATACTCATTCAAAATTTAATTACATATACTGATTTTAAAATCTCAAAATTCAACTCGAGATATGACCAAAATCATCACTCTTAGATCCTTACATCTTTCACAAGCTATATTTTGACTTCAAAACTGTGTTAGAACATCAAATGTATGTTAACGATTACAATCTGTGTGCAAACCCTTCGAAAATTTCTGAAGACACTTCGAATGATGAGCAATCGAAATGATGATCCAACCACATGTTACCCACAGTTATGTACCCGAAAAACTCTTGAAACCAAAGTAAAAGTTTAAACAACGTATCCGCGTCAGATTCTTTGGCATTTATTAGCAAAAATAACTTTGCGACTCCTATTCAAAGTAGCCAGTTTTGTCACAGCTCCAGCAAGTCAACTTCGACTTTTCAGTCAGACTAACCTTATTATAAACTTGAGATATACACCATCGTTACCAGGGAACCTTTTACGTTCCACCACATTATTAGCAGATGTACCAACAACTTCATTACCCTTTGACTTTAGCCTCTCCAAAAAGTCATTATAATTATTCATTGAAACCCCATCATTTACTCATTCGCATCTTGTAATGAGAATTGCCATACGAATCATTAGGAATTAGCAATCAGTATTTTAAAATCTCGCAGCATGTCTACGCTAACAATTATATGTGTATATATAACGTCTATCTTCTGGACTTAATTTGAATGTGAAGTTTCTGAAAAACACTCCGAACTACGAATTGGTTCTCCGAAAATGGAAAAAATGCTGATGAAGCAGCAAAAACTATAAACGACTTTAAACGGTAAAAGCTGGATGATAATGATGAAGTGTTCTGGCAAAGCGCAGAAAAAGAGAAGTTTTGGAACTGGAAAACGGATTGAGCAAAGTATGAAGGAGGCTGTGGACAAATTACAAAGACTGAACTTGACTTCAAAGGATCCAAATGATTCAGTACATGCTGAAGTCATTAATGAATACCTTGCTCCTGACTCTAAACCCCTGCGAACAATATTCTTCATCATCCTCTGATATTAGAAATTCTAAAATATCATCATATCTTTCATTATAAATATCCTCCATATTTCTGAAGATATTTTCTTAATTTTTCTTATTTGAAATCATTAACCTCTTCGCGCTATCTGTATTACATCATAAAAGAAACTATTTTAGTTTCTAAATTCTGAAACATTCAAGTTTAAAATAGGAATATTTTGAAGTAGTGTTGAGAACTGAAGCATGAATTAGTATAATATAATGACACTTGATCAATGTGATTATATTACAGTAAGTCATGCTGAGTTTCTAACTGGAACGTGATGATTCACATATCATAACATCATCATGTGCCATGTTATACAACTCTTGTATTCTATTTAACCTCTAAAATATCAAGAAAATATTTCTTGATGATTCGGCTTTTTCCAAGGTATTTTAGTAATTTGACAAGTCAAGATCGTGCCATCACAATTTCCTTCCTAAAATATTAACAATGTTCATTCCGAAATTCATATCTGTGAATTCTGGACCATTACAAGAGGTGCTTAATCGCAAGAAGAAGAAACGAAAGGACAAAACTGCGAAATAGAAATTGGGGTATAAATTGAAGCAAATAAAAGAGAGCATTAACTGTGAATGATAATGATTATAGAAGACAGAAGCAGAGACTTTGAAATATAAGGGAACATATAAAGCCCAACGATAAACCAGAAATTATAAACCATATATATCGATGCATATAGCAATATAAAGACACGGGAGAACTAGAAACACTATAAACCCAAGAGTATAGTAGAAGTAAATAGATTCTTCTGGCGGTAGATGAAAAAGAAGAATGACCGATATGAAAGTTAGAAGTATATCGAGAATCAGAACTGGATGGAGCATATTGATGAATACTTTAAAATATGAGTTGAGGGAGAAAGAATAGAAGGTGATGAAACATGACTAGGAACTTAGAAATCAACAGATTTAACTCACACAATGGCGGAATAAGTGAATCAAACCCTCTAGTGAATAGGTTAAGTTTTTTTTTGATTAATTTAGTCAAACCACAACTGAATCAAGTGTGATTAGATCAACACCTAGAGCTATTATTCACCACTTGGGTGATTTGGACTGAGAGAGAATCGGAGGAGCTCACTAGATCTGAGTGTGTGTAACAAATGAGAGGCTTAACCTAAAATGAAGAACATAAGACTTTATATACCCCTGCTGTTGACTCACCCATACGATTCATTCATCACACGTACGAGTTGGCTTCATCAGCCGTACGGGTGATCATTCACTCGTGTCTTCTCATTTAGGTTGTAATTGTGACTTAGCTCAGCATCAACCGTGCGTATGAGCCTGTCAGCAGTACTAGTGAGGCTTCACTCGTACGTCTGACTAAGTCTAACATAGTTAAACATCTAAATCTCGTTCCTGCAGTTCCTGTAACCACATACAAACACGGATAGGATAATAACGAGCAATCATGGTGGCCTGTAAACTGTTGTACCTGCAATGGACGTGGGTAGATGTCTAGGGATTTGCATAAAATGCATCAACAGAAGGTGTGAGTTGTAAGGAAATGAAGGAGGTGAATTTATAAGAAAATCTCCGACAGAACAATTAAAATGGACGATCGCATTTAAAGCGGATCCTAATTCCCTTGATTACCGGAGAGTCAAATCTTATTAAAAAGATTTTCTTCAAATCCCTTGAAATCTGGGAATCAATCATATCTACGTCAAATGATAAGATGAATCTACACTTACTCATTTCACTCTTCTATGTTAGCTTCATTCGTACTCTTCATATAAATGGATTGTTTATCCAAATTATTCGCTGATGATAAAACTCTAATTTTCAGCCCGTATGCATCATGAAAACATACTTATTATCATTCACGACCTTTCCACTCAAATTTCGGGACGAAATTTCTTTAACGGGTAGGTACTGTGACAACCCAGAAATTTCAAACCAAATTTAAACTTTAATCTTTATATGTTTCCGACACGATAAGCAATATTTGTTGTAGTGACCCGAACTTTTCCATGTTTATATATATTAATAGAGATTGATATTTACATGATTAAATGTTTCCAACATGTTAAGCAATCAAACTTGTTAAGACTTGATTAATTGAAATAGGTTTCATATAGACAATTGACCACCCAAGTTGACCGGTGATTCACGAACGTTAAAACTTGTAAAAACTATATGATGACATATATATGGTTATATATATAGTTAACATGATATTATGATATGTAAAAATATCATTAATTATATTAACAATGAACTACATATGTAAAAACAAGACTACTAACTTAATGATTTTGAAACGAGACATATATGTAACGATTATCGTTGTAACGACATTTAATGTATATATATCATATTAAGAGATATTCGTACATCATAATATCATGATAATATAATAATTTAAAATCTCTTTTGATATTATAAACATTGGGTTAACAACATTTAACAAGATCGTTAACCTAAAGGTTTCAAAACAACATTTACATGTAATGACTAACGATGACTTAACGACTCAGTTAAAATGTATATACATGTAGTGTTTTAATATGTATTCATACACTTTTGAAAGACTTCAAGACACTTATCAAAATACTTCTACTTAACAAAAATGCTTACAATTACATCCTCGTTCAGTTTCATCAACAATTCTACTCGTATGCACCTGTATTCGTACTCGTACAATACATAGCTTTTAGATGTATGTACTATTGGTATATACACTCCAATGATCAGCTCTTAGCAGCCCATGTGAGTCACCTAACACATGTGGGAACCATCATTTGGCAACTAGCATGAAATATCTCATAAAATTACAAAAATATGAGTAATCATTCATGACTTATTTACATGAAAACAAACTTACATATCCTTTATATCTAATCCATACACCAACGACCAAAAACACCTACAAACACTTTCATTCTTCAATTTTCTTCATCTAATTGATCTCTCTCAAGTTCTATCTTCAAGTTCTAAGTGTTCTTCATAAATTCCAAAAGTTCTTGTTTCATAAAATCAAGAATACTTTCAAGATTGCTAGCTCACTTCCAATCTTGTAAGGTGATCATCCAACCTCAAGAAATATTTGTTTCTTACAGTAGGTTATCATTCTAATACAAGGTAATAATCATATTCAAACTTTGGTTCAATTTCTATAACTATAACAATCTTATTTCAAGTGATGATCTTACTTGAACTTGTTTTCGTGTCATGATTTTGCTTCAAGAACTTTGAGCCATCCAAGGATCCATTGAAGCTAGATCCATTTTTCTCTTTTCCAGTAGGTTCATCCAAGGAACTTAAGGTAGTAATGATGTTCATAACATCATTCGATTCATACATATAAAGCTATCTTATTCGAAGGTTTAAACTTGTAATCACTAAAACATAGTTTAGTTAATTCTAAACTTGTTCGCAAACAAAAGTTAATCCTTCTAACTTGACTTTTAAAATTAACTACACACATGTTCTATATCTATATGATATGCTAACTTAATGATTTAAAACCTGGAAACACGAAAAACACCGTAAAACCGGATTTACGCCGTCGTAGTAACACCGCGGGCTGTTTTGGGTTAGTTAATTAAAAACTATGATAAACTTTGATTTAAAAGTTGTTATTCTGAGAAAATGATTTTTATTATGAACATGAAACTATATCCAAAAATTATGGTTAAACTCAAAGTGGAAGTATGTTTTCTAAAATGGTCATCTAGACGTCGTTCTTTCGACTGAAATGACTACCTTTACAAAAACGACTTGTAACTTATTTTTCCGACTATAAACCTATACTTTTTCTGTTTAGATTCATAAAATAGAGTTCAATATGAAACCATAGCAATTTGATTCACTCAAAACGGATTTAAAATGAAGAAGTTATGGGTAAAACAAGATTGGATAATTTTTCTCATTTTAGCTACGTGAAAATTGGTAACAAATCTATTCCAACCATAACTTAATCAACTTGTATTGTATATTATGTAATCTTGAGATACCATAGACACTTATACAATGTTTCGACCTATCATGTCGACACATCTATATATATTTCGGAACAACCATAGACACTCTATATGTGAATGTTGGAGTTAGCTATACAGGGTTGAGGTTGATTCCAAAATATATATAGTTTGAGTTGTGATCAATACTGAGATACGTATACACTGGGTCGTGGATTGATTCAAGATAATATTTATCGATTTATTTCTGTACATCTAACTGTGGACAACTAGTTGTAGGTTACTAACGAGGACAGCTGACTTAATAAACTTAAAACATCAAAATATATTAAAAGTGTTGTAAATATATTTTGAACATACTTTGATATATATGTATATATTGTTATAGGTTCGTGAATCAACCAGTGGCCAAGTCTTACTTCCCGACGAAGTAAAAATCTGTGAAAGTGAGTTATAGTCCCACTTTTAAAATCTAATATTTTTGGGATGAGAATACATGCAGGTTTTATAAATGATTTACAAAATAGACACAAGTACGTGAAACTACATTCTATGGTTGAATTATTGAAATCGAATATGCCCCTTTTTATTAAGTCTGGTAATCTAAGAATTAGGGAACAGACACCCTAATTGACGCGAATCCTAAAGATAGATCTATCGGGCCCAACAAGCCCCATCCAAAGTACCGGATGCTTTAGTACTTCGAAATTTATATCATATCCGAAGGGTGTCCCGGAATGATGGGGATATTCTTATATATGCATTTTGTTAATGTCGGTTACCAGGTGTTCACCATATGAATGATTTTTATCTCTATGTATGGGATGTGTATTGAAATATGAAATCTTGTGGTCTATTATTATGATTTGATATATATAGGTTAAACCTATAACTCACCAACATTTTTGTTGACGTTTTAAGCATGTTTATTCTCAGGTGATTATTAAGAGCTTCCGCTGTCGCATACTTAAATAAGGACGAGATTTGGAGTCCATGCTTGTATGATATTATGTAAAAACTGCATTCAAGAAACTTATTTTGTTGTAACATATTTGTATTGTAAACCATTATGTAATGGTCGTGTGTAAACAGGATATTTTAGATTATCATTATTTGATAATCTACGTAAAGCTTTTTAAACCTTTATTGATGAAATAAAGGTTATGGTTTGTTTTAAAATGAATGCAGTCTTTGAAAAACGTCTCATATAGAGGTCAAAACCTCGCAACGAAATCAATTAATATGGAACGTTTTTAATCAATAAGAACGGGACATTTCAGTTGGTATCCGAGCGTTGGTCTTAGAGAACCAGAATTTTGCATTAGTGTGTCTTATCGAGTTTATTAGGATGCATTAGTGAGTCTGGACTTCGACCGTGTTTAGTTGAAAAATGATTGCTTAACAAATTTTGTTGGAAACTATATATTTTTAACATGTGAATACTATGTGATATATTAATCTCTTAACGCGTTTGATATTATGTGATAGATGTCTACCTCTAGAACAAGTCCCATTGACTCACCTAATAATAATGAAGAGTCAAATGTAAATTGGAATGATTCGTGGACTGATTCACAAGTTCCCGAAGAGGAACCGGAAGAAGAGTCGGAACCGGAAGAAGAATCGGAACCGGAAGAAGAATCGGAACCGGATGAAGAAATAGAACCGGTGGAGGAAATAATAAAACGGTTAAGTAAAAGAAAATCCTCAACCAACCGACCAAGGTTAATTATGGTCAATGGTGTTTCCGCCAAGGAAGCAAAATATTGGGAGGATTACCAATTCTCCGATGAATCGAATTCCGACGAGAATTCCGATGATGTTATAGAAATTACCCCAACTGAATTTAAAAAGGCAAAAGAAAATAATAAGGGAAAGGGCATAAAAATAGAGAAATCTAATTCCAACCCCGATGAACTTTATATGTATCGTCAACCCCCGAAGTCCTTAAGTTGTAACAATGACCCGGGAACCTCTAAACCACCAGGTTTTTCTAAACCAATGTGGAAAATTACGGCTCGTATTAGGGGAACATCATATATCCCTAGAAACCTGGCAAAACGAACCAAAACCGAAGAAGAAGAAACGAGCGAGTCGGAATAAGATAATTTTATTCGTGTTGTGTAATATATGTAATATAGTGTGCTTATGCTTTATGATATATGTAAAAATTGCTTGTATTAATAAGTATTTTTTTATGAATCTAACTCTTGTCTATTTTACAGTATAAAAACACAAAATGGATAGACAACCCAATATTTTAAGAGACCTACCCGGAGACATGATTGATGAAATCTTGTCTAGAGTCGGTCAGAATTCCTCGGCACAACTATTTAAGGCGAGATCAGTTTGTAAGACATTCGAAGAACGTTCCAAGAATGTCTTGGTTTATAAGAGACTTTCGTTTGAAAGATGGGGAATATCACATTAGGAAACCCATAAGTTACGATGTGTTTACTTTGACACATATATTGCGGGGAACCCAAATGCTATTTTACGCAACGGGTTAAGAAATTATTTTGACTCAATATATCCGAATATTGGACTTCGTGATTTAGAAAAAGCGGCTAACATGCAACATAAAGAAGCATGTTATGCTTACGGATTAGTAATGTTCGCTTCTCACCAAAGTGAGAACAAGAACATCGGGCTACAACTATTAAACAAAACGTTTCCATAAGTGACGGAGTCGGTAATTGGGGTAAGAAATGAGGTTTTTAGATTGTTACGGGACTGTTGGACATTACGTAACCCTCGTCCCTTTGACGACGTTACAACACGCTGTCTTATCAACGGCCATAACGGTTATGTTCCACAAGACCAAGGATGGGAAGTAATCCTAGTAAAACCAGAATGCATGACTTGTTTCTGGACGTATGAATTACGTGTCTTTATTGCCTTTGCTGAACGACTTGTGTACTAGCTAGAATTATCTTCACAACTATCTTGTATCAAAGTTATTGTGTGCTATATTTCATGCTTTATGTAAAATAAGCGGTATTGTAAGTTTGTAAAATATTGTATAAAAGTTTGAACGCGAAATATTATTATAATCAGTTTTTCATATAGAATTGTAGTAGTTGAATTGTATATTAGCTACTAAGTATGAACTTAACGGGTAGGTACTACCCGAATTTAAACTTATAAAATGCTAATATGAAGAAAAAGCTTTTATAAATGAGTTCATATTATGCTACGAAATACTATTAACTACTCTTAATATTCTGTATGATTAACTTGTTCCATTTGACTATTTTGAAGGAAATGGCACCGACTACTCGACACACCGTGAATATGAATGAAGAGGAATTCCGTACTTTTCTAGCTTCAAACATAGCCGCAGTACAGGCTGCGCTACATACCAACAATAACCTTGGATCTAGCAGTACAGGAAATCGTGTAGGATGCACCTATAAAGAATTCACTGCCTGCAAACCTTTGGAATTTGATGGAACCGAAGGACCGATTGGATTGAAACGATGGACCGAGAAGGTCGAATCGGTGTTTGCCATAAGTAAGTGTACTGAAGAGGACAAAGTGAAGTACGCTACGCATACCTTCACAGGTTCTGCGTTAACATGGTGGAATACCTATCTAGAGCAAGTGGGACAAGACGATGCGTACACACTACCGTGGTCAGCATTCAAGCACTTGATGAACGAGAAGTACCGTCCCAGAACCGAGGTCAATAAGCTCAAGACAGAACTTAGAGGGTTACGAACCCAAGGATTTGATATTACCACGTACGAAAGACGATTCACAGAATTGTGCCTATTGTGTCCGGGAGCATTCGAAGATGAGGAAGAGAAGATCGACGCGTTTGTGAAAGGATTACCGGAAAGAATCCAAGAAGATATAAGTTCACACGAGCCCGCCTCCATACAACAGGCATGTAGAATGGCTCACAAACTAGTGAACCAGATTGAAGAAAGAATTAAAGAACAGACACTGAAGAGGCCAATCTGAAGCAAGTCAAAAGAAAGTGGGAGGAAAACGGTGATAAGAATCACCAATACAACAACAACAGCAATTACAACAATAATCGCAACAATTATCCCAACAATCGCAACATCAATCGCAACTACAACAAACGGCCCAACAACAACAACAACAACAACAACAACAACAACAACAACAACAACAACAGTAACTACAACAATCATCCCAACAACAATAATAACCGCAACAACAACAACAATCAGAAGCAGCTATGCCAAAGGTGTGAAAAGAATCACTCGGGGTTCTGCACCAAATTTTGCAACAAGTGTAAAAGAAATGGTCATAGCGCGGCGAAGTGTGAGGTCTACGGACCAGGGGTTAATAGAACGAAAGGAACAAATGGTGTCGGAACGAGTAATGGCAGAGCAAGTAGTGTCGGAGCAAGTTATGCCAATGTAGTTTGTTATAAATGTGGAAAACCGGGCCACATTATTAGAAATTGCCCGAACCAGGAGAACACGAATGGACAAGGCCGCGGAAGAGTTTTCAATATTAATGCGGCAGAGGCACAAGAAGACCCGGAGCTTGTTACGGGTACGTTTCTTATTGACAATAAATCTGCTTACGTTTTATTTGATTCGGGTGCGGATAGAAGCTATATGAGTAGAGATTTTTGTGCTAAATTAAGTTGTCCATTGACGCCTTTGGATAGTAAATTTTTACTCGAATTAGCAAATGGTAAATTAATTTCAGTAGATAATATATGTCGGAATCGAGAAATTAAACTGGTTAGCGAAACATTTAAGATTGACTTGATACCAGTAGAGTTAGGGAGTTTTGATGTGATAATCGGTATGGACTGGTTGAAAGAAGTGAAAGCAGAGATCGTTTGTTACAAAAATGCAATTCGCATTATACGAGAAAAAGGAAAACCCTTAATGGTGTACGGAGAAAAGGGCAACACGAAGCTACATCTTATTAGTAATTTGAAGGCACAAAAACTAATAAGAAAAGGTTGCTATGCTATTCTAGCACACGTCGAGAAAGTACAAACTGAAGAAAAGAGCATCAATGATGTTCCCGTCGCAAAAGAATTTCCCGATGTATTTCCGAAAGAATTACCGGGACTACCCCCACATCGATCCGTTGAATTTCAAATAGATCTTGTACCAGGAGCTGCACCAATAGCTCGTGCTCCTTACAGACTCGCACCCAGCGAGATGAAAGAACTGCAAAGCCAATTACAAGAACTTTTAGAGCGTGGTTTCATTCGACCAAGCACATCACCGTGGGGAGCTCCTGTTTTGTTTGTCAAGAAGAAAGATGGTACATTCAGGTTGTGTATCGACTACCGAGAGTTGAACAAACTTACCATCAAGAACCGCTACCCACTACCGAGAATCGACGACTTATTTGATTAACTACAAGGCTCGTCTGTTTATTCAAAGATTGACTTACGTTCCGGGTATCATCAAATGCGGGTGAAAGAAGATGATATTCCAAAGACTGCTTTCAGAACACGTTACGGTCATTATGAGTTTATGGTCATGCTGTTTGGTTTAACTAATGCACCAGCTGTGTTCATGGACCTTATGAACCGAGTGTGTGGACCATACCTTGACAAGTTTGTCATTGTTTTCATTGATGACATACTTATTTACTCAAAGAATGACCAAGAACACGGTGAACATTTGAGAAAGGTGTTAAAAGTATTGAGGAAGGAAGAATTGTATGCTAAGTTTTCAAAGTGTGCATTTTGGTTGGAAGAAGTTCAATTCCTCGGTCACATAGTGAACAAAGAAGGTATTAAGGTGGATCCGGCAAAGATAGAAACTGTTGAAAAGTGGGAAACCCCGAAAACTCCGAAACACATACGCCAGTTTTTAGGACTAGCTGGTTACTACAGAAGGTTCATCCAAGACTTTTCCAGAATAGCAAAACCCTTGACTGCATTAACGCATAAAGGGAAGAAATTTGAATGGAATGATGAACAAGAGAAAGCGTTTCAGTTATTGAAGAAAAAGCTAACTACGGCACCTATATTGTCATTGCCTGAAGGGAATGATGATTTTGTGATTTATTGTGACGCATCAAATCAAGGTCTCGGTTGTGTATTAATGCAACGAACGAAGGTGATTGCTTATGCGTCTAGACAATTGTGTAACGCTACGCTATTTTTAATCATTGTAAGTTATGTTCAACCTTTTTAATTTAATGTCTCGTTGCTATGTTATTATTATGCTTATTTAAGACGAAGTAATCATGATGTTGGGCTAAAATACTAAAATTGGGTAATTGGGCTTTGTACCATAATTGGGGTTTGGATAAAAGAACGACACTTGTGGAAATTAGACTATGGGCTATTAATGGGCTTTATATTTGTTTAACTAAATGATTGTTTGTTAATGTTAATATAAAGATTTACAATTGGGCGTCCCTATAAATTACCATATACACTCGATCGGAAACGATGGGCGGGGTATTTATATGTACGAATAATTGTTCATTTAACCGGACACGGGAATGGATTAATAGCCACTATAATAATTAAAACAGGGGTGAAATTATATACAAGGACACTTGGTATAATTGATAACAAAGTATTAAAACCTTGGGTTACACTCAGTCGACATCCTGGTGTAATTATTAAACAAAGTATTAAAATCTTGTTACAGTTTAAGTCCCCAATTAGTTGGAATATTTAACTTCGGGTATAAGGATAATTTGACGAGGACACTCGCACTTTATATTTATGACTGATGGACTGTTATGGACAAAAACCAGACGGACATATTAAATAATCCAGGACAAAGGACAATTAACCCATGGGCATAAAACTAAAATCAACACGTCAAACATCATGATTACGGGAGTTTAAATAAGCATAATTCTTTTATTTCGTATTTAATTTCCTTTATTTTATATTTAATTGCACTTCTAATTATCGCATTTTTATTGTTATTGTATTTAATTGCACTTTTAATTATTGTACTTTTTAATTATCGCAAGTTTATTTTATCGCATTTTTATTAATCGCAATTTCATTATCGTTATTTACTTTACGCTTTAAATTAAGTCTTGTATTTATTTATTATTTTACATTTGGTTTTTACTGCGACTAAAGTTTTAAAATCGACAAACCGGTCATTAAACGGTAAAAACCCCCCTTTATAATAATAATATTACTTATATATATATTTGTATTTTTATAAAAGTAAACTAATATAGCGTTAAGCTTTGTTTAAAGATTTCCCTGTGGAACAAATCGGACTTACTAAAAACTACACTACTGTACGATTAGGTACACTGCCTATAAGTGTTGTAGCAAGGTTTAAGTATATCCATTCTATAAATAAATAAATATCTTGTGTAAAATTGTATCGTATTTAATAGTATTTCTTGTAAACTTTAATAGTATTTTATACCCTCTACTCAAACGATCAAGTATTTTTGGCGCCGCTGCCGGGGATAACTCTTAAACGCCGGAAGCGCAACGCTAATATATAAAATAAAAAAAAACCGAAAAAATAAAAATTTTTAATATATATAAATCTCTTTTTAAGATATTTTTAAATTTATAAAGAAGTTCTATTTTTATTTAAGTTTTTAATTATAAGTTTTTATTATACATTATAAAACAGAAAAATATAAAAACAGAAAATAAAAAAAATAAAAAAATAAAAACGCGTCGATTTTTAAATAAGCTGTCAATTGAATTTCTGAACCCCGCGACTCGCGGAGGTTTGTTGCTTGGAATAGCGCGACTCGCGGAGCTTTTCTGACAGGCGACAAAACCCTAAATTAGCATTAATTACGGGTGATTATTATTATTATTATTATTATTAACCCTAGTTTTTATTATTATTATTATAATTAGTTTTATTTTTAATTTTACTTTTTATTTATTTTATATTTTAGTTAATTTAGTTTAATTAATTTGTAAAATTAGTAGTTTTAATAAATAAATAATATAAAAATAATATTTTTATAAAAATTGTAATTTTTACAACTTTTTGTATATTTTTATATTTTGTCCCTTTTTAATCATTTTAGCGTAATATTTGTATTTTTAGCTCATATTTAGTTTTAAACTTAGTTTTTGCCATAGTTATTTTAACTTCTAGATTTTTAGGCTTTGCCGTAGAATTCCTTAAGTGCTTTTTCTTTAGACTAAGATTTAGGTGCTTTAGAATTTTGCGACGCCTTTTTAAGTTTTAGCTTCTTTTTAAGTTATTTCCATTTGGGATTTAGTTTTTCCTGTAAGCTTTAATATTTTTAGACGACTTTTACCTATGTATCAATTATCATTCCAATTAGTAATCTCAATTTGCGATTATAATTTTAAGTTAGTTGTAGTAATAAGGTTAGGTTAGTCAAGTATTTTTAAGTTTTATAAGTTTCTTTTATTTTTCCGTCACCTTTTATTTTTCAACCATTTTCCTTTTTCGACCTTTTTCGACGAACTCTTTTTCTTTCTTATTTCTCGCTATTCTAGTTTTAGGACATAGATTTTTATTCTACTTCTTATCTAAATTTCTTAAAATTACGAAAATTTATTTTAAGTGGTTAAATTGATAGACATCAAAATTTTCTGGTTCGTAGTAATAGTTAGATTTGTACGTGGACTGGGTTATTGGAGCCAAACAGTCCTCAATTATATTGAGACCAAACGAATCCTGCCCCTCTGCTGTATCTTTTGGCTATTCGAAACGTGGGCAAAATCAGAAAAGTCTATTGATTGGATAACTTATTATAATTTTTCTTTCCTTTTAAAAACTAATAGGATATTCAGTGAATGCACCGAGCAAGACGTTCACCACCTTTTGTACGTTCACCACCTGTAACTAGATCAAGACATTTAGCAAATATTACCGCCGTTGATTTTTCTTTAGAATCGTCATCCAGTCGACCAAGTACTTCAGTTCAAATTTCCGATAATCCATTTTTTGAACCCGACCTCACAATTGAGAATCCGGAGAATATTCAGGAACGATTCGTAGATCCTGAACCACTAAACTTTCCTCCGGAACCACCAATCATTCAAACAGAGATTGTTGAGGAACGAACCATTAAATCAGAATCCTCTAGTGATTCCGATTCAACAAGTTCAATTATGGAGAATCTGGAACCTTTAAGTATGGAAGACCGAATGAGAGCTAAACGCACTGGCCAAGGTCACGCAATTACTCATCCAGACATTAATGCGCCAGATTATGAAATCAAAGGACAAATTCTACACATGGTGACTAATCAATGCCAATTTAGTGGTGCGCCGAAGGAAGATCCAAATGAACATTTACGTACCTTTAATAGGATCTGCACACTATTTAAAATCCGAGAAGTGGAAGATGAACAGATATATCTCATGTTATTTCCCTGGACTTAAAAGGGAGAAGCCAAAGATTGGTTGGAATCATTACCTGAAGGGGCGATTGATACATGGGACGTTTTAGTTGACAAATTTCTTAAACAATTCTTTCCTGCATCTAAAGCCGTAAGACTTTAAGCAGAAATTGTTACGTTCACACAGAAACTGAATGAAACTCTATATGAGGCATGGACTAGATATGGAAAGTTATTAAGAGGATGTCCGCAACATGGTTTAGACACCTGTCAAATAGTACAAATATTTTACCAAGGATGCGACATCACTATAAGGAAAGACATAGATATAGCAGCTGGTGGTTCTATTATCAAGAAAACCGAAACTGATGCTTACAAAATTATTGATAACACTGCTTCCCACTCACATGAGTGGCACCATGAAAAAGATATCGTTAGATCATCTAAAGCAGCTAGAGCCGATTCTAGCCATGACTTAGATTCCATTTCCGCAAAGATAGATGCTGTGGAGAGACGAATGGAAAAGATGACTAAAGATATTCACTCAATACGAATTAGTTGTGAGCAGTGTGGAGGACCACATTTGACAAAAGATTGTCTCAGTATTGAATTAACAATGGAACAAAGAGAGAATATTTCATACATAAACCAAAGGCCTGGAAATAATTATCAGAATAATTATCAACCGCCAAGACCGATTTACAATCAAAACCAGAATTATAACAGAAATATTCCATACAACAACCAACAAGGTCCTAGCAATCAACAAGTATCCAATAATACTTACAATCAGCAAAGACCTAATTTTCAAAACAAACCACCACAACAAACCGATGATAAAAAGCCGAATTTAGAAGATATGATGACGAAGCTAGTTGAAACTCAAACGCAGTTTTTCACATCTCAGAAACAAACTAATGAACAAAATGCTCAAGCATTTAGAAATCAACAAGCTTCTATTCAAAACTTGGAACAAGAAGTAAGTAACCTAGCAAGGTTAATAGGTGAAAGAAAACCGGGAAGTCTACCTAGTGATACAAATGCTAACCCCTGGAATGAAATAGCTAAAGCCATTACCACAAGAAGTGGTACAACACTTAAACCACCTGAAATACCTGTAACTTCTGATGAAGCTATTCCTACTCCACAAGAACCACAACCTGATCAAGATAAGAAAAAAGAACTGGTAGTTGAAAAGGTTAATGAAGATAACACAGTTAAGGCTAAACCTTATGTTAAACCATACCAACCACCACTTCCTTACCCGAGTAAAATGAAGAAAGAGAAACTTGAAGCCGAGCAATCCAAATTCTTGGATATGTTTAAACAGATAAATGTAAATCTTCCTTTCATTGACGTGATTTCAGGAATGCCTAGATATGCTAAATTCTTGAAAGATCTAATCTCAAATAGAAAGAAAATGGAAGAACTCTCAGCTGTTACTATGAATGCTAATTGTTCAGCAGTGCTGTTGAATAAGATACCAGAAAAACTATCTGATCCAGGAAGTTTCACAATTCCATATTTTCTGGGTAGTCTTAGTTCAATAGAAGCATTGGCAGACTTAGGTGCTAGTATAAATCTAATGCCGTATTCACTATACACTAAACTAGACCTTGGAGAATTGAAACCAACAAGAATAAGCATACAACTAGCCGATAGATCAATTAAATATCCTAGAGGGATAATGGAGAACATGCTAGTTAAAGTTGGTACTTTAGTATTTCCAGTAGATTTTGTTGTTTTGGACATGGAAGAAGATTCTCAAGTTCCTCTCATGTTAGGAAGACCATTCTTAAACACGGCTAAAGCAATGATAGATGTGTTCGGTAAGAAATTGACCCTAAGTATAGAGGATGAGAGTGTTACCTTTTCAGTTGATAGAGCAATGCAACAACCACAATCTGCAGATGATATATGTTATTATATTCAAACTATAGATGCACATGCAGAATTATTAGAAGAATTTCCAGAATTACAAGGAACAGGAGAATGTTCTTTAGGAGAAGGTAATGAACCAATTGATGAAGCTGAAATGTTAGCTACACTTATAGCTAATGGATATGAACCAACAACAGAAGAAATTCAAATGCTAAAAGAAGAAGACAGATATCGATACAAATCATCGATAGAAGAACCTCCAAAATTAGAGTTAAAGCCACTTCTAAACCATTTGGAATACGCTTATTTACATGGTGAATCTGAATTACCTGTAATAATATCGTCTTCTCTTACTGAAAATGAGAAATCACAACTCATTTCTGTGTTGAAAGCTCATAAACCAGCCATTGCATGGAAGATTCATGATATTAAAGGAATAAGTCCTTCGTATTGCACACATAAAATCCTTATGGAAGAAGGTCATAAAACGTATGTGCAACGCCAACAAAGACTAAATCCTAATATGCAAGATGTAGTTAAGAAAGAGATTATTAAACTGCTAGATGCAGGTCTAATTTATCCAATCTCTGATAGTCCATGGGTAAGCCCAGTTCAATGCGTGCCTAAGAAGGGTGGCATGACTGTCATTACAAATGAGAAAAATGAGCTTATTCCTACTAGGACTGTAACATGATGGCGTGTATGTATTGATTATAGAAAATTAAATGACGCCACCAGAAAAGATCACTTTCCCTTACCTTTCATAGATCAAATGTTGGAAAGATTAGCCGAAAATAGTTACTATTGTTTTCTAGATGGATTTTCCGGATATTTTCAAATTCCAATAGCATCCGAAGATCAAGAGAAAACCACATTCACGTGCCCTTATGGTACTTTTGCTTACAAACGCATGCCATTTGGACTTTGCAACGCCCCTGCAACCTTTCAAAGGTGTATGATGGCGATTTTTCATGACATGATAGAAGAATGCATGGAAGTTTTCATGGATGACTTTTCAGTCTTCGGTGATACATTTGAATTATGTCTAGTTAATCTGGAATGAATGCTTATTAGATGCGAACAATCAAATCTAGTTCTTAATTGGGAGAAATGCCATTTCATGGTTAAAGAAGGCATCGTTCTTGGACATAAAATTTCAAAAGAAGGAATTGAAGTGGATAGAGCTAAAGTAGATGTAATTGCTAAATTTCCACATCCCACCAATGTTAGAGGAGTTAGGAGTTTTCTAGGGCATGCCGGTTTTTACCGACGTTTCATAAAAGATTTTTCAAAAATTGCCACTCCTATGAATAAACTCCTAGAAAAGGATGCTCCATTCATCTTTTCAGATGAGTGTATCAAATCTTTTAATATTCTTAAAGAGAAACTCACTAATGCGCCGATCATGATAACACCAAATTGGAATCTACCATTTGAACTAATGTGCGATGCAAGTGATTTTGCAATGGGAGCCGTTTTAGGACAAAGGATTGAAAAACGATTTCAACCTATATATTATGCTAGTAAGACGTTACAAGGAGCACAAACGAACTATACCACTACTGAAAAAGAACTCCTTGCTATTGTCTTTGCTTTTGACAAATTTCGATCATATCTCGTTCTAGCAAAAACGGTGGTCTATACCGACCATTCTGCTCTTAGATACCTATTTTCAAAACAAGATGCTAAACTAAGATTAATTCGTTGGATCTTACTCTTACAAGAGTTTGATATTGAAATTCGAGATAAAAGAGGAGCAGAAAATCTCGCCGCTGATCATCTTTCTCGTCTTGAAAATCCCGAATTAGAAGTTCTAAATGAATCGGCCATACAAGACAACTTTCCTGATGAATATCTATTGAAGATAGATTATAAAGAAATTCCATGGTTTGCAGACTATGCAACCTACTTAGTTTGTGGATTCCTTGAAAAAGGATTATCGTACCAAAGACGAAAGAAATTCTTCAGTGATATAAAACACTATTTTTGGGAAGATCCACATCTGTTTAAAAGTTGTCCCGATGGAATAATACGCCGATGTGTATTTGGAAATGAAGCCAGTAAAATATTAAACCATTGTCACATAGGACCAACAGGAGGGCTATGGGCCTCAACTAACAGCAAGAAAAGTTTATGATGCTGGATTCTATTGGCCTACAATTTACAAAGACGCACACCTTCTTTGCAAATCCTGTGATGCTTGTAAAAGGGCCGAAAAAATAAGTCAACGTGATGAAATGCCACAAAATGTCATCCAAGTATGTGAAGTATTTGACATTTGGGGTATTGACTTTATGAGTCCATTTCCAAAATCTCATAATAATCTATATATACTCGTAGCCATTGATTATGTATCTAAATGGGCGGAAGCACAAGCTCTCCCAACTAACGATGCACGAGTTGTAGTCAACTTTTTAAAACGTCTTTTTGCAAGGTTTGGAACACTGAAAGCTTTAATAAGTGATCGGGGTACTCATTTCTGTAATAATCAACTTGAGAAAGTTCTTAAAAGATATGGAGTAACTCATAAAATCTCCACCGCATATCATCCACAAACAAGTGGAAAAGTTGAAAATACAAATCGAGCTTTAAAACGTATTCTAGAGAAAACCGTAGGATCAAATCTGAAGGAATGGTCCATTAAATTGGAGGATGCACTCTGGGCTTTTAGAACAGCCTACAAAACTCCAATTGGAACCACACCTTTTAGACTTGTTTATGGAAAAGCATGTCATCTTCCAGTAGAAATTGAACACAAAGCATTTTGGGCTTTGAAGACATGTAATCTTGATTTACATGAAGCCGGACGTTTACGATTAAGTCAACTAAACGAATTAGAAGAATTAAGGCATGAAGCATACGAAAATTCGTTAATCTATAAAGAAAGAACGAAAAAATGGCATGATAAAAGAATCAGAAGTTCAAAAGAATTTAAGGAAGGAGATAGAGTTCTTCTTTTCAATTCACGATTCAAGCTATTTCCTGGAAAATTGAAATCAAGATGGTTTGGACCATTCATAGTCAAAAGAGTTTTTCTATACGGAACGATAGAATTAATAAATTCAAATGGGATTGAATTTAAAGTTAATGGTCACAGAGTTAAACATTACATACATGGTCCGATGGAAGTCGACAACGAAGTTAATCACAATTTCGACACCACAGCTAACTAAGTGTGGAGAGAATCAAGTCTTTAAAGGATAATATGTATTTCTGTTAGAGTTAGATTGTATATTTTCGTGTAGTTCTCGAAAATGGAATCCGAATGGTCTTTCCCTAGCAAACCCTAAAGAACTAGTCTTCTCCCCCCATTCTGAATTTTTATTTTTTTAGGTTTTTACAAAATGAAGACTGCCTGTGAACTAAACCATGGTCTAATGCTACACGCTTTGATCACTAAACGTAATAATGACACACTTCCGAGTGAAATAGTATCAGTAATCAGAGAAAGAATGGACGGAGTTAGAAAAGAATCCAGATGCGAAGATAATAAGTTACAATTTGGTAAAGGAAAATCAAAATCCGCAGTGAAAAGAAGAGCACGACACCTAGAAAGATGTCACAAATGCGGAAAATGGTCACATGGAGGTAAATGTTCAAATAATCAAACCTATTCAAACACCGAATTTGTTACTTTATGCAGAGACGGACCGTTCATATGTTTAGAAGAAAAGACACTGAATGCTCGAGGTTACGCCTATGTAGCTATGGAAAACCAATTAAACCGACTATCTTATGAATGGGATAGATCATATAACTAAGAAATCTATTTCACAGGTAAGTCTGTACAGTTTTTATTTTATTTTATTTTTAACCTTTTGATAATAAACGCTAATTTGTTCGCTAAAAAGTATTAAATTGGTATTGAATAAAATTAGGTTTGGCGACCGAAATTATTGATATCATTCAAAAATTTATTACATCACTGCGAAATTTAACGTTTATTCTTAAGGTATAAATATCTTTAATCAATCAACCCAAAATATTTCAAAAATTCGTCATGAGTTAAATTAGGTCTTGGAACCGAAATTACTTTACCGAAAAGAGGGGCGCATATTTTTGATAATATTTGATTGATTAAAGTGGGATAAAAAGCCAAAAAGATTTTTAATTTTATTTTTACCATATTTTTAAAATTAATATTTAAATCTTAAATTAATATTGTAAACTTTGTAAAAACAATATATTTAAAATTGTAAATATTTGAAAAATTAATATAAGTTTGGTGTGAATTTATAATATGAATTTTTAAATTAAGTTTGGTGTAATTTTTTAATTTTTAAAAATATGAATTTTTAATTTTATGCATTTCAAGTTGTAAGTTTGGTGTGAATTTTTAATATTAATTTTGAATTTATATTTAAATTGTGTGAATTTAAAAACAAAAATTTACTTTATCTCATTAAGTTAAAAATATGATTTTTAAAATTCGTCGTAAGTTGAAGACTAGGTCTTTAAACCGAAATTGCTTTACCCGAGGGAGGGACGAGAACTTTTATTATCATTATTTTTAATCTTATTGAATTAAAGTATGCCAAAAACATTAAAAAACCCAAAAATCTTAGCTTTTAAAACAATCGCTACAAAAAGACAAATTTTAAAATTTTGTCGAAGGACGGACTAGGACATCGATCCGAAACGACCTCGTCCTAAATAACAAGGGAAACAAAATTTTAAAATTAATTACTTAATTGTTTTAATTAATATAAGATGTAAAAAAAAAAAAAGCAAACTCCGCGACTCGCGGAGTTTGAAGCCTTAAACACCGCGACTCGCGGAGGGATGAAATTACAGAAAAAAATAAAATAGCCGAACTGATCAGTCCCAACACACCACACCAAAAATACTGGAAAAAAACACTGCGAAAAACTCGAAAAAATCGAAAAAAAACCCCCAAAATCACAATTTTTAACCGTTAATCATCAAATCTTTTACTAAAATCATGTTGAGAAGGATGCTATCAAGGAATTACTCAAGTAAAACGGTAAATTTCTACACCTAAACACCATTTAATCCGAAAATTAGTGTTCTTGAGCAATTTTTCCCCAATTTGATTTTGATGCTTTTTAGTGTAATTATGCTTAAATTGTTATTGTATTATGCTTGTATAACCTAGATTGATGCTATTTAACATGATTAGAAGCTTTAAACTTTAAATTTTGAGTAATCTAGGGTTTGTGTTCTTGAGCAAATTTGGGGCTTTTTGATATAAACAGGTTATGGCCGATTTTTGTCATGAATTGTTGCTAAATTAAGTAGTGTAACATGTTTAGGTAGTTAAATGATCCAAACTTTGAGCCTAAACATGATTTTGAGAATTAAAGTGGACTTTTTCAAGTCTAAAATTCATGAACTTGATTTTTGAGAGATAATGCCATTTGAAACTTGTTTAATTGCTAGTAATGATTATTTTGACATGTTATTTGAGTTGAATGCTTATGAACTTGGCGAACATTTTCGTATATGCTTATTTGAAAAAGTGTAGATTTGATGAAAATATGAAAATAAGCTTAACTTTGATATAAATTGATCATGTCATTGTAATTATTTTGATTGATGATTTTGCTGACACTAATGCATATTTGGATGCACAAAAATTGTGTTTGATGTGTTTTGCAGACTAAAAGGGGTGAATCTTCATCCCAAGCTCACAATGCTCCTGCTGAGAATGCGGAACAACAGGAGGTGGATAACTACTACAAGCAAGATATACCTCATCCGGTCATGACATTTTCTGATATGCACTTGGAAGAGTTGCACCCGAACCTGAGATTTGACAGACTTTGGATAGATTATCCAAAATACCAAAGGGGTTTGCATACTCTTCATTCCAAAGTTGTTGAGGTACCGAGGGTCATAGAATGGGGACCCTTAGAAGCTATAGAATTGGCCGGGCCAATTAGAGAATTACTTGTACAGAGGTATGGTAATTCTACTTTTAATGACTGGGTACGTTTATTCACCATGCGTAGACCTGTATATAAAGTATGGTGTGAAGAATTGTTGTGTAGTATAGAATTGAATGATCGGGTAGCTAGTTTAACCGATCAATCTTTTATTAGATTTTTGTTAGGAGGTTCGATGCGCCACATGTCTTTACTAGACATGGCTCAGGCTTTACGTATATATACGCCCGAGGAGTTAGCATATGCCGATTGTAGAGGGTTGATACTAAATGGTAGAAAGATAGATGAAAATTTTGATACACACGGTGTGTGGAGTCAAATGACAAGCCATCACCGATTCAAAGGGGGGAATTACTCTTATTTGGATATAGATAGAGCTGAATTAAGAGTGATTCATAGGTTTTTAGCTAATTCAATTACACAAAGAGGTAAGAACAAGGAAAAGGTAAATGAACAGGATTTGTTTTACCATATGTGTATTCGAGACCCACAAAGCGCTGTAAGTATACCTTATTGTGTGGGTTATTATTTATCAGCTATGGTTAGGGGGATGAGACCGCATAGCATAATAGGAGGTGGTATTTTTATTACTTTGATTGGTGAATATCTCGGTGTGGATATAAGTCGGGGGGGATTATTAGAGGAAGAACCAGAACCAGAACCCCGCGATACTATAGGTTTAAATGTATACCATGTTGCGAAAGTTTTGAAAAGGCGAAATAACGCCGCAGTACCATACCATGGTAGACATCCACAGGTTGAGAGAAACCAACAGCAAGGTAATGTAGGAGGGGGAAATGAGATGCAAGAAATGTAAAGGTTTATAGCTTCACAGGAGTACGAAAATGCTAGACAGAGAGCATTTGAAGATTGGCAAGTTCATCAGAACCAAATCATAGCTCATTGCCAACATATAGGTAGAAACTATATTCCTACACCGAAACCCATCTTCCCTCCCTGGTCTATAGAGATGCAACCACCGTATCCTACGTATAACCCTGCCGAAGCATTCTATAGCACCTACGGTTATGCTTGGAACCCCTATTGGTATCAATATCATCCCTAGTCTACTTAGTTTTTTTTTTATTTTGTAATTTGTAATGTTGATACGTTTAATACTTATGTTAATATTGTAAGAGTTGTTATAATTTTCTAACTTTTATTCTTAGATTTTAATAATTTTTGAATGTGGGGTAATATACCAAACTTCAAAAATATGTATATATGTTTGCAGTTTATCTTATGTACACAACAGGGTAAAACAACGCATTTTCAAAGACTGGCATTAAGTTCAGCAAAAGCAACTAATTTTGACAACAAGATGCAAAATATATGTGAAATAACAACAAGACGGAATGAACAAATGATGTGCACCATTTATCATTCAGCAAGCAAACGCCAATATATTTGGAAACTTTGGTAAAAATTTAATCATTTTCACACAAATCACCCTCAATAATTTAAATTGTTACTGATTTCTTGTAAATGAGGGCATTGCAAGATCTTAAGTGTGGGAAGGGGTTAAATTCTTTCGGATTTTAAAATTTTTATCTTAAACACTTGGTTACCATTAAAAATACTAGTAAAGCAGTAGTTGTATTAGAATCTAGTGCTCTCTGATAATAAAGAACAGCCCTAGTCTTATATACTGACTACCCAATTGTAGTAAAATTTTTCAAAATTTTCAATTAAATGAACTCAAAATCATGTTTATACATATTTATGAACGATAAAACTAGGTTTTAACACCGAAATTATTGTTACCTCAGAAAGGACATAAATTGAGAAACAAACCAAAATGTTAAAATTCATTTAAAATGGAATAGAGGACGATAAAAAGGAAAATAAAAGCCAAGTGTGGGAAAATTTACCAAGTTATTCAAAACATATATCACATATTTTTGTACAAATAACTGAAAATACTTTTGCTTTGGACTAAACTAAAAAGTTTTACCTGATTTACTGTAAGAAAGATGGATCTACACGATGAATCAATTCCATCATTAAAAGGAAGTAAAGTCTTCCGAAAAAGAAACGCGCTTCTTGATTTAGGTCATGAAGTTGTCGTCCAGACCAGCTGTAGGTTGACGAAAAATCTAGAAAAGTCATCACTAAAATCAGCAAGAAATCCACGGACCACAGCATTAAACAGGGTCGCCAAGTGGTCAGATTTATCCTAACCATGAAAAGGATTTATCTCGTAAAATGGGGGGCACCATGCAAATTAGCTTGATAAGACTAATGAATCAGATCCCTAGAAAGGATAATCTCCTTAAAAGATCAAAAATCAGCTTTTAAGCCTGATATAACTCAATCCTTGAGATTGACCTTAAAGATTAATAATTACAAACTCATGGAATTCAATGATATCTAAACTCGAGCTTAAACGAGAAAATATTTTGATCAAAATTATAAACCGATTTGTTTTCTGAAAACCCTATTTTCAATGCGTTCATTACCTTTGAACGTAAAATCCTAGGAATTCACCTGGAATTCATTAGGTCACCTGAACTAAATCGGGTGTCAACCGTAAGAACGGTGGTTGCATAGCATGGTCAAAGACAGGACCTTGTGCCAGACCGAAAAATAATAAGGGTAAGCTTTACTATTGCTCCTACCAAGGATAGTAATTGCGTCCGACACGTTATAGACCATAATTAAAAGCATGTCAGGGGACATTGCCTTAACAATTGCTTATTCAACGCTTTCCTTTACAACCGGACGGTAGTTTACCGAAAGGTAATATACGGGACAAGTAAACTGGACGTGTTGCTTTCCAAATACAAGGTTAGCAAGTGGGTGACACAAAACCGCAAGTTTGGAGCTAAAATTTTCAAATCTGAAACCCACCAAACCCACAAAAATATTTTCCAAACACCAGTAAAGGGTTATTCCGGAAAACTTATCTTGGGTAAAAACTAGATTTAATTTTCAAAAGATCAAATGTTTTCATAAAGATCCAATTTCCTTAATGGATCTAAATTTTTATAGTCATGTGGGACTGTAAACCATATCGTTACTACCATTGTTTATACCGCCGTATAGAAATCACTGATGTACAAAGTGTGAAGAATAAAGAAGTGATTCTAGTATTTCAAGACGATATTGCTTGAGGACAAGCAACGCTCAAGTGTGGGAATATTTGATAATGCTAAAAACGAACATATATTTCATAGCATTATTCCTCAATAAAGACAAACTTTTAGTTGCAATTGTTCTATTTACAAGTGATATTCGTTTAAATAATAAAAGGTGAAGACAAAAGACAGATTCGACGAATTGAAGACGCAAACGACCAAAAAGCTCAAAAGTACAAAATACAATCAAAGCGGTTCCAATTATTGATAAGAAACGTCTCGAAATTACAAGAGTACAAGATTCAAAACGCAAAGTACAAAATATAAAATTGTACGCAAGGACGTTCGAAAATCCGGAACCGGGACCAGAGTCAACTCTCAACGCTCGACGCAACGGACTAAAAATTACAAGGCAACTATGCATATAAATATAATATAATATTTAAATAATTCTTATAATTATTTATATATTATATAAATAAATAAAAACCGTCGGCAAGAGAGACTCCAAAATGGGTGAGCTGTATTTACAAACTCTGCGACTCGCGGAGTTTGAAGGTCAAAAATGCCGCGAGTCGCGGAGCCCCAAGTTTTGAAACTCCCTATAAAAGCAACCAAATTCTGAGCATTTTTTCATCATCATATATCCATCTCTCTATCTATATCGTATATATTTATATTTATATTATAATTTTAATTTTAATTTTAATTTTAATTCTAATAATAAGGGTATGTTAGCGAATGTTGTAAGGGTGTAAGTCGAAATTCTGTCCGTGTAACGCTACGCTATTTTTAATCATTGTAAGTTATGTTCAACCTTTTTAATTTAATGTCTCGTAGCTAAGTTATTATTATGCTTATTTAAGACGAAGTAATCATGATGTTGGGCTAAAATACTAAAATTGGGTAATTGGGCTTTGTACCATAATTGGGGTTTGGATAAAAGAACGACACTTGTGGAAATTAGACTATGGGCTATTAATGGGCTTTATATTTGTTTAACTAAATGATAGTTTGTTAATGTTAATATAAAGATTTACAATTGGGCGTCCCTATAAATTACCATATACACTCGATCGGACACGATGAGCGGGGTATTTATATGTACGAATAATCGTTCATTTAACCGGACACGAGAATGGATTAATAGCCACTAGAATAATTAAAACAGGGGTGAAATTATGTACAAGGACACTTGGTATAATTGATAACAAAGTATTAAAACCTTGGGTTACACTCAGTCGACATCCTGGTGTAATTATTAAACAAAGTATTAAAATCTTGTTACAGTTTTCCCCAATTAGTTGGAATATTTCACTTCGGGTATAAGGATAATTTGACGAGGACACTCGCACTTTATATTTATGACTGATGGACTGTTATGGACAAAAACCAGACGGACATATTAAATAATCCAGGACAAAGGACAATTAACCCATGGGCATAAAACTAAAATCAACATGTAATGACCCCGAATTTTTCGACCAAATTATACTTATGAGATTAATATTTACATAAATTAAACCATACCAACATGATAAGCAATCCAAATTGTTGAGACTTGTGTTTTTGAAAAGAGTTTTACACAACGTTTGACCGTCCAATATGACCGATGATATCACGAACTATATAACATACGATAATTATATGTTTGTGTATATATATGTATTTATATATATTTAACATGATCTAAGGATGGTTTAACATCTCATTGTGTACTAATGACAATGAGTTATAAGTATATTTTGAAACTACTAACTTAAGTTTTCAAAACGATAACTATACGTAACATTCTTTGATATATATACTTATAATCTATAATGCTTATACATGTATCGTATATATAATGTATTTAATCACTTTTTAAGGACTTAAATACATAAAACAATATAAGTATATTCACAAAAGATAGCTATATTTGAATTCTCATTCCGTTTCCTCAAGATTTCTATACGTATATCTAGGGTATATGTACCCGTATCATACCCAGCTTCTATACGTATTTACTATTGGTATATACACATCAAATCAACATCCTAATTAACATTATTACTGCCCAAGATATGAGGTAACTAGGATTTGTCAAGTAGTATGAATTATTAGTAAGAAAACAAAATTAGGAATCCTTTTCTTTCTTTATAAACTAAAAACGTTTTTATAAATGAACACCATTTCTTCACTCCATTTTCTCATACCTACACCCTCATTTCTCTCTCAAAATACTCCTAACTTCATACTTGATCATCTCCAAGCATTTTCCCCATCATTTAGCTTCAATTACAAGCCTTAAACACCATAAGAAAACTCTTTCAAGAACATATCAAAATAACCACCCATTTGAAGAAGTTTACTTCCAACCTTTTGATCTAACTCCACCACTCTTTGATTCCAAGATTATTTCTTATCTTTTGCAGTAACTTTGTCCAAGTAACTTGAGGTAGTAACCTTGTTCATAATCTTATTCAATTCATATTCATATATCTATCTTATTTTGTGGTATAAAATTTTAACAACAAGAACATAGTTTGAATGATTTCAAACTTGTTCGCAAACTAAATAGATCCTTCTAACTTGACTTTTAAAACATTTCAAGACCTGTAATATATCATAATGATATGCTAACCTAACAAGATATAACTTGATTTTACAAAGAACATCTTAAAAACTGAATCTACGTCGTCGGAGTGCAACCGGGGGCTGTTTTGGGTTGGATAATTAAAAACCATCTTGAACTTTGAATTGGAAGTTCATGTTCTGGAAAAATGATATTTCTTATGAATACGTTAACACATAAAAATTTCATGGTTTAACTCAAAGTGTAAGTATTTTTAGAAAAATGATCATTAAATGTTGTTTTTATGATAGAAAATGATCACTTTCATAAGTTTCACCAAAGTTTGACCTATAACCTATGATTTTGAATACAAACTAAGGTATTTTCAGTTCATATTCTTAAAATTTAACTCGATCCAAGGAAGTGGCAAGTTGAACCAACAAAAACGGAGTTGTAATGAAGAAACTACGACTAAAACAAGATTGGGTATCCGAAGCTAGTTTAGCTACGAAAATATTTGGAGAAAAAGTAAATTAATCATATCTTTTCTAATTAATATGGTATTTTATATATAATTACTTATGATTTGATTTTATATATTTCAGGATCACTTGTAAACAACACGAGAAGATTAATCATAAGACCTCATGATTGTACGCAACACGTCATTTGACAACACGGTACTTTATGTACGCAACACGTCATTTGACAACATGGTACCATGGGTCGAGATTAATTCTGATCAATACGAATACGATGGATTCTTTATTTATTTTATTTAAGCAACTAATTGTGGACCACTAATATCGGACTGCTAACTACGGACTAAGAAAATATTAAAAGTATTAAAAGTATATATATATATATATATATATATATATATATATATATATATATATATATATATATATATATATATATATATATATATATATATATATATATATATATATATATATATATATATATATATATATATATATATATATATATATATATATATATATATATATATATATATATATATATATGTAACGATTACTTAAAAAGAAAATATGTTGATATATTATATATATGGTTAGGTTCGTGATATCTATCGGAGACCAAGTTGAATTAAATACCTTCAAGGCAAAAGTGAGTTTCATTTGCTCTTTTTTTAATTGCTTTTGCAATATATATTTTTGGGCTGAGAATACATGCGCTGCTTTTATAAATGTTTACAAAATAGACACAAGTACTTAAAAATATATTCTACGTTGAGTTGTACCACTGGCATATTTCCCTGTAGCTTGGTAACTACTATTTACAAGGGTATTGTAAACGCGAATCCTGTTGATAGATCTATCGGGCCTGACAACCCCAACCAGACTGGACGACCAGTATTCTACGGTTGCACAGTACTTCGTTTTGGTGACTACACTTGGTACGGTGTAGTGAGATTTCATAATAAAGGGAATATGCGACGTTGATTAAATGTTAAGTATGGTTACCAAGTGCTCAACCACTTAGAATGCTTTACATACACTTGCGAGTGTATTATGTTTATGATTATGAAATCTTGTGGTCTACTAACATATTGAAATGATTGTTATGATAAACCTATGAACTCACCAACCTTTTGGTTGACACTTTAAAGCATGTTTATTCTCAGGTACGAATTAAGTCTTCCGCTGTGCATTTGCTCAATATAAGGACATTACTTGGAGCCGATCATAGCAATGGGACCAAATGTTGATGACTTCGTCCAGGTGGATTAGGACGGGTCCTTTCAGTTGGTATCAGAGCGATGGTCGTAGCGAACCAGGTCTTGAATTAGTGTGTCTAACTAGTAGTTGTTAGGATGCATTAATGAGTCTAGACTTCGACCGTGTCTACATGTCAAAAGTTTGGCTTATCATTTCTAGTCGAAAATCATTTGCTTATCATCCTTAGGAAATTACCTGCTTATCATTCAGTGTATAGACGAATTCTTATCTTAGCATATCTGTTATTGCGAACTTTGAGTGATACCTTTTCAAAGATTCTCCGTAATTTACGGGATTTTGGTATTATATATACATATGTAAATTATGTATTGAAGAGTACCAAATCTAACTCCTATAATCTATTCCATGCCAAAAATTCATTTTCCCCATTATACAAGATGGATTCCGCATCTAGTTCGAATTCTTCAGATTCCGACAGTTATGCCGATATGGATTTCCATTCGGGCTCCGAAAGCAGCGTCACCAGAATGGATCAACCAATTTCCCATCATCTATTCTGGATGAATTGGGGATGGGTTCGTAATATACTAAATCACTGGAGACAATAAGAAGGTGATCCATTTCATCCACCAAATTGCCCTCTTGGCGATGAACCTGAAGCACTTATCGGCGAACCTATTCGAAACACCATTTTCTCTCTCATTTCTAGTGTATCTCGTCATGATTATATACTATCCCATATTACAAAAATTGTTCATTCGCTCGCTCCAACCGCCAATCATCCTGGTGTACTAGCAGAAGTTAACGAACTTCGCGCTCGCCTGACGGCTTTGGAGAACATGGTGCGAAGGTTGCAAACACCAGCAGTAGCATCAGCAGCGTAATCAGCACCACCATCAATAACATCAACAATACCATCATCACCACTAATAAACAACATCCGCATCACACGTCTCGACATCATAATTTGTCCCACAAACATCAACATCATACGCACCATAGATACCAAGGAGTACCAACAATAATGAACAATGAAGTATTGATCCATAACTACATTGATATTCTGCGAAGAATATGTGGTTTCAAAAAGTTTTAGAGATTTCTTATTCTAGCTCAAACCGAAAAGCAAATGAGATTAATATCATATTAACTCATTAAATTCATGATTTCATCTGAAGAAAATATATATGTATATATGTTTTCATAAAGATTGTAATTAAAAGTTCTTTTGTACAAAATATTAATGGTGAATTTTTTTTTTTAACGGGTAGGTAATACTCGAGGAATAATTAGGTTTCATCTTAATAAATTACATTGTACATTCGTCGAAGCTGATTCAACAGTGTTTTACTATCCTACTTACAACCACCGATATACGTATCCTTTCACCGTAGAATAACCATTTTTATTCAATTTCATATTTGGATTTTGACTTCCCAGAATCCAACAAGTGGCATATGAAGAAAACATATGACAAAATAAAATCTGTTAGAAACAAACAAATTATCTATGAAAAATTTTGTTAAGAATCCACGCTAACTGTTCCAGCTAACTGTTCCTAGCTAACTGATTACATTTAATTATCGCACTTTTATTTATCGTCATTTAATTTCTGTAATTATTTTACGCACTTTAAATATCAGGACACGTATACAATGTTTTGACATATCATATCGACGCATCTATATATATTATTTGGAATCACCATAGACACTCTATATGCAGTAATGATCAAGTTCTCTATACAGGGTTGAGGTTGATTCTACAATAATATATATAGTTTGAGTTGTGATCGAGTCTGAGACGTATACGGGTCACGACACGTATTAATTAATTCGTATATTATATATTAAACTATATATGAATTATTGGACTGTTATTGTGGACTATCGACTGTGGACTAATGACATTGGACAATTAAAATGAATTAAAATATTGATTATAACATATGAAACTAAACATTTCTTCAAGATTGCCACTTGATTTCATCTTAAACCTCATTGTATCTCGACGATTACAATCAGCGTTCAAATCTATTATGATTCTTAAAAACACCTTAATCGAGAGGATAAACCAACCGCACTTCATCTACGGAAGAAAAGATTGATGCATATAGTTATGCACCTGAAAAACCCTCGAAAACTGAGTAAACGTTTGACACGTATCTGTTCTAGTTCCTTTGACATTGTTATTACCGAAGATCGTTTTGCAATCCCTTTCCAAAGTAGCTAATTTTGTCACAGCTCCAGCAAGTCAACTCCAACTTTTCATCCGAAACAACTTTATTATAACCGCGATATATATGCGTACTCTTTATTGTTACCGGGGAACCTTTTATATTCCACAATATTACCATCAGCGATTAATCATTCTAAAAAAACACAATTCTCCTGAAACTACCTCGGTTTGATAACCGATGACCCAGATCAGTTAACTTTGAAAATGCTGACGAAGCAGCAAGTTGTAGATGATCTTAATGGCCAAAAGTTTGATGATAAAGAAAGGAGTGTTGGGAACGCTCGATATAAAATTTAGTACCAAAAAGTGGATTATGCGAAACTATGAAGAAAGCCGTGGACAAATCACAAAGAATAAGTTTGCCTTCAAAGAATCCAAATGATTCTGTGCCTGCTGAAATCGTTAGCAAACATCTTATTTCTCATTCTAAACCTTCACAGAAAAATCTTCTTCATCATCCATTGATATTAGAAATTCTAAGATATTCTCGTATGTTCTATTATAAATATCCTCCATATTTCTGGCGATATTTTCACAACTATTCTTATCTGAGATCATTTATCTCCCCGTAATATCTGCAACATAAAAGAAACTGTGTTAGTTTCTAAATTCTGAAACCTTCGAGTTTAAAATATTAATGTTTTGAAGTAGTGTTGGGAACTGAAGCATGGATTAGTGTAATATAATGACACTTGATCAACGTCATTATATTACAGTAAGTCATGCTGAGTTTCTAATGAAGCATGATGATTCACAGTACCGTCATCTTGTGCCATTTACACGACTCTTACATTCTATCTAATCTCTAAACATATCAAGAGAATATTTTTCTGGATGACTCGGTCTTCTCCAGGGTATTCTGGTAATTTAACAAATCAAAATCGTTCTATTACCATTTTCTTCTTAGAGCATTAGCTATGTTCATTCTGAATTTCATATCTACGAATTCCGGACCATTACTCGCTTGACTCGAAGTCGGGAAGAGAAAACTAAAGCATGAAGCTCCGAAAAATAATGAAGAATATAAACTTCGATAATAACCCTGAAATTACAAACCGTGTATATCGATGCAGATAGCAATATAGAGACACGGGAGAATTAGAAACACTATAAACACAAGAGTATAGTAGAAGTAAATAGATTCTTCTGGTGGTAGATGAAAAAGAAGAATGACATATATAAAAGTTAGGAGTATATCAAGAATCAGGACTGGATGGAGCATATTGATGAATGCTTTAAAGTAAGAATCAAGGGAGAAAGAATAGAAGGTGTGAGTCGTGGAAAATAAGGAAACGAAGGGGTGAATTTATAGTGAAATATTCGACAGAGCAATCGAAACAGATTATTGCATATAATCAAAGAAGATCCTGATTTCCTTAATCACCAAAGAACCAAATCTTATTACGTAAGATTATCTTTAAATCCCTTAAATCCCGGAAATCAATCATAACTACGTCATCGGTTAAGACGAATATATTTTACTCATCTCACTATTTTACGATAGTCTCATTTATATTCTTCGCATAATCGAATCATTTTATCTACATTACTCAATGATGATAAAACTCCATTATCACCTTATATTTGTCATGAAAACCTTCTTATTGTTATCCATAACAACCTCTATCAAATTTCGGGGACGAAATTTCTATAACGCGTAGGTACTGTAATGACCCGGAATTTTTCGACCAAATTATACTTATGAGATTAATATTTACATAAATTAAACTATACCAACATGATAAGTAATCCAAATTGTTGAGACTTGTGTTTTTGAAAAGAGTTTTACACAACGTTTGACCGTCCAATATGACCGATGATATCACGAACTATATAACATACGATAATTATACGTTTGTGTATATATATGTATTTATATATATTTAACATGATCTAAGGATGGTTTAACATCTCATTGTGTACTAACGACAATGAGTTATAAGTATATTTTGAAACTACTAACTTAAGTTTTCAAAACGATAACTATACGTAACATTCTTTGATATATATACTTATAATCTATAATGCTTATACATGTATCGTATATATAATGTATTTAATCACTTTTTAAGGACTTAAATACATAAAACAATATAAGTATATTCACAAAAGATAGCTATATTTGAATTCTCGTTCCGTTTCCTCAAGATTTCTATACGTATATCTAGGGTATATGTACCCGTATCATACCCAGCTTCTATACGTATTTACTATTGGTATATACACATCAAATCAACATCCTAATCAACATTATTACTGCCCTAGATATGAGGTAACTAGGATTTGTCAAGTAGTATGAATTATTAGTAAGAAAACAAAATTAGGAATCCTTTTCTTTCTTTATAAATTAAAACGTTTTTATAAATGAACACCATTTCTTCACTCCATTTTCTCATACCTACACCCTCATTTCTCTCTCAAAATACTCCTAACTTCATACTTGATCATCTCCAAGCATTTTCCCCATCATTTAGCTTCAATTACAAGCCTTAAACACCATAAGAAAACTCTTTCAAGAACATATCAAAATAACCACCCATTTGAAGAAGTTTACTTCCAACCTTTTGATCTAACTCCACCACTCTTTGATTCCAAGATTATTTCTTATCTTTTGCAGTAACTTTGTCCAAGTAACTTGAGGTAGCAACCTTGTTCATAATCTTATTCAATTCATATTCATATAGCTATCTTATTTTGTGGTATAAAATTTTAACAACAAGAACATAGTTTGAATGATTTCAAACTTGTTCGCAAACTAAATAGATTCTTCTAACTTGACTTTTAAAATATTTCAAGACCTGTAATATATCATAATGATATGCTAACCTAACAAGATATAACTTGATTTTACAAAGAACATCTTAAAAACTGAATCTACGTCGTCGGAGTGCAACCGGGGGCTGTTTTGGGTTGGATAATTAAAAATCATCTTGAACTTTGAATTGGAAGTTCATGTTCTGGAAAAATGATATTTCTTATGAATACGTTAACACATAAAAATTTCATGATTTAATTCAAAGTGTAAGTATTTTTAGAAAAATGATCATTAAATGTTGTTTTTATGATAGAAAATGATCACTTTCATAAGTTTCACCAAAGTTTGACCTATAACCTATGATTTCGAATACAAACTAAGGTATTTTCAGTTCATATTCTTAAAATTTAACTCGATCCTAGGAAGTGGCAAGTTGAACCAACAAAAACGGAGTTGTAATGAAGAAACTACGACTAAAACAAGATTGGGTATACGAAGCTAGTTTAGCTACGAAAATATTTGGAGAAAAAGTAAATTAATCATATCTTTTCTAATTAATATGGTATTTTATATATAATTACTTATGATTTGATTTTATATATTTCAGGACCACCCGTAAACAACACGAGAAGATTAATCATAAGACCTCATGATTGTACGCAACACGTCATTTGACAACACGGTACTTTATGTACGCAACACGTCATTTGACAACATGGTACCATGGGTCGAGATTAATTCTGATCAATACGAATATGATGGATTCTTTATTTATTTTATTTAAGCAACTAATTGTGGACCACTAACATCGGACTGCTAACTACGGACTAAGAAAATATTAAAAGTATTAAAAGTATATATTTGATATATTATATATATGGTTAGGTTCGTGATATCTATCGGAGACCAAGTCGAATTAAATACCTTCAAGGCAAAAGTGAGTTTCATTTGCTCCTTTTTTAATTGCTTTTGCAATATATATTTTTGGGCTGAGAATACATGCGCTGCTTTTATAAATGTTTACAAAATAGACACAAGTACTTAAAAATATATTCTACGTTGAGTTGTACCACTGGCATATTTCCCTGTAGCTTGGTAACTACTATTTACATGGGTATTGTAAACGCGAATCCTGTTGATAGATCTATCGGGCCTGACAACCCCAACCGGACTGGACGACCAGTATCCAACGGTTGTACAGTACTTCGTTTTGGTGACTACACTTGGTACGGTGTAGTGAGATTTCATAATAAAGGGAATATGCGACGTTGATTAAATGTTAAGTATGGTTACCAAGTGCTCAACCACTTAGAATGCTTTACATACACTTGCGAGTGTATTATGTTTATGATTATGAAATCTTGTGGTCTACTAACATATTGAAATGATTGTTATGATAAACCTATGAACTCACCAACCTTTTGGTTGACACTTTAAAGCATGCTTATTCTCAGGTACGAATTAAGTCTTCCGCTGTGCATTTGCTCAATATAAGGACATTACTTGAAGCCGATCATCGCAATGGGACCAAATGTTGATGACTTCGTCCAGGTGGATTAGGACGGGTCCTTTCACAACACGTCAAACATCATGATTATGGGAGTTTAAATAAGCATAATTCTTTTATTTCATATTTAATTTCCTTTATTTTATATTTAATTGCACTTCTAATTATCGCATTTTTATTGTTATTGTATTTAATTGCACTTTTAATTATCGTACTTTTTAATTATCGCAAGTTTATTTTATCGCATTTTTATTAATCGCAATTTCATTATCGTTATTTACTTTACGCTTTAAATTAAGTCTTGTATTTATTTATTATTTTACATTTGGTTTTAACTGCGACTAAAGTTTTAAAATCGACAAACCGGTCATTAAACGGTAAAAACCCCCCTTTATAATAATAATATTACTTATATATATATATTTGTATTTTTATAAAAGTAAACTAATATAGCGTTAAGCTTTGTTTAAAGATTTCCCTGTGGAACGAATCGGACTTACTAAAAACTACACTACTGTACGATTAGGTACACTGCCTATAAGTGTTGTAGCAAGGTTTAAGTATATCCATTCTATAAATAAATAAATATCTTGTGTAAAATTGTATCGTATTTAATAGTATTTCTTGTAAACTTTAATAGTATTTTATACCCTCTGCTCAAACGATCAATATGAATTTTTGTCTATACACTATTCATGCAATCAATGCAGCAAGACGTGTCTTAGACTAAAAATGATAAGTAGGTAATTTTCTGAGGATGATAAGTAGTTAATTTTCGACACAAAATGATAAGCAAAACTTTTGACATGCAGACACGGTCGAAGTCCAGACTCACTAATGCATCCTATCGACTTATCAGTTAGACACACTAATGCAGACCTGGTTCGCTAAGACCATCGCTCTGATACCAACTGAAAGGACCCGTTCATATACATTATAAACGATTCACAATAGTTGATTACATTGCGAGGTATTTGACCTCTATATGATACATTTTACAAACATTGCGTTCGTTTTTAAAAGACAAACTTTCTTTACATCGAAAATTGACAGGCATGCATACCATTTCATAATATCCACTATCCAACTATAAATTGATTTAATAATAATCTTTGATGAACTCAATGACTCGAATGCAACGTTCTTCGAAATATGCTATGAAAGACTCCAAGTAATATCTTTAAAATGAGCAAATGCACAGCGGAAGATTTCTTTAACACCTGAGAATAAACATGCTTTAAAGTGTCAACCAAAAGGTTGGTGAGTTCATTAGTTTATCATAATCATTTATTTCCATCATTTTAATAGACCACAAGAATTTCATTTCCAGTTCTCATAAATATACGTCCCATGCATAGAGACAAAAATAATCATTCATATGGTGAACACCTGGTAATCGACATTAACTAGATACATATAAGAATATCCCCTATCATTCCGGGATCCTCCTTCGGACATGATATAAATTTCGAAGTACTAAAGCATCCGGTACTTTGGATGGGGTTTGTTAGGCCCAATAGATCTATCTTTAGGATTCGCGTCAATTAGGGTGTCTGTTCCCTAATTCTTAGATTACCAGACTTTAATAAAAAGGGGCATATTCGATTTCGATAATTCAACCATAGAATGTAGTTTCAATTACTTGTGTCTATTTCGTCAAACATTTATAAACGCGCATGTATTCTCAGTCCCAAAAATATAAAGGGTAAAAAGGCAAATGAAACTCACACATATAAATATTGTAAAATAGTTATTAAAACATTGCATGTATTCTCAGCCCAAAAATATATATAAAAAGGGAATAATGAAACTCACACATATAATTATTGTAAAACAATTACTAAAGCATTTGCATGTATTCTCAGCCCAAAAATGTAAAGAGTAAAAAGGGCAAATGAAACTCACACATATAATTATTGTAAAACAGTTACTAAAGCATTTGCATGTATTCTCAGCCCAAAAATGTAAAGAGTAAAAAGGGAAAATGAAACTCACCATACTGTATTTCTTAGTAAAAATACATATAACGTCATTGAACAAGTGCAAGGTTGGCATCGGATTCACGAACCTAAATTAATTATATATAATTATGTGTTGGTCAATATTTGTCTAACAAATTAGGTAAGTCATAGTGTACCACAATCCTAATGCCCGAGACTAATATGCAAAAGTCAACAAAAGTAAATTTAACTCAAAATAATTTCCAAAAATCTATACCTGATTAATATATAGTTTAAATATCGTCGTTTTATATTTTTAAATATTTTTAAAAGATTTATTAAAGTAAATAATATAATTTATTTATTAATAAATAAAATTTTTATATTAAATTTATATAAAAAATATACTTTTATATATATTAAGTAATAAAATTTATAGGGTTCATTTAATATTCTAAAGATAATATGATAGGTATTATTAAAGTAAGTTATTACACGTAGTAAAATATGTTTGTATCACATATTTATTTGATAAAATAATATCTATAATGATAGTAAGTAAAAGTTGTATTATTTTGTAATAATAATTATTATTATAAAAATATCAATATTTATAATTACTAAGATGACATTATGATAAAACGATAATTCTAATTATGATAACTTTAATATTTACGATAATTTTTAATATTATCTTTAAAATAATAATTCTATTTAAAATAATAATACAAATAATATTTTATAGTAACAATGACATTTCTATTAAAATGATAATTTTTGTTAAAATGATAGTTTTAATACTAATGATAATTTTAATAATAATAGTGATGATAAAAATAATAAGAACGATAATTTTATCTAAATCAATATCTTATAATATTTTAATTTCATCATGATACTCTTACTCATTATTTTCTAATCGTTTCGTTTAATAGCTTTTAATTGTCTTTTATATCGTGTTCATAATAATGATAATAATAGTAATCAAAATAATTAGGTGTTACAAATTTTTGTTTTAATTACACTAATATTAATAATGATAGTTACTATAACATTATTAACGATAATACTAATAATTATCTTAATGATAATATAGTAATAATAATAATAACAATAACAATAACCATTTTTCAATAATGATATATATATTAATAATGATAATAATAATAATAATAATACTAATAATAATAATAATAATAATAATAATAATAATAATAATAATAATAATAATAATAATAATAATAATAATTGGATAATAATAATAATGCTAATTATAACTTTAACGATAATAACGATAGTAATAGTAAAAAAAATAACAATTTTTAATGATAAATCCCTTTTATTGATAAAGATAATAATAATGATGATAATAAGATAAAACTAGAACGACGATAAAAACGACGATAATAATAATCATTTTTAATAAAAATATCGAAAATTCAATTGATTATAACTTCTAATCCGTTCATCGAAACCATTCGATATCTAAAGGAAAAGTTCTTAATTTTTTACTAGCTTTCCAAGGACATGCATATCTTATACATTATCTAAACCGCAAGTGTAACTAATTTAATATTCAAGCATGCGTAATCCTAAATACTCGAGCACTAGTTAGGGATACACTATTAGTATGTAAAAGTTAAATTATGAGTACTCACCTATCAATATTGAGATTCAATATTGCAGGAAAGGTACGTAGACGCAACGGAAATGATAAACACTATATTGACCTTACGAGCATACCCATGAACCATACTCAATCACCTCCATAGCTATAACCCAAAATTTCCTTAATCCTATCCTACTCAAAAAACAATTTCGAAATCACTCGGACAGCACTCCGTCGTAATATTTTATGTATACTAATAATACCTTGAAATAATACAGAGTAAATATATATATGTAAATCGATTGAGAGATTTTAGAGAACAATATTTTCAAGTTTCTACAAAATAATGAAACCTATTGAATTCTATTTATAATAGATTTTTGAATTATTAAAGTGAATTATTAAAGTATGAATTATTAAAGTGAATTATTAAAGTATGAATTATTAAAGTGAATTATTAAAGTATGAATTATTAAAGTGGATTATTAAAGTTAAAGTAAAGTAAAAATAAAGTAAAGGTAAAGTTTAAGTATAGTAAAAGTATAAAACTATGTACGTATAATACGCATATAAATATATATAATATTAATTTAAATCGTTATATATATTTAATAAAATAAAATATAAATATCGTTATCTTTATCATACTAGTTAAGTAATGAGTTGTCAAAAGTGGTTCTAGATATTTATAAAAGTTATATACGTTTTAATAATAAAGTTCTTTTTAAACTGAAAATGTTTTTTTTACGTTTGAAACTAAATAGATCAATCGAGTCTTTATGAGATTCAATCTTTCACTATCCTTTGTCTAGTTCTCAATGTTTGACAATTTGTTCTTATTTATAAATCACTTTACCATTTTCCGAATATTGTTAAAATGGAAAGATTTCTCAAATCAACGTGGGCCTTTCAACAGAGACTTGTAATCATAATTCAATATATCTGATAATTCAATCATTTGATCTTATCTTCTAATTCCATTGATAAACATTTTGAAACAGATACAATCATATAAAGTATTTAATCTAATATTTTATTTACGTTTCAAGTTATAATATATATACACATATACATATATAATCATATTCGTTCAATGGTTCGTGAATCGTTAGAACTTGGTCGAGGTTGAATGAATGTATGAACATAGTTTAAAATTCTTGCAATTTAACTTAACAAATATTGCTTATCGTGTCGGAAACATATAAAGATTAAAGTTTAAATTTGGTTGGAAATTTCTGGGTTGTCACAAACATTTGACATGAACCTACTGATGTTGACTTTAGTTGACTAATTTGACCAAGTTTGACTTTCAATTTGACTTCGGTTGACTTTGTTTGACTTGCATGAATTAGTTGACTGTATGTTGACTTCTACTTTGAAACGCGTCGATTCGAGCAATAAGACCACTTATACTATGAAACCATACTTGTTTAAGACATATTTATTGACCAACCTAAATACATATACTTAGGTTGCATTACTCGGCTATAAACCGTACAAGTAAATTGTCCACTTTTCAATCCGAGCTTTATTCAAAGGTGAGTCTACAGTCCCGCTTTTTACATGTTTTCAGGGATGAGAATACACACTATTGTAACTTATTTTTTTTACAAATGCTTTTGTATTGACACGAGTACTATATATGCATATTGATTTTGTACACAAAACCTCTAGCTTGAATACTTTAAATACCATCGGTGTAGGCACAATTTAGATGGACGGATCCGTTAGGTTGACAACCTCACCCGCTATAAAAACTGTAGTGCATTTATTTTGAACATAATACATTTGTACAAGTGTATAACATTTTTATGAGGTAAAGGCGGGTATAGTGGATTCTATACTCGCGTCATTGCTAGTATTCAGGTGCTCATAGATTATGCAAACGTTTCGCAACTTGGAGTTGTACTTGTAAAATCTCGTGGTCAAGGAAACTAAACTATATTTCTGATAACTATTTTTCAGATACTATACAACATTATTTAAAACTGTGGTTTACGAACAAATGAGATAAAACTTGACATGGTATTGTGTACGAATATTTGAAACTTGACATGGTATTGTCTACAAATGATTGAAACTTGACATGGTAGTGTCAACAAACTTTTAAAATGGGACAAGGAGTTGTCTAACTTTTAACATTGAACCTTGATGGTCTTCCACTAATAACCGTTTTCGAAATGTATTTCTTAAACATACTGTATTGTTTACTTAAAACCTGTAGATTCACTCAACATTGTTGTTGATCCGTTTGTGTGTTTTATTCTCAGGTATTAATTGCTTACGCTGTAGAATATTGCTGTTACATAGAAGTCAAGCCAAGCACTGGGACCAGAGTTAACATTCCATTAAAGGGATTTTTGACGGGGTGTTATAGATGGTATCAGAGCTTTGGCTATAGGGAACTAGGATACATTAGTGTGTCTAACCGTAGGGCGCATTAGTGAAGTCTAGTCTATAGCCGTGTGTCTTGGACGACTTTTATGCACCGTACTTACACTGTATGTGTCACTATGATACATGTAGGGCTACACATTACATCACATATGTAGAGACCCGTTCTAATCCATCCGGACGAAGTCCATATCGATTACAAACGATTCACAACAGTTGATTACATCGCGAGGTAATTGACCTCTATATGATAAATTTTACAAACATTGCATTCGTTTTTAAAAGACAAACTTTCGTTACATCGACAGTTGACAGGCATGTAAAGTATTTCATAATATATCCAAATATAATTGACTTAATAATAATCTTGATGAAATCAACGACTCGAATGCAACATCTTTTGAAATATGTCATGAATGACTCCAAGTAATATCTCTAATATGAGCAAATGCACAGCAGAAGATTTCTTTCGTACCTGAGAATAAACATGCTTTAAAGTGTCAACCAAAAGGTTGGTGAGTTCATTAGTTTATTATAAAGAATCATTTCATAATTTTAATAGACCACAAGATTTCATACTTCCATTTCTCATAATCATACGTCCCATGCATAGAGACGAAATTATCATTCATATGGATTGAACACCTGGTAACCGACATTCACAATATGCATATAAGAATATCCCCATCATTCCGGGATCCTCCTTCGGACATGATATAAATTTCGAAGTACTAAAGCATCCGGTACTTTGGATGGGGCTTGTTGGGCCCGATAGATCTATCTTTAGAGTTCGCGTCAATTAGGGTGTCTGTTCCCTAATTCTTAGATTACCAGACTTAATAAAAAGGGGCATATTCAGTTTCGATCATTCAACCATAGAACGTAATTTCGATTACTTGTGTCTATTTCGTAAAACAGTTATAAAAGTTGCGCATGTATTCTCAGCCCAAAAATATAAAGGGTAAAAAGGTGAATGAAACTCACTTTACTGTATTTTATAGTAAAAATACATATGATGAAACTGAACAATGCAGGGTTGGCCTCGGATTCACGAACCTATATCATGTATATATGTTAACACATATAATTGAAATTGAACACATTCATATATATTTATTAGTGATATCATCTTTATATTAATAACTTATATGTTTCATAAATATATTTATTTAATATATTTTAAATAAAAATATAGTTATATTTTATGTGTTAAGTATAGTCTTATCTAACTAATAGTTATTTGATAAATTAATATTAATAATAGTAATAAATAAAAAGTTGTTTTATTTTACAATAATAATAATAGTTATTATGATAATAATATTGATACTAGTATTAATAATAATAATAATAATAATAATAATAATAATAATAATAATAATAATAATAATAATAATAATAATAATAATAATAATAATAATAATAATAATAATAAGTAAACTACCTCATGAAGTAGTCCCTAAAAAAAATGCCCAACTCCGGGTTTGAACCCGCGACGTCCCTCTAACCCGATAACAACCTAAACCATTCGTCTGTTTTTGTTTTTCTGTTGTATAATCATACTTAATTTTATTTAACCCATAATATTCTGCTTTCCATATTTCTTCTCTTTCTTTTAAAAAAGAAAAAATGTCACAGCCTTGGGATTGAACCCAAGACCTCTCGCTTAACCCATAACTAAACCATTGAACTGTTCATTACTTTATGATTTAATTAGCACATTAAATTATTTTAACTCATTACCCTAACGGAACTATATTTGTGATACAACTAGATATTCTATTATATCAGATTACTAAGCATCACATATTAAAATACTTAAAGATAATATAATTTGAGACACAGCTATAAACTATTAAGTAATCCTTATTAAAAATTTAAAAATGCTACCCAATTTACAATTCGGAATTATTAATGCTTTCAATGTGATGTACACACCATTATGATAATAAATTGCACTTAAATATTGACTAATTATTATTAGGTTCCACAACTCCACTGTCCACCTTTAACCTTTCAATTTTACTAGTTTAATTTATTTCATAAATTTGTGAATATCATTGCTATTTTCTACAATTTTAAAAAAAAAATAATATTCTAAATCCTACTTATACAGTCTCTCGGGAACTCATGCATAGATAACATTATTTGACCACAACAGTTTCAATTTAGATATTTGATATGCATAGTTTATTCTAAATTCAATATAATCAAAGCTTAATTTGCATAAACTATATACTTCACTGATTTTAGGAAACAAATACTTAATAACGTGAACTCAAGGACAATTCAATATTCGAAAACATATATCTATCTATATATATCTATATACATGCGAAATTGAGGATATAATCTGACTAGTCATCATATGTGATAGAGTATCTATGTAAATTTGTAGTTACCGATTCGTTACTAAATCATATGTTCTTGGACCCGAACCATTTTGATATAACCACCAAGAGATTTTAACATTTGGATTCTGTTTGTTTCTATCATGTACACATATATTAAATGATCATAACTAATAACATAATATTAATCAAGTTTGGTTGAGAGTTACCTTAAAAGATTGCACGTAAACAGGAAAAATGGAAGTGGGTTTCGATATACTATTCTTCGTTATCAACCATCATCAATAAAGAGTGGTTCGATTTTGTGTTGCTAACCGAACACAAGCAGTTGCGAATAGTAATCAGTTCCATATGGGTTTGGGTCGAATATCAAAGAAAACTAACAAAGAAAACATGCAGAATGTTAATGAGGTGGTGATAGCTTGGGGTCCGGTGGTGATGCAAAGTTGATGGTGTTGAAGTTTGTAGGTGATGGAATGGGGTTTGAGCCATTCAAGATGGATGGCAAAAAATAATAATAATAATAATTAAGACCGAAGGTGGTGGTGGTTTGCAAGCCGAAACGAAATAGGAAATGGGTTATGGTTTATGGGTGGTCTTAGGCCATTGTATGGCAACAAGTTGCAACAAATAAAAAAAAAACAGATTTGATGGTGGGTGATTAGTCGAGCAAGAGTAGGATCACAAAAGAACACTAGTTGCATTATTAAATTGGGTACATGCACATATATACAAATATATATATGTATATTATATAATATAAGTAAAGTAATAATAATATATAATAATACTAAAACGTGCCAGAAATAACAAATCCATATACAATTCTGCCGACACTTTTTAAGCACTGTGTATCGGGCACTATTTGAAATTAGTGGCGGATAAAAGTCTTCAGAAAATTCTCAAATTTTTAAATTAACATCCTTTATTTATTTCAGTCATTATGGTATAAAATTCAGTCATTGACTATTAAATAAAATTACATTAATTATTCACTCCCAACCCCAAGTAAAATATAAAAAGTTCTAAAATTCAACAATTAGTTCCTAAATACATTTTTTAATAAGTCTAAAATTTATAGAACTCATTTTCGAATCACCGTTTATTTTAAAATCATATAAGTTCGAATTAAACTTCTCTAAATAATAATCGTTACAATTATTAAATAATTATATTTGATATACACTATATATATAGATTTATTTTAATAATAATTTAATTATATTGTATATTTTTATTTTAAGTTATTATATATATTCATATAGTTATATTTATATTTATATATATACACATTTTGTTACAAATAATGGTTCGTGAATCGTCGAAAAAGTCGAAGGGTAAATGCATATATGAAATAGTTAAAAACTTTTGAGATTCAACCTAACAGACTTTTCTTATCGTGTCGAATTCATATAAAGATCAAGTTTAAATTTGGTCGGATATTTCTGGGTCGTCACAGTACCTACCCGTTAAAGAAATTTCGTCCCGAAATTTGATTGGGGTCGTCATGCCTAACAATAAAATTGTTTTCATGACGAATATGAGTTGATAAATATAGTTTTATAACTATTGAATAATATGGATAACACAATCTGATTATGTGAAGAGTACGAGTGAAGCTATCGCAAAAGAGTGAAATGAATAAATGCAGATTCAACTTAACCGGTGACGTAGTCACGGTTGATCTTAAGAAATTAAGGGATTTAGAGAAAATCTTTGTAATAATATTTGGTTCTTCGGTAATTAAGGGAATTAGGATCTGCTTTGATTAAATGCGATAATCTGTTTTGATTGTTCTGTCGGATATTTTACTATATATCCACCCCCTTTGTTTCCTTATTTCCACAACTCACACCTTCTAATCTTTCTCCCTTAATTCATACTTTAAAGCATTCATCAACATGCTCCATCTAGTTCTACTTCTTGATATACTCCTAACTTTTATATCTGTCGTTCTTCTTTTTTATCTACCGCCGGAAGAATCTATTTACTTCTACTATACTCTTGGTTTTATAGTGTTTTTAGTTCTCCCGTGTCTTTATGTTGCTATATGCATCGATATATACGGTTTGTAATTTATGTGTTGTTATTGGGATTTATATTCTCCCTTATATTTCGGAGCTCCATGCTTTTGTTTTCTCTTCCCGACTTTAAGTCAAGCGAATAATGGTCCAGAATTTGTAGGTATGAAGTTTCGAATGAACATCACTAATGTTCTAAGAAAGAAATTGTGATAACTCGATCTGACTTGTCAAATTTCCAGAAGTCACGAGAAAAGATAGAAATGTCAGGAAGATATGTTCTTGATATGTTTGGAGATTAGATAGAATGTAAGAGTCGTGTAATATGGCACATGATGATGTTATAGTCTGTGAATCATCACGTTCCATTAGAAACTCAGCATGACTTACTGTAATATAATCACGTTGATCAAGTGTCATTATATTATACTAACTCATGCATCAGTTCCCAACATTACTTCAATAACATTCATATTTCAAGCTCGAAAGTTTACAGAATATAGAAACTAACAGTTTCTATATGATGTAACACTGATAGCACGAAGAGATTAATGATTTCAGATAAGAATTGTTATGAAAATATTCTCAGAAATATCAAAGATATTTATGATGATATTTTCAGAATTTCTGAGATCGAATGTTGATGAAGAAAATCTTTTCGCAAGGATTTAGAATAAATAAGGAGCAAGATATTCACTAAAGACTTCATCAGAAACAGAATCATCAGGGTTCTTTATGTACAAGTTTAGTCCTTGTGATTTGCTCAAAGTCTCCTTCATGGTTTGCTCAATTCGTTTTTCAGTACCAAACTTCCTTTTGAGCTTTTCCAACGTATCTTTTTTTTTATCAAACTTTTGACTGTTAAAATCATCCATAGTTTTTGTTGCTTCATTCAACTTTTCAAAATTTAGAGCATTAATTCACAGACTGTGTGCTTTTCTGAATTTCGGAATGGAAGATCATAGTTCTAAGAGATAAATGTTATATGGATACATATAACTGTTGATGTGGAAACGTTGCGAGACTCAAAATACAAATTTGCTGATTCCCAGTAATTGGTATGGCAGTTCTCGTTACAAGATGCGGATGAGTATATGATAGGTTTTCAATGAATAAATATAATGATTTGTCAGAGAGATTTAAGCCCAAAAAAACAACGAGGCTGCTGGTACATCTTCTGGTAATATGGTGGAATATAAAAGAATTCTCCGTTATAAAAAGGGTAATTGTATATATCAGGATTATAGTAAGGCTACTTCGAATGAAAAGTCGAAGTTGACTTGCTGGAGCTGTGACAAAATTGGCTACTTTGAAAAGGGATCGCAAAGTTATTTTTGCTAATAAATGCCAAAGGATCTGATGCGGCTACGTGTTAAACTTTTACTCAGTTGCCGAGAGTTTCTCAGGTGCATAACTGTATGCATAAACCTTTTCTTCCATAGATGAAGTGCGGTTGATTCATCCTATTGATTGAGGTGTTTTCAAGAATCATGAAAGGTTTGAACGCAGATTGTAATCGTCAAGATACATATGAGGTTTAAGATGAGATCAAGTGGCAAACTTGAAGATATGTTTAGTCTCATATGTTATAATCAATATTTTAATTCATTTTAATTATCCAATGTCGACAGTCCATATTTGATAGTCCACAATAACAGTCCGATAATACATATATAGCTTAATATATAATATCCGAATTAATTAATACGTATCGGGACCCGTGTACATGTCTCAGACTCGATCACAACTCAAAGTATATATATTATTATAGAATCAACCTCAACCCTGTATAGAGAACTCGATCATTACTGCATATAGAGTGTCTATGGTGATTATAAATAATATATATAGATGCATCGATATGATATGTCAAAACCTTGTATACGTGTCCCGATATTTAAAGTGCGTAAAATAAATGACAGGAATTAAATAATGATAACTAAAGTGCGTAAAGTAAATAACAGAAATTAGATGACAATAAATAAAATTGCGGGAATGTAAATTGCGATAATTAAATTGCAATAAATAAAATGCGATAAATAGAATGTAATCAGTTAGCTAGGAACAGTTAACTGGAACAGTTATCATGGTTTCTTAACAAAATTCTATATTGTTAATTAGTCTGTTTCTAATCCATTTTTATTGTGTCCATTATTTCTTCATTATGCCACTTGTTGGATTCTGGTAAGTAAAAATCCAAATATGAAATTGAATTTGAATGAAAATGGTTATTCTGTGGTGAACGGATTCGTATATCGATAGATGTAGGTAGGATGGTAATCGACCGTTGAATCAGATTCGAAGACTGTACAATGTAACTTATTAATGTGAAATCTTAAATATTTCTCGGGTATTACCTACCCGTTAAAATATTTTTACCATTAACAGTTTGTACGAAAGAATTTTTAATCACAATCTTTATGAAAATATATTTACATATATATTTTCTTCAGATGTAATTATGGATTTAATGAGTCAATGTGATATTAAACTCATCAGATTTATGATTAGAACTATGATACATAATCTCTAAAACATTAGAGTTTACATAATCGTCATGTCGAACGAATATAAATGATGTAGAATGATTTGTGGAACGATAATTATACTCGAGGTACAGAATGAGATGTTGAGGCATGGATTGTTGAAACTTGTGTTGTTGGTGGTACTGGTGCCATTGGTGCTAAGGCTGGTGATGTTACTGGTGTTGGTGATACTGTTGATGATTGCAAATTGTATACCGTGCTCTCTAAAGTTAATACTCGAGCTCGGAGTTCTCTAACTTCTTCTACTAACCCGAGTTATTTATCAATGTGAGGTAGAGGTCGGATATCTTCTCTAGTTCCATTAATGGTAGTTTTAAGACGAAAAATTCTTGCAAATAGGGTATAAACGGTATTGCGAACGGGTTCGCCGGTGAGCGGGTCAAGTACTCCAAGGTTAGGTGGTAGATTTGATTCATGATATGGAGTACCTTCTTCCTTTCTCCATAGGGTGAGTATGTCACGAACCCATCCCCATTTTCTCCAGTAATCACGGTAGTTGATTGGTTGGTGTGCTCCTGTCACGCTGTCTTCGGAGTCAGAGGAACTTGGTCGATTCGTAGAGGCCATCTTAAACGATCTCAGGAAAGATTTTTGGTATGAAGAGTTTAGTGGCATCAATTGATAGTTAGATGGTATTCTCAATGCATAATTTGCATAGATATATATAGTACTAGGATCCCTTAAATTAAGGAGAAATTTACGAGAGATATCAGGCAAGGTCTACAGTAACAGATACACTAAGATATGAATTGTCAGATACGCTAAGATATGAATTTTGTCTATACACTATTCATGCAGTCAATGCAGTAAAATGTGTCTAGACTAAGAATAATGAGTAGGTAATTTCCTAAGGATGATAAGCAGATGTTTTCAGATAAAAATGATAAGCAAAACTTTTGACATACAGACACGGTCGAAGTCTAGACTCACTAATGCATCCTAACGACTATCAGTTAGGCATGCTAATGCAAGACCTGGTTCGCTAAGACCACCGCTCTGATACCAACTGTAGATACCCATCCTAATCCATCCGGACGAAGTCCATATCGATTACAAACGATTCACAATAGTTGATTACATCGCGAGGTAATTGACCTCTATATGATAAATTTTATAAACATTGCATTCGTTTTTAAAAGACAAACTTTCGTTACATCGACAGTTGACAGGCATGTAAAGCATTTCATAATATATCCAAATATAATTGACTTAAAAATAATCTTGATGAACTCAACGACTCGAATGCAACATCTTTTGAAATATGTCAAGAATGACTCCAAGTAATATCTCTAATATGAGCAAATGCACAGCAGAAGATTTCTTTCGTACCTGAGAATAAACATGCTTTAAAGTGTCAACCAAAAGGTTGGTGAGTTCATTAGTTTATTATAAAGAATCATTTCATAATTTTAATAGACCACAAGATTTCATACTTCCATTTCTCATAATCATACGTCCCATGCATAGAGACAAAAATATCATTCATATGGATTGAACACCTGGTAACCGACATTCACAATATGCATATAAGAATATCCCCATCATTCCGGGATCCTCCTTCGGACATGATATAAATTTCGAAGTACTAAAGCATCCGGTACTTTGGATGGGGCTTGTTGGGCCCGATAGATCTATCTTTAGAGTTCGCGTCAATTAGGGTGTCTGTTCCCTAATTCTTAGATTACCAGACTTAATAAAAAGGGGCATATTCAGTTTCGATCATTCAACCATAGAACGTAATTTTGATTACTTGTGTCTATTGCGTAAAACAGTTATAAAAGTTGCGCATGTATTCTCAGCCCAAAAATATAAAGGGTAAAAAGGTGAATGAAACTCACTTTACTGTATTTTATAGTAAAAATCAAGGTTGCAAAAGACGTGAGACGGGGTCGAGACGGTCGGGTCCTAAAAAGGTCGAGACGTTCGAGACGGGGTCGAGACGGGAGTCTAGACGGACGTTGACCAAAGTTGACTTTTAAATATATAAGTATATAAATGTATATATGTGTACATATTTTAAAGCCAAAAACTTTAATTGACTAATTTGTACTCATAATTGCTATCACCGTTAATATAATAATGAAAATTCAAACTAAAATACGACAAATTTGACCGATTTTACCAACTTTCTAGTTTTTCTGAATTTTGAGAGACTTTGACATGATTTTTTTCAACTTTGACCCGAATTTTGACCGTTGACTGTCATATTAGACGGTTTTATTCGAGACGGGACGGGCTAGTCACCAAAACGTCGCAACGGGCGTCGAGACGGCTCGAAACGGGGTGTTTTGCAATAGTGGTAAAAATACATATGATGAAACTAAACAATGCAGGGTTGGCCTCGGATTCACGAACCTATATCATTTATATATATGTTAACACATATAATTGAAATTGAACACATTCATATATATTTATTAGTGATATCATCTTTATATTAATAACTTATATGTTTCATAAATATATTTATTTAATATATTTTAAATAAAAATATAGTTATATTTTATGTGTTAAGTATAGTCTTATCTAACTAATAGTTATTTGATAAATTAATATTAATAATAGTAATAAATAAAAAGTTGTTTTATTTTACAATAATAATAATAATAGTTATTATGATAATAATATTGATACTAGTATTAATAATAATAATAATAATAATAATAATAATAATAATAATAATAATAATAATAATAATAATAATAATAATAATAATAATAATAATAATAATAATAATAATAATAATAATAATAATAATAATAATAATAATAATAATAAGTAAACTACCTCATGAAGTAGTCCCTAAAAAAAATGCCCAAGTCCGGGTTTGAACCCGCGACGTCCCTCTAACCCGATAACAACCTAAACCATTCGTCCGTTTTTGTTTTTCTGTTGTATAATCATACTTAATTTTATTTAACCCATAATATTCTGCTTTCCATATTTCTTCTCTTTCTTTTAAAAAAGAAAAAATGTCACAGCCCTAGGATTGAACCCAAGACCTCTCGTTTAACCCATAACTAAACCATTGAACTGTTCATTACTTTATGATTTAATTAGCACATTAAATTATTTTAACTCATTACCCTAACGGAACTATATTTGTGATAAAACTAGATATTCTATTATATCAGATTACTAAGCATCACATATTAAAATACTTAAAGATAATATAATTTGAGACACAACTATAAACTATTAAGTAATCCTTATTAAAAATTTAAAAATGCTACCCAATTTACAATTCGGAATTATTAATGCTTTCAATGTGATGTACACACCATTATGATAATAAATTGCACTTAAATATTGACTAATTATTATTAGGTTCCACAACTCCACTGTCCACCTTTAACCTTTCAATTTTACTAGTTTAATTTATTTCATAAATTTGTGAATATCATTACTATTTTCTACAATTTTTTAAAAAAAAATAATATTCTAAATCCTACTTATACAGTCTCTCAGGAACTCATGCATAGATAACATTATTTGACCACAACAGTTTCAATTCAGATATTTGATATGCATAGTTTATTCTAAATTCAATATAATCAAAGCTTAATTTGCATAAACTATATACTTCACTGATTTAAGAAACAAATACTTAATAACGTGAACTCAAGGACAATTTAATATTCGAAAACATATATCTATCTATATATATCTATATACATGCGAAATTGAGGATATAATCTGACTAGTCATCATATGTGATAGAGTATCTATGTAAATTTGTAGTTACCGATTCGTTACTAAATCATATGTTCTTGGACCCGAACCATTTTGATATAACCACCAAGAGATTTTAACATTTGGATTCTGTTTGTTTCTATCATGTACACATATATTAAATGATCATAACTAATAACATAATATTAATCAAGTTTGGTTGAGAGTTACCTTAAAAGATTGCACGTAAACAGGAAAAATGGAAGTGGGTTTCGATATACTATTCTTCGTTATCAACATCATCAATAAAGAGTGGTTCGATTTTGTGTTGCTAACCGAACACAAGCAGTTGTGAATAGTAATCAGTTCCATATGGGTTTGGGTCGAATATCAAAGAAAACTAACAAAGAAAACATGCAGAATGTTAATGAGGTGGTGATAGCTTGGGGTCCGGTGGTGATGCAAAGTTGATGGTGTTGAAGTTTGTAGGTGATGGAATGGGGTTTGAGCCATTCAAGATGGATGGCAAAAAAAAATAATAATAATAATTAAGACCGAAGGTGGTGGTTTGCAAGCCGAAACGAAATAGGAAATGGGTTATGGTTTATGGGTGGTCTTAGTCCATTGTATGGCAACAAGTTGCAACAAATAAAAAAAACAGATTTGATGGTGGGTGATTAGTCGAGCAAGAGTAGGATCACAAAAGAACACTAGTTGCATTATTAAATTGGGTACATGCACATATATACAAATATATATATGTATATTATATAATATAAGTAAAGTAATAATAATATATAATAATACTAAAACGTGCCAGAAATAACAAATCCATATACAATTCTGCCGACACTTTTTAAGCACTGTGTATCGGGCACTATTTGAAATTAGTGGCGGATAAAAGTCTTCGGAAAATTCTCAAAATTTTAAATTAACATCCTTTATTTATTTCAGTCATTATGGTATAAAATTCAGTCATTGACTATTAAATAAAATTACATTAATTATTCACTCCCAACCCCAAGTAAAATATAAAAAGTTCTAAAATTCAACAATTAGTTCCTAAATACATTTTTTAATAAGTCTAAAATTTATAGAACTCATTTTCGAATCACCGTTTATTTTAAAATCATATAAGTTCGAATTAAACTTCTCTAAATAATAATCGTCACAATTATTAAATAATTATATTTGATATACACTATATATATAGATTTATTTTAATAATAATTTAATTATATTGTATATTTTTATTTTAAGTTATTATATATATTCATATAGTTATATTTATATTTATATATATACACATTTTGTTACAAATAATGGTTCGTGAATCATCGAAAAAGTCGAAGGGTAAATGCATATATGAAACAGTTAAAAACTTTTGAGATTCAACCTAACAGACTTTTCTTATCGTGTCGAATTCATATAAAGATCAAGTTTAAATTTGGTAGGAAATTTCTGGGTCGTCACAACATACATATACACCTTACACTCATATGATATGGACTTGAACTGAACACCATACTACAAAACACATACGTACATGCGACGCGAGATTTAACTAAATTAAGTTGATTACGCCATCTTGAACTTATGGAGTGATGTCGAATGGAAATGTGAGATAGCGTAATGTAATGACCGGGATTACATTACGGTAACTCATATAGAAGTTCCGACACCGCAAAATAAGGAATTGGGAACGAGTCAAGTAGGTTACTTGGATAAATACCATTTAGAACATAAACTGTTTAATTTCAAATATGAGTAGCAATTTACATTGTACGATTTAATTGTTATTATAACCTATAAGGAGCGTGTAATCACGTCACAATTCATCACTACACGACACTGTCCGTCATCCCTTATTTCTATTTGGCACTACGAAGACACTGCCTAAACATACTCATCATCTTATACCACTACTATTTGCTATTTATCGTTGCTTACTACTATTCAACGCCGCCTCTCACTACTAGTTGCGACCGATCACTACTTCTCACTGCTTATCATTTTGAATCTAGACACGTCATACTGCAATTATTGCATAAATGGATTGTAGACAAATCATATCTTATCGTATCTATCCCAATAGACTTTGTCTAACACTTTTCCTAAATTTCCTTCGTAAATTACGGAAATCTTCTTATATATATACGTATTCAAGGAGACGAATATATCATTCAGTATCCAACACTCAATTCATATCAAACCCTATTCCAAACACACAATATGGATTTCTCATCTGATTCCTCGAGCTCCATGGACAGCGTAACCGGAACGAACGAACCTATTAGCCATCATCTTTTCTGGATGAATTGGGGGTGGGTTCGTAGTCGACTTAATCAATGGAGGCGAGAAGAAGGCGATCCCTTCCACCAACCAAAGTCACCTATTGGCGAAGAACCTGAAGCACTTACCGGCGAACCAATTCGGAACACTATTTTCACCCTCATTTCCAGAATATCCTGTCACGAATATATAATATCTAGAATTCTAGATCTTATTCATCCCCTTGTCTGAACCGCCAATCATCCCAGTGTAATGGAAGAAGTCAATGAGCTTCGCGCTCGAGTAGTTGCTCTGGAAAATATGATGCGAAATCTACAAGCATCAGCAGCACCAGCAGCATAATCAGCACCACCAGTACCAGCAGCATCACCACCAACAACAACAGTACCAACGACAACATCCGCATCTCACGTCTTAACATCACACTCGGTACCTCGGATATCAACATCATACGCCCCATAGATACCAAGGAATATTAGTAATAATGAGTTAAGATGTATTGACTCATTTTTCCTGAAGAATTATATATGTATACTTTATATATATATATATATATATATATATATATATATATATATATATATATATATATATATATATATATATATATATATATATATATATATGTGGTTTGAAACAATAATAAATCTTTTTGTACTAAGCTATTACGTTTGAATCTTAACTAGTATGTACTACTTGGTTAATTCATATCACTAATAGGATATGATGTACACCCTTCGTTAATGACTTAACAATCATTAATCACTGCTTCAGCACAATAAACTTCATTTCATAATAAATCAAGTGTATTATTCTAAAACATGTTTGATTTATACTTCCATTTTCGATATACTCGAAACCTTTTTGAAAACATTAATTGTGCCTTGCGAAGTTCACAAAAATCCTACAAGCACTGACAACATATACCGAGGTATAACAATAACAATGAACGATGAAGTACTGATTCATAACTTCATTAAAGAAATATTCTGCGATGATTATGTAATCTCTAAACTTTTGGAGATTATTTATTCAACCGTAAATCAAATGAGTTTAATATTATATTAACTCAATAAATCCATAATTACACCTGAAGGAAGATATATATGTACGTATATTTTCATAAAGATTGTAATTAAAAATTCTTTTGTACAAATTGTTAATTGTGAAAATATTTTAACGGGTAGGTAATACCCGAGAAATATTTATATCTCACATTAATATGCTACATTGTACATTCTTCAAATTCTGATTCGATAAACAGTAGCTATACTACTTACATTTACAAGATATATGTATCCGTTCACTAAAGAACAACCACTACATATTTTGACATATCAGAATCAAATTAAAGCTTTAGCAAGTGTTATCTTCCTAAAGATCACTACATTCCTGAATTATATTCATTCGCATTATGTGATGAATTATCACATCAAACCACCGAAATTATCATTTATTACTTTTGAAATCAACAACGCCTATTCGTCAACCGTTAGATCCAGTGACGATTACAATCAGCGTTTAATCATCTAAAAATTAAATTTCTTGAAACCATCTCGGATTGATATTCAATGATTCAGATTTGTTAACCTTGAGAATGCTGATGAAGTAGCAAAAGTTGTAGATGGTCTTAAGGACTAAAAGTTTAATAATAAATAATGGTATAAGCTCAAATTTGGAACTGGAAAACGGATTGAGCAAACCATGAAGGAGACCAAGGACAAATACAAGGACCAAACCCTATATTCAAAGAATCCAGGTAATTCTGGATCCGATGAAATCTTTAGAGAATATCTTGCTCCGAAGTCATGCAGAATTTCTAATGGAAGATGATGATTCACAGACCTTACTGTAGTGACCCGAACTTTTCCATGTTTATATATATATTAAATGAAATTGTTATTTACATGATTAATTGTTTCCAACATGTTAAGTAATCAAACTTGTTAAGACTTGATTAATTGAAATAGGTTTCATATAGACAATTGACCACCCAAGTTGACCGGTGATTCACGAACGTTAAAACTTGTAAAAACTATACGATGACATATATATGGTTATATATATAGTTAACATGATTTTATTATAAGTATGTATCTCATTAGGTATTTTAACAATGAGTTATATACATAAAAATGAGACTATTAATTTAAGAAACTCGAAAACGATATATATAACGATTATCGTTATAACAACGTCTTACTAGGTAGATATGAATCATATTAAGATATTGATACACTTGGTTAATTATGTTAAATGATAAGTAAATATATTATTAAGTGTATTAACAATGAAATACATATGTAAAAATAAGACTACTAACTTAATGATTTCGAAACGAGACATATATGTAACGATTATCGTTGTAACGACATTTAACTGTATATACATCATACTAAGATATATTATATATCATAATATAATGATAACATAACAATTTAACATCTCATTTGTTATAATAAATAATGGGTTAATAACATTCAACAAGATCGTTAACCTAAAGGTTTCAAAACAACATTTACATGTAACGACTAACGATGACTTAACGACTCAGTTAAAATGTATATACATGTAGTGTTTTAATATGTACTCATACACTTTTGAAAGACTTCAAGACACTTATAAAAATACTTCTACTTAACAAAAATGCTTACAATTACATCCTCGTTCAGTTTCATCAACAATTCTACTCGTATGCACCCGTATTCGTACTCGTACAATACACAGCTTTTAGATGTATGTACTATTAGTATATACACTCCAATGATCAGCTCTTAGCAGCCCATGTGAGTCACCTAACACATGTGGGAACCATCATTTGGCAACTAGCATGAAATATCTCATAAAATTACAAAAATATGAGTAATCATTCATGACTTATTTACATGAAAACAAAATTACATATCCTTTATATCTAATCCATACACCAACGACCAAAAACACCTACAAACACTTTCATTCTTCAATTTTATTCATCTAATTGATCTCTCTCAAGTTCTATCTTCAAGTTCTAAGTGTTCTTCATAAATTCCAAAAGTTCTAGTTTCATAAAATCAAGAATACTTCCAAGATTGCAAGTTTACTTCCAAGTTTTCTAAATCCATTCCAAGTAATCATCCAAGATCAAGAAACCTTTGTTAATTACAGTAGGTTATATTTCTAATACAAGGTAATAATCATATTCAAACTTTAATTCAATTTCTATAACTATAACAATCTTATTTCGAGTGGAAATCTTACTTGAAATTGTTTTCGTGTCATGATTCTGCTTCAAGAACTTTCAAGCCATCCAAGGATCCTTTGAAGCTAGATCTATTTTTCTCATTTCCAGTAGGTTTATCCAAGGAACTTTAGGTAGTAATTATGTTCATAACATCATTCAATTCATACATATAAAGCTATCTTATTCGAAGGTTTAAACTTGTAATCACTAGAACATAGTTTAGTTAATTCTAAACTTGTTCGCAAATAAAAGTTAATCCTTCTAACTTGACTTTTAAAATCAACTAAACACATGTTCTATTTCTATATGATATGCTAACTTAATGATTTAAAACCTGGAAACACGAAAAACACCGTAAAATCGGATTTACGCCGTCGTAATAACACCGCGGGCTGTTTTGGGTTAGTTAATTAAAAACTATGATAAACTTTGATTTAAAAGTTTTTATTCTGGGAAAATGATTTTTATTATGAACATGAAACTATATCCAAAAATTATGGTTAAACTCAAAGTGAAAGTATGTTTTCTAAAATGGTCATCTAGACGTCGTTCTTTCGACTGAAATGACTACCTTTACAAAAATGACTTGTAACTTATTTTTCCGACTATAAACCTATACTTTTTCTGTTTAGATTCATAAAATAGAGTTCAATATGAAACCATAGCAATTTTATTCACTCAAAACGGATTTAAAATGAAGAAGTTATGGGTAAAACAAGATTGGATAATTTTTCTCATTTTAGCTACGTGAAAATTGGTAACAAATTTATTCCAACCATAACTTAATCAAATTGTATTGTATATTATGTAATCTTAAGATACCATAGACACGTATACAATGTTTCGACCTATCATGTCGACACATCTATATATATTTCGGAACAACCATAGACACTCTATATGTGAATATTGGAGTTAGCTATACAGGGTTGAGGTTGATTCCAAAATATATATAGTTTGAGTTGTGATAAATACTGAGATACGTATACACTGGGTCGTAGATTGATTCAAGATAATATATATATATCGATTTATTTCTGTACATCTAACTGTAGACAACTAGTTGTAGGTTACTAACGAGGACAGCTGACTTAATAAACTTAAAACATCAAAATGTATTAAAAGTGTTGTAAATATATTTTGAACATACTTTCATATATATATGTATATATTGTAATAGGTTCGTGAATCAATCAGTGGCCAAGTCTTACTTCCCGACAAAGTAAAAATCTGTGAAAGTGAGTTATAGTCCCACTTTTAAAATCTAATATTTTTGGGATGAGAATACATGCAGGTTTTATAAATGATTTACAAAATAGACACAAGTACGTGAAACTACATTCTATGGTTGAATTATCGAAATCGAATATGCCCCTTTTTATTAAGTCTGGTAATCTAAGAATTAGGGAACAGACACCCTAATTGACGCGAATCCTAAAGATAGATCTATTGGACCTAACAAACCCTATCCAAAGTACCGGATGCTTTAGTACTTCGAAATTTATATCATATCCGAAGGGTGTCCCGGAATGATGGGGATATTCTTATATATGCATCTTGTTAATGTCGGTTACCAGGTGTTCACCATATGAATGATTTTTATCTCTATGTATGAGATGTGTATTGAAATATGAAATCTTGTGGTCTATTGTTACGATTTGATATATATAGGTTAAACCTATAACTCACCAACATTTTTGTTGACGTTTAAAGCATGTTTATTCTTAGGTGAATACTAAGAGCTTCCGCTGTTGCATACTAAAATAAGGACAAGATTTGGAGTCCATGTTTGTATGATATTATGTAAAAACTGCATTCAAGAAACTGATTTCGATGTAACATATTTGTATTGTAAACCATTATGTAATGGTCGTGTGTAAACAGGATATTTTAGATTATCATTATTTGATAATCTTCGTAAAGCTTTTTAAACCTTTATTTATGAAATAAAGGTTATGGTTTGTTTTAAAAATGAATGCAGTCTTTGAAAAACGTCTCATATAGAGGTCAAAACCTCGCAACAAAATCAATTAATATGGAACGTTTTTAATCAATAAGAACGGGACATTTCAGTTGGTATCAGAGCGTTGGTCTTAGAGAACTAGAAAATTTGCATTAGTGTGTCTTATCGAGTTTGTTAGGATGCATTAGTGATTCTGGACTTCGACCGTGTTTCCTTTAAAAATGATTGCTTAACATTTTTGTGGGAAACTATATATTATTAACATGTATATATTATGTGATATATTAATCTCTTAACATGTTTGATATTGTGTGATAGATGTCTACCTCTAGCACAAATCCCATTGACTCACCTAATAATAACGAAGAGTAGAATATATATTGAACTGATTCACAAGTTCCCGAAGAGGAACCGGAAGAAGAATCAGAACCGGAAGAAGAATCAGAACCGGAAGAGGAGGAACCGGAGGAGGAAATAGAACCGGTGGGGGAAATAATAAAACGGTTAAGTAAAATAAAATCCTCAACCAACCGACCAAGGTTAATTATGGTCAATGGTGTTTCCGCCAAGGAAGCAAAATATTGGGAGGATTACCAATTCTCCGATGAATCGGATTCCGACGAGAATTCCGATGATGTTATAGAAATTACCCCAACTGAATTTAAAAAAAGCAAAAGAAAATAATAAGGGAAAGGGCATAAAAATAGAGAAATCTAATTCCAACCCCGATGAACTTTATATGTATCGTCAACCCCCGAAGTCCTTAAGTTGTAACAATGACCCGGGAACCTCTAAACCACCAGATTTTTCTAAACCGTTGTGGAAAACGACAGCTAGTATTAGGGGAACATCATATATCCCGAGAAACTTGGCAAAACGAACCAAAACCGAAGAAGAAGAAACGAGCAAGTCGGAATAAGATAGTTGTATTCGTGTGGTGTAATATATGTAATATAGTGTGCTTATGCTTTATGATATATGTAAAAATTGCTTGTATTAATAAGTATTTTTTTATGAATCTAACTCTTGTCTATTTTACAGTTTAAAAACACAAAATGGATAGACAATCCAATATTTTAAGAGACCTACCCGGAGACATGATTGATGAAATCTTGTCTAGAATCGGTCAGAATTCCTCGGCACAACTATTTAAGGCGAGATCAGTTTGTAAGACATTCGAAGAACGTTCCAAGAATGTCTTGGTTTATAAGAGATTTTCGTTTGAAAGATGGGGGATATCACATTGGGAAACCCATAAGTTACGATGTGTTTACTTTGACGCATATATTGCGGGGAACCCAAATGCTATTTTACGCAACGGGTTAAGAAATTATTTTGACTCAATGTATCCGAATATAGGACTTCATGATTTAGAAAAAGTGGCTAACATGCAACATAAAGAAGCATGCTATGCTTACGGGTTAGTAATGTTCGCTTCTCACCAAAGTGAGAAAAAGAACATCAGGCTACAGCTATTAAACAAAACGTTCCCACAAGTGACGGAGTCGGTAATTGGGGTAAGAAATGAGGTTTTTAGGTTATTACGAGACTGTTGGTCATTACTTAACCCTCGTCCCTTTGACGACGTTACAACACGCTGTCTTATCAAAGGCCATAACGGTTATGTTCCACAAGACCAAGGATGGGAAGTAGTCCTAGTAAAACCAGAATGCGTGACTTGTTTCTGGACGTATGAATTACGTGTCTTTATTGCCTTTGCTGAACGACTTGTGTACTAGCTAGAATTATCTTCACAACTATCTTGTATCAAAGTTATTGTGTGCTATATTTCATGCTTTATGTAAAATAAGCGGTATTGTAAGTTTGTAAAATATTGTATAAAAGTTTGAACGCGAAATATTATTATAATCAGTTTTTCATATAGAATTGTAGTAGTTGAATTGTATATTAGCTACTAAGTATGAACTTAGCGGGTAGGTACTACCCGAATTTAAACTTATAAAACGCTAATATGAAGAAAAAGCTTTTATAAATGAGTTCATATTATGCTACGAAATACTATTAACTACTCTTAATATTATGTATGATTAACTTGTTCCATTTGACTATTTTGAAGGAAATGGCACCGACTACTCGACACACCGTGAATATGAATGAAGAGGAATTCCGTACTTTTCTAGCTTCAAACATAGCCGCAGTACAGGCTACGCTACATACCAACAATAACCTTGGATCTAGCAGTACAGGAAATCGTGTAGGATGCACCTACAAAGAATTCACTGCCTGCAAACCTTTGGAATTTGATGGAACCGAAGGACCGATCGGATTGAAACGATGGACCGAGAAGGTCGAATCGGTGTTTGCCATAAGTAAGTGTACTGAAGAGGACAAAGTGAAGTACGCTACGCATACCTTCACAGGTTCTGCGTTAACATGGTGGAATACCTATCTAGAGCAAGTGGGACAAGATGATGCGTACGCACTACCGTGGTCAGCATTCAAGCACTTGATGAACGAGAAGTACCGTCCCAGAACCGAGGTCAATAAGCTCAAGATAGAACTTAGAGGGTTACGAACCCAAGGATTTGATATTACCACGTACGAAAGACGATTCACAGAATTGTGCCTATTGTGTCCGGGAGCGTTCGAAGATGAGGAAGAGAAGATCGATGCCTTTGTGAAAGGATTACCGGAAAGAATCCAAGAAGATATAAGTTCACACGAGCCCGCCTCCATACAACAGGCATATAGAATGGCTCACAAACTAGTGAACCAGATTGAGGAAAGAATTAAAGAACAGACGGCTGAAGAGGCCAATGTGAAGCAAGTCAAAAGAAAGTGAGAGGAAAACGGTGATAAGAATCACCAATACAACAACAACGGCAATTACAATTGTCATAACCCGTCCTTAACCATAAGAACGAGTTAGATAACGTATGATTTCATTGCGAGGTATTGACCTCTATATGCGACATTTTTAAAAGAACAACTGCATTTATTTTACATTACAAACCATAACTCTTATTTTAATACAAGCTTTAGACAATAAAAAGATGATTATCGTTTAGCGATAATCTTAGACTTACAAACTTTACATGTGATGATAACAATACGATTTCTAGCATATTTTACATTACAAATCCTCCGATATGCAGTTTTATTTTTGACACAAATATTCATACTCAAGATCTTGTTTAAATTCAACATGTTGCAGCGGAAGCTTCTAATTATCACCTGAGAATAGACATGTTTAAAACGTCAACATAAAGTTGGTGAGATATAGGTTTAATGCCGGCATCAATATATATATAGACCACAAGATTTCATATATAAACGTTTTAATAAAAATATTCTAAGTGGTTGAGCACTTGGTAACCATACTTAACATTTAATCACGTCGCATATTCCCTTTATTATGAAATCTTATTACACCGTACCAAGTGTAGTCACGAAACGAAGTACTGTGCAACCGTTGAATACTGGTCGTCCAGTCCGGTTGGGGTTGTCAGGCCCGATAGATCTATCAACAGGATTCGCATTTACAATACCGCTGTAAATAACAGTTACCAAGCTACAGGGAAGTATGTCAGTGGTACAACTCAACGTAGAATATATTTTTCAGTTACTTGTGTCCATATCGTAAAACATAAAATACATGTATTCTCATCCCGAAATATTTAGAGTTTAAAAGTGGGACTATATACTCACTTTCGTCTTGAAGATATGTAATTTTGACTTGGTCTCCGATTGATATCACAAACCTAACCATATATAATATATCAATACCTTTTCTTTTTAAACAATCGTCACATATATATACTTATAATACTTTTAATAATTCCTTAGTCCGTAGTTAGCAGTTCGATGTTAGTAATTCAATTTTAAATGGTTCATTTTTAGGTGATTAATAAACCCCCAATGAAATAAATAAAAACCCCATCGTATATGTATTGGTCGAGATTAATCTTGACCCACGGTACCGGTGTTGTCAAATGACGTGTTGCGTACATAAAGTACCGGTGTTGTCAAATGACGTGTTGCGTACAATCATGGGATCTTATGATTAATCTTCTCGTATTGTTTACGGGTGATCCTGAACCATATAAAATTAAATTATGAGTACATATATATAAAATATCATGTTATTTTAGAAAGATGTGATTTATTTAATTTTTTTCCAATTAATCACGTAGCTAAATTAGTCTTGGATATCCGATTTCGTTTTGGTCATAGTTTCTTCGTTACAACTCCGTTTTCGTTGGTTCAACTTGCCACTTCCTTGGATCGAGTCCCTCTTTAAGAATATGAACTGTAAATACCTTAGTTTGTATTCGAAATCACAGGTCATAGGTCAAACTTTGGTGAAACTTATGAAGTTAATCATTTTCCATCATGTAAACAACCTTAAATGATTATTTTTCTAAAAATACTTATACTTTGAGTTAAATCATAAAATTTTTATGCGTTAACATATTCATAGTAAAAATCATTTTTCCAGAAAATAAACCTCCAATTCAAAGTTTAAGATGGTTTTTAATTATCCAACCCAAAACAGCCGCCGGTTATACTCCGACGTCGTAAAAACAGTTTTTAAGGTGTTCTTTGAAAAACCAAGTTAAACCTTGTTAAATTAGCATATATTTAAGATATATTACAGGTCTTGAAGTATTTTAAAAGTTAAGTTAGAAGGATCTATTTAGTTTGCAAACAAGTTTGAAAACATTCAAACTATGTTCTTGTTGTTAAAATTTTATACCACAAAATAAGATAGCTATATATATATGAATCGAATAAGGTTATGAATATAGTTACTACCTCAAGTTCCTTGGACAAGGTTGCTGTAAAAGAGGAGTAAGAACCTAGTACCAAAAGGGTGATGGAATTGGATGAAAGATTGGAAGTAAGTTTGTGTTCTTGGAAAGGATTCTTGAAGTGTTTTTGTAAGGGTTTTCTTATGGTGATTAAGGCTTGTTTCTATGGCTAGATCTTCATGGTTTCTTGCTGAATGGTTATGGAGTTTAAGGGTTAAGAAAGAGTGTGTGTTTTAGCTAGAAAATGGAAGTGAAAGTTGAATCAAAATGAGGATACATGATCCTCCTTAAAAACGTGATTTAGGGGGGTGAAAGGACAAAACTTTTAAGCTTGTAATCTTGTGTATTTGTCAAACAATCATACAAAAGCAATTACCTCTACCTTAGGGCAGTAACAAGGGCTAGTTAGGTGGTGATTTGATGTGTATATACCAATAGTAAATACGTATAGAAGTTAGGTATGATACTAGTACATATACTCTAGATATACGTATAGAAATCTTGTGAAAAAATAGAATGAGGATTCAAATATAGCTATCTTTTGTGAATACACTTATATGATTTTGTGTATTTAAGTCCTTAAAAGTGATTAAATACATTACATATACGATATATGTATAAACATTATAGGTTATAAGTATTTATGTCAAATAACGTTACGTATGGTTATCGTTTTGAAAACTTAAGTTAGTAGTTTCAAAATATACTTATAACTTATTGTTATTAATACAAAATGAGATATTAAAACATTCATTAATCATGTTAAATATTTATATATACGTATATATACACAAACGTATAATTATCATATATTGTATAGTTCGTGATATCATCGGTCAAACTAGACGGTCAAACGTTGTGTAAATCTCTTTTCGGAAACATAAATCTCAATAGTTTGGATTGCTTATCATGTTGGTAAGGTTTAATTTATGTAAATATTAATCTTATAAGTGAAGGTATTTCGTATGCCCGAGAGACATATTAAATTAATGTGGCTGACGTGTTATGATCCAAGTCGGGTCATACCCAATAACAAACTTACCGACACCTTATTTGTATTTGATTTTAACGATTGGTTCATTGATCAAATACGCGACACTTGAACTTTAAGAAAAATGGTTTTCTTAAATATTATTTGATGTGTATTATATAAATTATGGAATAATTTATATATTATGGATTTAATTATTTATAGGTTAAATAATTAATTTATTTATGTTACATTTTATATATAAATTGGTTTTATATAATAAAATGTATATAATAATATGGAAGTTTTATAAAACTAGTTTTATAAAATTCAAATTTTATAAAAACTATTCTTTATAAAATATAATGGGAGTGACATGGGAGTTAGAGCACACATGCTAAGATCCCTTTTCTTGGTCAATTACAAGGGCCATACTTCTATAACATGCAAGACTTGAATTATTCCAAGGACACTCTTGCACATACACATCAAAAATAAAGAAAAAAAACTGCACAAAACCCTTGTGGCTGCTGCTGAATGCCGTAGCATTTGAGGGGTCAAAGAGGGTTCAAGTTTTGATCTTTGCAAGCTAAATTCAAGTGTTAGTAAATCCTAACCAAAGTACAAGGTGTTGGTGACAAGTTTGGGGTATAACTACTTGAGGTTTCATACTTTTGGAGCTCCATTCATCATCATCATCTTCATCACTCATCAACAAGCTTGGAGTAGGTATAAACTCTTTTCTTGCTTGTAGTTTGTAAGTATGTTTCACAACTTGATCCTAATTGGGATTTAACTTTAAATGGTTAAAGTTTAACATGTTCTAAAATGGTAATTACATGCTTCTTACTTTATTTATTTTGGAAATGGTTTTAGAAATAATGGAACTTGTTAAATCCCAACAATGGTATCTAGAGCCGAAGTTGTTGAAATATGCTTCGAGATGATTATTAAACCCACTATAATTTTGCATTCTATGAACATGCATGAAGTAGAATGTAAAATTTTCGGTTTTGGGTGGTTGTCATTTTGGCCAAAATCACTTGTGATTCTGCATTCTGTACTGCCAATCACTTGTGATTTTGTACTGCCAATCACTTGTGATTCTGTACTGCCAATCACTTGTGATTCTGTGTTGTCGATCACTTGTGATTCTGTATTGCCAATCACTTGTGATTCTGTGTTGCAGATCACTTGTGATTCTGTGTTTCCAATCACTTGTGATTCTGTATTGCCTATCACTTATGTTGATGATGTTCACAATCTAAGCCTTGACCTTATGTTTGGTTGCATGCATGGTTGATTGATATTTATTCAATTGGTTTGTAATAATATTTATTCATTTGACATGTAATAATTCATTTGGTTATGTAATTTATTTTATATTTGGTATGTAAAATAGATTAGGTTGTAATTTCATTTTTTAGACAAAATGTATTAGGATATATTTTGTAAAATGATGAAGAATGATGAAGACTTGAAGAACACATGAAGAAGCATTTGGATGCAAGGTTAAGTGGGAGATTTGAAATCTCCTACTTTGTGTTATAACCCCTTATCCGGTGGCATTTGTTTTCGGCTAAACAAATGTCTACCAAAATGGCTTGATTGTGAACATTTTTGTTTTGCATGCATGGTTGTTTATTGTATGATTGTGGATTGTATGGTTGTATGCTACAAGTTAATCACACAAGTTAACAACAAGCAAAATGGCAATTTAATTGGTTAAATTATACATTAATTAACGACATGCAAAACGTCAATTTAAATGGTTAAATTAAAAATGGCTAAAAGGACATTAATAAACGGTTATTAAGATCATGATTAGGATCATATATATAAAATGGTTTATAGACATGAAATTGGCTTTTCATAATGAACTATACACCAAATGCATGTTGGTGTATGGCAAATGTTTTCTTAAACTAGAATTTATGAAAACTTAAAATCCCTTAACTAAAACAAGGTAAACAAGTTAAACGCCATCCTTTTGTGGAAACACTTAGACATATTAGGAATCTCTTGATGGGATAAAGGTCACCTAACCGTCATGAATGAACTAATATGAATAAGGTACACTTCGCATACATGTGGGATAAAGGTCACCTAACCACTTGTATGTTAAGTCTACATGTTTACACAAGTAGGACGACTTGATTTAGGAATCATGAACTTAGGGTCACCGAAGCATGAGGAACAAATAGGCGTTGATGGGATAAATATGCCATGCAAAAGGATTGCATGATCCCATAACTTAGAAGTTGCAAAAGGATTGCAATTGTCACATAAATGACTACCTAGCTAAATCAAATAACGGGATAAAGGTCACCTAACCGAAATTTGATTTACCGTTGGATTCTAAGATTTAATAAAACAATTAAAAATAAAAGGGTATTGTTTATTAAATTTAAAATCGATACTTAAAAGGACTTTGTTAAATTTTGTAGATGGCCGCAAATAACAACAACATGCAAAATGCACCACTTAACCTAAACAACCTATCATTAAGGTCTCTCCTCGAGAAAGACAAACTCAACCATACGAACTTTATGGATTGGTTCCGTAATCTTAGGATTGTCCTCAAACTTGAGGACAAAGCGTATGTGTTGGAGGACCCTATTCCCGACCAACCGGATGAGGAAGATATAGAGGGCATGGCTTATTATGACAAGTATTGCGCCGATTCGGTGCAAGTCGCTTGTCTAATGCTTGGGACTATGATACCCGAACTCCAAAAGGATTTCGAACATCATAGTGCATATGACATGATTACGCAATTGAAGGAGATGTTCCTTCAATAAGCACGTGTCGAGCGCTTCGAAACGGTTCGAGCGCTACATGCATGTCGTATGGATGACACCCAATCCGTCTCCTCTTATGTCCTCAAAATGAAGAGCCTTATTGATCGTGCTAACCGTCTTAACCTAAACATATCAAATGAGTTAGCCACCGATCTTATCCTTAATTCCCTATCAAAAAGGTTTGATCAATTTGTAATTAATTACAATATGAATGGGATGGATAAGACCATAGGTGAGCTTCACGGTATGCTTAGAACGGCGGAAACTAGCATGGGTAAAAGGGCTTTACCCGTGTTAGCAATCGATCAAGGTGGGTCCAAAGGTAACACCTCTAAGCCAAAGGTGGCTAAGAGAAAAGGACCCGCCTATCAAGGCAAAGGGAAGGGGAAGATGGTTACCCCAACCATCAACAAGGCCAAGAAGCAAAAGGTCACCGAGAAGGCAAACCCCAAGGAAGACCCATGTTTCGGTTGCGGTGAGATGGGTCATTGGAAACGAAACTGTCCGGTCTACCTTAAGGAGTTGAAGGACAAGAGGGATGCAGGGCAAACCTCAGGTAATATATATATGGTATATATAGAGCTAAGTATTACTTCTTCTAATACATGGGTATTAGACACTGGATGTGGAACTCATATTTGCAATTCTTTGCAGGGGTTCAAAAGAAGTGATCATAAGGCGGGAACATCAAGTCTCTATATGGGCAATGGTGCAAAGGTGCATGTTAAAGCTCAAGGAGATTTTATTTTGAAGCTTCCAAGCGGATTGGAACTTATTTTAGAAAATGTTTTGTATGCTCCGGATTTGTGTAGAAACATTATTTCTATTTCTCGCTTAAAACAATGTGGTTACGTTGTTAATTTTATTGATGATGATATTCATGTTTCTAAAGATAATGTATTCTATTTCAAGGCTTCGCCTTCAAATGGAATTTATGAATTGGTTCATGATGACACATCATCTAGTAGCTCAATGTACCATACAAGCACCAAGAAACTCAAAAGGGATTTGAGTGATTCCTACTTATGGCATTGTCGCCTTGGTCACATAAACAAGAGCCGAATACATACACTTCAAAAGAATGGACTTTTGAAATCAAATGAAATGGAAACGTTTGAAGTATGTGAATCTTGTTTACAAGGCAAGATGACTAAAGCACCTTTCAAAGGGACCTATGAAAGGGCTAAAGATTTATTGGGATTAATACATTCGGATGTATGTGGACCCTTTAAACCCATGACTAGGAAAGGTGAAAGATACTTTGTTACTTTCATTGATGACTTTAGTCGTTTCGGATATGTCTACTTATTAAGACACAAGGACGAAACGTTTGAAGCATTCAAAGAATATCAAAACGAAGTACAAAATCAACTCAATAAGACAATTAAGGTACTACGTACCGATAGAGGAGGTGAATACCTAAGCGATGCCTTCCAAGATCATCTTAGGAGTTGTGGGATTATCTCACAACTTACTCCACCCGGAACACCCCAACTTAATGGAGTTTCCGAAAGGAGGAACCGAACCCTAATGGATATGGTTCGATCTATGATGGCAAGAAGCTCGTTGCCTCTATCATTTTGGGGTTATTGTCTAAGCTCCGAGGCTCGTATTTTAAATATGGCCCCAACCAAGAAGGTGGAACGAACTCCTCATGAGATGTGGTTTGGAAAACCTCCTTCTCTTTCATACTTGAAAGTATGGGGATGTGAAGCTTATCCTAAGCGTTATGTAGCAAATAAGCTACGTGCTCGATCCACAAAGTGTATCTTCATAGGATATCCCAAAGATGACATGGGATATTACTTCTATGATCCATCCGAGCAAACCGTATTTGTTGCTCGGAAAAGGGAATTCCTTGAAACCAAGTTCCTTATGGAAGGTGATGGTGAAAGGAAGATAGATCTTGTAGAGGTACAAGATCAAGCCGATGATACACAATTGGTTGGCACTAGTACTCAACATGAGGATGTTGAAAATGATCAAGTGGATGATCAATGTACACAAGACGTTCGAAGATCTAGTAGGATTAGTAATCCTCCCGAGAGATATGGGTTTCTCGTGGAAGGTTGCTATACGGTTGATTTGGATGAACCGACAAACTACAAAGATGCTTTATCAAGAATTGATAAAGATAAATGGCAGGAAGCCATGAACGCCGAGATGCAATCCATGTATGAAAACCAAGTTTGGGAACTTGTTGTGCAACCTCCTAGCTCCAAGCTAGTTGATTGCAAATGGCTTTTCAAGAAGAAAACCGACATACATGGAAACTTGGATACATACAAAGCTAGACTTGTAGCAAAAGGTTTCACTCAAACTCAAGGGGTTGATTATGATGAAACTTTCTCGCCAGTGGCAATGCTAAAGTCTATTAGGATATTATTTGCCATTGCTGCTCACTATGACTATGAAATATGGCAAATGGATGTCAAAACCGCTTTCCTAAATGGATATCTTGAGGAAGATGTCTATATGGTACAGCCCGAAGGTTTTGTTGATCCGAAAAATCCTAAAAAGGTATGCAAGTTGAAGAAATCAATCTACGGATTGAAACAAGCATCTAGAATGTGGAATCATCGCTTTAATGAAGAGGCAAAGAAATTTGGCTTCATTAAAAATGGTGATGAAGCTTGTGTGTACAAGAAGGCTAGTGGGAGCTCTATAATGTTCCTTGTGCTATATGTGGATGATATATTATTATTTGGGAATGATATTACCACAATGCAAGGAGTCAAAACTTGGCTAAAGAGTTGCTTCTCCATTAAGGATCTTGGAGACGCACAATACATATTGGGGATAGGGATCTATAGGAATAGATCCAAGAGATTGATAGGTTTAAGTCAAAGTACATACATTGATAAAATCTTGAAAAGGTTCAAGATGGAAAACTCTAAGAAAGGTTTGGTACCTATTCAAAGAGGAACCGTTCTCAATTCATCTCAGTGTCCTACCACGAAAGATGAACAAGAGAGAATGAAGAAAGTCCCATACGCATCTGCTATTGGGTCTATCATGTATGCGATGATATGTACTAGACCGGATGTGTCATGCGCTCTAAGCTTGACAAGTAGATACCAGAATAACCCAGGAAACAGTCATTGGATTGCTGTTAAAAGTATATTGAAATACCTTAGGAGAACTAAGGATATGTTTCTAATATATGGGTCTGATGAGGAGGAACTCGCCGTAAAAGGTTACGTGGACGCGAGTTTCCAAACTGATCGAGATGACTCTCGATCACAATCCGGTTATGTCTTCATGTTAAATGGTGGTGCGGTCTCTTGGAAGAGTTCGAAACAGGAGGTTGTTGCGTTATCCACTACAGAGTCGGAGTACATTGCCGCCTCACTGGCAGCTCAGGAAGCTGCATGGATGAAGAAATTCATCAACGACTTAGGAGTGGTCCCTTCCATTCAGGACCCTCTTGAGATCTTTTGTGACAACGAGGGTGCGATTGCTCAAATCAAGGAACCTCGTGCTCATCAAAAGACTCGTCACATTGAGCGGAGATTCAACTACATCAGGGATGAGGTTGAAAAGGGAAAGATATGTATTCACAAAGTTCACACAGATCATAATGTTGCGGATCCACTCACGAAGCTTTTACATGGGCCAAAACATGAGGGACATGTTTGTGCGTTAGGGCTTCGATATTCTAGTGATTGGAATTGATCTACTTTATGTATTGTAACGGAACGAATTAGTTCAAACTCATTAATATAATTATGGTATTAATTTAATTATGAGTCATGTTCCAATTTTGCATATTTTATCCATGAATAAACTATTATTCTAAATTCCGTAGTCGATCACATTTGTGGGAACAAGTGTGAGGTTTAGACTATTATGAACTCGGATTGGTATACATTCATAGGTTGAATGTGGGGCAAGGTTGCAACCAAGGTCCATAGATATTTGTGGGAAACAAATATTGGAAGACCCGCTCTCAAGAATTACTGTATAGAGCCTTTGTGGTTGATCACATGTAATCTTGAGTAAAGGCGAATATCATTGTATCCTCTGACCTGAGATACATATTGGGTTCGGATATTCACCAAGTACTGTGCCTTGATTCTTTCCTTCGCTATTCTGAAACATGGTAGTACATAAGGAAGAACTCAGGTATATTACAAAGTGTATATCTAGGACGTATGTAGTCAAGATGGAATTTGTCCCTCTTATTCGTTGAGAGTCAGATGTCTAAGGCCTGAAAAGTTAAATCTATAAGAGAGTGATCACTCTGTATCTCTTGGATTTAACATGACGTCTAGGACGAAAGGAAATAATGAAAGATTCACCTAATCATATTCGAGATGGGAACTCGAAAGGGATGATGTTATTGAATGGCACAAAGTCATAACATATTAGGGGTGATGGACGGTGTGTTAGGCTGTATCCATCACTTGCATTAATTTCTTATGTTTCTCGTGCAAGTGGGAGATTGAAGGTATTTCGTATGCCCGAGAGACATATTAAATTAATGTGGCTGACGTGTTATGATCCAAGTCGGGTCATACCCAATAACAAACTTACCGACACCTTATTTGTATTTGATTTTAACGATTGGTTCATTGATCAAATACGCGACACTTGAACTTTAAGAAAAATGGTTTTCTTAAATATTATTTGATGTGTATTATATAAATTATGGAATAATTTATATATTATGGATTTAATTATTTATAGGTTAAATAATTAATTTATTTATGTTACATTTTATATATAAATTGGTTTTATATAATAAAATGTATATAATAATATGGAAGTTTTATAAAACTAGTTTTATAAAATTCAAATTTTATAAAAACTATTCTTTATAAAATATAATGGGAGTGACATGGGAGTTAGAGCACACATGCTAAGATCCCTTTTCTTGGTCAATTACAAGGGCCATACTTCTATAACATGCAAGACTTGAATTATTCCAAGGACACTCTTGCACATACACATCAAAAATAAAGAAAAAAACTGCACAAAACCCTTGTGGCTGCTGCTGAATGCCGTAGCATTTGAGGGGTCAAAGAGGGTTCAAGTTTTGATCTTTGCAAGCTAAATTCAAGTGTTAGTAAATCCTAACCAAAGTACAAGGTGTTGGTGACAAGTTTGGGGTATAACTACTTGAGGTTTCATACTTTTGGAGCTCCATTCATCATCATCATCTTCATCACTCATCAACAAGCTTGGAGTAGGTATAAACTCTTTTCTTGCTTGTAGTTTGTAAGTATGTTTCACAACTTGATCCTAATTGGGATTTAACTTTAAATGGTTAAAGTTTAACATGTTCTAAAATGGTAATTACATGCTTCCGCCTTATCTTATTTACTAAATGGTTTTAGAAATAATGGAACTTGTTAAATCCCAACAATAAGTATAGAACGATCGAAAAAGTGCGGGTCGTTACATTACCTCCCCGTTAAATAAATTTCGTCCCGAAATTTTAAAATTGTACCTATTTTGCGTCATCGAGAAACAAGTGTGGATACTTTTGTTTCATCTGATCCTCTCGTTCCCAAGTAAACTCAGGACCTCTTCGAGCATTCCAACGAACCTTAACGATCGGTATGTTGCTCTGCTTGAGCTGTTTAACTTCACGGTCCATGATTTTGATTGGTTCTTCGATGAATTGTAGTTTCTCATCGACATGGATTTCTTCAAGAGGAATGGTGAGATCTTCCTTTGCAAGACACTTCTTAAGGTTTGAGACGTGAAAGGTATTATGTACTCCGGCGAGTTGTTGCGGTAACTCGAGTCGATAAGCTACCGGTCCAATGCGTTCGATGATCTTGAACGGGCCTACATATCTTGGGTTCAGTTTACCCCTTTTTCCAAAACGTATTACACCTTTCCATGGTGACACCTTTAACATAACCATGTCACCGATCTGAAACTCTAATGGTTTCCTTCGGACATCGGCGTAGCTCTTTTGGCGACTACGAGCTGTTTTCAATCTCTCCTTGATTTGTACTATCTTTTCAGTAGTTTCATGTATGATCTCGGGACCAGTTAATTGTCGATCTCCTACTTCATTCCAACAGATAGGAGATCTACACTTCCTTCCGTACAATGCTTCGAATGGTGCAGCTTTAATGCTAGCATGATAACTATTATTATACGAGAATTCTGCTAATGGTAGATACTTATCCCATCCGTTTCCAAAATCGATCACACATGCCCTGAGCATGTCTTCAAGAGTCTGAATTGTTCTTTCACTCTGCCCGTCCGTTTGCGGATGATATGCGGTACTCATATCCAAACGAGTTCCTAGTGCCTCCTGTAGTGATTGCCAGAACTTTGAGGTAAATCTACTATCACGATCAGATATAATGGAAATAGGTATTCCATGCCTTGAAACTATTTCCTTTATATATAATCGTAATAATTTCTCCATTCTATCTGTTTCCTTTATAGGCAAGAAATGTGCAGATTTGGTAAGACGATCAACAATTACCCAAATGGTGTCGTATCCCCAGGCAGTCTTTGGTAACTTCGTGATGAAATCCATGGTAATACCGTCCCATTTCCATTCTGGAATTTCTGGTTGTTGAAGTAACCCTGATGGCTTCGGGTGTTCTGCTTTGACTTTGGAACAAGTTAAACACTCCCCAACATATGTTGCAACGTCTGTCTTTAAATTAGGCCACCAATAATGTGTGTTAAGATCTTGGTACATCTTTCCAACTCCAGGATGTAGCGAATATCTTGTCTTATGTGCCTCGTTCAATATCAACTTCCTTAATCTACCCAACTTCGGTACCCAAATACGATTTGCAAAATATCGAATTCCATCTTCCCGCATAACGAGTTGCTTCTCATACTTCTTCATTATTTCATTTCCTATATTTTCTTTAGTAAGTGCTTCTCGTTGAACTTCTTTGATTTGTGAGTTGAGATTCATGCGAATTTTTATGTTCATCGCTCGTACTCGAATTGGTTCTCGTTCCTTTCTGCTTAGAGCGTCGGCCACCACGTTCGCTTTCCCGGGATGATAACGAATTTCACAATCATAGTCATTTATTAACTCAACCCACCTACGTTGCCTCATGTTCAGCTGTTTTTGATCGAAAATATGTTGAAGGCTTTTATGATCAGTAAACACAGTGCATTTAACCCCATACAAGTAGTGTCTCCATATCTTCAATGCAAACACGACTGCTCCCAGTTCTAGATCATGCGTCGTATAATTCCGCTCGTGAATCTTTAATTGTCGGGATGCGTATGCAATAACTTTCTTCCTTTGCATAAGAACGCAACTAAAACCTTGTCGCGAAGCGTCACAATATATTTCAAAATCATCGTTCCCTTCTGGTAACGATAAAATAGGCGCCGTAGTCAACTTCTTTTTCAGTAATTGAAATGCACTCTCCTGCTCAGAAGTCCATTCATATTTCTTCCCTTTTTGCGTTAACGCTGTCAACGGCTTAGCTATTCGGGAAAAATATTGAATAAACCTTCTATAATAACCGGCTAAACCCAAAAATTGGCGTATCTGCATTGGTGTCTTAGGAGTCTCCCATTTTTCAATGGCTTCAATTTTTGCTGGATCAACCTGAATTCCTTTGCTACTAACAACGTGGCCAAGAAATTGCACTTCTTTCAACCAGAAAGCACATTTAGAAAATTTAGCATATAGCTGTTCTTTTCTCAACAACTCTAATATCAACCTTAAATGCTGTTCATGCTCTTGTTCACTCTTGGAATAGATAAGAATATCATCAATGAAAACGATAACAAACTTATCTAAATATGGACTACAAACTCGATTCATGAGGTCCATGAATACAGCTGGCGCATTCGTCAATCCAAACGGCATGACCAAAAATTCGTAATGACCATAGCGTGTCCGAAAAGCAGTTTTCGGTATATCTTCTTCTTTGACACGTAATTGATGATAGCCCGATCTTAGGTCAATTTTCGAGTACACACATGATCCTTGGAGTTGATCAAATAAGTCGTCAATTCTCGGTAGTGGATACCGATTCTTGATAGTTAACTTATTTAATTCACGATAATCTATACACATTCCGAAAGATCCGTCTTTCTTCTTGACGAATAAAATTGGAGCTCCCTACGGTGAAGTACTTGGTCGTATGATAATGCTAAAAACGAACATATATTTCATAGCATTATTCCTCAAGAAAGACAAGCTTTTAGTTGCAATTGTTCTATTTACAAGTGATATTCGTTTAAATAATAAAAGATGAAGACAAAAGACAGATTCGACGAATTGAAGACGCAAACGACCAAAAAGCTCAAAAGAACAAAAGACAATCAAAAAGGTTCCAATTATTGATAAGAAACGTCTCGAAATCACAAGAGTACAAGATTCAAAACGCAAAGTACAAGATATTAAATTGTACGCGAGGACGTTCGAAAATCCGGAACCGGGACCAGAGTCAACTCTTAACGCTCGACGCAACGGACTAAAAATTACAAGTTAACTATGTATATAAATATAATATAATATATAATTAATTATATTAATTATATATATATTATATATATATATTATTAAAACCGTCGGCAGCCAGAAACTCCAAGGGTGTGAAATGAAAATACCTCTCCGCGACTCGCGGAGTTTGAAGGGCTTTTTGCCGCGAGTCGCGGAGCCCCAAAATTCATTTCTGGCTATAAAGCCAACCGAATTCTGATCGAATTTAACATCATTTTTTTCTTCTCTTCATACGAAGTAATATATATTTATATTTATAATTTATATTTTAATTTTAATTATAATTCTAATAATAAGGGTATGTTAGCGAATGTTGTAAGGGTGTAAGTCGAAATTCTGTCCGTGTAACGCTACGCTATTTTTAATCATTGTAAGTTATGTTCAACCTTTTTACATTAATGTCTCGTAGCTAAGTTATTATTATGCTTATTTAAAACGAAGTAATCATGATGTTGGGCTAATTACTAAAATTGGGTAATTGGGCTTTGTACCATAATTGGGGTTTGGACAAAAGAACGACACTTGTGGAAACTAGGCTATGGGCTATTAATGGGCTTTATATTTGTTTAACTAAATGAAAGTTTGTTAATGTTAATATAAAGATTTACAATTGGGCGTCCCTATAAACTACCATATACACTCGATCGGACACGATGGGCGGGGTATTTATATGTACGAATAATCGTTCATTTAACCGGACACGGGAATGGATTAATAGCCACTAGAATAATTAAAACAGGGGTGAAATTACATTCAAGGGTAATTGGTGTAATTGTTAACAAAGTAGTAAAACCTTGGTTTACACGCAGTCGATAACCTGGTGTATTCATTAAACAAAGTATTAAAACCTTGTTACAATTCGAATCCCCAATTAGTTGGAATATTTATCTTCGGGTATAATAATAATTTGACAAGGACACTTGCAATTTATATTTATGACTGATGGACTGTTATGGACAAAAACCAGACGGACATATTGAATAATCCAGGACAAAGGACAATTAACCCATGGGCATAAAACTAAAATCAACACGTCAAACATCATGATTACGGAAGTTTAAATAAGCATAATTCTTTTATTTCATATTTAATTTCCTTTATTTTATATTTAATTGCACTTCTAATTATCGCACTTTTATTTATTGTTATTTTATTTAATCGCACTTTTAATTATCGTACTTTTTAATTATCGCAATTTAATTTTATCGCATTTTTATTATTCGCAATTTCATTATCGTTATTTACTTTACGCTTTAATTTAAAGTCTTGTATTTATTTTATATTTTACATTAGGTTTTAACTGCGACTAAAGTTTTAAAATCGACAAACCGGTCATTAAACGGTAAAAACCCCCCTTTATAATAATAATATTACTTATATATATATTTGTAATTTTAATAAAAGTAAACTAATATAGCGTTGAGCTTTGCTTAAAGATCTCCCTGTGGAACGAACCGGACTTACTAAAAACTACACTACTGTACGATTAGGTACACTGCCTATAAGTGTTGTAGCAAGGTTTAAGTATATCCATTCTATAAATAAATAAATATCTTGTGTAAAATTGTATCGTATTTAATAGTATTTTCTGCTAAAATTTAATAGTATTTTATACCCCTCTGCTTTGACATCAAGTATTTTTGGCGCCGCTGCCGGGGATTTACTCTTAAAAGCCGGAAGCGCAACGCTAATATATAAAAAAAAAAAAAAAAAAAGATTTTTATTTACTTTTATTAAAAGTCGTTTTTGTAAAAATTATGTTTTAATTATTCAAAAATATAAAAAGAAAAACAAAAATATAAGTATTTTTAGGATTTTGTTAAATATTTAAGTTTTATAAGTTTCTTTATCTTTATTTTAATTTATAAAAATATAAATTTTATTAAAAATCGTTTATTTAAACTAAAAACAGAAAAAAAAAGAAAATAAAAAAAAAAAAATAAAGAAAAACGCGTAAAAACAAAACCTGTCAACAGAATTCCTGAACCCCGCGACTTGCGGGGTTTTTCTCTTTATTTGCCGCGACTCGCGGAGGCCCTCTGACACACGGACAAAACCCTAATCACGGGTTTTAATTTATTATTATTATTATTAATTACTTAATTATTATTATTATTATTAATTTTAGTTTTATTTTTACTTTTTACTTTATATATGTATTTTGTTAAATTAGTTTTAATAAAATTGTATTATTAGTAGTTTTTATTAAATAAATAATATAAAAATAATATTTTTTATAAAAATTGTACTTTTTACAACTTTTTATATATTTTTATATTTTGTACCTTTTTAATCGTTGTAGCGTAATATTTGTATTTTTTAGCTCATAATTAATTTTAAACTTAGTTTTTGCTATAGTTATTTTTACTCCTAGATTTTTAGGCTTTGCCGTAGAATTCCTTAAGTGCTTTTTCTTTAGACTAAGATTTAGGTGCTTTAGAATTTTGCGACGCCTTTTTACGTTTTAGTTTCTTTTTAAGTTATTTCCATTTGGGATTTAGTTTTTCCTTGTAAACTTTAATATTTTTAGACCTTTTACTATGTATCAATTATCATTTCAATTAGTAATATCAATTTGCGATTATAATTTTAAGTTAGTTGTAGTAATAAGGTTAAATTAGTTAAGTATTTTTTTAAGTTTTGATAAGTTTCTTTTATTTTTCCGTCACCTTTTATTTTTCAACCATTTTTTTTCTTTTTCGATCTTTTTCGACGAACTCTTTGTCTTTCTTATTTCTCGCCATTCTAGTTTTTAGGACTTAGAATTTTATTCTACTTCTTATCTAAATTTCTTAAAATTACGAAAATTTATTTTAAGTAGTTAAATTAATAGACATCAAAATTTTCTGGTTCGTAGTAATAGTTGGATTTGTACGTGGACCGGGTTATTGGAGCCAAACAGTCCTCAATTATATTGAGACCAAACGAATCCTGCCCCTCTGCTGCATCTTTTGGCTATTCGAAACGTGGGCAAAATCAGAAAAGTCTATTGATTGGATAACTTATTATAATTTTTCTTTCCTTTTAAAAACTAATAGGATATTCTGTGAATGCACCGAGCAAGACGTTCACCACCTTTTGTACGTTCACCACCTGTAACTCGATCAAGACATCGTTTAACAAATATAACCGCCGTTGATTTTTCTTTAGAATCGTCATCTAGTCGACCAAGTACTTCAGTTCAAATTTCCGATAATCCAGTTTTTGAAACAAACCTCACAATTGAGAATCCAGAAAATATTCAGGAACGGTTCATAGATCCTGAACCATTAAACTTTCCTCCGGAACCACCAATCATTCAAACAGAGATTGTTGAGGAACGAACCATTAAATCAGAATCATCTAGTGATACCGATTCAACAAATTCAATTATGGAGAATCTGGAACCTTTAAGTATGGAAGACCGAATGAGAGCTAAACGCACTGGCCAAGGTCACGCAATTACTCATCCAGACATTAATGCGCCAGATTATGAAATCAAAGGACAAATTTTACACATGGTGACTAATCAATGCCAATTTAGTGGTGCACCGAAGGAAGATCCAAATGAACATCTACGTACCTTTAATAGGATCTGCACACTATTTAAAATCCGAGAAGTGGAGGATGAACAAATATATCTCATGTTATTTCCCTGGACTTTAAAGGGAGAAGCCAAAGATTGGTTGGAATCGTTACCTGAAGGGGCGATCGATACATGGGATGTTTTAATTGACAAATTTCTTAAACAATTTTTTCCTGCATCTAAAGCCGTAAGACTTCAAGCAGAAATTGTTACGTTCACACAGAAACCAAATGAAACTCTATATGAGGCGTGGACAAGATATGGAAAGTTGTTAAGAGGATGTCCGCAACATGGTTTAGACACTTGTCAAATAGTACAAATATTCTACCAAGGATGCGACATCACTACAAGAAAAGACATAGATATAGCAGCTGGTGGTTCGATTATGAAGAAAACCGAAACTGATGCTTACAAAATTATTGATAACACTGCTTCCCACTCACATGAGTGGCACCAAGAAAAAGATATCATTAGATCATCTAAAGCAGCTAGAGCCGATTCTAGCCATGACTTAGATTCCATTTCCGCAAAGATAGATGCTTTCGAGAGACGAATGGAAAAGATGACTAAGGATATTCATGCTATACGAATTAGTTGTGAGCAGTGTGGAGGACCACATTTGACAAAAGATTGTCTCAATATTGAATTAACAATGGAACAAAGAGAGAATATTTCATACATAAACCAAAGGCCTGGAAATAATTATCAGAATAATTATCAACCGCCAAGACCGATTTACAATCAAAACCAGAATTATAACCGAAATATTCCATACAATAACCAACAAGGTCCTAGCAATCAACAAGTATCTAATAATACTTATAATCAGCAAAGACCTAATTTTCAAAACAAACCACCACAACAAACCGATGATAAAAAGCCGAATTTAGAAGATATGATGACGAAGCTAGTTGAAACTCAAACGCAGTTTTTCACATCTCAAAAACAAACCAATGAACAAAATGCTCAAGCATTTAGAAATCAACAAGCTTCTATTCAAAATCTGGAACAAGAAGTAAGTAACCTAGCAAGGTTAATAGGTGAAAGAAAACCGGGAAGTCTACCAAGCGATACAAACGCTAACCCCCGGAATGAAACAGCTAAAGCTATTACCACAAGAAGTGGTACAACACTTAAACCACCTGAAATACCTGTAACTTCTGATGAAACTATTCCTACTACACAAGAACCACAACCTGATCAAGATAAGGAAAAAGAACCGGTAGTTGAAAAGGTTAATAAAGATAACACAGTTAAGGATAAACCTTATGTTAAACCATATCAACCACCACTTCCTTATCCAAGTAAAATGAAGAAAGAAAAACTTGAAGCCGAGCAATCCAAATTCTTGGATATGTTTAAACAGATAAATGTAAATCTTCCTTTCATTGATGTGATTTCAGGAATGCCAAGGTATGCTAAATTCTTGAAAGATCTGATCACGAATAGAAAGAAAATGGAAGAACTTTCGGCTGTTACTATGAATGCTAATTGTTCAGCAGTGCTGTTGAATAAGATACCAGAAAAACTATCTGATCCAGGAAGTTTCACAATTCCATGTTTTCTGGGTAGTCTTAGTTCAATAGAAGCATTGGCAGACTTAGGTGCTAGTATAAATCTAATGCCGTATTCACTATACGCTAAACTAGACCTTGGAGAATTGAAACCAACCAGAATAAGCATACAACTAGCCGATAGATCAATAAAATATCCTAGAGGGATAATGGAGAACATGCTAGTTAAAGTTGGTACTTTAGTATTTCCAGTAGATTTTGTTGTTTTGGACATGGAAGAAGATTCTCAAGTTCCTCTCATATTAGGAAGACCATTCTTAAACACGGCTAAAGCAATGATAGACGTGTTCGGTAAGAAACTGACCCTAAGTATAGAGGATGAGAGTGTTACTTTTTCAGTTGATAGAGCAATGCAACAACCACAATCTGCAGATGATACATGTTATTATATTCAAACTATAGATGCACATGCAGAATTATTAGAAGAATTTCCAGAATTACAAGGAACAGGAGAATGTTCTTTAGGAGAAGTTAATGAACCAATTAATGAAGCTGAAATGTTAGCTACACTTATAGCTAATGGATATGAACCAACAACAGAAGAAATTCAAATGCTAAAAGAAGAAGACAGATATCGATATAAATCATCGATAGAAGAACCTCCGAAATTAGAGTTAAAGCCACTTCCAAACCATTTGGAATACGCTTATTTACATGGTGAATCTGAATTACCTGTAATAATATCGTCTTCTCTTACTGAAAATGAGAAATCACAACTCATTTCTGTGTTGAAAGCTCATAAACCAGCCATTGCATGGAAGATTCATGATATTAAAGGAATAAGTCCTTCGTATTGCACACATAAAATCCTTATGGAAGAAGGTCATAAAACGTATGTGCAACGCCAACGAAGACTAAATCCTAATATGCAAGATGTAGTTAAGAAAGAGATTATTAAACTGCTAGATGCAGGTTTGATATATCCAATCTCTGATAGTCCATGGGTAAGCCCAGTTCAATGCGTGCCTAAGAAGGGTGGCATGACTGTCATCACAAATGAGAAAAATGAGCTTATTCCTACTAGGACTGTAACAGGATGGCGTGTATGTATTGATTATAGAAAATTAAATGACGCCACCAGAAAAGATCACTTTCCCTTACCTTTCATAGATCAAATGTTGGAAAGATTAGCCGGAAATAGTTACTATTGTTTTCTAGATGGATTTTCCGGATATTTTCAAATTCCAATAGCACCCGAAGATCAAGAGAAAACCACATTCACGTGCCCTTATGGTACTTTTGCTTACAAACGCATGCCATTTGGACTTTGCAACGCCCCTGCAACCTTTCAAAGGTGTATGATGGCGATTTTTCACGACATGATAGAAGAATGCATGGAAGTATTCATGGATGACTTTTCAGTCTTCGGTGATACATTTAAGTCATGTCTAGTTAATCTGGAACGAATGCTAATTAGATGCGAAAAATCAAATCTAGTACTTAATTGGGAGAAATGCCATTTCATGGTTAAAGAAGGCATCGTTCTTGGACATAAAATTTCAAAAGAAGGAATTGAAGTGGATAGAGCTAAAGTAGATGTAATTGCTAAACTTCCACATCCCACAAATGTTAGAGGAGTTAGGAGTTTTCTAGGGCATGCCGGTTTTTACCGACGTTTTATAAAAGATTTTTCTAAAATTGCCACTCCTATGAATAAACTCCTAGAAAAGGATGCGCCATTCATCTTTTCAGATGAATGTATCAAATCTTTTAATATTCTAAAAGAAAAACTCACTAATGCGCCGATTATGATAACACCAAATTGGAATCTACCATTTGAACTAATGTGCGATGCAAGTGATTTTGCAATGGGAGCCGTTTTAGGACAGAGGATTGAAAAACGATTTCAACCTATATATTATGCTAGTAAGACATTACAAGGAGCACAAACAAACTATACAACTACTGAAAAAGAACTCCTTGCTATTGTCTTTGCTTTTGACAAATTTCGATCATATCTCGTTCTAGCAAAAACGGTGGTCTATACCGACCATTCTGCTCTTAGATACCTATTTTCAAAACAAGATGCTAAACCAAGATTAATCCGTTGGATCTTACTCTTACAAGAGTTTGATATTGAAATCCGAGATAAAAAAGGAGCAGAAAATCTCGCCGCTGATCATCTTTCTCGTCTTGAAAATCCCGAATTAGAAGTTCTGAATGAATCGGCCATACAAGACAACTTTCCTGATGAATATCTATTGAAGATAGATTATAAAGAAATCCCATGGTTTGCAGACTATGCAAACTACTTAGTTTGTGGATTCCTTGAAAAAGGATTATCGTACCAAAGACGAAAGAAATTCTTCAGTGATATAAAACACTATTTCTGGGAAGATCCACATCTGTTTAAAAGTTGTCCCGATGGAATAATACGCCGATGTGTATTTGGAGATGAAGCTAGTAAAATATTAAACCATTGTCACACAGGACCAACAGGAGGGCATTATGGGCCTCAACTAACAGCAAGAAAAGTTTATGAAGCTGGATTCTATTGGCCTACAATTTACAAAGACGCACACCTTCTTTGCAAATCCTGTGATGCATGTCAAAGGGCCGGAAGAATAAGTCAACGTGATGAAATGCCACAAAATGTCATCCAAGTATGTGAAGTATTTGACATTTGGGGTATTGACTTTATGGGTCCATTTCCAAAATCTCATAATAATTTATATATACTCGTAGCCATTGATTATGTATCTAAATGGGCGGAAGCACAAGCTCTCCCAACTAACGATGCACGAGTTGTAGTCAACTTTTTAAAACGTCTTTTTGCAAGGTTTGGAACACCGAAAGCTTTAATAAGTGATCGGGGAACTCATTTTTGTAATAATCAACTTGAGAAAGTTCTTAAAAGATATGGAGTAACTCATAAAATCTCCACCGCATATCATCCACAAACAAGTGGACAAGTTGAAAATACAAACCGAGCTTTAAAACGTATTCTAGAGAAAACCGTAGGATCAAATCCAAAGGAATGGTCCATTACATTGGAGGATGCACTCTGGGCTTTTAGAACAGCCTACAAAACTCCAATTGGAACCACACCTTTTAGACTTGTTTATGGAAAAGCATGTCATCTTCCAGTAGAAATTGAACACAAAGCATTTTGGGCTTTGAAGACATGTAATCTTGATTTACATGAAGCTGGACGTCTACGATTAAGTCAACTAAACGAATTAGAAGAATTAAGACATGAAGCATACGAAAATTCGTTAATCTATAAAGAAAGAACGAAGAAATGGCATGATAAAAGAATCAGAAGTTCAAAAGAATTTAAAGAAGGAGACAGAGTTCTTCTTTTCAATTCACGATTCAAGCTATTTCCTGGAAAATTGAAATCAAGATGGTCTGGACCATTCATAGTAAAAAGAGTTTTCCCATACGGAACGATAGAATTGATAAATTCAAATGGGATTGAATTTAAAGTTAATGGTCACAGAGTTAAACATTACATACATGGTCCGATGGAAGTCGACAACGAAGTTAATCACAATTTCGACACCACAGCTAACTAAGTGTGGGGAGAATCAAGTCTTTAAAGGATAAATATGTATTTCTGTTAGAGTTAGATTGTCTGTTTTCGTGTAGTTCTCGAAAATGGAACACGTATGGTCTTTCCCTAGCAGACCCTAAAGAACTAGTCTTCTCCCCCCATTCTGAATTTTTATTTTTTTTAGGTTTTTACGAAATGAAGACTGCCTGTGAATTAAACCATGGTCTAATGCTACACGCTTTGATCACTAAACGTAATAATGACATACTACCGAGCGAATTAGTATCAGTAATCAGAGAAAGAATGGACGGAGTTAGAAAAGGATCCAGATGCGAAGATAATAAGTTACAATTTGGTAAAGGAGAATCAAAATCCGCAGCGAAAAGAAGAGCACGACACCTAGAAAAATGTCACAAATGCGGAAAATGGTCACATGGAGGTAAATGTTCAAATAATCAAACCTATTCAAATACCGAATTTGTTACTTTATGCAGAGACGGACCGTTCATATGTTTAGAAGAAAAGACAATGAATGCTCGAGGTTACGCCTATGCAGCCATGGAAAACCAATTAAACCGACTATCTTATGAATATAATAGATCATATAACTAAGAAATCTATTTCACAGGTATGTCTGTACAGTTTTTATTTTTATTTTTATTTTTAACCTTTTGATAATAAACGCTAATTTGTTCGCTAAAAAGTATTAAATTGGTATTAAATAAAATTAGGTTTGGCGACCGAAATTATTGATATCCTTCAAAAATTTATTACATCACTGCGAAATTTAACGTTTATTCTTAAGGTATAAATATCTTTAATCAATCAAACCAAAATATTTCAAAAATTCGTCATGAGTTAAATTAGGTCTTGGAACCGAAATTACTTTACCGAAAAGAGGGGCGCATATTTTTGATAATATTTGACTGATTAAAGTGGGATAAAAAGACAAAAAGATTTTTAATTTTATTTTTACCATGTTTTTAAAATTAATATTTAAATCTTAAATTAATATTGTAAACTTTGTAAAAACAATATTTTTAAAATTGTAAATATTTGAAAAATTAATATAAGTTTGGTGTAAATTTATAATATGAATTTTTAAATTAAGTTTGGTTTGAATTTTTAATTTTTAAAATATGAAATTTTAATTTTATGCATTTCAAATTTTAAGTTTGGTGTGAATTTTTAATTTTTAATATTAATTTTGAATTTTATATTTATGTTGTGTGAATTTTAAAAACAAAAATTTACTTTATCTCATTAAGTTAAAAATATGATTTTTAAAATTCGTCGTAAGTTGAAGACTAGGTCTTTGAACCGAAATTGCTTTACCCGAGGGAGGGACGAGAACTTTTATTATCATTATTTTTAATCTTGTTGATTTAAAGTATGCCAAAAACATTAAAAAACCCAAAAATCTTAGCTTTTAAAACAATCGCTACAAAAAGACAAATTTTAAAATTTTGTCGAGGGACGGACTAGGACATCGATCCGAAACGACCTCGTCCTAAATAACAAGGGAAACAAAATTTTAAAATTAATTTCTTATTTGTTTTATAAGTTAAAGATTATAAAAAATAAAAAAAAAAAAAAAAAAAAAAAATAACTCCGCGACTCGCGGAGTTTGCAGTACAAACCTCCGCGACTCGCGGAGGGACCAAATTACAGAAAAAAATAAAACAGCTGCACACGAACTGATCACTCCCACCAACACAGAAACACACATACAGCTCGAAAAAAGACCCCGAAAAAAAAATTTAATCATTTTCACACAAATCATCCTCAATAATTTAAATTGTTACTGATTTCTTGCAAATGAGGGCATTGCAAGATCTTAAGTGTGGGAAGGGGTTAAATTCTTTCGGATTTTAAAAATTTTTACTTTATACACTTGGTTACCATTAAAAATACTAGTAAAGCAGTAGTTGTATTAGAATCTAGTGCTCTCTGATAAAAAAGAACAGCCCTAGTCTTATATACTGACTACCCAATTCTAGTAAAATTTTTCAAAATTTTCAATTAAATGAATTCAAATCATGTTTATACATATTTATGAACGATAAAACTAGGTTTTAACACCGAAATTATTGTTACCTCAGAAAGGACATAAATTGAGAAACAAACTAAAATGTTAAAATTCATTTAAAATGGAATAGAGGACGATAAAAAGAAAAATAAAAAGCCAAGTGTGGGAAAATTTACCAAGTTATTTTAAACATATGTCACATATATTTGTAACAAATAACTGAAAATACTTTTGCTTTGAACTAAACTAAACTGTTTTACCCGATGAAAGAAAAGAAGAGATGGATCTACACGATGAATCAATTCCATCATTAAAAGGAAGTAAAGTCTTCCGAAAAAGACACGCGCTTCTTGATTTAGGTCATGAAGTTGTCGTTCAGACCAGCTGTAGGTTGACGAAAAATCTAGAAAAGTCATCACTAAAATCAGCAGGAAATCCACGGACCTCAGCATTAAACAGGGTCGCCAAGTGGTCAGATTTATCCTAACCATGAGAAGGATTTATCTCGTACAATGGGGGGGCACTATGCAAATTAGCTGGATAAGACTAATGAATCAGATCCCCAGAAAGGATAATCTCCTTAAAGATTAAAAATCAGCTTTTAAGACTGATATTACTCAATCCTAGAGATTGACCTTAAAGATTGAGAATTCAAACTCATGGAATTCAATGATATCTAAACTCGAGCTTGAACGAGAAAATATTTTGATAAAAATACAAACCGATTTGTTCTCTGAAAACCCTATTTTCAATGCGTTCATTACCATTGAACGTAAAATCCTAGGAATTCACCTGGAATTCATTAGGTCACCTGAATCAAATCGGGTGTCAACCGTAAGAACGGTGGTTGCATAGCATGGTCAAAGACAGGACCTTGTGCCAAACCGACAAATTATAAGGGTGAGCTTTTACTATTGCTCCTACCAAGGATAGTAATTGTGTCCGACACGTTATAGACCATAATCAAAAGCATGTCACGGGACATTGCCTTAAACAGTTGCTTGTTCAACGCTTTCCTTTACAACCGGACGGTAGTTTGCCGAAAGGTAATATACGGAACAAGTAAACTGGACGTGTTGCTTTCCAAATACAAGGTTAGCAAGTGGGTGACACAAAACCGCAAGTTTTGAGCTAAAATTTTCAAATCTGAAACCCACCAAACCCACAAAAATATTTTGCAAACACCGGTAAAGGGTTATTCCGGAAAACTTATCTAGGGTAAAAAACTAGATTTAATTTTCAAAAGATCAAATGTTTTCATAAAGATCCAATTTCCTTAATGGATCTAAATTTTTATAGTCATATGGGACTGTAAACCATATCGTTACTACCATTGTTTATACCGCCGTATAGAAATCACTGATGTACAAAGTGTGAAGAATAAAGAAGTGATTCTAGTATTTCAAGACGATATTGCTTGAGGACAAGCAACGCTCAAGTGTGGGAATATTTGATAATGCTAAAAACGAACATATATTTCATAGCATTATTCCTCAAGAAAGACAAGCTTTTAGTTGCAATTGTTCTATTTACAAGTGATATTCGTTTAAATAATAAAAGATGAAGACAAAAGACAGATTCGACGAATTGAAGACGCAAACGACCAAAAAGCTCAAAAGAACAAAAGACAATCAAAAAGGTTCCAATTATTGATAAGAAACGTCTCGAAATCACAAGAGTACAAGATTCAAAACGCAAAGTACAAGATATTAAATTGTACGCGAGGACGTTCGAAAATCCGGAACCGGGACCAGAGTCAACTCTTAACGCTCGACGCAACGGACTAAAAATTACAAGTTAACTATGTATATAAATATAATATAATATATAATTAATTATATTAATTATATATATATTATATATATATATTATTAAAACCGTCGGCAGCCAGAAACTCCAAGGGTGTGAAATGAAAATACCTCTCCGCGACTCGCGGAGTTTGAAGGGCTTTTTGCCGCGAGTCGCGGAGCCCCAAAATTCATTTCTGGCTATAAAGCCAACCGAATTCTGATCGAATTTAACATCATTTTTTTCTTCTCTTCATACGAAGTAATATATATTTATATTTATAATTTATATTTTAATTTTAATTATAATTCTAATAATAAGGGTATGTTAGCGAATGTTGTAAGGGTGTAAGTCGAAATTCTGTCCGTGTAACGCTACGCTATTTTTAATCATTGTAAGTTATGTTCAACCTTTTTACATTAATGTCTCGTAGCTAAGTTATTATTATGCTTATTTAAAACGAAGTAATCATGATGTTGGGCTAATTACTAAAATTGGGTAATTGGGCTTTGTACCATAATTGGGGTTTGGACAAAAGAACGACACTTGTGGAAACTAGGCTATGGGCTATTAATGGGCTTTATATTTGTTTAACTAAATGAAAGTTTGTTAATGTTAATATAAAGATTTACAATTGGGCGTCCCTATAAACTACCATATACACTCGATCGGACACGATGGGCGGGGTATTTATATGTACGAATAATCGTTCATTTAACCGGACACGGGAATGGATTAATAGCCACTAGAATAATTAAAACAGGGGTGAAATTACATTCAAGGGTAATTGGTGTAATTGTTAACAAAGTAGTAAAACCTTGGTTTACACGCAGTCGATAACCTGGTGTATTCATTAAACAAAGTATTAAAACCTTGTTACAATTCGAATCCCCAATTAGTTGGAATATTTATCTTCGGGTATAATAATAATTTGACAAGGACACTTGCAATTTATATTTATGACTGATGGACTGTTATGGACAAAAACCAGACGGACATATTGAATAATCCAGGACAAAGGACAATTAACCCATGGGCATAAAACTAAAATCAACACGTCAAACATCATGATTACGGAAGTTTAAATAAGCATAATTCTTTTATTTCATATTTAATTTCCTTTATTTTATATTTAATTGCACTTCTAATTATCGCACTTTTATTTATTGTTATTTTATTTAATCGCACTTTTAATTATCGTACTTTTTAATTATCGCAATTTAATTTTATCGCATTTTTATTATTCGCAATTTCATTATCGTTATTTACTTTACGCTTTAATTTAAAGTCTTGTATTTATTTTATATTTTACATTAGGTTTTAACTGCGACTAAAGTTTTAAAATCGACAAACCGGTCATTAAACGGTAAAAACCCCCCTTTATAATAATAATATTACTTATATATATATTTGTAATTTTAATAAAAGTAAACTAATATAGCGTTGAGCTTTGCTTAAAGATCTCCCTGTGGAACGAACCGGACTTACTAAAAACTACACTACTGTACGATTAGGTACACTGCCTATAAGTGTTGTAGCAAGGTTTAAGTATATCCATTCTATAAATAAATAAATATCTTGTGTAAAATTGTATCGTATTTAATAGTATTTTCTGCTAAAATTTAATAGTATTTTATACCCCTCTGCTTTGACATCATCGTATGAATCCACGATCCAGTAATTCTTTTAACTGACTCTGAAGTTCTTTTAACTCGGACGGTGCAAGTCTATATGGAGCACGGGCAACCGGTGCAGCTCCTGGTACAAGATCTATTTGAAATTCTACAGATCTAAATGGAGGTAATCCCGGCAACTCTTCCGGAAATACTTCAGGAAAATCTCTTGCCACAGGCTCGTCATTGATGCACTTCTCTTTTTCTTTCTTTTCGACTTTATTAACATGTGCTAAGATAGCATAGCACCCTTTCTTCAAGAACTTATGAGCTTTCAAATAACTAATGAGTTTTAGCTTTGAGTTACCCTTCTCTCCATAAATCATTACTGGCGTTTTATCCTTACGAGGAATGCGAATTGCCTTCTTGGCGCACACAACTTCAGCTCCTATTTTGGACATCCAGTCCATGCCGATTATTACATCAAAACTTCCTAATTCTACGGGTATCAAATCAATCTTAAATGTTTCTCCGGCTAAATTTATTTTACAATCACGGCAAATTTTATCGGCTTTAATTAGTTTACCATTAGCTAACTCAATCATGTACTTAGCATCTAGAGGTAATGATGAACAATTCAATTTAGCATGAAAGTCTCTACACACGTAACTTCTATCAGCACCAGTATCAAATATAATAGATGCGGATAAGTTATTAATGGTAAACGTACCCGTAACAAGCTCCGGGTCTTCACATGCCTCTCTAGCATTAATAACAAATGCTCTCCCACGTGCAGGTCCGATATTCTTCTCTGGATTCGGGCACTGGCTCTTATAGTGACCTTGTTTTCCACACCCAAAACAAGTAATGGTAGCCAAAGCAGTTCTATTTGCATTGGTGGCAGGAGTCTTGGTACCATTTGTATTTGTAACGAGAGCCCTACAATCTTCAGCAAGATGACCCTTTCGATTACATTTGTTGCATACCACATTACAGTAACCAGAGTGATGTTTGTGGCATCGGTTGCATAAAGGATTTTGTCCTTTATAACCAAAGCTTAAACCACTACCCGCACCTTGCGTGTTTTCTTGTTTCTTAAAAGATTGTTGTTGGTTACCTCGATCATAATTTCCATTCCACTTTCTTTTGTTACCTGATACCTTCACATCAGTATTGGATACTTTCTTATCCATGATGACCTGATCCATTAGCTCATTTGCCATGGTTATAGCTTCATGAATTGTCTTAGGTTTCGATGCTGTAACATTTGCCTTGACCTTTTTGGGCAAACCATCTTTGTACATTTCAATCTTACGTTCTTCGGTTGGAACCAATTCAGGACATAGCAAAACTAATTCCATGAATCGCTGATTGTAGTTGGTGATTTCAGTACCAATAACCTTCAGACTTCGTAACTCATCTTCCAACTTCCTAACCTCGTTCCTTGGACAATATTCGTTGATTAACATTGTTTTGAATTCTTCCCACGGAGTATCATAAGCTACATCTCCTCCTACAGCCTTCACATAATTTTTCCACCACGTGAGTGCACTATCTTGTAAAGTGCACGATGCATACTTGGTCATGTCCTTTTCAACACAACCACTAATTTTAAACACAGTCTCCATCTTTTCTATCCACCGGGTTAAACCGATCGGTCCTTCTGTTCCACTGAATGATGAGGGCTTGCAAGCTTGAAAAGTTTTGTAAGTGCACCCCACACGAGGATTTGGGTTAACTGCAGCACCTCTTGCAGCCTCGACCCATAACATTCTGTCATTCACTCGCTGATTGATGAGTTCCTGGATTTCTTGTTTCGTCATTCGGTTCAATCGTGCCATATTCTTCTATAAGAATGAAAAGAAAATAATTATTCACATGGAATATTATAGATGTAGTGTATATTTACAGTACATTATAGCTTATTAATAATATGAACCAGGTATTATTATAAAAGCCTTTTCTTCTTATTAGCGTTTTATAATTATATCTAGGGTAGTACCTACCCGTTAATGTCCATACTTAATAGCTTAGTACAGAATCAATTACTACCATTTAAATAATACTTAACCATGGAAAATTATTGCATTTCACACTTCACTATTTTACATATGCTTACTTACATCGAACATTAAACAAACCACACTAATAATATTATACAAAACATTATATGATCCCATGGTTTAATACGGCAGCGCATCGTTTGGTCTATTTTCTAGGACGTTTAGGTTCAAAGAATCGCTTAACGCTTATCCTGGCTGTCTGTCTATATTTTGGCTGTGGGACTGAAGAACTGGATGCCGGGATAGAACGAATAGGAATAGCGGGAATAGGGGTGGTAGTGTCTAGTGGAGTTGGTGCCACATCATCCTTACTAAACTCGGGATTTGAATTTTCTAATTCATTAGCCTTTCGTTTCTTTCCTAGTTCGAACTCGTCTTTTGTAATTTCCTGTATTTCTTCCTCGGGTTCACTTTCCTCCTCGGGTTCACTTTCCTCCTCGGGTTCACTTTCCTCCTCCGGTTCACTTTCCTCCTCGGGTTCACTTTCCGGGTTCTCTATAGTCGGTTCATCCGGAATTTGTGAGTCTTCCCCAAAGATATTATTTTCGTCATCGGATAGGTTAATGACTGGAACACCATCTGAAGATTCTGGTTCGGAGTCGCTGAACGTGATGACAAATTTTGAGCCCGACATCTATCACACAACAACTAACCCATTAGTACTACATAATATTTACATATAAATTTTAACCAACAATGATAAGCAATGGTTTTTAAATCAGACCCGGTCAAAGTCCAGACTTACTAATGTATCCTAACGACTTATCAGTTAGACACACTAATGCAAACCTGGTTCGCTAAGACCACCGCTCTGATACCACATGTCATAACCCGTCCTTAACCATAAGAACGAGTTAGATAACGTATGATTTCATTGCGAGGTATTGACCTCTATATGCGACATTTTTAAAAGAACAACTGCATTTATTTTACATTACAAACCATAACTCTTATTTTAATACAAGCTTTAGACAATAAAAAGATGATTATCGTTTAGCGATAATCTTAGACTTACAAACTTTACATGTGATGATAACAATACGATTTCTAGCATATTTTACATTACAAATCCTCCGATATGCAGTTTTATTTTTGACACAAATATGCATACTCAAGATCTTGTTTAAATTCAACATGTTGCAGCGGAAGCTTCTAATTATCACCTGAGAATAGACATGTTTAAAACGTCAACATAAAGTTGGTGAGATATAGGTTTAATGCCGGAAGCAATATATATATAGACCACAAGATTTCATATATAAACGTTTTAATAAAAATATTCTAAGTGGTTGAGCACTTGGTAACCATACTTAACATTTAATCACGTCGCATATTCCCTTTATTATGAAATCTTACTACACCGTACCAAGTGTAGTCACGAAACGAAGTACTGTGCAACCGTTGAATACTGGTCGTCCAGTCCGGTTGGGGTTGTCAGGCCCGATAGATCTATCAACAGGATTCGCGTTTACAATACCGCTGTAAATAACAGTTACCAAGCTACAGGGAAGTATGCCAGTGGTACAACTCAACGTAGAATATATTTTTCAGTTACTTGTGTCCATATCGTAAAACATAAAATACATGTATTCTCATCCCGAAATATTTAGAGTTTAAAAGTGGGACTATATACTCACTTTCGTCTTGAAGATATGTAATTTTGACTTGGTCTCCGATTGATATCACAAACCTAACCATATATAATATATCAATACCTTTTCTTTTTAAACAATCGTCACATATATATACTTATAATACTTTTAATAATTCCTTAGTCCGTAGTTAGCAGTTCGATGTTAGTAATTCAATTTTAAATGGTTCATTTTTAGGTGATTAATAAACCCCCAATGAAATAAATAAAAACCCCATCGTATATGTATTGGTCGAGATTAATCTTGACCCACGGTACCGGTGTTGTCAAATGACGTGTTGCGTACATAAAGTACCGGTGTTGTCAAATGACGTGTTGCGTACAATCATGGGATCTTATGATTAATCTTCTCGTATTGTTTACGGGTGATCCTGAACCATATAAAATTAAATTATGAGTACATATATATAAAATATCATGTTATTTTAGAAAGATGTGATTTATTTAATTTTTTTCCAATTAATCACGTAGCTAAATTAGTCTTGGATATCCGATTTCGTTTTGGTCATAGTTTCTTCGTTACAACTCCGTTTTCGTTGGTTCAACTTGCCACTTCCTTGGATCGAGTCCCTCTTTAAGAATATGAACTGTAAATACCTTAGTTTGTATTCGAAATCACAGGTCATAGGTCAAACTTTGGTGAAACTTATGAAGTTAATCATTTTCCATCATGTAAACAACCTTAAATGATTATTTTTCTAAAAATACTTATACTTTGAGTTAAATCATAAAATTTTTATGTGTTAACATATTCATAGTAAAAATCATTTTTCCAGAAAATAAACCTCCAATTCAAAGTTTAAGATGGTTTTTAATTATCCAACCCAAAACAGCCCCCGGTTATACTCCGACGTCGTAAAAACAGTTTTTAAGGTGTTCTTTGAAAAACCAAGTTAAACCTTGTTAAATTAGCATATTTAAGATATATTACAGGTGTTGAAGTATTTTAAAAGTTAAGTTAGAAGGATCTATTTAGTTTGCAAACAAGTTTGAAAACATTCAAACTATGTTCTTGTTGTTAAAATTTTATACCACAAAATAAGATAGCTATATATATATGAATCGAATAAGGTTATGAACATAGTTACTACCTCAAGTTCCTTGGACAAGGTTGCTGTAAAAGAGGAGTAAGAACCTAGAACCAAAAGAGTGATGGAATTGGATGAAAGATTGGAAGTAAGTTTGTGTTCTTGGAAAGGATTCTTGAAGTGTTTTTGTAAGGGTTTTCTTATGGTGATTAAGGCTTGTTTCTATGGCTAGATCTTCATGGTTTCTTGCTGAATGGTTATGGAGTTTAAGGGTTAAGAAAGAGTGTGTGTTTTAGCTAGAAAATGGAAGTGAAAGTTGAATCAAAATGAGGATACATGATCCTCCTTAAAAACGTGATTTAGGGGGGTGAAAGGACAAAACTTTTAAGCTTGTAATCTTGTGTATTTGTCAAACAATCATACAAAAGCAATTACCTCTACCTTAGGGCAGTAACAAGGGCTTGTTAGGTGGTGATTTGATGTGTATATACCAATAGTAAATACGTATAGAAGTTAGGTATGATACTAGTACATATACTCTAGATATACGTATAGAAATCTTGTGAAAAATAGAATGAGGATTCAAATATAGCTATCTTTTGTGAATACACTTATATGATTTTATGTATTTAAGTCCTTAAAAGTGATTAAATACATTACATATACGATATATGTATAAACATTATAGGTTATAAGTATTTATGTCAAATAACGTTACGTATGGTTATCGTTTTGAAAACTTAAGTTAGTAGTTTCAAAATATACTTATAACTTATTGTTATTAATACAAAATGAGATATTAAAACATTCATTAATCATGTTAAATATGTATATATACGTATATATACACAAACGTATAATTATCATATATTGTATAGTTCGTGATATCATCGGTCAAACTAGACGGTCAAACGTTGTGTAAATCTCTTTTCGGAAACATAAATCTCAACAGTTTGGATTGCTTATCATGTTGGTAAGGTTTAATTTATGTAAATATTAATCTTATAAGTATAGAACGATCGAAAAAGTGCGGGTCGTTACAACAATAATAATCGCAACAATTATCCCAACAATCGCAACATCAATCTCAACTACAACAAACGGCCCAACAACAACAACAACAACAACAACAACAACAACAACAACAACAACAACAACAACAACAACAACAACAACAACAACAACAACAACAACAACAACAACAACAACAACAACAACAACAACAGCAGCAACTACAACAATCGTCCCAACAACAATAACAATCGCAACAACAACAACAATCAGAAGCAGCTATGCCAAAGGTGTGAAAAGTATCACTCGGGGTTCTGCACCAAATTTTGCAACAAGTGTAAAAGAAATGGTCATAGCGCGGCGAAGTGTGAGGTCTATGAACCAGGGGTTAACAGAACGAAAGGAACAAATGGTGTCGGAACGAGTAATGGCGGAGCAAGTAGTGTCGGAGCAAGTTATGCCAATGTAGTTTGTTATAAATGTGGAAAATCGGGCCACATTATTAGAAATTGCCCGAACCAGGAGAACACGAATGGACAAGGCCGCAGAAGAGTTTTTAATATTAATGCGGCAGAGGCACAGGAAGACCTGGAGCTTGTTACGGGTACGTTTCTTATTGACAATAAATCTGCTTACGTTTTATTTGATTCGGGTGCGGATAGAAGCTATATGAGTAGAGATTTTTGTGCTAAATTAAGTTGTCCATTGACGCTGTTGAATAGTAAATTTTTACTCGAATTAGCAAATGGTAAATTAATTTCAGCAGATAATATATGTCGGAATCGAGAAATTAAACTGGTTAGCAAAACATTTAAGATTGACTTGATACCTGTAGAGTTAGGGAGTTTTGATGTGATAATCGGTATGGACTAGTTAAAAGAAGTGAAAGAAGAGATCGTTTGTTACAAAAATGCAATTCGCATTATACGAGAAAAAGAAAAACCCTTAATGGTGTACGGAGAAAAGGGCAACACGAAGCTACATCTTATTAGTAATTTGAAGGCACAAAAACTAATAAGAAAAGGTTGCTATGCTGTTCTAGCACACGTCGAGAAAGTACAAACTGAAGAAAAGAGCATCAATGATGTTCCCGTCGCAAAAGAATTTCCTGATGTATTTCCGAAAGAATTACCGGGATTACCCCCACATCGATCCGTTGAATTTCAAATAGATCTTGTACCAGGAGCTGCACCAATAGCTCGTGCTCCTTACAGACTCGCATCCAGCGAGATGAAAGAACTGCAAAGCCAATTACAAGAACTTTTAGAGCGTGGTTTCATTCGACCAAGCACATCACCGTGGGGAGCTCCTGTTTTGTTTGTCAAGAAGAAGGATGGTACATTCAGGTTGTGTATCGACTACCGAGAGTTGAACAAACTTACCATCAAGAACCGCTACCCACTACCGAGAATCAACGACTTATTTGATCAACTACAAGGCTCGTCTGTTTATTCAAAGATTGACTTACGTTCCGGGTATCATCAAATGCGGGTGAAAGAAGATGATATTTCAAAGACTGCTTTCAGAACACGTTACGGTCATTACGAGTTTATGGTCATGCTGTTTGGTTTAACTAATACACCAGCTGTGTTCATGGACCTTATGAACCGAGTGTGTGGACCATACCTTGACAAGTTTGTCATTATTTTCATTGATGACATACTTATTTACTCAAAGAATGACCAACAACACGGTGAACATTTGAGAAAGGTGTTAGAAGTATTGAGGAAGGAAGAATTGTACGCTAAATTTTCAAAGTGTGCATTTTGGTTGGAAGAAGTTCAATTCCTCGGTCACATAGTGAACAAAAAAGGTATTAAGGTGGATCCGGCAAAGATAAGAACTGTTGAAAAGTGGGAAACCCCGAAAACTCCGAAACACATACGCCAGTTTTTAGGACTAGCTGGTTACTACAGAAGGTTCATCCAAGACTTTTCCAGAATAGCAAAACCCTTGACTGCATTAACGCATAAAGGTAAGAAATTTGAATGGAAGGATGAACAAGAGAAAGCGTTCCAGTTATTGAAGAAAAAGCTAACTACGGCACCTATATTGTCATTGCCTGAAGGGAATGATGGTTTTATGATTTATTGTGACGCATCAAAGCAAGGTCTCGGTTGTGTATTAATGCAACAAACGAAGGTGATTTCTTATGCGTCTAGACAATTGAAGATTCACGAGCAAAATTATACGACGCATGATTTGGAATTAGGCGCGATTGTTTTTGCATTAAAGACTTGGAGGCACTACTTATATGGGGTCAAAAGTATTATATATACCGACCACAAAAGTCTTCAACAGATATTTAATCAGAAACAACTGAATATGAGGCAGCGTAGGTGGATTGAATTGTTGAATGATTACGACTTTGAGATTCATTACCACCCGGGGAAGGCAAATGTGGTAGCCGACGCCTTGAGCAGGAAGGACAGAGAACCCATTCGAGTAAAATCTATGAATATAATGATTCACAATAACCTTACTACTCAAATAAAGGAGGCGCAACAAGGAGTTTTAAAAGAGGGAAATTTAAAGGATGAAATACCCAAAGGATCGGAGAAGCATCTTAATATTCGAGAAGACGGAACCCGGTATAGGGCTGAAAGGATTTGGGTACCAAAATTTGGAGATATGAGAGAAATGGTACTTAGAGAAGCTCATAAAACCAGATACTCAATACATCCTGGAACGGGGAAGATGTACAAGGATCTCAAGAAACATTTTTGCTGGCTGGGTATGAAAGCCGATGTTGCTAAATACGTAGGAGAATGTTTAACGTGTTCTAAGGTCAAAGCTGAGCATCAGAAACCATCAGGTCTACTTCAATAACCCGAAATCCCGGAATGGAAATGGAAAAACATTACCATGGATTTCATCACTAAATTGCCAAGGACTGCAAGTGGTTTTGATACTATTTTTGTAATAGTTGATCGTCTCACCAAATCAGCACACTTCCTGCCAATAAGAGAAGATGACAAGATGGAGAAGTTAGCACGACTGTATTTGAAGGAAGTTGTCTCCAGATATGGAATACCAATCTCTATTATCTCTGATAGGGATGGCAGATTTATTTCAAGATTCTGGCAGACATTACAGCAAGCATTAGCAACTCGTCTAGACATGAGTACTGCCTATCATCCACAAACTGATGGGCAGAGTGAAAGGATGATACAAACGCTTGAAGACATGCTACGAGCATGTGTTATTGATTTCGGAAATAGTTGGGATCGACATCTACCGTTAGCAGAATTTTCCTACAACAACAGCTACCATTCAAGCATTGAGATGGCGCCGTTTTAAGCACTTTATGGTAGAAAGTGCAGGTCTCCGATTTGTTGGAGTGAAGTGGGGGATAGACAGATTACGGGTCCGGAGATAATACAAGAAACTACCGAGAAGATCATCCAAATTCAACAACGGTTGAAAACCGCCCAAAGTCGACAAAAGAGCTACGCTGATATTAAAAGAAAAGATATAGAATTTGAAATTGGAGAGATGGTCATGCTTAAAGTTGCACCTTGGAAAGACGTTGTTCGATTTGGTAAACGAGGGAAATTAAATCCAAGGTATATTGGACCATTCAAGATTATTGATCGTGTCGGACCAGTAGCTTACCGACTTGAGTTACCTCAACAACTTGCGGCTGTACATAACACTTTCCACGTCTCGAATTTGAAGAAATGTTTTGCTAAAGAAGATCTCACTATTCCGTTAGATGAAATCCAAATCAACGAAAAACTTCAATTTATCGAAGAACCCGTCGAAATAATGGATCGTGAGGTTAAAAGACTTAAGCAAAACAAGATACCAATTATTAAGGTTCGATGGAATGCTCGTAGAGGACCCGAGTTCACCTGGGAATGAGAAGATCAGATGAAGAAGAAATACCCGCATTTATTTCCAGAAGATACGTCAACACCTCCAACTGCTTAAAATTTCGTGACGAAATTTATTTAACGGGTAGGTACTGTAGTGACCCGAACTTTTCCATGTTTATATATATATATTAAATGAAATTTTTATTTACATGATTAAGTGTTTCCAACATGTTAAGCAATCAAACTTGTTAAGACTTGATTAATTGAAATAGGTTTCATATAGACAATTGACCACCCAAGTTGACCGGTAATTCACGAACGTTAAAACTTGTAAAAACTATACGATGACATATATATGGTTATATATATAGTTAACATGATTTTATTATAAGTATGTATCTCATTAGGTATTTTAACAATGAGTTGTATACATAAAAATGAGACTATTAATTTAAGAAACTCGAAAACGATATATATAACGATTATCGTTATAACAACGTCTTACTAGGTACATATGAATCATATTAAGATATTGATACACTTGGTTAATTATGTTAAATGATAAGTAAATATATTATTAAGTGTATTAACAATGGAATACACATGTAAAAATAAGACTACTAACTTAATGATTTCGAAACGAGACATATATGTAACGATTATCGTTGTAACGACATTTAACTGTATATACATCATACTAAGATATATTATTATTATATATCATAATATCATGATAATATAACAATTTAACATCTCATTTGTTATAATAAACAATGGTTTAACAACATTCAACAAGATCGTTAACCTAAAGGTTTCGAAACAACATTTACATGTAACGACTAACGATGACTTAACGACTCAGTTAAAATATATATACAAGTAGTGTTTTAATATGTATTCATACACTTTTTAAAGACTTCAAGAAACTTATCAAAATACTTCTACTTAACAAAAATGCTTACAATTACATCCTCATTCAGTTTCATCAACAATTCTACTCGTATGCACCCGTATTCGTACTCATACAATACACAGCTTTTAGATGTATGTACTATTGGTATATACACTCCAATGATCAGCTCTTAGAAGCCCATGTGAGTCACCTAACACATGTGGGAACCATCATTTGGTAACTAGCATGAAATATCTCATAAAATTACAAAAATATGAGTAATCATTCATGAATTATTTACATGAAAACAAAATTACATATCCTTTATATCTAATCCATACACCAACGACTAAAAACACCTAAAAACACTTTCATTATTAAATTTTCTTCATCTAATTGATCTTTCTCAAGTTCTATCTTCAAGTTCTAAGTGTTCTTCATAAATTCCAAAAGTTCTAGTTTCATAAAATCAAGAATACTTCCAAGATTGCAAGTTTACTTCCAAGTTTTCTAAATCCATTCCAAGTAATCATCCAAGATCAAGAAACCTTTGTTACTTACAGTAGGTTATCTTTATAATACAAGGTAATAATCATATTCAAACTTTAATTCAATTTCTATAACTATAACAATCTTATTTCGAGTGGAAATCTTACTTGAAATTGTTTTCGTGTCATGATTCTGCTTCAAGAACTTTCAAGCCATCCAAGGATCCTTTGAAGCTAGATCTATTTTTTTAATTTCCAGTAGGTTTATCCAAGGAACTTGAGGTAGTAATGATGTTCATAACATCATTCGATTCATACATATAAAGCTATCTTATTCGAAGGTTTAAACTTGTAATCACTAGAACATAGTTTAGTTAATTCTAAACTTGTTCGCAAATAAAAGTTAATCCTTCTAACTTGACTTTTAAAATCAGCTAAACACATGTTCTATATCTATATGATATGCTAACTTAATGATTTAAAACCTGAAAACACGAAAAACACCGTAAAACCGGATTTACGCCGTTGTAGTAACACCGCGGGCTGTTTTAGGTTAGTTAATTAAAAACTATGATAAACTTTGATTTAAAAGTTTTTATTCTGGGAAAATGATTTTTATTATGAACATGAAACTATATCCAAAAATTATGGTTAAACTCAAAGTGAAAGTATGTTTTCTAAAATGGTCATCTAGACATCGTTCTTTCGACTGAAATGACTACCTTTACAAAAACGACTTGTAACTTATTTTTCCGACTATAAACCTATACTTTTTCTGTTTAGATTCATAAAATAGAGTTCAATATAAAACCATAGTAATTTGATTCACTCAAAACGGATTTAAAATGAAGAAGTTATTGGTAAAACAAGATTGGATAATTTTTCTCATTTTAGCTACGTGAAAATTGGTAACAAATCTATTCCAACCATAACTTAATCAACTTGTATTGTATATTATTTAATCTTGAGATACCATAGACACGTATACAATGTTTCGACGTATCATGTCGACACATCTATATATATTTCGGAACAACCATAGACACTCTATTTGTGAATGTTGGAGTTAGCTATACAGGGTTGAGGTTGATTCCAAAATATATATAGTTTGAGTTGTGATCAATACTGAGATACGTATACACTGGGTCGTGGATTGATTCAAGATAATATTTATTGATTTATTTCTGTACATCTAACTGTGGACAACTAGTTGTAGGTTACTAACGAGGACAGCTGACTTAATAAACTTAAAACATCAAAATATATTAAAAGTGTTGTAAATATATTTTGAACATACTTTGATATATATGTATATATTGTTATAGGTTCGTGAATCAACCAGTGGCCAAGTCTTACTTCCCGACGAAGTAAAAATCTGTGAAAGTGAGTTATAGTCCCACTTTTAAAATCTAATATTTTTGGGATGAAAATACATGCAGGTTTTATAAATGATTTACAAAATAGACACAAGTACGTGAAACTACATTCTATGGTTGAATTATCGAAATCGAATATGCCCCTTTTTATTAAGTCTGGTAATCTAAGAATTAGGGAACAGACACCCTAATTGACGCTAATCCTAAAGATAGATCTATTGGGCCTAACAAACCCCATCCAAAGTATCGGATGCTTTAGTACTTCGAAATTTATATCATATCCGAAGGGTGTCCCGGAATGATGGGGATATTCTTATATATGCATCTTGTTAATGTCGGTTACCAGGTGTTCACCATATGAATGATTTTTATCTCTATGTATCGGATGTGTATTGAAATATGAAATCTTGTGGTCTATTGTTGCAATTTGATATATATAGGTTAAACCTATAACTCACCAAGATTTTTGTTGACGTTTAAAGCATGTTTATTCTCAGGTGAATACTAAGAGTTTCCGCTATTGCATACTAAAATAAGGACAAGATTTAGAGTCCATGTTTGTATGATATTGTGTAAAAACTGCATTCAAGAAACTGATTTCGATGTAACATATTTGTATTGTAAACCATTATGTAATGGTCGTGTGTAAACAGGATATTTTAGATTATCATTATTTGATAATCTACGTAAAGCTTTTTAAACCTTTATTTATGAAATAAAGGTTATGGTTTGTTTTAAAAATGAATGCAGTCTTTGAAAAATGTCTCATATAGAGGTCAAAACCTCGCAACGAAATCAATTAATATGGAACGTTTTTAATCAATAAGAATGGGACATTTCAGTTGGTATCCGAGTGTTGGTCTTAGAGAACCAGAAAATTTGCATTAGTGTGTCTTATCGAGTTTGTTAGGATGCATTAGTGAGTCTGGACTTCGATCGTGTTTTCTTTAAAAATGATTGCTTAACATTTTTGTTGGAAACTATATATTATTAATATGTATATATTATGTGATATATTAATCTCTTAACATGTTTGATATTGTGTGATAGATGTCTACCTCTAGCATAAATCCCATTGACTCACCTAATAATAACGAAGAGTCGAATATATATTGGACTGATTTACAAGTTCCCGAAGAAGAACCGGAAGAAGAATCAGAACCGGAAGAGGAGGAACCGAAGGAGGAAATAGAACCGGTGGGGGAAATAATAAAACGGTTAAGTAAAAGAAAATCTTCAACCAACCGACCAAGGTTAATTATGGTCAATGGTGTTTCCGCCAAGGAAGCAAAATATTGGGAGGATTACCAATTCTCCGATGAATCGGATTCCGACGAGAATTCCGATGATGTTATAGAAATTACCCCAACTGAATTTAAAAAGGCAAAAGAAAATAATAAGGGAAAGGGCATAAAAATAGAGAAATCTAATTCCAACCCCGATGAACTTTATATGTATCGTCAACCCCCGAAGCCCTTAAGTTGTAACAATGACCCGGGAACCTCTAAACCACCAGGTTTTTCTAAACCGTTATGGAAAACGACAGCTCGTATTAGGGGAACATCATATATCCCTAGAAACTTGTCAAAACGAACCAAAACCGAAGAAGAAGAAACGAGCGAGTCGGAATAAGATAGTTGTATTCGTGTGGTGTAATATATGTAATATAGTGTGCTTATGCTTTATGATATATGTAAAAATTGCTTGTATTAATAAGTATTTTTTTTATGAATCTAACTCTTGTCTATTTTACAGTATAAAAACACAAAATGGATAGACAACTCAATATTTTAAGAGACCTACCCGGAGACATGATTGATGAAATCTTGTCTAGAGTCAGTCAGAATTCCTCGGCACAACTATTTAAGGCGAGATCAGTTTGTAAGACATTCGAAGAACGTTCCAAGAATTCCTTGGTTTATAAAAGGCTTTCGTTCGAAAGATGGGGAATATCACATTGGAAAATCCATAAGTTACGATGTGTTTACTTTGACGCATATATTGCGGGGAACCCAAATGCTATTTTACGCAACGGGTTAAGAAATTATTTTGACTCAATATATCCGAATATAGGACTTCGTGATTTAGAAAAAGTGGCTAACATGCAACATAAAGAAGCATGTTATACTTATGGCTTAGTAATGTTCGTTTCTCACCAAAGTGAGAACAAGAACATCGGGCTACAACTATTAAACAAAACGTTCCCACAAGTGACGGAGTCGGTAATTGGGGTAAGAAATGAGGTTTTTAGATTGTTAAGGGACTGTTGGATATTACGTAACCCACGTCCCTTTGACGAAGTTACAACACGCTGTCTTATCAACGGCCATAACGGTTATGTTCCACAAGACTAAGGATGGGAAGTAGTCCTAGTAAAACCAGAATGCATGACTTGTTTCTGGACGTATGAATTACGTGTCTTTATTGCCTTTGCTGAACGACTTGTGTACTAGCTAGAATTATCTTCACAACTATCTTGTATCAAAGTTATTGTGTGCTATATTTCATGCTTTATGTAAAATAAGCGGTATTGTAAGTTTGTAAAATATTGTATAAAAGTTTGAACGCGAAATATTATTATAATCAGTTTTTCATATAGAATTGTAGTAGTTGAATTGTATATTAGCTACTAAGTATGAACTTAACGGGTAGGTACTACCCGAATTTAAACTTATAAAACGCTAATATGAAGAAAAATCTTTTATAAATGAGTTCATATTATGCTACGAAATACTATTAACTACTCTTAATATTCTGTATGATTAACTTGTTCCATTTGACTATTTTGAAGGAAATGGCACCGACTACTCGACACACCGTGAATATGAATGAAGAGGAATTCCGTACTTTTCTAGCTTCAAACATAGCCGCAGTACAGGCTGCGCTACATACCAACAATAACCTTGGATCTAGCAGTACAGGAAATCGTGTAGGATGCACCTACAAAGAATTCACTGCCTGCAAACCTTTGGAATTTGATGGAACCGAAGGACCGATCGGATTGAAATGGTGGACCGAGAAGGTCGAATCGGTGTTTGCCGTAAGTAAGTGTACTGAAGAGGATAAAGTGAAGTACGCTACGCATACCTTCACAGGTTCTGCATTAACATGGTGGAATACCTATCTAGAGCAAGTGGGACAAGATGATGCGTACGCACTACCGTGGTCAGCATTCAAGCACTTGATGAACGAGAAGTACCGTCCCAGAACCGAGGTCAATAAGCTCAAGACAGAACTTAGAGGGTTACGAACCCAAGGATTTGATATTACCACGTACGAAAGACGATTTAGCAGAATTATGCCTATTGTGTCCGGGAGCGTTCGAAGATGAGGAAGAGAAGATCGACGCGTTTGTGAAAGGATTACCGGAAAGAATCCAAGAAGATATAAGTTCACACGAGCCCGCCTCCATAAAACAGGCTTGTAGAATGGCTCACAAACTAGTGAACCATATTGAGGAAAGAATTAAAGAACAGACGGCTAAAGAGGCCAATGTGAAGCAAGTCAAAAGAAAGTGGGAGGAAAACGGTGATAAGAATCACCAATACAACAACAGCAATTACAATAATAATCGCAATAATTATCCCAACAATCGCAACATCAATCGCAAATACAACAAACGGCCCAACAACAACAACAACAACAACAACAACAACAATAACAACAACAGCAACTACAACAATCATCCCAACGACAATAACAACCGCAACAACAACAACAATCAGAAGCAGCTATGCCAAAGGTGTGAAAAGTATCACTTGGGGTTCAGCACCAAATTTTGCAACAAGTGTAAAAGAAATGGACATAGCGCGGTGAAGTGTGAGGTCTACGGACCAGGGATTAACAGAACGAAAGGAACAAATGGTGTCGGAACGAGTAATGGTGGAGCAAGTAGTGTCGGAGCAAGTTATACCAATGTAGTTTGTTATAAATGTGGAAAACCGGGCCATATTATTAGAAATTGCCCGAACCAGGAGAACACGAATGGAGAAGGCCGCGGAAGAGTTTTCAATATTAATGCGGCGGAGGCACAGGAAGACCCGGAGCTTGTTACGGGTATGTTTCTTATTGACAATAAATCTGCTTACGTTTTATTTGATTCAGGTGCGGATAGAAACTATATGAGTAGAGATTTTTGTGCTAAATTAAGTTGTCCATTGACGCCGTTGGATAGTAAATTTTTACTCGAATTAGCAAACGGTAAATTAATTTCAGCAGATAATATATGCCGAAATCAAGAAATTAAACTGGGTAGCGAAATATTTAAGATTGATTTGATACCAGTAGAGTTAGGGAGTTTTGATGTAATAGTTGGCATGGACTGGCTGAAGAAGGTGAAAGCAGAGATCGTATGTTATAAAAATGCAATTCGCATTGTACGAGAAGAAGGAGAACCCTTAATGGTGTACGGAGAAAAAGGCAACATGAAGCTACATCTTATTAGTAATTTGAAGGCACAAAAACTAATAAGAAAAGGTGGCTATGCTGTTCTAGCACACGTCGAGAAAGTACAAACTGAAGAAAAGAGCATCAATGATGTTCCCGTCGCAAAAGAATTTCCCGATGTATTTCCGAAAGAATTACCGGGATTACCCCCACATCGATCTGTTGAATTTCAAATAGATCTTATACCAGGAGCTGCACCAATAGCTCGTGCTCCTTATAGACTCGCACCCAGCGAGATGAAAGAACTGCAAAGCCAACTGCAAGAACTATTAGAACGTAGTTTCATTCGACCAAGCACATCACCATGGGGAGCTCCTATTTTGTTTGTCAAGAAGAAGGATGGTACATTTAGGTTGTGTATTGACTACAGAGAGTTGAACAAACTTACCATCAAAAACCATTATCCACTGCCGAGAATTGACGACTTATTTGATCAACTACAAGGCTCGTCAGTTTATTCGAAGATCGATTTACGTTCTGGATATCATCAAATGCGAGTAAAGGATGATGATATTCCAAAAACTACTTTTAGGACGCGTTATGGTCATTACGAGTTTATGGTTATGCCGTTTGGATTGACTAACGCACCAGCTGTGTTCATGGACCTTATGAACCGAGTGTGTGGGCCATATCTTGACAAGTTTGTCATTGTTTTCATCGATGACATACTTATTTACTCAAAGAATGATCAAGAGCACGAAGAACATTTGAGAAAAGTGCTAGAAGTATTGAGGAAAGAAAAACGGTACGCTAAGTTTTCAAAGTGTGCATTTTGGTTGGAAGAAGTTCAATTCCTCGGTCACATAGTGAACAAAGAAGGTATTAAGGTGGATCCGGCAAAGATAGAAACTGTTGAAAAGTGGGAAACCCCGAAAACTCCGAAACACATACGCCAGTTTTTAGGAGTAGCTGGTTACTACAGAAGGTTCATCCAACACTTTTCCAGAATAGCAAAACCCTTGACTGCATTAACGCATAAAGGGAAGAAATTTGAATGGAAGGATGAACAAGAGAAAGCGTTCCAGTTATTGAAGAAAAAGCTAACTACGGCACGTATATTGTCATTGCCTGAAGGGAATGATGATTTTGTGATTTATTATGACGCATCAAAGCAAGGTCTCGGTTATGTATTAATGCAACGAACGAAGGTGATTGCTTATGCGTCTAGACAATTGAAGATTCACGAACAAAATTATATGACGCATGATTTGGAATTAGGCGCAGTTGTTTTTGCATTAAAGACTTGGAGGCACTACTTATATGGGGTCAAAAGTATTATATATACCGACCACAAAAGTCTTCAACGCATATTTAATCAGAAACAACTGAATATGAGGCAGCGTAGGTGGATTGAATTGTTGAATGATTACGACTTTGAGATTCGTTACTGTAGTGACCCGAACTTTTCCATGTTTATATATATATTAATTTAGATTGATATTTACATGATTAAATGTTTCCAACATGTTAAGCAATCAAACTTGTTAAGACTTGATTAATTGAAATATGTTTCATATAGACAATTGACCACCCAAGTTGACCGGTGATTCACGAACGTTAAAACTTGTAAAAACTATATGATGACATATATATGGATATATATATAGTTAACATGATACTATGATAAGTAAACATATCATTAAGTGTAACGACCCGCACTTTTTCGATCATTCTATACTTATAAGATTAATATTTACATAAATTAAACCTTACCAACATGATAAGCAATCCAAATTGTCGAGACTTATGTTTTTCGAAAAGAGATTTACACAACGTTTGACCGTCTAGTTTGACCGATGATATCACGAACTATACAATATATGATAATTATACGTTTGTATATATATATGTATATATACATGTTTAACATGATTTAAGGATGTTTTAATACCTCATTTTGTATTAATAACAATAAGTTATAAGTATATTTTGAAACTACTAACTTAAGTTTTCAAAACGATAACCATACGTAACGTTATTTGACTTAAATACTTATGACATATAATGTTTATACATATATCGTATAAGTAATGTATTTAATCATTTTTAAGGACTTAAATACATAAAACCATATAAGTATATTCACAAAAGATAGCTATATTTGAATCCTCGTTCCGTTTTCACAAGATTTCTATACGTATACTTAGGGTATATGTACCCGTATAAATACGCAGTTTCTAGAAGTTTTACTATTGAAAAATACCAATTATTAGACTTCAATTATATGATCTTAGCAGCCTTTGATTAGTCAATACATGTGGGATCATATATGAGGACTTTTGAGCTAAAAATCAAAAAAATAAAGTCTATATATACATATACATATATACGCCTATATACACATATGCACACTTTCATAACAATTTTCTTTCAAGTTAAATGATCTTCTAAACTCTCTTATCTTCAACCTTCAAGTGTTCTTCAAGGTCCTCATAAGTTTTTAGCTTCAAAACATCACTTAATCATAATAAGAAAACCCTTACAAAAATACTTCAAGAAAACCTTCCAAGAACACCAACTTACTTCCAATCTTTCATCCACTTCCATCACCCTTTTGGTTCTAGGTTCTTACTCCTCTTTTACAGCAACCTTGTCCAAGGAATTTGAGGTAGAATCTATGTTCATAACCTTATTCGATTCATATATATATAGCTATCTTATTTTGTGGTATAAAATTTTAACAACAAGAACATAGTTTGAATGTTTTCAAACTTGTTTGCAAACTAAATAGATCCTTCTAACTTAACTTTTAAAATACTCCAAGACCTGTAATATAACTTAAATATATTCTAATTTAACAAGGTATAACTTGGTTTTTCAAAGATTATCTTAAAAACTGTTTTTACGACGTCGGAGTGCCACCGGGGACTGTTTTGGGTTGGATAATTAAAAACTATCTTAAACTTTGAATTGGAGGTTTATGTTCTGGAAAAATGATTTTTACTATGGATATGATAACACATAAAAATTCCATGATTTAATTCAAAGTATAAGTATTTTTAGAAAAATAATCATTTAAGGTTGTTTACATAAAGGAAAATGTTTAACTTCATAAGTTTCACTAAAGTTTCACCTATGCCGTGTGATTTTGAATACAAACCAAGGTATTTTCAGTTCATAGTCTTAAAGAGGGACTCGATCCAAGGAGATGGCAAGTTGAATCAACGAAAACGGATTTGTAACGAAGAAACTATGACCGAAACAAAATTGGTTATCCAAGACTTGTTTAACTTCGGGATTAATTGGGAAAAATTAAATAAAATCACATCTTTCTAAGATAACATGATATTTTATATAATTCAATTTTATATGGTTCAGGATCACCCGTAAACAACACGAGAAGATTAATCATAAGATCCCATGATTGTACGCAACACGTCATTTGACAACACCGGTACTTTATTACGCAACACGTCATTTGACAACACCGGTACCGTGGGTCAAGATTAATCTCGACCAATACATATACGATGGGGTTTTATTTATTTCGTTGGGGGTTTTATTTATTTCATTGCAGGTATATTAAACATCTAAAAATGAACCATTAAAATTGAATTACTAACAACGAACTACTAACTACGGACTAAGGAATTATTCAAAGTATTAAAAGTATAACAAGTATATATATGTGACGTTTGTTTAAAAAGAAAAGGTATTGATATATTATATATGGATAGGTTCGTGATATTAACCGGAGACCAAGTCAAATTATATATATATATCTTCAAGACGAAAGTGAGTATATAGTCCCACTTTTAAACTCTAAATATTTCGGGATGAGAATACATGTATTTTATGTTTTACAATATGGACACAAGTAACTGAAAAATATATTCTACGTTGAGTTGTACCACTGGCATACTTCCTTGTAGCTTGGTAACTAATATTTACAGCGGTATTGTAAACGCGAATCCTGTTGATAGATCTATCGAGCCTGACAACCCCAACCGGACTGGACGACCAGTATTCAACGGTTGCACAGTACTTCGTTTCGTGACTACACTTGGTACAGTGTAGTAAGATTTCATATTAAAGGGAATATGCGACGTGATTAATTGTTAAGTATGGTTACCAAGTGCTCAACCACTTAGAATATTTTTATTAAACTGTTTATATACGAAATCTTGTGGTCTATATATATATTGCTGCCGGCACTAAACCTATATCTCACCAACTTTATGTTGACCTTTTAAAACATGTCTATTCTCAGGTGATTTCTAAAAGCTTCCGCTGCATTATGTTGAATTTGAGCAGGATCTTGCGTACGCATATTTGTGTCAAAAATAAGACTGCATATCCAAGAACTTGTGTTGTAAAATATGCTACAAATCATGTTGTTATCATCATTTGTAAAGTTTGTAAGTCGAAGATTATCGCTAAACGATAATCATCTTTATTTCGTCCAAAGCTTGTATCAAAAATAAGAATCATGGTTTGTAATGTATAATATATGCAGTTTTTCTTTTAAAAATGTCGCATATAGAGGTCAATACCTCGCAATGAAATCATACGTTATCTAACACGTTCTTACGGTTAAGGATGAGTTATGACATGTGGTATCAGAGCGGTGGTCTTAGCGAACCAGGTTTGCATTAGTGTGTCTAACTGATAAGTCGTTAGGATACATTAGTAAGTCTGGACTTTGACCGGGTCTTATTTAAAAACCATTGCTTATCATTGTTGGTTAAAATTTATATGTAAATATTATGTAGTACTAATGGGGTAGTTGTTGTGTGATAGATGTCGGGCTCAAAACTTGTTATCACATTCAGCGACTCCGAACCAGAATCTTCAGATGGTGTTCCAGTCATTAACCTATCCGATGACGAAAATAATATCTTTGGGGAAGACTCACAAATTCCGGATGAACCGACTATAGAGAACCCGGAAAGTGAACCCGAGGAGGAAAGTGAACCCGAGGAGGAAAGTGAACCCGAGGAGGAAAGTGAACCCAAGGAGGAAAGTGAACCCGAGGAAGAAATACAGGAAATTACAAAAGAAGAGTTCGAACTAGGAAAGAAACGAAAGGCTAATGAATTAGAAAATTCAAATCCTGAGTTTAATAAGGATGATGTGGCACCAACTCCACTAGACACTACCACCCCTATTCCCGCTATTCCTATTCGTTCTATCCCGGCATCCAGTTCTTCAGTCCCACAGCCAAAATATAGACAGACAGCCAGGATAAGCGTTAAGCGATTCTTTGAACCTAAACGTCCTAGAAAATAGACCAAACGATGCGCTGCCGTATTAAACCATGGGATCATATAATGTTTTGTATAATATTATTAGTGTGGTTTGCTTAATGTTCGATGTAAGATAAGCATATGTAAAATAGTGAAGTGTGAAATGCAATAATTTTCCATGGTTAAGTATTATTTAGATGGTAGTAATTGATTCTGTACTAAGCTATTAAGTATGGACATTAACGGGTAGGTACTACCCTAGATATAATTATAAAACGCTAATAAGAAGAAAAGGCTTTTATAATAATACCTGGTTCATATTATTAATAAGCTATAATGTACTGTAAATATACACTACATCTATAATATTCCATGTGAATAATTATTTTCTTTTCATTCTTATAGAAGAATATGGCGCGATTGAACCGAATGACGGAACAAGAAATCCAGGAACTCATCAATCAGCGAGTGAACGACAGAATGTTATGGGTCGAGGCTGCAAGAGGTGCTGCAGTTAACCCAAATCCTCGTGTGGGGTGCACTTACAAAACTTTTCAAGCTTGCAAGCCCTCATCATTCAGTGGAACAGAAGGACCGATCAGTTTAACCCGGTGGATAGAAAAGATGGAGACTGTGTTTAAAATCAGTGGTTGTGTTGAAAAGGACATGACCAAGTATGCATCGTGCACTTTACAAGATAGTGCACTCACGTGGTGGAAAAATTATGTGAAGGCTGTAGGAGGAGATGTAGCTTATGATACTCCATGGGAAGAATTCAAAATAATGTTAATCAACGAGTATTGTCCAAGGAACGAAGTTAGAAAGTTGGAAGATGAATTACGAAGCCTGAAGGTTGTTGGTACTGAAATCACCAACTACAATCAGCGATTCATGGAATTAGTTTTGCTATGTCCTGAATTGGTTCCAACCGAAGAACGGAAGATTGAAATGTACAAAGATGGTTTGCCCAAAAAGGTCAAGGCAAATGTTACAGCATCGAAACTTAAGACAATTCATGAAGCTATAACCATGGAAAACGAGCTAATGGATCAGGTCATCATGGATAAGAAAGCATCCAATACTGATGTGAAGGTATCAGGTAACAAAAGAAAGTGGAATGGAAATTATGATCGAGGTAACCAACAACAATCTTTTAAGAAACAAGAAACCACGCAAGGTGCAGGTTGTAGTGACCCGAACTTTTCCATGTTTATATATATTAATTGAGATTGATATTTACATGATTAAATGTTTCCAACATGTTAAGCAATCAAACTTGTTAAGACTTGATTAATTGAAATATGTTTCATATAGACAATTGACCACCCAAGTTGATCGATGATTCACGAACGTTAAAACTTTTAAAAACTATACGATGACATATATATGGTTATATATATAGTTAACATGTTTTTATTATATGTATGTATCTCATTAGGTATTTTAACAATGAGTTATATACATAAAAATGAGACTATTAATTTAAGAAACTCGAAAACGATATATATAACGATTATCGTTATAACAACGTCTTACTAGGTACATATGAATCATATTAAGATATTGATACACTTGGTTAATTATGTTAAATGATAAGTAAATATATTATTAAGTGTATTAACAATGAAATACATATGTAAAAATAAGACTACTAACTTAATGATTTCGAAACGAGACATATATGTAACGATTATCGTTGTAACGACATTTAACTGTATATACATCATACTAAGATATATTATATATCATAATATCATGATAATATAATAATTTAACATCTCATTTGTTATAATAAACAATGGGTTAACAACATTCAACAAGATCGTTAACCTAAAGGTTTCAAAACAACATTTACCTGTAACGACTAACGATGACTTAACGACTCAGTTAAAATGTATATACATGTAGTGTTTTAATATGTATTCATACACTTTTGAAAGACTTCAAGACACTTATCAAAATACTTCTACTTAACAAAAATGCTTACAATTACATCCTCGTTCAGTTTCATCAACAATTCTACTCGTATGCACCCGTATTTGTACTCGTACAATACACAGCTTTTAGATGTATGTACTATTGGTATATACACTCCAATGATCAGCTCTTAGCAGCCCATGTGAGTCACCTAACACATGTGGGAACCATCATTTGGCAACTAGTATGAAATATCTCATAAAATTACAAAAATATGAGTAATCATTCATGACTTATTTACATGAAAACAAAATTACATATCCTTTATATCTAATCCATACACCAACGACCAAAAACACCTACAAACACTTTCATTCTTCAATTTTCTTCATCTAATTGATCTCTCTCAAGTTCTATCTTCAAGTTCTAAGTGTTCTTCATAAATTCCAAAAGTTCTAGTTTCATAAAATCAAGAATACTTTCAAGTTTGCTAGCTCACTTCCAATCTTGTAAGGTGATCATCCAACCTCAAGAAATCTTTGTTTCTTATAGTAGGTTATCATTCTAATACAAGGTAATAATCATATTCAAACTTTGGTTCAATTTCTATAACTATAACAATCTTATTTCAAGTGATGATCTTACTTGAACTTGTTTTCGTGTCATGATTCTGCTTCAAGAACTTCGAGCCATCCAAGGATCCATTGAAGCTAGATCCATTTTTCTCATTTCCAGTAGGTTTATCCAAGGAACTTAAGGTAGTAATGATGTTCATAACATCATTCGATTCATACATATAAAGCTATCTTATTCGAAGGTTTAAACTTGTAATCACTAGAACATAGTTTAGTTAATTCTAAACTTGTTCGCAAACAAAAGTTAATCCTTCTAACTTGACTTTTAAAATCAACTAAACACATGATCTATATCTATATGATATGCTAACTTAATGATTTAAAACCTGGAAACACGAAAAAACACCGTAAAACCGGATTTACGCCGTCGTAGTAACACCGCGGGCTGTTTTGGGTTAGTTAATTAAAAACTATGATAAACTTTTATTTAAAAGTTTTTATTCTGAGAAAATGATTTTTATTATGAACATGAAACTATATCTAAAAATTATGGTTAAACTCAAAGTGGAAGTATGTTTTCTAAAATGGTCATCTAGACGTCGTTCTTTCGACTGAAATGACTACCTTTACAAAAACGACTTGTAACTTATTTTTACGACTATAAACCTATACTTTTTCTGTTTAGATTCATAAAATAGAGTTCAATATGAAACCATAGCAATTTGATTCACTCAAAACGGATTTAAAATGAAGAAGTTATGGGTAAAACAAGATTGGATAATTTTTCTCATTTTAGCTACGTGAAAATTGGTAACAAATCTATTCCAACCATAACTTAATCAACTTGTATTGTATATTATGTAATCTTGAGATACCATAGACACGTATACAATATTTCGACCTATCATGTCGACACATCTATATATATTTCGGAACAACCATAGACACTCTATATGTGAATGTTGGAGTTAGCTATACAGGGTTGAGGTTGATTCCAAAATATATATAGTTTGAGTTGTGATCAATACTGAGATACGTATACACTGGGTCGTGGATTGATTCAAGATAATATTTATCGATTTATTTCTGTACATCTAACTGTGGACAACTAGTTGTAGGTTACTAACGAGGACAACTGACTTAAAAAACTTAAAACATCAAAATATATTAAAAGTGTTGTAAATATATTTTGAACATACTTTGATATATATGTATATATTGTTATAGGTTCATGAATCAACCAGTGGCCAAGTCTTACTTCCCAACGAAGTAAAAAATCTGTGAAAGTGAGTTATAGTCCCACTTTTAAAATCTAATATTTTTGGGATGAGAATACATGCAGGTTTTATAAATGATTTACAAAATAGACACAAGTACGTGAAACTACATTCTATGGTTGAATTATCGAAATCGAATATGCCCCTTTTTATTAAGTCTGGTAATCTAAGAATTAGGGAACAGACACCCTAATTGACGCGAACTCTAAAGATAGATCTATTGGGCCCAACAAGCCCCATCCAAAGTACCGGATACTTTAGTACTTCGAAATTTATATCATATCCGAAGGGTGTCCCGGAATGATGGGGATATTCTTATATATGCATCTTGTTAATGTCGGTTACCAGGTGTTCACCATATGAATGATTTTTATCTCTATGTATGGGATGTGTATTGAAATATGAAATCTTGTGGTCTATTATTATGATTTGATATATATAGGTTAAACCTATAACTCACCAACATTTTTGTTGACATTTTAAGCATGTTTATTCTCAGGTAACTATTAAGAGCTTCTGCTGTCGCATACTTAAATAAGGACGAGATTTGGAGTCCATGCTTGTATGATATTGTGTAAAAACTGCATTCAAGAAACTTATTTTGTTGTAACATATTTGTATTGTAAACCATTATGTAATGGTCGTGTGTAAACAGGATATTTTAGATTATCATTATTTGATAATCTACGTAAAGCTTTTTAAAACCTTTATCTATGAAATAAAGGTTATGGTTTGTTTTAAAAATGAATGCAGTCTTTGAAAAACGTCTCATATAGAGGTCAAAACCTCGCAACGAAATCAATTAATATGGAACGTTTTTAATCAATAAGAACGGGACATTTCAGTTGGTATCCGAGCGTTGGTCTTAGAGAACCAGAAAATTTGCATTAGTGTGTCTTATCGAGTTTGTTAGGATGCATTAGTGAGTCTGGACTTCGACCGTGTTTTCTTTAAAAATGATTGCTTAACATTTTTGTTGGAAACTATATATTTTTAACATATGAATATTATGTGATATATTAATCTCTTAACGTGTTTGATATTATGTGATAGATGTCTACCTCTAGAACAAGTCCCATTAACTCACCTAATAATAATGAAGAGTCAAATGTAAATTGGAATGATTTGTGGACTGATTCACAAGTTCCCGAAGAGGAACCGGAAGAAGAGTCGGAACCGGAAGAAGAATCGGAACCGGAAGAAGAATCGGAACCGGATGAAGAAATAGAACCGGTGGGGGAAATAATAAAACGGTTAAGTAAAAGAAAATCCTCAACCAACCGACCAAAGTTAATTATGGTCAATGGTGTTTCCGCCAAGGAAGCAAAATATTGGGAGGATTACCAATTCTCCGATGAATCGGATTCCGACGAGAATTCCGATGATGTTATAGAAATTACCCCAACTGAATTTAAAAAGGCAAAAGAAAATAATAAGGGAAAGGGCATAAAAATAGAGAAATCTAATTCCAACCCCGATGAACTTTATATGTATCGTCAACCCCCGAAGTCCTTAAGTTGTAACAATGACCCGGGAACCTCTAAACCACCAGGTTTTTCTAAACCAATGTGGACAACGACGGCTCGTATTAGGGGAACATCATATATCCCTAGAAACTTGGCAAAACGAACCAAAACTGAAGAAGAAGAAGAAACGAGTGAGTCGGAATAAGATAGTTGTATTCGTGTGGTGTAATATATGTAATATATTGTTCTTATGCTTTATGATATATGTAAAAATTGCTTGTATTAATAAGTATTTTTTTATGAATCTAACTCTTGTCTATTTTACAGTTTAAAAACACAAAATGGATAGACAACCCAATATTTTAAGAGACCTACCCGGAGACATGATTGATGAAATCTTGTCTAGAGTCGGCCAGAATTCTTCGGCACAACTATTTAAGGCGAGATCAGTTTGTAAGACATTCGAAGAACGTTCCAAGAATGTCTTGGTTTATAAGAGACTTTCGTTTGAAAGATGGGGGATATCACATTGGGAAACCCATAAGTTACGATGTGTTTACTTTGACGCATATATTGCAGGGAACCCAAATGCTATTTTACGCAACGGGTTAAGAAATTATTTTGACTCAATATATCCGAATATTGGACTTCGTGATTTAGAAAAAGCGGCTAACATGCAACATAAAGAAGCATGTTATGCTTACGGATTAGTAATGTTCGCTTCTCACCAAAGTGAGAACAAGAACATCGGGCTACAACTATTAAACAAAACGTTTCCACAAGTGACGGAGTCGGTAATTGGGGTAAGAAATGAGGTTTTTAGATTGTTACGGGACTGTTGGATATTACGTAACCCTCGTCCCATTGATGACGTTACAACACGCTGTCTTATCAACGGCCATAACGGTTATGTTGCACAAGACCAAGGATGGGAAGTAGTCCTTGTAAAACCAGAATGCATGACTTGTTTCTGGACGTATGAATTACGAGTCTTTATTGCCTTTGCTGAATGACTTGTGTACTAGCTAGAATTGTCTTCACAACTATCTTGTATCAAAGTTATTGTGTGCTATATTTCATGCTTTATGTAAAATAAGCGGTATTGTAAGTTTGTAAAATATTGTATAAAAGTTTGAACGCGAAATATTATTATAATCAGTTTTTCATATAGAATTGTACTAGTTGAATTGTATATTAGCTACTAAGTATGAACTTAACGGGTAGGTACTACCCGAATTTAAACTTATAAAACGCTAATATGAAGAAAAAGCTTTTATAAATGAGTTCATATTATGCTACGAAATACTATTAACTACTCTTAATATTCTGTATGATTAACTTGTTCCATTTAACTATTTTGAAGGAAATGGCACCGACTACTCGACACACCGTGAATATGAATGAAGAGGAATTACGTACTTTTCTAGCTTCAAACATAGCAGCAGTACAGGCTGCGCTACATACCAACAATAACCTTGGATCTAGCAGTACAGGAAATCGTGTAGGATGCACCTACAAAGAATTCACTGCCTGCAAACCTTTGGAATTTGATGGAACCGAAGGACCGATCAGATTGAAATGGTGGACCGAGAAGGTTGAATCGGTGTTTGCCATAAGTAAGTGTACTGAAGAGGACAAAGTGAAGTACGCTACGCATACCTTCACAGGTTCTGCGTTAACATGGTGGAATACCTATCTAGAGCAAGTGGGACAAGATGATGCGTACGCACTACCGTGGTCAGCATTCAAGCACTTGATGAACGAGAAGTACCGTCCCAGAACCGAGGTCAATAAGCTCAAGACAGAACTTAGAGGGTTACGAACCCAAGGATTTGATATTACCACGTACGAAAGACGATTCACAGAATTGTGCCTATTGTGTCCGGGAGCATTCGAAGATGAGGAAGAGAAGATCGACGCGTTTGTGAAAGGATTACCGGAAAGAATCCAAGAAGATATAAGTTCACACGAGCCCGCCTCCATACAACAGGCATGTAGAACGGCTCACAAACTAGTGAACCAGATTGAAGAAAGAATTAAAGAACAGACTGCTGAAGAGGCCAATGTGAAGCAAGTCAAAAGAAAGTGGGAGGAAAACGGTGATAAGAATCACCAATACAACAACAGCAGCAATTACAACAATAATCGCAACAATTATCCCAACAATCGCAACATCAATCGCAACTACAACAAACGGCCCAACAACAACAACAACAACAGCAACTACAACAATCATCCCAACAACAATAATAACCGCAACAACAACAACAATCAGAAGCAGCTATGCCAAAGGTGTGAAAAGAATCACTCGGGGTTCTGCACCAAATTTTGCAACAAGTGTAAAAGAAATGGTCATAGCGCGGCGAAGTGTGAGGTCTACGGACCAGGGGTTAATAGAACGAAAGGAACAAATGGTGTCGGAACGAGTAATGGCGGAGCAAGTAGTGTCGGAGCAAGTTATGCCAATGTAGTTTGTTATAAATGTGGAAAACCAGGCCACATTATTAGAAATTGCCCGAACCAGGAGAACACGAATGGACAAGGCCGTGGAAGAGTTTTCAATATTAATGTGGTAGAGGCACAGGAAGACCCGGAGCTTGTTACGGGTACGTTTCTTATTGACAATAAATCTGCTTACGTTTTATTTGATTCGGGTGCGGATAGAAGCTATATGAGTAGAGATTTTTGTGCTAAATTAAGTTGTCCATTGACACCTTTGGATAGTAAATTTTTACTCGAATTAGCAAATGGTAAATTAATTTCAGCAGATAATATATGTCGGAATCGAGAAATTAAACTGGTTAGCGAAACATTTAAGATTGATTTGATACCAGTAGAGTTAGGGAGTTTTGATGTGATAATCGGTATGGACTGGTTGAAAGAAGTGAAAGCAGAGATCGTTTGTTACAAAAATGCAATTCGCATTATACGAGAAAAAGGAAAACCCTTAATGGTGTACGGAGAAAAGGGCAACACGAAGCTACATCTTATTAGTAATTTGAAGGCACAAAAACTAATAAGAAAAGGTTGCTATGCTGTTCTAGCACACGTCGAGAAAGTACAAACTGAAGAAAAGAGCATCAATGATGTTCCCATTGCAAAAGAATTTCCCGATGTATTTCCGAAAGAATTACCGGGATTACCCCCACATCGATCCGTTGAATTTCAAATAGATCTTGTACCAGGAGCTGCACCAATAGCTCGTGCTCCTTACAGACTCGCACCCAGCGAGATGAAAGAACTGCAAAGCCAATTACAAGAACTTTTAAAGCATGGTTTCATTCGACCAAGCACATCACCGTGGGGAGCTCCTGTTTTGTTTGTCAAGAAGAAAGATGGTACATTCAGGTTATGTATCGACTACCGAGAGTTGAACAAACTTACCATCAAGAACCGCTACCCACTACCGAGAATTGACGACTTATTTGATCAACTACAAGGCTCGTTTGTTTATTCAAAGATTGACTTACGTTCCGGGTATCATCAAATGCGGGTGAAAGAAGATGATATTCCAAAGACTGCTTTCAGAACATGTTACGGTCATTACGAGTTTATGGTCATGCCGTTTGGTTTAACTAATGCACCAGCTGTGTTCATGGACCTTATGAACCGAGTGTGTGGACCATACCTTGAAAAGTTTGTCATTGTTTTTATTGATGACATACTTATTTACTCAAAGAATGACCAAGAACATGGTGAACATTTGAGAAAGGTGTTAGAAGTATTGAGGAAGGAAGAATTGTACGCTAAGTTTTCAAAGTGTGCATTTTGGTTGGAAGAAGTTCAATTCCTCGGTCACATAGTGAACAAAGAAGGTATTAAGGTGGATCCGGCAAAGATAGAAACTGTTGAAAAGTGGGAAACCCCGAAAACTCCGAAACACATACGCCAGTTTTTAGGACTAGCTGGTTACTACAGAAGGTTCATCCAAGACTTTTCCAGAATAGCAAAACCCTTGACTGCATTAACGCATAAAGGGAAGAAATTTGAATGGAATGATGAACAAGAGAAAGCGTTTCAGTTATTGAAGAAAAAGCTAACTACGGCACCTATATTGTCATTGCCTGAAGGGAATGATGATTTTGTGATTTATTGTGATGCATCAAAGCAAGGTCTTGATTGTGTATTAATGCAACGAACGAAGGTGATTGCTTATGCGTCTAGACAATTGAAGATTCACGAACAAAATTATACGACGCATGATTTGGAATTAGGCGCGGTTGTTTTTGCATTAAAGACTTGGAGGCACTACTTATATGGGGTCAAAAGTATTATATATACCGACCACAAAAGTCTTCAACACATATTTAATCAGAAACAACTGAATATGAGGCAGCGTAGGTGGATTGAATTATTGAATGATTACGACTTTGAGATTCATTACCACCCGGGGAAGGCAAATGTGGTAGCCAATGCCTTGAGCAGGAAGGACAGAGAACCCATTCGAGTAAAATCTATGAATATAATGATTCATAATAACATTACTACTCAAATAAAGGAGGCGCAACAAGGAGTTTTAAAAGAGGGAAATTTAAAGGATGAAATACCCAAAGGATCGGAGAAGCATCTTAATATTCGGGAAGACGGAACCCGGTATAGGGCTGAAAGGATTTGGGTACCAAAATTTGGAGATATGAGAGAAATGGTACTTAGAGAAGCTCATAAAACCAGATACTCAATACATCCTGGAACGGGGAAGATGTACAAGGATCTCAAGAAACATTTTTGGTGGCCGGGTATGAAAGCCGATGTTGCTAAATATGTAGGAGAATGTTTGACGTGTTCTAAGGTCAAAGCTGAGCATCAGAAACCATCAGGTCTACTTCAACAACCTGAAATCCCAGAATGGAAATGGGAAAACATTACCATGGATTTCATCACTAAATTACCAAGGACTGCAAGTGGTTTTGATACTATTTGGGTAATAGTTGATCGTCTCACCAAATCAGCACACTTCCTACCAATAAGAGAAGATGACAAGATGGAGAAGTTAGCACGACTGTATTTGAAGGAAGTCATCTCCAGACATGGAATACCAATCTCTATTATCTCTGATAGGGATGGCAGATTTATTTCAAGATTCTGGCAGACATTACAGCAAGCATTAGGAACTCGTCTAGACATGAGTACTGCCTATCATCCACAAACTGATGGGCAGAGCGAAAGGACGATACAAACGCTTGAAGACATGCTACGAGCATGTGTTATTGATTTCGGAAACAGTTGGGATCGACATCTACCGTTAGCAGAATTTTCCTACAACAACAGCTACCATTCAAGCATTGAGATGGTGCCGTTTAAAGCACTTTATGGTAGAAAGTGCAGGTCTCCGATTTGTTGGAGTGAAGTGGGGGATAGACAGATTACGGGTCCGGAGATTATACAAGAAACTACCGAGAAGATCATCCAAATTCAACAACGGTTGAAAACCGCCCAAAGTCGACAAAAGAGCTACGCTGACATTAAAAGAAAAGATATAGAATTTGAAATTGGAGAGATGGTCATGCTTAAAGTTGCACCTTGGAAAGGCGTTGTTCGATTTGGTAAACGAGGGAAATTAAATCCAAGGTATATTGGACCATTCAAGATTATTGATCGTGTCGGACCAGTACCTTACCGACTAGAGTTACCTCAACAACTCGCGGCTGTACATAAAACTTTCCACGTCTTGAATTTAAAGAAATGTTTTGCTAAAGAAGATCTCACTATTCCGTTAGATGAAATCCAAATCAACGAAAAACTTCAATTCATCGAAGAACCCGTCGAAATAATGGATCGTGAGGTTAAAAGACTTAAGCAAAACAAGATACCAATTTTTAAGGTTCGATGGAATGCTCGTAGAGGACCCGAGTTCACCTGGGAGCGTGAAGATCAGATGAAGAAGAAATACCCACATCTATTTCCAGAAGATTCGTCAACACCTTCAACAGCTTAAAATTTCGGGACGAAATTTATTTAACGGGTAGGTACTGTAGTGACCCGAACTTTTCCATGTTTATATATATTAATTGAGATTGATATTTACATGATTAAATGTTTCCAACATGTTAAGCAATCAAACTTGTTAAGACTTGATTAATTGAAATATGTTTCATATAGACAATTGACCACCCAAGTTGATCGGTGATTCACGAACGTTAAAACTTTTAAAAACTATACGATGACATATATATGGTTATATATATAGTTAACATGTTTTTATTATATGTATGTATCTCATTAGGTATTTTAACAATGAGTTATATACATAAAAATGAGACTATTAATTTAAGAAACTCGAAAACGATATATATAACGATTATCGTTATAACAACGTCTTACTAGGTACATATGAATCATATTAAGATATTGATACACTTGGTTAATTATGTTAAATGATAAGTAAATATATTATTAAGTGTATTAACAATGAAATACATATGTAAAAATAAGACTACTAACTTAATGATTTCGAAACGAGACATATATGTAACGATTATCGTTGTAACGACATTTAACTGTATATACATCATACTAAGATATATTATATATCATAATATCATGATAATATAATAATTTAACATCTCATTTGTTATAATAAACAATGGGTTAACAACATTCAACAAGATCGTTAACCTAAAGGTTTCAAAACAACATTTACCTGTAACGACTAACGATGACTTAACGACTCAGTTAAAACGTATATACATGTAGTGTTTTAATATGTATTCATACACTTTTGAAAGACTTCAAGACACTTATCAAAATACTTCTACTTAACAAAAATGCTTACAATTACATCCTCGTTCAGTTTCATCAACAATTCTACTCGTATGCACCCGTATTCGAACTCGTACAATACACAGCTTTTAGATGTATGTACTATTGGTATATACACTCCAATGATCAGCTCTTAGCAGCCCATTTGAGTCACCTAACACATGTGAGAACCATCATTTGGCAACTAGCATGAAATATCTCATAAAATTACAAAAATATAAGTAATCATTCATGACTTATTTACATGAAAACAAAATTACATATCCTTTATATCTAATCCATACACCAACGACCAAAAACACCTACAAACACTTTCATTCTTCAATTTTCTTCATCTAATTGATCTCTCTCAAGTTCTATCTTCAAGTTCTAAGTGTTCTTCATAAATTCCAAAAGTTCTAGTTTCATAAAATCAAGAATACTTTCAAGTTTGCTAGCTCACTTCCAATCTTGTAAGGTGATCATCCAACCTCAAGAAATCTTTGTTTCTTACAGTAGGTTATCATTCTAATACAAGGTAATAATCATATTCAAACTTTGGTTCAATTTCTATAACTATAACAATCTTATTTCAAGTGATGATCTTACTTGAACTTGTTTTCGTGTCATGATTCTGCTTCAAGAACTTCGAGCCATCCAAGGATCCATTGAAGCTAGATCCATTTTTCTCATTTCCAGTAGGTTTATCCAAGGAACTTAAGGTAGTAATGATGTTCATAACATCATTCGATTCATACATATAAAGCTATCTTATTCGAAGGTTTAAACTTGTAATCACTAGAACATAGTTTAGTTAATTCTAAACTTGTTCGCAAACAAAAGTTAATCCTTCTAACTTGACTTTTAAAATCAACTAAACACATGTTCTATATCTATATGATATGCTAACTTAATGATTTAAAACCTGGAAACACGAAAAAACACCGTAAAACCGGATTTACGCCGTCGTAGTAACACCGCGGGCTGTTTTGGGTTAGTTAATTAAAAACTATGATAAACTTTGATTTAAAAGTTGTTATTCTGAGAAAATGATTTTTATTATGAACATGAAACTATATCTAAAAATTATGGTTAAACTCAAAGTGGAAGTATGTTTTCTAAAATGGTCATCTAGACGTCGTTCTTTCGACTGAAATGACTACCTTTACAAAAACGACTTGTAACTTATTTTTACGACTATAAACCTATACTTTTTCTATTTAGATTCATAAAATAGAGTTCAATATGAAACCATAGCAATTTGATTCACTCAAAACGGATTTAAAATGAAGAAGTTATGGGTAAAACAAGATTGGATAATTTTTTTCATTTTAGCTACGTGAAAATTGGTAACAAATCTATTCCAACCATAACTTAATCAACTTGTATTGTATATTATGTAATCTTGAGATACCATAGACACGTATACAATGTTTCGACCTATCATGTCGACACATCTATATATATTTCGGAACAACCATAGACACTCTATATGTGAATGTTGGAGTTAGCTATACAGGGTTGAGGTTGATTCCAAAATATATATAGTTTGAGTTGTGATCAATACTGAGATACGTATACACTGGGTCGTGGATTGATTTAAGATAATATTTATCGATTTATTTCTGTACATCTAACTGTGGACAACTAGTTGTAGGTTACTAACGAGGACAGCTGACTTAAGAAACTTAAAACATCAAAATATATTAAAAGTGTTGTAAATATATTTTGAACATACTTTGATATATATGTATATATTGTTATAGGTTCGTGAATCAACCAGTGGCCAAGTCTTACTTCCCAACGAAGTAAAAAATCTGTGAAAGTGAGTTATAGTCCCACTTTTAAAATCTAATATTTTTGGGATGAGAATACATGCAGGTTTTATAAATGATTTACAAAATAGACACAAGTACGTGAAACTACATTCTATGGTTGAATTATCGAAATCGAATATGCCCCTTTTTATTAAGTCTGGTAATCTAAGAATTAGGGAACAGACACCCTAATTGACGCGAACTCTAAAGATAGATCTATTGGGCCCAACAAGCCCCATCCAAAGTACCGGATGCTTTAGTACTTCGAAATTTATATCATATCCGAAGGGTGTCCCGGAATGATGGGGATATTCTTATATATGCATCTTGTTAATGTCGGTTACCAGGTGTTCACCATATGAATGATTTTTATCTCTATGTATGGGATGTGTATTGAAATATGAAATCTTGTGGTCTATTATTATGATTTGATATATATAGGTTAAACCTATAAATCACCAACATTTTTGTTGACATTTTAAGCATGTTTATTCTCAGGTGACTATTAAGAGCTTCCGCTGTCGCATACTTAAATAAGGACGAGATTTGGAGTCCATGCTTGTATGATATTGTGTAAAAACTGCATTCAAGAAACTTATTTTGTTGTAACATATTTGTATTGTAAACCATTATGTAATGATCGTGTGTAAACAGGATATTTTAGATTATCATTATTTGATAATCTACGTAAAGCTTTTTAAAACCTTTATCTATGAAATAAAGGTTATGGTTTGTTTTAAAAATGAATGCAGTCTTTGAAAAACGTCTCATATAGAGGTCAAAACCTCGCAACGAAATCAATTAATATGGAACGTTTTTAATCAATAAGAACGGGACATTTCACAGGTAGTGGTTCAAGCTTTGGTTACAAAGGACAAAATCCTTTATGCAACCGTTGTCACAAACATCACTTTGGTTACTGTAGTGTGTTATGCACCAAGTGTAATCGACAGGGTCATCTTGCTGAAGATTGTAGGGCTCTCGTTACAAATACAAATGGTACCAAGACTCCTGCCACCAATGCAAATAGAACTGCTTTGGCTACCGTTACTTGTTTTGGGTGTGGAAAACAAGGTCACTATAAGAGTCAGTGCCCGAATTCAGAGAAGAATGTCAGACCTGCACGTGGGAGAGCATTTGTTATTAATGCTAGAGAGGCACGCGAAGATCCGGAGCTTGTTACGGGTACGTTTACCATTAATAACTTATCCGCATCTATTATATTTGATACTGGTGCTGATAGAAGTTACGTGTGTAGAGACTTTCACGCTAAATTGAATTGTTCATCATTACCTCTAGATGGTAAGTACATGATTGAGTTAGCTAATGGTAAACTAATTAAAGCCGATAAAATTTGCCGTGATTGTAAAATAAATTTAGCTGGAGAAACATTTAAGATTGATTTGATACCCGTAGAATTAGGAAGTTTTGATGTAATAATCGGCATGGACTGGATGTCTAAAATAGGAGCTGAAGTTGTGTGCGCCAAGAAGGCAATTCGCATTCCTCGTAAGGATAAAACGCCAGTAATGATTTATGGAGAGAAGGGTAACTCAAAGCTAAAACTCATTAGTTATTTGAAAGCTCAAAAGTACTTGAAGAAAGGGTGATATGCTATCTTAGCACATGTTAATAAAGTCGAACAGAAAGAAAAAGAGAAGTGCATCAATGACGTGCCTGTGGCAAAAGATTTTCCTGAAGTATTTCCGGAAGAGTTGCCGGGATTACCTCCATTTAGATCTGTAGAATTTCAAATAGATCTTGTACCAGGAGCTGCACTGGTTGCCCGTGCTCCATATAGACTTGCACCGTCCGAGTTAAAAGAACTTCAGAGTCAGTTAAAAGAATTACTGGATCGTGGATTCATACGACCAAGTACTTCACCGTGGGGAGCTCCAATTTTATTCGTCAAGAAGAAAGACGGATCTTTCCGAATGTGTATAGATTATCGTGAATTAAATAAGTTAACTATCAAGAATCGGTATCCACTACCGAGAATTGACGACTTATTTGATCAACTCCAAGGATCATGTGTTTATTCGAAAATCGACCTAAGATCGGGTTATCATCAATTACGTGTCAAAGAAGAAGATATACCGAAAACTGCTTTTCGGACACGTTACGGTCATTACGAATTTTTGGTCATGCCGTTTGGATTGACGAATGCGCCAGCTGTATTCATGGACCTCATGAATCGAGTTTGTAGTCCATATTTAGATAAGTTTGTTATTGTTTTCATTGATGACATTCTTATCTATTCCAAGAGTGAGCAAGAGCATGAGCAACATTTAAGTTTAATATTAGAGTTGTTAAGAAAAGAACAGCTATATGCTAAATTTTCTAAATGTGCTTTCTGGTTGAAAGAAGTGCAATTTCTTGGCCACGTTGTTAGTAGCAAAGGAATTCAGGTTGATCCAGCAAAAATTGAAGCCATTGAAAAATGGGAGACTCCTAAGACAGCAATGCAGATACGCCAATTTTTGGGTTTAGCCGGTTATTATAGAAGGTTTATTCAAGATTTTTCCCAAATAGCTAAGCCGTTGACAGCGTTAACACAAAAAGGGAAGAAATATGAATGGACTTCTGAGCAGGAGAGTGCATTTCAATTACTAAAGAAGAAGTTAACTACGGCGCCTATTTTATCGTTACCAGAAGGGAACGATGATTTTGAAATATATTGTGACGCTTCGCGACAAGGTTTTGGTTGCGTTCTTATGCAACGGAAGAAAGTTATTGCATACGTATCCCGACAATTAAAGATTCACGAGCGGAATTATACGACGCATGATCTAGAACTGGGAGCAGTCGTGTTTGCATTGAAGATATGGAGACACTACTTGTATGGGGTTAAATGCACTGTGTTTACTGATCATAAAAGCCTTCAACATATTTTTGATCAGAAACAGTTGAACATGAGGCAATGTAGGTGGGTCGAGTTAATAAATGACTATGATTGTGAAATTCGTTATCATCCCGGGAAAGTGAACGTAGTGGCCGATGCTCTAAGCAGAAAGGAACGAGAACCAATCCGAGTTCGAGCAATGAACATAAAAATTCGCATGAATCTCAACTCACAAATCAAAGAAGTTCAACAAGAAGCACTCAATAAAGAAAACATAAGAAATGAAATAATGAAGAAGTATGAGAAGCAACTCGTTATACGGGAAGACGGAATTCGATATTTTGCAAATCGTATTTGGGTACCGAAGTTGGGTGGATTAAGGAAGTTGATATTGAATGAGGCACATAAGACAAGATACTCGATACATCCTGGAGTTGGAAAGATGTATCAAGATCTTAAGACACGTTATTGGTGGCCTAATTTAAAGACAGACGTAGCAACATATGTTGGGGAGTTTTTAACTTGTTCCAAGGTCAAAGCAGAACACCAAAAGCCGTTAGGGTTACTTTAACAACCAGAAATCCCAGAATGGAAATGGGATGGTATTACCATGGATTTCATCACGAAGTTACCAAAGACTGCCTGGGGTTACGACACCATTTGGGTGATTGTTGATCGTCTCACCAAGTCTGCACATTTCTTGCCTATAAAGGAAACGGATAGAATGGAGAAACTATTACGATTGTATATAAAGGAAGTTGTTTCAAGGCATGGAATACCTATTTCCATTATATCTGATCGTGATAGTAGATTTACCTCAAAGTTCTGGCAAGCACTACAGGAGGCACTAGGAACTCGTTTAGATATGAGTACCGCATATCATCCGCAAACGGACGGGCAGAGTGAAAGAACAATTCAGACTCTTAAAGATATGCTCAGGGCATGTGTGATCGATTTTGGAAACGGATGGGATAAGTATTTACCGTTAGCAGAATTCTCGTATAATAATAGTTATCATGCGAGCATTGGAGCTGCGCCATTCGAAGCATTGTATGGAAGGAAGTGTAGATCTCCTATCTGTTGGAATGAAGTAGGAGATCGACAATTAACTGGTCCCGAGATCATACACGAAACGACTGAGAAGATAGTACAAATCAAGGAGAGATTGAAAACAGCCCGTAGTCGCCAAAAGAGCTACGCCGATGTCCGAAGGAAACCATTAGAGTTTCAGGTCGGGGACATGGTTATGTTAAAGGTGTCACCTTGGAAAGGTGTAATACGTTTCGGCAAAAGGGGTAAGCTGAACCCAAGATATGTAGGCCCGTTCAAGATTATTGAACGCATTGGACCGGTAGCTTATCGACTTGAGTTACCGCAACAACTCGCCGGGGTACATAATACCTTTCACGTCTCAAACCTTAAGAAGTGTCTTGCAAAGGAAGACCTCACTATTCCTCTTGAAGAATTCCATATCGACGAGAAACTACAATTCGTCGAAGAACCAATCGAAATCATGGACCGTGAAGTTAAACAGCTCAAACAGAGCAACATACCGATTGTTAAGGTTCGTTGGAATGATAGAAGAGGTCCCGAGTTTACTTGGGAACAAGAGGATCAGATGAAACAAAAGTATCCACACTTGTTTCTCGATGACGCAAAATAGGTACAATTTTAAAATTTCGGGACGAAATTTATTTAACGGGGAGGTAATGTAACGACCCGCACTTTTTCGATCATTCTATACTTATAAGATTAATATTTACATAAATTAAACCTCACCAACATGATAAGCAATCCAAATTGTCGAGACTTATGTTTTTCGAAAAGAGATTTACACAACGTTTGACCGTCTAGTTTGACCGATGATATCACGAACTATAAAATATATGATAATTATACGTTTGTATATATATATATGTATATATACATGTTTAACATGATTTAAGGATGTTTTAATACCTCATTTTGTATTAATAACAATAAGTTATAAGTATATTTTGAAACTACTAACTTAAGTTTTCAAAACGATAACCATACGTAACGTTATTTGACTTAAATACTTATGACATATAATGTTTATACATATATCGTATAAGTAATGTATTTAATCATTGTTAAGGACTTAAATACATAAAACCATATAAGTATATTCACAAAAGATAGCTATATTTGAATCCTCGTTCCGTTTTCACAAGATTTCTATACGTATACTTAGGGTATATGTACCCGTATAAATACGCAGTTTCTAGAAGTTTTACTATTGAAAAATACCAATTATTAGACTTCAATTATATGATCTTAGCAGCCTTTGATTAGTCAATACATGTGGGATCATATATGAGGACTTTTGAGCTAAAAATCAAAAAAATAAAGTCTATATATACATATACATATATACGCCTATATACACATATGCACACTTTCATAACAATTTTGTTTCAAGTTAAATGATCTTCTAAACTCTCTTATCTTCAACCTTCAAGTGTTCTTCAAGGTCCTCATAAGTTTTTAGCTTCAAAACATCATTTAATCATCATAAGAAAACCCTTACAAAAATACTTCAAGAAAACCTTCCAAGAACACCAACTTACTTCCAATCTTTCATCCACTTCCATCACCCTTTTGGTTCTAGGTTCTTACTCCTCTTTTACAGCAACCTTGTCCAAGGAATTTGAGGTAGAATCTATGTTCATAACCTTATTCGATTCATATATATATATAGCTATCTTATTTTGTGGTATAAAATTTTAACAACAAGAACATAGTTTGAATGTTTTCAAACTTGTTTGCAAACTAAATAGATCCTTCTAACTTAACTTTTAAAATACTCCAAGACCTGTAATATAACTTAAATATATGCTAATTTAACAAGGTATAACTTGGTTTTTCAAAGATTATCTTAAAAACTGTTTTTACGACGTCGGAGTGCCACCGGGGACTGTTTTGGGTTGGATAATTAAAAATTATCTTAAACTTTGAATTGGAGGTTTATGTTCTGGAAAAATGATTTTTACTATGGATATGATAACACATAAAAATTCCATGATTTAATTCAAAGTATAAGTATTTTTAGAAAAATAATCATTTAAGGTTGTTTACATAAAGGAAAATGTTTAACTTCATAAGTTTCACTAAAGTTTCACCTATGCCGTGTGATTTTGAATACAAACCAAGGTATTTTCAGTTCATAGTCTTAAAGAGGGACTCGATCCAAGGAGATGGCAAGTTGAATCAACGAAAACGGATTTGTAACGAAGAAACTATGACCGAAACAAAATTGGTTATCCAAGACTTGTTTAACTTCGGGATTAATTGGGAAAAATTAAATAAAATCACATCTTTCTAAGATAACATGATATTTTATATAATTCAATTTTATATGGTTCAGGATCACCCGTAAACAACACGAGAAGATTAATCATAAGATCCCATGATTGTACGCAACACGTCATTTGACAACACCGGTACTTTATGTACGCAACACGTCATTTGACAACACCGGTACCGTGGGTCAAGATTAATCTCGACCAATACATATACGATGGGGTTTTATTTATTTCGTTGGGGGTTTTATTTATTTCATTGCGGGTATATTAAACATCTAAAAATGAACCATTAAAATTGAATTACTAACAACGAACTGCTAACTACGGACTAAGGAATTATTCAAAGTATTAAAAGTATAACAAGTATATATATGTGACATTTGTTTAAAAAGAAAAGGTATTGATATATTATATATGGATAGGTTCGTGATATCAACCGGAGACCAAGTCAAATTATATATATATATATATATATCTTCAAGACGAAAGTGAGTATATAGTCCCACTTTTAAACTCTAAATATTTCGGGATGAGAATACATATATTTTATGTTTTACAATATGGACACAAGTAACTGAAAAATATATTCTACGTTGAGTTGTACCACTGGCATACTTCCCTGTAGCTTTGTAACTAATATTTACAGCGGTATTGTAAATGCGAATCCTGTTGATAGATCTATCGGGCCTGACAACCCCAACCGGACTGGACGACCAGTATTCAACGGTTGCACAGTACTTCGTTTCGTGACTACACTTGGTACAGTGTAGTAAGATTTCATATTAAAGGGAATATGCGACGTGATTAATTGTTAAGTATGGTTACCAAGTGCTCAACCACTTAGAATATTTTTATTAAACTGTTTATATACGAAATCTTGTGGTCTATATATATATTGCTGCCGGCACTAAACCTATATCTCACCAACTTTATGTTGACCTTTTAAAACATGTCTATTCTCAGGTGATTTCTAAAAGCTTCCGCTGCATTATGTTGAATTTGAGCAGGATCTTGCATACGCATATTTGTGTCAAAAATAAGACTGCATATCCAAGAACTTGTGTTGTAAAATATGCTAGAAATCGTGTTGTTATCATCATTTGTAAAGTTTGTAAGTCGAAGATTATCGCTAAACGATAATCATCTTTATTTCGTCCAAAGCTTGTATCAAAAATAAGAATCATGGTTTGTAATGTATAATATATGCAGTTTTTCTTTTAAAAATGTCGCATATAGAGGTCAATACCTCGCAATGAAATCATACGTTATCTAACACGTTCTTACGGTTAAGGACGGGTTATGACATTAAGTATATTAACAATGAACTACATATGTAAAAACAAGACTACTAACTTAATGATTTTTAAACGAGACATATATGTAACGATTATCGTTGTAAAGACATTTAATGTATATATATCATATTAAGAGATATTCATACATGATAATATCATGATAATATAATAATTTAAAATCTCATTTGATATTATAAACATTGGGTTAACAACATTTAACAAGATCGTTAACCTAAAGGTTTCAAAACAACACTTACATGTAACGACTAACGATGACTTAACGACTCAGTTAAAATGTATATACATGTAGTGTTTTAATATGTATTTATACACTTTTGAAAGACTTCAATACACTTATCAAAATACTTCTACTTAACAAAAATTCTTACAATTACATCCTCGTTCAGTTTCATCAACAATTCTACTCGTATGCACCCGTATTCGTACTCGTACAATACACAGCTTTTAGATGTATGTACTATTGGTATATACACTCCAATGATCAGCTCTTAGCAGACCATGTGAGTCACCTAACACATGTGGGAACCATCATTTGGCAACTAGCATGAAATATCTCATAAAATTACAAAATATGAGTAATCATTCATGACTTATTTACATGAAAACAAAATTACATATCCTTTATATCTAATCCATACACCAACGACCAAAAACACCTACAAACACTTTCATTCTTCAATTTTATTCATCTAATTGATCTCTCTCAAGTTCTATCTTCAAGTTCTAAGTGTTCTTCATATATTCTACAAGTTCTAGTTACATAAAATCAAGAATACTTTCAAGTTTGCTAGCTCACTTCCAATCTTGTAAGGTGATCATCCAACCTCAAGAAATCTTTGTTTCTTAAAGTAGGTTATCATTCTAATACAAGGTAATAATCATATTCAAACTTTGGTTCAATTTCTATAACTATAACAATCTTATTTCAAGTGATGATCTTACTTGAACTTGTTTTCGTGTCATGATTCCGCTTCAAGAACTTCGAGCCATCCAAGGATCCGTTGAAGCTAGATCCATTTTTCTATTTTCCAGTAGGTTTATCCAAGGAACTTAAGGTAGTAATGATGTTCATAACATCATTCGATTCATACATATAAAGCTATCTTATTCGAAGGTTTAAACTTGTAATCACTAGAACATAGTTTAGTTAATTCTAAACTTGTTCGCAAACAAAAGTTAATCCTTCTAACTTGAATTTTAAAATCAACTAAACACATGTTATATATCTATATGATATGCTAACTTAATGATTTAAAACCTGGAAACACGAAAAACACCGTAAAACCGGATTTACGCCGTCGTAGTAACACCGCGGGCTGTTTTGGGTTAGTTAATTAAAAACTATGATAAACTTTGATTTAAAAGTTTTTATTCTGAGAAAATGATTTTTATTATGAACATGAAACTATATCCAAAAATTATGGTTAAACTCAAAGTGGAAGTATGTTTTCTAAAATGGTCATCTAGACGTCGTTCTTTCGACTGAAATGACTACCTTTACAAAAATGACTTGTAACTTATTTTTCCGACTATAAACCTATAATTTTTCTGTTTAGATTCATAAAATAAAGTTCAATATGAAACTATAGCAATTTGATTCACTCAAAACGGATTTAAAATGAAGAAGTTATGGGTAAAACAAGATTGGATAATTTTTCTCATTTTAGCTACGTGAAAATTGGTAACAAATCTATTCCAACCATAACTTAATCAACTTGTATTATATATTATGTAATCTTGAGATACCATAGACACGTATACAATGTTTCGACCTATCATGTCGACACATCTATATATATTTCGGAACAACCATAGACACTCTATATGTGAATGTTGGAGTTAGCTATACAGGGTTGAGGTTGATTCCAAAATATATATAGTCTGAGTTGTGATCAATACTGAGATACGTATACACTGGGTCGTGGATTGATTCAAGATAATATTTATCGATTTATTTCTGTACATCTAACTGTGGACAACTAGTTGTAGGTTACTAACGAGGACAGCTGACTTAATAAACTTAAAACATCAAAATATATTAAAAGTGTTGTAAATATATTTTGAACATACTTTGATATATATGTATATATTGTTATAGGTTCGTGAATCAACCAGTGGCCAAGTCTTACTTCCCGACGAAGTAAAAATCTGTGAAGGTGAGTTATAGTCCCACTTTTAAAATCTAATATTTTTGGGATGAGAATACATGCAGGTTTTATAAATGATTTACAAAATAGACACAAGTACGTGAAACTACATTCTATGGTTGAATTATCGAAATCGAATATACCCCTTTTTATTAAGTCTGGTAATCTAAGAATTAGGGAACAGACACCCTAATTGACGCGAATCCTAAAGATAGATCTATTGGGCCTAACAAACCCCATCCAAAGTACCGGATGCTTTAGTACTTCGAAATTTATATCATATCCGAAGGGTGTCCCGGAATGATAGGGATATTCTTATATATGCATCTTGTTAATGTCGGTTACCAGGTGTTCACCATATGAATGATTTTTATCTCTATGTATGGGATGTGTATTGAAATATGAAATCTTGTGGTCTATTATTATGATTTGATATATATAGGTTAAACCTATAACTCACCAACATTTTTGTTGACGTTTTAAGCATGTTTATTCTCAGGTGATTATTAAGAGCTTCCGCTATCGCATACTTAAATAAGGACGAGATTTGGAGTCCATGCTTGTATGATATTGTGTAAAAACTGCATTCAATAAACTTTTTTTGTTGTAACATATTTGTATTGTAAACCATTATGTAATGGTCGTGTGTAAACAGGATATTTTAGATTATCATTATTTGATAATCTACGTAAAGCTTTTTTAACCTTTATTGATGAAATAAAGGTTATGGTTTGTTTTAAAATGAATGCAGTCTTTGAAAAACGTCTCATATAGAGGTCAAAACCTCGCAACGAAATCAATTAATATGGAACGTTTTTAATCAATAAGAACGGGACATTTCAGTTGGTATCCGAGCGTTGGTCTTAGAGAACCAGAATTTTGCATTAGTGTGTCTTATCGAGTTTGTTAGGATGCATTAGTGAGTCTGGACTTCGACCGTGTTTACTTGAAAAATGATTGCTTAACAAATTTAGTTGGAAACTATATATTTTTAACATGTGAATATTATGTGATATATTAATCTCTTAACGCGTTTGATATTATGTGATAGATGTCTACCTCTAGAACAAGTCCCATTGACTCACCTAATAATAATGAAGAGTCAAATGTAAATTGGATTGATTCGTGGACTGATTCACAAGTTCCCGAAGAGGAACCGGAAGAAGAGTCGGAACCGGAAGAAGAGTCGGAACCGGAAGAAGAATCGGAACCGGAAGAAGAAGTAGAACCAGTGGGGGAAATAATAAAACGGTTAAGTAAAAGAAAATCCTCAACCAACCGACCAAGGTTAATTATGGTCAATGGTGTTTCCGCCAAGGAAGCAAAATATTGGGAGGATTACAAATTCTCCGATGAATCGGATTCCGACGAGAATTCCGATGATGTTATTGAAATTACCCCAACTAAATTTAAAAAGGGAAAAGAAAATAATAAGGGAAAGGGCATAAAAATAGAGAAATCTAATTCCAACCCCGATGAACTTTATATGTATCGTCAACCCCCGAAGTCCTTAAGTTGTAACAATGACCCGGGAACCTCTAAACCACCAGGTTTTTCAAAACCAATGTGGATAACGAAGGCTCGTATTAGGGGAACATCATATATCCCTAGAAACTTGGCAAAACAAACCAAAACTGAACAAGAAGAAACGAGCGAGTCGAAATAAGATAGTTGTATTCGTGTGGTGTAATATATGTAATATAGTGTGCTTATGCTTTATGATATATGTAAAAATTGCTTGTATTAATAAGTATTTTTTTATGAATCTAACTCTTGTCTATTTTACAGTATAAAAACACAAAATGGATAGACAACCCAATATTTTAAGAGACCTACCCGGAGACATGATTGATGAAATCTTGTCTAGAGTCGGTCAGAATTCCTCGGCACAACTATTTAAGGCGAGATCAGTTTGTAAGACATTCGAAGAACGTTCCAAGAATGTCTTGGTTTATAAGAGACTTTCGTTTGAAATATGGGGGATATCACATTGGGAAATCCATAAGTTACGATGTGTTTACTTTGACGCATATATTGCGGGGAACCCAAATGCTATTTTACGCAATGGGTTAAGAAATTATTTTGACTCAATATATCCGAATATTGGACTTCTTGATTTAGAAAAAGCGGCTATCATGCAACATAAAGAAGCATGTTATGCTTACAGATTAGTAATGTTCGCTTCTCACCAAAGTGAGAACAAGAACATCGGGCTACAACTATTAAACAAAAAGTTTCCACAAGTGACGGAGTCGGTAATTGGGGTAAGAAATGAGGTTTTTAGATTGTTACGGGACTGTTGGACATTACGTAACCCTCGTCCCTTTGACGACGTTACGACACGCTGTCTTATCAACGGCCATAACGGTTATGTTCCACAAGACCAAGGATGGGAAGTAATCCTAGTAAAACCAGAATGCATGACTTGTTTCTGGACGTATGAATTACGTGTCTTTATTGCCTTTGCTGAACGACTTGTGTACTAGCTAGAATTATCTTCACAACCATCTTGTATCAAATTTATTGTGTGCTATATTTCATGCTATATGTAAAATAAGCGGTATTGTAAGTTTGTAAAATATTGTGTAAAAGTTTGAACGCGAAATATTATTATAATCAGTTTTTTATATAGAATTGTAGTAGTTGAATTGTATATTAGCTACTAAGTATGAACTTAACGGGTAGGTACTACCCGAATTTAAACTTATAAAACGCTAATATGAAGAAAAAGCTTTTATAAATGAGTTCATATTATGCTACGAAATACTATTAACTACTCTTAATATTCTGTATGATTAACTTGTTCCATTTGACTATTTTGAAGGAAATGGCACCAACTACTCGACAAACCGTGAATATGAATGAAGAGGAATTCCGTACTTTTCTAGCTTCAAACATAGCTGCAGTACAGGCTGCGCTACATACCAACAATAACCTTGGATCTAGCAGTACAGGAAATCGTGTAGGATGCACCTACAAAGAATTCACTGCCTGCAAACCTTTGGAATTTGATGGAACCGAAGGACCGATCGGATTGAAACGGTGGACCGAGAAGGTCGAATAGGTGTTTGCCATAAGTAAGTGTACTGAAGAGGACAAAGTGAAGTACGCTACGCATACCTTCACAGGTTCTACGTTAACATGTTGGAATACCTATCTAGAGCAAGTGGGACAAGACGATGTGTATGCACTACCGTGGTCAGCATTCAAGCACTTGATGAACGAGAAGTACCGTCCCAGAACCGAGGTCAATAAGCTCAAGACAGAACTTAGAGGGTTACGAACCCAAGGATTTGATATTACCACGTACGAAAGACGATTCACAGAATTGTGCCTATTGTGTCCGGGAGCATTCGAAGATGAGGAAGAGAATATCGACGCATTTGTGAAAGGATTACCGGAAAGAATCCAAAAAGATATAAGTTCACACGAGCCCGCCTCCATACAACAGGCATGTAGAATGACTCACAAACTAGTGAACCAGATTGAGGAAAGAATTAAAGAACAGACGGCTGAAGAGGCCAATGTGAAGCAAGTCAAAAGAAAGTGGGAGGAAAACGGTGATAAGAATCACCAATACAACAACAACAGCAATTACAATAATAATCGCAACAATTATCCCAACAATCGCAACGTCAATCGCAACTACAACAAACGGCCCAACAACAACAACAACAACAACAACAACAACTACAACAATCATTCCAACAACAATAACAACCGCAACAACAACAACAATCAGAAGCAGCTATGCCAAAGCTATGAAAAGTATCACTCGGGGTTCTGCACCAAATTTTGCAACAAGTGTAAAAGAAATGGTCATAGCGCGGCGAAGTGTGAGGTCTACGGACCAGGGGTTAACAGAACGAAAGGAATAAATGGTGTCGAAACGAGTAATGGCGGAGCAAGTAGTGTCGGAGCAAGTTATGCCAATGTAGTTTGTTATCAATGTGGAAAACCGGGCCACATTATTAGAAATTGCCCGAACCAGGAGAACACGAATGGACAAGGCCTCGGAAGAGTTTTCAATATTAATGCGGCAGAGGCACAGGAAGACCCGGAGCTTGTTACGGGTACGTTTCTTATTGACAATAAATCTGCTTACGTTTTATTTGATTCAGATGCGGATAGAAGCTATATGAGTAGAGATTTTTGTGCTAAATTAAGTTGTCCATTGATGCCGTTGGATAGTAAATTTTTACTCGAATTAGCAAATGGTAAATTAATTTCAGCAGATAATATATGTCGGAATCGAGAAATTAAACTGATTAGCGAAACATTTAAGATTGATTTGATTTGATACCAGTAGAGTTAGGGAGTTTTGATGTGATAATCAGTATGGACTGGTTGAAATAAGTGAAAGCAGAGATCGTTTGTTACAAAAATGCAATTCGCATTATACGAGAAAAAGGAAAACCCTTAATGGTGTACGGAGAAAAGGGCAACACGAAGCTACAGCTTATTAGTAATTTGAAGGCACAAAAACTAATAAGAAAATGTTGCTATGCTGTTCTAGCACACGTCGAGAAAGTACAAACTGAAGAAAAGAGCATCAATGATGTTCCCGTCGTAAAAGAATTTCCCGATGTATTTCTGAAAGAATTACCGGGATTACCCCCACATCGATCCGTTGAATTTCAAATAGATCTTGTACCAGGAGCTGCACCAATAGCTCGTGCTCCTTACAGACTCGCACCCAGCGAGATGAAAGAACTGCAAAGCCAATTACAAGAACTTTTAGAGCGTGGTTTCATTCGACCAAGCACATCACCGTGGGGAGCTCCTGTTTTGTTTGTCAAGAAGAAAGATGGTACATTCAGGTTGTGTATCGACTACCGAGAGTTGAACAAACTTACCATCAAGAACCGCTACCCACTACCGAGAATTGACGACTTATTTGATCAACTACAAGGCTCGTCTGTTTATTCAAAGATTGACTTACGTTCCGGGTATCATCAAATGCGGGTGAAAGAAGATGATATTCTAAAGACTGCTTTCAGAACACGTTACGGTCATTACGAGTTTATGGTCATGCGGTTTGGTTTAACTAATGCACCAGCTGTGTTCATGGACCTTATGAACCGAGTGTGTGGACCATACCTTGACAAGTTTGTCATTGTTTTCATTGATGACATACTTATTTACTCAAAGAATGACCAAGAACACGGTGAACATTTGAGAAAGGTGTTAGAAGTATTGAGGAAGGAAGAATTGTACGCTAAGTTTTCAAAGTGTGCATTTTGGTTGGAAGAAGTTCAATTCCTCAGTCATATAGTGAACAAAGAAGGTATTAAGGTGGATCCGGCAAAGATAGAAACTGTTGAAAAGTAGAAAACCCCGAAAACTCCGAAACACATACGCCAGTTTTTAGGACTAGCTGGTTACTACAGAAGGTTCATCCAAGACTTTTCCAGAATAGCAAAACCCTTGACTGCATTAACGCATAAAGGGAAGAAATTTGAATGGAATGATGAACAAGAGAAAGCATTTCAGTTATTGAAGAAAAAGCTAACTACGGCACCTATATTATCATTGCCTGAAGGGAATGATGATTTTGTGATTTATTGTGACGCATCAAAGCAAGGTCTCGGTTGTGTATTAATGCAATGAACGAAGGTGATTGCTTATGCGTCTAGACAATTGAAGATTCACGAACAAAATTATACGACGCATGATTTGGAATTAGGCGCGGTTGTTTTTGCATTAAAGACTTGGAGGCACTACTTATATGGGGTCAAAAGTATTATATATACCGACCACAAAAGTCTTCAACACATATTTAATCAGAAACAACTGAATATGAGGCAGCGTAGGTGGATTGAATTATTGAATGATTACGACTTTGAGATTCGTTACCACCCGGGGAAGGCAAATGTGGTAGCCGATGCCTTGAGCAGGAAGGACAGAGAACCCATTCGAGTAAAATCTATGAATATAATGATTCATAATAACATTACTACTCAAATAAAGGAGGCACAACAAGGAGTTTTAAAAGAGAGAAATTTAAAGGATGAAATACCCAAAGGATCGGAGAAGCATCTTAATATTCTGGAAGACGGAACCCGGTATAGGGCTGAAAGGATTTGGGTACCAAAATTTGGAGATATGAGAGAAATGGTACTTAGAGAAGCTCATAAAACCAGATACTCAATACATCCTGGAACGGGGAAGATGTACAAGGATATCAAGAAACATTTTTGGTGGCCGGGTATGAAAGCCGATGTTGCTAAATACGTAGGAGAATGTTTGACGTGTTCTAAGGTCAAAGCTGAGCATCAGAAACCATCAGGTCTACTTTAACAACCCAAAATCCCGGAATGGAAATGGGAAAACATTACCATGGATTTCATCACTAAATTGCCAAGGACTGCAAGTGGTTTTGATACTATTTGGGTAATAGTTGATCGTCTCACCAAATCAGCACACTTCCTACCAATAAGAGAAGATGACAAGATGGAGAAGTTAGCACGACTGTATTTGAAGGAAGTAGTCTCCAGACATGGAATACCAATCTCTATTATCTCTGATAGGGACGGCAGATTTATTTCAAGATTCTGGCAGACATTACAGCAAGCATTAGGAACTCGTCTAGACATGAGTACTGCCTATCATCTACAAACTGATGGGCAGAGCAAAAGGACGATACAAACGCTTGAAGACATGCTACGAGCATGTGTTATTGATTTCGGAAACAGTTGGGATCGACATCTACCGTTAGCAGAATTTTCCTACAACAACAGCTACCATTCAAGCATTGAGATGGCGCCGTTTGAAGCACTTTATGGTAGAAAGTGCAGGTCTCCGATTTGTTGGAGTGAAGTGGGGGATAGACAGATTACGGGTCCGGAGATTATACAAGAAACTACCGAGAAGATCATCCAAATTCAACAACGGTTGAAAACCGCCCAAAGTCGACAAAAGAGCTACGCTGACATTAAAAGAAAAGATATAGAATTTGAAATTGGAGAGATGGTCATGCTTAAAGTTTCACCTTGGAAAGGCGTTGTTCGATTTGGTAAACGAGGGAAATTAAATCCAAGGTATATTGGACCATTCAAGATTATTGATCGTGTCGGACCAGTAGCTTACCGACTTGAGTTACCTCAACAACTCGCGGCTGTACATAACACTTTCCACGTCTCGAATTTGAAGAAATGTTTTACTAAAGAAGATCTCACTATTCCATTAAATGAAATCCAAATCAACGAAAAACTTCAATTCATCGAAGAACCCGTCGAAATAATGGATTGTGAGGCTAAAAGACTTAAGCAAAACAAGATACCAATTGTTAAGGTTCGATGGAATGCTCGTAGAGGACCCGAGTTCACCTGGGAGCGTGAAGATCAGATGAAGAAGAAATACCCGCATCTATTTCCAGAAGATTCGTCAACACCTTCAACAGCTTAAAATTTCGGGACGAAATTTATTTAACGGGTAGGTACTGTAGTGACCCGAACTTTTCCATGTTTATATATATTAATTGAGATTTATATTTACATGATTAAATGTTTCCAACATGTTAAGCAATCAAACTTGTTAAGACTTGATTAATTGAAATATGTTTCATATAGACAATTGACCACCCAAGTTGACCGGTGATTCACGAACGTTAAAACTTGTAAAAACTATATGATGACATATATATGGATATATATATAGTTAACATGATACTATGATAAGTAAACATATCATTAAGTATATTAACAATGAACTACATATGTAAAAACAAGACTACTAACTTAATGATTTTTAAACGAGACATATATGTAACGATTATCGTTGTTAAGACATTTAATGTATATATATCATATTTAGAGATATTCATACATGATAATATCATGATAATATAATAATTTAAAATCTCATTTGATATTATAAACATTGGGTTAACAACATTTAACAAGATCGTTAACCTAAAGGTTTCAAAACAACACTTACATGTAACGACTAACGATGACTTAACGAATCAGTTAAAATGTATATACATGTAGTGTTTTAATATGTATCTATACACTTTTGAAAGACTTAAATACACTTATCAAAATACTTCTACTTAACAAAAATTCTTACAATTATATCCTCGTTCAGTTTCATCAACAATTCTACTCGTATGCACCCGTATTCGTACTCGTACAATACACAGCTTTTAGATGTATGTACTATTGGTATATACACTCCAATGATCAGCTCTTAGCAGCCCATGTGAGTCACCTAACAAATGTGGGAACCATTATTTGGAAACTAGCATGAAATATCTCATAAAATTACAAAAATATGAGTAATCATTCATGACTTATTTACATGAAAACAAAATTACATATCCTTTATATCTAATCCATACACCAACGACCAAAAACACCTACAAACACTTTCATTCTTCAATTTTATTCATCTAATTGATCTCTCTCAAGTTCTATCTTCAAGTTCTAAGTGTTCTTCATATATTCTACAAGTTCTAGTTACATAAAATCAAGAATACTTTCAAGTTTGCTAGCTCACTTCCAATCTTGTAAGGTGATCATCCAACCTCAAGAAATCTTTGTTTATTATAGTAGGTTATCATTATAATACAAGGTAATAATCATATTTAAACTTTGGTTCAATTTCTATAACTATAACAATCTTATTTCAAGTGATGATCTTACTTGAACTTGTTTTCGTGTCATAATTCTGCTTCAAGAACTTCGAGCCATCCAAGGATCCGTAGAAGCTAGATCCATTTTTCACTTTTCCAGTAGGTTTATCCAAGGAACTTAAGGTAGTAATGATGTTCATAACATCATTCGATTCATACATATAAAGCTATCTTATTCGAAGGTTTAAACTTGTAATCACTAGAACATAGTTTAGTTAATTCTAAACTTGTTCGCAAACAAAAGTTAATCCTTCTAACTTGACTTTTAAAATCAACTAAACACATGTTCTATATCTATATGATATGCTAACTTAATGATTTAAAACCTGGAAACACGAAAAACACCGTAAAACCGGATTTACGCCGTCGTAGTAACACCGCGGGCTGTTTTGGGTTAGTTAATTAAAAACTATGATAAACTTTGATTTAAAAGTTGTTATTCTGAGAAAATGATTTTTATTATGAACATGAAACTATATCCAAAAATTATGGTTAAACTCAAAGTGGAAGTATGTTTTCTAAAATGGTCATCTAGACGTCGTTCTTTCGACTGAAATGACTACCTTTACAAAAATGACTTGTAACTTATTTTTCTGACTATAAACCTATACTTTTTCTGCTTAGATTCATAAAATAAAGTTCAATATGAAACCATAGCAATTTGATTCACTCAAAACGGATTTAAAATGAAGAAGTTATGGGTAAAACAAGATTGGATAATTTTTCTCATTTTAGCTACGTGAAAATTGGTAACAAATCTATTCCAACCATAACTTAATCAACTTGTATTGTATATTATGTAATCTTGAGATACCATAGACACGTATACAATGTTTCGACCTATCATGTCGACACATCTATATATATTTCGGAACAACCATAGACACTCTATATATGAATGTTGGAGTTAGCTATACAGGGTTGAGGTTGATTCCAAAATATATATAGTTTGAGTTGTGATCAATACTGAGATACGTATACACTGGGTCGTGGATTGATTCAAGATAATATTTATCGATTTATTTCTGTACATCTAACTGTGGACAACTAGTTGTAGGTTACTAACGAGGACAGCTGACTTAATAAACTTAAAACATCAAAATATATTAAAAGTGTTGTAAATATATTTTGAACATACTTTGATATATATGTATATATTGTTATAGGTTCGTGAATCAACCAGTGGCCAAGTCTTACTTCCCGACGAAGTAAAAATCTGTGAAGGTGAGTTATAGTCCCACTTTTAAAATCTAATATTTTTGAGATGAGAATACATGCAGGTTTTATAAATGATTTACAAAATAGACATAAGTACGTGAAACTACATTCTATGGTTGAATTATCGAAATCGAATATGCCCCTTTTTATTAAGTCTGTTAATCTAAGAATTAGGGAACATACACCCTAATTGACGCGAATCCTAAAGATAGATCTATTGGGCCTAACAAACCCCATCCAAAGTACCGGATGCTTTAGTACTTCGAAATTTATATCATATCCGAAGGGTGTCCCGGAATGATATGGATATTCTTATATATGCATCTTGTTAATGTCGGTTACCAGGTGTTCACCATATGAATGATTTTTATCTCTATGTATGGGATGTGTATTGAAATATGAAATCTTGTGGTCTATTATTATGATTTGATATATATAGGTTAAACCTATAACTCACCAACATTTTTGTTGACGTTTTAAGCATGTTTATTCTCAGTTGATTTTTAAGAGCTTCCGCTGTCGCATACTTAAATAAGGACGAGATTTGGAGTCCATGCTTGTATGATATTGTGTAAAAACTGCATTCAAGAAACTTATTTTGTTGTAACATATTTGTATTGTAAACCATTATGTAATGGTCGTGTGTAAACAGGATATTTTAGATTATCATTATTTGATAATCTACGTAAAGATTTTTTAACCTTTATTGATGAAATAAAGGTTATGGTTTGTTTTAAAATGAATGCAGTCTTTGAAAAACGTCTCATATAGAGGTCAAAACCTCGCAATGAAATCAATTAATATGGAACGTTTTTAATCAATAAGAACGGGACATTTCAGTTACCACCCGGGGTAGGCAAATGTGGTAGCCGACGCCTTGAGCAGGAAGGACAGAGAACCCATTCGAGTAAAATCTATGAATATAATGATTCACAATAACCTTACTACTCAAATAAAGGAGGCGCAACAAGGAGTTTTAAAAGAGGGAAATTTAAAGGATGAAATACCCAAAGGATCGGAGAAGCATCTTAATATTAGGGAAGACGGAACCCGGTATAGGGCTGAAAGGATTTGGGTACCAAAATTTGGAGATATGAGAGAAATGGTACTTAGAGAAGCTCATAAAACCAGATACTCAATACATCCTGGAACGGGGAAGATGTACAAGGATCTCAAGAAACATTTTTGGTGGCCGGGTATGAAAGCCGATGTTGCTAAATTCATAGGAGAATGTTTGACGTGTTCTAAGGTCAAAGCTGAGCATCAGAAACCATCAGGTCTACTTCAACAACCCGAAATCCCGGAATAGAAATGGGAAAACATTACCATGGATTTCATCACTAAATTGCCAAGGACTACAAGTGGTTTTGATACTATTTGGGTAATAGTTGATCGTCTCACCAAATCAGCATACTTCCTGCCAATAAGAGAAGATGACAAGATTGAGAAGTTAGCACGACTGTATTTGAAGGAAGTCATCTCCAGACATGGAATACCAATCTCTATTATCTCTGATAGGGATGGCAGATTTATTTCAAGATTCTGGCAGACATTACAGCAAGCATTGGAAACTCGTCTAGACATGAGTACTGCCTATCATCCACAAACTGATGGGCAGAGCGAAAGGATGATACAAACGCTTGAAGACATACTACGAGCTTGTGTTATTGATTTCGAAAACAGTTGGGATCGACATCTACCGTTAGCAGAATTTTCCTACAACAACAGCAACCATTCAAGCATTGAGATGGCGCCGTTTGAAGCACTTTATGGTAGAAAGTGCAGGTCTCCGATTTGTTGGAGTGAAGTGGGGGATAGATAGATTACGGGTCCGGAGATAATACAAGAAACTACCGAGAAAATCACCAAAATTCAACAAAGATTGAAAACCGCTCAGAGTCGACAAAAGAGCTACGCGGACAGTAAAAGAAAAGATATAGAGTTTGAAATTGGAGAAATGGTCATGCTTAAGGTTTCACCTTGGAAAGGCGTTGTTCGATTTGGTAAACGGGGGAAACTAAATCCAAGGTACATTGGACCATTCAAGATTATAGATCGTGTCGGACCAGTAGCTTACCAACTGGAGCTACCTCAACAACTCGCGGCTGTACATAACACTTTTCACGTCTCAAATTTGAAGAAATGTTTTGCTAAAGAAGATCTCACTATTCCGTTGGACGAAATCCAAATCAATGAAAAACTTCAATTCATTGAAGAACCCGTCGAAATAATGGATCGTGAGGTTAAGAGACTTAAACAAAACAAGATACCGATTGTTAAGGTTTGATGGAATGCTCGTAGAGGACCCGAGTTCACCTGGGAGCGTGAAGATCAGATGAAGAAGAAATACCCGCATTTATTTCCAGAAGATACGTCAACACCTCCTCCAACTGCTTAAAATTTCGGGACGAAATTTATTTAACGGGTAGGTACTGTAGTGACCCGAACTTTTCCATGTTTATATATATATTAAATGAAATTGTTATTTACATGATTAAGTGTTTTCAACATGTTAAGCAACCAAACTTGTTAAGACTTGATTAATTGAAATAGGTTTCATATAGACAATTGACCACCCAAGTTGACCGGTGATTCACGAACGTTAAAACTTGTAAAAACTATACGATGACATATATATGGTTATATATATAGTTAACATGATTTTATTATAAGTATGTATCGCATTAGGTATTTTAACAATGAGTTATATACATAAAAAATGAGACTATTAATTTAAGAAACTCGAAAACGATATATATAACGAATATCGTTATAACAACGTCTTACTAGGTACATATGAATCATATTAAGATATTGATACACTTGGTTAATTATGTTAAATGATAAGTAAATATATTATTAAGTGTATTAACAATGAAATACATATGTAAAAATAAGACTACTAACTTAATGATTTCGAAACGAGACATATATGTAACGATTATCGTTGTAACGACATTTAATTGTATATATATCATACTAAGATATATTATATATCATAATATCATGATAATATAACAATTTAACATCTCATTTGTTATAATAAACAATGGGTTAACAACATTCAACAAAATCGTTAACCTAAAGGTTTCAAAACAACATTTACATGTAACGACTAACGATGACTTAACGACTCAGTTAAAATGTATATACATGTAGTGTTTTAATATGTATTCATACACTTTTGAAAGACTTCAAGACACTTATCAAAATACTTTTACTTAACAAAAATGCTTACAATTACATCCTCGTTCAGTTTCATCAACAATTCTACTCGTATGCACCCGTATTCGTACTCGTACAATACACAGCTTTTAGATGTATGTACTATTGGTATATACACTCCAATGATGAGCTCTTAGCAGCCCATGTGAGTCACCTAACACATGTGGGAACCATCATTTGGCAACTAGCATGAATATCTCATAAAATTACAAAAATATGAGTAATCATTCATGACTTATTTACATGAAAACAAAATTACATATCCTTTATATCTAATCCATACACCAACGACTAAAAACTCCTAAAAACACTTTCATTCTTCAATTTTCTTCATCTAATTGATCTCTCTCAAGTTCTATCTTAAAGTTCTAAGTGTTCTTCATAAATTCCAAAAGTTCTAGTTTCATAAAATCAAGAATACTTCCAAGATTGCAAGTTTACTTCCAAGTTTTTTAAATCCATTCCAAGTAATCATCCAAGATCAAGAAACCTTTGTTACTTACAGTAGGTTATCTTTCTAATACAAGGTAATAATCATATTCAAACTTTAATTCAATTTCTATAACTATAACAATCTTATTTCGAGTGGAAATCTTACTTGAAATTGTTTTCGTGTCATGATTCTGCTTCAAGAACTTTCAAGCCATCCAAGGATCCTTTGAAGCTAGATCTATTTTTCTCATTTCCAGTAGGTTTATCCAAGGAACTTGAGGTAGTAATGATGTTCATAATATCATTCGATTCATACATATAAAGCTATCTTATTCGAAGGTTTAAACTTGTAATCACTAGAACATAGTTTAGTTAATTCTAAACTTGTTCGCAAATAAAAGTTAATCCTTCTAACTTGAATTTTAAAATCAACTAAACACATGTTCTATATCTATATGATATGCTAACTTAATGATTTAAAACCTGGAAACACGAAAAATACCGTAAAACTGGATTTACGCCGTCGTAGTAACACCGCGGGCTGTTTTGGGTTAGTTAATTAAAAACTATGATAAACTTTGATTTAAAAGTTGTTATTCTGGGAAAATGATTTTTATTATGAACATGAGACTATATCCAAAAATTATGATTAAACTCAAAGTGGAAGTATATTTTCTAAAATGGTCATCTAGACGTCGTTCTTTCGACTGAAATGACTACCTTTACAAAAATGACTTGTAACTTATTTTTCCGACTATAAACCTATACTTTTTATGTTTAGATTCATAAAATAGATTTCAATATGAAACCATAGCAATTTGATTCACTCAAAACGGATTTAAAATGAAGAAGTTATGGGTAAAACAAGATTGGATAATTTTTCTCATTTTAGCTACGTGAAAATTGGTAACAAATTTATTCCAACCATAACTTAATCAACTTGTATTATATATTATGTAATCTTGAGATACCATAGACACGTATACAATTTTTCGACCTATCATGTCGACACATCTATATATATTTCGGAACAACCATAGACACTCTATATGTGAATGTTGGAGTTAGCTATACAGGGTTGAGGTTGATTCCAAAATATATATAGTTTGAGTTGTGATCAATACTGAGATACGTATACACTGGGTCTTGGATTGATTCAAGATAATATATATATCGATTTATTTCTGTACATCTAACTGTGGACAACTAGTTGTAGGTTACTAACGAGGACAGCTGACTTAATAAACTTAAAACATCAAAATGTATTAAAAGTGTTGTAAATATATTTTGAACATACTTTGATATATATGTATATATTGTTATAGGTTCGTGAATCAACCAGTGGCCAAGTCTTACTTCCCGACGAAGTAAAAATCTGTGAAAGTGAGTTATAGTCCCACTTTTAAAATCTAATATTTTTGGGATGAGAATACATGCAGGTTTTATAAATGATTTACAAAATAGACACAAGTACGTGAAACTACTTTCTATGGTTGAATTATCGAAATCGAATATGCCCCTTTTTATTAAGTCTGGTAATCTAAGAATTAGGGAACAGACACCCTAATTGACGCGAATCCTAAAGATAGATCTATCGGGCCTAACAAACCCCATCCAAAGTACCGGATGCTTTAGTACTTCAAAATTTATATCATATCTGAAGGGTGTCCCGGAATGATGGGGATATTCTTATATATGCATCTTGTTAATGTCGGTTACCAGGTGTTCACCATATGAATGATTTTTATCTCTATGTATGGGATGTGCATTGAAATATGAAATCTTGTGGTCTATTGTTACGATTTGATATATATATAGGTTAAACCTATAACTCACCAACATTTTTGTTGACGTTTAAAGCATGTTTATTCTCAGGTGAATACTAACAGCTTCCGCTGTTGCATACTAAAATAAGGACAAGATTTAGAGTCCATGTTTGTATGATATTGTGTAAAAACTGCATTCAAGAAACTGATTTCGATGTAACATATTTGTATTGTAAACCATTATGTAATGGTCGTGTGTAAACAGGATATTTTAGATTATCATTATTTGATAATCTACGTAAAGCTTTTTAAACCTTTATTTATGAAATAAAGGTTATAGTTTGTTTTAAAAATGAATGCAGTCTTTGAAAAACGTCTCATATAGAGGTCAAAACCTCGCAACGAAATCAATTAATATGGAACGTTTTTAATCAATAAGAACGGGACATTTCAGTATATACATGTAGTATTTTAATATGTACTCATACACTTTTGAAAGACTTCAAGACACTTATCAAAATACTTCTACTTAACAAAAATGCTTACAATTACATCCTCGTTCAGTTTCATCAACAATTCTACTCGTATGCACCCGTATTCGTACTCGTACAATACACAGCTTTTAGATGTATGTACTATTGGTATATACACTCCAATGATCAGCTCTTAGCAGCCCATGTGAGTCACCTAACACATGTGGGAACCATCATTTGGCAACTTGCATGAAATATCTCATAAAATTACAAAAATATGAGTAATCATTCATGACTTATTTACATGAAAACAAAATTACATATCCTTTATATCTAATCCATACACCAACCACCAAAAACACCTACAAACACTTTCATTCTTCAATTTTCTTCATCTAATTGATCTCTCTCAAGTTCTATCTTCAAGTTCTAAGTGTTTTTCATAAATTCCAAAAGTTCTAGTTTCATAAAATCAAGAATACTTCCAAGATTGCAAGTTTACTTTCAAGTTTTCTAAATCCATTCCAAGTAATCATCCTGTAGTGACCCGGAAATTTCTGATCAAATTTAAACTTTAACCTTTATATGTATCCGACACGATAAGCAAATTATGTAATGTTGAGTCTTGAAAGTTTCAAAATCTATATTCATGTAATCAATTACCCTTTGACCATGCCTGGCGATTCACGAACGATTATATGTAAATAGTTATGTTCGGATATATACATATGTGTATTTGATAAATTGAGAAATATTAACAAAACATTTAACGGTTTAGTTAATATGAATATAAGTTATGAGATCTATTTACGACTAGAATACATTAATGGAATAATGAATGGATATTACTTTACATGAGGGTATTATTTTGATATAAGTTTAATATAATTTTTGACGAGATTGAAAGATAATATCATAAGATTGAATTATTAGATACATTGAATTTTGAGTTTGAGTCTCTGTTATGAGGTCCACTTTGAATTAGGTAACCCTTATTATTAACCGTATTCGGAAAATGGTAAAGTGAGTTATAAGTGAAGACAAATGTGCCAATTAACGGGAACTAGCCAAATGTTAGTGGAGTTTTCTGTTCGACTTTCTATATAAACGTTAACTAGTTAACCTTCCTATTATTTAGAGTGAAAGTGAAACTTTGGGAATATAGTTATATTATTTAGAAAGTTTAAGGAAAACAAACTAAACGTTGACGCATAAGGAAATTATATTTTTTTAAAGTATAAATGTTATAGGATATAATATTATAAACGATCTTCAAATATACTTTGAAATATAATTAAAATCTAAATATTTTATTAAAGTATTTCAAGCCTATATATTATAAATATATTTTAATTTAGTCAAAAGACGTTTTGGTTTAAGTTAATGTTATTAAATATACTTCGATAACTAACGAGAGGATGAATTATAAAAGTAAATGACCAAAACACTCAAAAGATTAAGTTACACTCTGAGTGGGTTAGTTTTTTAATTAATTTAAGTCTAATTATTCATAAAGGTACATGTCACAAAACGTTTAATTTAAAATAAAATATTTTGACAAACAACGAGACTTTGATTTATAAGAGGAAATGACCACAACGCTCAACTTTATAAGTTATATTTTTATAAAGGTAATTTATTGTTATGTAAGTCTAATTTTTGTAAAAGGTACACGTCACGTAATATAAAGGGCTAGTTTTCTAAACATACGAAAGTGCGCCCGAAAAACGGAAAGTGGTACATGAGTCGTGAGACCACGACCGTGTCATTTTTGTAAAAATTACATTTTTACCATGCTCGTAAATATAATATAATATTTAATTAATTCTAAAGATTAAATATATTATTTATTAAAATAATATATACTTATAACTATGTACGTTGTAATAATGTTGTAATAAGAGAGTGTCGGCAAAGCAATTGGTGGATATTAGCTGGCAAGGGGTGTGAGTGGCTGAATTGTGTATAAATGCAACTCAATTTCGATTATGCTGGTTCAACTATCTATCTCTTTAAAACACATATATACTCCGTAGTTTGATAATTATTTTATTAATCTTATTTAAGATTAATATTATTGTTATTAATCATGAGATTATTATTAGTAGTATTAGGAGTGATATTATCAGTATTATACATAAAATATTACGACGAGGTCATGAGCGGGTCATTTCAAGACAAGTTTTATGAGTAGGATAGGGCTAGGGAAATTATGGATTATGGCTATGGAGGTGATGGGTATGGTTCATGGGTATGCCCGTGAGGTCAATTTAGTGTTTGTCATCTCCGTTGCGTCTACGTACCTTTCCTACAATATTGAACCTCAATATTGATACGTGAGCACTCATAACTTAACTTTTATTTATCAATAGTGTATCCCTGACTAGTGCTCGAAAAAATAGAATTATGCATGCTTGTATATTTGATATTGCCCATAAATAGGTTATGTTGAATCTTAAAGGTTGTTATACTAGGGATGAGATAAGATATAAGATATGCATGTCATTGGAAAGCTAGCGAAAAACTAAGAACTTTTCCTTTAGATACCGAATGATTTTGACGGATGGATTAGAAGTTATCGTCAAATGAATTTTTGTATTATTATTAAAAATGATTATTATTATCGTCGTTATAATCGTCGTCATAACTATTATCTAATTATTATTATTATTATTAATATTATCATTATCTATAAGAAGTAGTATCATTAAAAATTGTTATTTTATTATTATTACTATCGTTAAAGTTATACTATTATTATCATTAAAATTATTATATTTAATATTAAAAATATCATCTTTACAAAAATCATTATTTTAATAGGAGTATCATTATTAATATAGAATTTCATTAGTAATAAGAATTATCATATTGTTATAATACCATTTTCGTAGATATAAATATTGTTATTATTGTTAGTAGAATAATAATAATTATCAATACAAAATAATACAACTTACTTATTATTATTATCAATGTTATTTTATCAAACAAAACTGTAATACAAATGATATAAATACCTTAATAAAACCTATCATAACGGTTTATGATATTCAATGAACTTTATAAAGTTTATTATCTAAGATATATAAAAGTATATTTTATTATATAAATTTTAATATAAATTTTATTTATTATTTACTCTATTAAATCTTTTAAAAATATTTAAAAATATAAAACGACGATATTTAAAATATATAATAATCATGTATAAATTTTGGAAATCATTTTGAGTTAATTTGACTTTTGTTGACTTTTACATATTAGTCTCGAGCATTAGGATTGTGGTACACTATGACTTGACCTAAATTGTTAGACAAATATTGACCGACATATAAATATATATAATTAATCGAGGTTCGTGAATCCAAGGCCAACCTTACACTTGTTCAATGATGTTATATGTATTTTTACTACAAAATACAGTATGGTGAGTTTCATTTGCCTTTTTACCCTTTATATTTTTGGGCTGAGAATACATGCGCAATTTTTATAAATGTTTTACGAAATAGACACAAGTAATCGAAACTACATTATATGGTTGAATTATCGAAATCGAATATGCCCTTTTTATTAAGTCTGGTAATCTAAGAATTAGGGAACAGACACCCTAATTGACGCGAATCCTAAAGATAGATCTATTGGGCCTAACAAACCCCATCCAAAGTACCGGATGCTTTAGTACTTCGAAATTATATCATGTCCGAAGGAGGATCCCGGAATGATAGGGGATATTCTTATATGTATCTAGTTAATGTCGGTTACCAGGTATTCACCATATGAATGATTATTTTTTTTGTCTCTATGCATGGGACGTATATTTATGAGAACTGGAAATGAAATTCTTGTGGTCTATTAAAATGATGAAAATAAATGATTATGATAAACTAATGAACTCACCAACCTTTTGGTTGACACTTTAAAGCATGTTTATTCTCAGGTGTTAAAGAAATCTTTCGCTGTGCATTTGCTCATTTTAAAGATATTACTTGGAGTCTTTCATAGCATATTTCGAAGAACGTTGCATTCGAGTCATTGAGTTCATCAAAGATTATTATTAAATCAATTTATAGTTGGATAGTGGATATTATGAAATGGTATGCATGCCTGTCAATTTTTGATGTAAAGAAAGATTGTCTTTTAAAAACGAATGCAATGTTTGTAAAATGTATCATATAGAGGTCAAGTACCTCGCGATGTAATCAACTATTGTGAATCGTTTATAATGGATATGAACGGGTCCTTTCAGTTGGTATCAGAGCGGTGGTCTTAGCGAACCAGGTCTGTATTAGTGTGTCTAACTGATAAGTCGTTAGGATGCATTAGTGAGTCTGGACTTCGACCGTGTCTGCATGTCAAAAGTTTTGCTTATCATTTCTAGTCGGAAATCATCTGCTTATCATCCATAGGAAATTACCTGCTTATCATTATTAGTCTAGACACATCTTTCTACATTAATTGCATGAGTAGTGTATATACAAAATTCATATCTTAACGTATCTGCTAAATCATATCTTATCGTATCTGTTACTTTAAACTTTGCCTGACATATCCCGTAAATTCCTCCGTAATCTATGAAATCTTTTGATCTCTATATATAGATATCCTATGTAAATAGAATACCACCCGATAGCCGAAAAATCATTTTATATCGAAAATCCTTTATCCAATCGTACGAAATGGAATTTGTCATCAGTTCAAGTCACTCAGATTCCGAAATGGAATCTCACTCAAGCTCCGAAAGCAGTGTGACCAGAATGGATCAACCAATCAGTCATCACCTATTCTGGATGAAATGGGGATGGGTTCGTAGCCTCCTCAAATATTGGAGACAAGAAGAAGGTGATCCTTTCCATCCACCAAATTGCCCTATTGGCGATGAACCTGAAGCACTTACCGGCGAACCTGTTCGTGAAACCATTTTCTATCTCCTTTCCAGAGTATCTCGTCATGATTATATACTACATCAAATTCTAGATTTTATTTATCCGCTCGTCCCAACCGACAATCATCCCGGTATACTGGCAGAAGTTAACGAACTTCGCGCTCGCATGACGGCTTTGGAGCTTATGGTGCAAGGGTTACAAACACCATCAGCAGCACCAGCAGCATAACCAATACCGCCAGTAACATTAACATCGCAAGTCTCAAAACCATAAATACCAGCAGTATCACCGGCATCAATGGTATCACCATCATCAACACCGGTAGTATCATTACCACCACCAACAATCACATTCGTATCACACGCCTCAACATCACAATTTGAACCTCGGATATCAACATCACACGCACCATAGATACCAAGGAATACCAACAACAACAAACGATGAAGTATTGATTCATAACTTCATCGGAAGAACATTCTACGGCGATTATGTAATCTCTAAAGTCTTAGAGATTATCTATTTCCACCCTAACCCTAAATCAGATGAGTGAACCAAGATGATTCAAGGAAGAATCAAAACCCTAACAAGGATGGTGCGCGATTTACAAACTAGACTTGTTATACAAGTATCGTTAGCAGTTAACGGAAGTATCATCAGCAGCAACAGTACTGTTAGCATCACCAGTATAGTCAGTAACGTCAGCATCGTCAGAATAAACAACACCTATGACATCACAAATTCCGTCAGTTCAAGAATCACTGTGGAAATCATTACTAATCAACAACGAGTATGATGTATCAACAAGTTATATAGTATTAACTCATTCTTTCTGAAGAACTATTATATATTTTATATATATGAATTCTGGAATTATAATAAATCTTTTTGTACTAAGCTATTAAGTATGAATTGAAAAAGGGTAGACACTACTCGGTTAAATTCATATTACTAATATGCTATGATGTACATCCTTCGTAAACAACTTAGCCATCGTTAACTATAATCTCTATTCCAATTCAATGAACTTCGTTTCATAATAAATCAAGTGTATCATTCAATAACATGTTTGATTTTACACTTTCATTCTCGAAATATTCGAAACTTACTAGAAAACAACATTCGTATCTTGCGAAGTTAGCAAAAGTTTTATGAGCACCAGCATGATTCACTAAGGAAATATATAAGAATAAATAATGAAGTATTAATCCATAACTTCATTAATGTTCTGTGAAGAATATGTGACTCTTAATAGTTTTGGGAGATTACTTATTCTAGTTCAAACTGAAAATCAAATGAGTCTAATATTATATTGACTCATTAAATCCATGATTACATCTGAAGAAAATATAGATGTACATATATTTTCATAAAGATTGTGATTAAAAATTCTTTTGTACAAAATATTAATTGTAAAATTTTTTAACGGGTAGGTAATAACCGCGAGATATTCACAATTAATGTATTATATTCTTCAATTCTGATTTAACAATCATCAACAATACTCCCTACTTTCACAATAATATATATTCTTCTATAGAAAGCAAAACAATCATATTCATTCAAATCTAATTACATATTCTGATTTTGGAATTTCAGATTTCAACTCGAGATAAATTCGAAATCATCGCTATTACATTCCTACGTATTTCAAAGCTATACTTTGACTTCAAAACTGTGATAGGAAATCACACTTATTCGTAACATTTAGAAGGATTTGAGAATCAATCGAGATTCATGACGATTTCATCCTTTATATATTGACAATGACAATCTACACTTAAAACCTTTGAAAATTTTTTTTGAAAGACACTTCAAATAATGAACAATCGAGATGATGATCCAACCACACATTAACCGAAGTCTTGTACCTGAAAAACTCTCGAACCCAAAGTCATAGTTTAAAACGTAACCGCGTCAAATTCTTTATCATTTATTAGCAAAAACAACCTTGTGATTCCTTTTCAAGGTAGCAAATTTTGTCATAGCCCCAGCAAGGCAATTTCGACTTTTTCATATGAAGTAACCTCATTATAACCATGATATATACGATTACCCTTTTGTTACCAGGAAATCTTATATATCTCACCACATTAACAGTAAACTTAGCAACAACTTCATTAACCTTCGACTTAAGCCTCTCTGAAAAGTCACTATACTTATTCATTGAAACCTCACCTGTTACTCATCCACATCTTGCAACAAGAATTGCCATACCAATTACTGAAAATCAGCAATCAGTATTTTGAAATCTCGCAGCATTTCTACTTTAATAATCATGTATATAACGTCTATCTCCTAAACTTACACACTTCGAATGTGAAGTTTCTGAAAAACATCTCAACTACAGAATAATTATCGGAATGCTAATGAAGCAGCAAAAACTGTAAACGACTTTAACAGTTAAAAGTTTGACGGTAAAGAATAGTGTGTTGGCAAAACTCAGAACAAGAGAAGGTTTGGAACTGGAAAACGAATTGAGCAAAGTATGAAGGAGGCTGTGGACAAATCACAAGGATTGAACTTGCCTTCAAATGATGCAAATGATTCAGTGCCTGCTGAAATCGTTAGCGAACACCTTACTTCTTATTCTAAACCTTCACAAAAAAATATTCTTTATCATCATCATATCTTGAATATTCTAAGATATCATCGTATCTTTCATTATAAATATCCTTGATAATTCTGAAGATATTTTCATAAGTATTCTCATCTGAAATCAATTATCTCTCCGTAATAGCTGCAACATAAAAAGAAATGTGTTAGTTTCTAAATTCTGAAAAATTCGAATATGAATGTTTTTGGAAGTAGTGTTGGGAACTGATACATGAGTTAGTATAATATAATGACACTTGATCAACGTCATTATATTACAGTAGGTCATGTTAAGTTTCTAATGGGATGTGATGATTCACAGTACCATCATCATGTGCCATTTACACAACTCTTACATTCGATCTAATCCTTAAACATAGCAAGAAAATATTTCTTGATGATTCGATCTTTTCCAGGATATTCTGGTAATTTGACAAGTCAAAAATCGCATCATTACGATTTCCTTCTTAGAACATTAACTATGTTCATTCCGAAATTCATAACTGCAAATTCTGGACCATTACTCGCTTGACTCGAGGACGGGAAGAGGAAACGAAAGAATGAAGCTCCAAACTAGAAATTGGAGCATAAACCGCAGCAAATAAAAGAGAGTATTAACTATGGGTGACAATGATTATAGAAGACAGAACCAGGGGCATCGAAATATAAGGGAAGATATAAAACTCAACAACCACTCAGAAGCTACAAACCGTGCATATCAATACGTATTGCCACGTAAAGGCATGGAAAAAGTAATAACACTATAACCCCAAGATAATAGTAGAAGTAAATAAAATCTTCCGGTGGTAGATGAAAGAGAAGGATGATAGACGTAAAAATTAAGAGTATATCAAGGATCAGAATGGGATGGAGCATATTGACGAATGTTTTAAAAGTATGAACTAAGGAGAATGAATAGAAGGTGTGAGTTGTAAGGAAACAATTAGGGTGGATTTATAGAGAAATATCCGACAGATCAATCGAAACAGATTATCGCATTTAATCAAAGAAGATTCTGATTTCCTTAATCGTCAAAGCACCAAATCTTATTACGAAGATTTTCTTAAAATCCCGCGAAATCCGGAATTCAATCGTAACTACGTCATCGGTTAAAATGAATAAACATTTATTCATTTCATTCTAGTGGGATGGCTTCATTTATACTCTTCGCGTAATCAAATTGTTTTATCTATATTGCACAATCATGATGAAACTCTATGTATCAGCTTATATTCGTCATAATAACATTCTTACTATTAACCATGACGACCTCTATCAAATTTCGGGACGAAATTTCTTTTAACGGGTAGGTACTGTAGTGACCCGGAAATTTCCGATCAAATTTAAACTTTAACCTTTATATGTATCCGACACGATAAGCAAATTATGTAATGTTGAGTCTTGAAAGTTTCAAAATCTATATTCATGTAATCAATTACCCTTTGACCATGCCTGGCGATTCACGAACGATTATATGTAAATAGTTATGTTCGGATATATACATATGTGTATTTGATAAATTGAGAAATATTAACAAAACATTTAACGGTTTAGTTAATATGAATATAAGTTATGAGATCTATTTACGACTAGAATACATTAATGGAATAATGAATGGATATTACTTTACATGAGGGTATTATTTTGATATAAGTTTAATATAATTTTTGACGAGATTGAAAGATAATATCATAAGATTGAATTATTAGATACATTGAATTTTGAGTTTGAGTCTCTGTTATGAGGTCCACTTTGAATTAGGTAACCCTTATTATTAACCGTATTCGGAAAATGGTAAAGTGAGTTATAAGTGAAGACAAATGTGCCAATTAACGGGAACTAGCCAAATGTTAGTGGAGTTTTCTGTTCGACTTTCTATATAAACGTTAACTAGTTAACCTTCCTATTATTTAGAGTGAAAGTGAAACTTTGGGAATATAGTTATATTATTTAGAAAGTTTACGGAAAACAAACTAAACGTTGACGCATAAGGAAATTATATTTTTTTAAAGTATAAATGTTATAGGATATAATATTATAAACGATCTTCAAATATACTTTGAAATATAATTAAAATCTAAATATTTTATTAAAGTATTTCAAGCCTATATATTATAAATATATTTTAATTTAGTCAAAAGACGTTTTGGTTTAAGTTAATGTTATTAAATATACTTCGATAACTAACGAGAGTATGAATTATAAAAGTAAATGACCAAAACACTCAAAAGATTAAGTTACACTCTGAGTGGGTTAGTTTTTTAATTAATTTAAGTCTAATTATTCATAAAGGTACATGTCACAAAACGTTTAATTTAAAATAAAATATTTTGACAAACAACGAGACTTTGATTTATAAGAGGAAATGACCACAACGCTCAACTTTATAAGTTATATTTTTATAAAGGTAATTTATTGTTATGTAAGTCTAATTTTTGTAAAAGGTACACGTCACGTAATATAAAGGGCTAGTTTTCTAAACGTACGAAAGTGCGCCCGAAAAACGGAAAGTGGTACATGAGTCGTGAGACCACGACCGTGTCATTTTTGTAAAAATTACATTTTTACCATGCTCGTAAATATAATATAATATTTAATTAATTCTAAAGATTAAATATATTATTTATTAAAATAATATATACATATAACTATGTACGTTGTAATAATGTTGTAATAAAAGAGTGTCGGCAAAGCAATTGGTGGATATTAGCTGGCAAGGGGTGTGAGTGGCTGAATTGTGTATAAATGCAACTCAATTTCGATTATGCTGGTTCAACTATCTATCTCTTTAAAACATATATATACTCCGTAGTTTGATAATTATTTTATTAATCTTATTTAAGATTAATATTATTGTTATTAATCATGAGATTATTATTAGTAGTATTATGAGTGATATTATCAGTATTATACATAAAATATTACGACGAGGTCATGAGCGGGTCATTTCAAGACAAGTTTTATGAGTAGGATAGGGCTAGGGAAATTATGGATTATGGCTATGGAGGTGATGGGTATGGTTCATGGGTATGCCCGTGAGGTCAATTTAGTGTTTGTCATCTCCGTTGCGTCTACGTACCTTTCCTACAATATTGAACCTCAATATTGATACGTGAGCACTCATAACTTAACTTTTATTTATCAATAGTGTATCCCTGACTAGTGCTCGAAAAAATAGAATTATGCATGCTTGTATATTTGATATTGCCCATAAATAGGTTATGTTGAATCTTAAAGGTTGTTATACTAGGGATGAGATAAGATATAAGATATGCATGTCGTTGGAAAGCTAGCGAAAAACTAAGAACTTTTCCTTTAGATACCGAATGATTTTAACGGATGGATTAGAAGTTATCGTCAAATGAATTTTTGTATTATTATTAAAAATGATTATTATTATCGTCGTTATAATCGTCGTCATAACTATTATCTAATTATTATTATTATTATTAATATTATCATTATCTATAAGAAGTAGTATCATTAAAAATTGTTATTTTATTATTATTACTATCGTTAAAGTTATACTATTATTATCATTAAAATTATTATATTTAATATTAAAAATATCATCTTTACAAAAATCATTATTTTAATAGGAGTATCATTATTAATATAGAATTTCATTAGTAATAAGAATTATCATATTGTTATAATACCATTTTCGTAAATATAAATATTGTTATTATTGTTAGTAGAATAATAATAATTATCAATACAAAATAATACAACTTACTTATTATTATTATCAATGTTATTTTATCAAACAAAACTGTAATACAAATGATATAAATACCTTAATAAAACCTATCATAACGGTTTATGATATTCAATGAACTTTATAAAGTTTATTATCTAAGATATATAAAAGTATATTTTATTATATAAATTTTATTTATTATTTACTCTATTAAATCTTTTAAAAATATTTAAAAATATAAAACGACGATATTTAAAATATATAATAATCATGTATAAATTTTGGAAATCATTTTGAGTTAATTTGACTTTTGTTGACTTTTACATATTAGTCTCGAGCATTAGGATTGTGGTACACTATGACTTGACCTAAATTGTTAGACAAATATTGACCGACATATAAATATATATAATTAATATAGGTTCGTGAATCCAAGGCCAACCTTACACTTGTTCAATGATGTTATATGTATTTTTACTACAAAATACAGTATGGTGAGTTTCATTTGCCTTTTTACCCTTTATATTTTTGGGCTGAGAATACATGCGCAATTTTTATAAATGTTTTACGAAATAGACACAAGTAATCGAAACTACATTATATGGTTGAATTATCGAAATCGAATATGCCCCTTTTTATTAAGTCTGGTAATCTAAGAATTAGGGAACAGACACCCTAATTGACGCGAATCCTAAAGATAGATCTATTGGGCCTAACAAACCCCATCCAAAGTACCGGATGCTTTAGTACTTCGAAATTATATCATGTCCGAAGGAGGATCCCGGAATGATAGGGGATATTCTTATATGTATCTAGTTAATGTCGGTTACCAGGTATTCACCATATGAATGATTATTTTTTTTGTCTCTATGCATGGGACGTATATTTATGAGAACTGGAAATGAAATTCTTGTGGTCTATTAAAATGATGAAAATAAATGATTATGATAAACTAATGAACTCACCAACCTTTTGGTTGACACTTTAAAGCATGTTTATTCTCAGGTGTTAAAGAAATCTTCCGCTGTGCATTTGCTCATTTTAAAGATATTACTTGGAGTCTTTCATAGCATATTTCGAAGAACGTTGCATTCGAGTCATTGAGTTCATCAAAGATTATTATTAAATCAATTTATAGTTGGATAGTGGATATTATGAAATGGTATGCATGCCTGTCAATTTTTGATGTAAAGAAAGATTGTCTTTTAAAAACGAATGCAATGTTTGTAAAATGTATCATATAGAGGTCAAGTACCTCGCGATGTAATCAACTATTGTGAATCGTTTATAATGGATATGAACGGGTCCTTTCACATCCAAGATCAAGAAACCTTTGTTACTTACAGTAGGTTATCTTTCTAATACAAGGTAATAATCATATTCAAACTTTAATTCAATTTCTATAACTATAACAATCTTATTTCGAGTGTAAATCTTACTTGAAATTGTTTTCGTGTCATGATTCTGCTTCAAGAACTTTCAAGCCATCCAAGGATTCTTTAAAGCTAGATCTATTTTTCTCATTTCTAGTATGTTTATCCAAGGAACTTGAGGTAGTAATGATGTTCATAACATCATTTGATTCATACATATAAAGCTATCTTATTCGAAGGTTCAAACTTGTAATCACTAGAACATAGTTTAGTTAATTCTAAACTTGTTCGCAAATAAAAGTTAATCCTTCTAACTTGACTTTTAAAATCAACTAAACACATGTTCTATATCTATATGATATGCTAACTTAATGATTTAAAACCTGGAAACACGAAAAATACCGTAAAACCGGATTTACGCCGTCGTAGTAACACCGCGGGCTGTTTTGGGTTAGTTAATTAAAAACTATGATAAACTTTGATTTAAAAGTTGTTATTCTGGGAAAATGATTTTTTTTATGAACATGAAACTATATCCAAAAATTATGGTTAAACTCAAAGTGGAAGTATGTTTTCTAAAATGGTCATCTAGACGTCGTTCTTTCGACTGAAATGACTACCTTTACAAAAATGACTTGTAACTTATTTTTTCGACTATAAACCTATACTTTTTCTGTTTAGATTCATAAAATAGAGTTCAATATGAAACCATAGCAATTTGATTCACTCAAAATGGATTTAAAATGAAGAAGTTATGGGTAAAACAAAATTGGATAATTTTTCTCATTTTAGCTACGTGAAAATTTGTAACAAATTTATTCCAACCATAACTTAATCAACTTGTATTGTATATTGTGTAATCTTGAGATACCATAGACACGTATACAATGTTTCGACCTATCATGTCGACACATCTATATATATTTCATATATTTCGGAACAACCATAGACACTCTATATGTGAATGTTGGAGTTAGCTATACAGGGTTGAGGTTGATTCCAAAATATATATAGTTTGAATTGTGATCAATACTGAGATACGTATACACTGGGTCGTGGATTGATTCAAGATAATATATATATATCGATTTATTTCTGTACATCTAACTATGGACAACTAGTTGTAGGTTACTAACGAGGACAGCTGACTTAATAAACTTAAAACATCAAAATTTATTAAAAGTGTTGTAAATATATTTTGAACATACTTTGATATATATGTATATATTGTTATAGGTTGGTGAATCAACCAGTGGCCAAGTCTTACTTCCCGATGAAGTAAAAATCTGTGAAAGTGAGTTATAGTCCCACTTTTAAAATCTAATATTTTTGGGATGAGAATACATGCAGGTTTTATAAATGATTTACAAAATAGACACAAGTACGTGAAACTACATTCTATGGTTGAATTATCGAAATCGAATATGCCCCTTTTTATTAAGTCTGGTAATCTAAGAATTAGGGAACAGACACCCTAATTGACGCGAATCCTAAAGATAGATCTATTGGGCCTAACAAACCCCATCCAAAGTACCGGATGCTTTAGTACTTCGAAATTTATATCATATCCGAAGGGTGTCCCGGAATGATGGGGATATTCTTATATATGCATCTTGTTAATGTCGGTTACCAGGTGTTCACCATATGAATGATTTTTATCTCTATGTATGGGATGTGTATTGAAATATGAAATCTTGTGGTCTATTGTTACGATTTGATATATATAGGTTAAACCGATAACTCACCAACATTTTGTTGACGTTTAAAGCATGTTTATTCTCAGGTGAATACTAAGAGCTTCCGCAGTTGCATACTAAAATAAGGACAAGATTTGGAGTCCATGTTTGTATGATATTGTGTAAAAACTGCATTCAAGAAACTGATTTCGATGTAACCTATTTGTATTGTAAACCATTATGTAATGGTCGTGTGTAAACAGGATATTTTAGATTATCATTATTTGATAATCTACGTAAAGCTTTTTAAACCTTTATTTATGAAATAAAGGTTATGGTTTGTTTTAAAAATGAATGCAGTCTTTGAAAAACGTCTCATATAGAGGTCAAAACCTCGCAACGAAATCAATTAATATGGAACGTTTTTAATCAATAAGAACGGGACATTTCACTTACAATCATCATGAACCATGCTACATAACTCTTTCATTCTATTTAACTTCTAAACATATCAAGGAAATATATTTCTTGATGATTCGGTCTTTTTCGGATATTCTGGTAATTTGACAAATCAAATCATGCTATTACCTTTCCTTTCTACTTTGTATATTATAATCATTCGAAACTCCATACCTACGAATTCTGGACCATTACTTACTTGATTTAAAGTCTAGAAGAGAAAACAAGGTGAAAACGGATACTATGTCGATGAACATTGAATGTTTCTGCATCATCACCAGCTATTGACCCGTATTATTTGACCATGTATAGAAGAACAAGCTGAAGATCTTCTTGGATAAAAAGCATGAGTCTTCGAAAAATAGGTCAGAATATAAAAGGCAACAAACATGGAAGATCATAAACCATTTATATCAATAAGTATTGAAAAACAGAGGAGTGGTAGAATTAAAAATACTGTCACCCCTAGAGCATTATAGAAGAACATAGATTCTTCTGGTGGTAGACTAAAAAGAAGAATGACTGTATACACAGTCAAAATAGTAACGAAAATCAAGAGCGGATGAAGCATCTTCACAAAATTTTCGAAAATAGAATTTTGAAAGTAAGAAGATTGAGGTTGAGAAAATAAGGACGCAGAGATGATTAATTTATATCAGAACTTTTTACCATATCCATGCGTCAGCCGATTAAGATAATCGTATTAAATCAAAAAGAAAAGGATTCTAATTCCCTTAATTACCGGGATTCAAATCTCACAGATTTCAAACGATTATATTCAAATCCCTTGAATTTAGGAGAATCAATAGTGATTACATCGAAAAGTCAAGGCGGACAACTATTACTTCAATACATCCATTAGTGACATATTCAGTTGTATTTTTACACGTAACCGAATCATTTCATTCATATTCTTGATGATAAGAAATTCTATACACTTAACTCGTATTCATTACGAAACCGAACGGACCTTAGAAGTTCATCCGTATAGAGATCTCGAAAGATTATTTAATCTTATCATATTCTTTGACGAAACACTCATATATGACCAAAATCTTTTATTAAAAGAATGTATGAAGGCTTATGTCTGGAAAGACAAACTATTCAAGCCAAGTATAAACTTTATTTGCAAACTTCGTTATAGAATTCAAGCTCACGTTGAAACGTGGATTTCTAATGATACGAAAATATTTTATTTTCATCAATAACTACCATCATCCAAATTTCGGGACGAACTTTTCAATAACGGGTGGGTAATGTAACAACCCGAGCTTTTCCGTTAAAACTTCCGTTAAATACTTGACGATCGTTAGTTAAATCATACGATTTTCATACGCCGAATTTTTTTTTTCAGAATAGTTAACAGTGGCTACGTGAAACTTTTCGTATTTAAAGTAATTAAATGCGTACTTGATCCTTAGTGGATTACTTAAATTAATATGTTATATTAATTAGTGAACTTAATTCGGTTGACGAATTAAACTAGAAACGACACGATTAAAGTTAATCACCTATAAAAATTTTCAGTTAACGGAACTCAGAAAAATGATAGAATAATTATTGTTAATAATTATTGAACTTATGAAAGAAATTCAATTTATTATTTACTTAATGAATTAAACACGGTGATTTTGTTTCAACGACTAGTTAACGTTCTGGAGATTCGGTACGGTTAATGGCACTCGAAACGAACCACGCGCGAACGAGCTTTTACACAAAACCAGCCTGAGACCCGAGCCCGAGGCCACATGGCCATGACCTCATACCTCATCATCCTTGGTCCCATGAGTAGCCAATGCATGTTGACTATTAGTTTAGGCTCATGTTTGTTGACTTTTGGTAGTTGAAACACTAGTTCCTTCTTATACTATAACACACACATGTGCATACATGCATCAATATTATTTTTAACCCTCACACTACAGCCCTACTTTGATCATCAACATCTTCTACTATAAACCATCATCTTAAATCCCAAATTAAACATCATACAATTGCTTGATCGTTAAATTACTTGCGGATTCGTGTTCCTCTCATTCTCCTCTACGCGTAGATACAAGTAATTGCTTGATTTGTGGTAAAATCTCTCAAACCCATATTGTTAAAAATCTGATTTTTTTTATAAAGTTTCATAGGGTATGTTGTCAATTGCTCAAGTCTATACACGTACATGTTAATTTCTTTCGTTAATTTGATCAATTGATGTTGTTTACATGAAAAACGAATTTTATTCTCTAGGATCTGATAATAGTTGACTTTTGATCTGATATTATAACATGTTTAGATGATTAGCTTTCGAAAAACTATTAACTTTAGGCTTTGGAATCACTTGATTTCGTTTACGGATGATCAAGTTATGACCAATTGAATTTAACGTTGTGTTTTTGTGATTGATCGGAAATTCTGGGTTTGATAGACCACGAATTGGATTGTGAAATTAATACCATTGGAGAGGTAATTTAAAAACACTCAGGTTACACTAGGATATCATGTTGTTTGCTTAGGTATAACTTGAGATATGCTTGATTTAGTGAAAAAGTTGATTTATACAGCACTTGCAAGAAAATCAGCCTTATATGATAAAATGTATTAACTTATGGATTTAAAGCTTTTCATATTTGAAATTTACACAAAAATTACTTCATCTTTCATGTATATATCATAGGCTAATTGTATCTAGATCTTCGAGTAATAGCGTACGAATGTGACTAGCGAAACTAGAATCGAATCTGTTAATTGCTCTCTGTTTTATACTCTGTTGATTGTGTTTATTGAATGAGCATGTAAGCTTCTGGAATATGAATTTTAACATGATATGTGACTTATTGTTAGTTTATATCAATCTCTGAAACCTTATGCATTGGGCACAATATGGCCATACTTTATGTAAATTCTGATTTGAGCTGAAAAACTGAATGTTCAACTTGTACGAATAAACTGTACAAATTGGCTAAACAAAAATTGCTCAACTTTTGATGTGTGTTAGTTTGATTTGTCCTTGAACCATGGCCACTGGTCTTGTATCAATTGCATGTCCCTAGCTCCGGTTATCGCCAAAACAAAATCAATGCGCGGTCAGAAACTGACTTGGCAAACCATAAATGTATCCCTTCTGATTCCTGACTTTTAATTATCGTATGAGATCCTGGCCAGACTTTTTGGAATCTATTTTGAGTATACTTATGATCTGAAGTTTTCCATGTTTGCATGAATTTTGTACTATGAGATAATATGCTAAGTTTGCTACATGTACATGAACTTTGTGCACAACAATAAACTGGAATTGTGAAATTGACCAATTATGATCTAAAACGTGTTGTTCGACTTAGGTTTTACATGTTGACCAACATTTGACATGAACCTACTGATGTTGACTTTAGTTGACTAATTTGACCAAGTTTGACTTTCAATTTGACTTCGGTTGACATTGTTTGACTTCCATGAATTAGTTGACTGTATGTTGACTTCTACTTTGAAATGCGTCGATTCGAGCAATAAGACAACTTATACTATGAAACCATACTTGTTTAAGACATATTTATTGACCAACCTAAATACATATACTTAGGTTGCATTACTCGGCTATAAACCGTACAAGTAAATTGTCCACTTTTCAATCCGAGCTTTATTCAAAGGTGAGTCTACAGTCCTGCTTTTTACATGTTTTCAGGGATGAGAATACACACTATTGTAACTTATTTTTTTTACAAATGCTTTTGTATTAACACGAGTACTATATATGCATATTTAGTTTGTACACAAAGCCTCTAGCTTGAATACTTTAAATACCATCAGTGTAGGCACAATTTAGATGGACGGATCCGTTAGGTTGACAACCTCACCCGCTATAAAAACTGTGGTGCATTTATTTTGAACATAATACATTCGTACAAGTGTATAACATTTTTATGAGGTAAAGGCGGGTATAGTGGATTCTATACTCGGGTCATTGCTAGTATTCAGGTGCTCATAGATTATGCAAACGTTTCGCAACCTGGTATTGTCTACAAATGATTGAAACTTGACATGATAGTGTCAACAAACTTTTAAAATGGGACACGTAGTTGTCTAACTTTTAACATTGAACCTTTATGGTCTTCCACTAATAACCGTTTTCGAAATGTATTTCTTAAACATACTGTATTGTTTACCTAAAACCTGTAGATTCACTCAACATTGTTGTTGATCCGTTTGCGTGTTTTATTCTCAGGTATTAATTGCTTCCGCTGTAGAATATTACTGTTACATAGAAGTCAAGACAAGCACTGGGACCAGAGTTAACATTCCGTTAAAGGGATTTTTGACGGGGTGTTATACTCTTATTTTTTCTAAATTTTCTGAATGAACCGGTCTAGATGAAATTATTTGGTTGAAGCGGTTTGACTGTGAATGTGTTTTTGTATAAAATGGTATGTGAAACCTAGTAAGAACGAGTAAAATTGGCTCAATGTTAATATTTAAATGGATGTCATAATGGTTTCTCGAATTATTTCATGTATTATTTCATTAATTATTACACTGGTTTCTCAAATTGATTCAATGCTTTCAACAAGAATATTTTTTTACGATTTTAATTTTACTTTCCCAGATATTAAATCTCACGTAAAACTACTCATTTTAGTGTGTGAAATAAATAGACTTTTTATGAATTTTTCTGTCAAAATACTCTTATTTTTTCTAAATTTTCTAAATGAACCGGTCTAGATGAAATTGTTTGGTTGAAGCGGTTTAAATGTGAATGTGTTTTTGTATAAAATGTTATGTGAAACCTAGTAAGAACGAGTAATATTGGCTCAATACTAATATTTAAATGGACGTCAGAATGGTGTCACGAATTATTTCATGTATTTTTCTATAATTATTTCACTGGTTTCTCGGATTGATTCAATGCTTTCAACAAGAATATTTTTTTACAGTTTTAATTTTATTTTCTCAGATATTAAATCTCGCGTAAAACTACTCATTTTAGTGTGTGAAATAAATAGATTTTTCATGAATTTTTCTGTCAAAATACTCTTAGTTTTTCTAAATTTTCTGAATGAACCGGTCTAGATGAAATTGTTTGGTTGAAGCGGTGTGACTGTGAATGTGTTTTTGTATAAAATGGTATGTGAAACCTAGTAAGAACGAGTAAAATTGGCTCAATGCTAATATTTAAATGGATGTCAGAATGGTTTCACTAATTATTTCATGTATTATTTCTATAATTATTTCACTGGTTTCTCGAATTGATTCAATTCTTTCAACAAGAATTTTTTTTCAGTTTTAATTTTACTTTCCCAGATATTAAATCTCGTGTAAAACTACTCATTTTAGTGTGTGAAATAAATATAATTTTCATCAATTTTTCTGTCAAAATACTCTTATTTTTTCTAAATTTTCTGAATGAACCGGTCTAGATGAAATTGTTTGGTTGAAGCGGTTTAAATGTGAATGTGTTTTTATATAAAATGGTATGTGAAACCTAGTAAGAACGAGTAATATTGGCTCAATACTAATATTTAAATGGACGTCAGAATGGTTTCACGAATTATTTCATGTATTATTTCTATAATTATTTCACTGGTTTCTAGAACTGATTCAATGCTTTCAACAAGAATATTTTTTTCAGTTTTAATTTTACTTTCCCAGATATTAAATCTCACGTAAAAGTACTCATTTTAGTGTGTGAAATAAATAGAATTTTCATGAATTTTCTGTCAAAATACTCTTATTTTTTTTCTAAATTTTCTGAATGAACCAGTCTAGATGAAATTGTTTGGTTGAAGCGGTTTAAATGTGAATGTGTTTTTGTATAAAATGGTATGTGAAACCTAGTAAGAACGAGTAATATTGGCTCAATGCTAATATTTAAATGGACGTCAGAATGGTTTCACGAATTATTTCATGTATTATTTCTATAATTATTTCACTGGTTTCTCGAATTAATTCAATGCTTTCAACAAGAATATTTTTTTACAGTTTTAATTTTACTTTCCCAGATATTAAATCTCACGTAATACTACTCATTTTAGTGTGTGAAATAATTAGACTTTTCATGAATTTTTCTGTCAAAATACTCTTATTTTTTCTAAATTTTCTGAATGAACCGGTCTAGATGAAATTGTTTGGTTGAAGCAGTTTGACTGTGAATGTATTTTTGTATAAAATGGTATGTGAAACCTAGTAAGAACGAGTAAAATTGGCTCAATGCTAATATTTAAATGGACGTCAGAATGGTTTCACGAATTATTTCATGTATTATTTCTATATTTATTTCACAGGTTCTCGAATTGATTCAATGCTTTCAACAAGAATATTTTTTTCAGTTTTAATTTTACTTTCTCAGATATTAAATCTCGTGTAAAACTACTCATTTTAGTGTGTAAAATAAATAGAATTTTCATGAATTTTTCTATCAAAATACTCTTATTTTTTCTAAATTTTCTGAATGAACCGGTCTAGATGAAATTGTTTGGTTGAAGCGGTTTAAATGTGAATGTGTTTTTGTATAAAATGGGATGTGAAACCTAGTAAGAACGAGTAATATTGGCTCAATGCTAATATTTAAATGGACGTTAGAATGGTTTCACGAATTATTTCATGTATTATTTCTATAATTATTTCACTGGTTTCTCGAATTGATTCAATGCTTTCAACAAGAATATTTTTTTACAGTTTTAATTTTACTTTCCCAGATATTAAATCTCGCGTAAAACTACTCATTTTAGTATGTGAAATAAATAGATTTTTCATGAATTTTCTGTCAAAATACTCTTATTTTTTTCTAAATTTTCTGAATGAACCGGTCTAGATGAAATTGTTTGGTTGAAGCGGTTTAAATGTGAATGTGTTTTTGTATAAAATGGTATGTGAAACCTAGTAAGAAAGAGTAAAATTGACTCAATGCTAATATTTAAATGGACGTCAGAATGGTTTCACGAATTATTTCATGTATTATTTCTATAATTATTTCACTGGTTTCTCGAATTGATTCAATTCTTTCAACAAGAATATTTTTTTCAGTTTTAATTTTACTTTTCCAGATATTAAATCTCCTGTAAAACTACTCATTTTAGTGTGTGAAATAAATATAATTTTCATGAATTTTTCTGTCAAAATACTCTTATTTTTTCTAAATTTTCTGAATGAACCGGTCTAGATGAAATTGTTTGGTTGAAGCGGTTTAAATGTGAATGTGTTTTTGTATAAAATGGTATGTGAAACCTAGTAACAACGAGTAATATTGGCTCAATGCTAATATTTAAATGGACTTCAGAATGGTTTCACTAATTATTTCATGTATTATTTCTATAATTATTTCACTGGTTTCTCGAATTAATTCAATGCTTTCAACAAGAATATTTTTTTACGGTTTTAATTTTACTTTCCCAGATATTAAATCTCGTGTAAAACTACTCATTTTAGTGTGTGAAATAAATAGACTTTTCATGAATTTTTCTGTCAAAATACTCTTATTTTTTTCTAAATTTTCTGAATGAACCGGTCTAGATGAAATTGTTTGGTTGAAGCGGTTTGACTATGAATGTGTTTTTGTATAAAATGGTATGTGAAACCTAGTAAGAACGAGTAAAATTGGCTCAATGCTAATATTTAAATGAAGGTCAGAATGGTTTCACACATTATTTCATGTATTTTTTCAATAATTATTTCACTGGTTTCTCGAATTGATTCAATGCTTTCAAAAAGAATATTTTTTTCAGTTTTAATTTTACTTTCCCAGATATTAAATCTCGCGTAAAACTACTCATTTTAGTGTGTGAAATAAATAGAATTTTCATGAATTTTTCTGTCAAAATACTCTTATTTTTTCTAAATTTTTTGAATGAACCGGTCTAGATTAAATTGTTTGGTTGAAGCGGTTTAAATGTGAATGTGTTTTTTTATAAAATGGTATGTGAAACCTAGTAAGAACGAGTAATATTGGCTCAATACTAATATTTAAATAGACGTCAGAATGGTTTCACGAATTATTTCATGTATTATTTCTATAATTATTTCACTGGTTTCTAAAATTGATTCAATGCTATCAACAAGAATATTTTTTTCAGTTTTAATTTTACTTTCCCAGATATTAAATCTCGCGTAAAAGTACTCATTTTAGTGTGTGAAATAAATAGACTTTTCATGAATTTTCTGTCAAAATACTCTTATTTTTTTCTAAATTTTCTGAATGAACCGGTCTAGATGAAATTGTTTGGTTGAAGCGGTTTAAATGTGAATGTGTTTTTGTATAAAATGGTATGTGAAACCTAGTAAAAACGAGTACTATTGGCTCAATGCTAATATTTAAATGGACGTCAGAATGGTTTCACGAATTATTTCATGTATTATTTCTATAATTATGTCACTGGTTTCTCAAATTAATTCAATGCTTTCAACAAGAATATTTTTTTACAGTTTTAATTTTACTTTCCCAGATATTAAATCTCGCGTAAAACTACTCATTTTAGTGTGTGAAATAAATAGACTTTTCATGAATTTTTCTGTCAAAATACTCTTATTTTTTCTAAATTTTCTGAATGAACCGGTCTAGATGAAATTGTTTGGTTGAAGCGGTTTGACTGTATATGTATTTTTGTATAAAATGGTATGTGAAACCTAGTAAGAACGAGTAAAATTGGCTCAATGCTAATATTTAAATGGACGTCAGAATGCTTTCACGAATTATTTCATGTATTATTTCTATAATTATTTCACTGGTTTCTCGAATTGATTCAATGCTTTCAACAAGAATATTTTTTTCAGTTTTAATTTTACTTTCTCAGATATTAAATCTCGTGTAAAACTACTCATTTTAGTGTGTGAAATAAATAGAATTTTCATGAATTTTTCTATCAAAATACTCTTATTTTTTCTAAATTTTCTGAATGAACCGGTCTAGATGAAATTGTTTGGTTGATGCGGTTTAAATGTGAATGTGTTTTTGTATAAAATGGTATGTGAAACCTAGTAAGAACGAGTAATATTGGCTCAATGCTAATATTTAAATGGACGTCAGAATGGTTTCACGAATTATTTCATGTATTATTTCTATAATTATTTAACTGGTTTCTCGAATTGATTTAATGCTTTCAACAAGAATATTTTTTTTACAGTTTTAATTTTACTTTCCCAGATATTAAATCTCGCGTAAAACTACTCATTTTAGTGTGTGAAATAAATAGACTTTTCATGAATTTTCTGTCAAAATACTCTTATTTTTTTCTAAATTTTCTGAATGAACCGGTCTAGATGAAATTGTTTGGTTGAAGCGGTTTAAATGTGAATGTGTTTTTGTATAAAATGGTATGTGAAACCTAGTAAGAACGACTAATATTGGCTCAATGCTAATATTTAAATAGACTTCAGAATGGTTTCACGAATTATTTCATGTATTATTTCTATAATTATTTCACTGGTTTCTCGAATTAATTCAATGCTTTCAACAAGAATATTTTTTTACAGTTTTAATTTTACTTTCCCAGATATTAAATCTCGAGTAAAACTACTCATTTTAGTGTGTGAAATAAATAGACTTTTCATGAATTTTTCTGTCAAAATACTATAATTTTTTCTAAATTTTCTGAATGAACAGGTCTAGATGAAATTGTTTGGTTGAAGCGGTTTGACTGTAAATGTATTTTTGTATAAAATGGTATGTGAAACCTAGTAAGAACGAGTAAAATTGGCTCAATACAAATATTTAAATGGACGTCAGAATGGTTTCACGAATTATTTCATGTATTATTTCTATAATTATTTCACTGGTTTCTCGAATTGATTCAATGCTTTCAACAAGAATATTTTTTTCAGTTTTAATTTTACTTTCTTAGATATTAAATCTCGTGTAAAACTACTCATTTTAGTGTGTGAAATAAATAGAATTTTCATGAATTTTTCTATCAAAATACTCTTATTTTTTCTAAATTTTCTGAATGAACCGGTCTAGATGAAATTGTTTGGTTGAAGTGGTTTGACTGTAAATGTATTTTTGTATAAATTAGTATGTGAAACCTAGTAAGAACGAGTAAAATTGGCTCAATACAAATATTTAAATGGACGTCAGAATGGTTTCACGAATTATTTCATGTATTATTTCTATAATTATTTCACTGGTTTCTTGAATTGATTCAATGCTTTCAACAAGAATATTTTTATCAGTTTTAATTTTACTTTTTTAGATATTAAATCTCGTGTAAAACTACTCATTTTAGTGTGTGAAATAAATAGAATTTTCATGAATTTTTCTATCAAAATACTCTTATTTTTTCTAAATTTTCTGAATGTACCTGTCTAGATGAAATTGTTTGGTTGAAGCGGTTTAAATGTGAATGTGTTTTTGTATAAAATGGTATGTGAAACCTAGTAAGAACGAGTAATATTGGCTCAATGCTAATATTTAAATGGACGTCAGAATGGTTTCACGAATTATTTCATGTATTATTTTTATAATTATTTCACTGGTTTCTCGAATTGATTCAATGCTTTCAACAAGAATATTTTTTTACAGTTTTAATTTTACTTTCCCAGATATTAAATCTCGCGTAAAACTACTCATTTTAGTGTGTGAAATAAATAGACTTTTTATGAATTTTCTGTCAAAATACTCTTATTTTTTTCAAAATTTTCTGAATGAACCGGTCTAGATGAAATTGTTTGGTTGAAGCGGTTTAAATGTGAATGTGTTTTTGTATAAAATGGTATGTGAAACCTAGTAAGAACGAGTAAAATTGGCTCAATGCTAATATTTAAATGGACGTCAGAATGGTTTCACGAATTATTTCATGTATTATTTCTATAATTATTTCACTGGTTTCTCGAATTGATTCAAATCTTTCAACAAGAATATCTTTTTCAGTTTTAATTTTACTTTCCCATATATTAAATCTCGTGTAAAACTAATCATTTTAGTGTGTGAAATAAATATAATTTTCATGAATTTTTCTGTCAAAATACTCTTATTTTTTCTAAATTTTCTGAATGAACCGGTCTAGATGAAATTGTTTGGTTGAAGCGGTTTAAATGTGAATGTGTTTTTGTATAAAATGGTATATGAAACCTAGTAAGAACGACTAATATTGGCTCAATGCTAATATTTAAATGGACGTTAGAATAGTTTCACGAATTATTTCATGTATTATTTCTATAATTATTTCACTGGTTTCTCGAATTGATTCAATGCTTTCAACAAGAATATTTTTTTCAGTTTTAATTTTACTTTCTCAGATATTAAATCTCGTGTAAAACTACTCATTTTAGTGTGTGAAATAAATAGGCTTTTCATGAATTTTTCTGTCAAAATACTCGTATTTTTTCTAAATTTTCTGAATGAACCGGTCTAGATGAAATTGTTTGGTTGAAGCGGTTTGACTGTAAATGTATTTTTGTATAAAATGGTATGTGAAACCTAGTAAGAACGAGTAAAATTGGCTCAATACAAATATTTAAATGGACGTCAGAATGGTTTCACGAATTATTTCATGTATTATTTCTATAATTATTTCACTGGTTTCTCGAATTGATTCAATGCTTTCAACAAGAATATTTTGTTCAGTTTTAATTTTACTTTCTCAGATATTAAATCTCGTGTAAAACAACTCATTTTAGTGTGTGAAATAAATAGAATTTTCATGAATTTTTCTATCAAAATACTCTTATTTTTTCTAAATTTTCTGAATGTACCGGTCTAGATGAAATTGTTTGGTTGAAGCGGTTTAAATGTGAATGTGTTTTTGTATAAAATGGTATGTGAAACCTAGTAAGAACGAGTAATATTGGCTCAATGCTAATATTTAAATGGATGTCATAATGGTTTCACGAATTATTTCATGTATTATTTCTATAATTATTTCACTGGTTTCTCGAATTGATTCAATGCTTTCAACAAGAATATTTTTTTACAGTTTTAATTTTACTTTCCCAGATATTAAATCTCGCGTAAAACTACTCATTTTAGTGTGTGAAATAAATAGGCTTTTTATGAATTTTCTGTCAAAATACTCTTATTTTTTTCAAAATTTTCTGAATGAACCGGTCTAGATGAAATTGTTTGGTTGAAGCGGTTTAAATGTGAATGTGTTTTTGTATAAAATGGTATGTGAAACCTAGTAAGAACGAGTAAAATTGGCTCAATGCTAATATTTAAATGGACGTCAGAATGGTTTCACGAATTATTTCATGTATTATTTCTATAATTATTTCACTGGTTTCTCGAATTGAATCAAATCTTTCAACAAGAATATCTTTTTCAGTTTTAATTTTACTTTCCCATATATTAAATCTCGTGTAAAACTAATCATTTTAGTGCGTGAAATAAATATAATTTTCATGAATTTTTCTGTCAAAATACTCTTATTTTTTCTAAATTTTCTGAATGAACCGGTCTAGATGAAATTGTTTGGTTGAAGCGGTTTAAATGTGAATGTGTTTTTGTATAAAATGGTATGTGAAACCTAGTAAGAACGAGTAATATTGGCTCAATGCTAATATTTAAATGGATGTCAGAATGGTTTCACGAATTATTTCATGTATTATTTCTATAATTATTTCACTGGTTTCTCGAATTGATTCAATGCTTTCAACAAGAATATTTTTTTACAGTTTTAATTTTACTTTCCCAGATATTAAATCTCGCGTAAAACTACTCATTTTAGTGTGTGAAATAAATAGACTTTTTATGAATTTTCTGTCAAAATACTCTTATTTTTTTCAAATTTTTCTGAATGAACCGGTCTAGATGAAATTGTTTGGTTGAAGCGGTTTAAATGTGAATGTGTTTTTGTATAAAATGGTATGTGAAACCTAGTAAGAACGAGTAAAATTGGCTCAATGCTAATATTTAAATGGACGTCAGAATGGTTTCACGAATTATTTCATGTATTATTTCTATAATTATTTCACTGGTTTCTCGAATTGATTCAAATCTTTCAACAAGAATATCTTTTTCAGTTTTAATTTTACTTTCCCATATATTAAATCTCGTGTAAAACTAATCATTTTGGTGTGTGAAATAAATATAATTTTCATGAATTTTTCTGTCAAAATACTCTTATTTTTTCTAAATTTTCTGAATGAACCGGTCTAGATGAAATTGTTTGGTTGAAGCGGTTTAAATGTGAATGTGTTTTTGTATAAAATGGTATGTGAAACCTAGTAAGAACGAGTAATATTGGCTCAATGCTAATATTTAAATGGACGTCAGAATAGTTTCACGAATTATTTCATGTATTATTTCTATAATTATTTCACTGGTTTCTCGAATTGATTCAATGCTTTCAACAAGAATATTTTTTTCAGTTTTAATTTTACTTTCTCAGATATTAAATCTCGTGTAAAACTACTCATTTTAGTGTGTGAAATAAATAGGCTTTTCATGAATTTTTCTGTCAAAATACTCGTATTTTTTCTAAATTTTCTGAATGAACCGGTCTAGATGAAATTGTTTGGTTGAAGCGGTTTGACTGTAAATGTATTTTTGTATAAAATGGTATGTGAAACCTAGTAAGAACGAGTAAAATTGGCTCAATACAAATATTTAAATGGACGTCAGAATGGTTTCACGAATTATTTCATGTATTATTTCTATAATTATTTCACTGGTTTCTCGAATTGATTCAATGCTTTCAACAAGAATATTTTGTTCAGTTTTAATTTTACTTTCTCAGATATTAAATCTCGTGTAAAACAACTCATTTTAGTGTGTGAAATAAATAGAATTTTCATGAATTTTTCTATCAAAATACTCTTATTTTTTCTAAATTTTCTGAATGTACCGGTCTAGATGAAATTGTTTGGTTGAAGCGGTTTAAATGTGAATGTGTTTTTGTATAAAATGGTATGTGAAACCTAGTAAGAACGAGTAATATTGGCTCAATGCTAATATTTAAATGGATGTCATAATGGTTTCACGAATTATTTCATGTATTATTTCTATAATTATTTCACTGGTTTCTCGAATTGATTCAATGCTTTCAACAAGAATATTTTTTTACAGTTTTAATTTTACTTTCCCAGATATTAAATCTCGCGTAAAACTACTCATTTTAGTGTGTGAAATAAATAGGCTTTTTATGAATTTTCTGTCAAAATACTCTTATTTTTTCAAAATTTTCTGAATGAACCGGTCTAGATGAAATTGTTTGGTTGAAGCGGTTTAAATGTGAATGTGTTTTTGTATAAAATGGTATGTGAAACCTAGTAAGAACGAGTAAAATTGGCTCAATGCTAATATTTAAATGGACGTCAGAATGGTTTCACGAATTATTTCATGTATTATTTCTATAATTATTTCACTGGTTTCTCGAATTGAATCAAATCTTTCAACAAGAATATCTTTTTCAGTTTTAATTTTACTTTCCCATATATTAAATCTCGTGTAAAACTAATCATTTTAGTGTGTGAAATAAATATAATTTTCATGAATTTTTCTGTCAAAATACTCTTATTTTTTCTAAATTTTCTGAATGAACCGGTCTAGATGAAATTGTTTGGTTGAAGCGGTTTAAATGTGAATGTGTTTTTGTATAAAATGGTATGTGAAACCTAGTAAGAACGAGTAATATTGGCTCAATGCTAATATTTAAATGGATGTCAGAATGGTTTCACGAATTATTTCATGTATTATTTCTATAATTATTTCACTGGTTTCTCGAATTGATTCAATGCTTTCAACAAGAATATTTTTTTACAGTTTTAATTTTACTTTCCCAGATATTAAATCTCGCGTAAAACTACTCATTTTAGTGTGTGAAATAAATAGACTTTTTATGAATTTTCTGTCAAAATACTCTTATTTTTTTCAAAATTTTCTGAATTTCACGAATTATTTCATGTATTATTTCTATAATTATTTCACTGGTTTCTCGAATTGATTCAATGCTTTCAACAAGAATATTTTTTTACAGTTTTAATTTTACTTTCCCAGATATTAAATCTCGCGTAAAACTACTCATTTTAGTGTGTGAAATAAATAGGCTTTTTATGAATTTTCTGTCAAAATACTCTTATTTTTTTCAAAATTTTCTGAATGAACCGGTCTAGATGAAATTGTTTGGTTGAAGCGGTTTAAATGTGAATGTGTTTTTGTATAAAATGGTATGTGAAACCTAGTAAGAACGAGTAAAATTGGCTCAATGCTAATATTTAAATGGACGTCAGAATGGTTTCACGAATTATTTCATGTATTATTTCTATAATTATTTCACTGGTTTCTCGAATTGAATCAAATCTTTCAACAAGAATATCTTTTTCAGTTTTAATTTTACTTTCCCATATATTAAATCTCGTGTAAAACTAATCATTTTAGTGTGTGAAATAAATATAATTTTCATGAATTTTTCTGTCAAAATACTCTTATTTTTTCTAAATTTTCTGAATGAACCGGTCTAGATGAAATTGTTTGGTTGAAGCGGTTTAAATGTGAATGTGTTTTTGTATAAAATGGTATGTGAAACCTAGTAAGAACGAGTAATATTGGCTCAATGCTAATATTTAAATGGATGTCAGAATGGTTTCACGAATTATTTCATGTATTATTTCTATAATTATTTCACTGGTTTCTCGAATTGATTCAATGCTTTCAACAAGAATATTTTTTTACAGTTTTAATTTTACTTTTCCAGATATTAAATCTCGCGTAAAACTACTCATTTTAGTGTGTGAAATAAATAGACTTTTTATGAATTTTCTGTCAAAATACTCTTATTTTTTTCAAAATTTTCTGAATGAACCGGTCTAGATGAAATTGTTTGGTTGAAGCGGTTTAAATGTGAATGTGTTTTTGTATAAAATGGTATGTGAAACCTAGTAAGAACGAGTAAAATTGGCTCAATGCTAATATTTAAATGGACGTCAGAATGGTTTCACGAATTATTTCATGTATTATTTCTATAATTATTTCACTGGTTTCTCGAATTGATTCAAATCTTTCAACAAGAATATCTTTTTCAGTTTTAATTTTACTTTCCCATATATTAAATCTCGTGTAAAACTAATCATTTTAGTGTGTGAAATAAATATAATTTTCATGAATTTTTCTGTCAAAATACTCTTATTTTTTCTAAATTTTCTGAATGAACTGGTCTAGATGAAATTGTTTGGTTGAAGCGGTTTAAATGTGAATGTGTTTTTGTATAAAATGGTATGTGAAACCTAGTAAGAACGAGTAATATTGGCTCAATGCTAATATTTAAATGGACGTCAGAATAGTTTCACGAATTATTTCATGTATTATTTCTATAATTATTTCACTGGTTTCTCGAATTGATTCAATGCTTTCAACAAGAATATTTTTTTCAGTTTTAATTTTACTTTCTCAGATATTAAATCTCGTGTAAAACTACTCATTTTAGTGTGTGAAATAAATAGGCTTTTCATGAATTTTTCTGTCAAAATACTCGTATTTTTTCTAAATTTTCTGAATGAACCGGTCTAGATGAAATTATTTGGTTGAAACGATTTAAATGTGAATGTGTTTTTGTATAAAATGTTATGTGAAACCTAGTAAGAACGACTAATATTGGCTCAATACTAATATTTAAATGGATGTGAGAATGGTTTCACGAATTATTTCATGTATTATTTCTATAATTATTTCACTGGTTTCTCGGATTGATTCAATGCTTTCAACAAGAATATTTTTTTACAGTTTTAATTTTATTTTCCCAGATATTAAATCTCGCGTAAAACTACTCATTTTAGTGTGTGAAATAAATAGAGTTTTCATGAATTTTTCTTTCAAATACTCTTATTTTTTCTAAATTTTCTGAATGAACCGGTCTAGATGAAATTGTTTGGTTGAAGCGGTTTGACTGTAAATGTATTTTTGTATAAAATGGTATGTGAAACCTAGTAAGAACGAGTAAAATTGGCTCAATACAAATATTTAAATGGACGTCAGAATGGTTTCACGAATTATTTCATGTATTATTTCTATAATTATTTCACTGGTTTCTCGAATTGATTCAATGCTTTCAACAAGAATATTTTGTTCAGTTTTAATTTTACTTTCTCAGATATTAAATCTCGTGTAAAACAACTCATTTTAGTGTGTGAAATAAATAGAATTTTCATGAATTTTTCTATCAAAATACTCTTATTTTTTCTAAATTTTCTGAATGTACCGGTCTAGATGAAATTGTTTGGTTAAAGCGGTTTAAATGTGAATGTGTTTTTGTATAAAATGGTATGTGAAACCTAGTAAGAACGAGTAATATTGGCTCAATGCTAATATTTAAATGGATGTCAGAATGGTTTCACGAATTATTTCATGTATTATTTCTATAATTATTTCACTGGTTTCTCGAATTGATTCAATGCTTTCAACAAGAATATTTTTTTACAGTTTTAATTTTACTTTCCCAGATATTAAATCTCGCGTAAAACTACTCATTTTAGTGTGTGAAATAAATAGACTTTTTATGAATTTTCTGTCAAAATACTCTTATTTTTTTCAAAATTTTCTGAATGAACCGGTCTAGATGAAATTGTTTGGTTGAAGCGGTTTAAATGTGAATGTGTTTTTGTATAAAATGGTATGTGAAACCTAGTAAGAACGAGTAAAATTGGCTCAATGCTAATATTTAAATGGACGTCAGAATGGTTTCACGAATTATTTCATGTATTATTTCTATAATTATTTCACTGGTTTCTCGAATTGATTCAAATTTTTCAACAAGAATATCTTTTTCAGTTTTAATTTTACTTTCCCATATATTAAATCTCGTGTAAAACTAATCATTTTAGTGTGTGAAATAAATATAATTTTCATGAATTTTTCTGTCAAAATACTCTTATTTTTTCTAAATTTTCTGAATGAACCGGTCTAGATGAAATTGTTTGGTTGAAGCGGTTTAAATGTGAATGTGTTTTTGTATAAAATGGTATGTGAAACCTAGTAAGAACGAGTAATATTGGCTCAATGCTAATATTTAAATGGACGTCAGAATAGTTTCACGAATTATTTCATGTATTATTTCTATAATTATTTCACTGGTTTCTCGAATTGATTCAATGCTTTCAACAAGAATATTTTTTTCAGTTTTAATTTTACTTTCTCAGATATTAAATCTCGTGTAAATCTACTCATTTTAGTGTGTGAAATAAATAGGCTTTTCATGAATTTTTCTGTCAAAATACTCGTATTTTTTCTAAATTTTCTGAATGAACCGGTCTAGATGAAATTGTTTGGTTGAAACGGTTTAAATGTGAATGTGTTTTTGTATAAAATGTTATGTGAAACCTAGTAAGAACGACTAATATTGGCTCAATACTAATATTTAAATGGATGTGAGAATGGTTTCACGAATTATTTCATGTATTATTTCTATAATTATTTCACTGGTTTCTCGGATTGATTCAATGCTTTCAACAAGAATATTTTTTTTACAGTTTTAATTTTATTTTCCCAGATATTAAATCTCGCGTAAAACTACTCATTTTATTGTGTGAAATAAATAGAGTTTTCATGAATTTTTCTTTCAAATACTCTTATTTTTTCTAAATTTTCTGAATGAACCGGTCTAGATGAAATTGTTTGGTTGAAGCGGTTTGACTGTAAATGTATTTTTGTATAAAATGGTATGTGAAACCTAGTAAGAACGAGTAAAATTGGCTCAATACAAATATTTAAATGGATGTCAGAATGGTTTCACGAATTATTTCATGTATTATTTCTATAATTATTTCACTGGTTTCTCGAATTGATTCAATGCTTTCAACAAGAATATTTTGTTCAGTTTTAATTTTACTTTCTCAGATATTAAATCTCGTGTAAAACAACTCATTTTAGTGTGTGAAATAAATAGAATTTTCATGAATTTTTCTATCAAAATACTCTTATTTTTTCTAAATTTTCTGAATGTACCGGTCTAGATGAAATTGTTTGGTTGAAGCGGTTTAAATGTGAATGTGTTTTTGTATAAAATGGTATGTGAAACCTAGTAAGAACGAGTAAAATTGGCTCAATGCTAATATTTAAATGGACGTCAGAATGGTTTCACGAATTATTTCATGTATTATTTCTATAATTATTTCACTGGTTTCTCGAATTGATTCAAATCTTTCAACAAGAATATCTTTTTCAGTTTTAATTTTACTTTCTCAGATATTAAATCTCGTGTAAAACTAATCATTTTAGTGTGTGAAATAAGTATAATTTTCATGAATTTTTCTGTCAAAATACTCTTATTTTTTCTAAATTTTCTGAATGAACCGGTCTAGATGAAATTGTTTGGTTGAAGCGGTTTAAATGTGAATGTGTTTTTGTATAAAATGGTCTGTGAAACCTAGTAAGAACGAGTAATATTGGCTCAATGCTAATATTTAAATGGACGTCAGAATGGTTTCACGAATTATTTCATGTATTATTTCTATAATTATTTCACTGGTTTCTCGAATTGATTCAATGCTTTCAACAAGAATATTTTTTTCAGTTTTAATTTTACTTTCTCAGATATTAAATCTCGTGTAAAACTACTCATTTTAGTGTGTGAAATAAATAGACTTTTCATGAATTTTTCTGTCAAAATACTCGTATTTTTTCTAAATTTTCTGAATGAACCGGTCTAGATGAAATTGTTTGGTTGAAACGGTTTAAATGTGAATGTGTTTTTGTATAAAATATTATGTGAAACCTAGTAAGAACGACTAATATTGGCTCAATACTAATATTTAAATGGATGTGAGAATGGTTTCACGAATTATTTCATGTATTATTTCTATAATTATTTCACTGGTTTCTCGGATTGATTCAATGCTTTCAACAAGAATATTTTTTTACAGTTTTAATTTTATTTTCCCAGATATTAAATCTCGCGTAAAACTACTCATTTTAGTGTGTGAAATAAATAGAGTTTTCATGAATTTTTCTTTCAAATACTCTTATTTTTTCTAAATTTTCTGAATGAACCGGTCTAGATGAAATTGTTTGGTTGAAGCGGTTTGACTGTAAATGTATTTTTGTATAAAATGGTATGTGAAACCTAGTAAGAACGAGTAAAATTGGCTCAATACAAATATTTAAATGGACGTCAGAATGGTTTCACGAATTATTTCATGTATTATTTCTATAATTATTTCACTGGTTTCTCAAATTGATTCAATGCTTTCAACAAGAATATTTTGTTCAGTTTTAATTTTACTTTCTCAGATATTAAATCTCGTGTAAAACAACTCATTTTAGTGTGTGAAATAAATAGAATTTTCATGAATTTTTCTATCAAAATACTCTTATTTTTTCTAAATTTTCTGAATGTACCGGTCTAGATGAAATTGTTTGGTTGAAGCGGTTTAAATGTGAATGTGTTTTTGTATAAAATGGTATGTGAAACCTAGTAAGAACGAGTAATATTGGCTCAATGCTAATATTTAAATGGATGTCAGAATGGTTTCACGAATTATTTCATGTATTATTTCTATAATTATTTCACTGGTTTCTCGAATTGATTCAATGCTTTCAACAAGAATATTTTTTTACAGTTTTAATTTTACTTTCCCAGATATTAAATCTCGCGTAAAACTACTCATTTTAGTGTGTGAAATAAATAGACTTTTTATGAATTTTCTGTCAAAATACTCTTATTTTTTTCAAAATTTTCTGAATGAACCGGTCTAGATGAAATTGTTTGGTTGAAGCGGTTTAAATGTGAATGTGTTTTTGTATAAAATGGTATGTGAAACCTAGTAAGAACGAGTAAAATTGGCTCAATGCTAATATTTAAATGGACGTCAGAATGGTTTCACGAATTATTTCATGTATTATTTCTATAATTATTTCACTGGTTTCTCGAATTGATTCAAATCTTTCAACAAGAATATCTTTTTCAGTTTTAATTTTACTTTCCCATATATTAAATCTCGTGTAAAACTAATCATTTTAGTGTGTGAAATAAATATAATTTTCATGAATTTTTCTGTCAAAATACTCTTATTTTTTCTAAATTTTCTGAATGAACCGGTCTAGATGAAATTGTTTGGTTGAAGCGGTTTAAATGTGAATGTGTTTTTGTATAAAATGGTATGTGAAACCTAGTAAGAACGAGTAATATTGGCTTAATGCTAATATTTAAATGGACGTCAGAATAGTTTCACGAATTATTTCATGTATTATTTCTATAATTATTTCACTGGTTTCTCGAATTGATTCAATGCTTTCAACAAGAATATTTTTTTCAGTTTTAATTTTACTTTCTCAGATATTAAATCTCGTGTAAAACTACTCATTTTAGTGTGTGAAATAAATAGGCTTTTCATGAATTTTTCTGTCAAAATACTCGTATTTTTTCTAAATTTTCTGAATGAACCGGTCTAGATGAAATTGTTTGGTTGAAACGGTTTAAATGTGAATGTGTTTTTGTATAAAATGTTATGTGAAACCTAGTAAGAACGACTAATATTGGCTCAGTACTAATATTTAAATGGATGTGAGAATGGTTTCACGAATTATTTCATGTATTATTTCTATAATTATTTCACTGGTTTCTCGGATTGATTCAATGCTTTCAACAAGAATATTTTTTTACAGTTTTAATTTTATTTTCCCAGATATTAAATCTCGCGTAAAACTACTCATTTTAGTGTGTGAAATAAATAGAGTTTTCATGAATTTTTCTTTCAAATACTCTTATTTTTTCTAAATTTTCTGAATGAACCGGTCTAGATTAAATTGTTTGGTTGAAGCGGTTTGACTGTAAATGTATTTTTGTATAAAATGGTATGTGAAACCTAGTAAGAACGAGTAAAATTGGCTCAATACAAATATTTAAATGGACGTCAGAATGGTTTCACGAATTATTTCATGTATTATTTCTATAATTATTTCACTGGTTTCTCGAATTGATTCAATGCTTTCAACAAGAATATTTTGTTCAGTTTTAATTTTACTTTCTCAGATATTAAATCTCGTGTAAAACAATTCATTTTAGTGTGTGAAATAAATAGAATTTTCATGAATTTTTCTATCAAAATACTCTTATTTTTTCTAAATTTTCTGAATGTACCGGTCTAGATGAAATTGTTTGGTTGAAGCGGTTTAAATGTGAATGTGTTTTTGTATAAAATGGTATGTGAAACCTAGTAAGAACGAGTAATATTGGCTCAATGCTAATATTTAAATGGATGTCAGAATGGTTTCACGAATTATTTCATGTATTATTTCTATAATTATTTCACTGGTTTCTCGAATTGATTCAATGCTTTCAACAAGAATATTTTTTTACAGTATTAATTTTACTTTCCCAGATATTAAATCTCGCGTAAAACTACTCATTTTAGTGTGTGAAATAAATAGACTTTTTATGAATTTTCTGTCAAAATACTCTTATTTTTTTCAAAATTTTCTGAATGAACCGGTCTAGATGAAATTGTTTGGTTGAAGCGGTTTAAATGTGAATGTGTTTTTGTATAAAATGGTATGTGAAACCTAGTAAGAACGAGTAAAATTGGCTCAATGCTAATATTTAAATGGACGTCAGAATGGTTTCACGAATTATTTCATGTATTATTTCTATAATTATTTCACTGGTTTCTCGAATTGATTCAAATCTTTCAACAAGAATATCTTTTTCAGTTTTAATTTTACTTTCCCATATATTAAATCTCGTGTAAAACTAATCATTTTAGTGTGTGAAATAAATATAATTTTCATGAATTTTTCTGTCAAAATACTCTTATTTTTTCTAAATTTTTTTAATGAACCGGTCTAGATGAAATTGTTTGGTTGAAGCGGTTTAAATGTGAATGTGTTTTTGTATAAAATGGTATGTGAAACCTAGTAAGAACGAGTAATATTGGCTCAATGCAAATATTTAAATGGACGTCAGAATAGTTTCACGAATTATTTCATGTATTATTTCTATAATTATTTCACTGGTTTCTCGAATTGATTCAATGCTTTCAACAAGAATATTTTTTTCAGTTTTAATTTTACTTTCTCAGATATTAAATCTCGTGTAAAACTACTCATTTTAGTGTGTGAAATAAATAGGCTTTTCATGAATTTTTCTGTCAAAATACTCGTATTTTTCCTAAATTTTCTGAATGAACCGGTCTAGATGAAATTGTTTGGTTAAAACGGTTTAAATGTGAATGTGTTTTTGTATAAAATGTTATGTGAAACCTAGTAAGAACGACTAATATTGGCTCAATACTAATATTTAAATGGATGTGAGAATGGTTTCACGAATTATTTCATGTATTATTTCTATAATTATTTCACTGGTTTCTCGGATTGATTCAATGCTTTCAACAAGAATATTTTTTTTACAGTTTTAATTTTATTTTCCAGATATTAAATCTCGCGTAAAACTACTCATTTTATTGTGTGAAATAAATAGAGTTTTCATGAATTTTTCTTTCTAATACTCTTATTTTTTCTAAATTTTCTGAATGAACCGGTCTAGATGAAATTGTTTGGTTGAAGCGGTTTGACTGTAAATGTATTTTTGTATAAAATGGTATGTGAAACCTAGTAAGAACGAGTAAAATTGGCTCAATACAAATATTTAAATGGACGTCAGAATGGTTTCACGAATTATTTCATGTATTATTTCTATAATTATTTCACTGGTTTCTCGAATTGATTCAATGCTTTCAACAAGAATATTTTGTTCAGTTTTAATTTTACTTTCTCAGATATTAAATCTCGTGTAAAACAACTCATTTTAGTGTGTGAAATAAATAGAATTTTCATGAATTTTTCTATCAAAATACTCTTATTTTTTCTAAATTTTCTGAATGTACCGGTCTAGATGAAATTGTTTGGTTGAAGCGGTTTAAATGTGAATGTGTTTTTGTATAAAATGGTATGTGAAACCTAGTAAGAACGAGTAATATTGGCTCAATGCTAATATTTAAATGGACGTCAGAATGGTTTCACGAATTATTTCATGTATTATTTCTATAATTATTTCACTGGTTTCTCGAATTGATTCAATGCTTTCAACAAGAATATTTTTTTACAGTTTTAATTTTACTTTCCCAGATATTAAATCTCGCGTAAAACTACTCATTTTAGTGTGTGAAATAAATAGACTTTTTATGAATTTTCTGTCAAAATACTCTTATTTTTTTCTAAATTTTCTGAATGAACCGGTCTAGATGAAATTGTTTGGTTGAAGCGGTTTAAATGTGAATGTGTTTTTGTATAAAATGGTATGTGAAACCTAGTAAGAACGAGTAAAATTGGCTCAATGCTAATATTTAAATGGACGTCAGAATGGTTTCACGAATTATTTCATGTATTATTTCTATAATTATTTCACTGGTTTCTCGAATTGATTCAAATCTTTCAACAAGAATATCTTTTTCAGTTTTAATTTTACTTTCTCAGATATTAAATCTCGTGTAAAACTAATCATTTTAGTGTGTGAAATAAGTATAATTTTCATGAATTTTTCTGTCAAAATACTCTTATTTTTTCTAAATTTTCTGAATGAACCGGTCTAGATGAAATTGTTTGGTTGAAGCGGTTTAAATGTGAATGTGTTTTTGTATAAAATGGTCTGTGAAACCTAGTAAGAACGAGTAATATTGGCTCAATGCTAATATTTAAATGGACGTCAGAATGGTTTCACGAATTATTTCATGTATTATTTCTATAATTATTTCACTGGTTTCTCGAATTGATTCAATGCTTTCAACAAGAATATTTTTTTCAGTTTTAATTTTACTTTCTCAGATATTAAATCTCGTGTAAAACTACTCATTTTAGTGTGTGAAATAAATAGACTTTTCATGAATTTTTCTGTCAAAATACTCGTATTTTTTCTAAATTTTCTGAATGAACCGGTCTAGTTGAAATTGTTTGGTTGAAACGGTTTAAATGTGAATGTGTTTTTGTATAAAATATTATGTAAAACCTAGTAAGAACGACTAATATTGGCTCAATACTAATATTTAAATGGATGTGAGAATGGTTTCACGAATTATTTCATGTATTATTTCTATAATTATTTCACTGGTTTCTCGGATTGATTCAATGCTTTCAACAAGAATATTTTTTTACAGTTTTAATTTTATTTTCCCAGATATTAAATCTCGCGTAAAACTACTCATTTTAGTGTGTGAAATAAATAGAGTTTTCATGAATTTTTCTTTCAAATACTCTTATTTTTTCTAAATTTTCTGAATGAACCGGTCTAGATGAAATTGTTTGGTTGAAGCGGTTTGACTGTAAATGTATTTTTGTATAAAATGGTATGTGAAACCTAGTAAGAACGAGTAAAATTGGCTCAATACAAATATTTAAATGGACGTCAGAATGGTTTCACGAATTATTTCATGTATTATTTCTATAATTATTTCACTGGTTTCTCGAATTGATTCAATGCTTTCAACAAGAATATTTTGTTCAGTTTTAATTTTACTTTCTCGGATATTAAATCTCGTGTAAAACTACTCATTTTAGTGTGTGAAATAAATAGAATTTTCATGAATTTTTCTATCAAAATACTCTTATTTTTTCTAAATTTTTTGAATGTACCGGTCTAGATGAAATTGTTTGGTTGAAGCGGTTTAAATGTGAATGTGTTTTTGTATAAAATGGTATGTGAAACCTAGTAAGAACGAGTAATATTGGCTCAATGCTAATATTTAAATGGACGTCAGAATGGTTTCACGAATTATTTCATGTATTATTTCTATAATTATTTCACTGGTTTCTCGAATTGATTCAATGCTTTCAACAAGAATATTTTTTTACAGTTTTAATTTTACTTTCCCAGATATTAGATCTCGCGTAAAACTACTCATTTTAGTGTGTGAAATAAATAGACTTTTTATGAATTTTCTGTCAAAATACTCTTATTTTTTTCTAAATTTTCTGAATGAACCGGTCTAGATGAAATTGTTTGGTTGAAGCGGTTTAAATGTGAATGTGTTTTTGTATAAAATGGTATGTGAAACCTAGTAAGAACGAGTAAAATTGGCTCAATGCTAATATTTAAATGGACGTCAGAATGGTTTCACGAATTATTTCATGTATTATTTCTATAATTATTTCACTGGTTTCTCGAATTGATTCAAATCTTTCAACAAGAATATCTTTTTCAGTTTTAATTTTACTTTCTCAGATATTAAATCTCGTGTAAAACTAATCATTTTAGTGTGTGAAATAAGTATAATTTTCATGAATTTTTCTGTCAAAATACTCTTATTTTTTCTAAATTTTCTGAATGAACCGGTCTAGATGAAATTGTTTGGTTGAAGCGGTTTAAATGTGAATGTGTTTTTGTATAAAATGGTCTGTGAAACCTAGTAAGAACGAGTAATATTGGCTCAATGCTAATATTTAAATGGACGTCAGAATGGTTTCACGAATTATTTCATGTATTATTTCTATAATTATTTCACTGGTTTCTCGAATTGATTCAATGCTTTCAACAAGAATATTTTTTTACAGTTTTAATTTTACTTTCCCAGATATTAAATCTCGCGTAAAACTACTCATTTTAGTGTGTGAAATAAATAGACTTTTTATGAATTTTCTGTCAAAATACTCTTATTTTTTTCTAAATTTTCTGAATGAATCGGTCTAGATGAAATTGTTTGGTTGAAGCGGTTTAAATGTGAATGTGTTTTTGTATAAAATGGTATGTGAAACCTAGTAAGAACGAGTAAAATTGGCTCAATGCTAATATTTAAATGGACGTCAGAATGGTTTCACGAATTATTTCATGTATTATTTCTATAATTATTTCACTGGTTTCTCGAATTGATTCAAATCTTTCAACAAGAATATCTTTTTCAGTTTTAATTTTACTTTCTCAGATATTAAATCTCGTGTAAAACTAATCATTTTAGTGTGTGAAATAAGTATAATTTTCATGAATTTTTCTGTCAAAATACTCTTATTTTTTCTAAATTTTCTGAATGAACCGGTCTAGATGAAATTGTTTGGTTGAAGCGGTTTAAATGTGAATGTGTTTTTGTATAAAATGGTCTGTGAAACCTAGTAAGAACGAGTAATATTGGCTCAATGCTAATATTTAAATCGACGTCAGAATGGTTTCACGAATTATTTCATGTATTATTTCTATAATTATTTCACTGGTTTCTCGAATTGATTCAATGCTTTCAACAAGAATATTTTTTTCAGTTTTAATTTTACTTTCTCAGATATTAAATCTCGTGTAAAACTACTCATTTTAGTGTGTGAAATAAATAGACTTTTCATGAATTTTTCTGTCAAAATACTCGTATTTTTTCTAAATTTTCTGAATGAACCGGTCTAGATGAAATTGTTTGGTTGAAACGGTTTAAATGTGAATGTGTTTTTGTATAAAATATTATGTGAAACCTAGTAAGAACGACTAATATTGGCTCAATACTAATATTTAAATGGATGTGAGAATGGTTTCACGAATTATTTCATGTATTATTTCTATAATTATTTCACTGGTTTCTCGGATTGATTCAATGCTTTCAACAAGAATATTTTTTTACAGTTTTTATTTTATTTTCCCAGATATTAAATCTCACGTAAAACTACTCATTTTAGTGTGTGAAATAAATTGAGTTTTCATGAATTTTTCTTTCAAATACTCTTATTTTTTCTAAATTTTCTGAATGAACCGGTCTAGATGAAATTGTTTGGTTGAAGCGGTTTGACTGTAAATGTATTTTTGTATAAAATGGTATGTGAAACCTAGTAAGAACGAGTAAAATTGGCTCAATACAAATATTTAAATGGATGTCAGAATGGTTTCACGAATTATTTCATGTATTATTTCTATAATTATTTCACTGATTTCTCGAATTGATTCAATGCTTTCAACAAGAATATTTTGTTCAGTTTTAATTTTACTTTCTCGGATATTAAATCTCGTGTAAAACTACTCATTTTAGTGTGTGAAATAAATAGAATTTTCATGAATTTTTCTATCAAAATACTCTTATTTTTTCTAAATTTTCTGAATGTACCGGTCTAGATGAAATTGTTTGGTTGAAGCGGTTTAAATGTGAATGTGTTTTTGTATAAAATGGTATGTGAAACCTAGTAAGAACGAGTAATATTGGCTCAATGCTAATATTTAAATGGACGTCAGAATGGTTTCACGAATTATTTCATGTATTATTTCTATAATTATTTCACTGGTTTCTCGAATTGATTCAATGCTTTCAACAAGAATATTTTTTTACAGTTTTAATTTTACTTTCCCAGATATTAAATCTCGCGTAAAACTACTCATTTTAGTGTGTGAAATAAATAGACTTTTTATGAATTTTCTGTCAAAATACTCTTATTTTTTTCTAAATTTTCTGAATGAACCGGTCTAGATGAAATTGTTTGGTTGAAGCGGTTTAAATGTGAATGTGTTTTTGTATAAAATGGTATGTGAAACCTAGTAAGAACGAGTAAAATTGGCTCAATGCTAATATTTAAATGGACGTCAGAATGGTTTCACGAATTATTTCATGTATTATTTCTATAATTATTTCCCTGGTTTCTCGAATTGATTCAAATCTTTCAACAAGAATATCTTTTTCAGTTTTAATTTTACTTTCCCAGATATTAAATCTCGTGTAAAACTAATCATTTTAGTGTGTGAAATAAATATAATTTTCATGAATTTTTCTGTCATAATACTCTTATTTTTTCTAAATTTTCTGAATGAACCGGTCTAGATGAAATTGTTTGGTTGAAGCGGTTTAAATGTGAATGTGTTTTTGTATAAAATGGTATGTGAAACCTAGTAAGAATGAGTAATATTGGCTCAATGCTAATATTTAAATGGACGTCAGAATGGTTTCACGAATTATTTCATGTATTATTTCTATAATTATTTCACTGGTTTCTCGAATTGATTCAATGCTTTCAACAAGAATATTTTTTTCAGTTTTAATTTTACTTTCTCAGATATTAAATCTCGTGTAAAACTACTCATTTTAGTGTGTGAAATAAATAGACTTTTCATGAATTTTTCTGTCAAAATACTCGTATTTTTTCTAAATTTTCTGAATGAACCGGTCTAGATGAAATTGTTTGGTTGAAACGGTTTTAATGTGAATGTGTTTTTGTATAAAATGTTATGTGAAACCTAGTAAGAACGACTAATATTGGCTCAATACTAATATTTAAATGGATGTGAGAATGGTTTCACGAATTATTTCATGTATTATTTCTATAATTATTTCACTGGTTTCTCGGATTGATTCAATGCTTTCAACAAGAATATTTTTTTACAGTTTTATTTTTATTTTCCCAGATATTAAATCTCGCGTAAAACTACTCATTTTAGTGTGTGAAATAAATAGAGTTTTCATGAATTTTTCTTTCAAATATTCTTATTTTTTCTAAATTTTCTGAATGAACCGGTCTAGATGAAATTGTTTGGTTGAAGCGGTTTGACTGTAAATGTATTTTTGTATAAAATGGTATGTGAAACCTAGTAAGAACGAGTAAAATTGGTTCAATACAAATATTTAAATGGACGTCAGAATGGTTTCACGAATTATTTCATGTATTATTTCTATAATTATTTCACTGGTTTCTCGAATTGATTCAATGCTTTCAACAAGAATATTTTGTTCAGTTTTAATTTTACTTTCTCATATATTAAATCTCGTGTAAAACTACTCATTTTAGTGTGTGAAATAAATAGAATTTTCATGAATTTTTCTATCAAAATACTCTTATTTTTTCTAAATTTTCTGAATGTACCGGTCTAGATGAAATTGTTTGGTTGAAGCGGTTTAAATGTGAATGTGTTTTTGTATAAAATGGTATGTGAAACCTAGTAAGAACGAGTAATATTGGCTCAATGCTAATATTTAAATGGACGTCAGAATGGTTTCACGAATTATTTCATGTATTATTTCTATAATTATTTCACTGGTTTCTCGAATTGATTCAATGCTTTCAACAAGAATATTTTTTTATAGTTTTAATTTTACTTTCCCAGATATTAAATCTCGCGTAAAACTACTCATTTTAGTGTGTGAAATAAATAGACTTTTTATGAATTTTCTGTCAAAATACTCTTATTTTTTTCTAAATTTTCTGAATGAACCGGTCTAGATGAAATTGTTTGGTTGAAGCGGTTTAAATGTGAATGTGTTTTTGTATAAAATGGTATGTGAAACCTAGTAAGAACGAGTAAAATTGGCTCAATGCTAATATTTAAATGGACGTCAGAATGGTTTCACGAATTATTTCATGTATCATTTCTATAATTATTTCACTGGTTTCTCGAATTGATTCAAATCTTTCAACAAGAATATCTTTTTCAGTTTTAATTTTACTTTCCCAGATATTAAATCTCATGTAAAACTAATCATTTTAGTGTGTGAAATAAATATAATTTTCATGAATTTTTCTGTCAAAATACTCTTATTTTTTCTAAATTTTCTGAATGAACCGTTCTAGATGAAATTGTTTGGTTGAAGCGGTTTAAATGTGAATGTGTTTTTGTATAAAATGGTATGTGAAACCTAGTAAGAACGAGTAATATTGGCTCAATGCTAATATTTAAATGGACGTCAGAATGGTTTCACGAATTATTTCATGTATTATTTCTATAATTATTTCACTGGTTTCTCGAATTGATTCAATGCTTTCAACAAGAATATTTTTTTCAGTTTTAATTTTACTTTCTCAGATATTAAATATCGTGTAAAACTACTCATTTTAGTGTGTGAAATAAATAGACTTTTCATGAATTTTTCTGTCAAAATACTCGTATTTTTTCTAAATTTTCTGAATGAACCGGTCTAGATGAAATTGTTTGGTTGAAACGGTTTAAATGTGAATGTGTTTTTGTATAAAATGTTATGTGAAACCTAGTAAGAACGACTAATATTGGCTCAATACTAATATTTAAATGGATGTGAGAATGCTTTCACGAATTATTTCATGTATTATTTCTATAATTATTTCACTGGTTTCTCGGATTGATTCAATGCTTTCAACAAGAATATTTTTTTACTATTTTAATTTTATTTTCCCAGATATTAAATCTCGCGTAAAACTACTCATTTTAGTGTGTGAAATAAATAGAGTTTTCATGAATTTTTCTTTCAAATACTCTTATTTTTTCTAAATTTTCTGAATGAACCGGTCTAGATGAAATTGTTTGGTTGAAGCGGTTTAAATGTGAATGTGTTTTTGTATAAAATGGTATGTGAAACCTAGTAAGAACGAGTAATATTGGCTCAATGCTAATAATTAAATGGACGTCAGAATGGTTTCACGAATTATTTCATATTTTATTTCTATAATTATTTCACTGGTTTCTCGAATTGATTCAATGCTTTCAACAAGAATATTTTTTTACAGTTTTAATTTTACTTTCCCAGATATTAAATCTCGCATAAAACTACTCATTTTAGTGTGTGAAATAAATAAACTTTTCATGAATTTTCTGTCAAAATACTCTTATTTTTTCTAAATTTTCTGAATGTACCGGTCTAGATGAAATTGTTTGGTTGAAGCGGTTTAAATGTGAATGTGTTTTGGTATAAAATGGTATGTGAAACCTAGTAAGAACGAGTAATATTGGCTCAATGCTAATATTTAAATGGACGTCAGAATGGTTTCACGAATTATTTCATGTATTATTTCTATAATTATTTCACTGGTTTCTCGAATTGATTCAATGCTTTCAACAAGAATATTTTTTGACAGTTTTAATTTTACTTTCTCAGATATTAAATCTCGCGTAAAACTACTCATTTTAGTGCGTGAAATAAATAGACTTTTTATGAATTTTCTGTCAAAATACTCTTATTTTTTTCTAAATTTTCTGAATGAACCGGTCTAGATGAAATTGTTTGGTTGAAGCGGTTTAAATGTGAATGTGTTTTTTTATAAAATGGTATGTGAAACCTAGTAAGAACGAGTAAAATTGGCTCAATGCTAATATTTAAATGGACGTCAGAATGGTTTCACGAATTATTTCATGTATTATTTCTATAATTATTTCACTGGTTTCTCGAATTGATTCAAATCTTTCAACAAGAATATCTTTTTCAGTTTTAATTTTACTTTCCCAGATATTAAATCTCGTGTAAAACTAATCATTTTAGTGTGTGAAATAAATATAATTTTCATGAATTTTTCTGTCAAAATACTCTTATTTTTTCTAAATTTTCTGAATGAACCGTTCTAGATGAAATTGTTTGGTTGAAGCGGTTTAAATGTGAATGTGTTTTTGTATAAAATGGTTTGTGAAACCTAGTAAGAACGAGTAATATTGGCTCAATGCTAATATTTAAATGGACGTCAGAATGGTTTCACGAATTATTTCATGTATTATTTCTATAATTATTTCACTGGTTTCTCGAATTGATTCAATGCTTTCAACAAGAATATTTTTTTCAGTTTTAATTTTACTTTCTCAGATATTAAATCTCGTGTAAAACTACTCATTTTAGTGTGTGAAATAAATAGACTTTTCATGAATTTTTATGTCAAAATACTCGTATTTTTTCTAAATTTTCTGAATGAACCGGTCTAGATGAAATTGTTTGGTTGAAACGGTTTAAATGTGAATGTGTTTTTGTATAAAATGTTATGTGAAACCTAGTAAGAACGAGTAATATTGGCTCAATACTAATATTTAAATGGATGTGAGAATGGTTTCACGAATTATTTCATGTATTATTTCTATAATTATTTCACTGGTTTCTCGGATTGATTCAATGCTTTCAAAAAGAATATTTTTTTAAAGTTTTAATTTTATTTTCCCAGATATTAAATCTCGCGTAAAACTAATCATTTTAGTGTGTGAAATAAATAGAGTTTTCATGAATTTTTCTTTCAAATACTCTTATTTTTTCTAAATTTTCTGAATGAACCGGTCTAGATGAAATTATTTGGTTGAAGCGGTTTAAATGTGAATGTGTTTTTGTATAAAATGGTATGTGAAACCTAGTAAGAACGAGTAATATTGGCTCAATGCTAATAATTAAATGGACGTCAGAATGGTTTCACGAATTATTTCATATATTATTTCTATAATTATTTCACTGGTTTCTCGAATTGATTCAATGCTTTCAACAAGAATATTTTTTTACAGTTTTAATTTTACTTTCCCAGATATTAAATCTCGCGTAAAACTACTAATTTTAGTGTGTGAAATAAATAAACTTTTCATGAATTTTCTGTCAAAATACTCTTATTTTTTTCTAAATTTTCTGAATGAACCGGTCTAGATGAAATTATTTGGTTGAAGCGGTTTAAATGTGAATGTGTTTTTGTATAAAATGGTATGTGAAACCTAGTAAGAACAAGTTAAATTGGCTCAATGCTAATATTTAAATGGACGTCAGAATGGATTCACGAATTATTTCATGTATTATTTCTATAATTATTTCACTGGTTTCTCGAATTGACTCAATGCTTTCAACAAGAATATTTTTTTTACGAATTTAATTTTACTTTCCTAGATATTAAATCTCGCGTAAAACTACTCATTTTAGTGTGTGAAATAAATAGACTTTTCATGAATTTTTCTGTCAAAATACTCTTATTTTTTTTAAATTTTCTGAATGAACTGCTCTAGATGAAATTGTTTGGTTGAAGCGGTTTAAATGTGAATGTGTTTTTGTATAAAATGTTATGTGAAACCTAGTAAGAACGAGTAATATTGGCTCAATACTAATATTTAAATGGACGTCAGAATGGTTTTACGAATTATTTAATGTATTATTTCTATAATTATTTCACTGGTTTCTAGAATTGATTCAATGCTTTCAACAAGAATATTTTTTTACAGTTTTAATTTTACTTTCCCAGATATTAAATCTCGCGTAAAACTACTAATTTTAGTGTGTGAAATAAATAAACTTTTCATGAATTTTCTGTCAAAATACTCTTATTTTTTTCTAAATTTTCTGAATGAACCGGTCTAGATGAAATTATTTGGTTGAAGCGGTTTAAATGTGAATGTGTTTTTGTATAAAATGGTATGTGAAACCTAGTAAGAACAAGTTAAATTGGCTCAATGCTAATATTTAAATGGACGTCAGAATGGTTTCACGAATTATTTCATGTATTATTTCTATAATTATTTCACTGGTTTCTCGAATTGACTCAATGCTTTCAACAAGAATATTTTTTTTACGAATTTAATTTTACTTTCCTAGATATTAAATCTCGCGTAAAACTACTCATTTTAGTGTGTGAAATAAATAGACTTTTCATGAATTTTTCTGTCAAAATACTCTTATTTTTTTTAAATTTTCTGAATGAACTGCTCTAGATGAAATTGTTTGGTTGAAGCGGTTTAAATGTGAATGTGTTTTTGTATAAAATGTTATGTGAAACCTAGTAAGAACGAGTAATATTGGCTCAATACTAATATTTAAATGGACGTCAGAATGGTTTTACGAATTATTTAATGTATTATTTCTATAATTATTTCACTGGTTTCTAGAATTGATTCAATGCTTTCAACGAGAATATTTTTTTCAGTTTTAATTTTACTTTCCCAGATATTAAATCTCGCGTAAAAGTACTCATTTTAGTGTGTGAAATAAATAGAATTTTCATGAATTTTCTGTCAAAATACTCTTATTTTTTTCTAAATTTTCTGAATGAACCGGTCTAGATGAAATTGTTTGGTTGAAGCAGTTTAAATGTGAATGTGTTTTTGTATAAAATGGTATGTGAAACCTAGTAAGAACGAGTAATATTGGCTCAATGCTAATATTTAAATGGACGTCAGAATGGTTTCACGAATTATTTCATGTATTATTTCTATAATTATTTCACTGGTTTCTCGAATTAATTCAATGCTTTCAACAAGAATATTTTTTTTCAGTTTTAATTTTACTTTCCCAGATATTAAATCTCGCGTAAAACTACTCATTTTAGTGTCTGAAATAAATAGACTTTTCATGAATTTTTCTGTCAAAATACTCTTATTTTTTCTAATTTTTCTGAATGAACCGGTCTAGATGAAATTGTTTGGTTGAAGCGGTTTGACTGTGAATGTATTTTTGTATAAAATGGTATGTGAAACCTAGTAAGAACGAGTAGAATTGGCTCAATGCTAATATTTAATTGGACCGCAGAATGGTTTCACGAATTATTTCATGTATTATTTCAATAATTATTTCACAGGTTTCTCGAGTTGTTTCAATGCATTCAACAAGAATATTTTTTTCAGTTTTAATTTTACTTTCTCAGATATTAAATCTCGTGTAAAACTACTCATTTTAGTGTGTGAAATAAATAGAATTTTCATGAATTTTTCTATCAAAATACTCTTATTTTTTCTAAATTTTCTGAATGAACCGCTCTAGATGAAATTGTTTGGTTGAAGCGATTTAAATGTGAATGTGTTTTTGTATAAAATGGTATGTGAAACCTAGTAAGAACGAGTAATATTGGCTCAATGCTAATATTTAAATGTACGTCAGAATGGTTTCACGAATTATTTCATGTATTATTTCTATAATTATTTCACTGGTTTCTCGAATTGATTCAATGCTTTCAACAAGAATATTTTTTTACAGTTTTAATTTTACTTTCCCAGATATTAAATCTCGTGTAAAACTACTCATTTTAGTGTGTGAAATAAATAGACTTTTCATGAATTTTCTGTCAAAATACTCTTATTTTTTTCTAAATTTTCTGAATGAACCGGTCTAGATGAAATTATTTGGTTGAAGCGGTTTAAATGTGAATGTGTTTTTGTATAAAATGGTATGTGAAACCTAGTAAGAACGAGTAAAATTGGCTCAATGCTAATATTTAAATGGACGTCAGAATGGTTTCACGAATTATTTCATGTATTATTTCTATAATTATTTTACTGGTTTCTCGAATTGATTCAATGCTTTCAACAAGAATATTTTTTTCAGTTTTAATTTTACTTTCCCAGATATTAAATCTCGTGTAAAACTACTCATTTTAGTGTGTGAAATAAATATAATTTTCATGAATTTTTCTGTCAGAATACTCTTATTTTTTCTAAATTTTCTGAATGAACCGGTCTAGATGAAATTGTTTGGTTGAAGCGGTTTAAATGTGAATGTGTTTTTGTATAAAATGGTATGTGAAACCTAGTAAGAACGAGTAATATTGGCTCAATGCTAATATTTAAATGGACGTCAGAATGGTTTCACGAATTATTTCATGTATTATTTCTATAATTATTTCACTGGTTTCTCGAATTGATTCAATGCTTTCAACAAGAATATTTTTTTCAGTTTTAATTTTACTTTCTCATATATTAAATCTCGTGTAAAACTACTCATTTTAGTGTGTGAAATAAATAGACTTTTCATGAATTTTTCTGTCAAAATACTCTTATTTTTTCTAAATTTTCTGAATGAACCGGTCTAGATGAAATTGTTTGGTTGAAGCGGTTTAAATGTGAATGTGTTTTTGTATAAAATGGTATGTGAAACCTAGTAAGAACGATTAAAATTGGCTCAATGCTAATATTTAAATGGACGTCAGAATGGTTTCACGAATTATTTCATGTATTATTTCTATAATTATTTCACTGGTTTCTCGAATTGACTCAATGCTTTCAACAAGAATATTTTTTTACGATTTTAATTTTACTTTCTCAGATATTAAATCTCGTGTAAAACTACTCATTTTAGTGTGTGAAATAAATATAACTTTCTTGAATTTTTCTGTCAGAATACTCTTATTTTTTCTAAATTTTCTGAATGAACCGGTCTAGATGAAATTGTTTGGTTGAAGCGGTTTAAATGTGAATGTGTTTTTGTATAAAATGGTATGTGAAACCTAGTAAGAACGAGTAATATTGGCTCAATGCTAATATTTAAATGGACGTCAGAATGGTTTCACGAATTATTTCATGTATTATTTCTATAATTATTTCACTGGTTTCTCGAATTGATTCAATGCTTTCAACAAGAATATTTTTTTCAGTTTTAATTTTACTTTCTCATATATTAAATCTCGTGTAAAACTACTCATTTTAGTGTGTGAAATAAATAGACTTTTCATGAATTTTTCTGTCAAAATACTCTTATTTTTTCTAAATTTTCTGAATGAACCGGTCTAGATGAAATTGTTTGGTTGAAGCGGTTTAAATGTGAATGTGTTTTTGTATAAAATGGTATGTGAAAGCTAGTAAGAACGAGTAAAATTGGCTCAATGCTAATATTTAAATGGACGTCAGAATGGTTTCACGAATTATTTCATGTATTATTTCTATAATTATTTCACTGGTTTCTCGAATTGACTCAATGCTTTCAACAAGAATATTTTTTTACGATTTTAATTTTACTTTCCCAGATATTAAATCTCGTGTAAAACTACTCATTTTAGTGTGTGAAATAAATATAACTTTCTTGAATTTTTCTGTCAGAATACTCTTATTTTTTCTAAATTTTCTGAATGAACCGGTCTAGATGAAATTGTTTGGTTGAAGTGGTTTAAATGTGAATGTGTTTTTGTATAAAATGGTATGTGAAACCTAGTAAGAACGAGTAATATTGGCTCAATGCTAATATTTAAATGGACGTCAGAATGGTTTCACGAATTATTTCATGTATTATTTCTATAATTATTTCACTGGTTTCTCGAATTGATTCAATGCTTTCAACAAGAATATTTTTTTCAGTTTTAATTTTACTTTCTCATATATTAAATCTCGTGTAAAACTACTCATTTTAGTGTGTGAAATAAATAGACTTTTCATGAATTTTTCTGTCAAAATACTCTTATTTTTTCTAAATTTTCTGAATGAACCGGTCTAGATGAAATTGTTTGGTTGAAGCGGTTTAAATGTGAATGTGTTTTTGTATAAAATGGTATGTGAAACCTAGTAAGAACGAGTAAAATTGGCTCAATGCTAATATTTAAATGGACGTCAGAATGGTTTCACGAATTATTTCATGTATTATTTCTATAATTATTTCACTGGTTTCTCGAATTGACTCAATGCTTTCAACAAGAATATTTTTTTACGTTTTTAATTTTACTTTCCCAGATATTAAATCTCGTGTAAAACTACTTATTTTAGTGTATGAAATAAATAGACTTTTCATGAATTTTTCTGTCAAAATACTCTTATTTTTTCTAAATTTTCTGAATGAACAGGTCTAGATGAAATTGTTTGGTTGAAGCGGTTTAAATGTGAATGTGTTTTTGTATAAAATGGTATGTGAAACCTAGTAAGAACGAGTAATATTGGCTGAATGCTAATATTTAAATGTGTAGTGACCCGAACTTTTCATGTTTATATATATTAATTGAGATTGATATTTACATGATTAAATGTTTCCAACATGTTAAGCAATCAAACTTGTTAAGACGTGATTAATTGAAATATGTTTCATATAGACAATTGACCACCCAAGTTGACTGGTGATTCACGAACGTTAAAACTTGTAAAAACTATATGATGACATATATATGGATATATATATAGTTAACATGATACTATGATAAGTAAACATATCATAAAGTATATTAACAATGAACTACATATGTAAAAACAAGACTACTAACTTAATGATTTTTAAACGAGACATATATGTAACGATTATCGTTGTAAAGACATTTAATGTATATATATATCATATTAAGAGATATTCATACATGATAATATCATGATAATATAATAATTTAAAATCTCATTTGATATTATAAACATTGGGTTAACAACATTTAACAAGATCGTTAACCTAAAGGTTTCAAAACAACACTTACATGTAACGACTAACGATGACTTAACGACTCAGTTAAAATGTATATACATGTAGTGTTTTAATATGTATTTATACACTTTTGAAAGACTTCAATACACTTATCAAAATACTTCTACTTAACAAAAATGCTTACAATTACATCCTCGTTCAGTTTCATCAACAATTCTACTCGTATGCACCCGTATTCGTACTCGTACAATACACAGCTTTTAGATGTATGTACTATTGGTATATACACTCCAATGATCAGCTTTTAGCAGCCCATGTGAGTCACCTAACACATGTGGGAACCATCATTTGGCAACTAGCATGAAATATCTCATAAAATTACAAAAATATGAGTAATCATTCATGACTTATTTACATGAAAACAAAATTACATATCCTTTATATCTAATCCATACACCAACGACCAAAAACACCTACAAGCACTTTCATTCTTCAATTTTCTTCATCTAATTGATCTCTCTCAAGTTCTATCTTCAAGTTCTAAGTGTTCTTCATATATTCTACAAGTTCTAGTTACATAAAATCAAGAATACTTTCAAGTTTGCTAGCTCACTTTCAATCTTGTAAGGTGATCATCCAACCTCAAGAAATCTTTGTTTCTTACAGTAGGTTATCATTCTAATACAAGGTAATAATCATATTCAAACTTTGGTTCAATTTCTATAACTATAACAATCTTATTTCAAGTGATGATCTTACTTGAACTTGTTTTCGTGTCATGATTCTGCTTCAAGAACTTCGAGCCATCCAAGGATCCGTTGAAGCTAGATCCATTTTTCTATTTTCCAATAGGTTTATCCAAGGAACTTAAGGTAGTAATGATGTTCATAACATGATTCGATTCATAGATATAAAGCTATCTTATTCGAAGGTTTAAACTTGTAATCACTAGAACATAGTTTAGTTAATTCTAAACTTGTTCGCAAACAAAAGTTAATCCTTCTAACTTGACTTTTAAAATCAACTAAACACATGTTCTATATCTATATGATATGCTAACTTAATGATTTAAAACCTGGAAACACGAAAAACACCGTAAAACCGGATTTACGCCGTCGTAGTAACACCGCGGGCTATTTTGGGTTAGTTAATTAAAAAATATGATAAAATTTGATTTAAAAGTTGTTATTCTTAGAAAATGATTTTTATTATGAACATGAAACTATATCCAAAAATTATGGTTAAACTCAAAGTGGAAGTATGTTTTCTAAAATGGTCATCTAGACGTCGTTCTTTCGACTGAAATGAATACCTTTACAATAATGACTTGTAACTTATTTTTCCTACTATAAACCTATACTTTTTCTGTTTAGATTCATAAAATAGAGTTCAATATGAAACCATAGCAATTTGATTCACTCAAAACCGATTTAAAATGAAGAAGTTATGGGTAAAACAAGATTGAATAATTTTTTTCATTTTAGCTACGTGAAAATTGGTAACAAATCTATTCCAACCATAGACACGTATACAATGTTTCGACCTATCATGTCGACACATCTATATATATTTCGGAACAACCATAGACACTCTATATGTGAATGTTGGAGTTAGCTATACAGGGTTGAGGTTGATTCCAAAATATATATAGTTTGAGTTGTGATCAATACTGAGATACGTATACACTGGGTCGTGGATTGATTCAAGATAATATTTATCGATTTATTTCTGTACATCTAACTGTGGACAACTAGTTGTAGGTTACTAACGAGGACAGCTGACTTAATAAACTTAAAACATCAAAATATATTAAAAGTGTTGTAAATATATTTTGAACATACTTTGATATATATGTATATATTGTTATAGGTTCGTGAATCAACCAGTGGCCAAGTCTTACTTCCCGACGAAGTAAAAATATGTGAAAGTGAGTTATAGTCCCACTTTTAAAATCTAATATTTTTGGGATGAGAATACATGCAGGTTTTATAAATGATTTACAAAATAGACACAAGTACGTGAAACTACATTCTATGGTTGAATTATCGAAATCGAATATGCCCCTTTTTATTAAGTCTGGTAATCTAAGAATTAGGGAACAGACACCCTAATTGACGCGAATCCTAAAGATAGATCTATTGGGCCTAACAAACCCCATCTAAAGTACCGGATGCTTTAGTACTTCGAAATTTATATCATATCCGAAGGGTGTCCCGGAATGATGGGGATATTCTTATATATGTATCTTGTTAATGTCGGTTACCAGGTGTTCACCATATGAATGATTTTTATCTCTATGTATGGGATGTGTATTGAAATATGAAATCTTGTGGTCTATTATTATGATTTGATATATATAGGTTAAACCTATAACTCACCAACATTTTTGTTGACGTTTTAAGCATGTTTATTCTCAGGTGATTATTAAGAGCTTCCGCTGTCGCATACTTAAATAAGGACGAGATTTGGAGTCCATGCTTGTATGATATTGTGTAAAAACTGCATTCAAGAAACTTATTTTGTTGTAACATATTTGTATTGTAAACCATTATGTACTGGTCGTGTGTAAACAGGATATTTTAGATTATCATTATTTGATAATCTACGTAAAGCTTTTTAAACCTTTATTGATGAAATAAAGCTTATGGTTTGTTTTAAAATGAATGCAGTCTTTGAAAAACGTCTCATATAGAGGTCAAAACCTCGCAACGAAATCAATTAATATGGAACGTTTTTAATCAATAAGAACGGGACATTTCAGTTGGTATCCGAGCGTTGGTCTTAGAGAACCAGAATTTTGCATTAGTGTGTCTTATCGAGTTTGTTAGGATGCATTAGTGAGTCTGGACTTCGACCATGTTTACTTGAAAAATGATTGCTTAACAAATTTTGTTGGAAACTATATATTTTTAACATGTGAATATTATGTGATATATTAATCTCTTAACGGGTTTGATATTATGTGATAGATGTCTACCTCTAGAACAAGTCCCATTGACTCACCTAATAATAATGAAGAGTCAAATGTAAATTGGAATGATTCATGGACTGATTCACAAGTTCCCGAAGAGGAACCGGAAGAAGAGTCGGAACCGGAAGAAGAATTGGAACCGGAAGAACAATCGGAACCGGATGAAGAAATAGAACCGGTGGGGGAAATAATAAAATGGTTAAGTAAAACAAAATCCTCAACCAACCGACCAAGGTTAATTATGGTCAATGGTGTTTCCGCCAAGGAAGCAAAATATTGGGAAGATTACCAATTCTCCGATGAACCGGATTCCGACGAGAATTCTGATGATGTTATAGAAATTACCCCAACTGAATTTAAAAAGGCAAAAGAAAATAATAAGGGAAAGGGCATAAAAATAGAGAAATCTAATTCCAACCCCGATGAACTTTATATGTATCGTCAACCCCCGAAGTCCTTAAGTTGTAACAATGACCCGGGAACCTCTAAACCACCAGGTTTTTCTAAACCAATGTGGAAAACGACGGCTCGTATTAGGGGAACATCATATATCCCTAGAAACTTGGCAAAACGAACCAAAACCGAAGAAGAAGAAGAAACAAGCGAGTCGGAATAAGATAGTTGTATTCGTGTGGTGTAATATATGTAATATAGTGTGCTTATGCTTTATGATATATGTAAAAATTGCTTGTATTAATAAGTATTTTTTTTATGAATCTAACTCTTGTCTATTTTACAGTATAAAAACACAAAATGGATAGACAACCCAATATTTTAAGAGACCTACCCGGAGACATGATTGATGAAATCTTGTCTAGAGTCGGTCAGAATTCTTTGGCACAACTATTTAAGGCGAGATCAGTTTGTAAGACATTCGAAGAACGTTCCAAGAATGCCTTGGTTTATAAAAGGCTTTCGTTCGAAAGATGGGGGATATCACATTGGGAAATCCATAAGTTACGATGTGTTTACTTTGACGCATATATTGCGGGGAACCCAAATGCTATTTTACGCAATGGGTTAAGAAATTATTTTTACTCAATATATCCGAATATTGGACTTCGTGATTTAGAAAAAGCGGCTAACATGCAACATAAAGAAGCATGTTATGCTTACGGATTAGTAATGTTCGCTTCTCACCAAAGTGAGAACAAGAACATCGGGCTATAACTATTAAACAAAACGTTCCCACAAGTGACGGAGTCGGTAATTGGGGTAAGAAATGAGGTTTTTAGATTGTTACGGGACTGTTGGACATTACGTAAACCTCGTCCCTTTGACGACGTTACAACACGCTGTCTTATCAACGGCCATAACGGTTATGTTCCATAAGACCAAGGATGGGAAGTAATCCTAGTAAAACCAGAATGCATGACTTGTTTCTGGACGTATGAATTACGTGTCTTTATTGCCTTTGCTGAACGAATTGTGTACTAGCTAGAATTATCTTCACAACCATCTTGTATCAAATTTGTTGTGTGCTATATTTCATGCTATATGTAAAATAAGCGGTATTGTAAGTTTGTAAAATATTGTGTAAAAGTTTGAACGCGAAATATTATTATAATCAGTTTTTCATATAGAATTGTAGTAGTTGAATTGTATATTAGCTACTTATAAAACGCTAATATGAAGAAAAAGCTTTTATAAATGAGTTCATATTATGCTACGAAATACTATTAACTACTCTTAATATTCTGTATGATTAACTTGTTCCATTTGACTATTTTGAAGGAAATGGCACCGACTACTCGACACACCGTGAATATGAATGAAGAGGAATTCCGTACTTTTCTAGCTTCAAACATAGCCGCAGTACAGGCTGCGCTACATACCAACAATAACCTTGGATCTAGTAGTACAGGAAATCGTGTAGGATGCACCTACAAAGAATTCACTGCCTGCAAACCTTTTGAATTTGATGGAACCGAAGGACCGATCGGATTGAAACGGTGGACCGAGAAGGTCGAATCGGTGTTTGCCATAAGTAAGTGTACTGAAGAGGACAAAGTGAAGTACGCTACACATACCTTCACAGGTTCTGCGTTAACATGGTGGAATACCTATCTAGAGCAAGTGGGACAAGACGATGCGTACGCACTACCGTGGTCAGCATTCAAGCACTTGATGAACGAGAAGTACCGTCCCCGAACCGAGGTCAATAAGCTCAAGACAGAACTTAGAGGGTTACGAACCCAAGGATTTGATATTACCATGTACGAAAGACGATTCACAGAATTGTGCCTATTGTGTCCGGGAGCATTTGAAGATGAGGAAGAGAAGATCGACGCGTTTGTGAAAGGATTACCGGAAAGAATCCAAGAAGATATAAGTTCACACGAGCCCGCCTCCATACAACAGGCATGTAGAATGGCTCACAAACTAGTGAACCAGATTGAAGAAAGAATTAAAGAATAGACTGCTGAAGAGGCCAATGTGAAGCAAGTCAAAAAAAAGTAGGAGGAAAACGGTGATAAGAATCACCAATACAACAACAACAGCAATTACAACAATAATCGCAACAATTATCCCAACAATCGCAACATCAATCGCAACTACAACAAACGGCCCAACAACAACAACAACAACAACAACAACAACAACAACAACAACAAAAACAGCAACTACAACAATCATCCCAACAACAATAATAACCGCAACAACAACAACAATCAGAAGCAGCTATGCCAAAGGTGTGAAAAGTATCACTCGGGGTTCTGCAGCAAATTTTGCAACAAGTGTAAAAGAAATGGTCATAGCGCGGTGAAGTGTGAGGTCTACGGACCAGGGGTTAATAGAACGAAAGAAACAAATGGTGTCGGAACGAGTAATGGCGGAGCAAGTAGTGTCAGAGCAAGTTATGCGAATGTAGTTTGTTATAAATATGGAAAACCGAGCCACATCATTAGAAATTGCACGAACCAGGAGAACACGAATGGACAAGGCCGCGGAAGAGTTTTCAATATTAATGCGGCAGAGGCACAGGAAGACCCGGAGCTTGTTACGAGTACGTTTCTTATTGACAATAAATCTGCTTACGTTTTATTGGATTCAGGTGCGGATAGAAGCTATATGAGTAGAGATTTTTGTGCTAAATTAAGTTGTCCATTGACGTCTTTGGATAGTAAATTTTTACTCGAATTAGCAAATGGTAAATTAATTTCAACAGATAATATATGTCGGAATCGAGAAATTAAACTGGTTAGCGAAACATTTAAGATTGATTTGATACCAGTAGAGTTAGGGAGTTTTGATGTGATAATCGATATGGACTGGTTGAAAGAAGTGAAAGCAGAGATCGTTTGTTACAAAAATGCAATTCGCATTATACGAGAAAAAGGAAAACCCTTAATGGTGTACGGAGAAAAGGGCAACACGAAGCTACATCTTATTAGTAATTTGAAGGTACAAAAACTAATAAGAAAAGGTTGCTATGCTGTTCTAGCACACGTCGAGAAAGTACAAACTTAAGAAAAGAGCATCAATGATGTTCCCATTGCAAAAGAATTTCCCGATGTATTTCCGAAAGAATTACCGGGATTACCCCCACATCGATTCGTTGAATTTCAAATAGATCTTGTACCAGGAGCTGCACCAATAGCTCGTGCTCCTTACAGACTCGCACCCAGCGAGATGAAAGAACTGCAAAGCCAATTACAAGAACTTTTAGAGCGTGGTTTCATTCGACCAAGCACATCACCGTGGGGAGCTCCTATTTTGTTTGTCAAGAAGAAAGATGGTACATTCAGGTTGTGTATCGACTACCGAGAGTTGAACAAACTTACTGTAGTGACCCGAACTTTTCCATGTTTATATATATTAATTGAGATTGATATTTACATGATTAAATGTTTCCAACATGTTAAGCAATCAAACTTGTTAAGACTTGATTAATTGAAATATATTTCATATAGATAATTGACCACCCAAGTTGACCGGCGATTCACGAACGTTAAAACTTGTAAAAATGACATGACGATATATATATGGATATACATATGGTTAACATGAGATTATGATAAGTAAGTATCTCCATAAGTATATTAACAATGAGTTATATACATATAAACAAGACTACTAACTTAAGGATTTCGAAACGAGACATATATGTAACGATTATCGTTGTAACGACATTTAAATGTATATATATCATATTAAGATATATTAATATATCATAATATCATGATAATATAATAATTTAACATCTCATTAGATATAATAAACAATGGGTTAACAACATTAATTGAGATCGTTAACTTAAAGGTTTCAAAACAACACTTACATGTAACGACTAACGATGACTTAACGACTCAGTTAAAATGTATATACATGTAGTGTATTTAGATGTATTAAAATACTTTTGGAAGACTTCAAGACATATATAAAAACACTCATACTTAACGAAAATGGTTACAGTTACTTTTCCATTCTTTCTTTCATCAAGAATTCTAGTCGTATTCTTACCCGTATTATACACAGCTTCAAAACATACTTACTATGAGTATATACCAATAGGAACTAGCATGGAATTCCAATCTTGATTATGTCATGTATGACTAATCAATTTTAACTTCTACCATGAGCTAGTCAACTAACTAGAACTCCTTTTAACCCCACTCACCACTCACCAATTACCACTCATCATTCACTCCATTTCACTTCCAATTCTCTTTCTAATTCTCTCTCAACACACACACACACTATTATGAACGTATTTTTCCAGTAGTTAATCATCATCTTCATCAAAAATCACTTCAATAATCAAGCTATAATCATCATAGGAAGAACACTTCAAGAACACTTCAAAAATCCCTTCAAGTTTACTAATTTACTTCCAAGCTTTCTAATCCATTCCAAGTAATAATCTAAGATCAAGAAACCTTTGTTATATACAGTAGGTTATCTTTCTTATTCAAGGTAATATTCATATTCAAACTTTGATTCAATTTCTATAACTATAAACTATCTTAATTCGAGTAAAAATCTTACTTGAACTTGTTTTTGTGTCATGATCCTACTTCAAGAACTTTCAAGCCATCCAAGATCCTTTGAAGCTAGATCATTTCTTGTCACTTCCAGTAGGTTTACCTACTAAACTTGAGGTAGTAATGATGTTCATAACATCATTCGATTCATATATATAAAACTATCGTATTCGAAGGTTTAAACTCGTAATCACTAGAACATAGTTTAGTTAATTCTAAACTTGTTCGCAAACAAAAGTTAATCCTTCTAACTTGACTTTTAAAATTAACTACACACATGTTCTATATCTATATGATATGCTAACTTAATGATTTAAAACCTGGAAACACGAAAAACACCGTAAAACCGGATATATATATATCTCTGTATTATTACAAGATATTATTAGTATACATAAAATATTACGATGGAGTGCTGTCCGAGTGATTTCAAAATAGTTTTTTTGAATGAGTCAAAGCTAAGGAAATTATTGGTTATAGCTATGGAGGTGATGGGTATGGTTCATGGGTATGCTCGTGAGGTCAATCTAGTGTTTATCATCTCTGTTGCGTCTACGTACTTTCCTGCAATATTGAATCTTAATATTGATACGTTCGTGAATCCGAGGCCAACCTTGCACTTATTAAATGACGTTATATGTATTTTTACTATGAAATACAGTATTGTGAGTTTCATTTGCTCCCTTTTATATATATTTTTGGGACTGAGAATACATGCGCTGTTTTTATAAATGTTTTACGAAATAGGCACAAGTACTAAAACTAATTCTACGTGGGTTTAAACCAGAAATATACCCTTAGCTTGGTAACATTAAATTACTTGTCTATGTACGGTAGGCGCGAATCTTAAAAATAGATCTATTGGGCCTGACAAACCCCATCCTGACTATGGGATGCTTTAGTACTTCGAGGTTATTTTAAACACACCTGATCTGGTGTACTTCAGAGGGTAAAACATGAACGTTAAGGCTTGTTACCGGGTGCCTATAACTTATAGAATACTTTTATACACTTGCGAGTGTACATATATTTATAAACGGAAATCTTGTGGTCTATTAATATATTGAAATGATTGTTATGATAAACCTATGAACTCACCAACCTTTTGGTTGACACTTTAAAGCATGTTTATTCTCAGGTATTAAAGAAATCTTCCGCTGTGCATTAGCACATTTTAAGGATATTACTTGGAGTCATTCATGGCATATTTTGAAAGACGTTGCATTCGAGTCATTGAGTTCATCAAGATTATTATTAAGTCAATTATAGTTGGATGTATTATGAAATGGTGTGCATGCCGTCAACTTTCGTTGTAAAGAAAGTTTGTCTTTTAAAAACGAATGCAATGTTTGTAAAATGTATCATATAGAGGTCAAATACCTCGCGATGTAATCAACTATTGTGAATCGTTTATAATGTATATGAACGGGTCCTTTCAGTTGGTATCAGAGCGGTGGTCTTAGCGAACCAGGTCTGCATTAGAGTGTCTAACTGATAGTCGTTAGGATGCATTAGTGAGTCTGGACTTCGACCGTGTCTGCATTTCAAAAGTTTTGCTCATCATTCTTGTCTTGTCTTAAATTACCTGCTTATCATTCTTAGTCTAGACACATCTTATTGCATTGATTGCATGAATAGTGTATAGATAAAATTCATATCTTAGCGTATCTGCTAATTCATATCTTAGCGTATCTGTTACTGTAAACTTTGCCTGACATATTCCGTAAATTCCTCCGTAATCTACGAAACCTTTTGCTCTATATAATTAGAATACCACCCGATAGCCGGAAAATCATTTCATATCGAAAAATTCTTTATTCAATCGTACGAAATGGAATTCGTCATTAGTTCAAGTCCCTCGGATTCCGAAATGGAATCCCACTCAAGTTCCGAAAGCAGTGTGACCGGAATGGATCAACCAATTAGTCATCATCTATTCTGGATGAATTGGGGATGGGTTCGTAGCCTCCTTAATCATTGGAGACAAGAAGAAGGTGATCCCTTCCATCCACCACATTGCCCTCTTGGCGAAGAACCTGAAGCACTTACCGGCGAACCTATCCGAAACACCATTTTCTCTCTTATTTCTAGAGTATCTCATCACGATTACATACTACACCAAATCCTAGATTTTATTTATCCGCTCGTCCGAACCGACAATCACCCCGGTGTAATAGAAGAAGTCAACGAGCTTCGCGCTCGGGTAGTGGCTTTGGAGAATATGGTGCAAAGGTTACAAACACCAGCAGCAGCACCAGCAGCATAAACAGTACCACCATCAGCAACACCAACAGTACCATCACCACCACAAACAACAACATCCACATCCCACACCGCAACATCACAATATGTATCTCAAACATCAACGTCATACGCCCTGTAAATATCCAGGAATATCAACAACAACAAACGATGAAGTATTAATTCATAAACTTCATTGAAGAGATATCTCTGCGGCAGTTATGTAATCTCCAAAATCTTAGAGATTATTTAATTCTGACCGTAAATCGGATGAGTGAACGGAGATGGTAGAGTAGAAACTTTGATCGAAAATGGTGTACGATTTACAAGCTAGAATTGTTTTACCAACAGCATCAACAGGACCGTAGCATCATCAACACAGTCAGTGCCGTCAGTATCGTCAGAATCAACAGCACCTGTAACATCACAAACTCTGTCAGTTCAAGAATCATTGTGGACATCATTACGAATCAATAACAAATATATTGTATCAACTGAAATGTCCCGTTCTTATTGATTAAAAACGTTCCATATTAATTGATTTCGTTGCGAGGTTTTGACCTCTATATGAGACGTTTTTGAAAGACTTAATTCATTTTAAAACAAACCATAACCTTTATTTCATCAATAAAGGTTTAAAAAGCTTTACGTAGATTATCAAATGATGATAATCTAAAATATCCTGTTTACACACGACCATTACATAATGGTTTACAATACAAATATGTTACAACAAAATAAGTTTCTTGAATGCAGTTTTTACACAATATCATACAAGCATGGACTCCAAATCTCGTCCTTATTTAAGTATGCGACAGCGGAAGCTCTTAATAATCACCTGAGAATAAACATACTTAAAACGTCAACAAAAATGTTGGTGAGTTATAGGTTTAACCTATATATATCAAATCATAATAATAGACCACAAGATTTCATATTTCAATACACATCCCATACATAGAGATAAAAATCATTCATATGGTGAACACCTGGTAACCGACATTAACAAGATGCATATATAAGAATATCCCCATCATTCCGGGACACCCTTCGGATATGATATAAATTTCGAAGTACTAAAGCATCCGGTACTTTGGATGGGGTTTGTTAAACCCAATAGATCTATCTTTAGGATTCGCGTCAATTAGGGTGTCTGTTCCCTAATTCTTAGATTACCAGACTTAAATAAAAGGGGCATATTCGATTTCGATAATTCAACCATAGAATGTAGTTTCACGTACTTGTGTCTATTTTGTAAATCATTTATAAAACCTGCATGTATTCTCATCCCAAAAATATTAGATTTTAAAAGTGGGACTATAACTCACTTTCACAGATTTTTACTTCGTCGGGAAGTAAGACTTGGCCACTGGTTGATTCACGAACCTATAACAATATATACATATATATCAAAGTATGTTCAAAATATATTTACAACACTTTTAATATATTTTGATGTTTTAAGTTTCTTAAGTCAGCTGTCCTCGTTAGTAACCTACAACTAGTTGTCCACAGTTAGATGTACAGAAATAAATCGATAAATATTATCTTGAATCAATCCACGACCCAGTGTATACGTATCTCAGTATTGATCACAACTCAAACTATATATATTTTGGAATCAACCTCAACCCTGTATAGCCAACTCCAACATTCACATATAGAGTGTCTATGGTTGTTCCGAAATATATATAGATGTGTCGACATGATAGGTCGAAATATTGTATACGTGTCTATGGTATCTCAAGATTACATAATATACAATACAAGTTGATTAAGTTATGGTTGGAATAGATTTGTTACCAATTTTCACGTAGCTAAAATGAGAAAAATTATCCAATCTTGTTTTACCCATAACTTCTTCATTTTAAATCCGTTTTGAGTGAATCAAATTGATATGGTTTCATATTGAACTCTATTTTATGAATCTAAACAGAAAATGTATAGGTTTATAGTCGGAAAAATAAGTTACAAGTCGTTTTTGTAAAGGTAGTCATTTTAGTCGAAAGAACGACGTCTAGATGACCGTTTTAGAAAACATACTTCCACTTTGAGTTTAACCATAATTTTTGGATATAGTTTCATGTTCATAATAAAAATCATTTTCTCAGAATAACAACTTTTAAATCAAAGTTTATCATAGTTTTTAATTAACTAACCCAAAACAGCCCGCGGTGTTACTAAGACGGCGTAAATCCGGTTTTACGGTGTTTTTCGTGTTTCCAGGTTTTAAATCATTAAGTTAGCATATCATATAGATATAGAACATGTGTTTAGTTGATTTTAAAAGTCAAGTTAGAAGGATTAACTTTTGTTTGCGAACAAGTTTATAATTAACTAAACTATGTTCTAGTGATTACAAGTTAAAACCTTCGAATAAGATAGCTTTATACGTATGAATCGAATGATGTTATGAACATAATTACTACCTTAATTTCCTTAGATAAACCTACTGGAAAAGAGAAAAATGGATCTAGCTTCAACAGATCCTTGGATGGCTCGAAGTTCTTGAAGCAGAATCATGACACGAAAACAAGTTCAAGTAAGATTATCACTTGAAATAAGATTGTTATAGTTATAGAAATTGAACCAAAGTTTGAATATGATTATTACCTTGTAATAGAATGATAACCTACTGTAAGAAACAAAGATTTCTTGAGGTTGGATGATCACCTTACAAGATTGGAAGTGAGCTAGCAAACTTGAAAGTATTCTTGATTTTATGTAACTAGAACTTGTAGAATATATGAAGAACACTTAGAACTTGAAGATAGAACTTGAGAGAGATTAATTAGATGAAGAAAATTGAAGAATGAAAGTGTTTGTAGGTGTTTTTGGTCGTTGGTGTATGGATTAGATATAAAGGATATGTAATTTTGTTTTCATGTAAATAAGTCATGAATGATTACTCATATTTTTGTAATTTTATGAGATATTTCATGCTAGTTGCCAAATGATGGTTCCCACATATGTTAGGTGACTCACATGGGCTGCTAAGAGCTGATCATTGGAGTGTATATACCAATAGTACATACATCTAAAAGCTGTGTATTGTACGAGTACGAATACGGGTGCATACGAGTAGAATTGTTGATGAAACTGAACGAGGATGTAATTGTAAGCATTTTTGTTAAGTAGAAGTATTTTGATAAGTGTATTGAAGTCTTTCAAAAGTGTATAAATACATATTAAAACACTACATGTATATACATTTTAACTGAGTCGTTAAGTCATCGTTAGTCGTTACATGTAAGTGTTGTTTTTAAACCTTTAGGTTAACGGTCTTGTTAAATGTTGTTAACCCAATGTTTATAATATCAAATGAGATTTTAAATTATTATATTATCATGATATTATCATGTATGAATATCTCTTAATATGATATATATACATTAAATGTCTTTACAACGATAATCGTTACATATATGTCTCGTTTAAAAAATCATTAAGTTAGTAGTCTTGTTTTTACATATGTAGATCATTGTTAATATACTTAATGATATGTTTACTTATCATAGTATCATGTTAACTATATATATATATCCATATATATGTCATCATATAGTTTTTACAAGTTTTAACGTTCGTGAATCACCGGTCAACTTGGGTGGTCAATTGTCTATATGAAACATATTTCAATTAATCAAGTCTTAACAAGTTTGATTGCTTAACATGTTGGAAACATTTAATCATGTAAATATCAATCTCAATTAATATATATAAACATGAAAAAGTTCGGGTCACTACAGTACCTACCCGTTAAATAAATTTCGTCCCGAAATTTTAAGCTGTTGAAGGTGTTGACGAATCTTCTGGAAATAGATGCGGGTATTTCTTCTTCATCTGATATTCACGCTCCCAGGTGAACTCGGGTCCTCTACGAGCATTCCATCGAATCTTAACAATTGGTATCTTGTTTTACTTAAGTCTTTTAACCTCACGATCCATTATTTCGACGGGTTCTTCGATGAATTGAAGTTTTTCGTTGATTTGGATTTCATCTAACGGAATAGTGAGATCTTCTTTAGCAAAACATTTCTTCAAATTCGAGACGTGGAAAGTGTTATGTACAGCTGCAAGTTATTGAGGTAACTCAAGTCGGTAAGCTACTGGTCTGACACGATCAATAATCTTGAATGGTCCAATATACCTTGGATTTAATTTTCCTCGTTTACCAAATCGAACAACGCCTTTCCAAGGTGCAACTTTAAGCATGACCATCTCTCCAATTTCAAATTCTATATCTTTTCTTTTAATGTCAGCGTAGCTCTTTTGTCGACTTTGGGCGGTTTTCAACCGTTGTTGAATTTGGATGATCTTCTCGGTAGTTTCTTGTATAATCTCCGGACCCGTAATCTGTCTATCCCCCACTTCACTCCAACAAATCGGAGACCTGCCCTTTCTACCATAAAGTGCTTCAAACGGCGCCATCTCAATGCTTGAATGGTAGCTGTTATTGTAGGAAAATTCTGCTAATGGTAGATGTCGATCCCAACTGTTTCCGAAATCAATAACACATGCTCGTAGCATGTCTTCAAGCGTTTGAATCGTCCTTTCGCTCTGCCCATCAGTTTGTGGATGATAGGCAGTACTCATGTCTAGACGAGTTCCTAATGCTTGCTGTAATGTCTGCCAGAATCTTGAAATAAATCTGCCATCCCTATCAGAGATAATAGAGATTGGTATTCCATGTCTGGAGACGACTTCCTTCAAATACAGTCGTGCTAACTTCTCCATCTTGTCATCTTCTCTTATTGGCAGGAAGTGTGCTGATTTGGTGAGACGATCAACTAATACCCAAATAGTATCAAAACCACTTGCAGTCCTTGGCAATTTAGTGATGAAATCCATGGTAATGTTTTCCCATTTCCATTCCGGGATTTCGGGTTGTTGAAGTAGACCTGATGGTTTTTGATGCTCAGCTTTGACCTTAGAACACGTCAAACATTCTCCTACGTATTTAGCAACATCGGCTTTCATACCCGGCCACCAAAAATGTTTCTTGAGATCCTTGTACATCTTCCCCGTTCCAGGATGTATTGATTATATGGTTTTATGAGCTTCTCTAAGTACCATTTCTCTCATATCTCCAAATTTTGGTACCCAAATCCTTTCAGCCCTATACCGGGTTCCGTCTTCCCGAATATTAAGATGCTTCTCCGATCCTTTGGGTATTTCATCCTTTAAATTTCCCTCTTTTAAAACTCCTTGTTGCGCCTCCTTTATTTGAGTAGTAAGGTTATTATGAATCATTATATTCATAGATTTTACTCGAATGTGTTCTCTGTCCTTCCTGCTCAAGGCATCGGCTACCACATTTGCCTTCCCCGGGTGGTAACGAATCTCAAAGTCGTAATCATTCAACAATTCAATCCACCTACGCTGCCTCATATTCAGTTGTTTCTGATTAAATATGTGTTGAAGACTTTTATGGTCGGTATATATAATACTTTTGACCCCATATAAGTAGTGCCTCCAAGTCTTTAATGCAAAAACAACCGCGCCTAATTCCAAATCATGTGTCGTATAATTTTGTTCATGAATCTTCAATTGTCTAGACGCATAAGCAATCACCTTCGTTCGTTGCATTAATACACAACCGAGACCTTGCTTTGATCCGTCACAATAAATCACAAAATCATCATTCCCTTCAGGCAATGACAATATAGGTGCCGTAGTTAGCTTTTTCTTCAATAACTGAAACGCTTTCTCTTGTTCATCATTCCATTCAAATTTCTTCCCTTTATGCGTTAATGCAGTCAAGGGTTTTGCTATTCTGGAAAAGTCTTGGATGAACCTTCTGTAGTAACCAGCTAGTCCTAAAAACTGGCGTATGTGTTTCGGAGTTTTCGGGGTTTCCCACTTTTCAACAGTTTCTATCTTTGCCGGATCCACCTTAATACCTTCTTTGTTCACTATGTGACCGAGGAATTGAACTTCTTCCAACCAAAATGCACACTTTGAAAACTTAGCGCACAATTCTTCCTTCCTCAATACTTCTAACACCTTTCTAAAATGTTCACCGTGTTCTTGGTCATTCTTTGAGTAAATAAGTATGTCATCAATGAAAACAATGACAAACTTGTCAAGGTATGGTCCACACACTCGGTTCATAAGGTCCATGAACACAGCTGGTGCATTAGTTAAACCAAACGGCATGACCATAAACTCGTAATGACCGTAACGTGTTTTGAAAGCAGTCTTTGGAATATCATCTTCTTTCACCCGCATTTGATGATACTCGGAACGTAAGTCAATCTTTGAATAAACAGACGAGCCTTGTAGTTGATCAAATAAGTCGTTGATTCTCGGTAGTGGGTAGCGGTTCTTGATGGTAAGCTTGTTCAACTCTCGGTAGTCGTTACACAACCTGAATGTACCATCTTTCTTCTTGACAAACAAAACAGGAGCTCCCCACGGTGATGTGCTTGGTCGAATGAAACCACGCTCTAAAAGTTCTTGTAATTGGCTTTGCAGTTCTTTCATCTCGCTGGGTGCGAGTCTGTAAGGAGCACGAGCTATTGGTGCAGCTCCTAGTATAAGATCTATTTGAAATTCAACGGATCGATGTGGGGGTAATCCCGGTAATTCTTTCGGAAATACATCGGGAAATTCTTTTGCAATGGGAACATCATTGATGCTCTTTTCTTCAGTTTGTACTTTCTCGACGTGTGCTAGAACAGCATAGCAACCTTTTCTTATTAGTTTTTGTGCCTTCAAATTACTAATAAGATGTAGCTTCGTGTTGCCCTTTTCTCCGTACACCATTAAGGGTTTTCCTTTTTCTCGTATAATGCGAATTGCATTTTTATAACAAACGATCTCTGATTTCACTTCTTTCAACCAGTCCATACCGATTATCACATCAAAACTCCCTAACTCTACTTGTATCAAATCAATCTTAAATGTTTCGCTAACCAGTTTAATTTCTCGATTCCGACATATATTATCTGCTGAAATTAATTTACCATTTGCTAATTCGAGTAAAAATTTACTATCCAAAGGCCTCAATGGACAACTTAATTTAGCACAAAAAATCTCTACTCATATAGCTTCTATCCGCACCCGAATCAAATAAAACGTAAGCAGATTTATTGTCAATAAGAAACGTACCCGTAACAAGCTCCGGGTCTTCCTGTGCCTCTGCCGCATTAATATTGAAAACTCTTCCGCGGCCTTGTCCATTCGTGTTCTCCTGGTTCGGGTAATTTCTAATAATGTGGCCCGGTTTTCCACATTTATAACAAACTACATTGGCATAACTTGCTCCGACACTACTTGCTCCGCCATTACTCGTTCCGACACCATTTGTTCCTTTCGTTCTATTAACCCCTGGTCCGTAGACCTTACACTTCGCCGCGCTATGACCATTTCTTTTACACATGTTGCAAAATTTGGTGTAGAACCCCGTGTGATACTTTTCACACCTTTGGCATAGCTGCTTCTGATTGTTGTTGCTGTTGCGGTTATTATTGTTGTTGGGATGATTGTTGTAGTTGCTGTTGTTGTTGTTGTTGTTGTTGTTGTTGGGCCGTTTGTTGTAGTTGCGATTGATGTTGCGATTGTTGGGATAATTGTTGCGATTATTGTTGTAATTGCTGTTGTTGCTGTATTGGTGATTCTTATCACCGTTTTCCTCCCACTTTCTTTTAACTTGCTTCACATTGGCCTCTTCAGCAGTCTGTTCTTTAATTCTTTCTTCAATCTGGTTCACTAGTTTGTGAGCCATTCTACATGCCTGTTGTATGGAGACAGGCTCGTGTGAACTTATATCTTCTTGGATTCTTTCCGGTAATCCTTTCACAAACGCGTCGATCTTCTCTTCCTCATCTTCGAATGCTCCCGGACACAATAGGCACAATTCTGTGAATCGTCTTTCGTACGTGGTAATATCAAATCCTTGGGTTCGTAACCCTCTAAGTTCTGTCTTGAGCTTATTGACCTCGGTTCTGGGACGGTACTTCTCGTTCATCAAGTGCTTGAATGCTGACCACGGTAGTGCGTACGCATCGTCTTGTCCCACTTGCTCTAGATAGGTATTCCACCATGTTAACGCAGAACCTGTGAAGGTATGCGTAGCGTACTTCACTTTGTCCTCTTCAGTACACTAACTTATGGCAAACACCTATTCGACCTTCTCGGTCCACAGTTTCAATCCGATCGGTCCTTCGGTTCCATCAAATTCCAAAGGTTTGCAGGCAGTGAATTCTTTGTAGGTGCATCCTACACGATTTCCTGTACTGCTAGATCCAAGGTTATTGTTGGTATGTAGCGCAGCCTGTACTGCGGCTATGTTTGAAGCTAGAAAAGTACGGAATTCCTCTTCATTCATATTCACGGTGTGTCGAGTAGTCGGTGCCATTTCCTTCAAAATAGTCAAATGGACCAAGTTAATCATACAGAATATTAAGAGTAGTTAATAGTATTTCGTAGCATAATATGAACTCATTTATAAAAGCTTTTTCTTCATATTAGCGTTTTATAAGTTTAAATTCGGGTAGTACCTACCCGTTAAGTTCATACTTAGTAGCTAATATACAATTCAACTACTACAATTCTATATGAAAAACTGATTATAATAATATTTCGCGTTCAAATTTTTATACAATATTTTACAAACTTACAATACCGCTTATTTTACATAAAGCATGAAATATAGCACACAATAACTTTGATACAAGATAGTTGTGAAGATAATTCTAGCTAGTACACAAGTCGTTCAGCAAAGGCAATAAAGACACGTAATTCATACGTCCAGAAACAAGTCATGCATTCTGGTTTTACTAGGACTACTTCCCATCCTTGGTCTTGTGGAACATAACCGTTATGGCCGTTGATAAGATAGCGTGTTGTAACGTCGTCAAAGGGACGAGGGTTACGTAATGTCCAACAGTCCCGTAACAATCTAAAAACCTCATTTCTTACCCCAATTACCGACTCCGTCACTTGTGGGAACGTTTTGTTTAATAGCTGTAGCCCGATGTTCTTTTTCTCACTTTGGTGAGAAGCGAACATTACTAACCCATAAGCATAGCATGCTTCTTTATGTTTCATGTTAGCCGCTTTTTCTAAATCATGAAGTCCTATATTCGGATACATTGAGTCAAAATAATTTCTTAACCCGTTGCGTAAAATAGCATTTGGGTTCCCCGCAATATATGCGTCAAAGTAAACACATCGTAACTTATGGGTTTCCCAATGTGATATCCCCCATCTTTCAAACGAAAGTCTCTTATAAAGCAAGACATTCTTGGAACGTTCTTCGAATGTCTTACAAACTGATCTCGCCTTAAATAGTTGTGCCGAGGAATTCTGACCGACTCTAGACAAGATTTCATCAATCATGTCTCCGGGTAGGTCTCTTAAAATATTGGGTTGTCTATCCATTTTGTGTTTTTATACTGTAAAATAGACAAGAGTTAGATTCATAAAAAAAAAATACTTATTAATACAAGCAATTTTTACATATATCATAAAGCATAAGCACACTATATTACATATATTACACCACATGAATACAATTATCTTATTCCGACTCGCTTGTTTCTTCTTCTTCGGTTTTGGTTCGTTTTGCCAAGTTTCTAGGGATATATGATGTTCCCCTAATACGAGCCGTCGTTATCCACATTGGTTTAGAAAAACCTGGTGGTTTAGAGGTTCCCGGGTCATTGTTACAACTTAAGGACTTCGGGGGTTGACGATACATATAAAGTTCATCGGGGTTGGAATTAGATTTCTCTATTTTTATGCCCTTTCCCTTATTATTTTCTTTTGCCTTTTTAAATTCAGTTGGGGTAATTTCTATAACATCATCGGAATTCTCGTCGGAATCCGATTCATCGGAAAATTGGTAATCCTCCCAATATTTTGCTTCCTTGGCGGAAACACCATTGACCATAATTAACCTTGGTCGGTTGGTTGAGGATTTTCTTTTACTTAACCGTTTTATTATTTCCCCCACCAGTTCTATTTCTTCATCCGGTTCCGATTCTTCTTCCGGTTCAGATTCTTCTTCCGGTTCCGACTCTTCTTCCGGTTCCTCTTCGGGAACTTGTGAATCAGTCCACGAATCATTCCAATTTACATTTGACTCTTCATTATTATTAGGTGAGTCAATGGGACTTGTTCTAGAGGTAGACATCTATCACATAATATCAAACGCGTTAAGAGATTAATATATCACATAATATTCACATGTTAAAAATATATAGTTTCCAACAAAATTTGTTATGCAATCATTTTTCAAGTAAACACGGTCAAAGTCCAGACTCACTAATGCATCCTAACAAACTCGATAAGACACACTAATGCAAAATTCTGGTTCTCTAAGACCAACGCTCTGATACCAACTGAAATGTCCCGTTCTTATTGATTAAAAACGTTCCATATTAATTGATTTCGTTGCGAGGTTTTGACCTCTATATGAGACGTTTTTGAAAGACTGCATTCATTTTAAAACAAACCATAACCTTTATTTCATCAATAAAGGTTTAAAAAGCTTTACATAGATTATCAAATGATGATAATCTAAAATATCCTGTTTACACACGACCATTACATAATGGTTTACAATACAAATATGTTACAACAAAATAAGTTTCTTGAATGCAGTTTTTACACAATATCATACAAGCATGGACTCCAAATCTCGTCCTTATTTAAGTATGCGACAGCGGAAGCTCTTAATAATCACCTGAGAATAAACATACTTAAAACGTCAACAAAAATGTTGGTGAGTTATAGGTTTAACCTATATATATCAAATCATAATAATAGACCACAAGATTTCATATTTCAATACACATCCCATACATAGAGATAAAAATCATTCATATGGTGAACACCTGGTAACCGACATTAACAAGATGCATATATAAGAATATCCCCATCATTCCGGGACACCCTTCGGATATGATTTAAATTTCGAAGTACTAAAGCATCCGGTACTTTGGATGGGGTTTATTAAACCCAATAGATCTATCTTTAGGATTCGCGTCAATTAGGGTGTCTGTTCCCTAATTCTTAGATTACCAGACTTAAATAAAAGGGGCATATTCGATTTCGATAATTCAACCATAGAATGTAGTTTCACGTACTTGTGTCTATTTTGTAAATCATTTATAAAACCTGCATGTATTCTCATCCCAAAAATATTAGATTTTAAAAGTGGGACTATAACTCACTTTCACAGATTTTTACTTCGTCGGAAAGTAAGACTTGGCCACTGGTTGATTCACGAACCTATAACAATATATACATATATATCAAAGTATTTTCAAAATATATTTACAACACTTTTAATATATTTTGATGTTTTAAGTTTCTTAAGTCAGCTGTCCTCGTTAGTAACCTACAACTAGTTGTCCACAGTTAGATGTACAGAAATAAATCGATAAATATTATCTTGAATCAATCCACGACCCAGTGTATACGTATCTCAGTATTGATCACAACTCAAACTATATATATTTTGGAATCAACCTCACCCCTGTATAGCTAACTCCAACATTCACATATAGAGTGTCTATGGTTGTTCCGAAATATATATAGATGTGTCGACATGATAGGTCGAAACATTGTATTCGTGTCTATGGTATCTCAAGATTACATAATATACAATACAAGTTGATTAAGTTATGGTTGGAATAGATTTGTTACCAATTTTCACGTAGCTAAAATGAGAAAAATTATCCAATCTTGTTTTACCCATAACTTCTTCATTTTAAATCCGTTTTGAGTGAATCAAATTGCTATGGTTTCATATTGAACTCTATTTTATGAATCTAAACAGAAAAAGTATAGGTTTATAGTCAGAAAAATAAGTTACAAGTCGTTTTTGTAAAGGTAGTCATTTCAGTCGAAAGAACGACGTCTATATGACCATTTTAGAAAACATACTTCCACTTTGAGTTTAACCATAATTTTTGGATATAGTTTCATGTTCATAATAAAAATCATTTTCTCAGAATAACAACTTTTAAATCAAAGTTTATCATAATTTTTAATTAACTAACCCAAAACAGCCCGCGGTGTTACTACGACGGCGTAAATCCGGTTTTACGGTGTTTTTCGTGTTTCCAGGTTTTAAATCATTAAGTTAGCATATCATATAGATATAGAACATGTGTTTAGTTGATTTTAAAAGTCAAGTTAGAAGGATTAACTTTTGTTTGCGAACAAGTTTATAATTAACTAAACTATGTTCTAGTGATTACAAGTTTAAACCTTCGAATAAGATAGCTTTATACGTATGAATCGAATGATGTTATGAACATCATTACTACCTTAATTTCCTTGGATAAACCTACTGGAAAAGAGAAAAATGGATCTAGCTTCAACAGATCCTTGGATGGCTCGAAGTTCTTGAAGCAGAATCATGACACGAAAACAAGTTCAAGTAAGATCATCACTTGAAATAAGATTGTTATAGTTATAGAAATTGAACCAAAGTTTGAATATGATTATTACCTTGTATTAGAATGATAACCTACTGTAAGAAACAAAGATTTCTTGAGGTTGGATGATCACCTTACAAGATTGGAAGTGAGCTAGCAAACTTGAAAGTATTCTTGATTTTATGTAACTAGAACTTGTAGAATATATGAAGAACACTTAGAACTTGAAGATAGAACTTGAGAGAGATCAATTAGATGAAGAAAATTGAAGAATGAAAGTGTTTGTAGGTGTTTTTGGTCGTTGGTGTATGGATTAGATATAAAGGATATGTAATTTTGTTTTCATGTAAATAAGTCATGAATGATTACTCATATTTTTGTAATTTTATGAGATATTTCATGCTAGTTGCCAAATGATGGTTCCCACATATGTTAGGTGACTCACATGGGCTGCTAAGAGCTGATCATTGGAGTGTATATACCAATAGTACATACATCTAAAAGCTGTGTATTGTACGAGTACGAATACGGGTGCATACGAGTAGAATTGTTGATGAAACTGAACGAGGATGTAATTGTAAGCATTTTTGTTAAGTAGAAGTATTTTGATAAGTGTATTGAAGTCTTTCAAAAGTGTATAAATACATATTAAAACACTACATGTATATACATATTAACTGAGTCGTTAAGTCATCGTTAGTCGTTACATGTAAGTGTTGTTTTTAAACCTTTAGGTTAACGGTCTTGTTACATATTGTTAACCCAATGTTTATAATATCAAATGAGATTTTAAATTATTATATTATCATGTATGAATATCTCTTAATATGATATATATACATTAAATGTCTTTACAACGATAATCGTTACATATATGTCTCGTTTAAAAAATCATTAAGTTAGTAGTCTTGTTTTTACATATGTAGTTCATTGTTAATTTACTTAATGATATGTTTACTTATCATAGTATCATGTTAACTATATATATATATCCATATATATGTCATCATATAGTTTTTACAAGTTTTAACGTTCGTGAATCACCGGTCAACTTGGGTGGTCAATTGTCTATATGAAACATATTTCAATTAATCAAGTCTTAACAAGTTTGATTGCTTAACATGTTGGAAACATTTAATCATGTAAATATCAATCTCAATTAATATATATAAACATGAAAAAGTTCGGGTCACTACATCAACGAGTTATGAAGTATTAACTCATTTCCAATCGAAAGATTTATATGTATAAATTTTTAAACCATAATAAATCTTCCCGTACTAAGCTATTATGTGTGAATCTTAACTACTCAGTTAATTCATATTACAAATATGCAATGATGTACGTCCTTCGTCCGCAACTTAACGATCGTTAATTACAATCGCTGTCTCAATTCAATAAAAAATCCAATTTATAATAAATCAAGTGTATTATTCGAATATATGTTTGATTTTACGCTTTCATCATCGATGTACTCGAAACTTTTCAAATAACATCATTCGTACCTTGCGAAGTTCACAAGAATTTCACGAAAACCAACAAATAACAAAGTAATGATTCATAATTTCAATATTATTGAAGAAATACTTATGCAATTTATAAAGTTTTAGGGATTACTCAATTCTAGTTCCAACCATAAAACAAATGAGTTTAATTTAATATTAACTCATTAAATCTATATTACATCTAAAGATAATATACACATATATTTTCATAAAGACTGTAATAAACTTCTTTTGTACAAAATATTAATTGTGAAAATTTTTTTAACGGGTAGGTAATACCCGAGAGATATATAAATTCACAATTAATATATTACATTTTTCGAAACTGATTCAGCAATCATCAACTATACTCCCTACTTTCACAACAATATCCATTCTTTCATATAAATCAAAACAATCATACTCATTCAAATTCAATTACATATTCTGATTTTGAAATCGCATAATTCAATTCAAAATATAACCAGTATCATCACTCTTAGATTCCTATATCTTTCAAAGCTATACTTTGACTTCAAAACTGTGTTAGAACATCATATGTATTAACGATTACAATATGTGCTCAAACCCTTCAAAATTCCTGAAGACACTTCAACTAAGGAACAATCGAGATGATGATCCAACCACATGTTACCCACAGTTATACACCTGAAAAACTCTCAAAACCCAAGTCATAGTTCGACACGTATCCGTGTTAGACCCTTTGGCATTTACTAGCTAAAATAACTTTTCAATTCCGTTTCAAAATAGACAGTTTTGTCACAGCTCCAGCAAGTCATCTTCGACTTCTTAATCAAAACAGTCTTATTATAACCTCGATAGATACGTTGCCCTTTCGCCAACGTTACCGAGGAATCGTTTATATTCACCACATTAGCAATAAACTTACCAACAACTTCATTGATCTTTGACTTTCCAAAAAAAAAATCATTATAATTATCGAAACCCTATCATATACTCATTCGTACCTTATAACAAGAATTGTCATACCAATTATTGAGAATCAGCAATCAGTATTTTGAAACCTCGCAGCATGTCTACATCAACAATTACATATACACACAACGTCTACCTCCAAGACTTACATTCTTTGAATGAGAAATTTTTGAAAAACACCCTAAACTGCGAACCAGTTCTCGAAATTTTGAAAAATGCTGATGAAGCAGCAAAAACTGTAAACGACCTTAACAGTAAAAAGTTGGATGATAAAGGATAGTATATTGGCAAAGCTCAGAAAAAGAGAAGCTTTGGAACTGGAAAACGGATTGAGCAAAGTATGAATGAGGCTGTGGACAAATCACAAAGGCTGAACCTGCCTTCAAAGAATCCAAATGATTCAGTACTTGCTGAAGTCATTAACGAATACCTTGCTCCTGACTCTAAACCCTTGCGGACAATATCCTTCATCATCCTCTGATATTAGACATTCTAAGATATCATCGTATCTTTCATTATAAATATCATCCATACTTCTGAAGATATTTTTATAATTATTCTTATCTGAAATCATTTACCTCTTCGCGCTATCTGTATTATATCATAAAAGAAACTATTTTAGTTTCTAAATTCTGAAACATTCAAGTTTAAAATAGGAATATTCTTGAAGAAGTGTTGGGAGCTGAAGCATGAGTTAGTATAATATAATGACACTTGATCTACGTGATTATATTACAGTAATTCATGCTGAGTTTCTAAATGAAACATGATGATTCACAGATCATAACGTCATCATGTGCTATGTTACACGACTCTTGTATTCTCTTTGATCTCTAAATATCAAGAAAATATTTCTTGATGATTCGGCCTTTTTCGAGGTATTTTGGTAATTTGACAAGTCAAGATCGTGTCATTACAATTTCCTTCCTAGAACATTAACAATGTTCATTCCGAAATTTATTTCTGCGAATTCTGGACCATTACAAGCGGTGCTTAATCGCAAGAAGAAGAAACGGAAGGACAAAGCTCCGAACTAGAAATGGGAGTATAAATCATAGCAAATAGAAGAGAGCATTAACTGTGGATGACAATGATTATAGAAGAAGCAAGGACTTTGAAATATAAGGGAAGATATAAAACCCAACAACAACTCAGAAATCACAAACCGTATATATCAATGCATATAGCAATATAAAGACACGGGAGAACTAAAAACACTATAAAACCAAGAGTATAGCAGAAGTAAATAGATTCTTCCGGAGGCAGATGAAAAAGAAGAGCGACAGATATGAAAGTGAGGAGTATATCAAGAATCAGCACTGGATGAATCATATTGACAAATACTTTAAAATATGAGTTGAGAAGGTGTGAGTTGTAAGAAAACAAATGAGGTGGATTTATAGTGAAATATCCGACAAAGAAATCAAAATGGATTATCGCATTAATTCGAAGAGGATCATAATTTCCTTAATTGCCGAATAATCAAATCCAATATAGATTACAAAGATTTTCTTTTCGGAGATCAATCGTGATGACGTCAAAAGATACGACGAATCACTATTATCTTATTTCATTCATTTACGATAACTTCACTCATACGCTTCGAGTAATCGAATTATTTTATCCATTCTTCTTGAACATGATAAAACTCTATAATCGTTATAATAACATTCTCATTGTTAGTCATGACGACCTCTATCAAATTTCGGGGACGAAATTTCTTTAACGGGTAGGTACTGTGACGACCCGGAAATTTCCGACCAAATTTAAACTTTAATCTTTATATTATTCAGACACGATAAGCAAAGTTTGTTAAGTTAAATCTCAAGAATTTTAAACTGTGTTCATACATTCATTATAACCTCGACCAAATTCCGACGATTCACGAACCGTTATATATAAATAGATATGTATATGTATATATATATTATAACTTGAGAATATTAATAAAGTATTAAACGTATAATACTTTATACGAACGTATTTGTTTCAATATGATTTTCGACGAAAAAAAATATATTAAATGATTGAATTATCAGAAACATTGAATTATGATTACAAGTCTCTGTTGAGAGGTCCACTATGATTTGAGAAAATCTATTCCTCTTAACGATATTCAGAATAATTTGTAAAGCTATTTATAAATAAAAACAAAAAGTGTCATTTACGAAAGTTAGACAAAAGTTAGTGGAGAATTGGTTTCCATAATATTCTATTAATTTATTTTCAAACGTACAAAGACGTTTTCAGTTTAAAAAGAACTTTATTATTAAAACATATATAACTTTTATAAATATCTAGAATCACTTTTGACAACTCATCAATTAACCAGTATAATAAATATAACTATATTTATATTTTATTTCATTAAATATATATAACGATTTAAATTAATATTATATATATTTATACGCGTATTATACATACATAGTTTTTTTTTTACTTTTACTATACTTTAACTTTACCTTTACTTTACTTTTACTTTACTTTAACTTTAATAATTCATACTTTAATAATTCATACTTTAATAATTCACTTTAATAATTCATACTTTAATAATTTACTTTAATAATTCATACTTTAATAATTCACTTTAATAATTCATACTTTAATAATTCACTTTAATAATTCATACTTTAATAATTCACTTTTATAATTCAAAAATCTATTATAAATAGAATTTAATAGGTTTCATTATTTCATAGAAACTTGAAAATATATTTCTCTAAACTCTCTCAATTGATATATATATATATATATATATATATATATATATATATATATATATATATATATATATATATATATAGCTCTGTATTATTTCAAGATATTATTAGTATACATAAAATATTACGACGGAGTGCTGTCCGAGTGATTTCAAAATAGTTTTTTTGAATGAGTCAAAGCTAAGGAAATTATTGGTTATAGCTATGGAGGTGATGGGTATGGTTCATGGGTATGCTCGTGAGGTCAATCTAGTGTTTATCATCTCCGTTGCGTCTACGTACTTTCCTGCAATATTGAATCTCAATATTGATACGTTCGTGAATCCGAGGCCAACCTTGCACTTATTAAATGACGTTATATGTATTTTTACTATGAAATACAGTATTGTGAGTTTCATTTGCTCCCTTTTATATATATTTTTGGGACTGAGAATACATGCGCTGTTTTTATAAATGTTTTACGAAATAGGCACAAGTACTAAAACTAATTCTACGTGGGTTTAAACTAGAAATATACCCTTAGCTTGGTAACATTAAACTACTTGTCTATGTACGGTAGGCGCGAATCCTAAAAATAGATCTATTGGGCCTGACAAACCCCATCCTGACTATGGGATGCTTTAGTACTTCGAGGTTATTTTAAACACACCTGATCTGGTGTACTTCAGAGGGTAAAACATGAACGTTAAGGCTTGTTACCGGGTGCCTATAACTTATAGAATACTTTTATACACTTGCGAGTGTACATATATTTATAAACGGAAATCTTGTGGTCTATTAATATATTGAAATGATTGTTATGATAAACCTATGAACTCACCAACCTTTTGGTTGACACTTTAAAGCATGTTTATTCTCAGGTATTAAAGAAATCTTCCGCTGTGTATTAGCTCATTTTAAGGATAATACTTGGAGTCATTCATGGCATATTTTGAAAGACGTTGCATTCGAGTCATTGAGTTCATCAAGATTATTATTAAGCCAATTATAGTTGGATGTATTATGAAATGGTGTGCATGCCGTCAACTTTTGTTGTAAAGAAAGTTTGTCTTTTAAAAACGAATGCAATGTTTGTAAAATGTATCATATAGAGGTCAAATACCTCGCGATGTAATCAACTATTGTGAATCGTTTATAATGTATATGAACGGGTCCTTTCACGTTAAAACTTGTAAAAACTATACGATGACATATATATGGTTATATATATAGTTAACATGATTTTATTATAATTATGTATCTCATTAGGTATTTTAACAATGAGTTATATACATAAAAATGAGACTATTAATTTAAGAAACTCGAAAACGATATATATAACGATTATCGTTATAACAACGTCTTACTAGGTACATATGAATCATATTAAGATATTGATACACTTGGTTAATTATGTTAAACGATAAGTAAATATATTATTAAGTGTATTAACAATGAAATACATATGTAAAAATAAGACTACTAACTTAATGATTTCGAAACGAGACATATATGTAACGATAACGTTGTAACGACATTTAACTGTATATATATCATACTAAGATATATTATATATCATAATATCATGATAATATAACAATTTAACATCTCATTTGTTATAATAAACAATGGGTTAACAACATTCAACAAGATCGTTAACCTAAAGGTTTCAAAACAACATTTACATGTAACGACTAACGATGACTTAACGACTCAGTTAAAATGTATATACATGTAGTGTTTTAATATGTATTTATACACTTTTGAAAGACTTCAAGACACTTATCAAAATACTTCTACTTAACAAAAATGCTTACAATTACATCCTCGTTCAGTTTCATCAACAATTCTACTCGTATGCACCCGTATTCGTACTCGTACAATACACAGCTTTTAGATGTATGTACTATTAGTATATACACTCCAATGATCAGCTCTTATCAGCCCATGTGAGTCACCTAACACATGTGGGAACCATCATTTGGCAACTAGCATGAAATATCTCATAAAATTATAAAAATATGAGTAATCATTCATGACTTATTTACATGAAAACAAAATTACATATCCTTTATATCTAATCCATACACCAACGATCAAAAACATCTACAAAAACTTTCATTCTTCAATTTTCTTCATCTAATTGATCTCTCTCAAGTTCTATCTTCAAGTTCTAAGTGTTCTTCATAAATTCCAAAAGTTCTAGTTTCATAAAATCAAGAACACATCCATGATTGCAAGTTTACTTCCAAGTTTTCTAAATCCATTCCAAGTAATCCTCCAAGATCAAGAAACCTTTGTTACTTACAGTAGGTTATCTTTCTAATACAAGGTAATAATCATATTTAAACTTTAATTCAATTTCTATAACTATAACAATCTTATTTCGAGTGGAAATCTTACTTGAAATTGTTTTCGTGTCATGATTCTACTTCAAGAACTTTCAAGCCATCCAAGGATCCTTTGAAGCTAGATCTATTTTTCTCATTTCCAGTAAGTTTATCCAAGGAACTTGAGGTAGTAATGATGTTCATAACATCATTCGATTCATACATATAAAGCTATCTTATTCGAAGGTTTAAACTTGTAATCACTTGAACATAGTTTAGTTAATTCTAAACTTGTTCGCAAATAAAAGTTAATCCTTCTAACTTGACTTTTAAAATCAACTAAACACATGTTCTATATCTATATTATATGCTAACTTAATGATTTAAAACCTGGAAACACGAAAAACACCGTAAAATCAGATTTACGCCGTCGTAGTAACACCGCGGGCTGTTTTGGGTTAGTTAATTAAAAACTATGATAAACTTTGATTTAAAAGTTGTTATTTTGGGAAAATGATTTTTATTATGAGCATGAAACTATATCTAAAAATTATGGTTAAACTCAAAGTGGAAGTATGTTTTCTAAAATGGTCATCTAGACGTCGTTCTTTCGACTGAAATGACTACCTTTACAAAACCGACTTGTAACTTATTTTTCTGACTATAAACCTATACTTTTTCTGTTTAGATTCATAAAATAGAGTTCAATATGAAACCATATCAATTTGATTCACTCAAAACGGATTTAAAATGAAGAAGTTATGGGTAAAACAAGATTGGATAATTTTTCTCATTTTAGCTACGTGAAAATTGGTAACAAATCTATTCCAACCATAACTTAATCAACTTTATTGTATATTATGTAATCTTAAGATACTATAGACACGTATACAATGTTTCAACCTATCATGTCGACACATCTATATATATTTCGGAACAACCATAGACACTCTATATGTGAATGTTGGAATTAGCTATACAGGGTTGAAGTTGATTCCAAAATATATATAGTTTGAGTTGTGATCAATACTGAGATACGTATACACTGGGTCGTAGATTGATTCAAGATAATATTTATCGATTTATTTCTGTACATCTAACTGTGGACAACTAGTTGTAGGTTACTAACGAGGACAGCTGACTTAATAAACTTAAAACATCAAAATATATTAAAAGTGTTGTAAATATATTTTGAACATACTTTGATACATATGTATATATTGTTATAGGTTTATGAATCAACCAGTGGTCAAGACTTACTTCCCGACGAAGTAAAAATCTGTGAAAGTGAGTTATAGTCCCACTTTTAAAATCTAATATTTTTGGGATGAGAATACATGCAGGTTTTATAAATGATTTACAAAATAGACACAAGTACGTGAAACTACATTCTATGATTGAATTATTGAAATCAAATATGCCCCTTTTTATTAAGTCTGGTAATCTAAGAATTAGGGAACAGACACCCTAATTGATGCGAATCCTAAAGATATATCTATTGGGCCTAACAAACCCCATCCAAAGTACCAGATGCTTTAGTACTTCAAAATTTATATCATATCCGAAGGGTGTCCCGAAATGATGGGGATAATCTTATATATGCATCTTGTTAATGTCGGTTACCAGGTGTTCAACATATGAATGATTTTTATCACTATGTATGGGATGTGTATTGAAATATGAAATCTTGTGGTCTATTGTTACGATTTGATATATATAGGTTAAACCTATAACTCACTAACATTTTTGTTGACGTTTAAAGCATGTTTATTCTCAGGTGAATACTAAGAGCTTCCGCTGTTGCATACTAAAATAAGGACAAAATTTGGAGTACATGTTTGTATGATATTGTGTAAAAACTGCATTCAAGAAACTGATTTTGATGTAACATATTTGTATTGTAAACCATTATGTAATGGTCGTGTGTAAACAGGATATTTTAGATTTTCATTATTTGATAATCAACGTAAAGCTTTTTAAACCTTTATTTATGAAATAAAGGTTATGGTTTGTTTTAAAAATGAATGCAGTCTTTGAAAAACGTCTCATATAGAGGTCAAAACCTCGCAACAAAATCAATTAATATGGAACGTTTTTAATCAATAAGAACGGGACATTTCAGTTGGTATCCGAGCGTTGGTCTTAGAGAACTAGAAAATTTGAATTAGTGTGTCTTATCGAGTTTGTTAGGATGCATTAGTGAGTCTGGACTTCGACCGTGTTTTCTTTAAAAATGATTGCTTAACATTTTTGTTGGAAACTATATATTATTAACATGTATATATTATGTGATATATTAATCTCTTAACATGTTTGATATTTTGTGATAGATGTCTACCTCTAGCACAAATCCCATTAACTCATCTAATAATAACGAAGAGTCGAATATATATTGGACTGATTCACAAGTTCCCGAAGAAGAACCGGAAGAAGAATCAGAACCGGAAGAGGAGGAACCGGAGGAGGAAATAGAACCGGTGGGGGAAATAATAAAACGGTTAAGTAAAAGAAAATCCTCAACCAACCGACCAAGGTTAATTATGGTCAATGGTGTTTCCGCCAAGGAAGCAAATTATTGGGAGGATTACCAATTCTCCGATGAATCGGATTCCGACGAGAATTCCGATGATGTTATAGAAATTACCCCAACTGAATTTAAAAAGGCAAAAGAAAATAATAAGGGAAAGGGCATAAAAATAGAGAAATCTAATTCCAACCCCGATGAACTTTATATGTGTGAAGACCCGTCCTAATCCATCCGGACGAAGTCCATATCGATTATAAACGATTCACAACAGTTGATTACATCGCGAGATACTTGACCTCTATATGATACATTTTACAAACATTGCATTCGTTTTTGAAAAGACAAACTTTCATTACATCGAAAGTTGACAGGCATGAATACCATTTCATAATATATCCAACTATAATTGACTTGATAATAATCTTGATGAACTCGACGACTCGAATGCAACGTCTTTTGAAATATGCCATGAATGACTCCAAGTAATATCTATAAAATGAGTAAATACACAGCGGAAGATTTCCTTCGTACCTGAGAATAAACATGCTTTAAAGTGTCAACCAAAAGGTTGGTGAGTTCATTAGTTTAACTTAAACAATCGTTTCCATCATTTTAATAGACCACAAGATTTCAGATTTCCATTTCTCATAAACATACGTCCCATGCATAGAGACAAAAATATCATTCATATGGATTGAACACCTGGTAACCGACATTAACAATATTCATATATAAGAATATCCCCATCATTCCGGGATCCTCCTTCGGACATGATATAAATTTCGAAGTACTAAAACATCCGGTACTTTGGATGGGGCTTGTTGGGCCCGATAGATCTATCTTTAGGATTCGCGTCAATTAGGGTGTCTGTTCCCTAATTCTTAGATTACCAGACTTAATAAAAAGGGGCATATTCGACTTCGATAATCCAACCATAGAATGTAGTTTCACGTACTTGTGTCAATTTCGTAAAACAGTTATAAAAGTTGCGCATGTATTCTCAGCCCAAAAATATAAAGGGTAAAAAGGCAAATGAAACTCACGCATATAAATATTGTAAAACAGTTAATAAAGCATTTGCATGTATTCTCAGCCCAAAAATGTAAAGAGTAAAAGGGAGCAAATGAAACTCACCATACTGTATTTTGTAGTAAAAATACATATAACATCATTGAACAAGTGTAAGGTTGGCCTTGGATTCACGAACCTATAGTAATTATATATATATTTATGTATTGGTCAATATTTGTCTCACAAATTAGTTCAAGACATAGTGTACCACAATCCTAATGCTCGAGTCTAATGTGCAAAGGTCGACAAAAATTAGTTTGACTCATAATGATTTTATCAATGATTATTATATAATTTAAATATCGTCGTTTTATATTTTTAAAATATTTCTAAAAGATTTAATAGAGTAAATAATATAATTCATTTATTAATAAATAAATTTTTTATATTAAAATAAACTTTTATATGTCTTAAGTAGTAAAGTTCATTTAATATTATAAAAATATCGTGATAGATTCTATTGAGGAAATTATATAATTTGTATTACATTTTTATTTGATAAACTGGCATAATAATAATTATAACTTTTAATAATACTAAATGATAGTAATAATAAAAATAATAATTTTTAAGGATAATACTTTTTATAGATAATGATAATAATAATAAGAATAATGATAATAATAATAGTGATAATAATAATAATATTAATAATAATAATAATAATAATAATAATAATAACTAAATAAAAAAATTAGAACGACGATAATGACGACGATAATAATAATCATTTTTACACAACTTCATATGACTATAACTTCTAATCCGTTCATCGGAACGATTCGACATCTAAAGGAAAAGTTCTTAATTTTTCGCTAGCTTTTTAAGGATATGCATATCTTATATATTATTTCATCCCTAGTATAACAACCTTTAAGATTCAACATAACCTATCTAAGGGAAACATCAAATATACAAACATGCATCATCCTATTTTCTCGAGCACTAGCCAGGGATACACTATTAATATGTAAAAATTAATTTAAGAGTACTCACGTATCAATATTGAGATTCAATATTGCGGGAAGGGTACGTACACGCAACGGAGATGAAAGTCACTAGATTGACCTCGCGAGCCTACTCATGAACATTACCCATCACCTCCATGACTATAACCCATAATTTCCTTAGCCCTATCCTACTCGACAAACCCGTCTTAAAATAATTCGCTCATGACCTCGTCGTAGTATTTTATGTATAAATAATAATACTAATACCACTAATAATAATAATATGATTTATAATAATAATCTTAATAATAATAATAACTATAATTATATAAATAACAATTTACGGAGTAATATGGACGTGATTTTTATGTATGTGTAAAGAACACTTGACCACTTCATTTATAAAGGGTTTTCCAACTTTTAGACTCCATGCACTCGCATGGAGTTCAAGTGAAAATATCATGCGATTGCATGAGGTAAATTACCAGCTCATATCCCACTCACTTCCCTAGCCGACACTTCGTTTACACACATAATTCTCATGATACGCAATATGTTTTTATTTATATATTATTTAATATATAATATATTTAATCTTTAGAATTAATTAAATATTATATTATATTTACGTTCATGGTAAAAATATAATTTTTATAAAAATGACACGGACGTGATCTCACGACTCATGTACCACTTTCAGTTTTTCGTGCGCACTTTCGTACGTTTAGAAAACTAGCCTTTTATGTTGCGTGACGTGTACCTTTTACAAAAATTAGACTTACATAACAATAAATTACCTTTATAAAAATATAACTTGTAAAGTTGAGCGTTGTGGTCATTTCTTTTTATAAATCAAAGTCTCGTTGTTTGTCAAAATATTTTATTTTAAATTAAACGTTTTGTGACATGTACCTTTATTAATAACTAGACTTAAATTAATTAAAAACTAACTCACTTAAAGTGTAACTTTATCTTTTAAGTATTTTGATCATTTCCTTTTATAAATCCTAGTCTCATTGTTTATCAAAACATATATAATAATATTAGTTTAAATCAAAACGTTTTATGACTAGTTTGATATTGTAAATCATCTTTTTGTAACATATAAATATATTTTTATTAAAATATATAAACTTGTACATATTGTAAATCATGGAAGTATTAATATAATAATATAATAATTAGTTTTTGAAAACTAATAATAGTTCAAAGTTTATTTTAAATTCGTTTAGGAAATCTTATGACACGTACATTTACACTTTAAAAAAAAACTTAATTTGATATACGTCCATATTTAATTTAATCACCTTAATCTTTCTAAATAATATATCTTAATATCTATCGAATCAAATAACAAATGTTACTATCGTTTACATAACTAATTTGCAATCCTATATATATTTAATATACCTAAACATGTTTTAACTACACGTTGCACATTATATATCTATCTAGTAACCAATACTCCAACTTACGTTATTTAAACAAAGACATTTTAAATAACAAGTTCTATTATCTCAGAAAAAAATGTTTTCGCACGTTTGAAAATAGATCAATCAAGTTTTATGAAATTCAAATCTCCACTAACTTCTGTCTAATCCTCAATAATGACACTTTTGTTCTTTCATGTAATTTACTTTATTAAATTTCCGAATACCGTTAAAAAAATAAGGTTTTCCTAATTCAAAGTGGACCTCATAACAAAGACTCATAATCATAATTCAGTGTATCTGATAATTCAATCATTTGATATTATCTTTTAATATTGTCGATATCTTACATCGAACAATATATTCATGTAACATATTATTCATTCAATACCTTGATAGCATTTCCAAGTTCATAAACTAGATCTCATAGCTTATTTTCATATCAACTAATCCATTCAATTATATCTTAATTTAATAATCACACATTTATTTATTTACACATAATTGTTCGTGAATCATTGGGCATGGTCAACGGGTATTTGATTACATGAATATAGTTTCAAAGCTTTCGAGACTCAACATTACAAATTTTGCTTATCGTGTCAGATACATATAAAGATTAAAGTTTAAATTTGATCGGAAATTTCCGGGTCATCACAGTACCTACCCGTTAAAAGAAATTTCGTCCCGAAATTTGATATAGGTCGTCATGGCTAACAGTAAGAATGTTTTCATGACGTATATGAACTGATAAATAGGGTTTTATCATCATTGATTAATATGGATAAAACTATTCGCTTTCATGAAGAGTACGAATGAAGCTATCACTTAAGAGTGAAAATGAATAAATGCAGGTTTGACTTAACCGGTGGCGTATCCAAGATTGATTTCCGGAATTTAAGGAATTTAGAAGAAATCTTCATAATAAGATTTGATTTTTCGGTAATTAAGGAGATTCAGATCTTCTTTGGCTAAACGCAATAATCTGATTCGATTGCTCTGTCGGATATTTTTCCCTATAAATCCATCCTCTCCATTTCCTTACAACTCACACCTTCTATTATTTCTTCCTCAATTCATAATTTAAAGTATCTGTTAATATGCTCCATCCCATCATGATCCTTGATACCCTCTTAACTTTCATATCTGTCATTCTTCTTTTTAATCTGCCACCGGAAGAATCTGTTTACTTCTACTATACCCTAGGGTTTATAGTGTTTTTAGTTCTCCCATGTCTTTACATTGCTATATGCATTGACATATATGGTTTATAATTTCTGGGTGGTTGTTGGGTTTTATATCTTCCCTCATACTTTGATGTCCCTGCTTCTGTCTTTTATAATCATTGTCATCCACAGTTAATGCTCTCTTCTATTTGCTGCGGTTTATACTCCAAATTTCTATTTCGGAGCTTTGTCCTTTCGTTTCTTCTCCTTGTGATTAAATAGCTCTTGTAATGGTCCGGAATTCGCACCTATGGATTTCGGAATGAACATTATTAATGTTCTAAGAAGGAATTTGAAAGGGTACGATCTTGATTTGTCAAATTACCAGAATACCCTGGAAAAGACCGAATCATCAAGAAATATTTTCTTGATATATTTAGAGATTAGATAGAATGTAAGAGTCGTGTAAATGGTACATGATGACGGTATGTTCTGTGAATCATCACGTCCATTAGAAACTCAGCATGAATTACTGTAATATAATGACGTTGATCAAGTGTCATTATATTATACTAACCCAGGCATCAGTTCCCAACACTACTTCAAAAACATTCATATTCGAATTTTCCAGAATTTAGAAACTAACACAGTTTATTTTATGCTGCAGATATTACGGAGAGATAAATGATCTCAGATAAGAATAGTTGTGATAATATCTCCAGAAATATAGAGAATATGTATAATGAAAGATACGAAGATATCTTATAATATTTAAGATATGATGATGACGAAGAATATCTGTCTGTGAAGGTTTAGAATAAGAAGTAGGGTGTTTGCTAACGAGTTCAGCAGGCACTGAATCACTTGGATCCTTTGAAAGCAGGTTCAGTCCTTGCAATTTATCCACAGCCTCTTTCATACTTTGCTCAATCCGTTTTCCAGTTCCAAATATTCTCTTTTTCCGAGCTTTATTAACTTACTATCTTCTATCATCAAACTTTTGGCCGTTCAGACCATCTACCAATTTTATGTTTCCTCTGCATTTAATTCAATAATATCTGAGTCATTGGTTATCAATCCGAGGTGGGTTCAGAAGAATCGTGTTTTTTTTTTTTTTTTTTTAGATGATTAAACGATGGTGTAATATGGTGGAATATGAAAGGTTCCCCAGTAACAATGACGAATGGGCAACGTATCTATCAAGGTTATTATAAGACTGGTCTAACTGAAAAGTCGAAGTTGACTTGCTGGAGCTGTGACAAAATTGGCTACGTTGAAAAGGAATTGAAGTGTTGTTTTTTTTTTTTTTTGCTAATAAATGCTAAAGAATTCGACGCGGGTACGTGTTAAACTACGACTTTGGTTTTGAGAGCTTTTCGGGTACAAGACTTCGGATAATGTGTGGATGGATCATCATCTCGATTGTTCAATGTTTGTAGTGTCTTCCGGAATTTCGAAAGGTTTTAAATGCAGATTGTCATAGTCAATATCCAAATGATGAAATCGTCCTGACTCCCGAATGATTTTCATATTCATATAAGTGTTACTATTAAAAGTGATGTTCTATCATAGTTTTGAAGTCAAAATATAGCTTTGAAAAATGTATGGATCTTAAGAGTGATGATTTTGGTTGTATCTCGAGTTGAATTCTGAAATTCCCAAAATCAGAATATGTAGTTAGATTCGAATAAGTATGGTTGTTTTGATTCTTACGAAAGGTTGTATATTGTTGAGAGAGTAGTGAATACAGTTGATGATTGCTGAATCAGATTCGGAGAATGTAATCATATTAATTGTGAATTCCAATACCTCTCGGGTATTACCTACCCGTTAAAAAAAATTTCACAAATAATATTTTGAACAAAAATTTTCATTACCGTCCTTATGAAAATATATGTGGGTATATTTACTTCAGATGTAATACAGATTCAATGAGTTAATATAATATTAAGCTCATTTGATTTTTAGATTTGACTTAGAAATGAATAATCTCTAAAGCATTAGAGATTACATAATTTACGTGGAGTATCAATACTTCAATATTTATTCTTTTAAATATTTCCTTATTGAATCGTGCTGATTTTCATAGAACTCTTGCTAACTTCGCAAGACACAAATGTTGTTTTCCAGTAAATTTCGAGTGCATGAAAGTGTAAAATCAAACATGTTATTGAATGATACACTTGATTTATTATAAAACTGAATTCATTTAATGGGAACAGAGATTGTAGTTGAACAAGGGTTATGTTGTTAACGAAGGGTGTACATCATAGCATATTAGTAATATGAATTTAACCGAGTAGTATATACCCTTTTTCAATTCATACTTAGTAGCTTAGTACGAAAGATTTGTATAGTTTCAGAATTCATATATATAAAATATATATGAAAATTCTTCAAAAGAATGAGTTAATACTTCATAATTCGTTGATACAAAATACTGTTTGTTGATCAGTGATGATGTCCACGTCGAATCTTGAACTGACGGAGCTTGTGATGTTATAGGTGCTGCTAGTGTTGATAATGCTGACAGTACTGATGGTGCTGGTAGTGCTGACGATATTGTTGATGCTGATGATACTGCCGGTAACTGTTGGTGGTGTTTTTTTAACAAGTCTAACTTGTAAATCGCGCACCATTCTTGTCAGGGTTTTCGATTCTTCCTTCTGTTATTTTAGTTTACTCATCTGATTTATGGTTAGGGCTAAAATAGATAATCTCTAAGACTTTAGAGATTACATAATTACCGCAGAATGTTTCTCCGATGAAGTTATGAATCATTACTTCATCGTTTGCTGTTATTGGTACTCCTTGATATCTGTGGTGCGTGTGATGTTGATATCCGGGGTACAGATTATGATGTTGAGGTGCGTGATGCGGATATGATTGTTGGTGGTGGTAATGATACCGTTGGTGTTGATGATGGTGGTACCGTTGATGCCAGTGATGCTGCTGGTGCTTATGGTATTGAGACTTGCGAGGTTACTGTTACTGGTGGTATTGGTTATGCTGCTGGTGCTGCTGATGGTGTTTGTAATCCTTGCACCATAATCTCCAAAGCCGTAACGCGAGCGCGAAGTTCGTTAACTTCTGCTAGTACACCGGGATGATTGGCGGTTGAAGCGAGCGGATGAATAAGATTTGTAATATGGAATAGTATATAATCGTGACGAGATACTCTGGAAATGAGAGAGAAAATGGTGTTTCGAATAGGTTCGCCGGTAAGTGCTTCAGGTTCATCGCCAAGAGGTGATTGTGGTGGATGGAAGGGATCGCCTTCTTCGTGTCTCCAGTGATTTAGTATCTTACGAACCCATCCCCAGTTCATCCAGAATAGATGATGGGAAATTGGTTGATCCATTCCGGTGACGCTGCTTTCGGAGCTCAGGTAAAGATCCATATCGGCATAGCTGTCGGAATCTGAGGAGTTCGAACTGGTTGAGGGATCCATCTCGTATGATCAAGGGAATGAATTTTTGATATGGAATAGATTACAGGAGTTAGATTTGGTATCCTTCAATAATTACATATGTATATAGAATACCAAAATCCCATAAATTACGTAGGAATCTTTGAAAAATGTCAGTCAAAATTCCCAGTAATAGATATGCCAAGATAAGATTTCATCTATGCACTATTATGCAATAAATGCAGGAAAACGCGTCTAGACTTAAGAATAATAAGCAGGTAGTTTCTTAAGGATGGTAGTAGATGATTTCTGACTAAAAATGATAAGCAAAACTTTTGACATGCAGACACGGTCGAAGTCCAGACTCACTAATGCATCCTAACGACTTATCAGTTAGACACACTAACGCAGACCTGGTTTGCTAAGACCACCGCTCTGATACCAACTGTGAAGACCCGTCCTAATCCATCCGGACGAAGTCCATATCGATTATAAACGATTCACAACAGTTGATTACATCGCGAGATACTTGACCTCTATATGATACATTTTACAAACATTGCATTCGTTTTTGAAAAGACAAACTTTCATTACATCGAAAGTTGACAGGCATGAATACCATTTCATAATATATCCAACTATAATTGACTTGATAATAATCTTGATGAACTCGACGACTCGAATGCAACGTCTTTTGAAATATGCCATGAATGACTCCAAGTAATATCTATAAAATGAGTAAATACACAGCGGAAGATTTCCTTCGTACCTGAGAATAAACATGCTTTAAAGTGTCAACCAAAAGGTTGGTGAGTTCATTAGTTTAACTTAAACAATCGTTTCCATCATTTTAATAGACCACAAGATTTCAGATTTCCATTTCTCATAAACATACGTCCCATGCATAGAGACAAAAATATCATTCATATGGATTGAACACCTGGTAACCGACATTAACAATATTCATATATAAGAATATCCCCATCATTCCGGGATCCTCCTTCGGACATGATATAAATTTCGAAGTACTAAAACATCCGGTACTTTGGATGGGGCTTGTTGGGCCCGATAGATCTATCTTTAGGATTCGCGTCAATTAGGGTGTCTGTTCCCTAATTCTTAGATTACCAGACTTAATAAAAAGGGGCATATTCGACTTCGATAATCCAACCATAGAATGTAGTTTCACGTACTTGTGTCAATTTCGTAAAATAGTTATAAAAGTTGCGCATGTATTCTCAGCCCAAAAATATAAAGGGTAAAAAGGCAAATGAAACTCACGCATATAAATATTGTAAAACAGTTAATAAAGCATTTGCATGTATTCTCAGCCCAAAAATGTAAAGAGTAAAAGGGAGCAAATGAAACTCACCATACTGTATTTTGTAGTAAAAATACATATAACATCATTGAACAAGTGTAAGGTTGGCCTTGGATTCACGAACCTATAGTAATTATATATATATTTATGTATTGGTCAATATTTGTCTCACAAATTAGTTCAAGACATAGTGTACCACAATCCTAATGCTCGAGTCTAATGTGCAAAGGTCGACAAAAATTAGTTTGACTCATAATGATTTTATCAATGATTATTATATAATTTAAATATCGTCGTTTTATATTTTTAAAATATTTCTAAAAGATTTAATAGAGTAAATAATATAATTCATTTATTAATAAATAAATTTTTTATATTAAAATAAACTTTTATATGTCTTAAGTAGTAAAGTTCATTTAATATTATAAAAATATCGTGATAGATTCTATTGAGGAAATTATATAATTTGTATTACATTTTTATTTGATAAACTGGCATAATAATAATTATAACTTTTAATAATACTAAATGATAGTAATAATAAAAATAATAATTTTTAAGGATAATACTTTTTATAGATAATGATAATAATAATAAGAATAATGATAATAATAATAGTGATAATAATAATAATATTAATAATAATAATAATAATAATAATAATAATAACTAAATAAAAAAATTAGAACGACGATAATGACGACGATAATAATAATCATTTTTACACAACTTCATATGACTATAACTTCTAATCCGTTCATCGGAACGATTCGACATCTAAAGGAAAAGTTCTTAATTTTTCGCTAGCTTTTTAAGGATATGCATATCTTATATATTATTTCATCCCTAGTATAACAACCTTTAAGATTCAACATAACCTATCTAAGGGAAACATCAAATATACAAACATGCATCATCCTATTTTCTCGAGCACTAGCCAGGGATACACTATTAATATGTAAAAATTAATTTAAGAGTACTCACGTATCAATATTGAGATTCAATATTGCGGGAAGGGTACGTACACGCAACGGAGATGAAAGTCACTAGATTGACCTCGCGAGCCTACTCATGAACATTACCCATCACCTCCATGACTATAACCCATAATTTCCTTAGCCCTATCCTACTCGACAAACCCGTCTTAAAATAATTCGCTCATGACCTCGTCGTAGTATTTTATGTATAAATAATAATACTAATACCACTAATAATAATAATATGATTTATAATAATAATCTTAATAATAATAATAACTATAATTATATAAATAACAATTTACGGAGTAATATGGACGTGATTTTTATGTGTGTGTAAAGAACACTTGACCACTTCATTTATAAAGGGTTTTCCAACTTTTAGACTCCATGCACTCGCATGGAGTTCAAGTGAAAATATCATGCGATTGCATGAGGTAAATTACCAGCTCATATCCCACTCACTTCCCTAGCCGACACTTCGTTTACACACATAATTCTCATGATACGCAATATGTTTTTATTTATATATTATTTAATATATAATATATTTAATCTTTAGAATTAATTAAATATTATATTATATTTACGTTCATGGTAAAAATATAATTTTTATAAAAATGACACGGACATGATCTCACGACTCATGTACCACTTTCAGTTTTTCGTGCGCACTTTCGTACGTTTAGAAAACTAGCCTTTTATGTTGCGTGACGTGTACCTTTTACAAAAATTAGACTTACATAACAATAAATTACCTTTATAAAAATATAACTTGTAAAGTTGAGCGTTGTGGTCATTTCTTTTTATAAATCAAAGTCTCGTTGTTTGTCAAAATATTTTATTTTAAATTAAACGTTTTGTGACATGTACCTTTATTAATAACTAGACTTAAATTAATTAAAAACTAACTCACTTAAAGTGTAACTTTATCTTTTAAGTATTTTGATCATTTCCTTTTATAAATCCTAGTCTCATTGTTTATCAAAACATATATAATAATATTAGTTTAAATCAAAACGTTTTATGACTAGTTTGATATTGTAAATCATCTTTTTGTAACATATAAATATATTTTTATTAAAATATATAAACTTGTACATATTGTAAATCATGGAAGTATTAATATAATAATATAATAATTAGTTTTTGAAAACTAATAATAGTTCAAAGTTTATTTTAAATTCGTTTAGGAAATCTTATGACACGTACATTTACACTTTAAAAAAAACTTAATTTGATATACGTCCATATTTAATTTAATCACCTTAATCTTTCTAAATAATATATCTTAATATCTATCGAATCAAATAACAAATGTTACTATCGTTTACATAACTAATTTGCAATGCTATATATATTTAATATACCTAAACATGTTTTAACTACACGTTGCACATTATATATCTATCTAGTAACCAATACTCCAACTTACGTTATTTAAACAAAGACATTTTAAATAACAAGTTCTATTATCTCAGAAAAAAATGTTTTCGCACGTTTGAAAATAGATCAATCAAGTTTTATGAAATTCAAATCTCCACTAACTTCTGTCTAATCCTCAATAATGACACTTTTGTTCTTTCATGTAATTTACTTTATTAAATTTCCGAATACCGTTAAAAAAATAAGGTTTTCCTAATTCAAAGTGGACCTCATAACAAAGACTCATAATCATAATTCAGTGTATCTGATAATTCAATCATTTGATATTATCTTTTAATATTGTCGATATCTTACATCGAACAATATATTCATGTAACATATTATTCATTCAATACCTTGATAGCATTTCCAAGTTCATAAACTAGATCTCATAGCTTATTTTCATATCAACTAATCCGTTCAATTATATCTTAATTTAATAATCACACATTTATTTATTTACACATAATTGTTCGTGAATCATTGGGTATGGTCAACGGGTATTTGATTACATGAATATAGTTTCAAAGCTTTCGAGACTCAACATTACAAATTTTGCTTATCGTGTCAGATACATATAAAGATTAAAGTTTAAATTTGATCGGAAATTTCCGGGTCATCACAATATGTATCGTCAACCCCCGAAGCCCTTAAGTTGTAACAATGACCCGGGAACCTCTAAACCACCAGGTTTTTCTAAACCGTTGTGGAAAACGACAGCTCGTATTAGGGGAACATCATATATCTCTAGAAACTTGGCAAAACGAACCAAAACCGAAGAAGAAGAAACGAGCGAGTCAGAATAAGATAGTTGTATTCGTGTGGTGTAATATATGTAATATAGTGTGCTTATGCTTTATGATATATGTAAAAATTGCTTGTATTAATAAGTATTTTTTTTTATGAATCTAACTCTTGTCTATTTTACAGTATAAAAACACAAAATGGATAGACGACCCAATATTTTAATTGACCTACCCGGAGACATGATTGATGAAATCTTGTCTAGAGTAGGTCAGAATTCTTCGGCACAACTATTTACGGCGAAATCAGTTTGTAAGACATTCGAAGAACGTTCCAAGAATGTCTTAGTTTATAAGAGTCTTTCGTTTGAAAGATGGGGGATATCACATTGGGAAACCCATAAGTTACGATGTGTTTACTTTGACGCATATATTGCGGGGAACCCAAATGCTATTTTACGCAACGGGTTAAGAAATTATTTTGACTCAATGTATCCGAATATAGGACTTCATGATTTAGAAAAAGCGGCTAACATGCAACATAAAGAAGCATGCTATGCTTACGGGTTAGTAATGTTCGCTTTTTACCAAAGTGAGAAAAAGAACATCGGGCTACAACTATTAAACAAAACGTTCCCACAAGTGACGGAGCCGATAATTGGGGTAAGAAATGAGGTTTTTAGGTTATTGCGAGACTGTTGGTCATTACGTAACCCTCGTCCCTTTGACGACGTTACAACACGCTGTCTTATCAACGGCCATAACGGTTATGTTCCACAAGACCAAGGATGGGAAATAGTCCTAGTAAAACCAGAATGCATGACTTGTTTCTGGACGTATGAATTACGTGTTTTTATTGCCTTTGCTGAACGACTTGTGTACTAGCTAGAATTATCTTGACAACTATCTTGTATCAAAGTTATTGTGTGCTATATTTCATGCTTTATGTAAAATAAGCGGTATTGTAAGTTTGTAAAATATTGTATAAAAGTTTGAACGCGAAATATTATTATAATCAGTTTTTCATATAGAATTGTAGTAGTTGAATTGTATATTAGCTACTAAGTATGAACTTAACGGGTAGGTACTACCCGAATTTAAACTTATAAAACGCTAATATGAAGAAAAAGCTTTTATAAATGATTTCATATTATGCTACGAAATACTATTAACTACTCTTAATATTCTGTATGATTAACTTGTTCCATTTGACTATTTTGAAGGAAATGGCACCGACTACTCGACACACCGTGAATATGAATGAAGAGGAATTCCGTACTTTTCTAGCTTCAAACATAGCCGCAGTACAGGCTGCGCTACATACCAACAATAACCTTGGATCTAGCAGCACAGGAAATCATGTAGGATGCACCTACAAAGAATTCACTGCCTGCAAACCTTTGGAATTTGATGGAACCGAAGGACCGATCGGATTGAAACGGTGGACCGAAAAGATCGAATCGATGTTTGCCATAAGTAAGTGTACTGAAGAGGAAAAAGTGAAGTACGCTACGCATACCTTCACAGGTTCTGCGTTAACATGGTGGAATACCTATCTAGAGCAAGTGGGACAAGATGATGCGTACGCATTACCGTGGTCAGCATTCAAGCACTTGATGAACGAGAAGTACTGTCCCAGAACCGAGGTCAATAAGCTTAAGACTGAACTTAGAGGGTTACGAATCCAAGGATTTGATATTACCACGTACGAAAGACGATTCACAGAATTGTGCCTATTGTGTCCGGGAGCGTTCGAAGATGAGGAAGAGAAGATCGACGCGTTTGTGAAAGGATTACCGGAAAGAATCCAAGAAGATATAAGTTCACACGAGCCCGCCTCCATACAACAGGCATGTAGAATGGCTCACAAACTAGTGAACCAGATTGAGGAAAGAATTAAAGAACAGACGACTGAAGAGGCCAATGTGAAGCAAGTCAAAAGAAAGTGGGAGGAAAACGGTGATAAGAATTACCAATACAACAACAACAGCAATTACAATAATAATCGCAACAATTATCCCAACAATCACAACATCAATCGCAACTACAACAAACGGCCCAACAACAACAACAACAACAACAACAACAACAGCAACTACAACAATCATCCCAACAACAATAACAACCGCAACAACAACAACAATCAGAAGCAGCTATGCCAAAGGTGTGAAAAGTATCACTCGGGGTTCTGCACCAAATTTTGCAACAAGTGTAAAATAAATGGTCATAGCGCGGCGAAGTGTGAGGTCTACAGACTAGGAGTTAATAGAACGAAAGGAACAAATGGTGTCGGAACGAGTAATGATGGAGCAAGTAGTGTCGGAGCAAGTTATGCCAATGTAGTTTGTTATAAATGTGGAAAACCGGGCCACATTATTAGAAATTGCCCGAACTAGGAGAACACGAATGAACAAGGCCGCGGAAGAGTTTTTAATATTAATGCGGCAGAGGCACAGGAAGACCCAGAGCTTGTTACGGGTACGTTTCTTATTGACAATAAATCTGCTTACGTTTTATTTGATTCGGGTGTGGATAAAAGCTATATGAGTAGAGATTTTTGTGCTAAATTAAGTTGTCCATTGACGCCATTGGATAGTAAATTTTTACTCGAATTAGCAAACGGTAAATTAATTTCAGCAGATAATATATGCCGGAATCGAGAAATTAAACTGGGTAGCGAAATATTTAAGATTGATTTGATACCAGTAGAGTTAGGGAGTTTTGATGTAATAGTTGGCATGGACTGGCTGAAGAAGGTGAAAGTAGAGATCGTATGTTATAAAAATGCAATTCCCATTGTACGAGAAGAAGGAGAACCCTTAATGGTGTACGGAGAAAAGGGCAACATGAAGATACATCTTATTAGTAATTTGAAGCCACAAAAACTAATAAGAAAAGGTTGCTATGCTGTTCTAGCGCACGTCGAGAAAGTACAAACTGAATAAAAGAGCATCAATGATGTTCCCGTCGCAAAAGAATTTCCCGATGTATTTCTGAAAGAATTACCGGGACTACCTCCACATCGATCTGTTGAATTTCAAATAGATCTTGTACCAGGAGCTGCACCAATAGCTCGTGCTCCTTATAGACTCGCACCCAGCGAGATGAAGAACTGCAAAGCCAACTGCAAGAACTATTAGAACGTGGTTTCATTCGACCAAGCACATCACCATGGGGAGCTCCTGTTTTGTTTGTCAAGAAGAAGGATGGTACATTTAGGTTGTGTATTGACTACAGAGAGTTGAACAAACTTACCATCAAAAACCGTTATCCACTGCCGAGAATTGACGACTTATTTGATCAACTACAAGGCTCGTCGGTTTATTCGAAGATCGATTTACGTTCTGGATATCATCAAATGCGAGTAAAGGAGGATGATATTCCAAAAACTGCTTTTAGGACGCGTTATGGTCATTAGGAGTTTATGGTTATGCCGTTTGGATTGACTAACACACCAGCTGTGTTCATGGACCTTATGAACCGAGTGTGTGGGCCATATCTTGACAAGTTTTTCATTGTTTTCATCGATGACATACTTATTTACTCAAAGAATGATCAAGAGCACGAAGAACATTTGAGAAAAGTGCTAGAAGTATTGAGGAAAGAAAAACTGTACGCTAAGTTTTCAAAGTGTGCATTTTGGTTGGAAGAAGTTCAATTCCTCGATCACATAGTGAACAAAGAAGGTATCCTGGTGGACACGGCAAAGATCGAAACCGTTGAAAAGTGGGAAACCCGAAAAACCCCGAAGCATATACGGCAATTTTTAGGATTGGCTGGTTACTACAGAAGATTCATCCAAGATTTCTCCAAAATAGCAAAACCCTTGACTGCATTAACGCATAAAGGGAAGAAATTTGAATGGAAGGATGAACAAGAGGAGGCGTTTCAATTATTGAAGAAAAAGCTAACTACGGCACCTATATTGTCATTGCCTGAAGGGAATGATGATTTTGTGATTTATTGTGACGCATCAAAGCAAGGTCTCGGTTGTGTATTAATGCAACGAACGAAGGTGATTGCTTATGCGTCTAGACAATTGAAGATTCACGAGCAAAATTATACGATGCATGATTTGGAATTAGGCACGGTTGTTTTTGCATTAAAGACTTGGAGACACTACTTATATGGGGTCAAAAGTATTATATATACCGACCACAAAAGTCTTCAACACATATTTAATCAGAAACAACTGAATATGAGGCAGCGTAGGTGGACTGAATTATTGAATGATTACGACTTTGTGATTCGTTACCACCTGGGGAAGGCAAATGTGGTAGCCGACGCCTTGAGCAGAAAGGACAGAGAACCCATTCGAGTAAAATCTATGAATATAATGATTCACACTAACCTTACTACTCAAATAAAGGAGGCGCAACAGGGAGTTTTAAAAGAGAGAAATTTAAAGGATGAAATACCCAAAGGATCGGAGAAGCATCTTAATATTCAGGAAGACGGAACCCGGTATAGGGCTGAAAGAATTTAGGTATCAAAATTTGGAGATATGAGAGAAATGGTGCTTAGAGAAGCTCATAAAACCAGATACTCAATACATCCTAGAACGGGGAAGATGTACAAGGATCTTAAGAAACATTTTTGGTGGCCAGGTATGAAAGCAGATATTGCTAAATATGTAGGAGAGTGTTTGACGTGTTCTAAGGTCAAAGCTGAACATCAGAAACCATCAGGTCTACTACAACAACCTGAAATCCCGGAATGGAAATGGGAAAACATTACCATGGATTTCATTACTAAATTGCCAAGGACTGCAAGTGGTTATGATACTATTTGAGTCATAGTTGATCGTCTCACCAAGTCAGCACACTTCCTGCCAATAAGAGAAGATGACAAGTGAAAGGACCCGTCCTAATCCATTCGGACGAAGTCCATATCGATTATAAACGATTCACAACAGTTGATTTCATCGCGAGGTACTTGACCTCTATATGATACATTTTACAAACATTGCATTCGTTTTTGAAAAGACAATCTTTCATTACATTGAAAGTTGACGGCTTGCATACCATTTCATAATATATCTAAATATAATTAACTTAATAATAATATTAATGAACTCAACGACTTGAATGCAACGTCTTTTGAAATATGCCATGAATGATTCCAAGTAATGTCTCAAATATGAGTTAATGCACAACGGAAGATTTCTTTAGTACCTGAGAATAAACATGCTTTAAAGTGTCAACCAAAAGGTTGGTGAGTTCATTAGTTTAGCATAAATAATCATTTCATAATTTTAATAGACCACAAGATTTCATATTTCCAGTTCTCATAAACATACGTCCCATGCATAGAGATAAAAATATCATTCATATAGATTGAACACCTGGTAACCGACATTCACAATATACATATAAGAATATTCCCATCATTCCGGGATCCTCCATTGGACATGATATAAATTTCAAAGTACTAAAGCATCCGGTACTTTGGATGGGGCTTGTTGGGCCCGATAGATCTATCTTTAGAGTTCGCGTCAATTAGGGTGTCTGTTCCCTAATTCTTAGATTACCAGACTAAATAAAAAGGGGCATATCCGATTTCGATCATTCAACCATATAATGTAGTTTCAATTACTTGTGTCTATTTCGTAAAACAGTTATAAAAACAGCGCATGTATTCTCAGTCCCAAAAATATAATGAGTAAAAAGGGAAATGAAACTCACGCATATAAATATTGTAAAACAATTAATAAAGCATTTGCATATATTCTCAGCCCAAAAACGTAAAGAGTAAAAAGGGCAAATGAAACTCACCTATTGTATTTTGTAGTAAAAATACATATGACGACACTGAACAATGCAGGGTTGGGCTCAGATTCACGAACCTATATCATATATATATATATATATATATATATATATATATATATATATATATATATATATATATATATATATATATATATATATATATATATATATATATATATATATATATATATATATATATATATATATATATATATATATATATATATATATATATATTAATATACATAGTTGTTATTGAATAAAATTATATATCATTTGTTATTTTTAATAAGTTATGGGTTTCATTATTACCTTAATTAAAAGTATTCATTTTATATACTTTAAATAAATAAAAATAAAAATATAGTTTAGTTAAGTATATTCTTATATGACTAATTTATATTGTAGTAATAATAATAATTTTAGTAATAATATTGATAATAATAATAATATAGTTCTTATAAAATAATGATACTAGTAATAATAAAAAAAATGATAATAATAATAATAATAATAATAATGTAAAGATATTAATATTAACAAATGATAACTACCTTTAAAGCTTAATAATAATAAAAATAAATAATATTAATAATTGTATTAATAATATTAATAAGTATGATATTAACAATAATAATAATAATAATAATAATAATAATAATAATAATAATAATAATAATCATAATAATAATATTAATAATAATAATAATAATAATACTAATAATATTAATAATAATAATAATAATAATATTAATAATATTAATAATAATAATAATTATTATTATTATTATTATTATTATTTTAATAATTAAAATTAAAATACCTAATAAAAGAGGGTACGTGGCTTTGTTGGTAGCCACAACAGATCGAGAAGGTAGAAGTAGAAAACGCAGGAAAAAATATCATGATTCATGAAACCTTCGATCCATTAATCGATCAAACGATCCCATAACAATTCGAGGTAATTGGTCATCAATTCATCATCATCGTCTCAATCATCGTCATCATCGTTTCAACATCCTCATCAGTCTTCATCAATTCTCAATCATCGTTAATCGTTATCCCTAATTAATCGATCAATTATGACATCGATCCCTATATAAATCTAGTAAGTAATCGGTTCCTCTTTAGTTGCAGTATTCTACTAATTTCTTTTATAACCTGAACTTTTATATGGATCAAACTAGAGTAAAAATTTTGAGGGAGTTCTTCGTGGGTTTGTTTGAATTGTAACAAAAGTAGAAACGAGATAGGTAGCAAGTTTGTTTGTACTGTAAATAGAATTAGAAACGGATACAAGTAACAGAAATCGTTCAATGTAATAGATTTGGGCTTGTGTTCAAGAATTCGAATGACAGAACAAACAGCCCAATTATGTTGTGATTTAATTGATTATGTGATTCAGTTGAAATAAAAATATAACCAGAATAGTGATAGTTGTAGTTATGATTTTGGTTTGATGATGATAATAGGCTGAAACAGAAACACAAATAGCAGTAGCAGTAAAACGAAATAGCAATAACAATTGGTGATTTAATGGGTCTGTGATGGTGGGTTGGGACTGAAGTATAAACAGCATAGTAACAGTAATATGTAACTTGATCTTGTATGTTTTTGATTGATAATCTTATCAGGAACAAAAGATAGTAGCTGAAGCAATCGTAGTTAATAGGCTTACCTTGTTCATATTATGATGAAACAGAAATCAGTAGCATAAGAAATGGTTTTGGTTATGTTTGCAGGTTACACAGAAACATAAATGATACGGCAGTAGCAGGTAATAAACAGTCAAGTGAGTTGGTTTTGGTTTTGGTATTGTTTGAGTAAGAAGTATGGCAATAAATTGATTTGCAGTAGAATATAATATATTTAAGTGTGGTTTTGATAATAGTTTATTTGGTAGGGTTGTGGTGGTTTGATCGTGAAATGTCCCGTTCTTATTGATTAAAAACGTTCCATATTAATTGATTTCGTTGCGAGGTTTTGACCTCTATATGAGACGTTTTTCAAAGACTGCATTCATTTTTAAAACAAACCATAACCTTTATTTCATAAATAAAGGTTTAAAAAGCTTTACGTAGATTATCAAATAATGATAATCTAAAATATCCTGTTTACACACGACCATTACATAATGGTTTACAATACAAATATGTTACATCGAAATCAGTTTCTTGAATGCAGTTTTTACACAATATCATACAAACATGGACTCCAAATCTTGTCCTTATTTTAGTATGCAACAGCGGAAGCTCTTAATATTCACCTGAGAATAAACATGCTTTAAACGTCAACAAAAATGTTGGTGAGTTATAGGTTTAACCTATATATATCAAATCGTAACAATAGACCACAAGATTTCATATTTCAATACACATCCCATACATAGAGATAAAAATCATTCATATGATGAACACCTGGTAACCGACAATAACAAGATGCATATATAAGAATATCCCCATCATTCCGGGACACCCTTCGGATATGATATAAATTTCGAAGTACTAAAGCATCCGGTACTTTGGATGGGGTTTGTTAGGCTCAATAGATCTATCTTTAGGATTCGCGTCAATTAGGGTGTCTGTTCCCTAATTCTTAGATTACCAGACTTAATAAAAAGGGGCATATTCGATTTCGATAATTCAACCATAGAATGTAGTTTCACGTACTTGTGTCTATTTTGTAAATCATTTATAAAACCTGCATGTATTCTCATCCCAAAAATATTAGATTTTAAAAGTGGGACTATAACTCACTTTCACAGATTTTTACTTCGTCGGGAAGTAAGACTTGGCCACTGTTGATTCACGAACCTATAACAATATATACATATATATTAAAGTATGTTCAAAATATATTTACAACACTTTTAATATATTTTGATGTTTTAAGTTTATTAAGTCACCTGTCCTCGTTAGTAACCTATAACTAGTTGTCCACAGTTAGATGTACAGAAATAAATCGATAAATATTATCTTGAATCAATCCACGACCCAGTGTATACGTATCTCAGTATTGATCACAACTCAAACTATATATATTTTGGAATCAACCTCAACCCTGTATAGCTAACTCCAACATTCACATATAGAGTGTCTATGGTTGTTCCGAAATATATATAGATGTGTCGACATGATAGGTTGAAACATTGTATACGTGTCTATGGTATCTCAAGATTACATAATATACAATACAAGTTGATTAAGTTATGGTTGGAATAGATTTGTTACCAATTTTCACGTAGCTAAAATGAGAAAAATTATCCAATCTTGTTTTACCCATAACTTCTTCATTTTAAATCCGTTTTGAGTGAATCAAATTGCTATGGTTTCATATTGAACTCTATTTTATGAATCTAAACAGAAAAAGTATAGGTTTATAGTCGGAAAAATAAGTTACAAGTCGTTTTTGTAAAGGTAGTCATTTCAGTCGAAAGAACGACGTCTAGATGACCATTTTAGAAAACATACTTCCACTTTGAGTTTAACCATAATTTTTGGATATAGTTTCATGTTCATAATAAAAATCATTTTCTCAGAATAACAACTTTTAAATCAAAGTTTATCATAGTTTTTAATTAACTAACCCAAAACAGCCCGCGGTGTTACTACGACGGCGTAAATCCGGTTTTACGGTGTTTTTCGTGTTTCCAGGTTTTAAATCATTAAGTTAGCATATCATATAGATATAGAACATGTGTTTAGTTGATTTTAAAAGTCAAGTTAGAAGGATTAACTTTTGTTTGCGAACAAGTTTAGAATTAACTAAACTATGTTCTAGTGATTACAAGTTTAAACCTTCAAATAAGATAGCTTTATATGTATGAATCGAATGATGTTATGAACATCATTACTACCTTAATTTCCTTGGATAAACCTACTGGAAAAGAGAAAAATGGATCTAGCTTCAATGGATCCTTGGATGGCTCGAAGTTCTTGAAGCAGAATCATGACACGAAAACAAATTCAAGTAAGATCATCACTTGAAATAAGATTGTTATAGTTATAAAAATTGAACCAAAGTTTGAATATGATTATTACCTTGTATTAGAATGATAACCTACTGTAAGAAAAAAAGATTTCTTGAGGTTGGATGATCACCTTACAAGATTGGAAGTGAGCTAGCAAACTTGAAAGTATTCTTGATTTTATGAAACTAGAACTTTTGGAATTTATGAAGAACACTTAGAACTTGAAGATAGAACTTGAGAGAGATCAATTAGATGAAGAAAATTGAAGAATGAAAGTGTTTGTAGGTGTTTTTGGTCGTTGGTGTATGGATTAGATATAAAGGATATGTAATTTTGTTTTCATGTAAATAAGTCATGAATGATTACTCATATTTTTGTAATTTTATGAGATATTTCATGCTAGTTGCCAAATGATGGTTCCCACATGTGTTAGGTGACTCACATGGGCTGCTAAGAGCTGATCATTGGAGTGTATATACCAATAGTACATACATCTAAAAGCTGTGTATTGTACGAGTACGAATACGGGTGCATACGAGTAGAATTGTTGATGAAACTGAACGAGGATGTAATTGTAAGCATTTATGTTAAGTAGAAGTATTTTGATAAGTGTATTGAAGTCTTTCAAAAGTGTATAAATACATATTAAAACACTACATGTATATACATTTTAACTGAGTCGTTAAGTCATCGTTAGTCGTTACATGTAAGTGTTGTTTTGAAACCTTTAGGTTAACGATCTTGTTAAATGTTGTTAACCCAATGTTTATAATATCAAATGAGATTTTAAATTATTATATTATCATGATATTATCATGTATGAATATCTCTTAATATGATATATATACATTAAATGTCTTTACAACGATAATCGTTACATATATGTCTCGTTTAAAAATCATTAAGTTAGTAGTCTTGTTTTTACATATGTAGTTCATTGTTAATATACTTTATGATATGTTTTCTTATCATAGTATCATGTTAACTATATATATATCCATATATATGTCATCATATAGTTTTTACAAGTTTTAACGTTCGTGAATCACCGATCAACTTGGGTGGTCAATTGTCTATATGAAACATATTTCAATTAATCAAGTCTTAAAAAGTTTGATTGCTTAACATGTTGGAAACATTTAATCATGTAAATATCAATCTCAATTAATATATATAAACATGGAAAAGTTCGGGTCACTACAGTACCTACCCGTTAAATAAATTTCGTCCCGAAATTTTAAGCTGTTGAAGGTGTTGACGAATCTTCTGGAAATAGATGCGGGTATTTCTTCTTCATCTGATCTTCACGCTCCCAGGTGAACTCGAGTCCTCTACGAGCATTCCATCGAACCTTAACAATTGGTATCTTGTTTTGCTTAAGTCTTTTAACCTCACGATCCATTATTTCGACGGGTTCTTCGATGAATTGAAGTTTTTCGTTGATTTGGATTTCATCTAACGGAATAGTGAGATCTTCTTTAGCAAAACATTTCTTTAAATTCGAGACGTGGAAAGTGTTATGTACAGCAGCGAGTTGTTGAGGTAACTCTAGTCGGTAAGCTACTGGTCCGACACGATCAATAATCTTGAATGGTCCAATATACCTTGGATTTAATTTCCCTCGTTTACCAAATCGAACAACGCCTTTCCAAGGTGCAACTTTAAGCATGACCATCTCTCCAATTTCAAATTCTATATCTTTTCTTTTAATGTCAGCGTAGCTCTTTTGTTGACTTTGGGCGGTTTTCAACCGTTGTTGAATTTGGATGATCTTCTCGGTAGTTTCTTGTATAATCTCCGGACCCGTAATCTGTCTATCCCCCACTTCACTCCAACAAATCGGAGACCTGCACTTTCTACCATAAAGTGCTTCAAACGGCGCCATCTCAATGCTTGAATGGTAGCTGTTGTTGTAGGAAAATTCTGCTAACGGTAGATGTCGATCCCAACTGTTTCCGAAATCAATAACACATGCTCGTAGCATGTCTTCAAGCGTTTGTATCGTCCTTTCGCTCTGCCCATCAGTTTGTGGATGATAGGCAGTACTCATGTCTAGACGAGTTCCTAATGCTTGCTGTAATGTCTGCCAGAATCTTGAAATAAATCTGCCATCCCTATCAGAGATAATAGAGATTGGTATTCCATGTCTGGAGATGACTTCCTTCAAATACAGTCGTGCTAACTTCTCCATCTTGTCATCTTCTCTTATTGGTAGGAAGTGTGCTGATTTGGTGAGACGATCAACTATTATCCAAATAGTATCAAAACCACTTGCAGTCCTTGGCAATTTAGTGATGAAATCCATGGTAATGTTTTCCCATTTCCATTCCGGGATTTCAGGTTGTTGAAGTAGACCTGATGGTTTCTGATGCTCAGCTTTGACCTTAGAACACGTCAAACATTCTCCTACGTATTTAGCAACATCGGCTTTCATACCCGGCCACCAAAAATGTTTCTTGAGATCCTTGTACATCTTCCCCGTTCCAGGATGTATTGAGTATCTGGTTTTATGAGCTTCTCTAAGTACCATTTCTCTCATATCTCCAAATTTTGGTACCCAAATCCTTTCATCCCTATACCGGGTTCCGTCTTCCCGAATATTAAGATGCTTCTCCGATCCTTTGGGTATTTTATCCTTTAAATTTCCCTCTTTTAAAACTCCTTGTTGCGCCTCCTTTATTTGAGTAGTAATGTTATCATGAATCATTATATTCATAGATTTTACTCGAATGGGTTCTCTGTCCTTCCTGCTCAAGGCATCGGCTACCACATTTGCCTTCCCCGGGTGGTAACGAATCTCAAAGTCGTAATCATTCAATAATTCAATCCACCTACGCTGCCTCATATTCAGTTGTTTCTGATTAAATATGTGTTGAAGACTTTTGTGGTCGGTATATATAATACTTTTGACCCCATATAAGTAGTGCCTCCAAGTCTTTAATGCAAAAACAACCGCGCCTAATTCCAAATCATGCGTCGTATAATTTTGTTCGTGAATCTTCAATTGTCTAGACGCATAAGCAATCACCTTCGTTCGTTGCATTAATACACAACCGAGACCTTGCTTTGATGCATCACAATAAATCACAAAATCATCATTCCCTTCAGGCAATGACAATATAGGTGCCGTAGTTAGCTTTTTCTTCAATAACTGAAACGCTTTCTCTTGTTCATCATTCCATTCAAATTTCTTCCCTTTATGCGTTAATGCAGTCAAGGGTTTTGCTATTCTGGAAAAGTCTTGGATGACCTTCTGTAGTAACCAGCTAGTCCTAAAAACTGGCGTATGTGTTTCGGAGTTTTCGGGGTTTCCCACTTTTCAACAGTTTCTATCTTTGCCGGATCCACCTTAATACCTTCTTTGTTCACTATGTGACCGAGGAATTGAACTTCTTCCAACCAAAATGCACACTTTGAAAACTTAGCGTACAATTCTTCCTTCCTCAATACTTCTAACACCTTTCTCAAATGTTCACCGTGTTCTTGGTCATTCTTTGAGTAAATAAGTATGTCATCAATGAAAACAATGACAAACTTGTCAAGGTATGGTCCACACACTTGGTTCATAAGGTCCATGAACACAGCTGGTGCATTAGTTAAACCAAACGGCATGACCATAAACTCGTAATGACCGTAACGTGTTCTGAAAGCAGTCTTTGGAATATCATCTTCTTTCACCCGCATTTGATGATACCCGGAACGTAAGTCAATCTTTGAATAAACAGACGAGCCTTGTAGTTGATCAAATAAGTCGTCGATTCTCGGTAGTGGGTAGCGGTTCTTGATGGTAAGTTTGTTCAACTCTCGGTAGTCGATACACAACCTGAATGTACCATCTTTCTTCTTGACAAACAAAACAGGAGCTCCCCACGGTGATGTGCTTGGTCGAATGAAACCACGCTCTAAAAGTTCTTGTAATTGGCTTTGCAGTTCTTTCATCTCGCTGGGTGCGAGTCTGTAAGGAGCACGAGCTATTGGTGCAGCTCCTGGTACAAGATCTATTTGAAATTCAACGGATCGATGTGGGGGTAATCCCGGTAATTCTTTCGGAAATACATCGAGAAATTCTTTTGCAATGGGAACATCATTGATGCTCTTTTCTTCAGTTTGTACTTTCTCGACGTGTGCTAGAACAGCATAGCAACCTTTTCTTATTAGTTTTTGTGCCTTCAAATTACTAATAAGATGTAGCTTCGTGTTGCCCTTTTCTCCGTACACCATTAAGGGTTTTCCTTTTTCTCGTATAATGCGAATTGCATTTTTGTAACAAACGATCTCCGCATTCACTTCTTTCAACCAGTCCATACCGATTATCACATCAAAACTCCCTAACTCTACTGGTATCAAATCAATCTTAAATGTTTCGCTAACCAGTTTAATTTCTCGATTCCGACATATATTATCTGCTGAAATTAATTTACCATTTGCTAATTCGAGTAAAAATTTACTATCCAAAGGCGTCAATGGACAACTTAATTTAGCACAAAAATCTCTACTCATATAGCTTCTATCCGCACCCGAATCAAATAAAACGTAAGCAGATTTATTGTCAATAAGAAACGTACCCGTAACAAGCTCCGGGTCTTCCTGTGCCTCTACCGCATTAATATTGAAAACTCTTCCACGGCCTTGTCCATTCGTGTTCTCCTGGTTCGGGCAATTTCTAATAATGTGGCCTGGTTTTCCACATTTATAACAAACTACATTGGCATAACTTGCTCCGACACTACTTGCTCCGCCATTACTCGTTCCGACACCATTTGTTCCTTTCGTTCTATTAACCCCTGGTCCGTAGACCTCACACTTCGCCGCGCTATGACCATTTCTTTTACACTTGTTGCAAAATTTGGTGCAGAACCCCGAGTGATTCTTTTCACACCTTTGGCATAGCTGCTTCTGTTTGTTGTTGTTGTTGCGGTTATTATTGTTGTTGGGATGATTGTTGTAGTTGTTGTTCTTGTTGTTGTTGTTGTTGGGCCGTTTGTTGTAGTTGCGATTGATGTTGCGATTGTTGGGATAATTGTTGCGATTATTGTTGTAATTGCTGTTGTTGTTGTATTTGTGATTCTTATCACCGTTTTCCTCCCACTTTCTTTTGACTTGCTTCACATTGGCCTCTTCAGCAGTCTGTTCTTTAATTCTTTCTTCAATCTGGTTCACTAGTTTGTGAGCCATTCTACATGCCTGTTGTATGGAGGCGGGCTCGTGTGAACTTATATCTTCTTGGATTCTTTCCGGTAATCCTTTCACAAACGCGTCGATCTTCTCTTCCTCATCTTCGAATGCTCCCGGACACAATAGGCACAATTCATTGAATCGTCTTTCGTACGTGGTAATATCAAATCCTTGGGTTCGTAACCCTCTAAGTTCTGTATTGAGCTTATTGACCTCGGTTCTGGGACGGTACTTCTCGTTCATCAAGTGCTTGAATGCTGACCACGGTAGTGCGTACGCATCATCTTGTCCCACTTGCTCTAGATAGGTATTCCACCATGTTAACGCAGAACCTGTGAAGGTATGCGTAGCGTACTTCACTTTGTCCTCTTCAGTACACTTACTTATGGCAAACACCAATTCAACCTTCTCGGTCCACCGTTTCAATCCGATCGGTCCTTCGGTTCCATCAAATTCCAAAGGTTTGCAGGCAGTGAATTCTTTGTAGGTGCATCCTACGCGATTTCCTGTACTGCTAGATCCAAGGTTATTGTTGGTATGTAGCGCAGCCTGTACTGCGGCTATGTTTGAAGCTAGAAAAGTACGGAATTCCTCTTCATTCATATTCACGGTGTGTCGAGTAGTCGGTGCCATTTCCTTCAAAATAGTTAAATGGAACAAGTTAATCATACAGAATATTAAGAGTAGTTAATAGTATTTCGTAGCATAATATGAACTCATTTATAAAAGCTTTTTCTTCATATTAGCGTTTTATAAGTTTAAATTCGGGTAGTACCTACCCGTTAAGTTCATACTTAGTAGCTAATATACAATTCAACTACTACAATTCTATATGAAAAACTGATTATAATAATATTTCGCGTTCAAACTTTTATACAATATTTTACAAACTTACAATACCGCTTATTTTACATAAAGCATGAAATATAGCACACAATAACTTTGATACAAGATAGTTGTGAAGACAATTCTAGCTAGTACACAAGTCGTTCAGCAAAGGCAATAAAGACACGTAATTCATACGTCCAGAAACAAGTCATGCATTCTGGTTTTACTAGGACTACTTCCCATCCTTGGTCTTGTGCAACATAACCGTTATGGCCGTTGATAAGACAGCGTGTTGTAACGTCATCAAAGGGACGAGGGTTACGTAATGTCCAACAGTCCCGTAATAATCTAAAAACCTCATTTCTTACCCCAATTACCGACTCCGTCACTTGTGGAAACGTTTTGTTTAATAGTTGTAGCCCGATGTTCTTGTTCTCACTTTGGTGAGAAGCGAACATTACTAATCCGTAAGCATAACATGCTTCTTTATGTTGCATGTTAGCCGCTTTTTCTAAATCACGAAGTCCAATATTCGGATATATTGAGTCAAAATAATTTCTTAACCCGTTGCGTAAAATAGCATTTGGGTTCCCCGCAATATATGCGTCAAAGTAAACACATCGTAACTTATGGGTTTCCCAATGTGATATCCCCCATCTTTCAAACGAAAGTCTCTTATAAACCAAGACATTCTTGGAACGTTCTTCGAATGTCTTACAAACTGATCTCGCCTTAAATAGTTGTGCCGAAGAATTCTGGCCGACTCTAGACAAGATTTCATCAATCATGTCTCCGGGTAGGTCTCTTAAAATATTGGGTTGTCTATCCATTTTGTGTTTTTAAACTGTAAAATAGACAAGAGTTAGATTCATAAAAAAATACTTATTAATACAAGCAATTTTTACATATATCATAAAGCATAAGAACACTATATTACATATATTACACCACACGAATACAACTATCTTATTCCGACTCGCTCGTTTCTTCTTCTTCGGTTTTGGTTCGTTTTGCCAAGTTTCTAGGGATATATGATGTTCCCCTAATACGAGCCGTCGTTGTCCACATTGGTTTAGAAAAACCTGGTGGTTTAGAGGTTCCCGGGTCATTGTTACAACTTAAGGACTTCGGGGGTTGACGATACATATAAAGTTCATCCGGGTTGGAATTAGATTTCTCTATTTTTATGCCCTTTCCCTTATTATTTTCTTTTGCCTTTTTAAATTCAGTTGGGGTAATTTCTATAACATCATCGGAATTCTCGTCGGAATCCGATTCATCGGAGAATTGGTAATCCTCCCAATATTTTGCTTCCTTGGCGGAAACACCATTGACCATAATTAACTTTGGTCGGTTAGTTGAGGATTTTCTTTTACTTAACCGTTTTATTATTTCCCCCACCGGTTCTATTTCTTCATCCGGTTCCGATTCTTCTTCCGGTTCCGATTCTTCTTCCGGTTCCGACTCTTCTTCCGGTTCCTCTTCGGGAACTTGTGAATCAGTCCACAAATCATTCCAATTTACATTTGACTCTTCATTATTATTAGGTGAGTCAATGGGACTTGTTCTAGAGGTAGACATCTATCACATAATATCAAACACGTTAAGAGATTAATAATCACATAATATTCATATGTTAAAAATATATAGTTTCCAACAAAAATGTTAAGCAATCATTTTTAAAGAAAACACGGTCGAAGTCCAGACTCACTAATGCATCCTAACAAACTCGATAAGACACACTAATGCAAATTTTCTGGTTCTCTAAGACCAACGCTCGGATACCAACTGAAATGTCCCGTTCTTATTGATTAAAAACGTTCCATATTAATTGATTTCGTTGCGAGGTTTTGACCTCTATATGAGACGTTTTTCAAAGACTGCATTCATTTTTAAAACAAACCATAACCTTTATTTCATAAATAAAGGTTTAAAAAGCTTTACGTAGATTATCAAATAATGATAATCTAAAATATCCTGTTTACACACGACCATTACATAATGGTTTACAATACAAATATGTTACATCGAAATCAGTTTCTTGAATGCAGTTTTTACACAATATCATACAAACATGGACTCCAAATCTTGTCCTTATTTTAGTATGCAACAGCGGAAGCTCTTAATATTCACCTGAGAATAAACATGCTTTAAACGTCAACAAAAATGTTGGTGAGTTATACGTTTAACCTATATATATCAAATCGTAACAATAGACCACAAGATTTCATATTTCAATACACATCCCATACATAGAGATAAAAATCATTCATATGATGAACACCTGGTAACCGACAATAACAAGATGCATATATAAGAATATCCCCATCATTCCGGGACACCCTTCGGATATGATATAAATTTCGAAGTACTAAAGCATCCGGTACTTTGGATGGGGTTTGTTAGGCCCAATAGATCTATCTTTAGGATTCGCGTCAATTAGGGTGTCTGTTCCCTAATTCTTAGATTACCAGACTTAATAAAAAGGGGCATATTCGATTTCGATAATTCAACCATAGAATGTAGTTTCACGTACTTGTGTCTATTTTGTAAATCATTTATAAAACCTGCATGTATTCTCATCCCAAAAATATTAGATTTTAAAAGTGGGACTATAACTCACTTTCACAGATTTTTACTTCGTCGGGAAGTAAGACTTGGCCACTGTTGATTCACGAACCTATAACAATATATACATATATATTAAAGTATGTTCAAAATATATTTACAACACTTTTAATATATTTTGATGTTTTAAGTTTATTAAGTCACCTGTCCTCGTTAGTAACCTATAACTAGTTGTCCACAGTTAGATGTACAGAAATAAATCGATAAATATTATCTTGAATCAATCCACGACCCAGTGTATACGTATCTCAGTATTGATCACAACTCAAACTATATATATTTTGGAATCAACCTCAACCCTGTATAGCTAACTCCAACATTCACATATAGAGTGTCTATGGTTGTTCCGAAATATATATAGATGTGTCGACATGATAGGTCGAAACATTGTATACGTTTCTATGGTATCTCAAGATTACATAATATACAATACAAGTTGATTAAGTTATGGTTGGAATAGATTTGTTACCAATTTTCACGTAGCTAAAATGAGAAAAATTATCCAATCTTGTTTTACCCATAACTTCTTCATTTTAAATCCGTTTTGAGTGAATCAAATTGCTATGGTTTCATATTGAACTCTATTTTATGAATCTAAACAGAAAAAGTATAGGTTTATAGTCGGAAAAATAAGTTACAAGTCATTTTTGTAAAGGTAGTCATTTCAGTCGAAAGAACGACGTCTAGATGACCATTTTAGAAAACATACTTCCACTTTGAGTTTAACCATAATTTTTGGATATAGTTTCATGTTCATAATAAAAATCATTTTCTCAGAATAACAACTTTTAAATCAAAGTTTATCATAGTTTTTAATTAACTAACCCAAAACAGCCCGCGGTGTTACTACGACGGCTTAAATCCGGTTTTACGGTGTTTTTCGTGTTTCCAGGTTTTAAATCATTAAGTTAGAATATCATATAGATATACAACATGTGTTTAGTTGATTTTAAAAGTCAAGTTAGAAGGATTAACTTTTGTTTGCGAACAAGTTTAGAATTAACTAAACTATGTTCTAGTGATTACAAGTTTAAACCTTCAAATAAGATAGCTTTATATGTATGAATCGAATGATGTTATGAACATCATTACTACCTTAATTTCCTTGGATAAACCTACTGGAAAAGAGAAAAATGGATCTAGCTTCAATGGATCCTTGGATGGCTCGAAGTTCTTGAAGCAGAATCATGACACGAAAACAAATTCAAGTAAGATCATCACTTGAAATAAGATTGTTATAGTTATAGAAATTGAACCAAAGTTTGAATATGATTATTACCTTGTATTAGAATGATAACCTACTGTAAGAAACAAAGATTTCTTGAGGTTGGATGATCACCTTACAAGATTGGAAGTGAGCTAGCAAACTTGAAAGTATTCTTGATTTTATGAAACTAGAACTTTTGGAATTTATGAAGAACACTTAGAACTTGAAGATAGAACTTGAGAGAGATCAATTAGATGAAGAAAATTGAAGAATGAAAGTGTTTGTAGGTGTTTTTGGTCGTTGGTGTATGGATTAGATATAAAGGATATGTAATTTTGTTTTCATGTAAATAAGTCATGAATGATTACTCATATTTTTGTAATTTTATGAGATATTTCATGCTAGTTGCCAAATGATGGTTCCCACATGTGTTAGGTGACTCACATGGGCTGCTAAGAGCTGATCATTGGAGTGTATATACCAATAGTACATACATCTAAAAGCTGTGTATTGTACGAGTACGAATACGGGTGCATACGAGTAGAATTGTTGATGAAACTGAACGAGGATGTAATTGTAAGCATTTATGTTAAGTATAAGTATTTTGATAATTGTATTGAAGTCTTTCAAAAGTGTATAAATACATATTAAAACACTACATGTATATACATTTTAACTGAGTCGTTAAGTCATCGTTAGTCGTTACATGTAAGTGTTGTTTTGAAACCTTTAGGTTAACGATCTTGTTAAATGTTGTTAACCCAATGTTTATAATATCAAATGAGATTTTAAATTATTATATTATCATGATATTATCATGTATGAATATCTCTTAATATGATATATATACATTAAATGTCTTTACAACGATAATCGTTACATATATGTCTCGTTTAAAAATCATTAAGTTAGTAGTCTTGTTTTTACATATGTAGTTCATTGTTAATATACTTTATGATATGTTTTCTTATCATAGTATCATGTTAACTATATATATATCCATATATATGTCATCATATAGTTTTTACAAGTTTTAACGTTCGTGAATCACCGATCAACTTGGGTGGTCAATTGTCTATATGAAATATATTTCAATTAATCAAGTCTTAAAAAGTTTGATTGCTTAACATGTTGGAAACATTTAATCATGTAAATATCAATCTCAATTAATATATATAAACATGGAAAAGTTCGGGTCACTACAGATCGAGCTGATTATATATCTCTATATGTAGAGACTAAATAATTGGTGGTTTGTTTGTTGGAACAAAACAGAAATGGTGATGGTGATTTGCAGGTGATCGTGGAAGCTGTCATAGCAGTATTAATCGAAAGAAAAGGAAGTATAGCAGCAGTCTTGACAGAAGTAGTACACGCAAACGAGTGATAGCAAGTTGTGAGTTTGCAAGGTGATTGTTAGTGGTGATTTGTCTTGTATTTTGCAGATTTGAAACTGAAAGTGACTGCAGCTACAGCAGCAGTTTGCAGTAGTGAATTGCAATGGCTGTTTGTAAAGTGTTGTGGAGATTGAGGTGGTGGTTTAAAGGTGCTCATGGTTGAAATGGGATTTCACTGATGATGTTATAGTATTGTCCTAATATGAATCAAATCGAAAAACAGCGAACAGATAGAAGGAAAGCAAGATGATAGTCCCCAATGGCTTTGAACAAACAGCTGAGATACTTTGCAGGTTATGGTTGTGGTGGTTTGTAGTTTCATGATGGTGTTTTGAGTCGAAATGCACAATCAGGTAAAGAAAAAATGAAGGAACGAATAAAAGAGGTGGTGGTTTGTATATTTGATTTTTGGTTAGTTAAATAGAATATATTAGTAGTGCATTTGTTGTTTGTTAGCTGAAAAACAAAAGAAAAAAAGTAAAATCCTTTACAGTTGTTGAATAGTAGTACAAGTTAAAAGACAAATATTTTAGATCCTGAAATCTTGTGGGTGAAATCTTGTGGTTGCATGAATCGTATGTGAAAAACTATAACCCAAACAAAAACAGTGTATTTTCAATATCTAACTTTCTCTGCATCTTATCCATATATGTCTATGTATAACAATAATTCAAATTTAATAATTAATAATAATAATATATTAATAATTAATATATACTTTAATAACACTCATGAATTGAGAGTGAATTGACAAGAAACAGAATACACAGTAAATCACATATAAACAATATTCGATTGAAATCAACAATATTAATATCAATTGCATTGTTTATTAAATAACTTCGAAATCACAGAATATAAATACTATGCTTTTTATGTATATATATAAATCTATTTTATATAATAAATTTTATTATCTCCTATATTATTTTATAATTTAAACCATATATTAAATCAACTATATTTCAAAGTATTATATCTATTTATATATTTAAATATATATATGTATTTATTTATATATATGTAATAGTTCGTGAATCGTCAGAACTAGTCGAAGTTAATTTGATTGTATGAAAACAGTTCAAAATTTTTAAGACTCAATATTACAGACTTTGCTTATCGTATCTGAAACATATAAAGATTAAGTTTAAATTCGGTCTAAAATTCCCGGGTCGTCACAGTACCTACCCGTTAAAGAAATTTCGTCCCGAAATTTGAGTGTGGTTGTCATGGTTAATAAATATGTTTTCATGACGAATATGAGTTGATAAAATAGAGTTTTATCATTATTGAGCAATATGGATAAAACAATTCGATTTTTCAAAGAGTACGAATGAAACTATCATGAGAGAGGTCCCAACGGGCATCGTCCACCTTCATCCAAAAACTTATCCAAATTTTTAGCCGTTAGTAAAAAAAAAATTTCAACGGCTATCCCAACGGTCACTTTTACACTATATAAACACCAACCATATACTTCATTTTATACACACAAACATATATTTCTTTTATATTTCCATCTTTCTCAAGATCAAGATCAAACACTCCCAAACTGCAAAATGTTAACACTTCCCCCAATGATATTTTCATTCGATGTTCATTACGGAGGTGATTTCCGTAATCAAATGAAGGAATATGAGTGGGGCGACAGTATTTCGTTTGAAGATATCGACATTCGTGATGTTGGTTTACAAGATTTGCTATCCTTTCTGAAGGAAAAAGTTCCGTGTGAATTCACGTCTGTGTTCTTTTATAGAGACGATTATGATGCGGATTGTAGGGCAAGTTTTTTGTGTACCGATGATCAATGGTACTTTATAAAAGATACCATTGAAGATCGCGGTAAACGCATTTCTTTGTATGTGGTTCTTGAAGATGAAGAGACGTTGGGTTATCGTTACCTCGATGAATCAGTTGAAGCAGCACTTGAGGCATCAAGAGAAATACCGATGTCTCCAGAGTACCTCACGGATGGTGAAATGACTAGTGAACGCTACTTTGCAGATGACAATTGATGACGACGAGTAGTTTGATTGTAATCTTTTAATTTTTAATTGTCGTGATGTTTTAATTTTTAATTATTGTAATTTCAGTGTTGTTGTCGAGTTTTATATCTTCCTTTATGTTTCAGAGCTCTTCGTCTTTTTAATCTCCTCTCGATCTCTAGTAAAATGAGTAATGGTCTGGAATTTGTAAGTATGGTGTTTCGAACGAATTTAATGTTATAATCAAGAAAGAACGTAATAGCACGATTTGATTCGTCAAATTACCAGAATCATTGAGAATAGAGCTATCAAGAATATACTTTCTTGATATGTTCTGAAGTTAATTAGAATGAAAGAGTTATGTAACATGACACAAGATGGTGGTATGATCTACTGTGAACCATCATGTCCCATTAGAACTCAGCATGACTTACTGTAATATAATCACGTTGATCAAGTGTCATTATATTATACTAACTCATGCATCAGTTCCCAACATTACTTCAATAACATTCATATTTTAAGCTCGAAAGTTTACAGAATATAGAAACTAATAGTTTCGATATGATGTAACACTGATATCATGAAGAGATTAATGATTTCAGATAAGAATACTTATGAAAATATCTTCAGAAATATGGAGGATATTTATAATGAAAGATACGATAATATCTTTGAATATCTAAGATTAGAGGATGATGGAGACTATTGTCCGCAAGGGTTTAGAGTCAGGAGCAAGATATTTGCTAAAGACTTTAGCAGACATTGGATCATTTGGATTCTTTGAAGTCAAACTTATTCTTTGTGATTTGTCCACGGCTTTCTTCATAGTTTCGCATAATCTGCTTTTCGGTACTAAATTTTCTACTGAATGTTTCCAATATAATGATACACAGGAAGCACGAAGAGGTATATAATTTCGGACGAGAATATTTATGAAAATATCCTCAGAAATATCGAAGATATTGATGATGATATTTTGGAATTTCTAATTTCGATGGTTGATGGAGGAAGATTTTTCCGCAAGATTTGAACATGACTTCGGAGCAAGATATTCTCTAAAGATTTCAACGGATCTAGATTTATCTGGGTTCTATGAATTTAGGGTATGTTACTTGTATTTCTCCTTGGTTTCCTTTATGGTTAGCTCAATCCGCTTTCCAGTTCTAACTTTTCTGAGCTTTTCCAACATACTAATCTTTATCATCGAACTTTCGATGATTATGGTCGTTTACGGTTATCTACAGTTTCTGCTGCTTCATTCAGCTTTTTCAACATTCAGAGTATTGATTTGTGACTGAGTGCTTTTCAGAATTTCAGAACGAGAGATCATAACTCTAAGAGATAAATGTCATACATATAACTGTTGATGTAGATATGCTGTGAGTTTTCAAAGTACTGATTGCTGATTCCTGGTAATTGTTATGGCAGTTCTCGTTACAAGATGCGGATGAGTATATGATAGGGTTTCAATGGATAAATATAGTGATTTATCGGAGAGGTTTAAGCCAAGGAGCAATGAGGTTGCTGGTAAGTTTACTGCTAATGTGGTGGAATATAAAAGAATCCTCCGGTATCAAAAGGGTAATTGTATATATCAGGATTATCGTAAGGCTACTTTGAATGAAAAGTCGAAGTTGACTTGTTGGAGCTGTGACAAAATTTGCTACTTTGAAAGGGATTACCAAGTTATTTTAGGTAATAACAATGCCAAAGAAGCTAGCACAGATACGTGTTAAACGTTTACTCAAGTTTCGAGTATTTTTCAGGTGCATATCTATATGCATATATCTTTTCTTCCGTAGATGAAGTACGGTTGGTTTATCTTTTCGATTGAGGTATTTTCAAGAATCATGAAAGGTTTGAACGCAGATTGTAATCGTCAAGATATAAATGAGGTTTAAGATGAAAATCAAGTGGCAAACTTGAAGTATTGGTTAGTTTCATATGTTTGATCAATATTTTAATTCATTTTAATTGTTCACTGTTTGTAGTCCTTAGTTGATTAGTCTACAGTTAGCTAGGAACAGTTAGCTAGGATTTTGTTAGCGTGGATTCTTAACAGAATTTCTCATAGTTAATTTGTTTGTTTCTAACAAATTTTATTCCATCAAATATTTTCTTCATTATGCCACTTGTTGGATTCTGATAGATCAAAATCCCAATATGAAATTTGAATTTGAATGAAAATTGTTATTCTGTGATGAACGGATTTGTATAGGTGTGGTTGCAAGTAGGATAGTAAATGACTGTTGAATCATATTCGAATAATGTACAGTATAACTTATTATTGCGAAATCTAAATATTCCTCGGGTATTACCTACCCGTTAAAATATTTTCACCATTAACAGTTTGTACAATAAAAATTTTAAATTACAATCTTTATGAAAACATATATACATATATATTTTCTTCAGACGTAATTATGGATTTAATGAGTCAATGTGATATTAAACTCATCAGATTTATGGCTAGAACTAGAGTACATATTCTCTAAAATATTAGAGATTACATAATCACTATAAAGGACGAAGATAGTTTATGTAGATTGATTCGTAAAACGATTCGTAGAACGATGATTATGCTTGAGGTATAGATTGCGAGATTGAGACATGTGATGATGTTGTTGTTGTTGGTACTCCTTGGTATCCATGGTGTGTATGACGTTGATGTTCGGGGTATAGATTAAGATGTTGAGGTGTGGGATGCAGATGTTGATGTTTGTGGTGGTGATGGTACTGTTGACATTGATGGTGATACTGGTTATGCTGCTGGTGCTGCTGCTGGTGTTTGTAACATTCGCACCATATTCTCTAAAGCCATTACCCGAGCGCGAAGCTCGTTGATTTCTTCTATTACACCGGGATGATTTTCGGTTCGGACTAGCGGATAAATATAATCGAGAATTTGGTATAGTATAAAATCGTGGCGAGATACTCTGGAAATGAGAGAAAAGATGGTGTTTCGAACAGGTTCACCGGTAAGTGCTTCAGGTTCTTCGCCAATAGGGCAATGTGGCGGATGAAAAGGATCACCTTATTCTTGTCTCCAATGATTGAGGAGACTACGAACCCATCCCCAATTCATCCAGAATAGACGATGACTGATTAGTTGATCCATTCTGGTCACACTGCTTTCGGAGCTTGAGTGGGATTCCATTTCGGAATTCGAGTGACTTGAACTAATGACGAATTCCATTTCGTACGATTGGATAAAGAATTTTTAAATATGAAATGATTTTCTGGCTAACGGATGGTATTCTTAATTACATAGAATATCCATATATATAGAACAAAAGGTTTCGTATATTACGGAGGGATTTACGGGATACGCCAGGTAAGGTTTACAGTAACAGATACGCTAAGATATGAATCTTGTCTATACGCTATTCATGCAATCAATGCAGCAAGACGTGTCTAGACTCAGAATGATAAGCAGATAATTTTTGACACAAAATGATAAGCAAAACTTTTTGACATGCAGACACGGTCGGAGTCCAGACTCACTAATGCATCCTAACGACTTATCAGTTAGACACACTAATGCAGACCTGATTCGCTATGACCACCGCTCTGATACCAACTGAAAGGACCCATCCTAATCCATCTGGACGAAGTCCATATCGATTATAAACGATTCACAACAGTTGATTTCATCACTAGGTACTTGACCCCTATATGATACATTTTACAAACATTGCATTCGTTTTTGAAAAGGCATTCTTTCATTACATTGAAAGTTGACGGCTTACATACCATTTCATAATATATCTAACTATAATTAACTTAATAATAATATTAATGAACTCAACGACTTGAATGCAACGTCTTTTGAAATATGACATGAATGATTCCAAGTAATGTATCTAATATGAGTTAATGCACAGCGGAAGATTTCTTTAGTACCTGAGAATAAACATGCTTTAAAGTGTCAACCAAAAGGTTGGTGAGTTCATTAGTTTAACATAAATAATCATTTCATAATTTTAATAGACCACAAGATTTCATATTTCCAGTTCTCATAAACGTACGTCCCATGCATAGAGACAAAAATATCATTCATATGGATTGAACACCTGGTAACCGACATTCACAATATACATATAAGAATATCCCCATCATTCCGGGATCCTCCATCGGACATGATATAAATTTCGAAGTACTAAAGCATCCGGTACTTTGGATGGGGCTTGTTGGGCCCGATAGATCTATCTTTAGAGTTCGCGTCAATTAGGGTGTCTGTTCCCTAATTCTTAGATTACCAGACTAAATAAAAAGGGGCATATCCGATTTCGATCATTCAACCATAAAATGTAGTTTCAATTACTTGTGTCTATTTCGTAAAACAGTTATAAAAACAGCGCATGTATTCTCAGTCCCAAAAATATAATGAGTAAAAAGGGAAATGAAACTCACGCATATAAATATTGTAAAACAATTAATAAAGCATTTGCATGGATTCTCAGCTCAAAAAACGTAAAGAGTAAAAAGGGCAAATGAAACTCACCTATTGTATTTTGTAGTAAAAATACATATGACGACACTGAACAATGCAGGGTTGGGCTCAGATTCACGAACCTATATCATATATATATATATATATATATATATATATATATATATATATATATATATATATATATTAATATACATAGTTGTTATTGAATAAAATTATATATTATTTGTTATTTTTAATAAGTTATGGGTTTCATTATTAACTTAATTAAAAGTATTCATTTTATATACTTTAAATAAATAAAAATATTAATATAGTTTAGTTAAGTATATTCTTATATGACTAATTTATATTGTAGTAATGATAATAATTTTAGTAATAATATTGATTATAATAATAATATAGTTCTTATAAAATAATGAAACTAGTAATAATAATAAAAAATGATAATAATAATAATAATAATAATGTAAAGATATTAATATTAACAAATGATAACTACCTTTAAAGCTTAATAATAATAAAAATAAACAATATTAATAATTGTATTAATAATATTAATAAGTATGATATTAACAATAATAATAATAATAATAATAATAATAATAATAATAATAATAATAATAATAATAATAATATTAATAATAATAATAATAATAATAATACTAATAATATTAATAATAATAATAATAATATTAATAATATTAATAATTATTATTATTATTATTATTATTATTATTATTATTATTATAATTAAAATTAAAATTAAAATACCTAATAAAAGAGGGTACGTGGCTTTGTTGGTAGCCACAACAGATCGAGAAGGCAGAAGTAGAAAACGCAGGAAAAATTTCACGATTCATGAAACCTTCGTTCCATTAATCGATCAAACGATCCCATAACAATTTGAGGTAATCGGTCATCAATTCATCATCATCGTCTCAATCATCGTCATCATCGTTTCAACATCCTCATCAGTCTTCATCAATTCTCAATCATCGTTAATCGTTATCCCTAATTAATCGATCAATTATGACATCGATCCCTATATAAATCAAGTAAGTAATCGGTTCCTCTTTAGTTGCAGTATTCTACTAATTTCTTTTATAACCTGAACTTTTATATGGATCAAACTAGAGTAAAAATTTTGAGGGTGTTCTTCGTGGGTTTGTTTGAATTGTAACAAAAGTAGAAACGAGATAGGAAGCAAGTTTGTTTTTACTGTAAATAGAATTAGAAACGGATATAAGTAACAGAAATCGTTAAATGTAATAGATTTGGGCTTGTGTTCGAGAATTCGAATGACAGAACAAACAGCCCAATTATGTTGTGATTATATTGATTATGTGATTCAGTTGAAATAAAAATATAACCGGAATAGTGATAGTTGTAGTTATGATTTTGGTTTGATGATGATGATAGGCTGAAATAGAAACACAAATAGCAGTAGCAGTAAAACGAAATAGCAATAACAATTGGTGATTTAATGGGTCTGTAATGGTGGGTTGGGACTGAAGTATAAACAGCATAGTAACAGTAATATGTAACTTGATCTTGTATGTTTTTGATTGATAATCTTATCAGGAACAAAAGATAGTAGCTGAAGCAATCGTAGTTAATAGGCTTATCTTGTTCAGATTATGATGAAACAGAAATCAGTAGCATAACAAATGGTTTTGGTTATGTTTGCAGGTTACACAGAAACATAAATGATACGGAAGTAGCAGGTAATAAACAGTCAACTGAGTTGGTTTTGGTTTTGGTATTGTTTGAGTAAGAAGTATGGCAATAAATTGATTTGCAGTAGAATATAATATATTTAATTGTGGTTTTGATAATAGTTTAATTGGTAGGGTTGTGGTGGTTTGATCGAGCTAATTATATATCTCTATATGTAGAGACTAAATAATTGGTGGTTTGTTTGTTGGAACAAAACAGAAATGGTGATGGTGATTTGCAGGTGATCGTGGAAGCTATCATAACAGTATTAATCGAAAGAAAAGGAAGTATAGCAGCAGTCTTGACAGAAGTAGTACACGCAAAAGAGTGATAACAAGCTGTGAGTTTGCAAGGTGATTGTTAGTGGTGATTTGTCTTGTATTTTACAGATTTGAAACCGAAAGTGACTGCAGCTACAGCAGTAGTTTGCAGTAGTGAATTGCAATGGCTGTTTGTAAAGTGTTGTGGAGATTAAGGTGGTGGTTTAAAGGAGCTCATGGTTGAAATGGGATTTCAATGATGATGTTATAGTATTGTCCTAATATGAATCAAATCGAAAAACAACAAACAGATAGAAGGAAAGCAAGATGATAGTCCCCAATGGCTTTGAACAAACAGCTGAGATACTTTGCAGGTTATGGTTGTGGTGGTTTGTAGTTTCATGATGGTGTTTTGAGTCGAAATGCACAATCAGGTAAAGAAAAAATGAAGGAACGAATAAAAGAGGTGGTGGTTTGTATATTTGGTTTTTGGTTAGTTAAATAGAATATATTAGTAGTGCATTTGTTGTTTGTTAGCTGAAAAACAAAAGAAAAAAGTAAAATCCTTTACAGTTGTCGAATAGTAGTACAAGTTAAAAGACAAATATTTTGGATCCTGAAATCTTGTGGGTGAAATCTTGTGGTTGCATGAATCGTTTGTGAAAAATTATAACCCAAACAAAAACAGTGTATTTTCAATATCTAACTTTCTCTGCATCTTATCCATATATGTCTATGTATAACAATAATTCAAATTTAATAATTAATAATAATAATATATTAATAATTAATATATACTTTAATAACACTCATGAATTGAGAGTGAATTGACAAGAAACAGAATACACAGTAAATCACATATAAACAATATTCGATTGAAATCAACAATATTAATATCAATTACATTGTTTATTAAATAACTTCAAAATCACAGAATATAAATACTATGCTTTTTATGTATATATATAGATCTATTTTATATAATAAATTTTATTATCTCCTATATTATTTTATAATTTAAACCATATATTAAATCAACTATATTTCAAAGTATTATATCTATTTATATATTTAAATATATATATATATGTATTTATTTATATATATGTAATAGTTCGTGAATCGTCAGAACTAGTCGAAGTTAATTTGATTGTATGAAAACAGTTCAAAATTTTTGAGACTCAATATTACAGACTTTGCTTATCGTATCTGAAACATATAAAGATTAAGTTTAAATTCGGTCGGAAATTCCCGGGTCATCACAACAAGATGGAGAAGTTAGCACGACTGTATTTGAAGGAAGTCGTCTCCAGACATGGAATACCAATCTCTATTATCTCTGATAGAGATGGCATATTTATTTCAAGATTCTGGCAGACATTACAGCAAGCATTGGGAACTCGTCTAGACATGAGTACTGCCTATCATCCACAAACTGATGGGTAGAGCGAAAGGAAGATACAAACGCTTGAAGACATGCTACGAGCTTGTGTTATTGATTTCGGAAACAGTTGGGATCGACATCTACCGTTAGCAGAATTTTCCTACAACAACAGCTACCATTCAAGCATTGAGATGGCGCCGTTTGAAGCACTTTATGGTAGAAAGTGCAGGTCTCCGATTTGTTGGAGTGAAGTGGGGGATAGACAAATTACGGGTCCAGAGATAATACAAGAAACTACCGAGAAAATCATCCAAATTCAACAAAGATTGAAAACCGCCCAGAGTCGACAAAAGAGCTACGCGGATAGTAAAAGAAAAGATATAGAGTTTGAAATTGGAGAAATGGTCATGCTTAAGGTTTCACCTTGGAAAGGCGTTGTTCGATTTGGTAAACGGGGGAAACCAAATCCAAGGTACATTGGACCATTCAAGATTATAAATCGTGTCGGACCAGTAGCTTACCAACTGGAGCTACCTCAACAACTCGCAGCTGTACATAACACTTTCCACGTCTCAAATTTGAAGAAATGTTTTGCTAAAGAAGATCTCACTATTCCGTTGGACGAAATCCAAATCAATGAAAAACTCCAATTCATTGAAGAACCCGTCGAAATAATGGATCGTGAGGTTAAGAGACTTAAACAAAACAAGATACCGATTGTTAAGGTTCGATGGAATGCTCGTAGAGGACCCGAGTTCACCTGGGAGCGTGAAGATCAGATGAAGAAGAAATACCCGCATTTATTTCCAGAAGATACGTCAACACCTCCAACTGCTTAAAATTTCGGGACGAAATTTATTTAACGGGTAGGTACTGTAGTGACCCGAACTTTTCCATGTTTATATATATATTAAATGAAATTGTTATTTACATGATTAAGTGTTTCCAACATGTTAAGCAATCAAACTTTTTAAGACTTGATTAATTGAAATAGGTTTCATATAGACAATTGACCACCCAAGTTGACCGGTGATTCACGAATGTTAAAACTTGTAAAAACTATACGATGACATATATATGGTTATATATATAGTTAACATGATTTTATTATAAGTATGTATCTCATTAGGTATTTTAACAATGAGATATATACATAAAAATGAGACTATTAATTTAAGAAACTCGAAAACGATATATATAACGATTATCGTTATAACAACGTCTTACTAGGTACATATGAATCATATTAAGATATTGATACACTTGGTTAATTATGTTAAATGATAAGTAAATATATTATTAAGTGTATTAACAATGAAATACATATGTAAAAATAAGACTACTAACTTAATGATTTCGAAACGAGACATATATGTAACGATTATCGTTGTAACGACATTTAACTGTATATATATCATACAAAGATATATTATATATCATAATATCATGATAATATAACAATTTAACATCTCATTTGTTATAATAAACAATGGGTTAACAACATTCAACAAGATCGTTAACCTAAAGGTTTCAAAACAACATTTACATGTAACGACTAACGATGACTTAACGACTCAGTTAAAATGTATATACATGTAGTGTTTTAATATGTATTCATACACTTTTGAAAGACTTCGAGAGACTTATCAAAATACTTCTACTTAACAAAAATGCTTACAATTACATCCTCGTTCAGTTTCATCAACAATTCTACTCGTATGCACCCGTATTCGTACTCGTACAATACACAACTTTTAGATGTATGTACTATTGGTATATACACTCCAATGATCAGCTCTTAGCAGCCCATGTGAGTCACCTAACACATGTGGCAACCATCATTTGGCAACTAGCATGAAATATCTCATAAAATTACAAAAATATGAGTAATCATTCATGACTTATTTACATGAAAACAAAATTACATATCCTTTATATCTAATCCATACACCAACGACCAAAAACACCTACAAACACTTTCATTCTTCAATTTTCTTCATCTAATTGATCTCTCTCAAGTTCTATCTTCAAGTTCTAAGTGTTCTTCATAAATTCCAAAAGTTCTAGTTTCATAAAATCAAGAATACTTCCATGATTGCAAGTTTACGTCCAAGTTTTCTAAATCCATTCCAAGTAATCCTCCAAGATCAAGAAACCTTTGTTACTTACAGTAGGTTATCTTTCTAATACAAGGTAATAATCATATTCAAACTTTAATTCAATTTCTATAACTGTAACAATCTTATTTCGAGTGGAAATCTTACTTGAAATTGTTTTCGTGTCATGATGCTTCAAGAACTTTCAAGCCATCCAAGGATCCTTTGAAGCTAGATCTATTTTTCTCATTTCCAGTAGGTTTATCCAAGGAACTTGAGGTAGTAATGATGTTCATAACATCATTCGATTCATACATATAAAGCTATCTTATTCGAAGGTTTAAACTTGTAATCACTAGAACATAGTTTAGTTAATTCTAAACTTGTTCGCAAATAAAAGTTAATCCTTCTAACTTGACTTTTAAAATCAACTAAAAACATGTTCTATATCTATATGATATGCTAACTTAATGATTTAAAACCTGGAAACACGAAAAACACCGTAAAATCGGATTTACGCCGTCGTAGTAACACTGCGGGCTGTTTTGGGTTAGTTAATTAAAAACTATGATAAACTTTGATTTAAAAGTTGTTATTCTGGGAAAATGATTTTTATTATGAACATGAAACTATATCCAAAAATTATGGTTAAACTCAAAGTGGAAGTATGTTTTCTAAAATGGTCATCTAGACGTCGTTCTTTCGACTGAAATGACTACCTTTACAAAAACGACTTGTAACTTATTTTTCTGACTATAAACCTATACTTTTTCTGTTTAGATTCATAAAATAGAGTTCAATATGAAACCATAGCAATTTAATTCACTCAAAACGGATTTAAAATGAAGAAGTTATGGGTAAAACAAGATTGGATAATTTTTCTCATTTTAGCTACGTGAAAATTGGTAACAAATCTATTCCAACCATAACTTAATCAACTTGTATTGTATATTATGTAATCGTGAGATACCATAGACACGTATACAATGTTTCGACCTATCATGTCGACACATCTATATATATTTCGGAACAACCATAGACACTCTATATGTGAATATTGGAGTTAGCTATACAGGGTTGAGGTTGATTCCAAAATATATATAGTTTGAGTTGTGATCAATACTGAGATACGTATACACTGGGTCGTGGATTGATTCAAGATAATATTTATCGATGTATTTCTGTACATCTAACTGTGGACAATTAGTTGTAGGTTACTAACGAGGACAGCTGACTTAATAAACTTAAAACATCAAAATATATTAAAAGTGTTGTAAATATATTTTGAACATACTTTGATATATATGTATATATTGTTATAGGTTTGTGAATCAACCAGTGGCCAAGTCTTACTTCCCGACGAAGTAAAAATCTGTGAAAGTGAGTTATAGTCCCACTTTTAAAATCTAATATTTTTGGGATGAGAATACATGCAGGTTTTATAAATGATTTACAAAATAGACACAAGTACGTGAAACTACATTCTATGGTTGAATTATCGAAATCGAATATGCCCCTTTTTATTAAGTCTGGTAATCTAAGAATTAGGGAACAGACACCCTAATTGACGCGAATCCTAAAGATAGATCTATTGGGCCTAACAAACCCCATCCAAAGTACCGGATGCTTTAGTAATTCAAAATTTATATCATATTCGAAGGGTGTCCCGGAATGATGGGGATATTCTTATATATGGATCTTGTTAATGTCGGTTACCAGGTGTTCACCATATGAATGATTTTTATCTCTATGTATGGGATGTGTATTGAAATATGAAATCTTGTGGTCTATTGTTACGATTTGATATATATAGGTTAAACCTATAACTCACCATCATTTTTGTTGACGTTTAAAGCATGTTTATTCTCAGGTGAATACTAAGAGCTTCCGCTGTTGCACACTAAAATAAGGACAAGATTTGGAGTCCATGTTTGTATGATATTGTGTAAAAACTGCATTCAAGAAACTGATTTCGATGTAACATATTTGTATTGTAAACCATTATGTAATGGTCGTGTGTAAACAGGATATTTTAGATTATCATTATTTAATAATCTACGTAAAGCTTTTTAAACCTTTATTTATGAAATAAAGGTTATGGTTTGTTTTAAAAATGAATGCACTCTTTGATTATTTCACTGGTTTCTCGAATTGATTCAATGCTTTCAACAAGAATATTTTTTTACGATTTTAATTTTACTTTCCCAGATATTAAATCTCACGTAAAACTACTCAATTTAGTGTGTGAAATAAATAGACTTTTCATGAATTTTTCTGTCAAAATACTCTTATTTTTTCTAAATTTTCTGAATGAACCGGTCTAGATGAAATTGTTTGGTTGAAGCGGTTTAAATGTGAATGTGTTTTTGTATAAAATGTTATGTGAAACCTAGTAAGAACGAGTAATATTGGTTCAATACTAATATTTAAATGGACATCAGAATGCTGTCACGAATTATTCCATGTATTATTTCTATAATTATTTCACTGGTTTCTCGGATTGATTCAATGCTTTCAACAAGAATATTTTTTTACAGTTTTAATTTTCTTTTCTGAGATATTAAATCTCGCGTAAAACTACTCATTTTAGTGTGTGAAATAAATAGACTTTTCATGAATTTTTCTGTCAAAATACTCTTATTTTTTCTAAATTTTCTGAATGAACCGGTCTAGTTGAAATTGTTTGGTTGAAGCGGTGTGACTGTGAATGTGTTTTTGTATAAAATGGTATGTGAAACCAAGTAAGAACGAGTAAAATTGGCTCAATACTAATATTTAAATGGACGTCAGAATGGTTTCACGAATTATTTCATGTATTATTTCTATAATTATTTCATTGGTTTCTCGAATTGATTCAATTCTTTCAACAAGAATATTTTTTTCAGTTTTAATTTTACTTTCTCAGATATTAAATCTCGTGTAAAACTACTCATTTTAGTGTGTGAAATAAATAGAATTTTCATGAATTTTTCTATCAAAATACTCTTATTTTTTCTAAATTTTCTGAATGAACCGGTCTAGATGAAATTGTTTGGTTGAAGCGGTTTAAATGTGAATGTGTTTTTGTATAAAATGGTATGTGAAACCTAGTAAGAACGAGTAATATTGGCTCAATGCTAATATTTAAATGGACGTCAAAATGGTATCACGAATTATTTCATGTATTATTTCTATAATTATTTCACTGGTTTCTCGAATTGATTCAATGCTTTCAACAAGAATATTTTTTTACAGTTTTAATTTTACTTTCCCAGATATTAAATCTCGCGTAAAACTACTCATTTTAGTGTGTGAAATAAATAGACTTTTCATGAATTTTCTGTCAAAATACTCTTATTTTTTTCTAAATTTTCTGAATGAACCGGTCTAGATGAAATTGTTTGGTTGAAGCGGTTTAAATGTGAATGTGTTTTTGTATAAAATGGTATGTGAAACCTAGTAAGAACGAGTAAAATTGGCTCAATGCTAATATTTAAATGGACGTCAGAATGGTTTCACGCATTATTTCATGTATTATTTCTATAAATATTTCACTGATTTCTTGAATTGATTCAATCTTTCAACAAGAATATTTTTTTCAGTTTTAATTTTACTTTCCCAAATATTAAATCTCGTGTAAAACTACTCATTTTAGTGTGTGAAATAAATATAATTTTCATGAATTTTTCTGTCAAAATACTCTTATTTTTTCTAAATTTTCTGAATGAACCGGTCTAGATGAAATTGTTTGGTTGAAGCGGTTTAAATGTGAATGTGTTTTTGTATAAAATGGTATGTAAAACCTAGTAAGAACGAGTAATATTGGCTCAATGCTAATATTTAAATGGACGTCAGAATGGTTTCACGAATTATTTCATGTATTATTTCTATAATTATTTCACTGGTTTCTCGAATTGATTCAATGCTTTCAACAAGAATATTTTTTTCAGTTTTAATTTTACTTTCTCAGATATTAAATCTCGTGTAAAACTACTCATTTTAGTGTGTGAAATAAATAGAATTTTCATGAATTTTTCTATCAAAATACTCTTATTTTTTCTAAATTTTCTGAATGAACCGGTCTAGATGAAATTGTTTGGTTGAAGCGGTTTAAATGTGAATGTGTTTTTGTATAAAATGTTATGTGAAACCTAGTAAGAACGACTAATATTGGCTCAATAATAATATTTAAATGGACGTCAGAATAGTTTCACGAATTATTTCATGTATTATTTCTATAATTATTTCACTGGTTTCTCGGATTGATTCAATGCTTTCAACAAGAATATTTTTTTACAGTTTTAATTTTATTTTCCCAGATATTAAATCTCGCGTAAAACTACTCATTTTAGTGTGTGAAATAAATAGAGTTTTCATGAATTGTTCTTTCAAATACTCTTATTTTTTCTAAATTTTCTGAATGAACCGGTCTAGATGAAATTGTTTGGTTGAAGCGGTGTGACTGTGAATGTGTTTTTGTATGAAATGGTATGTGAAACCTAGAAAGAACGAGTAAAATTGGCTCAATGCTAATATTTAAATGGATGTCAGAATGGTTTCACGAATTATTTCATGTATTATTTCTATAATTATTTCACTGGTTTCTAGAATTGATTCAATGCTTTCAACAAGAATATTTTTTTCAGTTTTAATTTTACTTTCCCAGATATTAAATCTCGTGTAAAAGTACTCATTTTAGTGTGTGAAATAAATAGAATTTTCATGAATTTTTCTGTCAAAATACACTTATTTTTTCTAAATTTTCTGAATGAACCGGTCTAGATGAAATTGTTTGGTTGAAGCGGTTTAAATGTGAATGTGTTTTTGTATAAAATGGTATGTGAAACCTAGTAAGAACGATTAATATTGGCTCAATGCTAATATTTAAATGGACGTCAGAATGGTTTCACGAATTATTTCATGTATTATTTCTATAATTATTTCACTAGTTTCTCGAATTGATTCAATGCTTTCAACAAGAATACTTTTTTACAGTTTTAATTTTACTTTCCCAGATATTAAATGTCGCGTAAAACTACTCATTTTAGTGTGTGAAATAAATAGACTTTTCATGAATTTTCTGTCAAAATACTCTTATTTTTTTTCTAAATTTTCTGAATGAACCGGTCTAGATGAAATTGTTTGGTTGAAGTGGTTTAAATGTGAATGTGTTTTTGTATAAAATGGTATGTGAAACCTAGTAAGAACGAGTAAAATTGGCTCAATGCTAATATTTAAATGGACGTCAGAATGGTTTCACGAATTATTTCATGTATTATTTCTATAAATATTTCACTGATTTCTCGAATTGATTCAATCTTTCAACAAGAATATTTTTTTCAGTTTTAATTTTACTTTCCCAAATATTAAATCTCGTGTAAAACTACTCATTTTAGTGTGTGAAATAAATATAATTTTCATGAATTTTTTTGTCAAAATACTCTTATTTTTTATAAATTTTCTGAATGAACCGGTCTAGATGAAATTGTTTGGTTGAAGCGGTTTAAATGTGAATGTGTTTTTGTATAAAATGGTATGTGAAACCTAGTAAGAACGAGTAATATTGGCTCAATACTAATATTTAAATGGACGTCAGAATGGTTTCACGAAATATTTCATGTATTATTTCTATAATTATTTTACTGGTTTCTCGAATTGATTCAATGCTTTCAACAAGAATATTTTTTTCAGTTTTAATTTTACTTTCTCAGATATTAAATCTCGTGTAAAACTACTCATTTTAGTGTGTGAAATAAATAGAATTTTCATGAATTTTTCTATCAAAATACTCTTATTTTTTCTAAATTTTCTGAATGTACCGGTCTAGATGAAATTGTTTGGTTGAAGCGGTTTAAATGTGAATGTGTTTTTGTATAAAATTTTATGTGAAGCCTAGTAAGAACGACTAATATTGGCTCAATACTAATATTTAAACGGACGTCAGAATGGTTTCACGAATTATTTCATGTATTATTTCTATAATTATTTCACTGGTTTCTCGGATTGATTCAATGCTTTCAACAAGAATATTTTTTTACAGTTTTAATTTTATTTTCCCAGATATTAAATCTCGCGTAAAACTACTCATTTTAGTGTGTGAAATAAATAGAGTTTTCATGAATTTTTCTTTCAAATACTCTTATTTTTTCTAAATTTTCTGAATGAACCGGTCTAGATGAAATTGTTTGGTTGAAGCGGTGTGACTGTGAATGTGTTTTTGTATGAAATGGTATGTGAAACCTAGAAAGATCGAGTAAAATTGGCTCAATGCTAATATTTAAATGGATGTCAGAATGGTTTCACGAATTATTTCATGTATTATTTCTATAATTATTTCACTGGTTTCTAGAATTGATTCAATGCTTTCAACAAGAATAATTTTTTCAGTTTTAATTTTACTTTCCCAGATATTAAATCTCGTGTAAAAGTACTCATTTTAGTGTGTGAAATAAATAGAATTTTCATGAATTTTTCTGTCAAAATACACTTATTTTTTCTAAATTTTCTGAATGAACCGGTCTAGATGAAATTGTTTGGTTGAAGCGGTTTAAATGTGAATGTGTTTTTGTATAAAATGGTATGTGAAACCTAGTAAGAACGAGTAATATTGGCTCAATGCTAATATTTAAATGGACGTCAGAATGGTTTCATGAATTATTTCATGTATTATTTCTATAATTATTTCACTAGTTACTCGAATTGATTCAATGCTTTCAACAAAAATATTTTTTTACAGTTTTAATTTTACTTTTCCAGATATTAAATCTCGTGTAAAACTACTCATTTTAGTGTGTGAAATAAATAGACTTTTCATGAATTTTTTTTGTCAAAATACTCTTATTTTTTCTAAATTTTCTGAATGAACCGGTCTAGATGAAATTATTTGGTTGAAGCGGTTTAACTGTGAACGTGTTTTTGTATAAAATGGTATGTGAAACCTAGTAAGAACGAGTAAAATTGGCTCAATGTTAATATTTAAATGGACGTCAGAATGGTTTCTCGAATTATTTCATGTATTATTTCTTTAATTATTTCACTGGTTTCTCAAATTGATTCAATGCTTTCAACAAGAATATTTTTTTACGATTTTAATTTTACTTTCCCAGATATTAAATCTCGCGTAAAACTACTCATTTTAGTGTGTGAAATAAATAGACTTTTCATGAATTTTTCTGTCAAAATACTCTTATTTTTTCTAAATTTTCTGAATGAACCGGTCTAGATGAAATTGTTTGGTTGAAGCGGTTTGACTGTGAATGTGTTTTTGTATAAAATGTTATGTGAAACCTAGTAAGAACGAGTAATATTGGCTCAATACTAATATTTAAATGGACGTCAGAATGGTGTCACGAATTATTTCATGTATTATTTCTATAATTATTTCACTGGTTTCTCGGATTGATTCAATGCTTTCAACAAGAATATTTTTTTACAGTTTTAATTTTATTTTCCCAGATATTAAATCTCGCGTAAAACTACTCATTTTAGTGTGTGAAATAAATAGACTTTTCATGAATTTTTCTGTCAAAATACTCTTATTTTTTCTAAATTTTCTGAATGAACCGGTCTAGATGAAATTGTTTGGTTGAAGCGGTGTGACTGTGAATGTGTTTTTGTATAAAATGCTATGTGAAGCCTAGTAAGAACGAGTAAAATTAGCTCAATGCTAATATTTAAATGGATGTCAGAATGGTTTCACGAATTATTTCATGTATTATTTCTATAATTATTTCACTGGTTTCTAGAATTGATTCAATGCTTTCAACAAGAATATTTTTTTCAGTTTTAATTTTACTTTCCCAGATATTAAATCTCGCGTAAAAGTACTCATTTTAGTGTGTGAAATAAATAGAATTTTCATGAATTTTCTGTCAAAATACTCTTATTTTTTCTAAATTTTCTGAATGAACCGGTCTAGATGAAATTGTTTGGTTGAAGCAGTTTAAATGTGAATGTGTTTTTGTATAAAATGGTATGTGAAACCTAGTCAGAACGAGTAATATTGGCTATATGCTAATATTTAAATGGACGTCAGAATGGTTTCACGAATTATTTCATGTATTATTTTCTATAATTATTTCACTGGCTTCTCGAATTAATTCAATGCTTTCAACAAGAATATTTTTTTACGGTTTTAATTTTAATATCCCAGATATTAAATCTCGCGTAAAACTACTCTTTTTAGTGTGTGAAATAAATAGACTTTTCATAAAATTTTTCTGTCAAAATACTCTTATTTTTTTCTAAATTTTCTGAATGAACCGGTCTAGATGAAATTGTTTGGTTGAAGCGGTTTGACTGTGAATGTGTTTTTGTATAAAATGGTATGTGAAACCTAGTAAGAACGAGTAAAATTGGCTCAATGCTAATATTTAAATGGACGTCAGAATGGTTTCACAAATTATTTCATGTATTATTTCAATAATTATTTCACTGGTTTCTCGAATTGATTCATTGCTTTCAACAAGATTATTTTTTTCAATTTTAATTTTACTTTCCCAGATATTAAATCTCGCGTAAAACTACTCATTTTAGTGTGTGAAATAAATAGAATTTTCATGAATTTTTCTGTCAAAATACTCTTATTTTTTCTAAATTTTCTGAATGAACCGGTCTAGATTAAATTGTTTGGTTGAAGCAGTTTAAATGTGAATGTGTTTTTTTATAAAATGGTATGTGAAACCTAGTAAGAACGAGTAATATTGGCTCAAAGCTAATATTTAAATGGACGTCAGAATGATTTCACGAATTATTTCATGTATTATTTCTATAATTATTTCACTGGTTTCTCGAATTCATTCAATGCTTTCAACAAGAATATTTTTTACAGTTTTAATTTTACTTTCCCAGATATTAAATCTCGCGTAAAACTACTCATTTAAGTGTGTGCAATAAATTGACTTTTCATGAATTTTTCTGTCAAAATACTCTTATTTTTTCTAAATTTTCTGAATGAACCGGTCTAGATGAAATTGTTTGGTTGAAGCAGTGTGACTGTGAATGTATTTTTGTATAAAATGGTATATGAAACCTAGTAAGAACGAGTAAAATTGGCTCAATGCTAATATTTAAATGGACGTCAGAATGGTTTCACGAATTATTTCATGTATTATTTCTATAATTATTTCACTGGTTTCTCGAATTGATTCAATGCTTTCAACAAGAATTTTTTTTTACAGTTTTAATTTTACTTTCCCAGATATTAAATCTCGGGTAAAACTACTCATTTTAGTGTGTGAAATAAATAGACTTTTCATGAATTTTTCTATCAAAATACTCTTATTTTTTCTAAATTTTCTGAATGAACCGGTCTAGATGAAATTGTTTGGTTGAAGCGGTTTAAATGTGAATGTGTTTTTGTATAAAATGGTATGTGAAACCTAGTAAGAACGAGTAATATTGGCTCAATGCTAATATTTAAATGGACGTCAGAATGATTTCACGAATTATTTCATGTATTATTTCTATAATTATTTCACTGGTTTCTCGAATTCATTCAATGCTTTCAACAAGAATATTTTTTACAGTTTTAATTTTACTTTCCCAGATATTAAATCTCGCGTAAAACTACTCATTTAAGTGTGTGCAATAAATTGACTTTTCATGAATTTTTCTGTCAAAATACTCTTATTTTTTCTAAATTTTCTGAATGAACCGGTCTAGATGAAATTGTTTGGTTGAAGCAGTGTGACTGTGAATGTATTTTTGTATAAAATGGTATATGAAACCTAGTAAGAACGAGTAAAATTGGCTCAATGCTAATATTTAAATGGACGTCAGAATGGTTTCACGAATTATTTCATGTATTATTTCTATAATTATTTCACTGGTTTCTCGAATTGATTCAATGCTTTCAACAAGAATTTTTTTTTACAGTTTTAATTTTACTTTCCCAGATATTAAATCTCGGGTAAAACTACTCATTTTAGTGTGTGAAATAAATAGACTTTTCATGAATTTTTCTATCAAAATACTCTTATTTTTTCTAAATTTTCTGAATGAACCGGTCTAGATGAAATTGTTTGGTTGAAGCGGTTTAAATGTGAATGTGTTTTTGTATAAAATGGTATGTGAAACCTAGTAAGAACGAGTAATATTGGCTCAATGCTAATATTTAAATGGACGTCAGAATGGTTTCACGAATGATTTCATGTATTGTTTCTATAATTATTTCACAGGTTTCTCGAATTGTTTCAATGCTTTCAACAAGAATAATTTTTTACAGTTTTAATTTTACTTTCCCAGATATTAAATCTCGTGTAAAACTACTCATTTTAGTGTGTGAAATAAATAGACTTTTCATGAATTTTTCTGTCAAAATACTATTATTTTTTCTAAATTTTCTGAATGAACCTGTCTAGATGAAATTGTTTGGTTGAAGCGGTGTGACTGTGAATTTGTTTTTATATAAAATGGTATGTGAAACCTAGTAAGAACGAGTAAAATTGGCTCAATGTTAATATTTAAAGGGACGTCATAATGGTTTCTCGAATTATTTCAAGTATTATTTCTTTAATTATTTCACTGATTTCTCAAATTGATTCAATGCTTTCAACAAGAATATTTTTTTACGATTTTAATTTTACTTTCCCAGATATTAAATCTCGCGTAAAACTACTCATTTTAGTGTGTGAAATAAATAGACTTTTCATTAATTTTTCTGTCAAAATACTCTTATTTTTTCTAAATTTTCTAAATGAATCGGTCTAGATGAAATTGTTTGGTTAAAGCGGTTTAAATATGAATGTGTTTTTGTATAAAATGTTATGTGAAACCTAGTAAGATCGAGTAATATTGGCTCAATACTAATATTTAAATGGACGTCAGAATGTTTTCATGAATTATTTCATGTATTATTTCTATAATTATTTCACTGGTTTCTAGAATTGATTCAATGCTTTCAACAAGAATATTTTTTTCAGTTTCAATTTTACTTTCCCAGATATTAAATCTCGCGTAAAAGTACTCATTTTAGTGTGTGAAATAAATAGAATTTTCATGAATTTTCTGTCAAAATACTCTTATTTTTTTCTAAATTTTCTGAATGAACCGGTCTAGATGAAATTGTTTGGTTGAAGCGGTTTAAATGTGAATGTGTTTTTGTATAAAATGGTATGTGAAACCTAGTAAGAACGAGTAATATTGGCTCAATGCTAATATTTAAATGGACGTCAGAATGGTTTCACGAATTATTTCATGTATTATTTCTATAATTATTTCACTGGTTTCTCGAATTAATTCAATGCTTTCAACAAGAATATTTTTTTATAGTTTTAATTTTACTTTCTCAGATATTAAATCTCGCGTAAAACTACTCATTTTAGTGTGTGAAATAAATAGACTTTTCATGAATTTTTTTGTCAAAATACTCTTATTTTTTCTAAATTTTCTGAATGAACCGGTCTAGATGAAATTGTTTGGTTGAAGCGGTTTAAATGTGAATGTGTTTTTGTATAAAATGTTATGTGAAACCTAGTAAGAACGAGCAATATTGGCTCAATACTAATATTTAAATGGACGTCAGAATGCTGTCACGAATTATTTCATGTATTATTTCTATAATTATTTCACTAGTTTCTCGAATTGATTCAATGCTTTCCACAAGAATATTTTTTTCAGTTTTAATTTTACTTTCTCAGATATTAAATCTCGTGTAAAACTACTCATTTTAGTGTGTGAAATAAATAGAATTTTCATGAATTTTCTGTCAAAATACTCTTATTTTTTCTAAATTTTCTGAATGAACCGGTCTAGATGAAATTGTTTGGTTGAAGCGGTTTAAATGTGAATGTGTTTTTGTATAAAATGGTATGTGAAACCTAGTAAGAACGAGTAATATTGGCTCAATGCTAATATTTAAATGGACGTCAGAATGGTTTCACGAATTATTTCATGTATTATTTCTATGATTATTTCACTGGTTTCTCGAATTGATTCAATGATTTCAACAAGAATATTTTTTTACAGTTTTAATTTTACTTTCCCAGATATTAAATCTCGCGTAAAACTACTCATTTTAATGTGTGAAATAAATAGACTTTTCATGAATTTTTCTGTCAAAATACTCTTATTTTTTCTAAATTTTCTGAATGAACCGGTCTAGATGAAATTGTTTGGTGGAAGCGATTTGACTGTGAATGTGTTTTTGTATAAAATAGTATGTGAAACCTAGTAAGAACGAGTAAAATTTCCTCAATGCTAATATTTAAATGGACGTCAGAATGGTTTCACGAATTATTTCATGTATTATTTCTATAATTATTTCACTGGTTTCTCGGATTGATTCAATGCTTTCAACAAGAATATTTTTTAAGTTTTAATTTTACTTTCCCAGATATTAAATCTCCTGTAAAACTACTCATTTTAGTGTGTGAAATAAATAGAATTTTCATGAATTTTTCTGTCAAAATACTCTTATTTTTTCTAAATTTTCTGAATGAACCGGTCTAGATGAAATTGTTTGGTTGAAGCGGTTTAAATGTGAATGTGTTTTTGTATAAAATGGTATGTGAAACCTAGTAAGAATGAGTAATATTGGCTCAATTCTAATATTTAAATGGACGTCAGAATGGTTTCACTAATTATTTCATGTATTATTTCTATAATTATTTCACTGGTTTCTCGAATTGATTCAATGCTTTCAACAAGAATATTTTTTTACAGTTTTAATTTTACTTTCCCAGATATTAAATCTCGCGTAAAACTACTCATTTTAATGTGTGAAATAAATAGACTTTTCATGAATTTTTCTGTCAAAATACTCTTATTTTTACTAAATTTTCTGAATAAACCGGTCTAGATGAAATTGTTTGGTTGAAGCGATTTGACTGTGAATGTGTTTTTGTATAAAATGGTATGTGAAACCTAGTAAGAACGAGTAATATTGGTTCAATGCTAATATTTAAATGGACGTCAGAATGGTTTCCCGAATTATTTCATGTATTATTTCTATAATTATTTCACTGGTTTCTCGAATTAATTCAATGCTTTCAACAAGAATATTTTTTTACAGTTTTAATTTTACTTTCCCGGATATTAAATCTCGCGTAAAACTACTCATTTTAGTGTGTTAAATAAAGATAATTTTCTTGAATTTTTCTGTCAAAATACTCTTATTTTTTCTAAATTTTCTGAATGAACCGGTCTAGATGAGATTGTTTGGTTGAAGCGGTTTAAATGTGAATGTGTTTTTGTATAAAATGGTATGTGAAACCTAGTAAGAACGAGTAATATTGGCTCAATGCTAATATTTAAATTGACGTCAGAATGGTTTCACGAATTATTTCATGTATTATTTCTATAATTATTTCACTGGTTTCTCGAATTGATTCAATGCTTTCAACAAGAATAATTTTTTGCAGTTTTAATTTTACTTTCCCAGATATTAAATCTCGCGTAAAACTACTCATTTTAGTGTGTGAAATAAATAGACTTTTCATGAATTTTTCTGTCAAAATACTCTTATTTTTTCTAAATTTTCTGAATGAACCGGTATAGAGGAAATTGTTTGGTTGAAGCGGTTTGACCGTGAATGTGTTTTTGTATAATATGGTATGTGAAACCTAGTAAGGACGAGTAAAATTGGCTCAATTCTAATACTTAAATGGACGTCAAAATGTTTCATGTATTATTTCTATAATTATTTCATTGGATTCTCGAATTGATTCAATGCTTTCAACAAGAATATTTTTTTACAGTTTTAATTTTACTTTCCCAGATATTAAATCTTGCGTAAAACTACTCATTTTAGTGTGTGAAATAAATAGACATTTCACGAATTTTTTTGTCAAAATAATCTTATTTTTTCTAAATTTTCTGAATGAACCGGTCTAGATTAAATTGTTTGGTTGAAGCGGTTTAAATGTGAATGTATTTTGTATAAAATGGTATGTGAAAACTAGTAAGAACGAGTAATATTAGCTCAATACTAATATTTAAATGGACGTCAGAATGGTTTCACGAATTATTTCATGTATTATTTCTATAATTATTTCACTGGTTTTTCGGATTGATTCAATGCTTTCAACAAGAATATTTTTTCAGTTTTAATTTTACTTTCCCAGATATTAAATCTCGTGTAAAACTACTCATTTTAGTGTGTGAAATAAATAGAATTTTCATGAACTTTTCTGTCAAAATACTCTTATTTTTTCTAAATTTTCTGAATGAACCGGTCTAGATGAAATTGTTTGGTTGAAGCGGTTTAAATGTGAATGTGTTTTTGTATAAAATGGTATGTGAAACCTAGTAAGAACGAGTAATATTGGCTCAATGCTAATATTTAAATGGACGTCAGAATGGTTTCACGAATTATTTCATGTATTATTTCTATAATTATTTCACTGGTTTCTCGAATTAATTCAATGCTTTCAACAAGAATATTTTTTTATAGTTTTAATTTTACTTTCTCAGATATTAAATCTCGCGTAAAACTACTCATTTTAGTGTGTGAAATAAATAGACTTTTCATGAATTTTTCTGTCAAAATACTCTTATTTTTTCTAAATTTTCTGAATGAACCGGTCTAGATGAAATTGTTTGGTTGAAGCGGTTTAAATGTGAATGTGTTTTTGTATAAAATGTTATGTGAAACCTAGTAAGAACGAGCAATATTGGCTCAATACTAATATTTAAATGGACGTCAGAATGCTGTCACGAATTATTTCATGTATTATTTCTATAATTATTTCACCAGTTTCTCGAATTGATTCAATGCTTTCCACAAGAATATTTTTTTCAGTTTTAATTTTACTTTCTCAGATATTAAATCTCGTGTAAAACTACTCATTTTAGTGTGTGAAATAAATAGAATTTTCATGAATTTTCTGTCAAAATACTCTTATTTTTTCTAAATTTTCTGAATGAACCGGTCTAGATGAAATTGTTTGGTTGAAGCGGTTTAAATGTGAATGTGTTTTTGTATAAAATGGTATGTGAAACCTAGTAAGAACGAGTAATATTGGCTCAATGCTAATATTTAAATGGACGTCAGAATGGTTTCACGAATTATTTCATGTATTATTTCTATGATTATTTCACTGGTTTCTCGGATTGATTCAATGCTTTCAACAAGAATATTTTTTAAGTTTTAATTTTACTTTCCCAGATATTAAATCTCCTGTAAAACTACTCATTTTAGTGTGTGAAATAAATAGAATTTTCATGAATTTTTCTGTCAAAATACTCTTATTTTTTCTAAATTTTCTGAATGAACCGGTCTAGATGAAATTGTTTGGTTGAAGCGGTTTAAATGTGAATGTGTTTTTGTATAAAATGGTATGTGAAACCTAGTAAGAATGAGTAATATTGGCTCAATTCTAATATTTAAATGGACGTCAGAATGGTTTCACTAATTATTTCATGTATTATTTCTATAATTATTTCACTGGTTTCTCGAATTGATTCAATGCTTTCCACAAGAATATTTTTTTCAGTTTTAATTTTACTTTCTCAGATATTAAATCTCGTGTAAAACTACTCATTTTAGTGTGTGAAATAAATAGAATTTTCATGAATTTTCTGTCAAAATACTCTTATTTTTTCTAAATTTTCTGAATGAACCGGTCTAGATGAAATTGTTTGGTTGAAGCGGTTTAAATGTGAATGTGTTTTTGTATAAAATGGTATGTGAAACCTAGTAAGAACGAGTAATATTGGCTCAATGCTAATATTTAAATGGACGTCAGAATGGTTTCACGAATTATTTCATGTATTATTTCTATGATTATTTCACTGGTTTCTCGAATTGATTCAATGATTTCAACAAGAATATTTTTTTACAGTTTTAATTTTACTTTCCCAGATATTAAATCTCGCGTAAAACTACTCATTTTAATGTGTGAAATAAATAGACTTTTCATGAATTTTTCTGTCAAAATACTCTTATTTTTTCTAAATTTTCTGAATGAACCGGTCTAGATGAAATTGTTTGGTGGAAGCGATTTGACTGTGAATGTGTTTTTGTATAAAATAGTATGTGAAACCTAGTAAGAACGAGTAAAATTTCCTCAATGCTAATATTTAAATGGACGTCAGAATGGTTTCACGAATTATTTCATGTATTATTTCTATAATTATTTCACTGGTTTCTCGGATTGATTCAATGCTTTCAACAAGAATATTTTTTAAGTTTTAATTTTACTTTCCCAGATATTAAATCTCCTGTAAAACTACTCATTTTAGTGTGTGAAATAAATAGAATTTTCATGAATTTTTCTGTCAAAATACTCTTATTTTTTCTAAATTTTCTGAATGAACCGGTCTAGATGAAATTGTTTGGTTGAAGCGGTTTAAATGTGAATGTGTTTTTGTATAAAATGGTATGTGAAACCTAGTAAGAATGAGTAATATTGGCTCAATTCTAATATTTAAATGGACGTCAGAATGGTTTCACTAATTATTTCATGTATTATTTCTATAATTATTTCACTGGTTTCTCGAATTGATTCAATGCTTTCAACAAGAATATTTTTTTACAGTTTTAATTTTACTTTCCCAGATATTAAATCTCGCGTAAAACTACTCATTTTAATGTGTGAAATAAATAGACTTTTCATGAATTTTTCTGTCAAAATACTCTTATTTTTACTAAATTTTCTGAATAAACCGGTCTAGATGAAATTGTTTGGTTGAAGCGATTTGACTGTGAATGTGTTTTTGTATAAAATGGTATGTGAAACCTAGTAAGAACGAGTAATATTGGTTCAATGCTAATATTTAAATGGACGTCAGAATGGTTTCCCGAATTATTTCATGTATTATTTCTATAATTATTTCACTGGTTTCTCGAATTAATTCAATGCTTTCAACAAGAATATTTTTTTACAGTTTTAATTTTACTTTCCCGGATATTAAATCTCGCGTAAAACTACTCATTTTAGTGTGTTAAATAAAGATAATTTTCATGAATTTTTCTGTCAAAATACTCTTATTTTTTATAAATTTTCTGAATGAACCGGTCTAGATGAGATTGTTTGGTTGAAGCGGTTTAAATGTGAATGTGTTTTTGTATAAAATGGTATGTGAAACCTAGTAAGAACGAGTAATATTGGCTCAATGCTAATATTTAAATTGACGTCAGAATGGTTTCACGAATTATTTCATGTATTATTTCTATAATTATTTCACTGGTTTCTCGAATTGATTCAATGCTTTCAACAAGAATAATTTTTTGCAGTTTTAATTTTACTTTCCCAGATATTAAATCTCGCGTAAAACTACTCATTTTAGTGTGTGAAATAAATAGACTTTTCATGAATTTTTCTGTCAAAATACTCTTATTTTTTCTAAATTTTCTGAATGAACCGGTATAGATGAAATTGTTTGGTTGAAGCGGTTTGACTGTGAATGTGTTTTTGTATAATATGGTATGTGAAACCTAGTAAGGACGAGTAAAATTGGCTCAATGCTAATACTTAAATGGACGTCAAAATGTTTCATGTATTATTTCTATAATTATTTCATTGGATTCTCGAATTGATTCAATGCTTTCAACAAGAATATTTTTTTACAGTTTTAATTTTACTTTCCCAGATATTAAATCTTGCGTAAAACTACTCATTTTAGTGTGTGAAATAAATAGACATTTCACGAATTTTTTTGTCAAAATAATCTTATTTTTTCTAAATTTTCTGAATGAACCGGTCTAGATTAAATTGTTTGGTTGAAGCGGTTTAAATGTGAATGTATTTTGTATAAAATGGTATGTGAAAACTAGTAAGAACGAGTAATATTAGCTCAATACTAATATTTAAATGGACGTCAGAATGGTTTCACGAATTATTTCATGTATTATTTCTATAATTATTTCACTGGTTTTTCGGATTGATTCAATGCTTTCAACAAGAATATTTTTTCAGTTTTAATTTTACTTTCCCAGATATTAAATCTCGTGTAAAACTACTCATTTTAGTGTGTGAAATAAATAGAATTTTCATGAACTTTTCTGTCAAAATACTCTTATTTTTTCTAAATTTTCTGAATGAACCAGTCTAGATGAAATTGTTTGGTTGAAGCGGTTTAAATGTGAATGTGTTTTTGTATAAAATGGTATGTGAAACCTAGTAAGAACGAGTAATATTGGCTCAATGCTAATATTTAAATGGACGTCAGAATGGTTTCACGAATTATTTCATGTATTATTTCTATAATTATTTCACTAGTTTCTCGAATTGATTCAATGCTTTGAACAAGAATATTTTTTTCAGCTTTAATTTTACTTTCCCAGATATTAAATCTAGTGTAAAAGTACTCCTTTTAGTGTGTGAAATAAATAGAATTTTCATGAATTTTTCTGTCAAAATACTCTTATTTTTTCTAAATTTTCTGAATGAACCGGTCTAGATGAAATTGTTTGGTTGAAGTGGTTTAAATGTGAATGTGTTTTTGTATAAAACGGTATGTGAAACCTAGTAAGAACGAGTAATATTGGCTCAATGCTAATATTTAAATGGACGTCAGAATGGTTTCACGAATTATTTTATGTATTATTTCTATAATTATTTCACTGGTTTCTCGAATTAATTCAATGCTTTCAACAAGAATATTTTTTTAGAGTTTTAATTTTACTTTCCCAGATATTAAATCTCGCGTAAAACTACTCATTTTAGTGTGTTAAATAAATATAATTTTCATGAATTTTTCTGTCAAAATACTCTTATTTTTTCTAAATTTTCTGAATGAACCGGTCTAGATGAAATTGTTTGGTTGAAGCGGTTTAAATGTGAATGTGTTTTTGTATAAAATGGTATGTGAAACCTAGTAAGAACGAGTAATATTGGCTCAATGCTAATATTTAAATGGACGTCAGAATGGTTTCACGAATTATTTCATGTATTATTTCTATAATTATTTCATTGGTTTCAAGAATTGATTCAATGCTTTCAACAAGAATATTTTTTTACAGTTTTACTTTTACTTTCCTAGATATTAAATCTCGCGTAAAAGTACTCATTTTAGTGTGTGAAATAAATAGACTTTTCATGAATTTTTCTGTCAAAATACTCTTATTTTTTCTAAATTTTCTGAATGAACACGTCTAGATGAAATTATTTGGTTGAAGCGGTTTGACTGTGAATGTGTTTTTGTATAAAATGGTATGTGAAACCTAATAAGAACGAGTAAAATTGGCTCAATGCTAATATTTAAATGGACGTCAGAATGGTTTCACGAAATATTTCATGTATTATTTCTATAATTATTTTATTGGTTTCTCGAATTGATTCAATGTTTTCAACAGAAGTATTTTTCTTACAATTTTAATTTTACTTTTTCAGATATTAAATCTCGCGTAAAACTACTCATTTTTGTAGTGACCCGAACTTTTCCATGTTAATATATATTAATTGAGATTGATATTTACATGATTAAATGTTTCCAACATGTTAAGCAATCAAACTTGTTAAGACTTGATTAATTGAAATATGTTTCATATAGACAATTGACCACCCAAGTTGACCGGCGATTCACGAACGTTAAAACTTGTAAAAACGACATGACGATATATATATATATATATGGATATACATATGGTTAACATGAGATTATGATAAGTAAGTATCTCCATAAGTATATTAACAATGAGTTATATACATATAAACAAGACTACTAACTTAAGGATTTCGAAACGAGACATATATGTAACGATTATCGTTGTAACGACATTTAAATGTATATATTTCATATTAAGATATATTAATATATCATAATATCATCATAATATAATAATTTAACATCTCATTAGATATAATAAACAATGGGTTAACAACATTAATTGAGATCGTTAACTTAAAGGTTTCAAAACAACACTTACATGTAACGACTAACGATGACTTAACGACTCAGTTAAAATGTATATACATGTAGTGTATTTAGATGTATTAAAATACTTTTGGAAGACTTCAAGACATATATCAAAACACTCATACTTAACGAAAATGGTTACAGTTACTTTTCCATTCTTTTCTTTCATCAAGAATTCTAGTCGTATTCTTACCCGTATTATACACAGCTTCAAAACGTACTTACTATGAGTATATACTAATAGGAACTAGCTTGGGATTCCACTCTTGATTATGTCATGTATGACTAATCAATTTTAACTTCTACCATGAGCTAGTCAACTAACTAGAACTCCTTTTAACCCCACTCACCACTCACCAATTACCACTCATCATTCACTCCATTTCACTACCAATTCTCTTTCTAATTCTCTCTCAACACATACACACTATTATGAACGTATTTTTCCAGTAGTTAATCATCATCTTCATCAAAAATCACTTCAAGAATCAAGCTATAATCATCATAGGAAGAACACTTCAAGAACACTTCAAAAATCCCTTCAAGTTTACTAATTTACTTCCAAGCTTTCTAATCCATTCCAAGTAATCATCTAAGATCAAGAAACCTTTGTTATATACAGTAGGTTATCTTTCTTATTCAAGGTAATATTCATATTCAAACTTTGATTCAATTTCTATAACTATAAACTATCTTAATTCGAGTAAAAATCTTACTTGAACTTGTTTTTGTGTCATGATCCTACTTCAAGAACTTTCAAGTCATCCAAGATCCTTTGAAGCTAGATCATTTCTTGTCACTTCCAGTAGGTTTACCTACTACACTTGAGGTAGTAATGATGTTCATAACATCATTCGATTCATATATATAAAACTATCTTATTCGAAGGTTTAAACTCGTAATCACTAGAACATAGTTTAGTTAATTCTAAACTTGTTCGCAAACAAAAGTTAATCCTTCTAACTTGACTTTTAAAATTAACTACACACATGTTCTATATCTATATGATATGCTAACTTAATGATTTTAAACCTGGAAACACGAAAAACACCGTAAAACCGGATTTACGCCGTCGTAGTAACACCGCGGGCTGTTTTGGGTTAGTTAATTAAAAACTATGATAAACTTTGATTTAAAAGTTGTTATTCTGAGAAAATGATTTTTAGTATGAACATGAAACTATATCCAAAAATTTTGGTTAAACTCAAAGTGGAAGTATGTTTTCTAAAATGGTCATCTAGACGTCGTTCTTTCGACTGAAATGACTACCTTTACAAAAACGACTTGTAACTTATTTTTCCTACTATAAACCTATACTGTTCTATTTAGATTCATAAAATAGAGTTCAATATGAAACCATAGCAATTTGATTCACTCAAAACGGATTTAAAATGAAGAAGTTATGGGTAAAACAAGATTGGATAATTTTTCTCATTTTAGCTACGTGAAAATTGGTAACAAATCTATTCCAACCATAACTTAATCAACTTGTATTGTATATTATGTAATCTTGAGATACCATAGACACGTATACAATGTTTCGACCTATCATGTCGACACATCTATATATATTTCGGAATAACCATAGACACTCTATATGTGAATGTTGGAGTTAGCTATACAGGGTTGAGGTTGATTCCAAAATATATATAGTTTGAGTTGTGATCAATACTGAGATACGTATACACTGGGTCGTGGATTGATTCAAGATAATATTTATCGATTTATTTATGTACATCTAACTCTGGACAACTAGTTGTAGGTTACTAACGAGGATAGCTGACTTAATAAACTTAAAACATCAAAATATATTAAAAGTGTTGTAAATATATTTTAAACATACTGTGATATATATGTATATATTGTTATAGGTTCGTGAATCAACCAGTGGCCAAGTCTTACTTCCCGACGAAGTAAAAATCTGTGAAACTGAGTTATAGTCCCACTTTTAAAATCTAATATTTTTGAGATGAGAATACATGCAGGTTTTATAAATGATTTACAAAATAGACACAAGTACGTGAAACTACATTCTATGGTTGAATTATCGAAATCGAATATGCCCCTTTTTATTAAGTCTGGTAATCTAAGAATTAGGGAACAGACACCCTAATTGACGCGAATCCTAAAGATAAATTTATTGGGCCTAACAAACCCCATCCAAAGTACCAGATGCTTTAGTACTTCAAAATTTATATCATATCCGAAGGGTGTCCCGGAATGATGGGGATATTCTTATATATGGATCTTGTTAATATTGGTTACCAGGTGTTCACCGTATGAATGATTTTTATCTTTATGTATGGGATGTGTATTGAAATATGAAATGTTGTGGTCTATTGTTACGATTTGATATATATAGGTTAAACTTATAACTCACCAACATTTTTGTTGACGTTTAAAGCATGTTTATTCTCAGGTGAATACTAAGAGCTTCCGCTGTTGCATACTAAAATAAGGACAAGATTTGGAGTCCATGTTTGTATGATATTGTGTAAAAACTGCATTCAAGAAACTGATTTCGATATAACATATTTGTATTGTAAACCATTATGTAATGGTCGTGTGTAAACAGGATATTTTAGATTATCATTATTTGATAATCTACGTAAAGCTTTTTAAACCTTTATTTATGAAATAAAGGTTATGGTTTGTTTTAAAAATGAATGCAGTCTTTGAAAAACGTCTCATATAGAGGTCAAAACCTCGCAACGAAATCAATTAATATGGAACGTTTTTAATCAATAAGAACGGGACATTTCAGTTGGTATCCGAGCGTTGGTCTTAGAGAACCAGAATTTTACATTAGTATGTCTTATCTAGTTTGTTAGGATGCATTAGTGAGTCTGGACTTCGATCGTGTTTACTTGAAAAATGATTGCTTAACAAATTTTGTTGGAAACTATATATTTTTAACATGTGAATATTATGTGATATATTAATCTCTTAACGCGTTTGATATTATGTGATAGATGTCTACCTCTAGAATAAGTCCCATTGACTCACCTAATAATAATGAAGAGTCAAATGTAAATTGGAATGATTCGTGGACTGATTCACAAGTTCCCGAAGAGGAACCGGAAGAAGAGTCGGAACCGGAAGAAGAGTCGGAACCGGAAGAAGAATCGGAACTGGAAGAAGAAATAGAACCGGTGGGGGAAATAATAAAACGGTTAAGTAAAAGAGAATCCTCAACCAACCGACCAAGGTTAATTATGGTCAATGGTGCTTCCGCCAAGGAAGCAAAATATTGGGAGGATTACCAATTCTCCGATGAATCGAATTCCGACGAGAATTCCGATGATGTTATAGAAATTACCCCAACTGAATTTAAAAAGGCAAAAGAAAATAATAAGGGAAAGGGCATAAAAATAGAGAAATCTAATTCCAACCCTGATGAACTTTATATGTATCGTCAACCCCCGAAGTCCTTAAGTTGTAACAATGACCCGAGAACCTCTAAACCACCAGGTTTTTCTAAACCAATGTGGATAACGACGGCTCGTATTAGGGGAACATCATATATCCCTAGAAACTTGGCAAAACGAACCAAAACCGAAGAAGAAGAAACAAGCGAGTCGGAATAAGATAGTTGTATTCGTGTGGTGTAATATAAGTAATATAGTGTGCTTATGCTTTATGATATATGTAAAAATTGCTTGTATTAATAAGTATTTTTTTTATGAATCTAACTCTTGTCTATTTTACAGTATAAAAACACAAAATGGATAGACAACCCAATATTTTAAGAGACCTACCCGGAGACATGATTGATGAAATCTTGTCTAGAGTCGGTCAGAATTCTTTGGCACAACTATTTAAGGCGAGATCAGTTTGTAAGACATTCGAAGAACGTTCCAAGAATGCCTTGGTTTATAAAAGGCTTTCGTTCGAAAGATGGGGGATATCACATTGGGAAATCCATAAGTTACGATGTGTTTACTTTGACGCATATATTGCGGGGAACCCAAATGCTATTTTACGCAATGGGTTAAGAAATTATTTTGACTCAATATATCCGAATATTGGACTCCGTGATTTAGAAAAAGTGGCTAACATGCAACATAAAGAAGCAAGTTATGCTTACGGATTAGTAATGTTCGCTTCTCACCAAAGTGAGAACAAGAACATGGGGCTACAACTATTAAACAAAACGTTCCCACAAGTGACGGAGTCGGTAATTGGGGTAAGAAATGAGGTTTTTAGATTGTTACGGGACTGTTGGACATTACGTAACCCTCGTCCCTTTGACGACGTTACAACACGCTGTCTTATCAACGGCTATAACGGTTATGTTCCACAAGACCAAGGATGGGAAGTAGTCCTAGTAAAACCAGAATGCATGACTTGTTTCTGGACGTATGAATTACGTGTCTTTATTGCCTTTGCTGAACGACTTGTGTACTAGCTAGAATTATCTTCACAACTATCTTGTATCAAAGTTATTGTGTGCTATATTTCATGCTTTATGTAAAATAAGCGGTATTGTAAGTTTGTAAAATATTGTATAAAAGTTTGAACGCGAAATATTATTATAATCAGTTTTTCATATAGAATTGTAGTAGTTGAATTGTATATTAGCTACTAAGTATGAACTTAACGGGTAGGTACTACCCGAATTTAAACTTATAAAACGCTAATATGAAGAAAAAGCTTTTATAAATGAGTTCATATTATGCTACGAAATACTATTAACTACTCTTAATATTCTGTATGATTAACTTGTTCCATTTGACTATTTTGAAGGAAATGGCACCGACTACTCGACACACCGTGAATATGAATGAAGAGGAATTCCGTACTTTTCTAGCTTCAAACATAGCCGCAGTACAGGCTGCGCTACATACCAACAATAACCTTGGATCTAGCAGTACAGGAAATCGTGTAGGATGCACCTACAAAGAATTCACTGCCTGCAAACCTTTGGAATTTGATGGAACCGAAGGACCGATCGGATTGAAACGGTGGACCGAGAAGGTCAAATCGGTGTTTGCCATAAGTAAGTGTACTGAAGAGGACAAAGTAAAGTACGCTACGCATACCTTCACAGGTTCTGCGTTAACATAGTGGAATACCTATCTAGAGCAAGTGGGACAAGACAATGCGTACGCACTATCGTGGTCAGCATTCAAGCACTTGATGAATGAGAAGTACCGTCCCAGAACCGAAGTCAATAAACTCAAGACAGAACTTAGAGGGTTACGAACCCAAGGATTTGATATTACCACGTACGAAAGACGATTCACAGAATTGTGCCTATTGTGTCCGGGAGCATTCGAAGATGAGGAAGAGAAGATCGACGCGTTTGTGAAAGGATTACCGGAAAGAATCCAAGAAGATATAAGTTCACACGAGCCCGCCTCCATACAACAGCCATGTAGAATGGATCACAAACTAGTGAACTAGATTGAAGAAAGAATTAAAGAACAGACTGCTGAAGAGGCCAATGTGAAGCAAGTCAAAAGAAAGTGGGAGGAAAACGGTGATAAGAATCACCAATACAACAACAACAGCAATTACAACAATAATCGCAACAATTATCCCAACAATCGCAACATCAATCGCAACTACAACAAACGGCCCAACAACAACAACAACAACAACAACAACAACAACAACCACAACAACAGCAACTACAACAATCATCCCAACAACAATAATAACCGCAACAACAACAACAATCAGAAGCAGCTATGCCAAAGGTGTGAAAAGTATCACTCGGGGTTCTGCACCAAATTTTGCAACAAGTGTAAAAGAAATGGTCATAGCGCGGCGAAGTGTGAGGACTACGGACCAGGGGTTAATAGAACGAAAGGAACAAATGGTGTCGGAACGAGTAATGGCGGAGCAAGTAGTGTCGGAGCAAGTTATGCCAATGTAGTTTGTTATAAATGTGGAAAACCGGGCCACATTATTAGAAATTTCCTGAACCAGGAGAACACGAATGGACAAGGCCGCGGAAGAGTTTTCAATATTAATGCGGCAGAGGCACAGGAAGATCCGGAGCTTGTTACGGGTACGTTTCTTATTGACAATAAATCTGCTTACATTTTATTTGATTCGGGTGCGGATAGAAGCTATATGAATAGAGATTTTTGTGCTAAATTAAGTTGTCCATTGACGCCTTTGGATAGTAAATTTTTACTCGAATTAGCAAATGGTAAATTAATTTCAGCAGATAATATTTGTCGGAATCGAGAAATTAAACTGGTTAGCGAAACATTTAAGATTGATTTGATACCAGTAGAGTTAGGGAGTTTTGATGTGATAATCGGTATGGACTGGTTGAAAGAAGTGAAAGCAGAGATCGTTTGTTACAAAAATGCAATTCGCATTATACGAGAAAAAGGAAAACCCTTAATGGTGTACGGAGAAAAGGGCAACACGAAGCTACATCTTATTAGTAATTTGAAGGCACAAAAACTAATAAGAAAAGGTTGCTATGCTGTTCTAGCACACGTTGAGAAAGTACAAACTGAAGAAAAGAGCATCAATGATGTTCTCATTGCAAAAGAATTTCCCGATGTATTTCCGAAAGAATTACCGGGATTACCCCCACATCGATCCGTTGAATTTCAAATAGATCTTGTACCAGGAGCTGCACCAATAGCTCGTGCTCCTTACAGACTCGCACCCAGCGAGATGAAAGGACTGCAAAGCCAATTACAAGAACTTTTAGAGCGTGGTTTCATTCGACCAAGCACATCACCGTGGGGAGCTCCTGTTTTGTTTGTCAAGAAGAAAGATGGTACATTCAGGTTGTGTATCGACTACCGAGAGTTGAACAAACTTACCATCAAGAACCGCTACCCACTACCGAGAATCGACGACTTATTTGATCAACTACAAGGCTCGTCTGTTTATTCAAAGATTGACTTACGTTTCGGGTATCATCAAATGCGGGTGAAAGAAGATGATATTCCAAAGACTGCTTTCAGAACACGTTACGGTCATTACAAGTTTATGGTCATGCCGTTTGGTTTAACTAATGCACCAGTTGTGTTCATGGACCTTATGAACCGAGTGTGTGGACCATACCTTGACAAGTTTGTCATTGTTTTCATTGATGACATACTTATTTACTCAAAGAATGACCAAGAACACGGTGAACATTTGAGAAAGGTGTTAGAAGTATTGAGGAAGGAAGAATTGTACGCTAAGTTTTCAAAGTGTGCATTTTGGTTGGAAGAAGTTCAATTCCTCGGTCACATAGTGAACAAAGAAGGTATTAAGGTGGATCCGGCAAAGATAGAAACTGTTGAAAAGTGGGAAACCCCGAAAACTCCGAAACACATACGCCAGTTTTTAGGACTAGCTGGTTACTATAGAAGGTTCATCCAAGACTTTTCCAGAATAGCAAAACCCTTGACTGCATTAACGCATAAAGGGAAGAAATTTGAATGGAATGATGAACAAGAGAAAGCGTTTCAGTTATTGAAGAAAAAGCTAACTACGGCACCTATATTGTCATTGCCTGAAGGGAATGATGATTTTGTGATTTATTGTGACACATCAAAGCAAGGTCTCGGTTGTGTATTAAAGCAACGAACGAAGGTGATTGCTTATGCGTCTAGACAATTGAAGATTCACGAACAAAATTATACGACGCATGATTTGGAATTAGGCGGTTGTTTTTGCATTAAAGACTTGGAGGCACTACTTATATGGGGTCAAAAGTATTATATATACCGACCACAAAAGTCTTCAAAACATATTTAATCAGAAACAACTGAATATGAGGCAGCGTAGGTGGATTGAATTATTGAATGATTACGACTTTGAGATTCGTTACCACCCGGGGAAGGCAAATGTAGTAGCCGATGCCTTGAGCAGGAAGGACAGAGAACCCATTCGAGTAAAATGTATGAATATAATGATTCATAATAACCTTACTACTCAAATAATAGAGGCGCAACAAGGAGTTTTAAAAGAGAGAAATTTAAAGGATGAAATACCCAAAGGATCGGAGAAACATCTTAATATTCGGGAAGACGGAACCCGGTATAGGGCTGAAAGGATTTGGGTACCAAAATTTGGAGATATGAGAGAAATGGTACTTAGAGAAGCTCATAAAACCAGATACTCAATACATCCTGGAACGGGAAAGATGTACAAGGACCTCAGGAAATATTTTTGGTGGCCGGGTATGAAAGCCGATGTTGCTAAATACGTAGGAGAATGTTTGACGTGTTCTAAGGTCAAAGCTGAGCATCAGAAACCATCAGGTCTACTTCAACAACCCGAAATCCCGGAATGGAAATGGGAAAACATTACCATAGATTTCATCACTAAATTGTCAAGGACTGCAAGTGGTTTTGATACTACTTGGGTAATAGTTGATCATCTCACCAAATCAGCACATTTCCTGCCAATAAGAGAAGATGACAAGATGGAGAAGTTAGCACGACTGTATTTGAAGGAAGTCGTCTCCAGACATGGAATACCAATCTCTATTATCTCTGATAGGGATGGCAGATTTATTTCAAGATTCTGGCAGACATTACAGCAAGCATTAGGAACTCGTCTAGACATGAGTACTGCCTATCATCCACAAACTGACGGGCAGAGCGAAAGGACGATACAAATGCTTGAAGACATGCTACGAGCATGTGTTATTGATTTCGGAAACAGTTGGGATCGACATCTACCGTTAGCAGAATTTTCCTACAACAACAGCTACCATTCAAGCATTGAGATGGCGCCGTTTGAAGCACTTTATGGTAGAAAGTGCAGGTCTCCGATTTGTTGGAGTGAAGTGGGGGATAGACAGATTACAGGTCCGGAGATTATACAAGAAACTACCGAGAAGATCATCCAAATTCAACAACGGTTGAAAACCGCCCAAAGTCGACAAAAGAGCTACGCTGACATTAAAAGAAAAGATATAGAATTTGAAATTGGAGAGATGGTCATGCTTAAAGTTGCACCTTGGAAAGGCGTTGTTCTATTTGGTAAACGAGGGAAATTAAATCCAAGGTATATTGGACCATTCAAGATTATTGATCGTGTCAGACCAGTAGCTTACCGACTTGAGTTACCTCAACAACTCGCGGCTGTACATAACACTTTCCACGTCTCGAATTTGAAGAAATGTTTTGCTAAAGAAGATCTCACTATTCCGTTAGATGAAATCCAAATCAACGAAAAACTCCAATTCATCGAAGAACCCGTTGAAATAATGGATCGTGAGGTTAAAAGACTTAAGCAAAACAAGATACAAATTATTAAGGTTCGATGGAATGCTCGTAGAGCACCCGAGTTCACCTGGGAGCTTGAAGATCAGATGAAGAAGAAATACCTGCATCTATTTCCAGAAGATTCGTCAACACCTTCAACAGCTTAAAATTTCGGGACGAAATTTATTTAACGGGTAGGTACTGTAGTGACCCGAACTTTTCCATGTTTATATATATTAATTGAGATTGATATTTACATGATTAAATGTTTCCAACATGTTAAGCAATCAAACTTATTAAGACTTGGTTAATTGAAATATGTTTCATATAGACAATTGACCACCCAAGTTGACCGGCGATTCACGAACGTTAAAACTTGTAAAAACGACATGACGATATATATATGGATATACATATGGTTAACATGAGATTATGATAAGTAAGTATCTCCATAAGTATATTAACAATGAGTTATATACATATAAACAAGACTACTAACTTAAGGATTTCGAAACGAGACATATATGTAACGATTATCGTTGTAACGACATTTAAATGTATATATATCATATTAAGATATATTAATATATCATAATATCATCATAATATAATAATTTAACATCTCATTAGATATAATAAACAATTAGTTAACAACATTAATTGAGATCGTTAACTTAAAGGTTTCAAAACAACACTTACATGTAACGACTAACGATGACTTAATGACTCAGTTAAAATGTATATACATGTAGTGTATTTAGATGTATTAAAATACTTTTGGAAGACTTCAAGACATATATCAAAACACTCATACTTAACGAAAATGGTTACAGTTACTTTTCCATTCTTTTCTTTCATCAAGAATTCTAGTCGTATTCTTACCCGTATTATACACAGCTTCAAAACGTACTTACTATGAGTATATACCAATAGGAACTAGCATGGGATTCCACTCTTGATTATGTCATGTATGACTAATCAATTTTAACTTCTACCATGAGCTAGTCAACTAACTAGAACTCCTTTTAACCCCACTCACCACTCACCAATTACCACTCATCATTCACTCCATTTCACTTCCAATTCTCTTTCTAATTCTCTCTCAACACACACACACACACTATTATGAACGTATTTTTCCAGTAGTTAATCATCATCTTCATAAAAAATCACTTCAAGAATCAAGCTATAATCATCATAGGAAGAACACTTCAAGAACACTTCAAAAATCCCTTCAAGTTTACTAATTTACTTCCAAGCTTTCTAATCCATTCCAAGTAATCATCTAAGATCAAGAAACCTTTGTTATATACAGTAGGTTATCTTTCTTATTCAAGGTAATATTCATATTCAAACTTTGATTCAATTTCTATAACTATAAACTATCTTAATTCGAGTAAAAATCTTACTTGAACTTGTTTTTGTGTCATGATCCTACTTCAAGAACTTTCAAGCCATCCAAGATCCTTTGAAGCTAGATCATTTCTTGTCACTTCTAGTAGGTTTTCCTACTAAACTTGAGGTAGTAATGATGTTCATAACATCATTCGATTCATATATATAAAACTATCTTATTCGAAGGTTTAAACTCGTAATCACTAGAACATAGTTTAGTTAATTCTAAACTTGTTCGCAAACAAAAGTTAATCCTTCTAACTTGACTTTTAAAATTAACTACACACATTTTCTATATCTATATGATATGCTAACTTAATGATTTAAAACCTGGAAACACGAAAAACACCGTAAAACCGGATTTACGCCGTCGTAGTAACACCGCGGGCTGTTTTGGGTTAGTTAATTAAAAACTATGATAAACTTTGATTTAAAAGTTGTTATTCTGAGAAAATGATTTTTAGTATGAACATGAAACTATATCCAAAAATTATGGTTAAACTCAAAGTGGAAGTATGTTTTCTAAAATGGTCATCTAGACGTCGTTCTTTCGACTGAAATGACTACCTTTACAAAAATGACTTGTAACTTATTTTTCCGACTATAAACCTAACTTTTCTATTTAGATTCATAAAATAGAGTTCAATATGAAACCATAGCAATTTGATTCACTCAAAACGGATTTAAAATGAAGAAGTTATGGGTAAAACAAGATTGGATAATTTTTCTCATTTTAGCTACGTGAAAATTGGTAACAAATCTATTCCAACCATAACTTAATCAACTTGTATTGTATATTATGTAATCTTGAGATACCATAGACACGTATACAATGTTTCGACCTATCATGTCGACACATCTATATATATTTCGGAACAACCATAGACACTCTATATGTGAATGTTGGAGTTAGCTATACAGAGTTGAGGTTGATTCCAAAATATATATAGTTTGAGTTGTGATCAATACTGAGATACGTATACACTGGGTCGTGGATTGATTCAAGATAATATTTATCGATTTATTTCTGTACATCTAACTGTGGACAACTAGTTGTAGGTTACTAACGAGGACAGCTGACTTAATAAACTTAAAACATCAAAATATATTAAAAGTGTTGTAAATATATTTTAAACATACTTTGATATATATGTATATATTATTATAGGTTCGTGAATCAACCAGTGGCCAAGTCTTACTTCCCGACGAAGTAAAAATCTGTGAAAGTGAGTTATAGTCCCACTTTTAAAATCTAATATTTTTGGGATGAGAATACATGCAGGTTTTATAAATGATTTACAAAATAGACACAAGTACGTGAAACTACATTCTATGGTTGAATTATCAAAATCGAATATGCCCCTTTTTATTAAGTCTGGTAATCTAAGAATTAGGGAACAGACACCCTAATTGACGCGAATCCTAAAGATAGATCTATTGGGCCTAACAAACCCCATCCAAAGTACCGGATGCTTTAGTACTTCGAAATTTATATCATATCCGTAGGGTGTCCCGGAATGATGGGGATATTCTTATATATCTGCATCTTGTTAATGTCGGTTACCAGGTGTTCACCATATGAATGATTTTTATCTCTATGTATGGGATGTGTATTGAAATATGAAATCTTGTGGTCTATTGTTACGATTTGATATATATAGGTTAAACCTATAACTCACCAACATTTTTGTTGATGTTTAAAGCATGTTTATTCTCAGGTGAATACTAAGAGCTTCCACTGTTGCATACTAAAATAAGGACAAGATTTGGAGTCCATGTTTGTATGATATTGTGTAAAAACTGCATTCAAGAAACTGATTTCGATGTAACATATTTGTATTGTAAACCATTATGTAATGGTCGTGTGTAAACAGGATATTTTAGATTATCATTATTTGATAATCTACGTAAAGCATTTTAAAACTTTATTTATGAAATAAAGGTTATGGTTTGTTTTAAAAATGAATGCAGTCTTTGAAAAACGTCTCATATAGAGGTCAAAACCTCGCAACGAAATCAATTAATATGGAACGTTTTTAATCAATAAGAACGGGACATTTCAATTTTAGTGTGTGAAATAAATAGACTTTTCATGAATTTTTCTGTCAAAATACTCTTATTTTTTCTAAATTTTCTGAATGAACCGGTCTAGATGAAATTTTTGGTTGAAGCGGTTTGACTGTGAATGTATTTTTGTATAAAATGGTATGTGAAACCTAGTAAGAACGAGTAAAATTGGCTCAATGCTAATATTTAAATGGACGTCAGAATGGTTTCACGAATTATTTCATGTATTATTTCTATAATTATTTCATTGGTTTCAAGAATTGATTCAATGCTTTCAACAAGAATATTTTTTTACAGTTTTACTTTTACTTTCCTAGATATTAAATCTCGCGTAAAAGTACTCATTTTAGTGTGTGAAATAAATAGACTTTTCATGAATTTTTCAGTCAAAATACTCTTATTTTTTCTAAATTTTCTGAATGAACACGTCTAGATGAAATTATTTGGTTGAAGCGGTTTGACTGTGAATGTGTTTTTGTATAAAATGGTATGTGAAACCTAGTAAGAACGAGTAAAATTGGCTCAATGCTAATATTTAAATGGACGTCAGAATGGTTTCACAAAATATTTCATGTATTATTTCTATAATTATTTTATTGGTTTCTCGAATTGATTCAATGTTTTCAACAAGAGTATTTTTCTTACAATTTTAATTTTACTTTCCCAGATATTAAATCTCGCGTAAAACTACTCATTTTAGTGTGTGAAATAAATAGACTTTTCATGAATTTTTCTGTCAAAATACTCTTATTTTTTCTAAATTTTTTGAATGAACCGGTCTAGATGAAATTGTTTAGTTGAAGCAGTTTGACTGTGAATGTATTTTTGTATAAAATGGTATGTGAAACCTAGTAGGAACGAGTAAAATTGGCTCAATGCTAATATTTAAATGGACGTCAGAATGGTTTCATGAATTATTTCATGTATTATTTCTATAATTATTTCACTAGTTTCTCGAATTGATTCAATGCTTTCAACAAGAATATTTTTTTCAGTTTTAATTTTACTTTCTCAGATATTAAATCTCGTGTAAAACTACTCATTTTAGTGTGTGAAATAAATAGAATTTTCATGAATTTTTCTGTCAAAATACTCTTATTTTTTCTAAATTTTCTGAATGAACCGGTCTAGATGAAATTGTTTGGTTGAAGCGGTTTAAATGTGAATGTGTTTTTGTATAAAATGGTATGTGAAACCTAGTAAGAACGAGTAATATTGGCTCAATGCTAATATTTAAATGGACGTCAGAATGGTTTCACGAATTATTTCATGTATTATTTCTATAATTATTTCACTGGTTTCTCGAATTGATTCAATGCTTTCAACAAGAATATTTTTTTACAGTTTTAATTTTACTTTCCCAGATATTAAATCTCGCGTAAAACTACTCCTTTTAATGTGTGAAATAAATAGACTTTTCATGAATTTTTCTCTCAAAATACTCTTATTTTTTCTAAATTTTCTGAATGAACCGGTCTAGATGAAATTGTTTGGTTGAAGCGATTTGACTGTGAATGTGTTTTTGTATAAAATGGTATGTGAAACCTAGTAAGAACGAGTAAAATTAGCTAAATGCTAATATTTAAATGGACGTCAGAATGGTTTCACGAATTATTTCATGTATTATTTCTATAATTATTTCACTGGTTTCTCGGATTGATTCAATGCTTTCAACAAGAATATTTTTTCAGTTTTAATTTTACTTTCCCAGATATTAAATCTCGTGTAAAATTACTCATTTTAGTGTGTGAAATAAATAGAATTTTCATGAACTTTTCTGTCAAAATACTCTTATTTTTTCTAAATTTTCTGAATGAACCGGTCTAGATGAAATTGTTTGGTTGAAGCGGTTTAAATGTGAATGTGTTTTTGTATAAAATGGTATGTGAAACCTAGTAAGAACGAGTAATATTGGCTCAATGCTAATATTTAAATGGACGTCAGAATGGTTTCACGAATTATTTCATGTATTATTTCTATAATTATTTCACTAGTTTCTCGAATTGATTCAATGCTTTGAACAAGAATATTTTTTTCAGTTTTAATTTTACTTTCCCAGATATTAAATCTCGTGTAAAAGTACTCCTTTTAGTGTGTGAAATAAATAGAATTTTCATGAATTTTTCTGTCAAAATACTCTTATTTTTTCTAAATTTTCTGAATGAACCGGTCTAGATGAAATTGTTTGGTTGAAGCGGTTTAAATGTGAATGTGTTTTTGTATAAAATGGTATGTGAAACCTAGTAAGAACGAGTAATATTGGCTCAATGCTAATATTTAAATGGACGTCAGAATGGTTTCACGAATTATTTTATGTATTATTTCTATAATTATTTCACTGGTTTCTCGAATTAATTCAATGCTTTCAACAAGAATATTTTTTTACAGTTTTAATTTTACTTTCCTAGATATTAAATCTCGCCTAAAACTACTCATTTTAGTGTGTTAAATAAATATAATTTTGATGAATTTTTCTGTCAAAATACTCTTATTTTTTCTAAATTTTCTGAATGAACCGGTCTAGATGAAATTGTTTGGTTGAAGCGGTTTAAATGTGAATGTGTTTTTGTATAAAATGGTATGTGAAACCTAGTTAGAACGAGTAATATTGGCTCAATGCTAATATTTAAATGGACGTCAGAATGGTTTCACGAATTATTTCGTGTATTATTTCTATAATTATTTCACTGGTTTCTCAAATTGATTCAATGCTTTCAATAAGAATAA